>NW_027362907.1:1790000-2990000 GCF_046119375.1 Phyllobates terribilis
TAAGAAGACAGTTTAAATGCCCCTTGGAAGAGACATGCAGGTCGCAGTAGCTTAACAAGAGGGTTTAAATGCCCATTGGAAGAGGCTTGCAGGTCGCAGTAGCTTACCAAGACGATTTAAATGCCCCTTGGAAGAGACGTGCAGGTCGCAGTAGCTTAACAAGACAGTTTAAATGCCCCTTGAAAGAGCGGTGGAGGTCGCAGTAGCTTAACAAGACAGTTTAAATGCCACTTGGAAGAAACATGCATGTCGAAGCAGCTTAACAAGAAGGTTTAAATGCCCCTTGGAAGAGACATGCAAGTCGCAGTAGCTTAACAAGACGGTTTAAATGCACCTTGGAAGAGAGGTGGAGGTCTCAGTAGCTTAACAAGACAGTTTAAATGCCCCTTGACAGAGATGTGCAGGTCGCAGTAGCTTAACAAGACGGTTTAAATGCCCCTTGGAAGTGCGGTGGAGGTCGCAGAAGC
Organism: Phyllobates terribilis; assembly: GCF_046119375.1. Classification (NCBI taxonomy): domain Eukaryota; kingdom Metazoa; phylum Chordata; class Amphibia; order Anura; family Dendrobatidae; genus Phyllobates; species Phyllobates terribilis. The sequence continues at coordinate 1,790,468 of NW_027362907.1, forward strand.
TTAACAAGACAGTTTAAATGCCCCTTGGAAGAGACGTGCATGTCGCAGTAGCTTAACAAGACTGTTTAAATGTCCCTTGGAAGAATCATGCAGGTCGCAGTAGCTTAACAAAGCGTTTTAAATGCCCCTTGGAAGAGACGTGCAGGTCGCAGTAGCTTAACAAGACGGTTTAAATGCCCCTTGGAAAAGTGGTGGAGGTTACAGTAGCTTAAGAAGACAGTTTAAATACCACTTGGAAGAAATGTGCAAGTCGCAGTAGCTTTACAAGACTGTTTAATTGCCCCTTAGAAGAGACGTGCAGGTCGCAGAAGCTAAACAAGACAGTTTAAATGCCCCTTGGAAGAGACGTGCATGTCGCAGTAGCTTAACAAGATGGTTTAAATGCCCCTTGGAAGAGCGGTGGAGGTCGTAGTAGCTTAAGAAGACAGTTTAAATGCCCCTTGGAAGAGACGTACAGGTCGCAGTAGCTTAACAAGAGGGTTTAAATGCCCCTTAGAAGAGGCTTGCAGGTCGCAGTAGCTTACCAAGATGATTTAAATGCCCCTTGGAAGAGACGTGCAGGTCTCAGTAGCTTAACAAGACAGTTTAAATGTCCCTTGGAAGAGCGGTGGAGTTCGCAGTAGCTTAACAAAACAGTTTAAATGCCAATTGGAAGAAACTTGCAGGTCGAAGCAGCTTAACAAGACTGTTTAAATGCCCCTAGGAAAAGATGTGCAGGTCGCAGAGGCTTAACAAGACGGTTTACATGCCCCTTGGAAGAGACGTGCCGGTCGCAGTAGCTTAACAAGACGGTTTAAATGCCCCGTGGAAAAGTGGTGGAGGTTACAGTAGCTTAATAAGACGGTTTAAATGCCCCTTATAAGAGACGTGCAAGTTACAGTAGCTTAACAAGACGGTTTAAATGCCCCTTGGAAGAGATGCGCAGGTCGCAGTAGCTTAACAAGATGGTTTAAGTGCTCTTTGGAAGAGACATGCAGGTCGCAGCAGCTTAAAAAGACGGTTTAAATGCCCCTTGGAAGAGACGTGCAGGTCGCAGAGGCTTAACAAGATGGTTTAAATGCCCCTTGGAAGAGCGGTGCATGTCGCAGTAGCTTAACAAGATGGTTTAAATGCCCCTTGGAAGAGCGGTGGAGGTCGCAGTAGCTTAACAAGACAGTTTAAATGCCCTTTGGAAGAGACATGGAGGTCGCAATAGCTTAACAATATTGTTTAAATGCCCCTTGGAAGAGACGTGGAGGTCGCAGTAGCTTAGCAAGATGGTTTAAATGCCCCTTGAAACAGGCTTGCAGGTCGCAGTAGCTTACCAAGACAGTTTAAATGCCCTTTGGAAGAGACGTGCAGGTCGCAGTATCTTAACAATATTGTTTAAATGCCCCTTGGAAGAGACATGCAGTTCGCAGCAGCTTAAAAAGATGGTTTAAATGCCCCTTGGAAGAGACGTGCAGGCCGCAGTGGCTTAACAAGACGGTTTAAATGCCCCCTGGAAGAGACATGCAGGTCGCAGTAGCTTAACAAGATGGTTTAAATGGCCCTTGGAAGAGACGTGCAGGTCGCAGTAGCTTAACAAGACGGTTTAAATCCCCCTTGGAAGAGACGTGCAGGTCGCAGTAGCTTAACAAGAGGGTTTAAATGCCCCCTTGGAATAGGCTTGCAGGTCGCAGTAGCTTACCAAGATGGTTTAAATGCCCCTTGGACGAGACGTGCAGGTCGCAGTAGCTTAACAAGACGGTTTAAATGCCCCTTGGAAGAGCGGTGGAGGTCGCTGTAGCTTAACAAGACAGTTTGAATGCTCCTTGAAAGAGACGTGCAGGTCGCGGTAGCTTAACAAGACGGTTTAAATGCCCCTTGGAAGAGAAGCGCAGGTCACAGTAGCGTAACAAGACAGTTTAAATGCCCCTTGGAAGAGACGTGCAGTTAGCAGTAGCTTAACAAGACAGTTTAAATGCCCTTTGGAAAAGTGGTGGAGGTTACAGTAGCTTAACAAGACAGTTTAAATGCCACTTGGAAGAAACATGCATGTCGAAGCAGCTTAACAACACGGTTTAAATGCCCCTTGGAAGAGACATGCAAGTCGCAGTAGCTTAACAAGACGGTTTAAATGCACCTTGGAAGAGACGTGCAGGTCGCACTAGCTTAACAAGACAGTTTAAATGCCACTTGGAAGAAACATGCATGTCGAAGCAGCTTAACAAGACTGTTTAAATGCCCCTAGGAAAAGACGTGCAGGTCGCAGGAGCTTAAAAAGAAGGTTTAAATGACCCTTGGAAGAGAAGTGCAGGTCGCAGTAGCATAAAAAAACGGTTTAAATGCCCCTTGGAAAAGCGGTGGAGGTCGCAGTAGCTTAACACGAAGGTTTAAATGCCCCTTGGAATAGACATGCAGGTCGCAGTAGCTTAACAAGACGGTTTAAATGCCCCTTGTAAGAGACATGCAGGTCGCAGTAGCTTAACAAGATGGTTTAAAAGCCCCTTGGAAGAGACGTGCAAGTCGCAGGAGCTTAAAAAGAAGGTTTAATTGCGCCTTGGAAGAGAAGTGCAGGTCGCAGTAGCATAACAAGACGGTTTAAATGCCCCTTGGAAGAGACATGCAGGTCGCAGTAGCTTAACAAGACAGTTTAAATGCCCCTTGGAAGAGACGTGCAGGTCGCAGTAGCTTAATAAGACGTTTTAAATGTCCCTTGGAAGAGACATGCAGGTCGCAGTACCTTAACAAGACGTTTTAAATGCCCCTTGGAAGAGACGTGCAGGTCGCAGTATCTTAACAAGACGGTTTAAATTTCCCTTGGAAGAGATGTGCAGGTCGCAGTAGCTTAACAAGACGGTTTAAATGCCCCTTGACAGAGATGTGCAGGTCGCAGTAGCTTAACAAGATGGTTTAAATGCACCTTAGAATAGACTTGCAGGTCGCAGTAGCTTAACAATACAGTTTAAATGCCCCTTGGAAGAGACGTGCAGGTCGCAGTAGCTTAATAAGACGGTTTAAATGCCCCTTGGAAGAGAGGTGGAGGTCGCAGTAGCTTAACAAGACAGTTTAAATGCCCCTTGGAAGAGACGTGCAGGTCGCAGTAGCTTAACAAGACAGTTTAAATGCCACTTGGAAGAGACGTGCAGGTCGCTGTAGGTTAACAAGACGGTTTAAATGCCCCTTGGAAGAGAGGTGGAGGTCGCAGTAGCTTAACAAGACAGTTTAAATGCCCCTTGACAGATGTGCAGGTCGCAGTAGCTTAACAAGACGGTTTAAATGCCCCTTGGAAGTGCGGTGGAGGTCGCAGAAGCTTAACAAGACAGTTTAAATGCCCCTTGGAAGAGAAGTGCATGTCGCAGTAGCTTAACAAGATGGTTTAAATGCCCCTTGGAAGAGACGTGCAGGTCGCAGTAGCTTAATAAGACGTTTTAAATGTCCCTTGGAAGAGACATGCAGGTCGCAGTACCTTAACAAGACGTTTTAAATGCCCCTTGGAAGAGACGTGCAGGTCGCAGTATCTTAACAAGACGGTTTAAATTTCCCTTGGAAGAGATGTGCAGGTCGCAGTAGCTTAACAAGACGGTTTAAATGCCCCTTGACAGAGATGTGCAGGTCGCAGTAGCTTAACAAGATGGTTTAAATGCACCTTAGAATAGACTTGCAGGTCGCAGTAGCTTAACAATACAGTTTAAATGCCCCTTGGAAGAGACGTGCAGGTCGCAGTAGCTTAATAAGACGGTTTAAATGCCCCTTGGAAGAGAGGTGGAGGTCGCAGTAGCTTAACAAGACAGTTTAAATGCCCCTTGGAAGAGACGTGCAGGTCGCAGTAGCTTAACAAGACAGTTTAAATGCCACTTGGAAGAGACGTGCAGGTCGCTGTAGGTTAACAAGACGGTTTAAATGCCCCTTGGAAGAGAGGTGGAGGTCGCAGTAGCTTAACAAGACAGTTTAAATGCCCCTTGACAGATGTGCAGGTCGCAGTAGCTTAACAAGACGGTTTAAATGCCCCTTGGAAGTGCGGTGGAGGTCGCAGAAGCTTAACAAGACAGTTTAAATGCCCCTTGGAAGAGAAGTGCATGTCGCAGTAGCTTAACAAGATGGTTTAAATGCCCCTTGGAAGAGCGGTGGAGGTCGTAGTAGCTTAAGAAGACAGTTTAAATGCCCCTTGGAAGAGACGTGCAGGTCGCAGTAGCTTAATAAGACGGTTTAAATGCCCCTTGGAAGAGACGTGGAGGTCGCAGTAGCTTTACAAGACTGTTTAAATGTCCCTTGGAAGAGACATGCAGGTCGCAGTAGCTTAACAAAGCGTTTTAAATGCCCCTTGTAAGAGACGTGCAGGTCGCAGTAGCTTAACAAGACGGTTTAAATGCCCCTTGGAAAAGTGGTGGAGTTTACAGTAGCTTAAGAAGACGGTTTAAATGCCACTTGGAAGAGATGTGCAAGTCGCAGTAGCTTTACAAGACTGTTTAATTGCCCCTTAGAAGAGACGTGCAGGTCGCAGAAGCTAAACAAGACAGTTTAAATGCCCCTTGGAAGAGACGTGCAAGTCGCAGTAGCTTAACAAGATGGTTTAAATGCCCCTTGGAAGAGCGGTGGAGGTTGTAGTAGCTTAAGAAGACAGTTTAAATGCCCCTTGGAAGAGACGTGCAGGTCGCAGTAGCTTAACAAGAGGGTTTAAATGCCCCTTGGAAGAGGCTTGCAGGTCGCAGTAGCTTACCAAGATGATTTAAATGCCCCTTGGAAGAGACGTGCAGGTCTCAGTAGCTTAACAAGACAGTTTAAATGTCCCTTGGAAGAGCGGTGGAGGTCGCAGTAGCTTAACAAAACAGTATGCCAATTGGAAGAAACATGCAGGTCGAAGCAGCTTAACAAGACTGTTTAAATGCCCCTAGGAAAAGACGTGCAGGTCGCAGAGGCTTAACAAGACTGTTTAAATGCCCCTAGGAAAAGACGTGCAGGTCGCAGGAGCTTAAAAAGAAGGTTTAAATGACCCTTGGATGAGAAGTGCAGGTCGCAGTAGCATAAAAAAACGGTTTAAATGCCCCTTGGAAAAGCGGTGGAGGTCGCAGTAGCTTAACACGAAGGTTTAAATGCCCCTTGGAATAGACATGCAGGTCGCAGTAGCTTAACAAGACGGTTTAAATGCCCCTTGTAAGAGACATGCAGGTCGCAGTAGCTTAACAAGATGGTTTAAAAGCCCCTTGGAAGAGACGTGCAAGTCGCAGGAGCTTAAAAAGAAGGTTTAATTGCACCTTGGAAGAGAAGTGCAGGTCGCAGTAGCATAACAAGATGGTTTAAATGCCCCTTGGAAGAGACATGCAGGTCGCAGTAGCTTAAAAAGACAGTTTAAATGCCCCTTGGAAGAGACGTGCAGGTCGCAGTAGCTTAATAAGACGTTTTAAATGTCCCTTGGAAGATACATGCAGGTCGCAGTAGCTTAACAAGACGTTTTAAATGCCCCTTGGAAGAGACGTGCAGGTCGCAGTATCTTAACAAGACTGTTTAAATGCCCCTTGGAAGAGACGTGCAGGTCGCAGTATCTTAACAAGACGGTTTAAATTTCCCTTGGAAGAGATGTGCAGGTCGCAGTAGCTTAACAAGACGGTTTAAATGCCCCTTGACAGAGATGTGCAGGTCGCAGTAGCTTAGCAAGATGGTTTAAATGCACCTTAGAATAGACTTGCAGGTCGCAGTAGCTTAACAATACAGTTTAAATGCCCCTTGGAAGAGACGTGCAGGTCGCAGTAGCTTAATAAGACGGTTTAAATGCCCCTTGGAAGAGAGGTGGAGGTCGCAGTAGCTTAACAAGACAGTTTAAATGCCCCTTGGAAGAGACGTGCAGGTCGCAGTAGCTTAACAAGACAGTTTAAATGCCACTTGGAAGAGACGTGCAGGTCGCAGTAGGTTAACAAGACGGTTTAAATGCCCCTTGGAAGAGAGGTGGAGGTCGCAGTAGCTTAACAAGACAGTTTAAATGCCCCTTGACAGATGTGCAGGTCGCAGTAGCTTAACAAGACGGTTTAAATGCCCCTTGGAAGTGCGGTGGAGGTCGCAGAAGCTTAACAAGACAGTTTAAATGCCCCTTGGAAGAGACGTGCATGTCGCAGTAGCTTAACAAGATGGTTTAAATGCCCCTTGGAAGAGCGGTGGAGGTCGTAGTAGCTGAAGAAGACAGTTTAAATGCCCCTTGGAAGAGACGTGCAGGTCGCAGTAGCTTAATAAGACGGTTTAAATGCCCCTTGGAAGAGACGTGGAGGTCGCAGTAGCTTTACAAGACTGTTTAAATGTCCGTTGGAAGAGACATGCAGGTCGCAGTAGCTTAACAAAGCGTTTTAAATGCCCCTTGTAAGAGACGTGCAGGTCGCAGTAGCTTAACAAGACGGTTTAAATGCCCCTTGGAAAAGTGGTGGAGTTTACAGTAGCTTAAGAAGACGGTTTAAATGCCACTTGGAAGAGATGTGCAAGTCGCAGTAGCTTTACAAGACTGTTTAATTGCCCCTTAGAAGAGACGTGCAGGTCGCAGAAGCTAAACAAGACAGTTTAAATGCCCCTTGGAAGAGACGTGCAAGTCGCAGTAGCTTAACAAGATGGTTTAAATGCCCCTTGGAAGAGCGGTGGAGGTCGTAGTAGCTTAAGAAGACAGTTTAAATGCCCCTTGGAAGAGACGGGCAGGTCGCAGTAGCTTAACAAGAGGGTTTAAATGCCCCTTGGAAGAGGCTTGCAGGTCGCAGTAGCTTACCAAGATGATTTAAATGCCCCTTGGAAGAGACGTGCAGGTCTCAGTAGCTTAACAAGACAGTTTAAATGTCCCTTGGAAGAGCGGTGGAGGTCGCAGTAGCTTAACAAAACAGTATGCCAATTGGAAGAAACATGCAGGTCGAAGCAGCTTAACAAGACTGTTTAAATGCCCCTAGGAAAAGACGTGCAGGTCGCAGAGGCTTAACAAGACGGTTTACATACCCCTTGGAAGAGACGTGCCGGTCGCAGTAGCTTAACAAGACGGTTTAAATGCCCCGTGGAAAAGTGGTGGAGGTTACAGTAGCTTAACAAGACGGTTTAAATGCCCCTTATAAGAGACGTGCAAGTTACAGTAGCTTAACAAGACGGTTTAAATGCCCCTTGGAAGAGATGCGCAGGTCGCAGTAGCTTAACAAGATGGTTTAAGTGCTCTTTGAAAGAGACATGCAGGTCGCAGCAGCTTAAAAAGACGGTTTAAATGCCCCTTGGAAGAGACGTGCAGGTCGCAGAGGCTTAACAAGATGGTTTAAATGCCCCTTGGAAGAGCGGTGGAGGTCGCAGTAGCTTAACAAGACAGTTTAAATGCCCCTTGGAAGAGACATGCAGGTCGCAATAGCTTAACAATATTGTTTAAATGCCCCTTGGAAGAGACGTGCAGGTCGCAGTAGCTTAGCAAGATGGTTTAAATGCCCCTTGAAACAGGCTTGCAGGTCGCAGTAGCTTACCAAGACAGTTTAAATGCCCCTTGGAAGAGACGTGCAGGTCGCAGTATCTTAACAATATTGTTTAAATGCCCCTTGGAAGAGACGTGGAGGTCGCAGTAGCTTAGCAAGATGGTTTAAATGCCCCTTGGAAGAGACATGCAGTTCGCAGCAGCTTAAAAAGATGGTTTAAATGCCCCTTGGAAGAGACGTGCAGGCCGCAGTGGCTTAACAAGACGGTTTAAATGCTCCCTGGAAGAGACAGGCAGGTCGCAGTACTTAACAAGATGGTTTAAATGCCCCTTGGAAGAAACTTGCAGGTCGCAGTAGCTTAACAAGACGGTTTAAATGCCCCTTGTAAAAGTGGTCGTGGTTACAGTAGCTTAAAAGACAGTTTAAATGCCCCTTGGTAGAGACATGCAGGTCGCAGTAGCTTAAAAAGACGGTATAAATGCGCCTTGGAAGAGACGTGCAGGTCGCAGTAGCTTAACAAGACGGTTTAAATGCCCCTTGGAAGAGACGAGCAGGTCACAGTAGCTTAACAAGATGGTTTAAATGGCCCTTGGAAGAGACGTGCAGGTCGCAGTAGCTTAACAAGACGGTTTAAATCCCCCTTGGAAGAGACGTGCAGGTCGCAGTAGCTTAACAAGAGGGTTTAAATGCCCCCTTGGAATAGGCTTGCAGGTCGCAGTAGCTTACCAAGACGGTTTAAATGCCCCTTGGACGAGACGTGCAGGTCGCAGTAGCTTAACAAGACGGTTTAAATGCCCCTTGGAAGAGCGGTGGAGGTCGCAGTAGCTTAACAAGACAGTTTGAATGCCCCTTGAAAGAGACGTGCAGGTCGCGGTAGCTTAACAAGACGGTTTAAATGCCCCTTGGAAGTGCGGTCGAGGTCGCAGTAGCTTAACAAGACGGTTTAAATGCCCCTTGGAAGAGACATGCAGGTCGCAGCAGCTTAACAAGATGGTTTAAATCCCCTTGGAAGAGACGTGCAGGTAGCAGTGGCTTAACAAGACGGTTTAAATGCCCCTTGGAAGAGACGCGCAGGTCGCAGTAGCTTAACAAGACAGTTTAAATGCCCTTTGGAAAAGTGGTGGAGGTTACAGTAGCTTAACAAGAAAGTTTGAATGCCCCTTGGAAGAGACATGCAAGTCGCAGTAGCTTAAAAAGACGGTTTAAATGCGCCTTGGAAGAGACGTGCAGGTCGCAGAAGCTTAACAAGACGGTTTAAATTCCCCTTAGAATAGACGAGCAGGTCGCAGTAGCTTAACAAGATGGTTTAAATGCCCCTAGGAAGAGACGTGCAGGTCTCAGTAGCTTAACAAGACGGTTTAAATCCCCCTTGGCAGAGACGTGCAGGTCGCAGCAGCTTAACAAGAGGGTTTAAATGCCCCTTGGAATAGGCTTGCAGGTCGCAGAAGATTTCCAAGACGGTTTGAATGCCCCTTGGAAGAGACGTGCAGGTCGCAGTAGCTTACCAAGACAGTTTAAATGCCCCTTGGAAGAGACATGCAGGTCGCAGTAGCATAATAAGACAGTTTAAATGCCCCTTGGAAGAGACATGCAGGTCGCAGTAGCATAATAAGACAGTTTAAATGCCCCTTGGAAGAGATGTGCAGGTCGCAGTAGCTTAATAAGATGGTTTAAATGCCCCTTGGAAGAGAGGTGGAGGTCGCAGTAGCTTAACAGGACAGTTTAAATGCCCCTTGGAAGGGACGTGCAGGTCGCAGTAGCTTAACAAGATGGTTTAAATGCCACTTGGAAGAGACGTGCAGGTCGCAGTAGCTTAACAAGACGGTTTAAATGCCCCTTGGTAGAACGGTGGAGGTCGCAGTAGCTTGACAAGACAGTTTAAATGCCCCTTGAAAGTTACGTGCAGGTCGCAGTAGTTTAACAAGACGGTTCAAATGCCCATTGGAAGAGTGGTGGAGGTCGCAGGAGCTTAACAAGAGAGTTTAAATGTCCCTTGGATGAGACATGCAGGTCGCAGTAGCTTAATAAGACGGTTTAAATACCCCTTGGAAGAGAGGTGGAGGTCGCAGTGGCTTAACAAGACAGTTTAAATGCCCCTTGGAAGAGACGTGCAGGTCGCAGTAGCTTAACAAGACGGTTTAAATGCCCCTTGGAAGAGCGGTGGAGGTCGCAGTAGCTTAACAAGACAGTTTAAATGCCCCTTGAAAGAGACGTGCAGGTCGCAGCAGCTTAACAAGACGGTTTAAATGCCCCTTGGAAGTGCGGTGGAGGTCGCAGTAGCTTAACAAGATAGTTTAAATGCCCCTTGGTAGAGACATGCAGGTCACAGCAGCTTAACAAGACAGTTTAAATGCCCCTTGGAAGAGACGTGGAGGTCGCAGTAGCTTAACAAGACGGTTTAAATGCCCCTTGGAAGAGACATGCAGGTCGCAGTAGCTTAACAAAGCGTTTTAAATGCCCCTTGGTAGTGCGGTGGAGGTCGCAGTAGCTTAACAAGACAGTTTAAATGCCCCTTGGAAAAGTGGTGGAGGTTACAGTAGCTTAAGAAGACGGTTTAAATGTCCCTTGGAAGAGAAGTGCAAGTCGCAGTAGCTTAACAAGACTGTTTAAATGCCCCTTAGAAGAGACGTGCAGGTCGCAGTAGCTTAACAAGATGGTTTAAATGCCCCTTGGAAGAGCGGTGGAGGTCGCAGTAGCTTAAGAAGACAGTTTAAATGCCCCTTGGAAGAGACATGCAGGTCGCAGTAGCTTAACAAGAGGGTTTAAATGCCCATTGGAAGAGGCTTGCAGGTCGCAGTAGCTTACCAAGACGATTTAAATGCCCCTTGGAAGAGACGTGCAGGTCGCAGTAGCTTAACAAGACAGTTTAAATGCCCCTTGAAAGAGCGGTGGAGGTCGCAGTAACTTAACAAGACAGTTTAAATGCCACTTGGAAGAAACATGCATGTCGAAGCAGCTTAACAAGAAGGTTTAAATGCCCCTTGGAAGAGACATGCAAGTCGCAGTAGCTTAACAAGACGGTTTAAATGCACCTTGGAAGAGAGGTGGAGGTCTCAGTAGCTTAACAAGACAGTTTAAATGCCCCTTGACAGAGATGTGCAGGTCGCAGTAGCTTAACAAGACGGTTTAAATGCCCCTTGGAAGTGCGGTGGAGGTCGCAGAAGCTTAACAAGACAGTTTAAATGCCCCTTGGAAGAGACGTGCATGTCGCAGTAGCTTAACAAGACTGTTTAAATGTCCCTTGGAAGAATCATGCAGGTCGCAGTAGCTTAACAAAGCGTTTTAAATGCCCCTTGGAAGAGACGTGCAGGTCGCAGTAGCTTAACAAGACGGTTTAAATGCCCCTTGGAAAAGTGGTGGAGGTTACAGTAGCTTAAGAAGACAGTTTAAATACCACTTGGAAGAAATGTGCAAGTCGCAGTAGCTTTACAAGACTGTTTAATTGCCCCTTAGAAGAGACGTGCAGGTCGCAGAAGCTAAACAAGACAGTTTAAATGCCCCTTGGAAGAGACGTGCATGTCGCAGTAGCTTAACAAGATGGTTTAAATGCCCCTTGGAAGAGCGGTGGAGGTCGTAGTAGCTTAAGAAGACAGTTTAAATGCCCCTTGGAAGAGACGTACAGGTCGCAGTAGCTTAACAAGAGGGTTTAAATGCCCCTTAGAAGAGGCTTGCAGGTCGCAGTAGCTTACCAAGATGATTTAAATGCCCCTTGGAAGAGACGTGCAGGTCTCAGTAGCTTAACAAGACAGTTTAAATGTCCCTTGGAAGAGCGGTGGAGTTCGCAGTAGCTTAACAAAACAGTTTAAATGCCAATTGGAAGAAACTTGCAGGTCGAAGCAGCTTAACAAGACTGTTTAAATGCCCCTAGGAAAAGACGTGCAGGTCGCAGAGGCTTAACAAGACGGTTTACATGCCCCTTGGAAGAGACGTGCCGGTCGCAGTAGCTTAACAAGACGGTTTAAATGCCCCGTGGAAAAGTGGTGGAGGTTACAGTAGCTTAATAAGACGGTTTAAATGCCCCTTATAAGAGACGTGCAAGTTACAGTAGCTTAACAAGACGGTTTAAATGCCCCTTGGAAGAGATGCGCAGGTCGCAGTAGCTTAACAAGATGGTTTAAGTGCTCTTTGGAAGAGACATGCAGGTCGCAGCAGCTTAAAAAGACGGTTTAAATGCCCCTTGGAAGAGACGTGCAGGTCGCAGAGGCTTAACAAGATGGTTTAAATGCCCCTTGGAAGAGCGGTGCATGTCGCAGTAGCTTAACAAGATGGTTTAAATGCCCCTTGGAAGAGCGGTGGAGGTCGCAGTAGCTTAACAAGACAGTTTAAATGCCCCTTGGAAGAGACATGGAGGTCGCAATAGCTTAACAATATTGTTTAAATGCCCCTTGGAAGAGACGTGGAGGTCGCAGTAGCTTAGCAAGATGGTTTAAATGCCCCTTGAAACAGGCTTGCAGGTCGCAGTAGCTTACCAAGACAGTTTAAATGCCCTTTGGAAGAGACGTGCAGGTCGCAGTATCTTAACAATATTGTTTAAATGCCCCTTGGAAGAGACATGCAGTTCGCAGCAGCTTAAAAAGATGGTTTAAATGCCCCTTGGAAGAGACGTGCAGGCCGCAGTGGCTTAACAAGACGGTTTAAATGCCCCCTGGAAGAGACATGCAGGTCGCAGTAGCTTAACAAGATGGTTTAAATGGCCCTTGGAAGAGACGTGCAGGTCGCAGTAGCTTAACAAGACGGTTTAAATCCCCCTTGGAAGAGACGTGCAGGTCGCAGTAGCTTAACAAGAGGGTTTAAATGCCCCCTTGGAATAGGCTTGCAGGTCGCAGTAGCTTACCAAGATGGTTTAAATGCCCCTTGGACGAGACGTGCAGGTCGCAGTAGCTTAACAAGACGGTTTAAATGCCCCTTGGAAGAGCGGTGGAGGTCGCTGTAGCTTAACAAGACAGTTTGAATGCTCCTTGAAAGAGACGTGCAGGTCGCGGTAGCTTAACAAGACGGTTTAAATGCCCCTTGGAAGAGAAGCGCAGGTCGCAGTAGCGTAACAAGACAGTTTAAATGCCCCTTGGAAGAGACGTGCAGTTAGCAGTAGCTTAACAAGACAGTTTAAATGCCCTTTGGAAAAGTGGTGGAGGTTACAGTAGCTTAACAAGACAGTTTAAATGCCACTTGGAAGAAACATGCATGTCGAAGCAGCTTAACAACACGGTTTAAATGCCCCTTGGAAGAGACATGCAAGTCGCAGTAGCTTAACAAGACGGTTTAAATGCACCTTGGAAGAGACGTGCAGGTCGCACTAGCTTAACAAGACAGTTTAAATGCCACTTGGAAGAAACATGCATGTCGAAGCAGCTTAACAAGACTGTTTAAATGCCCCTAGGAAAAGACGTGCAGGTCGCAGGAGCTTAAAAAGAAGGTTTAAATGACCCTTGGAAGAGAAGTGCAGGTCGCAGTAGCATAAAAAAACGGTTTAAATGCCCCTTGGAAAAGCGGTGGAGGTCGCAGTAGCTTAACACGAAGGTTTAAATGCCCCTTGGAATAGACATGCAGGTCGCAGTAGCTTAACAAGACGGTTTAAATGCCCCTTGTAAGAGACATGCAGGTCGCAGTAGCTTAACAAGATGGTTTAAAAGCCCCTTGGAAGAGACGTGCAAGTCGCAGGAGCTTAAAAAGAAGGTTTAATTGCGCCTTGGAAGAGAAGTGCAGGTCGCAGTAGCATAACAAGACGGTTTAAATGCCCCTTGGAAGAGACATGCAGGTCGCAGTAGCTTAACAAGACAGTTTAAATGCCCCTTGGAAGAGACGTGCAGGTCGCAGTAGCTTAATAAGACGTTTTAAATGTCCCTTGGAAGAGACATGCAGGTCGCAGTACCTTAACAAGACGTTTTAAATGCCCCTTGGAAGAGACGTGCAGGTCGCAGTATCTTAACAAGACTGTTTAAATGCCCCTTGGAAGAGACGTGCAGGTCGCAGTATCTTAACAAGACGGTTTAAATTTCCCTTGGAAGAGATGTGCAGGTCGCAGTAGCTTAACAAGACGGTTTAAATGCCCCTTGACAGAGATGTGCAGGTCGCAGTAGCTTAACAAGATGGTTTAAATGCACCTTAGAATAGACTTGCAGGTCGCAGTAGCTTAACAATACAGTTTAAATGCCCCTTGGAAGAGACGTGCAGGTCGCAGTAGCTTAATAAGACGGTTTAAATGCCCCTTGGAAGAGAGGTGGAGGTCGCAGTAGCTTAACAAGACAGTTTAAATGCCCCTTGGAAGAGACGTGCAGGTCGCAGTAGCTTAACAAGACAGTTTAAATGCCACTTGGAAGAGACGTGCAGGTCGCTGTAGGTTAACAAGACGGTTTAAATGCCCCTTGGAAGAGAGGTGGAGGTCGCAGTAGCTTAACAAGACAGTTTAAATGCCCCTTGACAGATGTGCAGGTCGCAGTAGCTTAACAAGACGGTTTAAATGCCCCTTGGAAGTGCGGTGGAGGTCGCAGAAGCTTAACAAGACAGTTTAAATGCCCCTTGGAAGAGAAGTGCATGTCGCAGTAGCTTAACAAGATGGTTTAAATGCCCCTTGGAAGAGCGGTGGAGGTCGTAGTAGCTTAAGAAGACAGTTTAAATGCCCCTTGGAAGAGACGTGCAGGTCGCAGTAGCTTAATAAGACGGTTTAAATGCCCCTTGGAAGAGACGTGGAGGTCGCAGTAGCTTTACAAGACTGTTTAAATGTCCCTTGGAAGAGACATGCAGGTCGCAGTAGCTTAACAAAGCGTTTTAAATGCCCCTTGTAAGAGACGTGCAGGTCGCAGTAGCTTAACAAGACGGTTTAAATGCCCCTTGGAAAAGTGGTGGAGTTTACAGTAGCTTAAGAAGACGGTTTAAATGCCACTTGGAAGAGATGTGCAAGTCGCAGTAGCTTTACAAGACTGTTTAATTGCCCCTTAGAAGAGACGTGCAGGTCGCAGAAGCTAAACAAGACAGTTTAAATGCCCCTTGGAAGAGACGTGCAAGTCGCAGTAGCTTAACAAGATGGTTTAAATGCCCCTTGGAAGAGCGGTGGAGGTTGTAGTAGCTTAAGAAGACAGTTTAAATGCCCCTTGGAAGAGACGTGCAGGTCGCAGTAGCTTAACAAGAGGGTTTAAATGCCCCTTGGAAGAGGCTTGCAGGTCGCAGTAGCTTACCAAGATGATTTAAATGCCCCTTGGAAGAGACGTGCAGGTCTCAGTAGCTTAACAAGACAGTTTAAATGTCCCTTGGAAGAGCGGTGGAGGTCGCAGTAGCTTAACAAAACAGTATGCCAATTGGAAGAAACATGCAGGTCGAAGCAGCTTAACAAGACTGTTTAAATGCCCCTAGGAAAAGACGTGCAGGTCGCAGAGGCTTAACAAGACTGTTTAAATGCCCCTAGGAAAAGACGTGCAGGTCGCAGGAGCTTAAAAAGAAGGTTTAAATGACCCTTGGATGAGAAGTGCAGGTCGCAGTAGCATAAAAAAACGGTTTAAATGCCCCTTGGAAAAGCGGTGGAGGTCGCAGTAGCTTAACACGAAGGTTTAAATGCCCCTTGGAATAGACATGCAGGTCGCAGTAGCTTAACAAGACGGTTTAAATGCCCCTTGTAAGAGACATGCAGGTCGCAGTAGCTTAACAAGATGGTTTAAAAGCCCCTTGGAAGAGACGTGCAAGTCGCAGGAGCTTAAAAAGAAGGATTAATTGCACCTTGGAAGAGAAGTGCAGGTCGCAGTAGCATAACAAGATGGTTTAAATGCCCCTTGGAAGAGACATGCAGGTCGCAGTAGCTTAAAAAGACAGTTTAAATGCCCCTTGGAAGAGACGTGCAGGTCGCAGTAGCTTAATAAGACGTTTTAAATGTCCCTTGGAAGATACATGCAGGTCGCAGTAGCTTAACAAGACGTTTTAAATGCCCCTTGGAAGAGACGTGCAGGTCGCAGTATCTTAACAAGACTGTTTAAATGCCCCTTGGAAGAGACGTGCAGGTCGCAGTATCTTAACAAGACGGTTTAAATTTCCCTTGGAAGAGATGTGCAGGTCGCAGTAGCTTAACAAGACGGTTTAAATGCCCCTTGACAGAGATGTGCAGGTCGCAGTAGCTTAGCAAGATGGTTTAAATGCACCTTAGAATAGACTTGCAGGTCGCAGTAGCTTAACAATACAGTTTAAATGCCCCTTGGAAGAGACGTGCAGGTCGCAGTAGCTTAATAAGACGGTTTAAATGCCCCTTGGAAGAGAGGTGGAGGTCGCAGTAGCTTAACAAGACAGTTTAAATGCCCCTTGGAAGAGACGTGCAGGTCGCAGTAGCTTAACAAGACAGTTTAAATGCCACTTGGAAGAGACGTGCAGGTCGCAGTAGGTTAACAAGACGGTTTAAATGCCCCTTGGAAGAGAGGTGGAGGTCGCAGTAGCTTAACAAGACAGTTTAAATGCCCCTTGACAGATGTGCAGGTCGCAGTAGCTTAACAAGACGGTTTAAATGCCCCTTGGAAGTGCGGTGGAGGTCGCAGAAGCTTAACAAGACAGTTTAAATGCCCCTTGGAAGAGACGTGCATGTCGCAGTAGCTTAACAAGATGGTTTAAATGCCCCTTGGAAGAGCGGTGGAGGTCGTAGTAGCTGAAGAAGACAGTTTAAATGCCCCTTGGAAGAGACGTGCAGGTCGCAGTAGCTTAATAAGACGGTTTAAATGCCCCTTGGAAGAGACGTGGAGGTCGCAGTAGCTTTACAAGACTGTTTAAATGTCCGTTGGAAGAGACATGCAGGTCGCAGTAGCTTAACAAAGCGTTTTAAATGCCCCTTGTAAGAGACGTGCAGGTCGCAGTAGCTTAACAAGACGGTTTAAATGCCCCTTGGAAAAGTGGTGGAGTTTACAGTAGCTTAAGAAGACGGTTTAAATGCCACTTGGAAGAGATGTGCAAGTCGCAGTAGCTTTACAAGACTGTTTAATTGCCCCTTAGAAGAGACGTGCAGGTCGCAGAAGCTAAACAAGACAGTTTAAATGCCCCTTGGAAGAGACGTGCAAGTCGCAGTAGCTTAACAAGATGGTTTAAATGCCCCTTGGAAGAGCGGTGGAGGTCGTAGTAGCTTAAGAAGACAGTTTAAATGCCCCTTGGAAGAGACGGGCAGGTCGCAGTAGCTTAACAAGAGGGTTTAAATGCCCCTTGGAAGAGGCTTGCAGGTCGCAGTAGCTTACCAAGATGATTTAAATGCCCCTTGGAAGAGACGTGCAGGTCTCAGTAGCTTAACAAGACAGTTTAAATGTCCCTTGGAAGAGCGGTGGAGGTCGCAGTAGCTTAACAAAACAGTATGCCAATTGGAAGAAACATGCAGGTCGAAGCAGCTTAACAAGACTGTTTAAATGCCCCTAGGAAAAGACGTGCAGGTCGCAGAGGCTTAACAAGACGGTTTACATACCCCTTGGAAGAGACGTGCCGGTCGCAGTAGCTTAACAAGACGGTTTAAATGCCCCGTGGAAAAGTGGTGGAGGTTACAGTAGCTTAACAAGACGGTTTAAATGCCCCTTATAAGAGACGTGCAAGTTACAGTAGCTTAACAAGACGGTTTAAATGCCCCTTGGAAGAGATGCGCAGGTCGCAGTAGCTTAACAAGATGGTTTAAGTGCTCTTTGAAAGAGACATGCAGGTCGCAGCAGCTTAAAAAGACGGTTTAAATGCCCCTTGGAAGAGACGTGCAGGTCGCAGAGGCTTAACAAGATGGTTTAAATGCCCCTTGGAAGAGCGGTGGAGGTCGCAGTAGCTTAACAAGACAGTTTAAATGCCCCTTGGAAGAGACATGCAGGTCGCAATAGCTTAACAATATTGTTTAAATGCCCCTTGGAAGAGACGTGCAGGTCGCAGTAGCTTAGCAAGATGGTTTAAATGCCCCTTGAAACAGGCTTGCAGGTCGCAGTAGCTTACCAAGACAGTTTAAATGCCCCTTGGAAGAGACGTGCAGGTCGCAGTATCTTAACAATATTGTTTAAATGCCCCTTGGAAGAGACGTGGAGGTCGCAGTAGCTTAGCAAGATGGTTTAAATGCCCCTTGGAAGAGACATGCAGTTCGCAGCAGCTTAAAAAGATGGTTTAAATGCCCCTTGGAAGAGACGTGCAGGCCGCAGTGGCTTAACAAGACGGTTTAAATGCTCCCTGGAAGAGACAGGCAGGTCGCAGTACTTAACAAGATGGTTTAAATGCCCCTTGGAAGAAACTTGCAGGTCGCAGTAGCTTAACAAGACGGTTTAAATGCCCCTTGTAAAAGTGGTCGTGGTTACAGTAGCTTAAAAGACAGTTTAAATGCCCCTTGGTAGAGACATGCAGGTCGCAGTAGCTTAAAAAGACGGTATAAATGCGCCTTGGAAGAGACGTGCAGGTCGCAGTAGCTTAACAAGACGGTTTAAATGCCCCTTGGAAGAGACGAGCAGGTCACAGTAGCTTAACAAGATGGTTTAAATGGCCCTTGGAAGAGACGTGCAGGTCGCAGTAGCTTAACAAGACGGTTTAAATCCCCCTTGGAAGAGACGTGCAGGTCGCAGTAGCTTAACAAGAGGGTTTAAATGCCCCCTTGGAATAGGCTTGCAGGTCGCAGTAGCTTACCAAGACGGTTTAAATGCCCCTTGGACGAGACGTGCAGGTCGCAGTAGCTTAACAAGACGGTTTAAATGCCCCTTGGAAGAGCGGTGGAGGTCGCAGTAGCTTAACAAGACAGTTTGAATGCCCCTTGAAAGAGACGTGCAGGTCGCGGTAGCTTAACAAGACGGTTTAAATGCCCCTTGGAAGTGCGGTCGAGGTCGCAGTAGCTTAACAAGACGGTTTAAATGCCCCTTGGAAGAGACATGCAGGTCGCAGCAGCTTAACAAGATGGTTTAAATCCCCTTGGAAGAGACGTGCAGGTAGCAGTGGCTTAACAAGACGGTTTAAATGCCCCTTGGAAGAGACGCGCAGGTCGCAGTAGCTTAACAAGACAGTTTAAATGCCCTTTGGAAAAGTGGTGGAGGTTACAGTAGCTTAACAAGAAAGTTTGAATGCCCCTTGGAAGAGACATGCAAGTCGCAGTAGCTTAAAAAGACGGTTTAAATGCGCCTTGGAAGAGACGTGCAGGTTGCAGAAGCTTAACAAGACGGTTTAAATTCCCCTTAGAATAGACGAGCAGGTCGCAGTAGCTTAACAAGATGGTTTAAATGCCCCTAGGAAGAGACGTGCAGGTCTCAGTAGCTTAACAAGACGGTTTAAATCCCCCTTGGCAGAGACGTGCAGGTCGCAGCAGCTTAACAAGAGGGTTTAAATGCCCCTTGGAATAGGCCTGCAGGTCGCAGAAGTTACCAAGACGGTTTGAATGCCCCTTGGAAGAGACGTGCCGGTCGCAGTAGCTTACCAAAACAGTTTAAATGCCCCTTGGAAGAGACATGCAGGTCGCAGTAGCATAATAAGACAGTTTAAATGCCCCTTGGAAGAGACATGCAGGTCGCAATAGCATAAAAAGACAGTTTAAATGCCCCTTGGAAGAGATGTGCAGGTCACAGTAGCTTAATAAGATGGTTTAAATGCCCCTTGGAAGAGAGGTGGAGGTCGCAGTAGCTTAACAGGACAGTTTAAATGCCCCTTGGAAGAGACGTGCAGGTCGCAGTAGCTTAACAAGACGGTTTAAATGCCACTTGGAAGAGACGTGCAGTTCGCAGTAGCTTAACAAGACGGTTTAAATGCCCCTTGGAAGAGCGGTGGAGGTCGCAGTAGCTTAACAAGACAGATTAAATGCCCCTTGAAAGTTACGTGCAGGTCGCAGTAGTTTAACAAGACGGTTCAAATGCCCATTGGAAGAGTGGTGGAGGTCGCAGGAGCTTAACAAGAGAGTTTAAATGCCCCTTGGATGAGACATGCAGGTCGCAGTAGCTTAATAAGACGGTTTAAATACCCCTTGGAAGAGAGGTGGAGGTCCCAGTGGCTTAACAAGACAGTTTAAATGCCCCTTGGAAGAGACGTGCAGGTCGCAGTAGCTAAACAAGACGGTTTAAATGCCCCTTGGAAGAGCGGTGGAGGTCGCAGTAGCTTCACAAGACAGTTTAAATGCCCCTTGAAAGAGACGTGCAGGTGGCAGCAGCTTAACAAGACAGTTTAAATGCCCCTTGGAAGTGCGGTGGAGGTCGCAGTAGCTTAACAAGATGGTTTAAATGCCCCTTGGAAGAGACATGCAGGTCACAGCAGCTTAACAAGACGGTTTAAATGCCCCTTGGAAGAGACGTGGAGGTCACAGTAGCTTAACAAGACGGTTTAAATGCCCCTTGGAAGAGACATGCAGGTCTCAGTAGCTTAACAAAGCATTTTAAAAGCCCCTTGGTAGTGCGGTGGAGGTTGCAGTAGCTTAACAAGACGGTTTAAATGCCCCTTGGAAGAGTGGTGGAGGTTACAGTAGCTTAAGAAGACGGTTTAAATGCCCCTTGGAAGAGACGTGCAAGTCGCAGTAGCTTAACAAGAAGGTTTAAATACCCCTTAGAAGAGACGTGCAGGTCGCAGAAGCTAAACAAGACTGTTTAAATGCCCCTTAGAAGAGACATGCAGGTCGCAGTAGCTTAACAAGACGGTTTAAAAGCCCCTTGGAAGAGACGTGCAAGTCGCAGGAGCTTAAAAAGAAGGTTTAATTGCGCCTTGGAAGAGAAGTGCAGGTCGCAGTAGCATAACAAGACGGTTTAAATGCCCCTTGGAAGAGACATGCAGGTCGCAGTAGCTTAACAAGACAGTTTAAATGCCCCTTGGAAGAGACGTGCAGGTCGCAGTAGCTTAATAAGACGTTTTAAATGTCCCGTGGAAAAGACATGCAGGTCGCAGTAGCTTAACAAGATGTTTTAAATGCCCCTTGGAAGAGACGTGCAGGTCGCAGTATCTTAACAAGACTGTTTAAATGCCCCTTGGAAGAGACGTGCAGGTCGCAGTATCTTATCAAGACGGTTTAAATTTCCCTTGGAAGAGATGTGCAGGTCGCAGTAGCTTAACAAGATGGTTTAAATGCACCTTAGAATAGACTTGCAGGTGGCAGTAGCTTAACAATACAGTTTAAATGCCCCTTGGAAGAGACGTGCAGGTCGCAGTAGCTTAATAAGACGGTTTAAATGCCCCTTGGAAGAGAGGTGGAGGTCGCAGTAGCTTAACAAGACAGTTTAAATGCCCCTTGGAAGAGACGTGCAGGTCGCAGTAGCTTAATAAGACGGTTTAAATGCCCCTTGGAAGAGAGGTGGAGGTCGCAGTAGCTTAACAAGAAGGTTTAAATGCCCCTTGGAAGAGAGGTGGAGGTCGCAATAGCTTAACAAGACAGTTTAAAAGCCCCTTGACAGAGATGTGTAGGTCGCAGTAGCTTAACAAGACGGTTTAAATGCCCCTTGGAAGTGCGGTGGAGGTCGCAGAAGCTTAACAAGATGGTTTAAATGCCCCTTGGAAGAGACATGCAGGTCGCAGCAGCTTAACAAGACGGTTTAAATGCCCCTTGGAAGAGACATGCAGGTCGCAGTAGCTTAACAAGACGGCTAAATGCCCCTTGGAAGAGACGTGCAGGTCGCAGTAGCTTAACAAGACGGTTTAAAAGCCCCTTGGAAAAGTGGTGGAGGTTACAGTAGCTTAACAAGACGGTTTAAATGCCCCTTGGAAGAGACGAGCAGGTCACAGTAGCTTAACAAGACGGTTTAAATCCCCCTTGGAAGAGACGTGCAGGTCGCAGTAGCTTAACAAGAGTGTTTAAATGCCCCTTGGAATAGGCTTGCAGGCAGCAGTAGCTTAACCAGATGGTTTAAATGCCCCTTGGAAGAGACGTGCAGGTCGCAGTAGCTTAACAAGACAGTTTAAATGTCCCTTGGAAGAGACGTGCAGGTCGCAGTAGCTTAATAAGACGGTTTAAATGCCCCTTGGAAGAGATGTGCAGGTCGCAGTAGCTTAACAAGACAGTTTAAATTCCGCTTAAAAGAGAAGTGCAGGTCGCAGTAGCTAAACAAGAGGGTTTAAATGCCCCTTTCAAGAGACGTGCAGGTCGCAGGAGCTAAACAAGAGGGTTTAAATGCCCCTTGGAAGAGACGTGCAGGTCGCAGTAGCTTAACAAGATGGTTTAAATGCCCCTTGGAAGAGAGGTGGAGGTCGCAGTAGCTTAACAGGACAGTTTAAATGCCCCTTGGAAGAGACGTGCAGGTCGCAGTAGCTTAACAAGACGGTTTAAATGCTACTTGGAAGAGACGTGCAGGTCGCAGTAGCTTAACAAGACGGTTTAAATGCCCCTTGGAAGAGCGGTGGAGGTCGCAGTAGCTTAACAAGACAGATTAAATGCCCCTTGAAAGTTACGTGCAGGTCGCAGTAGTTTAACAAGACGGTTAAAATGCCCATTGGAAGAGTGGTGGAGGTCGCAGGAGCTTAACAAGAGAGTTTAAATGCCCCTTGGATGAGACATGCAGGTCGCAGTAGCTTAATAAGACGGTTTAAATACCCCTTGGAAGAGAGGTGGAGGTCGCAGTGGCTTAACAAGACAGTTTAAATGCCCCTTGGAAGAGACGTGCAGGTCGCAGTAGCTTAACAAGACGGTTTAAATGCCCCTTGGAAGAGACGTGCAGGTCGCAGTAGCTAAACAAAACGGTTTAAATGCCCCTTGGAAGAGCGGTGGAGGTCGCAGTAGCTTAACAAGACAGTTTAAATGCCCCTTGAAAGAGACGTGCAGGTGGCAGCAGCTTAACAAGACAGTTTAAATGCCCCTTGGAAGTGCGGTGGAGGTCGCAGTAGCTTAACAAGATGGTTTAAATGCCACTTGGAAGAGACATGCAGGTCACAGCAGCTTAACAAGACGGTTTAAATGCCCCTTGGAAGAGACGTGGAGGTGGCAGTAGCTTAACAATACGGTTTAAATGCCCCGTGGAAGAGACATAGAGGTCGCAGTAGCTTAACAAAACATTTTAAAAGACCCTTGGTAGTGCGGTGGAGGTCGCAGTAGCTTAACAAGACGGTTTAAATGCCCCTTGGAAGAGTGGTGGAGGTTACAGTAGCTTAAGAAGACGGTTTAAATGCCCCTTGGAAGACACGTGCAAGTCGCAGCAGCTTAACAAGATGGTTTAAATGCCCCTTGGAAGAGACATGCAGGTCGCAGTAGCTTAACAAGACGGCTAAATGCCCCTTGGAAGAGACGTGCAGGTCGCAGTAGCTTAACAAGACGGTTTAAAAGCCCCTTGGAAAAGTGGTGGAGGTTACAGTAGCTTAACAAGACGGTTTAAATGCCCCTTGGAAGAGACGAGCAGGTCACAGTAGCTTAACAAGACGGTTTAAATCCCCCTTGGAAGAGACGTGCAGGTCGCAGTAGCTTAACAAGAGTGTTTAAATGCCCCTTGGAATAGGCTTGCAGGTCGCAGTAGCTTAACCAGATGGTTTAAATGCCCCTTGGAAGAGACGTGCAGGTCGCAGTAGCTTAACAAGACAGTTTAAATGTCCCTTGGAAGAGACGAGCAGGTCGCAGTAGCTTAATAAGACGGTTTAAATGCCCCTTGGAAGAGATGTGCAGGTCGCAGTAGCTTAACAAGACAGTTTAAATGCCCCTTAAGAGAGAAGTGCAGGTCGCAGTAGCTAAACAAGAGGGTTTAAATGCCCCTTTCAAGAGACGTGTAGGTCGCAGGAGCTTAACAAGAGGGTTTAAATGCCCCTTGGAAGAGACGTGCAGGTCGCAGTAGCTTAACAAGATGGTTTAAATGCCCCTTGGAAGAGACATGCAGGTCGCAGTAGCTTAACAAGACTGTTGAGATGCCCCTTGGAAAAGTGGTGGAGGTTACAGTAACTTAACAAGACGGTTTAAATGCTCCTTGGAAGAGACGTTCAACTCACAGTAGCTTAAAAAGACGGTTTAAATGCGCAGTGGAAGAGATGTGCAGTTCGCAGTAGCTTAATAAGACGGTTTAAATGCCCCTTGGAAGAGACGTGCAGGTCGCAGTAGCTTAACAAGAGGGTTTAAATGCTCCTTGGAAGAGACGAGCAGGTCGCAGGAGCTTAATAAGAGGGTTTAAATGCCCCTTGGAAGAGACGTACAAGTCACAGTAGCGTAAAAAGACGGTTTAAATGCGCCTTGTAAGAGACGTGCAGGTCACAGTAGCTTAACAAGACAGTTTAAATGCCCCTTGGAAGAGACGTGCAGGTCGCAGTAGCTTAACAAGAGGGTTTAAATGCCCCTTTCAAGAGACGTGCAGGTCGCAGTAGCTTAACAAGACAGTTTAAATGCCACTTGGAAGAAACATGCAGGTCGAAGCAGCTTAACAAGACTGTTTAAATGCCCCTAGGAAAAGATGTGCAGGTCGCAGAGGCTTAACAAGACGGTTTAAATGCCCCTTGGAAGAGACATGCAGGTCGCAGTAGCTTAACAAGACAGTTTAAATGTCCCTTGGAAGAGCGGTGGAGGTCGCAGTAGCTTAACAAAACAGTTTAAATGCCAATTGGAAGAAACATGCAGGTCGAAGCAGCTTAACAAGACTGTTTAAATGCCCCTAGGAAAAGACGTGCAGGTCGCAGAGGCTTAACAAGACGGTTTACATGCCCCTTGGAAGAGACGTGCCGGTCGCAGTAGCTTAACAAGACGGTTTAAATGCCCCTTGGAAGAGACGAGCAGGTCGCAGTAGCTTAACAAGACAGTTTAAATGCCCCTCGGAAGAGACGTGCAGGTCGCAGAGGCTTAACAAGACGGTTTACATGCCCCTTGGAAGAGACGTGCCGGTCGCAGTAGCTTAACAATACGGTTTAAATGCCCCTTGGAATAGGCTTGCAGGCCGCATTAGCTTACCAAGACGGTTTAAATGCCCCTTGGAAAAGTGGTGTAGGTTACAGTATCTTAAAAAGACAGTTTAAATGCCCCTTGGAAGAGACGTGCAGGTCGCAGAAGCTTAACAAGACTGTTTAAATGCCCCTTGGAAGAGACGTGCAGGACGCAGAAGCATAACAAGTCGGTTTAAATCCCAATAGGAAGAGACGTGCAGGTCGCAGTAGCTTAACAAGAGGGTTTAAATGCCCTTTGGAATAGGCTTGTAGGTCGCAGTAGCTTACCAATACGGTTTAAATGCCCCTTGGAAGAGCCGTGCAGGTCGCAGTAGCTTAACAAGACGGTTTAAATGTCCATTGGAAGAGCGGTGGAGGTCGCAGAAGCTGAACAAGACGATTTAAATGCCCCTTGGAAGAGACGTGCAGCTCGCAGTAGCTTAACAAGACAGTTTATATGCCCCTTGGAAGAGCAGTGAAGGTCGCAGTAGCTTAACAAGACAGTTTAAATGCCCCTTGGAAGAGACATGCAGGTCGCAGCACCTTAACAAGACTGTTTAAATATCCCTTGGAAGAGACGTGCAGGTCGCAGTAGCTTAAAAAACGTTTTAAATGTCCCTTGGTAGAGACATGCAGGTCGCAGTAGCTTAACAAGATGGCTTAAATCCCCCTTGGAAGAAACGTGCAGGTCGCAGCAGCTTAACCAGAGAGTTTAAATGCCCCTTGGAATAGGCTTGCAGGTCGCAGTCGCTTACCAAGACGGATTAAATGCCCCTTGGAAGAGGCTTGCAGGTGGCAGTAGCTTAACAAGACGGTTTAAATGCCCCTTGGAAGAGTGGTGGAGGTCGCAGTATCTTAACAAGACAGTTTCAATGCCCCTTGGAAAAGACATGCAGTTCGCAGTAGCTTAATAAGACGGTTTAAATGCCCCTTGGAAGAGATGTGCAGGTCACAGCATCTTAACAAGATTGTTTAAATGCCCCTTGGAAGAGACGTGCAGGTCCCAATAGCTTAACAAGACGGTTTAAATGCCCATTGGAAGAGTGGTGCAGGTCGCAGTAGCTTAATAAGACGGTTTAAATGCCCCTTGGAAGAGATGTGCAGGTCGCAGTAGCTTAACAAGACTGTTTAAATGCCCCTTGGAAGAGACATGCAGGTCGCAGTAGCTTAATAAGATGGTTTAAATGCCCATTGGAAAAGTGGTGGAATTTACAGTAGCTTAAGAAGACGGTTTAAATGCTCCTTGGAAGAGGCGTGCAAGTCGCAGTAGCTTAACAAGACTGTTTAAATGCCCCTTGGAAGAGACATGCAGGTGGCAGAAGCTAAACAAGACAGTTTAAATGCCCCTTGGAAGAGCGGTGGAGGTCGCAGTAGCTTAACAAGACAGTTTAAATGCCACTTGGAAGAAACATGCAGGTCGCAGTAGCTTAACAAGACGGTTTAAGTGCCCCTTGGAAGAGACGTGCAGGTCGCAGTAGCTTAACAAGACGGTTTAAATGCCCCTTGGAAGAGACGAGCAGGTCGCAGTAGCTTAACAAGACGGTTTAAATGCCCCTCGGAAGAGACGTGCAGGTCGCAGTAGCTTAACAAGACGGTTTAAATCCCCCTTGGAAAAGACGTGCAGGTCGCAGTAGTTAACAAGAGTGTTTAAATGCCCCTTGGAATAGGCTTGCAGGCCGCATTAGCTTACCAAGACGGTTTAAATGCCCCTTGGAAAAGTGGTGTAGGTTACAGTATCTTAAAAAGACAGTTTAAATGCCCCTTGAAGAGACGTGCAGGTCGCAGAAGCTTAACAAGACTGTTTAAATGCCCCTTGGAAGAGACATGCAGGTGGCAGAAGCTAAACAAGACAGTTTAAATGCCCCTTGGAAGAGCGGTGGAGGTCGCAGTAGCTTAACAAGACAGTTTAAATGCCACTTGGAAGAAACATGCAGGTCGCAGTAGCTTAACAAGATGGTTTAAGTGCCCCTTGGAAGAGACGTGCAGGTGGCAGTAGCTTAACAAGACGGTTTAAATGCCCCTTGGAAGAGACGAGCAGGTCGCAGTAGCTTAACAAGACGGTTTAAATGCCCCTCGGAAGAGACGTGCAGGTCGCAGTAGCTTAACAAGACGGTTTAAATCCCCCTTGGAAGAGACGTGCAGGTCGCAGTAGTTAACAAGAGTGTTTAAATGCCCCTTGGAATAGGCTTGCAGGCCGCATTAGCTTACCAAGACGGTTTAAATGCCCCCTGGAAAAGTGGTGTAGGTTACAGTATCTTAAAAAGACAGTTTAAATGCCCCTTGGAAGAGACGTGCAGGTCGCAGAAGCTTAACAAGACTGTTTAAATGCCCCTTGGAAGAGACATGCAGGTGGCAGAAGCTAAACAAGACAGTTTAAATGCCCCTTGGAAGAGCTGTGGAGGTCGCAGTAGCTTAACAAGACAGTTTAAATGCCACTTGGAAGAAACATGCAGGTCGCAGTAGCTTAACAAGACGGTTTAAGTGCCCCTTGGAAGAGACGTGCAGGTCGCAGTAGCTTAACAAGACGGTTTAAATGCCCCTTGGAAGAGACGAGCAGGTCGCAGTAGCTTAACAAGACGGTTTAAATGCCCCTCGGAAGAGACGTGCAGGTCGCAGTAGCTTAACAAGACGGTTTAAATCCCCCTTGGAAGAGACGTGCAGGTCGCAGTAGTTAACAAGAGTGTTTAAATGCCCCTTGGAATAGGCTTGCAGGCCGCATTAGCTTACCAAGACGGTTTAAATGCCCCTTGGAAAAGTGGTGTAGGTTACAGTATCTTAAAAAGACAGTTTAAATGCCCCTTGGAAGAGACGTGCAGGTCGCAGAAGCTTAACAAGACTGTTTAAATGCCCCTTGGAAGAAACGTGCAGGACGCAGAAGCTTAACAAGTCGGTTTAAATCCCCCTAGGAAAAGACGTGCAGGTCGCAGTAGCTTAACAAGAGGGTTTAAATGCCCTTTGGAATAGGCTTGCAGGTCGTAGTAGCTTACCAATACGGTTTAAATGCCCCTTGGAAGAGCCGTGCAGGTAGCAGTAGCTTAACAAGACGGTTTACATGTCCATTGGAAGAGCGGTGGAGGTCGCAGAAGCTGAACAAGACGGTTTAAATACCCCTTGGAAGAGACGTGCAGGTCGCAGTAGCTTAATAAGACGGTTTAAATGCCCCTTGGAAGATATGTGGAGGACGCAGTAGATAAACAAGACAGTTTAAATGCCCCTTGGAAGAGACGTGCATGTCGCAGTAGCTTAACAAGATGGTTTAAATGCCATTTGGAAGAGACGTGCAGGTCGCAGTAGCTTAACAAGACCGTTTAAATGCCCCTTGGAAGTGCGGAGGAGGTCGCAGTAGCTTAACAAGACGGTTTCAATGCCCGTTGGAAGAGACACGCAGGTCGCAGCAGCTTAACAAGATGGTTTAAATGCCCCTTGGAAGAGACGTGCAGGTCGCAGTAGCTTAACAAGACGGTTTAAATGCCCCTTGGAAGAGACATGCAGGTCGCAGTAGCTTAACAAAGCGTTTTAAAAGCCCCTTGGAAGAGACATGCAGGTCACAGTAGCTTAACAAGACGGTTTATATGCCCCTTGGAAAAGTGGTGGAGGTTACTGTAGCTTTAGAAGACGGTTTAATTGCCCCTTGGAAGAGACGTGCAAGTCGCAGTAGCTTAACAAGACAGTTTAAATGCCCCTTAGAAGAGACGTGCAGGTCACAGAAGCTAAACAAGACAGTTTAAATATCCCTTGAAAGAGACGTGCAGGTCACAGTAGCTTAACAATGCAGTTTAAATGCCCCTTGGAAGAGACGTGCAGGTCACAGAAGCTTAACAAGACAGTTTAAATGCCCCTTGGAAGAGACGTGCAGTTCACAGAAGCTTAACAAGACAGTTTTAAATGCCCCTTGGAAGAGACGGGCAGGTCGCAGTAGCTTAACAAGATGGTTTATATGCCCCTTGGAAAAGTGGTGGAGGTTACAGTGGCTTAACAAGACGCTTTAATTGCCCTTTGGAAGAGACGTGCAAGTCGCAGTAGCTTAACAAGAGAGTTTAAATGCCCCTTAGAAGAGACGTGCAGGTCGCAGTAGCTTAACAAGATGGTTTAAATGACCCTTGGAAGAGAGGTGGAGGTGGAAGTAGCTTAACAAGACGGTTTAAATGCCCCTTGGAAGAGACGTACAGGTCACAGTAGCTTAAAAAGACGGTTTAAATGCGCCTTGGAAGAGACGTGCAGGTCGCAGTAGCTTAACAAGATGGTTTAAATGCCCCTTGGAAGAGAGGTGGAGGTCGAAGTAGCTTAACAAGACGGTTTAAATGCCCCTTGGAAGTGCGGTGGAGGTCGCATTAGCTTAACAAGACGCTTTAAATGCCCCTTGGAAGTGACGTAATGGTCGCAGTAACTTAACAAGACGGTTTAAATGCCCCTTGGAAGTGCGGTGGAGGTCGCAGTAGCTTAACAAGACGGTTTAAATGCCCCTTGGAAGAAACATGCAGGTCGCAGCAGCTTAACAAGACCGTTAAAATGCCCCTTGGAAGAGATGTGCAGGTCGCAGTAGCTTAACAAGACGGTTTAAATGCCCCTTGGAAAAGTGGTGGAGGTTACAGTAGATTAACAAGACGGTTTAAATGCCCCTTGGAAGTGAAGTGAAAGTCGCAGAAGCTTAACAAGACTGTTTAAATGCCCCTTGGAAGAGACGTGCAGGTCGCAGAAGCTTAACAAGATGGTTTAAATGCCCCTTGGAAGAGACGTGCAGGTCGCAGTAGCTTAACAAGATGGTTTAAATGCCACTTGGAAGTGCGGTGGAGGTCGCAGTACCTTAACAAGACGGTTTAAATGCCCCTTGGAAGAGACATGCAGGCCGCAGCAGCTTAACAAGACCGTATAAATGCCCCTTGGAAGAGACATGCAGGTCGCAGTAGCTTAACAAGACGGTTTAAATGCACCTTGGAAAAGACATGCAGGTTGCAGTAGCTTAACAAAGCGTTTTAAATGCCCTTTGGAAGAGACGTGCTGGTCGCAGTATCTTAACAAAACGGTTTAAATGCCCCTTGTTAAAGTGGTGGAGGTTACAGTAACTTAACAAGACGATTTAAATGCCCCTTGGAAGAGACGTGAAAGTCGCAGTAGCATAACAAGACGGTTTAAATGCCCCTTAGAAGAGACGTGCAGGTCGCAGCACCTTAACAAGACTGTTTAAATATCCCTTGGAAGAGACGTGCAGGTCGCAGTAGCTTAAAAAACGTTTTAAATGTCCCTTGGTAGAGACATGCAGGTCGCAGTAGCTTAACAAGATGGCTTAAATCCCCCTTGGAAGAAACGTGCAGGTCGCAGCAGCTTAACAAGTGAGTTTAAATGCCCCTTGGAATAGGCTTGCAGGTCGCAGTCGCTTACCAAGACGGTTTAAATGCCCCTTGGAAGAGGCTTGCAGGTCGCAGTAGCTTAACAAGACGGTTTAAATGCCCCTTGGAAGAGTGGTGGAGGTCGCAGTATCTTAACAAGACAGTTTCAATGCCCCTTGGAAAAGACATGCAGTTCGCAGTAGCTTAATAAGACGGTTTAAATGCCCCTTGGAAGAGATGTGCAGGTCGCAGTAGCTTAATAAGACGATTTAAATGCCCCTTGGAAGAGAGGTGGAGGTCGCAGAAGCTTAGCAAGACAGTTTAAATGCCCCTTGGAAGAGACGTGCAGGTCGCAGTAGCTTAAAAATACGGTTTAAATGCCACTTGGAAGAGACGTGCAGGTCGCAGTAGCTTAACAAGATGATTTAAATGCCCCTTGGAAGAGCGGTGGAGGTCGCAGTAGCTTAACAAGAATGTTTAAATGCCCCTTCGAAGTGCGGTGGAGGTCGCAGTAGCTTTACAAGACAGATGAAATGCCCCTTGGAAGAGCGTTGGAGGTCGCAGTAGCTTAATAAGACAGTTTAAATGCCCCTTGGAAGAGAAATGCAGGTCACAGCATCTTAGCAAGATTGTTTAACTGCCACTTGGAAGAGACGTGCAGGTCGCAATAGCTTAACAAGACGGTTCAAATGTCCCTTGGTAGAGACATGCAGGTCGCAGTAGCTTAACAAGACGGTTTAAATGCCCCATGGAAGAGACGTGCAGGTCGCAGTAGTTAACAAGAGTGTTTAAATGCCCCTTGGAATAGGCTTGCAGGCCGCATTAGCTTACCAAGACGGTTTAAATGCCCCTTGGAAAAGTGGTGTAGGTTACAGTATCTTAAAAAGACAGTTTAAATGCCCCTTGGAAGAGACGTGCAGGTCGCAGAAGCTTAACAAGACTGTTTAAATGCCCCTTGGAAGAAACGTGCAGGACGCAGAAGCTTAACAAGTCGGTTTAAATCCCCCTAGGAAAAGACGTGCAGGTCGCAGTAGCTTAACAAGAGGGTTTAAATGCCCTTTGGAATAGGCTTGCAGGTCGTAGTAGCTTACCAATACGGTTTAAATGCCCCTTGGAAGAGCCGTGCAGGTAGCAGTAGCTTAACAAGACGGTTTACATGTCCATTGGAAGAGCGGTGGAGGTCGCAGAAGCTGAACAAGACGGTTTAAATACCCCTTGGAAGAGACGTGCAGGTCGCAGTAGCTTAATAAGACGGTTTAAATGCCCCTTGGAAGATATGTGGAGGACGCAGTAGATAAACAAGACAGTTTAAATGCCCCTTGGAAGAGACGTGCATGTCGCAGTAGCTTAACAAGATGGTTTAAATGCCATTTGGAAGAGACGTGCAGGTCGCAGTAGCTTAACAAGACCGTTTAAATGCCCCTTGGAAGTGCGGAGGAGGTCGCAGTAGCTTAACAAGACGGTTTCAATGCCCGTTGGAAGAGACACGCAGGTCGCAGCAGCTTAACAAGATGGTTTAAATGCCCCTTGGAAGAGACGTGCAGGTCGCAGTAGCTTAACAAGACGGTTTAAATGCCCCTTGGAAGAGACATGCAGGTCGCAGTAGCTTAACAAAGCGTTTTAAAAGCCCCTTGGAAGAGACATGCAGGTCACAGTAGCTTAACAAGACGGTTTATATGCCCCTTGGAAAAGTGGTGGAGGTTACTGTAGCTTTAGAAGACGGTTTAATTGCCCCTTGGAAGAGACGTGCAAGTCGCAGTAGCTTAACAAGACAGTTTAAATGCCCCTTAGAAGAGACGTGCAGGTCACAGAAGCTAAACAAGACAGTTTAAATATCCCTTGAAAGAGACGTGCAGGTCACAGTAGCTTAACAATGCAGTTTAAATGCCCCTTGGAAGAGACGTGCAGGTCACAGAAGCTTAACAAGACAGTTTAAATGCCCCTTGGAAGAGACGTGCAGTTCACAGAAGCTTAACAAGACAGTTTTAAATGCCCCTTGGAAGAGACGGGCAGGTCGCAGTAGCTTAACAAGATGGTTTATATGCCCCTTGGAAAAGTGGTGGAGGTTACAGTGGCTTAACAAGACGCTTTAATTGCCCTTTGGAAGAGACGTGCAAGTCGCAGTAGCTTAACAAGAGAGTTTAAATGCCCCTTAGAAGAGACGTGCAGGTCGCAGTAGCTTAACAAGATGGTTTAAATGACCCTTGGAAGAGAGGTGGAGGTGGAAGTAGCTTAACAAGACGGTTTAAATGCCCCTTGGAAGAGACGTACAGGTCACAGTAGCTTAAAAAGACGGTTTAAATGCGCCTTGGAAGAGACGTGCAGGTCGCAGTAGCTTAACAAGATGGTTTAAATGCCCCTTGGAAGAGAGGTGGAGGTCGAAGTAGCTTAACAAGACGGTTTAAATGCCCCTTGGAAGTGCGGTGGAGGTCGCATTAGCTTAACAAGACGCTTTAAATACCCCTTGGAAGTGACGTAATGGTCGCAGTAACTTAACAAGACGGTTTAAATGCCCCTTGGAAGTGCGGTGGAGGTCGCAGTAGCTTAACAAGACGGTTTAAATGCCCCTTGGAAGAAACATGCAGGTCGCAGCAGCTTAACAAGACCGTTAAAATGCCCCTTGGAAGAGATGTGCAGGTCGCAGTAGCTTAACAAGACGGTTTAAATGCCCCTTGGAAAAGTGGTGGAGGTTACAGTAGATTAACAAGACGGTTTAAATGCCCCTTGGAAGTGAAGTGAAAGTCGCAGAAGCTTAACAAGACTGTTTAAATGCCCCTTGGAAGAGACGTGCAGGTCGCAGAAGCTTAACAAGATGGTTTAAATGCCCCTTGGAAGAGACGTGCAGGTCGCAGTAGCTTAACAAGATGGTTTAAATGCCACTTGGAAGTGCGGTGGAGGTCGCAGTAGCTTAACAAGACGGTTTAAATGCCCCTTGGAAGAGACATGCAGGCCGCAGCAGCTTAACAAGACCGTATAAATGCCCCTTGGAAGAGACATGCAGGTCGCAGTAGCTTAACAAGACGGTTTAAATGCACCTTGGAAAAGACATGCAGGTTGCAGTAGCTTAACAAAGCGTTTTAAATGCCCTTTGGAAGAGACGTGCTGGTCGCAGTATCTTAACAAAACGGTTTAAATGCCCCTTGTTAAAGTGGTGGAGGTTACAGTAACTTAACAAGACGATTTAAATGCCCCTTGGAAGAGACGTGAAAGTCGCAGTAGCATAACAAGACGGTTTAAATGCCCCTTAGAAGAGACGTGCAGGTCGCAGCACCTTAACAAGACTGTTTAAATATCCCTTGGAAGAGACGTGCAGGTCGCAGTAGCTTAAAAAACGTTTTAAATGTCCCTTGGTAGAGACATGCAGGTCGCAGTAGCTTAACAAGATGGCTTAAATCCCCCTTGGAAGAAACGTGCAGGTCGCAGCAGCTTAACAAGTGAGTTTAAATGCCCCTTGGAATAGGCTTGCAGGTCGCAGTCGCTTACCAAGACGGTTTAAATGCCCCTTGGAAGAGGCTTGCAGGTCGCAGTAGCTTAACAAGACGGTTTAAATGCCCCTTGGAAGAGTGGTGGAGGTCGCAGTATCTTAACAAGACAGTTTCAATGCCCCTTGGAAAAGACATGCAGTTCGCAGTAGCTTAATAAGACGGTTTAAATGCCCCTTGGAAGAGATGTGCAGGTCGCAGTAGCTTAATAAGACGATTTAAATGCCCCTTGGAAGAGAGGTGGAGGTCGCAGAAGCTTAGCAAGACAGTTTAAATGCCCCTTGGAAGAGACGTGCAGGTCGCAGTAGCTTAAAAATACGGTTTAAATGCCA
This sequence comes from Phyllobates terribilis, assembly GCF_046119375.1. Classification (NCBI taxonomy): domain Eukaryota; kingdom Metazoa; phylum Chordata; class Amphibia; order Anura; family Dendrobatidae; genus Phyllobates; species Phyllobates terribilis. Next base: position 1,823,734 of record NW_027362907.1, read on the forward strand.
CTTGGAAGAGACGTGCAGGTCGCAGTAGCTTAACAAGATGATTTAAATGCCCCTTGGAAGAGCGGTGGAGGTCGCAGTAGCTTAACAAGAATGTTTAAATGCCCCTTCGAAGTGCGGTGGAGGTCGCAGTAGCTTTACAAGACAGATGAAATGCCCCTTGGAAGAGCGTTGGAGGTCGCAGTAGCTTAATAAGACAGTTTAAATGCCCCTTGGAAGAGAAATGCAGGTCACAGCATCTTAGCAAGATTGTTTAACTGCCACTTGGAAGAGACGTGCAGGTCGCAATAGCTTAACAAGACGGTTCAAATGTCCCTTGGTAGAGACATGCAGGTCGCAGTAGCTTAACAAGACGGTTTAAATGCCCCATGGAAGAGACGTGCAGGTCGCAGTAGCTTAACAAGACGGTTTAAATGTCCCTTGGAAGAGACATGCAGGTGGCAGAAGCTAAACAAGACAGTTTAAATGCCCCTTGGAAGAGCGGTGGAGGTCGCAGTAGCTTAACAAGACAGTTTAAATGCCACTTGGAAGAAACATGCAGGTCGCAGTAGCTTAACAAGATGGTTTAAGTGCCCCTTGGAAGAGACGTGCAGGTCGCAGTAGCTTAACAAGACGGTTTAAATGCCCCTTGGAAGAGACGAGCAGGTCGCAGTAGCTTAACAAGACGGTTTAAATGCCCCTCGGAAGAGACGTGCAGGTCGCAGTAGCTTAACAAGACGGTTTAAATCCCCCTTGGAAGAGACGTGCAGGTCGCAGTAGTTAACAAGAGTGTTTAAATGCCCCTTGGAATAGGCTTGCAGGCCGCATTAGCTTACCAAGACGGTTTAAATGCCCCCTGGAAAAGTGGTGTAGGTTACAGTATCTTAAAAAGACAGTTTAAATGCCCCTTGGAAGAGACGTGCAGGTCGCAGAAGCTTAACAAGACTGTTTAAATGCCCCTTGGAAGAGACATGCAGGTGGCAGAAGCTAAACAAGACAGTTTAAATGCCCCTTGGAAGAGCTGTGGAGGTCGCAGTAGCTTAACAAGACAGTTTAAATGCCACTTGGAAGAAACATGCAGGTCGCAGTAGCTTAACAAGACGGTTTAAGTGCCCCTTGGAAGAGACGTGCAGGTCGCAGTAGCTTAACAAGACGGTTTAAATGCCCCTTGGAAGAGACGAGCAGGTCGCAGTAGCTTAAGAAGACGGTTTAAATGCCCCTCGGAAGAGACGTGCAGGTCGCAGTAGCTTAACAAGACGGTTTAAATCCCCCTTGGAAGAGACGTGCAGGTCGCAGTAGTTAACAAGAGTGTTTAAATGCCCCTTGGAATAGGCTTGCAGGCCGCATTAGCTTACCAAGACGGTTTAAATGCCCCTTGGAAAAGTGGTGTAGGTTACAGTATCTTAAAAAGACAGTTTAAATGCCCCTTGGAAGAGACGTGCAGGTCGCAGAAGCTTAACAAGACTGTTTAAATGCCCCTTGGAAGAAACGTGCAGGACGCAGAAGCTTAACAAGTCGGTTTAAATCCCCCTAGGAAAAGACGTGCAGGTCGCAGTAGCTTAACAAGAGGGTTTAAATGCCCTTTGGAATAGGCTTGCAGGTCGCAGTAGCTTACCAATACGGTTTAAATGCCCCTTGGAAGAGCCGTGCAGGTAGCAGTAGCTTAACAAGACGGTTTACATGTCCATTGGAAGAGCGGTGGAGGTCGCAGAAGCTGAACAAGACGGTTTAAATACCCCTTGGAAGAGACGTGCAGGTCGCAGTAGCTTAATAAGACGGTTTAAATGCCCCTTGGAAGATATGTGGAGGATGCAGTAGATAAACAAGACAGTTTAAATGCCCCTTGGAAGAGACGTGCATGTCGCAGTAGCTTAACAAGATGGTTTAAAAGCCATTTGGAAGAGACGTGCAGGTCGCAGTAGCTTAACAAGACCGTTTAAATGCCCCTTGGAAGTGCGGAGGAGGTCTCAGTAGCTTAACAAGACGGTTTCAATGCCCGTTGGAAGAGACACGCAGGTCGCAGCAGCTTAACAAGATGGTTTAAATGCCCCTTGGAAGAGACGTGCAGGTCGCAGTAGCTTAACAAGACGGTTTAAATGCCCCTTGGAAGAGACATGCAGGTCGCAGTAGCTTAACAAAGCGTTTTAAAAGCCCCTTGGAAGAGACATGCAGGTCACAGTAGCTTAACAAGACGGTTTATATGCCCCTTGGAAAAGTGGTGGAGGTTACTGTAGCTTTAGAAGACGGTTTAATTGCCCCTTGGAAGAGACGTGCAAGTCGCAGTAGCTTAACAAGACAGTTTAAATGCCCCTTAGAAGAGACGTGCAGGTCACAGAAGCTAAACAAGACAGTTTAAATATCCCTTGAAAGAGACGTGCAGGTCACAGTAGCTTAACAATGCAGTTTAAATGCCCCTTGGAAGAGACGTGCAGGTCACAGAAGCTTAACAAGACAGTTTAAATGCCCCTTGGAAGAGACGTGCAGTTCACAGAAGCTTAACAAGACAGTTTTAAATGCCCCTTGGAAGAGACGGGCAGGTCGCAGTAGCTTAACAAGATGGTTTATATGCCCCTTGGAAAAGTGGTGGAGGTTACAGTGGCTTAACAAGACGCTTTAATTGCCCTTTGGAAGAGACGTGCAAGTCGCAGTAGCTTAACAAGAGAGTTTAAATGCCCCTTAGAAGAGACGTGCAGGTCGCAGTAGCTTAACAAGATGGTTTAAATGACCCTTGGAAGAGAGGTGGAGGTGGAAGTAGCTTAACAAGACGGTTTAAATGCCCCTTGGAAGAGACGTACAGGTCACAGTAGCTTAAAAAGACGGTTTAAATGCGCCTTGGAAGAGACGTGCAGGTCGCAGTAGCTTAACAAGATGGTTTAAATGCCCCTTGGAAGAGAGGTGGAGGTCGAAGTAGCTTAACAAGACGGTTTAAATGCCCCTTGGAAGTGCGGTGGAGGTCGCATTAGCTTAACAAGACGCTTTAAATGCCCCTTGGAAGTGACGTAATGGTCGCAGTAACTTAACAAGACGGTTTAAATGCCCCTTGGAAGTGCGGTGGAGGTCGCAGTAGCTTAACAAGACGGTTTAAATGCCCCTTGGAAGAAACATGCAGGTCGCAGCAGCTTAACAAGACCGTTAAAATGCCCCTTGGAAGAGATGTGCAGGTCGCAGTAGCTTAACAAGACGGTTTAAATGCCCCTTGGAAAAGTGGTGGAGGTTACAGTAGATTAACAAGACGGTTTAAATGCCCCTTGGAAGTGAAGTGAAAGTCGCAGAAGCTTAACAAGACTGTTTAAATGCCCCTTGGAAGAGACGTGCAGGTCGCAGAAGCTTAACAAGATGGTTTAAATGCCCCTTGGAAGAGACGTGCAGGTCGCAGTAGCTTAACAAGATGGTTTAAATGCCACTTGGAAGTGCGGTGGAGGTCGCAGTAGCTTAACAAGACGGTTTAAATGCCCCTTGGAAGAGACATGCAGGCCGCAGCAGCTTAACAAGACCGTATAAATGCCCCTTGGAAGAGACATGCAGGTCGCAGTAGCTTAACAAGACGGTTTAAATGCACCTTGGAAAAGACATGCAGGTTGCAGTAGCTTAACAAAGCGTTTTAAATGCCCTTTGGAAGAGACGTGCTGGTCGCAGTATCTTAACAAAACGGTTTAAATGCCCCTTGTTAAAGTGGTGGAGGTTACAGTAACTTAACAAGACGATTTAAATGCCCCTTGGAAGAGACGTGAAAGTCGCAGTAGCATAACAAGACGGTTTAAATGCCCCTTAGAAGAGACGTGCAGGTCGCAGCACCTTAACAAGACTGTTTAAATATCCCTTGGAAGAGACGTGCAGGTCGCAGTAGCTTAAAAAACGTTTTAAATGTCCCTTGGTAGAGACATGCAGGTCGCAGTAGCTTAACAAGATGGCTTAAATCCCCCTTGGAAGAAACGTGCAGGTCGCAGCAGCTTAACAAGTGAGTTTAAATGCCCCTTGGAATAGGCTTGCAGGTCGCAGTCGCTTACCAAGACGGTTTAAATGCCCCTTGGAAGAGGCTTGCAGGTCGCAGTAGCTTAACAAGACGGTTTAAATGCCCCTTGGAAGAGTGGTGGAGGTCGCAGTATCTTAACAAGACAGTTTCAATGCCCCTTGGAAAAGACATGCAGTTCGCAGTAGCTTAATAAGACGGTTTAAATGCCCCTTGGAAGAGATGTGCAGGTCGCAGTAGCTTAATAAGACGATTTAAATGCCCCTTGGAAGAGAGGTGGAGGTCGCAGAAGCTTAGCAAGACAGTTTAAATGCCCCTTGGAAGAGACGTGCAGGTCGCAGTAGCTTAAAAATACGGTTTAAATGCCACTTGGAAGAGACGTGCAGGTCGCAGTAGCTTAACAAGATGATTTAAATGCCCCTTGGAAGAGCGGTGGAGGTCGCAGTAGCTTAACAAGAATGTTTAAATGCCCCTTCGAAGTGCGGTGGAGGTCGCAGTAGCTTTACAAGACAGATGAAATGCCCCTTGGAAGAGCGTTGGAGGTCGCAGTAGCTTAATAAGACAGTTTAAATGCCCCTTGGAAGAGAAATGCAGGTCACAGCATCTTAGCAAGATTGTTTAACTGCCACTTGGAAGAGACGTGCAGGTCGCAATAGCTTAACAAGACGGTTCAAATGTCCCTTGGTAGAGACATGCAGGTCGCAGTAGCTTAACAAGACGGTTTAAATGCCCCATGGAAGAGACGTGCAGGTCGCAGTAGCTTAACAAGACGGTTTAAATGTCCCTTGGAAGAGACGTACCAGTCGCAGTAGCTTAAAAAACGGTTTAAATGCGCCTTAGAAGAGACGTGCAAGTCGCAGTAGCTTAACAAGACAGTTTAAATGCCCCTTGGGAAAGACGAGCAGGTCGCAGTAGCTTAACAAGACGGTTTAAATGCCCCTTGGAAGAGACGTGCAAGTCGCAGTAGCTTAACAAGACGGTGTAAATGCCCCTTGGAAAAGACGTGCAGGTCGCAGTAGCTTAACAAGAAGGTGTAAATGCCCCTTGGAAAAGACGTGCAGGTTGCAGTAGTTTAACAAGATGGTTTAAATGCCCCTTGGAAGAGACATGCAGGTCGCAGTAGCTTAACAAGACAGTTGAAATGCCCATTGGAAGAGCGGTGGAGGTCGCAGTAGCTTAACAAGATTGTTTAAATGCCCCTTGGAAGAGACGTGCAGGTCGCAGTCGCTTAACAAGACGGTTTAAATGTCCCTTGCTAGAGACATGCAGGTCGCAGTAGCTTAACAAGACGGTTTAAATGCCCCATGGAAGAGTTGTGCAGGTCGCAGTAGCTTAACAAAACGGTTTAAATGACCCTTTGAAGAGACGTGCAAGTCGCAGAAGCTTAAAAAGACAGTTTAAATGCGCCTTGGAAGAGACGTGCAAGTCGCAGTAGCTTAACAAGACAGTTTAAATGCTCCTTGGAAGAGACGTGCAGGTCGCAGTAGCTTAACAAGACGGTTTAAATGCCCCTTGGAAGAGACGTGCAGGTCGCAGTAGCTTAACAAGATGGTTTAAATGCCCCTTGGAAGAGAAGTGCAGGTCGCAGTAGCTTAACAAGACAGTTTAAATGCCCCTTGGAAGAGAAGTGCAGGTCGCAGTAGCTAAACAAGACGGTTTAAATGCCCCTTGGAAGAGACGTGCAGGTCGCAGTAGCTTAACAAGATGGTTTAAATGCCCCTTGGAAGAGCGGTGGAGGTCGCAGTAGCTTAACAAGATGGTTTAAATGCCCCTTGGAAGAGACATGCAGTTCGCAGCAGCTTATAAAGACGGTTAAAATGCCCCTTGGAAGAGGCTTGCAGGTCGCAGTAGCTTACCAAGACGGTTTAAATGCCCCTTGGAAGAGACGTGCAGGACGCAGTAGCTTAACAAGATGGTTTAAATGCCCCTTGGAAGAGCGGTGGAGGTCGCAGTAGCTTAAAAAGACTGTTTAAATGCCCCTTGGAAGAGATGTGCAGGTCGCAGTAGCTTAACAAGCGGGTTTAAATGCCCCTTGGAAGAGGCTTGCAGGTCGCAGTAGCTTACCAAGACGACTTAAATGCCGCTTGGAAGAGAGGTGCAGGTCGCAGTAGCTTAACAAGACAGTTTAAATGCCCCTTGGAAGAGCGGTGGAGGTCGCTGTAGCTTAACAAGACAGTTTAAATGCCCCTTGGAAGACACATGCAGGTCGCAGCACCTTAACAAGACTGTTTAAATATCCCTTGGAAGAGACGTGCAGGTCGCAGTAGCTTAAAAGAAGTTTTAAATGTCCCTTGGTAGAGACATGCAGGTCGCAGTAGCTTAACAAGATGGCTTAAATCCCCCTTGGAAGAGACGTGCAGGTCGCAGCAGCTTAACAAGAAGGTTTAAATGCCCCTTGGAATAGGCTTGCAGTTCGCAGTAGCTTACCAAGACGGTTTAAATGCCCCTTCGAAGAGGCTTGCAGGTCGCAGTAGCTTAACAAGACGGTTTAAATGCCCCTTGGAAGAGTTGTGGAGGTCGCAGTAGCTTAACAAGACAGTTTCAATGCCCCTTGGAAGAGACATGCAGGTCGCAGTAGCTTAACAAGACGGTTTAAATGCCACTTGGAAGAGACGTGCAGGTCGCAGTAGCTTAACAAGATGGTTTAAATGCCCCTTGGAAGAGCGGTGGAGGTCGCAGTAGCTTAAGAAGACGGTTTAAATGCCCCTTGAAAGAGATGTGCAGGTCGCAGTAGCTTAACAAGACGGTTTAAATGCCCCTTCGAAGTGCGGTGGAGGTCGCAGTAGCTTTACAAGACAGATGAAATGCCCCTTGGAAGAGCGTTGGAGGTCGCAGTAGCTTAATAAGACAGTTTAAATGCCCCTTGGAAGAGACATGCAGGTCACAGCATCTTAACAAGATTGTTTAAATGCCCCTTGGAAGAGACATGCAGGTCGCAATAGCTTAATAAGACGGTTTAAATGTCCCTTGGTAGAGACATGCAGGTCGCAGTAGTTTAACAAGACGGTTTCAATGTCCCTTGGAAGAGACGTGCCAGTCGCAGTAGCTTAAAAAACGGTTTAAATGCGCCATGGAAGAGACGTGCAAGTCGCAGAAGCTTAACAAGATAGTTTAAATGCACCTTGGGAAAGACGAGCAGGTCGCAGTAGCTTAACAAGACGGTTTAAATGCCCCTTGGAAGAGACGTGCAGGTCGCAGTAGCTTAACAAGACAGTTTAAATCCCCCATGGAAGAGACGTGCAAGTCGCAGTAGCTTAGCAAGATGGTTTAAATGCCCCTTGGAAGAGCGCTGGAGGTCGCAGTAGCTTAACAAGACAGTTTAAATGCCCCTTGGAAGAGACGTGCAGGTCGCAGTAGCTTAACAAGACAGTGTAAATGCCCCTTGGAAGAGCGGTGGAGGTCGCAGTAGCTTAAAAAGATGGTTTAAATGCCCCTTGGAAGAGACAAGCAGTTCGCAGCAGCTTAAAAAGACGGTTTAAATGCCCCTTGGAAGAGGCTTGCAGGTCGCAGTATCTTACCAACACGGTTTAAATGCCCCTTGGAAGAGACGTGCAGGTCGCAGTAGCTTAACAAGTTGGTTTAAATGCCCCTTGGAAGAGCGATGGAGGTCGCAGTAGCTTAACAAGATGGTTTAAATGCCCCTTGGAAGAGTCGTGCAGGTAGCAGTAGCTTAACAAGACTGTTTAAATGCCCCTTGTAAAAGTGGTGGAGGTTACAGTAGCTTAAGAAAACGGTTTAAATGCCCCTTGGAAGAGACGTGCAAGTCGCAGTAGCTTAAAAAGACGGTTTAAATGCGCCTTGGAAGAGACGTGCAGGTCTCAGTAGCTTAAAAAGACGGTTTAAATGCCCCTTGGAAGAGCGGTGGAGGTCGCAGTAGCTTAAGAAGACAGCTTAAATGCCCCTTGAAAGAGACGTGCAGGCCGCAGTAGCTTAACAAGACCGTTTAAATGACCCTTGGAAGTGCGGTGGATGTCGCAGTAGCTTAACAAGACGGTTTAAATGCCCCTTGGAAGAGACTTGCAGGTCGCAGCAGCTTAACAAGATGGTTTAAATGCCCCTTGGAAGAGACGTGCAGGTAGCAGTGGCTTAACAAGATGGTTTAAATGCCCCTTGGAAGAGACATGCATGTCGCAGTAGCTTAACAAGTCAGTTTAAATGCCCCTTGGATGAGACACGCAAGTCGCAGTAGCTTAAAAAGAAGGTTTAAATGCGCCTTGGAAGAGACGTGCAGGCCGCAGTAGCTTAACAAGACGGTTTAATTGACCCTTGGAAGAGACGTGCAGGTCGCAGTAGCTTAACAAGACGGTTTAAATGCCCACTGGAAGAGAGGTGGAGGTCGCAGTAGCTTAACAAGACAATTTAATTGCCCCTTGGAAGAGACGTGCAAGTCGCAGACGCTTAACAAGACGGTTTAAATGCCACTTGGAAGAGACGTGCAGGTCGCAGTAGCTTAACAAGACGGTTTAAATGTCCCTTGGAAGAGTGGAGGAGGTCGCAGTAGCTTAACAAGACAGTTTAAATGCCCCTTGGAAGAGACGTGCAAGTCGCAGACGCTTAACAAGACGGTTTAAATGCCCCTTGGAAGAGACGTGAAGGTCACAGCAGCTTAACAAGACGGTTTAAATGTCCCTTGGAAGAGTGGAGGAGGTCGCAGTAGCTTAACAAGACTGTTTAAATGCCCCTTAGAAGAGACATGTAGGTCGCAGAAGCTTAACAAGACGGTTTAAATGGCCATTGGAAGTGTGGTGGAGGTCGCAGTAGCTTAACAAGACGTTTTAAATGCCCCTTAGAAGAGACATGCAGGTCGCAGCAGCTTAACAAGATGGTTTAAATAACCCTTGGAACAGACGTGGAGGTCGCAGTAGCTTAACAAGACGGTTTAAATGCCCCTTGGAAGAGACATGCAGGTCGCAGTAGCTTAACAAAGCGTTTTAAATTCCCCTTGAAAGAGACGTGCAGGTCGCAGTAGCTTAAGAAGACGGTTTAAATGCCCCTTGGAAAAGTGGTGGAGGTTACAGTAGCTAAAGAAGAAGGTTTAAATGCCCCTTGGAAGAGACGTGCAAGTCGCAGTAGCTTAACAAGACTGTTTAAATGCCCCTTAGAAGAGACGTGCAGGTCACAGAAGCTAAACAAGACAGTTTAAATGCCCCTTGGAAGAGACGTGCAGGTCGCAGAAGCTCAACAAGACTGTTTAAATGCCCCTTGGAAGAGACGTGCATGTCGCAGTAGCTTAACAAGATGGTTTAATAGCCCATTGGAAGAGCGGTGGAGGTCGCAGTAGCTTAAGAAGACCGTTTAAATGCCCCTTGGAAGAGACGTGCAGGTCGCAGTAGCTTAACAAGACGATTTAAATGCCCCTTGGAAGAGACATGCAGGTCGCAGTAGCTTAACAAGACAGTTTATATGCCCCTTGGAAGATTCTTGCAGGTCGCAGTAGCTTAACAAGACGGTTTAAATGTCCCTTGGAAGAGACGTGTAGCTCGCAGTATAGCTTAACAAGACAGTTTAAATGCCCCTTGGAAGAGCGGTGGAGTTCGCATTAGCTTAACAAGACAGTTTAAATGCCCCTTGGAAGAGACATGCAGGTCGCAGCACCTTAACAAGACGTTTTAAATGTCCCTTGGTAGAGACATGCAGGTCGCACTAGCTTAAAAAGATGGTTTAAATCCCCCTTGGAAGAGACGTGCAGGTCGCAGCAGCTTAACAAGAGGGTTTAAATTCCCCTTGAAATAGGCTTGCAGGTCACAGTAGCTTATCAAGACGGTTTAAATGCCCCTTGGAAAAGGCTTGCAGGTCGCAGTAGCTTAACAAGACGGTTTAAATGCCCCTTGGAAGAGTGGTGGAGGTCGCAGTAGCTTAATAAGACGGTTTAAATGCCCTTTGGAAGAGATGTGCAGGTCGCAGTAGCTTAATAAGACGGTTTAAATGCCCCTTGGAAGAGAGGTGGAGGTCGCAGTAGCTTAACAAGACAGTTTAAATGCCCCTTGGAAGATACGTGCAGGTCGCAGCAGCTTAACAAGATGGTTTAAATGCCACTTGGAAGAGACGTGCAAGTCGCAGTAGCTTAACAAGACGGTTTAAATGCCCCTTGGAAGAGCTTTGGAGGTCGCAGTAGCTTAACAAGACGGTTTAAATGCCCCTTGAAAGAGACGTGCAGGTCGCAGTAGCTTAACAAGACTGTTTAAATGCCCATTGGAAGAGACATGCAGGTCGCAGGAGCTTAACAAGACGGTTTAAATGCCCCTTGGAAGAGACATGGAGGTCGCAGTAGCTTAACAAGATGGTTTAAATGCCCCTTGGAAGAGACATGCAGGTCGCAGTAGCTTAAGAAGACGGTTTAAATGCCCCTTGGAAAAGTCGTGGAGGTTACAGTAGATTAAGAAGACGGTTTAAATGCCCCTTGGAGGAGACGTGCAAGTCGCTGTAGCTTAACAAGACTGTTTAAATGCCCCTTAGAAGAGACGTGCAGGTCACAGAAGCTTAACAAGACGGTTTAAATGCCCCTTGGAAGAGACATGCAGGTCGCAGCAGCTTAACAAGACAGTTTAAATGCCCCTTGGAAGAGACGTGGAGGTCGCAGCAGCTTAACAAGAGGGTTTAAATGCCCCTTGGAATAGGCTTGCAGGTCGCAGTAGCTTACCAAGACGGTTTAAATGCCCCTTGGAAAAGGCTTGCAGGTCGCAGTAGCTTAACAAGACGGTTTAAATGCCCCTTGGAAGAGTGGTGGAGGTCGCAGTAGCTTAATAAGACGGTTAAAATGCCCTTTGGAAGAGATGTGCAAGTCGCAGTAGCTTAACAAGACGTTTTAAATGCCCCTTGGAAGAGCGGTGGAGGTCGCAGTAGCTTAACAAGACGGTTTAAATGCCCCTTGAAAGAGACGTGCAGGTCGCAGTAGCTTAACAAGACTGTTTAAATGCCCATTGGAAGAGACATGCAGGTCGCAGGAGCTTAACAAGACGGTTTAAATGCCCCTTGGAAGAGACATGGAGGTCGCAGTAGCTTAACAAGACGGTTTAAATGCCCCTTGGAAGAGACATGCAGGTCGCAGTAGCTTAAGAAGACGGTTTAAATGCCCCTTGGAAGAGCGGTGGAGGTCGCAGTAGCCTAACAAGACGGTTTAAATGCCCCTTGGAGGAGACGTGCAAGTCGCAGTAGCTTAACAAGACTGTTTAAATGCCCCTTAGAAGAGACGTGCAGGTCACTGAAGCTTAACAAGACGGTTTAAATGCCCCTTGGAAGAGACATGCAGGTCGCAGCAGCTTAACAAGACGGTTTAAATGCCCCTTGGAAGAGACGTGGAGGTCGCAGTAGCTTAACAAGACTGTTTAAATGCCCCTTGGAAAAGTGGTGGAATTTACAGTAGCTTAAGAAGACGGTTTAAATGCCCCTTGGTAGAGATGTGCAAGTCGCAGTAGCTTAACAAGACTGTTTAAATGCCCCTTAGAAGAGACGTGCAGGTGGCAGAAGCTAAACAAAAGACATTTTAAATGCCCCTTGGAAGAGACGTGCAGGTCGCAGTAGCTTAACAAGATGGTTTAAATGCCCCTTGGAAGAGCGGTGGAGGTCGCAGTAGCTTAAGAAGACAGTTTAAATGCCCCATGGAAGAGATGTGCAGGTTGCAGTAGCTGAATAAGGCGTTTAAATGCCCCGTGGAATAGGCTTGCAGGTCGCAGTAGCTTACCAAGACGATTTAATTCCCCTTGGATGGGACGTGCAGGTCGCAGTAGCTTAACAAGACGGTTTAAATGCCCCTTTGAAGAGACGTGCAGGTCGCAGTAGCTTAACAAGACGGTTTAAATGCCCCCTTGGAATAGGCTTGCATGTCGCAGTAGCTTAACAAGACGGTTTAAATGCCCCTTATAAGAGACGTGCAAGTTACAGTAGCTTAACAAGACGGTTTAAAAGCCCCTTGGAAGAGATGTGTAGGTCGCAGTAGCTTAACAAAATGGTTTAAATGCCCCTTGGAAGAGCGGTGGAGGTCGCAGTAGCTTATCAAGATGGTTTAAATGACCCTTGGAAGAGACATGCAGGACGCAGCAGCTTAAAAAGACGTTTTAAATGCCACTTGGAAGAGACGTGCAGGCCGCAGAGGCTTAACAAGATGGTTTAATTGCCCCTTGGAAGAGCGGTGCATGTCGTAGTAGCTTAACATGATGGTTTAAATGCCCATTGGAAGAGCGGTGGAGGTCGCATTAGCTTAACAAGACAGTTTAAATGCCCCTTGGAAGAGACGTGCAGGTCGCAGTAGCTTAACAAGACGGTTTAAATGCCCCTTGGAATAGACGAGCAGGTCGCAGTAGCTTAACAAGACGGTTTAAATGCCCCTTGGAAGAGACGTGCAGGTCGCAGTAGCTTAACAAGACTGTTTAAATCCCCATTGGAAGAGACGTGCAGGTCGCAGCAGCTTAACAAGAGGGTTTAAATGCCCCTTGGAATAGGCTTGCAGGTCGCAGTAGCTTAACAAGACGGTTTAAATGCCCCTTGGAAGAGACTTGCAGGTCGCAGTAGCTTAACAACACGGTTTCAATTCCGCTTGGAAGAGAGGTGGAGGTCGCAGTAGCTTAACAAGACAGTTTAAATGACCCTTGGAAGAGACATGCAGGTCGCAGTAGCATAATAAGACGGTTTAAATGCCCCTTGGAAGAGATGTGCAGGTCGCAGTAGCTTAATAAGACGGTTTAAATGCCCCTTGGAAGAGATGTGCAAGTCGCAGTAGCTTAACAAGACTGTTTAAATGCCCCATGGAAGTGCGGTGGAGGTCGCAGTAGCTTAACAAGACGGTTGAAATGCCCCATGGAAGAGACATGCAGGTCACATCAGCTTAACAAGACGTTTTAAATGCCCCTTGGAAGAGACGTGGAGGTCGCAGTAGCTTAACAAGACGGTTTAAATGCCCCTTGGAAGAGACATGCAGGTCGCAGAAGCTAAACAAGACAGTTTAAATGCCCCTTGGAAGAGACGTGCAGGTCGCAGTAGCTTAACAAGATGGTTTAAATGCCCCTTGGAAGAGCGGTGGAGGTCGCAGTAGCTAAAGAAGACAGTTTAAATGCCCCTTGGAAGAGACATGCAGGTCGCAGTAGCTTAACAAGAGGGTTTAAATGCCCCTTGGAAGAGGCTTGCAGGTCGCAGTAGCTTACCAAGACGATTTAAATGACCCTTGGAAGAGACGTGCAGGTCGCAGTAGCTTAAAAAGACAGTTTAACTGCCCCTTGGAAGAGCGGTGGAGGTCGCAGTAGCTTAACAAGACAGTTTAAATGCCACTTGGAAGAAATATGCAGGTCGAAGCAGCTTAACAAGACTGTTTAAATGCCCCTAGTAAAAGACGTGCAGGTCGCAGAGGCTTAACAAGACAGTTTAAATGCCCCTTGGAAGAGACATGCAGGTCGCAGTAGCTTAACAAGAAGGTTTAAATGCACCTTGGAAGAGAAGGGCAGGTTGCAGTAGCTTAACAAGACGGTTTAAATGCCCCGTGGAAAAGTGGTGGAGGTTACAGTAGCTTAACAAGACGGTTAAAATGCCCCTTGGAAGAGACGTGCAAGTTACAGCAGCTTAACAAGACAGTTTAAATGCCCCTTGGAAGAGATGTGCAGGTCGCAGTAGCTTAACAAGATGGTTTAAATCCCCCTTGGAAGAGCGGTGGAGGTCGCAGTAGCTTAACAAGATGGTTTAAATGCCCTTGGAAAAGTGGTGGAGATTACAGTAGATTAACATGATGGTTTAAATGCCCCTTGGAAGAGACGATCAAGTATCAGGAGTTAAAAAAGAAGGTTTAAATGCGCCTTGGAAGAGACGTGCAGGTCGCAGTAGCATAACAAGACGGTTTAAATGCCCCTTGGAAGAGACGAGCAGGTCGCAGTAGCTTAACAAGATGGTTTAAATGCCCCTTGGAAGAGACCTGCAGGTAGCAGTAGCTTAACAAGACGGTTTAAATCCCCCTTGGTAGAGACGAGCAGGTCGCAGGATCTTAACAAGAGGGTTTAAATGTCCCTTAGAATAGGCTTGCAGGTCGCAGTAGCATAACAAGACGGTTTAAATGCCCCTTGGAAGAGACGAGCAGGTCGCAGGATCTTAACAAGAGGGTTTAAATGCCCCTTAGAATAGGCTTGCAGGTCGCAGTAGCTTAACAAGATGGTTTAAATGCCCCATGGAAAAGTGGTGGAGGTTACAGTAGCTTAACAAGACGGTTTAAATGCCCCTTGGAAGAGAAGTGCAAGTTACAGTAGCTTAACAAGACTGTTTAAATGCCCCGTGGAAGAGATGTGCAGGTCGCAGTAGCTTAACAAGATGGTTTAAATGACCCTTGGAAGAGACATGCAGGACGCAGCAGCTTAAAAAGACGGTTTAAATGCCACTTGGAAGAGACGTGCAGGTCGCAGAGGCTTAACAAGACGGTTTAAATGCCCCTTGGAAGAGCGGTGCATGTCGTAGTAGCTTAACAAGATGGTTTAAATGCCCCTTGGAAGAGCGGTGGAGGTCGCATTAGCTTAACAAGACAGTTTAAATGCCCCTTGGAAGAGACGTGCAGGTCGCAGTAGCTTAACAAGACGGTTTAAATGCCCCTTGGAATAGACGAGCATGTCGCAGTAGCTTAACAAGACGGTTTAAATGCCCCTTGGAAGAGACGTGCAGGTCGCAGTAGCTTAACAAGACGGTTTAAATGCCCCTTGGAAGAGACTTGCAGGTCGCAGTAGCTTAACAACACGGTTTAAATTCCGCTTGGAAGAGAGGTGGAGGTCGCAGTAGCTTAACAAGACAGTTTAAATGACCCTTGGAAGAGACATGCAGGTCGCAGTAGCAAAATAAGACGGTTTAAATGCCCCTTGGAAGAGATGTGCAGGTCGCAGTAGCTTAATAAGACGGTTTAAATGCCCCTTGGAAGAGAGGTGGAGGACGCAGTAGCTTAACAAGACAATTTAAATGCCCCTTGGAAGAGACGTGCAGGTCGCAGTAGCTTAACAAGACGGTTTAAATGCCCCTTGGAATACACATGCAGGTCACAGCCGCTTAACAAGACGGTTTAAATGCCCCTTGGAAGAGACGTGGAGGTCGCAGTAGCTTAACAAGACGGTTTAAATGACCCTTGGAAGAGCGGTGGAGGTCGCAGTAGCTTAACAAGACAGTTTAAATGCCCCTTGAAAGAGATGTGCAGGTCGCAGTAGCTTAACAAAACGCTTTAAATGCCACTTGGAAGAGACGTGCAGGTCGCAGTAGCTTAAAAAGACAGTTTAAATGCCTCTTGAAAGAGACGTGCAGGTCGCAGTAGCTTAACAAGACGGTTTAAATGCCCCTTGGAATAGACATGCAGGTCACAGCAGCTTAACAAGACGGTTTAAATGCCCCTTGGAAGAGACGTGAAGGTCGCAGTAGCTTAACAAGACGGTTTAAATGCCCCTTGGAAGAGACATGCAGGTCGCAGTAGCTTAACAAGACAGTTTAAATGCCCCTTGAAAGAGACATGCAGGTCACAGCAGCTTAACAAGACGGTTTAAATGCCCCTTGGAAGAACGGTGGAGGTCGCAGTAGCTTAACAAGACAGTTTAAATGCCTCTTGAAAAAGACGTGCAGGTCGCAGTAGCTTAACAAGACGGTTTAAATGCCCCTTGGAAGTGCGGTGGAGGTCGCAGTAGTTTAACAAGACGGTTTAAATGCCCCTTGTAATAGACATGCAGGTCACAGCAGCTTAACAAGACGGTTTAAATGCCCCTTGGAAGAGACGTGGAGGTCGCAGTAGCTTAACAAGACGGTTTAAATGCCCCCTTGAAAGAGACATGCAGGTCGCAGTAGCTTAACAAGACGGTTTAATTGCCCCTTGGAAAAGTGGTGGAGGTTACAGTAGCTTAAGAAGACGGTTTAAATGCCCCATGGAAGAGATGTGCAAGTCGCAGTAGCTTAACAAGACTGTTTAAATGCCCCATGGAAGTGCGGTGGAGGTCGCAGTAGCTTAACAAGACGGTTGAAATGCCCCATGGAAGAGACATGCAGGTCACATCAGCTTAACAAGACGGTTTAAATGCCCCTTGGAAGAGACGTGGAGGTCGCAGTAGCTTAACAAGACGGTTTAAATGCCCCTTGGAAGAGACGTGCAGGTCGCAGAAGCTAAACAAGACAGTTTAAATGCCCCTTGGAAGAGACGTGCAGGTCGCAGTAGCTTAACAAGATGGTTTAAATGCCCCTTGGAAGAGCGGTGGAGGTCGCAGTAGCTAAAGAAGACAGTTTAAATGCCCCTTGGAAGAGACATGCAGGTCGCAGTAGCTTAAAAAGAGGGTTTAAATGCCCCTTGGAAGAGGCTTGCAGGTAACAGTAGCTTACCAAGACGATTTAAATGACCCTTGGAAGAGACGCTCAGGTCGCAGTAGCTTAACAAGACAGTTTAACTGCCCCTTGGAAGAGCGGTGGAGGTCGCAGTAGCTTAACAAGACAGTTTAAATGCCACTTGGAAGAAATATGCAGGTCGAAGCAGCTTAACAAGACTGTTTAAATGCCCCTAGTAAAAGACGTGCAGGTCGCAGAGGCTTAACAAGACAGTTTAAATGCCCCTTGGAAGAGACATGCAGGTCGCAGTAGCTTAACAAGAAGGTTTAAATGCACCTTGGAAGAGAAGGGCAGGTTGCAGTAGCTTAACAAGACAGTTTAAATGCCCCGTGGAAAAGTGGTGGAGGTTACAGTAGCTTAACAAGACGGTTAAAATGCCCCTTGGAAGAGACGTGCAAGTTACAGCAGCTTAACAAGACAGTTTAAATGCCCCTTGGAAGAGATGTGCAGGTCGCAGTAGCTTAACAAGATGGTTTAAATGCCCCCTGGAAGAGCGGTGGAGGTCGCAGTAGCTTAACAAGATGGTTTAAATGCCCTTGGAAAAGTGGTGGAGGTTACAGTAGATTAACATGATGGTTTAAATGCCCCTTGGAAGAGACGATCAAGTATCAGGAGTTAAAAAAGAAGGTTTAAATGCGCCTTGGAAGAGACGTGCAGGTCGCAGTAGCATAACAAGACGGTTTAAATGCCCCTTGGAAGAGACGAGCAGGTCGCAGTAGCTTAACAAGATGGTTTAAATGCCCCTTGGAAGAGACCTGCAGGTAGCAGTAGCTTAACAAGACGGTTTAAATCCCCCTTGGTAGAGACGAGCAGGTCGCAGGATCTTAACAAGAGGGTTTAAATGTCCCTTAGAATAGGCTTGCAGGTCGCAGTAGCATAACAAGACGGTTTAAATGCCCCTTGGAAGAGACGAGCAGGTCGCAGGATCTTAAAAAGAGGGTTTAAATGCCCCTTAGAATAGGCTTGCAGGTCGCAGTAGCTTAACAAGATGGTTTAAATGCCCCATGGAAAAGTGGTGGAGGTTACAGTAGCTTAACAAGACGGTTTAAATGCCCCTTGGAAGAGAAGTGCAAGTTACAGTAGCTTAACAAGACTGTTTAAATGCCCCGTGGAAGAGATGTGCAGGTCGCAGTAGCTTAACAAGATGGTTTAAATGCCCCTTGGAAGAGCGGTGTAGGTCGCAGTAGCTTATCACGATGGTTTAAATGACCCTTGGAAGAGACTTGCAGGTCGCAGAGGCTTAACAAGCCGGTTTAAATGCCACTTTGAAGAGACATGCAGGTCGCAGTAGCTTAACAAGATGGTTTAAATGCCCCTTGGAAGAGACGATCAAGTCGCAGGAGCTTAAAAAGAAGGTTTAAATGCGCCTTGGAAGAGAAGTGCAGGTCGCAGTAGCTTAACAAGACAGTTTAAATGCCCCTTGGAAGAGACGAGCAGGTCGCAGTAGCTTAACAAGTCGGTTTAAATGCCCCTTGGAAGAGAAGTGCAGGTAGCAGTAGCTTAACA
This sequence comes from Phyllobates terribilis, assembly GCF_046119375.1. Lineage (NCBI taxonomy): Eukaryota > Metazoa > Chordata > Amphibia > Anura > Dendrobatidae > Phyllobates > Phyllobates terribilis. The sequence continues at coordinate 1,841,498 of NW_027362907.1, forward strand.
TACGGTTTAAATCCCCCTTGGAAGAGACATGCAGGTCGCAGTATCTTAACAAGAGGGTTTAAATGCCCCTTAGAATAGGCTTGCAGGTCGCAGTAGCTTAACAATACAGTTTAAATGCCCCGTGGAAGAGACGTGCAGGTCGCAGTAGCTTAATAAGACGGTTTAAATGCCCCTTGGAAGAGAGGTGGAGGTCGCAGTAGCTTAACAATACGGTTTAAATGCCCCTTGGAAGTGTGGTGGAGGTCGCAGTAGCTTAACAAGATGGTTTAAATGCCCCTTGGAAGAGACATGCAGGTCACAGCTGCTTAACAAGACGGTTTAAATGCCCCTTGGAAGAGACGTGCAGGTCGCAGTAGCTTAACAAGACAGGTTAAATGCCCCTTGGAAGAGACATGCAGGTCGCAGTAGCTTAACAAGAGAGTTTAAATGCCCCTTGGAAGAGACGTGTAGGTCGCAGTGTCTTAACAAGAGGGTTTAAATGCCCCTTGGAAGAGACATGCAGGTCGCAGTAGATTAACAAGACGGTTTAAATGCAACTTGGACTAGACGTGCAGGTCGCAGTAGCTTAAAAAGACGGTTTAAATGCACCTTGGAAGAGACGTGCAGGTCGCAGTAGCTTAACAAGACGGTTTAAATGCCCCTTGGAAGAGACGAGCAGGTCGCAGTAGCTTAACAAGACGGTTTAAATGCCCCTTGGAAGAGACGTGCAGGTCGCAGTAGCTTAACAAGACGGTTTAAGTCACCCTTGGAAGAGATGTGCAGGTCGCAGTAGATTAACAAGAGGGTTTAAATGCCCCTTGAAATAGGCTTGCTGGTCGCAGTAGCTTAGCAAGACGGTTTAAATGCCCCTTGGAAGAGACGTGCAGGTCGCAGTAGCTTAACAAGACAGTTTAAATGAACCTTGGAAGAGCGGTGGAGGTTGCAGTAGCTTAACAAGACAGTTTAAATGCCACTTGGAAGAAACATGCAGGTCGAAGCAGCTTAGTAAGACGGTTTAAATGCCCCTCTGAAGAGACATGCAGGTCGCAGTAGCTTAACAAGACGGTTTAAATGCACCTTGGAAGAGACGTGCAGGTCGCAGTAGCTTAACAAGACGGTTTAAATGCCCAGTGGAAAAGTGGTGGAGGTTACAGTAGCTTAACCAGACGGTTTAAATGCCCCTTGGAAGAGACGTGCAAGTTACAGTAGCTTAACAAGATGGTTTAAATGCCCCTTGGAAGAGATGTGCAGGTCGCAGTAGCTTAACAAGATGGTTTAAATGCTCCTTGGAAGAGATGTGCAGGTCGCAGTAGCTTAACACGATGATTTAAATGCCCCTTGGAAGAGACATGCAGGTCGCAGCAGCTTAAAAAGACAGTTTAAATGCCCCTTGGAAGAGACGTGCATGTCGTAGAGGCTTAACAAGATGGTTTAAATGCCCCTTGGAAGAGACTTACAGGTCGCAGTTGCTTAACAAGACGGTTTAAAAGCCCCTTGGAAAAGAGGTGGAGGTTACAGTAGCTTAACAAGATGGTTTAAATGCCCCTTGGAAGAGACGATCAAGTATCAGGAGCTTAAAAAGAAGGTTTAAATGCGACTTGGAAGAGAAGTGCAGGTCGCAGTAGCATAACAAGACGGTTTAAATGCCCCTTGGAAGAGACGAGCAGGTCGCAGTAGCTTAACAAGACGGTTTAAATGCCCCTTGGAAGAGACGTGCAGGTAGCAGTAGCTTAACAAGACGGTTTAAATCCCCCTTGGAAGAGACATGCAGGTCACAGGATCTTAACAAGAGGTTTTAAATGCCCCTTAGAATAGGCTTGCAGGTCGCAGTAGCTTAACAAGACAGTTTAAATGCTCCTTGGAAGAGACGTGCAGGTCGCAGTAGCTTAACAAGACGGTTTAAATGCCCCGTGGAAAAGTGGTGTAGGTTACAGTAGATTATCAAGACGGTTTATATGCCCCTTGGAAGAGAAGTGCAAGTTACAGTAGCTTAACAAGACGGTTTAAATGCCCCTTGGAAGAGATGTGCAGGTCGCAGTAGCTTAACAAGATGGTTTAAATGCCCCTTGGAAGAGCGGTGGAGGTCGCAGTAGCTTATCACGATGGTTTAAATGCCCCTTGGAAGAGACATGCAGGTCGCAGGATCTTAACAAGAGGGTTTAAATGCCCCTTAGAATAGGCTTGCAGGTCGCAGTAGCTTAACAATACAGTTTAAATGCCCCTTGGAAGAGACGTGCAGGTCGCAGTAGCTTAATAAGATGGTTTAAATGCCCCTTGGAAGAGGCGAGCAGGTCGCAGTAGCTTAACAAGACGGTTTAAATGCCCCTTGGAAGAGACGTGCAGGTCGCAGTAGCTTAACAAGACGGTTTAAATCCCCCTTGGAAGAGATGTGCAGGTCGCAGTAGCTTAACAAGAGGGTTTAAATGCCCCTTGAAATAGGCTTGCTGGTCGCAGTAGCTTACCAAGACGATTTAAATGCCCCTTGGAAGAGACGTGCAAGTCGCAGTAGATTAACAAGACAGTTTAAATGCCCCTTGGAAGAGCGGTGGAGGTCGCAGTAGCTTAACAAGACAGTTTAAATGCCCCTTGGAAGAGACATGCAGGTCGCAGTAGCTTAACAAGACGGTTTAAATGCCTCGTGGAAAAGTGCTGGAGGTTACAGTAGCTTAACAAGACGGTTTAAATGCCCCTTGGAAGAGATGTGCAGGTCGCAGTAGCTTAACAAGATGGTTTAAATGCCCCTTGGAAGAGCGGTGGAGGTCGCAGTAGCTTAACACGATGGTTTAAATGCCCCTTGGAAGAGTTATGCAGGTCGCAGCAGCTTAACAAGACGGTTTAAATGCCCCTTGGAAGAGAAGTGCAAGTTACAGTAGCTTAACAAGACGGTTTAAATGCCCCTTGGAAGAGACATGCAAGTCGCAGTAGCTTAACAAGACGTTTTAAATGCCCCTTGGAAAAGTGGTGGAGGTTACAGTAGCTTAACAAGATGGTTTAAATGCCCCTTGGAAGAGACGATCAAGTATCAGGAGCTTAAAAAGAAGGTTTAAATCCCCCATGGAAGAGAAGTGTAGGTCACAGTAGCATAACAAGACGGTTTAAATGCCCCTTGGAAGAGACGAGCAGGTCGCAGTAGCTTAACAAGACGGTTTAAATGCCCCTTGGAAGAGACGTGCAGGTAGCAGTAGCTTAACAAGACGGTTTAAATCCCCCTTGGAAGAGACATGCAGGTCACAGGATCTTAACAAGAGGGTTTAAATGCCCCTTGGAAGAGACGTGCAGGTTGCAGTAGCTTAACAAGACAGTTTAAATGCCCCTTGGAAGAAACATGCAGGTCGCAGGAGCTAAACAAGAGGGTTTAAATGCCCCTTGGAAGAGACGTGCAGGTCGCAGTAGCTTAACAAGATGGTTTAAATGCCCCTTGGAAGAGCGGTGGAGGTCGCAGTAGCTTAACAAGACTGTTTAAATGCCCCTTGGATGAGACATGCAGGTCGCAGTAGCTTAACGAGACTGTTTAAATGCACCTTGGATGAGACGTGCAGGTCGCAGTAGCTTAACAAGAGGGTTTAAATGACCCTTTCAAGAGACGAGCAGGTCGCAGGAGCTTAATAAGAGAGTTTAAATGCCCCTTGGAAGAGACGTTCAAGTCACAGTAGCGTAAAAAGACTGTTTAAATGCGCCTTGGAAGAGACGTGCAGGTCGCAGAAGCTTAACAAGACGCTTTAAATGCCCCTTGGAAGAGACGTGGAGGTCGCAGTAGCTTAACAAGACAATTTAAATGCCCCTTGGAAGAGACGTGCAGGTCGCAGTAGCTTAAAAAGAGGATTTAAATGTCCCTTTCAAGAGATGTGCAGGTCGCAGGAGCTTAACAAGAGGTTTTAAATGCCCCTTGGAAGAGACGAGCAGGTCGCAGTAGCTTAACAAGACAGTTTAAATGCCACTTGGAAAAAACATGCAGGTCGAAGCAGCTTAACAAGACTGTTTAAATGCCCCTAGGAAAAGACGTGCAGGTCGCAGAGGCTTAACGAGACGTTTATATACCCCTTGGAAGAGACATGCAGGTCGCAGGAGCTTAACAAGACGGTTTAAATGCCCCTTGGAAGAGTTGTGCAGGTCGCAGTAGCTTAACAAGACGGATTAAATGCCCCGTGGAAAAGTGGTGGAGGTTACAGTAGCTTAACAAGATGGTTTAAATGCCCCTTGGCAGAGACTTGCAAGTTACAGTAGCTTAACAAGACGGATTAAATGCCCCTTGGAAGAGATGTGCAGGTCGCAGTAGCTTAACAAGATGGTTTAAATGCCCCTTGGAAGAGCGGTGGAGGTCGCAGAAGCTTAACACGATGGTTTAAATGCCCCTTGGAAGAGACATGCAGGTTGCAGCAGCTTAAAAAGACGGTTTAAATGCCACTTGGAAGAGACGTGCAGGTCGCTGTAGCTTAACAAGACGGTTTGAATGCCCCGTGGAAAAGTGGTGGAGGTTACAGTAGCTTAACAAGATGGTTTAAATGCCTCTTGGCAGAGACTTGCAAATTACAGTAGCTTAACAATACGGATTAAATGCCCCTTGGAAGAGACGTTCAAGTCGCAGTAGCTTAACAAGACGGTTAAATGCCCCTTGGAAAAGTGGTGGAGGTTACAGTAGCTTAACAAGATGGTTTAAATGCCCCTTGGAAGAGACGATCAAGTCGCAGGAGCTTAAAAAGAAGGTTTAAATGCGCCATGGAAGAGAACTGCAGGTCGCAGTAGCATAACAAGACGGTTTAAATTCCTCTTGGAAGAGACATGCAGGTGGCAGTAGCTTAACAACACGGTTTAAATGGCCCTTGGAAGAGACGTGCAGGTATCAGTAGCTTAACAAGACGGTTTAAATGCCCCTTGGAAGAGACCTGCAGGTAGCAGTAGCTTAACAAGACGGTTTAAATGCCCCTTGGAAGAGACATGCAGGTAGACTTAGCTTAACAAGACGTTTTAAATCCCCCTTGGAAGAGACATGCAGGTCGCAGTAGCTTAGAAAGAAGGTTTAAATGCCCCTTGGAAGAGACGAGCAGGTCGCAGTAGCTTAACAAGACGGTTTAAATTGGCCTTGGAAGAGACATGCAGGTCACAGTTGCTTAACAAGACGGTTTAAATGCCCCTTCGAAGAGACAAGCAGGTCGCCGTTGCTTATCAAGACGGTTTAAATCCCTCTTGGAAGAGAAGTGCAGGTCTCAGAATCTTAACAAGAGGGTTTAAATAGCCCTTAGAATAGGCTTGCAGGTCGCAGTAGCTTAACAAGACAGTTTAAATGCCCCTTGGAAGAGACGTGCAAGTCGCAGTAGCTTAAAAAGACGGTTTAAATGCGCCTTGGAAGAGACCTGCAGGTCGCAGTAGCTTAACAAGACGGTTTAAATGCCCCTTGGAAGAGACGAGCAGGTCTCAGTAGCTTAACAAGACGGTTTAAATGGCCCTTGGAAGAGACGTGCAGATCACAGTAGCTTAACAAGACGGTTTAAATCCCCCTTGGAAGAGACGTGCAGGTCGCAGTAGCTTAACAAGACGGTTTAAATGCCCCTTGGAAGTGCGGTGGAGGTCGCAGTAGTTTAACAAGACGGTTTAAATGCCCCTTGTAATAGACATGCAGGTCACAGCAGCTTAACAAGACGGTTTAAATGCCCCTTGGAAGAGACGTGGAGGTCGCAGTAGCTTAACAAGACGGTTTAAATGCCCTCTTGAAAGAGACATGCAGGTCGCAGTAGCTTAACAAGACGGTTTAAATGCCCCTTGGAAAAGTGGTGGAGGTTACAGTAGCTTAAGAAGACGGTTTAAATGCCCCATGGAAGAGATGTGCAAGTTGCAGTAGATTAACAAGACTGTTTAAATGCCCCATAGAAGTGTGGTGGAGGTCGCAGTAGCTTAACAAGACGGTTGAAATGCCCCTTGGAAGAGACATGCAGGTCACATCAGCTTAACAAGACAGTTTAAATGCCCCTTGGAAGAGACGTGGAGGTCGCAGTAGCTTAACAAGATGGTTTAAATGCCCCTTGGAAGAGACATGCAGGTCGCAGAAGCTAAACAAGACAGTTTAAATGCCCCTTGGAAGAGACGTGCAGGTCGCAGTAGTTTAACAAGATGGTTTAAATGCCCCTTGGAAGAGCGGTGGAGGTCGCAGTAGCTAAAGAAGACAGTTTAAATGCCCCTTGGAAGAGGCTCGCAGGTCGCAGTAGCTTACCAAGACGATTTAAATGACCCTTGGAAGAGACGTGCAGGTCGCAGTAGCTTAACAAGACAGTTTAAATGCCCCTTGGAAGAGCGGTGGAGGTCGCAGTAGCTTAACAAGACAGTTTAAATGCCACTTGGAAGAAACATGCAGGTCGAAGCAGCTTAACAAGACTGTTTAAATGCCCCTAGTAAAAGACGTGCAGGTCGCAAAGGCTTAACAAGACAGTTTAAATGCCCCTTGGAAGAGACATGCAGGTCGCAGTAGCTTAACAAGAAGGTTTAAATGCACCTTGGAAGAGAAGTGCAGGTTGCAGTAGCTTAACAAGACGGTTTAAATGCCCCGTGGAAAAGTGGTGGAGGTTACAGTAGCTTAGCAAGACGGTTTAAATGCCCCTTGGAAGAGACGTGCAAGTTACAGTAGCTTAACAAGACAGTTTAAATGACCCTTGGAAGAGATGTGCAGGTCGCAGTAGCTTAACAAGATGGTTTAAATGCCCATTGGAAGAGCGGTGGAGGTCGCAGTCGCTTAACACGATGGTTTAAATGCCACTTGGAAGAGACATGCAGTTCGCAGCAGCATAAAAAGATGGTTTAAATGCCCCTTGGAAGAGAAGTGCATGTCGTAGAGGCTTAACAAGACGGTTTAAATGCCTCTTGGAAGAGACATGCAAGTCGCAGTAGCTTAACAAGACGTTTTAAATGCCCTTGGAAAAGTGGTGGAGGTTACAGTAGATTAACATGATGGTTTAAATGCCCCTTGGAAGAGACGATCAAGTATCAGGAGTTAAAAAAGAAGGTTTAAATGCGCCTTGGAAGAGAAATGCAGGTCGCAGTAGCATAACAAGACGGTTTAAATGCCCTTTGGAAGAGACGAGCAGGTCGCAGTAGCTTAACAAGATCGTTTAAATGCCCCTTGGAAGAGACGTGAAGGTAGCAGTAGCTTAACAAGACGGTTTAAATCCCCCTTGGTAGAGACGAGCAGGTCGCAGGATCTTAACAAGAGGGTTTAAATGTCCCTTAGAATAGGCTTGCAGGTCGCAGTAGCATAACAAGACGGTTTAAATGCCCCTTGGAAGAGACGAGCAGGTCGCAGGATCTTAACAAGAGGGTTTAAATGCCCCTTAGAATAGGCTTGCAGGTCGCAGTAGCTTAACAAGATGGTTTAAATGCCCCATGGAAAAGTGGTGGAGGTTACAGTAGCTTAAAAAGACGGTTTAAATGCCCCTTGGAAGAGAAGTGCAAGTTACTGTAGCTTAACAAGACTGTTTAAATGCCCCTTGGAAGAGATGTGCAGGTCGCAGTAGCTTAACAAGATGGTTTAAATGCCCCTTGGAAGAGCGGTGGAGGTCGCAGTAGCTTATCACGATGGTTTAAATGACCCTTGGAAGAGACGTGCAGGTCGCAGAGGCTTAACAAGACGGTTTAAATGCCCCTTTGAAGAGACATGCAGGTCGCAGTAGCTTAACAAGACGGTTTAAAAGCCCCTTGGAAGAGACGTGCAAGTCGCAGTAGCTTAACAAGACGGTTTAAATGCCCCTTGGAAAAGTGGTGGAGGTTACAGTAGGTTAACAAGATGGTTTAAATGCCCCTTGGAAGAGACGATCAAGTCGCAGGAGCTTAAAAAGAAGCGTTAAATGCGCCTTGGAAGAGAAGTGCAGGTCACAGTAGCTTAACAAGACAGTTTAAATGCCCCTTGGAAGAGACGAGCAGGTCGCAGTAGCTTAACAAGACGGTTTAAATGCCCCTTGGAAGAGAAGTGCAGGTAGCAGTAGCTTAACAAGACGGTTTAAATCCCCATTGGAAGAGACATGCAGGTCGCAGTATCTTAACAAGAGGGTTTAAATGCCCCTTAGAATAGTCTTGCAGGTCGCAGTAGCTTAACAATACAGTTTAAATGCCCCGTGGAAGAGACGTGCAGGTCGCAGTAGCTTAATAAGACGGTTTAAATGCCCCTTGGAAGAGAGGTGGAGGTCGCAGTAGCTTAACAAGACGATTTAAATGCCCCTTGGAAGTGCGGTGGAGGTCGCAGTAGCTTAACAAGATGGTTTAAATGCCCCTTGGAAGAGACATGCAGGTCGCAGCTGCTTAACAAGACGGTTTAAATGCCCCTTGGAAGAAACGTGCAGGTCGCAGTGGCTTAACAAGAGGGTTTAAATGCCCCTTGGAAGAGACGTGCAGGTCGCAGTAGATTAACAAGACGGTTTTAATGCACCTTGGACTAGACGTGCAGGTCGCAGTAGCTTAAAAAGACGGTTTAAATGCACCTTGGAAGAGACGTGCAGGTCGCAGTAGCTTAATAAGACGGTTTAAATGCCCCTTGGAAGAGACGAGCAGGTCGCAGTAGCTTAACAAGACGGTTTAAATGCCCCTTGGAAGAGACGTGCAGGTCGCAGTAGCTTAACAAGACGGTTTAAATCCCCCTTGGAAGAGATGTGCAGGTCGCAGTAGGTTAACAAGAGGGTTTAAATGCCCCTTGAAATAGGCTTGCTGGTCGCAGTAGCTTAACAAGACGGTTTACATGCCCCTTGGAAGAGACGTGCAGGTCGCAGTAGCTTAACAAGACAGTTTAAATGAACCTTGGAAGAGCGGTGGAGGTTGCAGTAGCTTAACAAGACAGTTTAAATGCCACTTGGAAGAAACATGCAGGTCGAAGCAGCTTAACAAGACTGTTTAAATGCCCCTAGGAAAAGACGTGCAGGTCGTAGAGGCTTAACAAGACGCTTTAAATGCCCCTCTGAAGAGACATGCAGGTCGCAGTAGCTTAACAAGACGGTTTAAATGCACCTTGGAAGAGACGTGCAGGTCGCAGTAGCTTAACAAGACGGTTTAAATGCCCCGTGGAAAAGTGGTGGAGGTTACAGTAGCTTAACCAGACGGTTTAAATGCCCCTTGGAAGAGACGTGCAAGTTACTGTAGCTTAACAAGATGGTTTAAATGCCCCTTGGAAGAGATGTGCAGGTCGCAGTAGCTTAGCAAGATGGTTTAAATGCCCCTTGGAAGAGATGTGCAGGTCGCAGTAGCTTAAAACGATGATTTAAATGCCCCTTGGAAGAGACATGCAGGTCGCAACAGCTTAAAAAGACGGTTTAAATGCCCCTTGGAAGAGACGTGCATGTCGTAGAGGCTTAACAAGACGGTTTAAATGCCCCTTGGAAGAGACTTTCAGGTCGCAGTAGTTTAACAAGATGGTTTAAAAGCCCCTTGGAAAAGTGGTGGAGGTTACAGTAGCTTAACAAGATGGTTTAAATGCCCCTTGGAAGAGACGATCAAGTATCAGAAGCTTAAAAAGAAGGTTTAAATGCGCCTTGGAAGAGAACTGCAGGTCGCAGTAGCATAACAAGACGGTTTAAATGCCCCTTGGAAGAGACGAGCAGGTCGCAGTAGCTTAACAAGACGGTTTAAATGCCCCTTGGAAGAGACGTGCAGGTAGCAGTAGCTTAACAAGACGGTTTAAATCCCCCTTGGAAGAGACATGCAGGTCGCAGGTTCTTAACAAGAGGTTTTAAATGCCCCTTAGAATAGGCTTGCAAGTCGCAGTAGCTTAACAAGACAGTTTAAATGCCCCTTGGAAGAGACGTGTAGGTCGCAGTAGCTTAACAAGACGGTTTAAATGCCCCGTGGAAAAGTGGTGGAGGTTACAGTAGATTATCAAGACGGTTTAAATGCCCCTTCGAAGAGAAGTGCAAGTTACAGTAGCTTAACAAGACGGTTTAAATGCACCTTGGAAGAGATGTGCAGGTCGCAGTAGCTTAACAAGATGGTTTAAATGCCCCTTGGAAGAGCGGTGGAGGTCGCAGAAGCTTATCACGATGGTTTAAATGCCCCTTGGAAGAGACATGCAGGTCGCAGGATCTTAACAAGAGGGTTTAAATGCCCCTTAGAATAGGCTTGCAGGTCGCAGTAGCTTAACAATACAGTTTAAATGCCCCTTGGAAGAGACGTGCAGGTCGCAGTAGCTTAATAAGATGGTTTAAATGCCCCTTGGAAGAGGCGAGCATATCGCAGTAGCTTAACAGGACGGTTTAAATGCCCCTTGGAAGAGACGTGCAGGACGCAGTAGCTTAACAAGACAGTTTAAATCCCCTTGGAAGAGATGTGCAGGTCGCAGTAGCTTAACAAGAGGGTTTAAATGCCCCTTGAAATAGGCTTGCTGGTCGCAGTAGCTTACCAAGACGATTTAAATGCCCCTTGGAAGAGACGTGCAGGTCGCAGTAGATTAACAAGACAGTTTAAATGCCCCTTGGAAGAGCGGTGGAGGTCGCAGTAGGTTAACAAGACAGTTTAAATGCCCCTTGGAAGAGACATGCAGGTCGCAGTAGCTTAACAAGACGGTTTAAATGCCTCGTGGAAAAGTGGTGGAGGTTACAGTAGCTTAACAATGATGGTTTAAATGCCCCTTGGAAGAGATGTGCAGGTCGCAGTAGCTTAACAAGATGGTTTAAATGCCCCTTGGAAGAGCGGTTGAGGTCGCAGTAGCTTAACACGATGGTTTAAATGCCCCTTGGAAGAGACGATCAAGTATCAGGAGCTTAAAAAGAAGGTTTACATCCCCCTTGGAAGAGAAGTGCAGGTCGCAGTAGCATAACAAGACGGTTTAAATGCCCCTTGGAAGAGACGAGCAGGTCGCAGTAGCTTAACAAGACGGTTAAATGCACCTTGGAAGAGACGTGCAGGTAGCAGTAGCTTAACAAGACTGTTTAAATCCCCCTTGGAAGAGACATGCAGGTCACAGGATCTTAACAAGAGGGTTTAAATGCCCCTTGGAAGAGAAGTGCAGGTTGCAGTAGCTTAACAAGACATGATAAATGCCCCTTGGAAGAAACATGCAGGTCGCAGGAGCTTAACAAGAGGGTTTAAATGCCCCTTGGAAGAGACGTGCAGGTCGCAGTAGCTTAACAAGATGGTTTAAATGCCCCTTGGAAGAGCGGTGGAGGTCGCAGTAGCTTAACAAGACTGTTTAAATGCCCCTTGGAAGAGACATGCAGGTTGCAGTAGCTTAACAAGACTGTTTAAATGCAACTTGGAAGAGACGTGCAGGTCGCAGTAGCTTAACAAGAGGGTTTAAATGCCCCTTTTAAGAGACGAGCAGGTCGCAGGAGCTTAATAAGAGGGTTTAAATGCCCCTTGGAAGAGACGTTCAAGTCACAGTAGCGTAAAAAGACTGTTTAAATGCGCCTTGGAAGAGACGTGCAGGTCGCAGAAGCTTAACAAGACGCTTTAAATGCCCCTTGGAAGAGAGGTGGAGGTCGCAGTAGCTTAACAAGACCATTTAAATGCCCCTTGGAAGAGACGTGCAGGTCGCAGTAGCTTAACAAGAGGTTTTAAATGCCCCTTGGAAGAGACGTGCAGGTCGCAGTAGCTTAACAAGACAGTTTAAAGGCTCCTTGGAAGATCGGTGGAGGTCGCAGTAGCTTAACAAGACAGTTTAAATGCCACTTGGAAGAAACATGCAGGTCGAAGCAGCTTAACAAGACTGTTTAAATGCCCCTAGGAAAAGACGTGCAGGTCGCAGAGGCTTAACAAGACGGTTTAAATACCCCTTGGAAGAGACATGCAGGTCGCAGTAGCTTAACAAGACGGTTTAAATGCCCCTTGGAAGAGACGTGCAGGTCGCAGTAGCTTAACAAGACGGATTAAATGCCCCGTGGAAAAGTGGTGGAGGTTACAGTAGCTTAACAAGATGTTTTAAATGCCCCTTGGCAGAGACTTGCAAGTTACAGTAGCTTAACAAGACGGATTAAATGCCCCTTGGAAGAGATGTGCAGGTCGCAGTAGCTTAAAAAGATGGTTTAAATGCCCCTTGGAAGAGCGGTGGAGGTCGCAGAAGCTTAACACGATGGTTTAAATGCCCCTTGGAAGAGACATGCAGGTTGCAGCAGCTTAAAAAGACGGTTTAAATGCCACTTGGAAGAGACGTGCAGGTCGCAGTAGCTTAACAAGACGGTTTAAATGCCCCGTGGAAAAGTGGTGGAGGTTACAGTAGCTTAACAAGATGGTTTAAATGCCCCTTGGCAGAGACTTGCAAATTACAGTAGCTTAACAATACGGATTAAATGCCCCTTGGAAGAGACGTGCAAGTCGCAGTAGCTTAACAAGAGGGTTTAAATGCCCCTTTTAAGAGACGAGCAGGTCGCAGGAGCTTAATAAGAGGGTTTAAATGCCCCTTGGAAGAGACGTTCAAGTCACAGTAGCGTAAAAAGACTGTTTAAATGCGCCTTGGAAGAGACGTGCAGGTCGCAGAAGCTTAACAAGACGCTTTAAATGCCCCTTGGAAGAGAGGTGGAGGTCGCAGTAGCTTAACAAGACCATTTAAATGCCCCTTGGAAGAGACGTGCAGGTCGCAGTAGCTTAACAAGAGGTTTTAAATGCCCCTTGGAAGAGACGTGCAGGTCGCAGTAGCTTAACAAGACAGTTTAAAGGCTCCTTGGAAGATCGGTGGAGGTCGCAGTAGCTTAACAAGACAGTTTAAATGCCACTTGGAAGAAACATGCAGGTCGAAGCAGCTTAACAAGACTGTTTAAATGCCCCTAGGAAAAGACGTGCAGGTCGGAGAGGCTTAACAAGACGGTTTAAATACCCCTTGGAAGAGACATGCAGGTCGCAGTAGCTTAACAAGACGGTTTAAATGCCCCTTGGAAGAGACGTGCAGGTCGCAGTAGCTTAACAAGACGGATTAAATGCCCCGTGGAAAAGTGGTGGAGGTTACAGTAGCTTAACAAGATGTTTTAAATGCCCCTTGGCAGAGAATTGCAAGTTACAGTAGCTTAACAAGACGGATTAAATGCCCCTTGGAAGAGATGTGCAGGTCGCAGTAGCTTAAAAAGATGGTTTAAATGCCCCTTGGAAGAGCGGTGGAGGTCGCAGAAGCTTAACACGATGGTTTAAATGCCCCTTGGAAGAGACATGCAGGTTGCAGCAGCTTAAAAAGACGGTTTAAATGCCACTTGGAAGAGACGTGCAGGTCGCAGTAGCTTAACAAGATGGTTTAAATGCCCCTTGGCAGAGACTTGCAAATTACAGTAGCTTAACAATACGGATTAAATGCCCCTTGGAAGAGACGTGCAAGTCGCAGTAGCTTAACAAGACGGTTTAAATGCCCCTTGGAAAAGTGGTGGAGGTTACAGTAGCTTAACAAGATGGTTTAAATGCCCCTTGGAAGAGAAGATCAAGTCGCAGGAGCTTAAAAAGAAGGTTTAAATGCGCCATGGAAGAGAACTGCAGGTCGCAGTAGCATAACAAGACGGTTTAAATTCCCCTTGGAAGAGACATGCAGGTCGCAGTAGCTTAACAAGACGGTTTAAATGGCCCTTGGAAGAGACGTGCAGGTAGCAGTAGCTTAACAAGACGGTTTAAATGCCCCTTGGAAGAGACCTGCAGGTAGCAGTAGCTTAACAAGACGGTTTAAATGCCCCTTGGAAGAGACGTGCAGGTAGCAGTAGCTTAACAAGACGGTTTAAATCCCCCTTGGAAGAGACATGCAGGTCGCAGTAGCTTAAAAAGAAGGTTTAAATGCCCCTTGGAAGAGACGAGCAGGTCGCAGTAGCTTAAAAAGACGGTTTAAATTGGCCTTGGAAGAGACATGCAGGTCACAGTTGCTTAACAAGACGGTTTAAATGCCCCTTGGAAGAGACGAGCAGGTCGCCGTTGCTTATCAAGACGGTTTAAATCCCTCTTGGAAGAGAAGTGCAGGTCGCAGGATCTTAACAAGAGGGTTTAAATGCCCCTTAGAATAGGCTTGCAGGTCGCAGTAGCTTAACAAGACAGTTTAAATGCCCCTTGGAAGAGACGTGCAAGTCGCAGTAGCTTAAAAAGACGGTTTAAATGCGCCTTGGAAGAGACGTGCAGGTCGCAGTAGCTTAACAAGACGGTTTAAATGCACCTTGGAAGAGACGAGCAGGTCGCAGTAGCTTAACAAGACGGTTTAAATGGCCCTTGGAAGAGACGTGCAGATCACAGTAGCTTAACAAGACGGTTTAAATCCCCCTTGGAAGAGACGTGCAGGTCGCAGTAGCTTAACAAGATGGTTTAAATGCCCCTTGGAAGAGCGGTGGAGGTCGCAGTAGCTTAACAAGATGGTTTAAATGCCCCTTGGAAGAGACATGCAGGTCGCAGCAGCTTAAAAAGACGGTTTAAATGCCCCTTGGAAGAGACGTGCAGGTCGTAGAGGCTTAACAAAACGATTTAAATGCCCCTTGAAAGAGGCATACAGGTCGCAGTAGCTTAACAAGACGGTTTAAAAGCCCCTTGGAAGAGAAGTGCAAGTCGCAGTAGCTTAAAAGATGGTTTAAATGCCCCTTGGAAAAGTGGTGGAGGTTACAGTAGCTTAACACGATGGTTTAAATGCCCCTTGGAAGAGACGTGCAGGTTGCAGTAGCTTAACAAGATGGTTTAAATGCCCCTTGGAAGAGACATGCAGGTCGCAGTAGCTTAAAAAGATGGTTTAAATGCCCCTTGGAAGAGACGATCAAGTATCAGGAGCTTAAAAAGAAGGTTTAAATGCGCCTTGGAAGAGAAGTGCAGGTCGCAGTAGCGTAAAAAGACGGTTTAAATGCCACTTGGAAGAGAAGTGCAAGTTACAGTAGCTTAACAAGACAGTTTAAATGCCCCTTGGAAGAGATGTGCAAGTCGCAGTAGCTTAACAAGACGGTTTAAATGCCCCTTGGAAGAGACCTGCAGGTAGCAGTAGCTTAACAAGACGGTTTAAATGCCCCTTGGAAGAGACGTGCAGGTAGCAGTAGCTTAACAAGACGGTTTAAATCCCCCTTGGAAGAGACATGCAGGTCGCAGTAGCTTAAAAAGAAGGTTTAAATGCCCCTTGGAAGAGACGAGCAGGTCGCAATTGCTTAACAAGACGGTTTAAATCCCCCTTGGAAGAGAAGTGCAGGTCGCAGGATCTTTACAAGAGGGTTTAAATGCCCCTTAAAATAGGCTTGCAGGTCGCAGTAGCTTAACAAGACAGTTTAAATGCCCCTTGGAAGAGACGTGCAAGTCGCAGTAGCTTAAAAAGACGGTTTAAATGCGCCTTGGAAGAGACGTGCAGGTCGCAGTAGCTTCACAAGACGGTTTAAATGCCCCTTGGAAGAGACGAGCAGGTCGCAGTAGCTTAACAAGACGGTTTAAATGGCCCTTGGAAGAGACGTGCAGATCACAGTAGCTTAACAAGACGGTTTAAATCCCCCTTGGAAGAGACGTGCAGGTCGCAGTAGCTTAACAAGATGGTATAAATGCCCCTTGGAAGAGCGGTGGAGGTCGCAGTAGCTTAACACGATGGTTTAAATGCCCCTTGGAAGAGACGTGCAGGTCGTAGAGGCTTAACAAAACGATTTAAATGCCCCTTGGAAGAGGCATGCAGGTCGCAGTAGCTTAACAAGACGGTTTAAAAGCCCCTTGGAAGAGAAGTGTAAGTCGCAGTAGCTTAAAAGACGGTTTAAATGCCCCTTGGAAAAGGGGTGGAGGTTACAGTAGCTTAACACGATGGTTTAAATGCCACTTGGAAGAGACGTGCAGGTCGCAGTAGCTTAACAAGACGGTTTAAATGCCCCTTGGAAGAGACGATCAAGTATCAGGAGCTTAAAAAGAAGGTTTAAATGCGCCTTGGAAGAGAAGTGCAGGTAGCAGTAGCATAACAAGACGGTTTAAATGCCCCTTGGAAGAGACGAGCAGGTCGCAGTAGCTTAACAAGATGGTTTAAATGCCCCTTAGAAGAGACGTGCAGGTAGCAGTAGCTTAACAAGACGGTTTAAATCCCCCTTGGAAGAGACATGCAGGTCACAGGATCTTAACAAGAGGGTTTAAATGCCCCTTAGAATAGGCTTGCAGGTCGCAGTAGCTTAACAAGACAGTTTAAATGCCCCTTGGAAGAGACGTGTAGGTCGCAGTAGCTTATCAAGACGGTTTAAATGCCCCGTGGAAAAGTGGTGGAGGTCGCAGTAGCTTAACAAGACTGTTTAAATGCCCCTTGGAAGAGACATGCAGGTCGCAGTAGCTTAACGAGACTGTTTAAATGCCCCTTGGAAGAGACGTGCAGGTCGCAGGAGCTTAATAAGAGGGTTTAAATGCCCCTTGGAAGAGACGTTCAAGTCACAGTAGCGTAAAAAGACTGTTTAAATGCACCTTGGAAGAGACGTGCAGGTCGCAGAAGCTTAACAAGACGCTTTAAATTCCCCTTGGAAGAGAGGTGGAGGTCGCAATAGCTTAACAAGACAATTTAAATGCCCTTTGGAAGAGACGTGCAGGTCGCAGTAGCTTAACAAGACGGTTTAAATGCCCCTTGGAAGAGATGTGCAGGTCGCAGTAGCTTAACAAGATGGTTTAAATGCCCCTTGGAAGAGACATGCAGGTCGCAGCAGCTTAAAAACACGGTTTAAATGACCCTTGGAAGAGACGTGCATGTCGCAGAGGCTTAACAAGATGGTTTAAATGCCTCTTGGAAGAGACATGCAGGTCGCAGTAGCTTAACAAGACGGTTTAAAAGCCCCTTGGAAGAGACGTGCAAGTCGCAGTAGCTTAACAAGACGGTTTAAATGCCCCTTGGAAAAGTGGTGGAGGTTACAGTAGCTTAACAAGACAGTTTAAATGCCCCTTGGAAGAGACGATCAAATCGCAGGAGCTTAAAAAGAGGGTTTAAATGCCCCTTAGAAAAGGCTTGCAGGTCGCAGTAGCTTAACAATACAGTTTAAATGCCCCGTGGAAGAGACGTGCAGGTTGCAGTAGCTTAATAAGACGGTTTAAATGCCCCTTGGAAGAGACGTGCAGGTCGCAGTAGCTTAATAAGACGGTTTAAATGCCCCTTGGAAGAGACGTGCAGGTCGCAGTAGCTTAACAAGATGGTTTAAATGCCCCTTGGAAGAGCGGTGGAGGTCGCAGTAGCTTTACAAGACTGTTTAAATGCCCCTTGGAAGAGACATGCAGGTCGCAGTAGCTTAACGAGACTGTTTAAATGCCCCTTGGAAGAGACATGCAGGTCGCAGGAGCTTAATAAGAGGGTTTAAATGCCCCTTGGAAGAGACGTTCAAGTCACAGTAGCGTAAAAAGACTGTTTAAATGCGCCTTGGAAGAGACGTGCAGGTCGCAGAAGCTTAAGAAGACGCTTTAAATGCCCCTTGGAAGAGAGGTGGAGGTCGCAATAGCTTAACAAGACAATTTAAATGCCCCTTGGAAGAGACGTGCAGGTCGCAGTAGCTTAACAAGACGGTTTAAATGCCCCTTTCAAGAGACGTGCAGGTCGCAGGAGCTTAACAAGAGGTTTTAAATGCCCCTTGGAAGAGACGTGCAGGTCGCAGTAGCTTAACAAGACAGTATAAATGCTCCTGGGAAGAGCGGTGGAGGTCGCAGTAGCTTAACAAGATAGTTTAAATCCCACTTGGAAGAAACATGCAGGTCGAAGCCGCTTAACAAGACTGTTTAAATGCCCCTAGGAAAAGACGTGCAGGTCGCAGAGGCTTAACAAGACGGTTTAAATGCCCCTTGGAAGAGACATGCAGGTCGCAGTAGCTTAACAAGACGGTTTAAATGCCCCTTGGAAGAGACGTGCAGGTCGCAGTAGCTTAACAAGACGTATTAAATGCCCCGTGGAAAAGTGGTGGAGGTTACAGTAGCTTAACCAGATGGTTTAAATGCCCCTTGGCAGAGACTTGCAAGTTACAGTAGCTTAACAAGATGGATTAAATGCCCCTTGGAAGAGATGTGCAGGTCGCAGTAGCTTAACAAGTTGGTTTAAATGCCCCTTGGAAGAGCGGTGGAGGTCGCAGAAGCTTAACACGATGGTTTAAATGCCCCTTGGAAGAGACATGCAGGTTGCAGCAGCTTAAAAAGACGGTTTAAATGCCACTTGGAAGAGACGTGCAGGTCGCAGTAGCTTAACAAGACGGTTTAAATGCCCCGTGGAAAAGTGGTGGAGGTTACAGTAGCTTAACAAGATGGTTTAAATGCCCCTTGGCAGAGACTTGCAAATTACAGTAGCTTAACAAGACGGATTAAATGCCCCTTGGAAGAGACGTGCAAGTCGCAGTAGCTTAACAAGACGGTTTAAAGGCCCCTTGGAAAAGTGGTGGAGGTTACAGTAGCTTAACAAGATGGTTTAAATGCCCCTTGGAAGAGACGATCAAGTCGCAGGAGCTTAAAAAGAAGGTTTAAATGCGCCATGGAAGAGAACTGCAGGTCGCAGTAGCATAACAAGACGGTTTAAATTCCCCTTGGAAGAGACATGCAGGTCGCAGTAGCTTAACAAGACGTTTTAAATGCCCCTTGGAAGAGACGTGCAGGTAGCAGTAGCTTAACAAGACGGTTTAAATCCCCCTTGGAAGAGACATGCAGGTCGCAGTAGCTTAAAAAGAAGGTTTAAATGCCCCTTGGAAGAGACGAGCAGGTCGCAGTAGCTTAACAAGACGGTTTAAATTGGCCTTGGAAGAGACATGCAGGTCACAGTTGCTTAACAAGACGGTTTAAATGCCCCTTGGAACAGACGTGGAGGTCGCAGTAGCTTAACAAGACGGTTTAAATGCCCCTTGGAAGAGACATGCAGGTCGCAGTAGCTTAACAAGACAGTTTAAATGCCCCTTGGAAGAGACGTGCAAGTCGCAGTATCTTAAAAAGACGGTTTAAATGCGCCTTGGAAGAGACGTGCAGGTCGCAGTAGCTTAACAAGACGGTTTAAATGCCCCTTGGAATAGACGAGCAGGTCACAGTAGCTTAACAAGACGGTTTAAATGGCCCTTGGTAGAGACGTGCAGATCACAGTAGCTTAACAAGACGGTTTAAATCCCCCTTGGAAGAGACGTGCAGGTCGCAGTAGCTTAACAAGATGGTTTAAATGCCCGTTGGAAGAGCGGTGAAGGTCGCAGTAGCTTAACACGATGATATAATGCCCCTTGGAAGAGACATGCAGGTCGCAGCAGCTTAAAAAGACGATTTAAATGCCCCTTGGAAGAGGCATGCAGGTCGCAGTAGCTTAACAAGACGGTTTAAAAGCCCCTTGGAAGAGAAGTGCAAGTCGCAGTAGCTTAAAAGACGGTTTAAATGCCCCTTGGAAAAGTGGTGGAGGTTACAGTAGCTTAACACGATGGTTTAAATGCCCCTTGGAAGAGACGTGCAGGTCGCAGTAGCTTAAAAAAACGGTTTAAATGCCCCTTGGAAGAGACATGCAAGTCGCAGTAGCTTAACAAGACGTTTTAAATGCCCCTTGGAAAAGTGGTGGAGGTTACAGTAGCTTAACAAGATGGTTTAAATGCCCCTTGGAAGAGACGATCAAGTATCAGGAGCTTAAAAAGAAGGTTTAAATGCGCCTTGGAAGAGAAGTGCAGGTCGCAGTAGCATAACAAGACGGTTTAAATGCCCCTTGGAAGAGACGAGCAGGTCGCAGTAGCTTAACAAGACGGTTTAAATGCCCCTTGGAAGAGACGTGAAGGTAGCAGTAGTTTAACAAGACGGTTTAAATCCCCCTTGGAAGAGACATGCAGGTCACAGGATCTTAACAAGAGGGTTTAAATGCCCCTTAGAATAGGCTTGCAGGTCGCAGTAGCTTAACAAGACAGTTTAAATGCCCCTTGGAAGAGACGTGTAGGTCGCAGTAGCTTATCAAGACGGTTTAAATGCCCCGTGGAAAAGTGGTGGAGGTCGCAGTAGCTTAACAAGACGGTTTAAATGCCCCTTGGAAGAGACATACAGGTCTCAGTAGCTTAACAAGATGGTTTAAATACCCCTTGGAAGAGCGGTGGAGGTCGCAGTAGCTTAACACGATGGTTTAAATGCCCCTTGGAAGAGACATGCAGGTCGCAGCAGCTTAAAAAGACGGTTTAAATGCCCCTTGGAAAAGTGGTGGAGGTTTCAGTAGATTAACAAGACGGTTTAAATGCACCTTGGAAGAGACGTGCAGGTCGCAGTAGCTTAAAAAGACAGTTTTAATGCACCTTGGAAGAGACGTGCAGGTCGCAGTAGATTAACAAGACGGTTTAAATACCCCTTGGAAGAGACGTGCAGGTCACAGTAGCTTAACAAGACGGTTTAAATCCCTCTTGGAAGAGATGTGCAGTTCGCAGTAGCTTAACAAGATGGTTTAAATGCCCCTTGGAATAGGCTTGCTGGTCGCAGCAGCTTAACAAGATGGTTTAAATGCCCCTTGGAAGAGACGTGCAGGTCGCATTAACTTAAAAAGACGGTTTAAATGCCCCTTGGAAGAGACGTGCAGGTAGCAGTAGCTTAACAAGGCGGTTTAAATCCCCCTTGGAAGAGACATGCAGGTCGCAGTAGCTTAAAAAGAAGGTTTAAATGCCCCTTGGAAGAGACGAGCAGGTCGCAGTAGCTTAACAAGACGGTTTAAATTCCCCTTGGAAGAGACGTGCAGGTAGCAGTAGCTTAACAAGATGGTTTAAAAGCCCCTTGGAAAAGACATGCAGGTCGCAGGATCTTAACAAGAGAGTTTAAATGCCCCTTAGAATAGGCTTGCAGGTCGCAGTAGCTTAACAAGACAGTTTAAATGCCCCTTGGAAGAGACGTGCAAGTCGCAGTAGCTTAAAAAGACGGTTTAAATGCCCCTTGGAAAAGTGGTGGAGGTTTCAGTAGATTAACAAGACAGTTTAAATCCACCTTGGAAGAGACATGCAGGTCGCAGTAGCTTAACAAGACGTTTTAAATGCCCCTTGGAAGAGACGTGCAGGTAGCAGTAGCTTAACAAGACGGTTTAAATCCCCCTTGGAAGAGACATGCAGGTCGCAGTAGCTTAAAAAGAAGGTTTAAATGCCCCTTGGAAGAGACGAGCAGGTCGCAGTAGCTTAACAAGACGGTTTAAATTGGCCTTGGAAGAGACATGCAGGTCACAGTTGCTTAACAAGACGGTTTAAATGCCCCTTGGAACAGACGTGGAGGTCGCAGTAGCTTAACAAGACGGTTTAAATGCCCCTTGGAAGAGACATGCAGGTCGCAGTAGCTTAACAAGACAGTTTAAATGCCCCTTGGAAGAGACGTGCAAGTCGCAGTATCTTAAAAAGACGGTTTAAATGCGCCTTGGAAGAGACGTGCAGGTCGCAGTAGCTTAACAAGACGGTTTAAATGCCCCTTGGAATAGACGAGCAGGTCACAGTAGCTTAACAAGACGGTTTAAATGGCCCTTGGTAGAGACGTGCAGATCACAGTAGCTTAACAAGACGGTTTAAATCCCCCTTGGAAGAGACGTGCAGGTCGCAGTAGCTTAACAAGATGGTTTAAATGCCCGTTGGAAGAGCGGTGAAGGTCGCAGTAGCTTAACACGATGATATAATGCCCCTTGGAAGAGACATGCAGGTCGCAGCAGCTTAAAAAGACGATTTAAATGCCCCTTGGAAGAGGCATGCAGGTCGCAGTAGCTTAACAAGACGGTTTAAAAGCCCCTTGGAAGAGAAGTGCAAGTCGCAGTAGCTTAAAAGACGGTTTAAATGCCCCTTGGAAAAGTGGTGGAGGTTACAGTAGCTTAACACGATGGTTTAAATGCCCCTTGGAAGAGACGTGCAGGTCGCAGTAGCTTAAAAAAACGGTTTAAATGCCCCTTGGAAGAGACATGCAAGTCGCAGTAGCTTAACAAGACGTTTTAAATGCCCCTTGGAAAAGTGGTGGAGGTTACAGTAGCTTAACAAGATGGTTTAAATGCCCCTTGGAAGAGACGATCAAGTATCAGGAGCTTAAAAAGAAGGTTTAAATGCGCCTTGGAAGAGAAGTGCAGGTCGCAGTAGCATAACAAGACGGTTTAAATGCCCCTTGGAAGAGACGAGCAGGTCGCAGTAGCTTAACAAGACGGTTTAAATGCCCCTTGGAAGAGACGTGAAGGTAGCAGTAGTTTAACAAGACGGTTTAAATCCCCCTTGGAAGAGACATGCAGGTCACAGGATCTTAACAAGAGGGTTTAAATGCCCCTTAGAATAGGCTTGCAGGTCGCAGTAGCTTAACAAGACAGTTTAAATGCCCCTTGGAAGAGACGTGTAGGTCGCAGTAGCTTATCAAGACGGTTTAAATGCCCCGTGGAAAAGTGGTGGAGGTCGCAGTAGCTTAACAAGACGGTTTAAATGCCCCTTGGAAGAGACATACAGGTCTCAGTAGCTTAACAAGATGGTTTAAATACCCCTTGGAAGAGCGGTGGAGGTCGCAGTAGCTTAACACGATGGTTTAAATGCCCCTTGGAAGAGACATGCAGGTCGCAGCAGCTTAAAAAGACGGTTTAAATGCCCCTTGGAAAAGTGGTGGAGGTTTCAGTAGATTAACAAGACGGTTTAAATGCACCTTGGAAGAGACGTGCAGGTCGCAGTAGCTTAAAAAGACAGTTTTAATGCACCTTGGAAGAGACGTGCAGGTCGCAGTAGATTAACAAGACGGTTTAAATACCCCTTGGAAGAGACGTGCAGGTCACAGTAGCTTAACAAGACGGTTTAAATCCCTCTTGGAAGAGATGTGCAGTTCGCAGTAGCTTAACAAGATGGTTTAAATGCCCCTTGGAATAGGCTTGCTGGTCGCAGCAGCTTAACAAGATGGTTTAAATGCCCCTTGGAAGAGACGTGCAGGTCGCATTAACTTAAAAAGACGGTTTAAATGCCCCTTGGAAGAGACGTGCAGGTAGCAGTAGCTTAACAAGGCGGTTTAAATCCCCCTTGGAAGAGACATGCAGGTCGCAGTAGCTTAAAAAGAAGGTTTAAATGCCCCTTGGAAGAGACGAGCAGGTCGCAGTAGCTTAACAAGACGGTTTAAATTCCCCTTGGAAGAGACGTGCAGGTAGCAGTAGCTTAACAAGATGGTTTAAAAGCCCCTTGGAAAAGACATGCAGGTCGCAGGATCTTAACAAGAGAGTTTAAATGCCCCTTAGAATAGGCTTGCAGGTCGCAGTAGCTTAACAAGACAGTTTAAATGCCCCTTGGAAGAGACGTGCAAGTCGCAGTAGCTTAAAAAGACGGTTTAAATGCCCCTTGGAAAAGTGGTGGAGGTTTCAGTAGATTAACAAGACAGTTTAAATCCACCTTGGAAGAGACATGCAGGTCGCAGTAGCTTAACAAGACGTTTTAAATGCCCCTTGGAAGAGACGTGCAGGTAGCAGTAGCTTAACAAGACGGTTTAAATCCCCCTTGGAAGAGACATGCAGGTCGCAGTAGCTTAAAAAGAAGGTTTAAATGCCCCTTGGAAGAGACGAGCAGGTCGCAGTAGCTTAACAAGACGGTTTAAATTGGCCTTGGAAGAGACATGCAGGTCACAGTTGCTTAACAAGACGGTTTAAATGCCCCTTGGAACAGACGTGGAGGTCGCAGTAGCTTAACAAGACGGTTTAAATGCCCCTTGGAAGAGACATGCAGGTCGCAGTAGCTTAACAAGACAGTTTAAATGCCCCTTGGAAGAGACGTGCAAGTCGCAGTATCTTAAAAAGACGGTTTAAATGCGCCTTGGAAGAGACGTGCAGGTCGCAGTAGCTTAACAAGACGGTTTAAATGCCCCTTGGAATAGACGAGCAGGTCACAGTAGCTTAACAAGACGGTTTAAATGGCCCTTGGTAGAGACGTGCAGATCACAGTAGCTTAACAAGACGGTTTAAATCCCCCTTGGAAGAGACGTGCAGGTCGCAGTAGCTTAACAAGATGGTTTAAATGCCCGTTGGAAGAGCGGTGAAGGTCGCAGTAGCTTAACACGATGATATATTGCCCCTTGGAAGAGACATGCAGGTCGCAGCAGCTTAAAAAGACGATTTAAATGCCCCTTGGAAGAGGCATGCAGGTCGCAGTAGCTTAACAAGACGGTTTAAAAGCCCCTTGGAAGAGAAGTGCAAGTCGCAGTAGCTTAAAAGACGGTTTAAATGCCCCTTGGAAAAGTGGTGGAGGTTACAGTAGCTTAACACGATGGTTTAAATGCCCCTTGGAAGAGACGTGCAGGTCGCAGTAGCTTAAAAAAACGGTTTAAATGCCCCTTGGAAGAGACATGCAAGTCGCAGTAGCTTAACAAGACGTTTTAAATGCCCCTTGGAAAAGTGGTGGAGGTTACAGTAGCTTAACAAGATGGTTTAAATGCCCCTTGGAAGAGACGATCAAGTATCAGGAGCTTAAAAAGAAGGTTTAAATGCGCCTTGGAAGAGAAGTGCAGGTCGCAGTAGCATAACAAGACGGTTTAAATGCCCCTTGGAAGAGACGAGCAGGTCGCAGTAGCTTAACAAGCCGGTTTAAATGCCCCTTGGAAGAGACGTGAAGGTAGCAGTAGTTTAACAAGACGGTTTAAATCCCCCTTGGAAGAGACATGCAGGTCACAGGATCTTAACAAGAGGGTTTAAATGCCCCTTAGAATAGGCTTGCAGGTCGCAGTAGCTTAACAAGACAGTTTAAATGCCCCTTGGAAGAGAAGTTTAGGTCGCAGTAGCTTATCAAGACGGTTTAAATGCCCCGTGGAAAAGTGGTGGAGGTCGCAGTAGCTTAACAAGACGGTTTAAATGCCCCTTGGAAGAGACATACAGGTCTCAGTAGCTTAACAAGATGGTTTAAATACCCCTTGGAAGAGCGGTGGAGGTCGCAGTAGCTTAACACGATGGTTTAAATGCCCCTTGGAAGAGACATGCAGGTCGCAGCAGCTTAAAAAGACGGTTTAAATGCCCCTTGGAAAAGTGGTGGAGGTTTCAGTAGATTAACAAGACGGTTTAAATGCACCTTGGAAGAGACGTGCAGGTCGCAGTAGCTTAAAAAGACAGTTTTAATGCACCTTGGAAGAGACGTGCAGGTCGCAGTAGATTAACAAGACGGTTTAAATACCCCTTGGAAGAGACGTGCAGGTCACAGTAGCTTAACAAGACGGTTTAAATCCCTCTTGGAAGAGATGTGCAGTTCGCAGTAGCTTAACAAGATGGTTTAAATGCCCCTTGGAATAGGCTTGCTGGTCGCAGCAGCTTAACAAGATGGTTTAAATGCCCCTTGGAAGAGACGTGCAGGTCGCAGTAACTTAAAAAGACGGTTTAAATGCCCCTTGGAAGAGACGTGCAGGTAGCAGTAGCTTAACAAGGCGGTTTAAATCCCCCTTGGAAGAGACATGCAGGTCGCAGTAGCTTAAAAAGAAGGTTTAAATGCCCCTTGGAAGAGACGAGCAGGTCGCAGTAGCTTAACAAGACGGTTTAAATTCCCCTTGGAAGAGACGTGCAGGTAGCAGTAGCTTAACAAGATGGTTTAAAAGCCCCTTGGAAAAGACATGCAGGTCGCAGGATCTTAACAAGAGAGTTTAAATGCCCCTTAGAATAGGCTTGCAGGTCGCAGTAGCTTAACAAGACAGTTTAAATGCCCCTTGGAAGAGACGTGCAAGTCGCAGTAGCTTAAAAAGACGGTTTAAATGCCCCTTGGAAAAGTGGTGGAGGTTTCAGTAGATTAACAAGACGGTTTAAATGCACCTTGGAAGAGACATGCAGGTCGCAGTAGCTTAACAAGACGTTTTAAATGCCCCTTGGAAGAGACGTGCAGGTAGCAGTAGCTTAACAAGACGGTTTAAATCCCCCTTGGAAGAGACATGCAGGTCGCAGTAGCTTAAAAAGAAGGTTTAAATGACCCTTGGAAGAGACGAGCAGGTCGCAGTAGCTTAACAAGACGGTTTAAATTGGCCTTGGAAGAGACATGCAGGTCACAGTTGCTTAACAAGACGGTTTAAATGCCCCTTGGAACAGACGTGGAGGTCGCAGTAGCTTAACAAGACGGTTTAAATGCCCCTTGGAAGAGACATGCAGGTCGCAGTAGCTTAACAAGACAGTTTAAATGCCCCTTGGAAGAGACGTGCAAGTCGCAGTATCTTAAAAAGACGGTTTAAATGCGCCTTGGAAGAGACGTGCAGGTCGCAGTAGCTTAACAAGACGGTTTAAATGCCCCTTGGAATAGACGAGCAGGTCACAGTAGCTTAACAAGACGGTTTAAATGGCCCTTGGTAGAGACGTGCAGATCACAGTAGCTTAACAAGACGGTTTAAATCCCCCTTGGAAGAGACGTGCAGGTCGAAGTAGCTTAACAAGATGGTTTAAATGCCCGTTGGAAGAGCGGTGAAGGTCGCAGTAGCTTAACACGATGATATAATGCCCCTTGGAAGAGACATGCAGGTCGCAGCAGCTTAAAAAGACGATTTAAATGCCCCTTGGAAGAGGCATGCAGGTCGCAGTAGCTTAACAAGACGGTTTAAAAGCCCCTTGAAAGAGAAGTGCAAGTCGCAGTAGCTTAAAAGACGGTTTAAATGCCCCTTGGAAAAGTGGTGGAGGTTACAGTAGCTTAACACGATGGTTTAAATGCCCCTTGGAAGAGACGTGCAGGTCGCAGTAGCTTAAAAAAACGGTTTAAATGCCCCTTGGAAGAGACATGCAAGTCGCAGTAGCTTAACAAGACGTTTTAAATGCCCCTTGGAAAAGTGGTGGAGGTTACAGTAGCTTAACAAGATGGTTTAAATGCCCCTTGGAAGAGACGATCAAGTATCAGGAGCTTAAAAAGAAGGTTTAAATGCGCCTTGGAAGAGAAGTGCAGGTCGCAGTAGCATAACAAGACGGTTTAAATGCCCCTTGGAAGAGACGTGAAGGTAGCAGTAGTTTAACAAGACGGTTTAAATCCCCCTTGGAAGAGACATGCAGGTCACAGGATCTTAACAAGAGGGTTTAAATGCCCCTTAGAATAGGCTTGCAGGTCGCAGTAGCTTAACAAGACAGTTTAAATGCCCCTTGGAAGAGACGTGTAGGTCGCAGTAGCTTATCAAGACGGTTTAAATGCCCCGTGGAAAAGTGGTGGAGGTCGCAGTAGCTTAACAAGACGGTTTAAATGCCCCTTGGAAGAGACATACAGGTCTCAGTAGCTTAACAAGATGGTTTAAATACCCCTTGGAAGAGCGGTGGAGGTCGCAGTTGCTTAACACGATGGTTTAAATGCCCCTTGGAAGAGACATGCAGGTCGCAGCAGCTTAAAAAGACGGTTTAAATGCCCCTTGGAAAAGTGGTGGAGGTTTCAGTAGATTAACAAGACGGTTTAAATGCACCTTGGAAGAGACGTGCAGGTCGCAGTAGCTTAAAAAGACAGTTTTAATGCACCTTGGAAGAGACGTGCAGGTCGCAGTAGATTAACAAGACGGTTTAAATACCCCTTGGAAGAGACGTGCAGGTCACAGTAGCTTAACAAGACGGTTTAAATCCCTCTTGGAAGAGATGTGCAGTTCGCAGTAGCTTAACAAGATGGTTTAAATGCCCCTTGGAATAGGCTTGCTGGTCGCAGCAGCTTAACAAGATGGTTTAAATGCCCCTTGGAAGAGACGTGCAGGTCGCAGTAACTTAAAAAGACGGTTTAAATGCCCCTTGGAAGAGACGTGCAGGTAGCAGTAGCTTAACAAGGCGGTTTAAATCCCCCTTGGAAGAGACATGCAGGTCGCAGTAGCTTAAAAAGAAGGTTTAAATGCCCCTTGGAAGAGACGAGCAGGTCTCAGTAGCTTAACAAGACGGTTTAAATTCCCCTTGGAAGAGACGTGCAGGTAGCAGTAGCTTAACAAGATGGATTAAAAGCCCCTTGGAAAAGACATGCAGGTCGCAGGATCTTAACAAGAGAGTTTAAATGCCCCTTAGAATAGGCTTGCAGGTCGCAGTAGCTTAACAAGACAGTTTAAATGCCCCTTGGAAGAGACGTGCAAGTCGCAGTAGCTTAAAAAGACGGTTTAAATGCCCCTTGGAAGAGACGTGCAGGTCGCAGTAGTTTAACAAGACGGTTTAAATGCCCCTTGGAAGAGACGAGTAGGTCGCAGTAGCTTAACAAGACGGTTTAAATGGTCCTTGGAAGAGACGTGCAGGTCACAGTAGCTTAACCAGGCGTTTTAAATCCCCCTTGGAAGAGACGTGCAGGTCGCAGTAGCTTAACAAGATGGTTTAAATGCCCCTTGGAAGAGACGTGCAGGTCGCAGCAGCTTAAAAAGACGGTTTAAATGCCCCTTGGAAGAGACGTGCAGGTCGCAGAGGCTTAACAAGACGGTTTAAATGCCCCTTCGAAGAGGCATGCAGGTCGCAGTAGCTTAACAAGACGGTTTAAAAGCCCCTTGGAAGAGAAGTGCAAGTCGCAGTAGCTTTAAAGATGGTTTAAATGCCCCTTGGAAAAGTGGAGGAGGTTACAGTAGCTTAACAAGATGGTTTAAATGCCCCTTGGAAGAGACGTGCAGGTCGCAGTAGCTTAAAAAGAAGGTTTAAATGCCCCTTGGAAGAGAAGTGCAGGTAGCAGTAGCTTAACAAGACACTTTAAATTCCGCTTGGAAGAGACGTGCAGGTAGCAGTAGATTAACAAGACACTTTAAATGCCCCTTGGAAGAGACATGCAGGTCGCAGTAGCTTAACAAGATGGCTTAAATACCCCTTGGAAGAGACATGCAGGTCGCAGCAGCTAAATAAGACGGTTTAAATGCCCTTTGGAACAGACGTGCAGGTCGCAATGGCTAAACAAGACGTTTTAAATCCCCCTTGGAAGAGACATGCAGGTCGCAGTAGCTTAAAAAGAAGGTTTAAATGCCCCTTAAAAGAGACGAGCAGGTAGCAGTAGCTAAACAAGACGGTTTAAATGCCCCTTGGAAGTGCGGTGGAGATCGCAGTAGCTTAACAAGACGGTTTAAATGCCCCTTGGAAGAGACATGCAGGTCACAGCACCTTAACAAG
The DNA here is from genome assembly GCF_046119375.1 of Phyllobates terribilis. Taxonomy (NCBI): domain Eukaryota; kingdom Metazoa; phylum Chordata; class Amphibia; order Anura; family Dendrobatidae; genus Phyllobates; species Phyllobates terribilis. The sequence continues at coordinate 1,870,293 of NW_027362907.1, forward strand.
ACGGTATAAATGCCACTTGGAAGAAACGTGGAGGTCGCAGTAGCTTAACAAGACGGTTTAAATGCCCCTTGGAAGAGACATGCAGGTCGCAGTAGCTTAACAAATCGTTTTAAATGCCCCTTGGAAGTGCTGTGGAGGTCGCAGTATCTTAACAAGACGGTTTAAATGCCCCTTGGAAAAGTGGTGGAGGTTACAGTAGCTTAAGAAGACGGTTTAAATGCCCCATGGAAGAGACGTGCAAGTCACAGTAGCTTAACAAGACGGTTTAAATGACCCCTTGGAAGAGACGTGCAGGTAGCAGTAGCTTAACAAGACGGTTTACATACCCCTTGGAAGAGACATGCAGGTCGCAGTGTCTTAACAAGAGGATTTAAATGCCCCTTAGAATAGGCTTGCAGGTTGCAGTAGCTTAACAATACAGTTTAAATGCCCCGTGGAAGAGACGTGCAGGTCGCAGTAGCTTAATAAGATGGTTTAAATGCCCCTTGGAAGAGCGGTGGAGGTCGCAGTAGCTTAAAAAGATGGTTTAAATGGCCCTTGGGAGTGCGGTGGAGGTCGCAGTAGCTTAACAAGATGGTTTAATTGCCCCTTGGTAGAGACATGCAGGTCGCAGCAGCTTAACAAGACGGTTTAAATGCCCCTTGGAAGAGACGTGCAGGTCGCAGTGGCTTAACAAGAGGGTTTAAATGCCCCTTGGAAGAGACGTGCAGGTCGCAGTAGATTAACAAGACGGTTTAAATGCACCTTGGCAAAGACGTGCAGGTCGCAGTAGCTTAAAAAGACGGTTTAAATGCACCTTGGAAGAGAAGTGCAGGTCGCAGTAGCTTAACAAAACGGTTTAAATGCCCCTTGGAAGAGACGACCAGGTCGCAGTAGCTTAACAAGACGGTTTAAATGCCCCTTGGAAGAGACGTGCAGGTCGCAGTAGCTTAACAAGACGGTTTAAATCCCCCTTGGAAGAGATGTGCAGGTCGCAGTATCTTAACAAGAGGGTTTAAATGCCCCTTGGAATAGGCTTGTTGGTCGCAGTAGCTTACCAAGACGGTTTAAATGCCCCTTGGAAGAGACGTGCAGGTCGCAGTAGCTTAACAAGACAGTTTAAATGTCCCTTGGAGGAGCGGTGGAGGTCGCAGTAGCTTAACAAGACAGTTTAAATGCCCCTAGTAAAAGACGTGCAGGTCGCAGAGGCTTAACAAGATGGTTTAAATGCCCATTGGAAGAGACATGCAGGTCGCATTAGCTTAACAAGACTTTTTAAATGCACCTTGGAAGAGACGTGCAGGTCGCAGTAGCTTAACAAGACGGTTTAAATGCCCCTTTGAAGAGACGTGCAAGTTACAGTAGCTTAACAAGATGGTTTAAATGCCCCTTGGAAGAGATGTGCAGGTCGCAGTAGCTTAACAAGATGGTTTAAATGCCCCTTGGAAGAGCGGTGGAGGTCGCAGTAGCTTAACAAGATGGTTTAAATGCCCCTTGGAAGAGACATGCAGGTCGCAGCAGCTTAAAAAGACAGTTTAAATGCCCCTTGGAAGAGACGTGCATGTCGTAGAGGCTTAACAAGACTGTTTAAATGCCCCTTGGAAGAGACTTGCAGGTCGCAGTAGCTTAACAAGACAGTTTAAAAGCCCCTTGGAAGAGAAGTGCAAGTCGCAGTAGCTTAACAAGACGGTTTAAAAGCCCCTTGGAAAAGTGGTGGAGGTTACAGTAGCTTAACAAGACGGTTTAAATCCCCCTTGGAAGAGACATGCAGGTCGCAGGATCTTAACTATAGGGTTTAAATGCCCCTTAGAATAGGCTTGCAGGTCGCAGTAGCTTAACAAGACAGTTTAAATGCCCCTTGGAAGAGACATGCAGGTCGCAGTAGCTTAACAAGACGGTTTAAATGCCCCGTGGAAAAGTGGTGGAGGTTACAGTAGCTTATCAAGATGGTTTAAATGCCCCATGGAAGAGAAGGGCAAGTTACAGTAGCTTAACAAGACGGTTTAAATGCCCCTTGGAAGAGATGTGCAGGTCACCGTGGCTTAACAAGATGGTTTAAATGCCCCTTGGAAGAACGGTGGAGGTCGCAGTAGCTTATCACGATGGTTTAAATGCCCCTTGGAAGAGACATGCAGGTCGCAGCAGCTTAAAAAGACGGTTTAAATGACCCTTGGAAGAGACGTGTAGGTCGCAGAGGCTTAACAAGACGGTTTAAATGCCCCCTGGAAGAGACATGCAGGTCGCAGTAGCTTAACAAGACGGTTTAAAAGCCGTTGGAAGAGACGTGCAAGTCGCAGTAGCTTAACAAGGCGGTTTAAATGCCCCTTGGAAAAGTGGTGGAGGTTACAGTAGCTTAACAAGATGGTTTAAATGCCCCTTGGAAGAGACGATCAAGTCGCAGGAGCTTAAAAAGAAGGTTTAAATGCCCATGGAAGAGACGAGCAGGTCGCAGTAGCTTAACAAGACGGTTTAAATGCCCCTTGGAAGAGACGAGCAGGTAGCAGTAGCTTAACAAGACGGTTTAAATCCCCCTTGGAAGAGACATGCAGGTCGCAGGATCTTAACAAGAAGGTTTAAATGCCCCTTGGAAGAGACGTGCAGGTAGCAGTAGCTTAACAAGACGGTTTAAATCCCCCTTGGAAGAGACATGCAGGTCGCAGGATCTTAACAAGAGGGTTTAAATGCCCCTTAGAATAGGTTTGCAGGTCGCAGTAGCTTAACAATACAGTTTAAATGCCCCGTGGAAGAGACGTGCAGGTCGCAGTAGCTTAATAAGACGGTTTAAATGCCCCTTGGAAGAGACGAGCAGGTCGCAGTAGCTTAACAATACGGTTTAAATCCCCCTTGGAAGAGGTGTGCAGGTCGCAGTAGCTTAACAAGAGGGTTTAAATGCCCCTTGGAATAGGCTTGCCGGTCGCAGTAGCTTACCAAGACGGTTTAAATGCCCCTTGGAAAAGACGTGCAGGTCGCAGTAGATTAACCAGACAGTTTAAATGCCACTGGGAAGAAACATGCAGGTCGAAGCAGCTTAAGAAGACTGTTTAAATGCCCCTAGGAAAAGAAGTGCAGGTCGCAGAGGCTTAACAAGACGGTTTAAATGCCCCTTGGAAGAGACATGCAGGTTGCAGTAGCTTAACAAGACGGTTTAAATGCACCTTGTAAGAGACGTGCAGGTCGCAGTAGCTTAACAAGACGGTTTAAATTCCCCGTGGAATAGTGGTGGAGGATACAGTAGCTTAACAAGACAGTTTAAATGCCCCTTGGAAGAGACGTGCAAGTTACAGTATCTTATCAAGATGGTTTAAATGCCCCTTGGAAGAGATGTGCAGGTCGCAGTAGCTTAACAAGATGGTTTAAATGCCCCTTGGAAGAGCGGTGGAGGTCGCAGTAGCTTAACACGATGGTTTAAATACCCCTTGGAAGAGACGTGCAGGTAGCAGTAGCTTAACAAGACGGTTTAAATCCACCTTGGAAGAGACGTGCAGGTCGCAGTAGCTTAACAAGACAGTTTAAATGCCCCTTGACAAAGATGTGCAGGTCGCAGTAGCTTAACAAGACGGTTTAAATGCCCCTTGGAAGTGCGGTGGAGGTCGCAGTAGCTTAAAAAGAGGGTTTAAATGCCCCTTGGAATAGGTTTGCTGGTCGCAGTAGCTTACCAAGACGGTTTAAATGCCCCTTGGAAGAGACGTGCAGGTCGCAGTAGCTTAACAAGACGGTTTAAATGCCCCTTGGAAAAGTGGTGGAGGTTACAGTAGCTTAACAAGACGGTTTAAATGCCCCTTGGAAGAGACGAGTATGTCACAGTAGCTTAACAAGATGGTTTAAATGCACCTTGGAAGAGACATGCAGGTCGTAGTAGCTTAACAAGAAAGTTTAAATACCCCTTGGAAGAGACGTGCAGGTCGCAGTAGCTTAACAAGAGTGTTTAAATGCCCCTTGGAATAGGCTTGCAGGTCGCAGTAGCTTTATAAGACTGTTTAAATGCCCCTAGGAAGAGCGGTGGAGGTCGCAGTGTCTTAACAAGACAGTTTAAATGCCCCTTGGAAGAGACGTGCAGTTCGCAGTAGCTTAACAAGACAGTTTAAATGCCCCTTGGAAGAGACGTGCAGGTCGCAGTAGCTTAATAAGACGGTTTAAATGCCCTTTGGAAGAGATGTGCAGGTCGCAGTAGCTTAATAAGATGGTTTAAATGCCCCTTGGAAGAGAGATGGAGGTCGCAGTAGCTTAACAAGACAGTTTAAATGCCCCTTGGAAGAGACGTGCAGGTCGCAGTAGCTTAAAAAGACGGTTTAAATGCCCCTTGGAAGAGAGGTGGAGGTCGCAGTAGCTTAACAAGACAGTTTAAATGCCCCTTGGAAGAGATGTGCAGGTCGCAGTAGCTTAACAAGAGGGTTTAAATGACCCTTTCAAGAGACGAGCAGGTCGCAGGAGCTTAATAAGAGGGTTTAAATGCCCCTTGGAAGAGACGTTCAAGTCACAGTAGCGTAAAAAGACTGTTTAAATGCACCTTGGAAGAGACGTGCAGGTCGCAGAAGCTTAACAAGACGCTTTAAATGCCCCTTGGAAGAGAGGTGGAGGTCGCAGTAGCTTAACAAGACAATTTAAATGACCCTTGGAAGAGACGTGCAGGTCGCAGTAGCTTAACAAGAGGGTTTAAATGCCCCTTTCAAGAGACGTGCAGGTCGCAGGAGCTTAACAAGAGGTTTTAAATGCCCCTTGGAAGAGACATGCAGGTCGCAGTAGCTTAACAAGACAGTTTAAATGCCCCTTGGAAGAGACGTGCAGGTCGCAGTAGCTTAAAAAGACGGTTTAAATGCCCCTTGGAAGAGAGGTGGAGGTCGCAGTAGCTTAACAAGACAGTTTAAATGCCCCTTGGAAGAGATGTGCAGGTCGCAGTAGCTTAACAAGAGGGTTTAAATGACCCTTTCAAGAGACGAGCAGGTCGCAGGAGCTTAATAAGAGGGTTAAATGCCCCTTGGAAGAGACGTTCAAGTCACAGTAGCGTAAAAAGACTGTTTAAATGCACCTTGGAAGAGACGTGCAGGTCGCAGAAGCTTAACAAGACGCTTTAAATGCCCCTTGGAAGAGAGGTGGAGGTCGCAGTAGCTTAACAAGACAATTTAAATGACCCTTGGAAGAGACGTGCAGGTCGCAGTAGCTTAACAAGAGGGTTTAAATGCCCCTTTCAAGAGACGTGCAGGTCGCAGGAGCTTAACAAGAGGTTTTAAATGCCCCTTGGAAGAGACATGCAGGTCGCAGTAGCTTAACAAGACAGTGTAAATGCTCCTTGGAAGAGCGGTGGAGGTCGCAGTAGCTTAACAAGACAGTTTAAATGCCACTTGGAAGAAACATGCAGGTCGAAGCAGCTTAACAAGACTGTTTAAATGCCCCTAGGAAAAGACGTGCAGGTCACAGAGGCTTAACAAGACGGTTTAAATGCCCCTTGGAAGAGACATGCAGGTCGCAGTAGCTTAACAAGACGGTTTAAATGCCCCTTGGAAGAGACGTGCAAGTCGCAGTAGCTTAACAAGACGGTTTAAATGCGCCGTGGAAAAGTGGTGGAGGTTACATTAGCTTAACAAGATGGTTTAAATGACCCCTTGGCAGAGACTTTCAAGTTACAGTAGCTTAAGAAGACGGATTAAATGCCCCTTTGAAGAGATGTGCAGGTCGCAGTAGCTTAACAAGATGGTTTAAATGCCCCTTGGAAGAGACATGCAGGTTGCAGCAGCTTAAAAAGACGGTTTAAATGCCACTTGGAAGAGACGTGCAGGTCGCCGAGGCTTAACAAGACGCTTTAAATGCACCTTGGAAGAGACATGCAGGTCGCAGTAGCTTAACAAGACGGTTTAAAAGCCCCTTGGAAGAGACGTGCAGGTCGCAGTAGCTTAACAAGAGGGTTTAAATGCCCCTTTCAAGAGACGTGCAGGCTGCAGCAGCTTAAAAAGACGGTTTAAATGCCACTTGGAAGAGACGTGCAGGTCGCCGAGGCTTAACAAGACGGTTTAAATGCCCCTTGGAATAGACATGCAGGTCACAGTAGCTTAACAAGACGGTTTGTAAGCCCCTTGGAAGAGACGTGCAAGTCGCAGTAGCTTAACAAGACGGTTTAAATGCCCCTTGGAAAAGTGGTGGAGGTTACAGTAGCTTAACAAGATGGTTTAAATGCCCCTTGGAAGAGACGATCAAGTCGCAGGATCTTAAAAAGAAGGTTTAAATGCGCCATGGAAGAGAACTGCAGGTCGCAGGAGCATAACAAGATTGTTTAAATTCCCCTTGGAAGAAACATGCAGGTCGCAGTAGCTTAACAAGACGGTTTAAATGCCCCTTGGAAGAGACGTGCAGGTAGCAGTAGCTTAACAAGACGGTTTAAATGCCACTTGGAAGAGACATGCAGGTAGCAGTAGCTTAACAAGACGGTTTAAATGCCCCTTGGAAGAGACGTGCAGGTCGCAGTAGCTTAACAAGACGGTTTAAATCCCCCTTGGAAGAGACATGCAGGTCACAGTAGCTTAAAAAGAAGGTTTAAATGCCCCTTGGAAGAGACGAGCAGGTCGCAGTAGCTTAACAAGACGGTTTAAATTGGCCTTGGAAGAGACATGCAGGTCACAGTTGCTTAACAAGATGGTTTAAATACCCCTTGGAAGAGACGAGCAGGTCGCAGTTGCTTAACAAGACGGTTTAAATACCCCTTGGAAGAGAAGTGCAGGTCGCAGGATCTTAACAAGAGGGTTTAAATGCCCCTTAGAATAGGCTTGCAGGTCGCAGTAGCTTAACAAGACAGTTTAAATGCCCCTTGGAAGAGACGTGCAAGTCGCAGTAGCTTAAAAAGACGGTTTAAATGCGCCTTCGAAGAGACGTGCAGGTCGCAGTAGCTTAACAAGACGGTTTAAATGCCCCTTGGAAGAGACGTGCAGGTCGCAGTAGCTTAACAAGACGGTTTAAATCCCCCTTGGAAGAGACGTGCAGGTCGCAGTAGCTTAACAAGATGGTTTAAATGCCCCTTGGAAGAGCGTTGGAGGTCGCAGTAGCTTAACACGATGGTTTAAATGCCCCTTGGAAGAGACATGCAGGTCGCAGCAGCTTAAAAAGACGGTTTAAATGCCCCTTGGAAGAGACGTGCAGGTCGCCGTAGCTTAACAAGACAGTTTAAAAGCCCCTTGGAAGAGAATTGCAAGTCGCAGTAGCTTAAAAGACGGTTTAAATGCCCCTTGGAAAAGTGGTGGAGGTTACAGTAGCTTAACAAGATGGTTTAAATGCCCATCGAAAGAGACGATCAAGTCGCAGGAGCTTAAAAAGAAGGTTTAAATGCGCCTTGTAAGAGAAGTGCAAGTCGCAGAAGCTTAACAAGACGCTTTAAATGCCCCTTGGAATAGAGGTGGAGGTCGCAGTAGCTTAACAAGACAGTTTAAATGCCCCTTGGAAGAGACGTGCAGGTCGCAGTAGCTTAACAAGAGGGTTTAATTGCCCCTTTCAAGAGACGTGCAGGTCGCAGGAGCTTAACAAGAGGGTTTAAATGCCCCTTGGAAGAGACGTGCAGGTCGCAATAGCTTAACAAGATGGTTTAAATGCCCCTTGGAAGAGCGGTGGAGGTCGCAGTAGCTTAACAAGACGGATTAAATGCCCCTTGGAAGAGACATGCAGGTAGCAGTAGCTTAACAAGACTGTTTAAATGCCCCTTGGAAGAGACGTGCAGGTAGCAGTAGCTTAACAAGACTGTTGAGATGCCCCTTGGAAAAGTGGTGGAGGTTACAGTAGCTTAACAAGACAGTTTAAATGCCCCTTGGAAGAGAAGTTCAAGTCACAGTAGCTTAAAAAGACGATTTAAATGCGCCTTGGAAGAGATGTGCAGGTCGCAGTAGCTTAATAAGACGGTTTAAATGCCCCTTGGAAGAGAGGTGGAGGTCGCAGTAGCATAACAAGACAGTTTAAATGCCCCTTGGAAGAGACGTGCAGGTCACAGTAGCTTAACAAGAGGGTATAAATGCCCCTTTCAAGAGACGTGCATGTCGCAGGAGCTTAACAAGAGGGTTTAAATGACCCTTGGAAGAGACTTGCAGGTTGCAGTAGCTTAACAAGATTGTTGAGATGCCCCTTGGAATAGTGGTGGAGGTTACAGTAGCTTAACAAGACGGTTTAAATGCCCCTTGGAAGAGACGTTCAAGTCACAGTAGCTTAAAAAGACGGTTTAAATGCGCCTTGGAAGAGACTTGCAGGTCGCAGTAGCTTAACAAGACGGTTTAAATGCCCCTTGGAAGAGACCAGCAGGTCGCAGAAGCTTAACAAGACGCTTTAAATGCCCCTTGGAAGTGTGGTGGAGGTTGCAGTAGCTTAACAAGACAGTTTAAATGCCCCTTGGAAGAGACTTGCAGGTCGCAGTAGCTTAACAAGACGGTTTAAATGCCCCTTGGAAGAGACGTGCAGGTAGCAGTAGCTTAACAAGACGGTTTAAATGCCCCTTGGAAGAGACGTGCAGGTAGCAGTAGCTTAACAAGACTGTTTAAATGCCCCTTGGAAGAGACGTGCAGGTAGCAGTAGCTTAACAAGACGGTTTAAATGCCCCTTGGAAGAGACGTGCAGGTCGCAGTAGCTTAACAAGACGGTTTAAATCCCCCTTGGAAGAGATATGCAGGTCGCAGTAGCTTAAAAAGAAGGTTTACATGCCCCTTGGAAGAGACGAGCAGGTCGCAGTAGCTTAAGAAGACGGTTTAAATTGTCCTTGGAAGAGACATGCAGGTCACAGTTGCTTAACTAGACGGTTTAAATGCCCCTTGGAAGAGACGAGCAGATCGCAGTTGCTTAACAAGACGGTTTAAATCCCCCTTGGAAGAGAAGTGCAGGTCGCAGTATCTTAACAAGAGGGTTTAAATGCCCCTTAGAATAGGCTTGCAGGTCGCAGTAGCTTAACAAGACAGTTTAAATGCCCCTTGGAAGAGACGTGCAAGTTGCAGTAGCTTAAAAAGACGGTTTAAATGCGCCTTCGAAGAGACGTGCAGGTCGCAGTAGCTTAACTAGACGGTTTAAATGCCCCTCTGAAGAGACGTGCAGGTCGCAGTAGCTTAACAAGACGGTTTAAATGCCCCTTGGAAGAGACGTGCAGGTCACAGTAGCTTAACAAGACGGTTTAAATCCCCCTTGGAAGAGACGTGCAGGTCGCAGTAGCTTAACAAGATGGTTTAAATGCCCCTTGGAAGAGCGGTGGAGGTCGCAGTAGCTTAACACGATGGTTTAAATGCCCCTTGGAAGAGACATGCAGGTCGCAGCAGCTTAAAAAGACGGTTTAAATGCCCCTTGGAAGAGACGTGCAGGTCGCAGAGGCTTAACAAAACGGTTTAAATGCCCCTTGGAAGAGGCATGCAGGTCGCCGTAGCTTAACAAGACGGTTTAAAAGCCCCTTGGAAGAGAAGTGCAAGTCGCAGTAGCTTAAAAGACGGTTTAAATGCCCCTTGGAAAAGTGGTGGAGGTTACAGTAGCTTAACAAGATGGTTTAAATGCCCCTTGGAAGAGACGATCAAGTCGCAGGAGCTTAAAAAGAAGATTTAAATGCGACTTGGAAGAGAAGTGCAGGTCGCAGAAGCTTAACAAGACGCTTTAAATGCCCCTTGGAATAGAGTTGGAGGTCGCAGTAGCTTAACACGACAGTTTAAATGACCCTTGGAAGAGACGTGCAGGTCGCAGTAGCTTAACAAGAGGGTTTAATTGCCCCTTTCAAGAGACGTGCAGGTCGCAGGAGCTTAACAAGAGGGTTTAAATGCCCCTTGGAAGAGCGGTGGAGGTCGCAGTAGCTTAACAAGACGGTTTACATGCCCCTTGGAAGAGACATGCAGGTCGCAGTAGCTTAACAAGACTGTTTAAATGCCCCTTGGAAGAGACGTGCAGGTAGCAGTAGCTTAACAAGACTGTTGAGATTCCCCTTGGAAAAGTGGTGGAGGTTACAGTAGCTTAACAAGACAGTTTAAATGCCCCTTGGAAGAGAAGTTCAAGTCACAGTAGCTTAAAAAGATGATTTAAATGCGCCTTGGAAGAGATGTGCAGGTCGCAGTAGCTTAATAAAACGGTTTACATGCCCCTTGGAAGAGAGGTGGAGGTCGCAGTAGCATAACAAGACAGTTTAAATGCCCCTTTCAAGAGACGTACATGTCGCAGGAGCTTAACAAGAGGGTTTAAATGACCCTTGGAAGAGACTTGCAGGTCGCAGTAGCTTAACAAGATTGTTGAGATGCCCCTTAGAATAGTGGTGGAGGTTACAGTAGCTTAACAAGACGGTTTAAATGCCCCTTGGAAGAGACGTTCAAGTCACAGTAGCTTAACAAGACGATTTAGATGCCACTTGGAAAAGTGGTGGAGGTTACAGAAGCTTAACAAGACGGTTTAAATGCCCCTTGGAAGAGACGAGCAGGTCGCAGAAGCTTAACAAGACGCTTTAAATGCCCCTTGGATGAGAGGTGGAGGTCGCAGTAGCTTAACAAGACAGTTTAAATGCCCCTTGGAAGAGACGTGCAGGACGCAGTAGCTTAACTAGACGGTTTAAATGCCCCTTGGAGGTGCGGTGGAGGTCACAGTAGCTTAACAAGACGGTTTAAATGCCCCTTGGAAGAGACATGCAGGTCGCAGCAGCTTAACAAGATGGTTTAAATGCCCCTTGGAAGAGAAGTGCAGGTCGCAGTAGCTTAACAAGACGGTTTAAATGCCCCTTGGAAGAGACATGCAGGTCGCAATAGCTTAACAAGATGGTTTAAATGCCCCTTGGAAGAGCGGTGGAGGTCGCAGTAGCTTAACAAGACGGATTAAATGCCCCTTGGAAGAGACATGCAGGTAGCAGTAGCTTAACAAGACTGTTTAAATGCCCCTTGGAAGAGACGTGCAGGTAGCAGTAGCTTAACAAGACTGTTGAGATGCCCCTTGGAAAAGTGGTGGAGGTTACAGTAGCTTAACAAGACAGTTTAAATGCCCCTTGGAAGAGAAGTTCAAGTCACAGTAGCTTAAAAAGACGATTTAAATGCGCCTTGGAAGAGATGTGCAGGTCGCAGTAGCTTAATAAGACGGTTTAAATGCCCCTTGGAAGAGAGGTGGAGGTCGCAGTAGCATAACAAGACAGTTTAAATGCCCCTTGGAAGAGACGTGCAGGTCACAGTAGCTTAACAAGAGGGTATAAATGCCCCTTTCAAGAGACGTGCATGTCGCAGGAGCTTAACAAGAGGGTTTAAATGACCCTTGGAAGAGACTTGCAGGTCGCAGTAGCTTAACAAGATTGTTGAGATGCCCCTTGGAATAGTGGTGGAGGTTACAGTAGCTTAACAAGACGGTTTAAATGCCCCTTGGAAGAGACGTTCAAGTCACAGTAGCTTAAAAAGACGGTTTAAATGCGCCTTGGAAGAGACTTGCAGGTCGCAGTAGCTTAACAAGACGGTTTAAATGCCCCTTGGAAGAGACCAGGAGGTCGCAGAAGCTTAACAAGACACTTTAAATGCCCCTTGGAAGTGTGGTGGAGGTTGCAGTAGCTTAACAAGACAATTTAAATGTCCCTTGGAAGAGACTTGCAGGTCGCAGTAGCTTAACAAGACGGTTTAAATGCCCCTTGGAAGAGACGTGCAGGTAGCAGTAGCTTAACAAGACGGTTTAAATGCCCCTTGGAAGAGACGTGCAGGTCGCAGTAGCTTAACAAGACGGTTTAAATGCCCCTTGGAAGAGACGTGCAGGTAGCAGTAGCTTAACAAGACGGTTTAAATGCCCCTTGGAAGAGACGTGCAGGTCGCAGTAGCTTAACAAGACAGTTTAAATCCCCCTTAGAAGAGACATGCAGGTCGCAGTAGCTTAAAAAGAAGGTTTACATGCCCCTTGGAAGAGACGAGCAGGTCGCAGTAGCTTAACAAGACGGTTTAAATTGGCCTTGTAAGAGACATGCAGGTCACAGTTGCTTAACAAGACGGTTTAAATGCCCCTTGGAAGAGACGAGCAGGTCGCAGTTGCTTAACATGACGGTTTAAATCCCCCTTGGAAGAGAAGTGCACGTCGCAGTATCTTAACAAGAGGGTTTAAATGCCCCTTAGAATAGGCTTGCAGGTCGCAGTAGCTTAACAAGACAGTTTAAATGCCCCTTGGAAGAGACGTGCAAGTTGCAGTAGCTTAAAAAGACGGTTTAAATGCGCCTTGGAAGAGACGTGCAGGTCGCAGTAGCTTAACTAGACGGTTTAAATGCCCCCCTGAAGAGACGTGCAGGTCGCAGTAGCTTAACAAGACAGTTTAAATGGCCCTTGGAAGAGACGTGCAGGTCACAGTAGCTTAACAAGACGGTTTAAATCCCCCTTGGAAGAGACGTGCAGGTCGCAGTAGCTTAACAAGATGGTTTAAATGCCCCTTGGAAGAGCGGTGGAGGTCGCAGTAGCTTAACACGATGGTTTAAATGCCCCTTGGAAGAGACATGCAGGTCGCAGCAGCTTAAAAAGACGGTTTAAATGCCCCTTGGAAGAGACGTGCAGGTCGCAGAGGCTTAACAAAATGGTTTAAATGCCCCTTGGAAGAGGCATGCAGGTCGCCGTAGCTTAACAAGACAGTTTAAAAGCCCCTTGGAAGAGAAGTGCAAGTCGCAGTAGCTTAAAAGACGGTTTAAATGCCCCTTGGAAAAGTGGTGGAGGTTACAGTAGCTTAACAAGATGGTTTAAATGCCCCTTGGAAGAGACGATCAAGTCGCAGGAGCTTAAAAAGAAGGTTTAAATGCGACTTGGAAGAGAAGTGCAGGTCGCAGAAGCTTAACAAGACGCTTTAAATGCCCCTTGGAATAGAGTTGGAGGTCGCAGTAGCTTAACCAGACAGTTTAAATGCCCCTTGGAAGAGACGTGCAGGTCGCAGTAGCTTAACAAGAGGGTTTAATTGCCCCTTTCAAGAGACGTGCAGGTCGCAGGAGCTTAACAAGAGGGTTTAAATGCCCCTTGGAAGAGACATGCAGGTCGCAGTAGCTTAACAAGACTGTTGAAATGCCCCTTGGAAGAGACGTGCAGGTAGCAGTAGCTTAACAAGACTGTTGAGATTCCCCTTGGAAAAGTGGTGGAGGTTACAGTAGCTTAACAAGACAGTTTAAATGCCCCTTGGAAGAGATGTTCAAGTCACAGTAGCTTAAAAAGATGATTTAAATGCGACTTGGAAAAGATGTGCAGGTTGCAGTAGCTTAATAAGACGGTTTAAATGCCCCTTGGAAGAGAGGTGGAGGTCGCAGTAGCATAACAAGACAGTTTAAAAGCCCCTTTCAAGAGACGTGCATGTCGCAGGAGCTTAACAAGAGGGTTTAAATGACCCTTGGAAGAGACTTGCAGGTCGCAGTAGCTTAACAAGATTGTTGAGATGCCCCTTGGAATAGTGGTGGAGGTTACAGTAGCTTAACAAGACGGTTTAAATGCCCCTTGGAAGAGACGTTCAAGTCACAGTAGCTTAAAAAGACGGTTTAAATGCGCCTTGGAAGAGACTTGCAGGTCGCAGTAGCTTAACAAGACGGTTTAAATGCCCCTTGGAAGAGACGTGCAGGTCGCAGAAGCTTAACAAGACGCTTTAAATGCCCCTTGGAAGTGTGGTGGAGGTTGCAGTAGCTTAACAAGACAGTTTAAATGCCCCTTGGAAGAGACTTGCAGGTCGCAGTAGCTTAACAAGACGGTTTAAATGCCAATTGGAAGAGACGAGCAGGTCGCAGATGCTTAACAAGACAGTTTAAATGCCCCTTGGAAGAGACGTGCAGGTCGCAGTAGCTTAACAAGATGGTTTAAATGCCCCTTGGAAGAGACATGCAGGTCGCAGTAGCTTAACAAGACGATTTAGATGCCCCTTGGAAAAGTGGAGGAGGTTACAGAAGTTTAACAAGACGGTTTAAATGCCCCTTGGAAGAGACGAGCAGGTCGCAGAAGCTTAACAAGACGCTTTAAATGCCCCTTGGATGAGAGGTGGAGGTCGCAGTAGCTTAACAAGACAGTTTAAATGCCCCTTGGAAGAGACGTGCAGGACGCAGTAGCTTAACTAGACGGTTTAAATGCCCCTTGGAGGTGCGGTGGAGGTCACAGTAGCTTAACAAGACGGTTTAAATGCCCCTTGGAAGAGACATGCAGGTCGCAGCAGCTTAACAAGATGGTTTAAATGCCCCTTGGAAGAGAAGTGCAGGTCGCAGTAGCTTAACAAGACGGTTTAAATGCCCCTTGGAAGAGACATGCAGGTCGCAGTAGCTTAACAAGTCTGTTTAAATGCCCCTTGGAAGAGACGTGCTGGTCGCAGTAGCTTAGCAAGACGGATTAGATGCCCCTTGGAAAAGTGGTGGAGGTTACAGTAGCTTAACAAGACTGTTTAAATGCCCCTAGGAAGAGACGTTCAAGTCGCAGTAGCTTAAAAAGACTGTTTAAATGCGCCTTGGAAGAGACTTGCAGGTCGTAGTAGCTTAACAAGACGGTTTAAATGCCCCTTGGAAGAGACGTGCAGGTCGCAGAAGCTTAACAAGACGCTTTAAATGCCCCTTGGAAGTGTGGTGGAGGTTGCAGTAGCTTAACAAGACAGTTTAAATGCCCCTTGGAAGAGACTTGCAGGTCGCAGTAGCTTAACAAGACGGTTTAAATGCCAATTGGAAGAGACGAGCAGGTCGCAGATGCTTAACAAGACAGTTTAAATGCCCCTTGGAAGAGACGTGCAGGTCGCAGTAGCTTAACAAGATGGTTTAAATGCCCCTTGGAAGAGACATGCAGGTCGCAGTAGCTTAACAAGACGATTTAGATGCCCCTTGGAAAAGTGGTGGAGGTTACAGAAGCTTAACAAGACGGTTTAAATGCCCCTTGGAAGAGACGAGCAGGTCGCAGAAGCTTAACAAGACGCTTTAAATGCCCCTTGGATGAGAGGTGGAGGTCGCAGTAGCTTAACAAGACAGTTTAAATTCCCCTTGGAAGAGACGTGCAGGTTGCAGTAGCTTAATAAGATGGTTTAAATGCCGCTTGGAAAAGTGGTGGAGGTTACAGTAGCTTAACAAGATGGTTTAAATGCCCATCGAAAGAGACGATCAAGTCGCAGGAGCTTAAAAAGAAGGTTTAAATGCCCCTTGGAAAATTGGTGGAGGTCGCAGTGGATTAAAAAGACAATATCAATGCCCCTTGGAAGAGTGGTGGAGGTGGCAGTGGAATAAAAAGACAATATCAATGCCCCTTGGAAGAGTGGTGAAGTTTACAGTGGAATAAAAAGACAATATAAATGAACCGTGAAAGAGATGTGGATGTCACCGTAGCTTAACAAGACGGTTTTAATGTCCCTTGGAAGAGTGTTGGAGGTGGCAGTGGAATAAAAAGACAATATCAATGCCCCTTGGAAGAGTGGTGGAGTTTACAGAAGAATAAAAAGACAATATCAATGCCCCTTGAAAGAGACGTGGAGGTCACAGTAGATTCACAAGACGGTTTTAATGCACCATGGAAGAGTGGTGGAGGTCGCAGTGGAATAAAAAGACAATATCAATGCCCCTGGAAGAGTGGTGCAGGTTACAGTGGAATAAAAAGACAATATCAATGACCCTTGGAAGAGTGGTGGAGGTCGCGGTGGAATAAAAAGATAATATTAATGCCCTTGGAAGAGTGGTGGAGGTCGCAGTAAAATAAAAAGACAATATCAATGCCCCTTGGAAGAGTGGAGGAGGTTAGAGTGGAATAAAAAGACAATATCAATGCCCCTTGGAAGAGCTGTGGAGTTCACAGTGGTTTAACCAGATGGTTTTAAGGCACCGTGGAATAGACGTAGAGGTCACAGTAGCTAAACAAGATGGTTTTAATGCTTCTTGGAAGAGAGATGGAGGTCGCAGTGGATTAAAAAGACAAAATCAATGCCCCTTGCAAGAGTGGTGGAGGTTACAGTGGAATAAAAAGACAATATCAATGCCTCTTGCAAGAGCTGTGTAGTTCAGAGTGGTTTAAATTAACGGTTTTAATGCCCCTTGGAAGAGACGTCTAGGTCACAGTAGCTTAACAAGATGGTTTTAATGCCCTTTGGAAGAGTGGCGGAGGTCGCAGTGGATTAAAAAGACATTATGGATGTCCCTTGGAAGAGTGGTGGAGGTCGCAGTGGAATAAAAAGAAAATATCAATGCCCCTTAGAAAAGTGGTGGAGGTTACAGTGGAAAAAAAAGACAATATCAATGTTCCTTGGAAGAGGGGTGAAGGTCGCAGTAGAATAAAAAGACAATATCAATGTCCCTTGGAAGAGTTGTGGAGGTCGCAGTGGATTAAAAAGACAATATCAATGCCCATTGGATAAGTGGTGGAAGTCGCAGTGGAATGAAAAGACAATATCAATGCCCCGTGAAAGGGACGTGGAGGTCACAGTAGCTTAACAAGATGGTTTTAATGGCCCTTGGAAGAGTGGTGGAGGTCGCAGTGGATTAAAAAGACAATATCAATGACCCTTAGAAGACTGGTGGAGGTTACAGTGGAATAAAAAGAGAATATCAATGACCCTTGGAAGAGTGGTGGAGGTCGCAGTGGCGTAAAAAGACAATATTAATGCCCCTTGGAAGAGTGGTGGAGGTCGCAGTAAAATAAAAAGACAATATCAATGCCCCTTGGAAGAGTGGTGGAGGTTACAGTGGAATAAAAAGACAATATCAAAGCCCCTTGGAAGAGCTGTGGAGTTCAGAGTGGTTTAACCATGCTGTTTTAATGCCATTTGGAAGAGACGTGGAGGTCACAGAAGCTTATCAAGACTGTTTTAAAGCCCCTTGGAGGAGTGGTAGAGGTCGCAGTAAAATAAAAACACAATATCAATGCCCCTTGGAAGAGTGGTGGAGGTTACAGTTGAATAAAAAGACAATATCAATGCCCCTTGAAGAGACGTGGAGGTCACAGTGGAATAAAAAGACAATATTAATGCCCCTTGGAAGAGTGGTGGAGGTCGCAGTAAAATAAAAAGACAATATCAATGCCCCTTGGAAGAGTGGTGGAGGTTAGAGTGGAATAAAAAGACGATATCAATGCCCATTGGAAGTGACGTGGAGGTCACAGTAGCTTAAAAAGACGTTTTTAATGCCCCTTGGAAAATTGGTGGAGGTCGCAGTGGATTAAAAAGACAATATCAATGCCCCTTGGAAGAGTGGTGGAGGTGGCAGTGGAATAAAAAGACAATATCAATGCCCCTTGGAAGAGTGGTGAAGTTTACAGTGGAATAAAAAGACAATATAAATGAACCGTGAAAGAGATGTGGATGTCACCGTAGCTTATCAAGACGGTTTTAATGTCCCTTGGAAGAGAGGTGAAAGTCGCAGTGGAATAAAAAGACAATATCAATGCCCCTTGGAAGAGTGCTGGAGGTTACAGTGGAATAAAAAGCAATATCAAAGCGCCTTGCCAGAGCTGTGGGGTTGAGAGTGGTTTAAATTGACGGTTTTAATGCCCCTTGGAAGAGACGTGGAGGTCACAGAAGATTAACAAGAGTGTTTTAATGCCCCATGGAAGAGTGGTGGAGGTCGAAGTGGATTAAAACGACAATGTCAATGCTCCTTGAAGTAGTGGTTGAAGTCTCAGTGGAATAAAAAGACAATATCAATGCCCCTTGGAAGAATGTTGGAGGTTCAAGTGGAATAAAAAGACAATATCAATGCCCTGTGAAAGAGACATGGAGGTCACAGTAGCTTAACAAGACAGTTTTAATGCCACATGGAAGAGTGGTGGAGGTTGCAGTGGAATAAAAAGACAATATCAATGCCCTGTGGAAGAGATGAGGAGGTCACAGTAGCTTAACAAGAAGGTTTTAATGACCTTTGGAAGAGTGGCAGAGGTCGCAGTGGATTAAAAAGACAATATCAATGCCCTTTGGAAGAGTGGTGGAGGTCGTAGTGGAATAAAAATACAATATCAATGCCCCTTGGTAGAGTGGTGGAGGTTACAGTGGAATTTAAAGACAATATCAATGCCCCGTGGAAGAGATGTGGAGATCACTGTAGCTTAACAAGACAGTTTTAATGCCCCTTGGAAAAATGGTGGAGGTCGCAGTTTAATAAAAAGACAATGTCAATGCCCCTTGGAAGAGTGGTGGAGGATAGAGTGGAATAAAAAGACAATATCAATGCCCCTTGGAAGAGCTGTGGAGTTCAGAGTGGTTTAACCAGATGGTTTTAATGCAAATTGGAAGTGAGGTGGGGTCACTGTAGCTTAAAAAGACGCTTTTAATGCCCCTTGGAAAAGTGGTGGAGGTCGAAGTGGATTAAAAAGACAATATCAATGCCGCTTGGAAGAGTGGTGGAGGTGGCAGTGGAATAAAAAGACAATATCAATGCCCCTTGAAAGAATGATGGAGGTCGCACTGGAATGAAAAGACAATGTCAATGCCCCTTGGAAGAGTGGTGGAGGTTAGAGTGGAATAAAAAGACAATACCAATGCCCCTTGGAAGAGCTGTGGAGTTCAGAGTGGTTTAACCAGATGGTTTTATTGCCCCTTGGAAGAGACGTGAAGGTCACAGTAAATTACCAAGACGTTTTTAATGCCCCTTGGAAAAGTGGTGGAGGTCACAGTGGATTAAAAAGACAATATCAATGCAACATGGAAGACACGTGGAGGTCACAGTAGCTTAACAAGACAGTTTTAATGCACCTTGGAAGAGTGGTGGAGGTCACAGTGGAATAAAAAGACAATATCAATGCCTCTTGCAAGAGCTGTGTAGTTCAGAGTGGTTTAAATTGACGGTTTTAATGCCCCTTGGAAGAGACGTCTAGGTCACAGTAGCTTAACAAGATGGTTTTAATGCCCCTTGGAAGAGTGGCGGAGGTCGCAGTGGATTAAAAAGACATTATGGATGTCCCTTGGAAGAGTGGTGGAGGTCGCAGTGGAATAAAAAGAAAATATCAATGCCCCTTAGAAAAGTGGTGGAGGTTACAGTGGAAAAAAAAGACAATATCAATGTTCCTTGGAAGAGGGGTGAAGGTCGCAGTAGAATAAAAAGACAATATCAATGTCCCTTGGAAGAGTTGTGGAGGTCGCAGTGGATTAAAAAGACAATATCAATGCCCATTGGATAAGTGGTGGAAGTCGCAGTGGAATGAAAAGACAATATCAATGCCCCGTGGAAGGGACGTGGAGGTCACAGTAGCTTAACAAGACGGTTTTAATGGCCCTTGGAAGAGTGGTGGACGTCGCAGTGGATTAAAAAGACAATATCAATGACCCTTAGAAGACTGGTGGAGGTTACAGTGGAATAAAAAGAGAATATCAATGACCCTTGGAAGAGTGGTGGAGGTTGCAGTGGCGTAAAAAGACAATATTAATGCCCCTTGGAAGAGTGGTGGAGGTCGCAGTAAAATAAAAAGACAATATCAATGCCCCTTGGAAGAGTGGTGGAGGTTACAGTGGAATAAAAATACAATATCAAAGCCACTTGGAAGAGCTGTGGAGTTCAGAGTGGTTTAACCATGCTGTTTTAATGCCATTTGGAAGAGACGTGGAGGTCATAGAAGCTTATCAAGACTGTTTTAAAGCCCCTTGGAGGAGTGGTAGAGGTCGCCGTGGATTAAAAAGACAATATCAATGCCCCTTGGAACAGTGGTGGAGGTTACAGTGGAATAAAAAGACAATATCAATGACCCTTGGAAGAGTGGTGGAGGTCGCAGTGGAATAAAAAGACAATATTAATGCCCCTTGGAAGAGTGGTGGAGGTCGCAGTAAAATAAAAACACAATATCAATGCCCCTTGGAAGAGTGGTGGAGGTTACAGTTGAATAAAAAGACAATATCAATGCCCCTTGAAGAGACGTGGAGGTCACAGTGGAATAAAAAGACAATATTAATGCCCCTTGGAAGAGTGGTGGAGGTCGCAGTAAAATAAAAAGACAATATCAATGCCCCTTGGAAGAGTGGTGGAGGTTAGAGTGGAATAAAAAGACGATATCAATGCCCATTGGAAGTGACGTGGAGGTCACAGTAGCTTAAAAAGACGTTTTTAATGCCCCTTGGAAAATTGGTGGAGGTCGCAGTGGATTAAAAAGACAATATCAATGCCCTTTGGAAGAGTGGTGGAGGTGGCAGTGGAATAAAAAGACAATATCTATGCCCCTTGAAAGAGTGGTGAAGTTTACAGTGGAATAAAAAGACAATATAAATGAACCGTGAAAGAGATGTGGATGTCACCGTAGCTTAACAAGACGGTTTTAATGTCCCTTGGAAGAGAGGTGAAAGTCGCAGTGGAATAAAAAGACAATATCAATGCCCCTTGGAAGAGTGCTGGAGGTTACAGTGGAATAAAAAGCAATATCAAAGCGCCTTGCCAGAGCTGTGGGGTTGAGAGTGGTTTAAATTGACGGTTTTAATGCCCCTTGGAAGAGACGTGGAGGTCACAGAAGATTAACAAGAGTGTTTTAATGCCCCTTGGAAGAGTGGTGGAGGTCGAAGTGGATTAAAACGACAATGTCAATGCTCCTTGAAGTAGTGGTTGAAGTCTCAGTGGAATAAAAAGACAATATCAATGCCCCTTGGAAGAATGTTGGAGGTTCAAGTGAAATACAAAGACAATATCAATGCCCTGTGAAAGAGACATGGAGGTCACAGTAGCTTAACAAGACAGTTTTAATGCCACATGGAAGAGTGGTGGAGGTTGCAGTGGAATAAAAAGACAATATCAATGCCCTGTGGAAGAGATGAGGAGGTCACAGTAGCTTAACAAGAAGGTTTTAATGACCTTTGGAAGAGTGGCAGAGGTCGCAGTGGATTAAAAAGACAATATCAATGCCCTTTGGAAGAGTGGTGGAGGTCGTAGTGGAATAAAAATACAATATCAATGCCCCTTGGTAGAGTGGTGGAGGTTACAGTGGAATTTAAAGACAATATCAATGCCCCGTGGAAGAGATGTGGAGATCACTGTAGCTTAACAAGACAGTTTTAATGCCCCTTGGAAAAATGGTGGAGGTCGCAGTTTAATAAAAAGACAATGTCAATGCCCCTTGGAAGAGTGGTGGAGGATAGAGTGGAATAAAAAGACAATATCAATGCCCCTTGGAAGAGCTGTGGAGTTCAGAGTGGTTTAACCGGATGGTTTTAATGCAAATTGGAAGTGAGGTGGGGTCACTGTAGCTTACAAAGACGTTTTTAATGCCCCTTGGAAAAGTGGTGGAGGTCGAAGTGGATTAAAAAGACAATATCAATGCCGCTTGGAAGAGTGGTGGAGGTGGCAGTGGAATAAAAAGACAATATCAATGCCCCTTGAAAGAATGATGGAGGTCGCACTGGAATGAAAAGACAATGTCAATGCCCCTTGGAAGAGTGGTGGAGGTTAGAGTGGAATAAAAAGACAATACCAATGCCCCTTGGAAGAGCTGTGGAGTTCAGAGTGGTTTAACCAGATGGTTTTATTGCCCCTTGGAAGAGACGTGAAGGTCACAGTAAATTACCAAGACGTTTTTAATGCCCCTTGGAAAAGTGGTGGAGGTCACAGTGGATTAAAAAGACAATATCAATGCAACGTGGAAGACACGTGGAGGTCACAGTAGCTTAACAAGACAGTTTTAATGCACCTTGGAAGAGTGGTGGAGGTCACAGTGGAATAAAAAGACAATATCAATGCCTCTTGCAAGAGCTGTGTAGTTCAGAGTGGTTTAAATTGACGGTTTTAATGCCCCTTGGAAGAGACGTCTAGGTCACAGTAGCTTAACAAGATGGTTTTAATGCCCCTTGGAAGAATGGCGGAGGTCGCAGTGGATTAAAAAGACATTATGGATGTCCCTTGGAAGAGTGGTGGAGGTCGCAGTGGAATAAAAAGAAAATATCAATGCCCCTTAGAAAAGTGGTGGAGGTTACAGTGGAAAAAAAAGACAATATCAATGTTCCTTGGAAGAGGGGTGAAGGTCGCAGTAGAATAAAAAGACAATATCAATGTCCCTTGGAAGAGTTGTGGAGGTCGCAGTGGATTAAAAAGACAATATCAATGCCCATTGGATAAGTGGTGGAAGTCGCAGTGGAATGAAAAGACGATATCAATGCCCCGTGGAAGGGACGTGGAGGTCACAGTAGCTTAACAAGACGGTTTTAATGGCCCTTGGAAAAGTGGTGGAGGTCGCAGTGGATTAAAAAGACAATATCAATGACCCTTAGAAGACTGGTGGAGGATACAGTGGAATAAAAAGAGAATATCAATGACCCTTGGAAGAGTTTTGGAGGTCGCAGTGGCGTAAAAAGACAATATTAATGCCCCTTGGAAGAGTGGTGGAGGTCGCAGTAAAATAAAAAGACAATATCAATGCCCCTTGGAAGAGTGGTGGAGGTTACAGTGGAATAAAAAGACAATATCAAAGCCCCTTGGAAGAGCTGTGGAGTTCAGAGTGGTTTAACCATGCTGTTTTAATGCCATTTGGAAGAGAGGTGGAGGTTACAGTGGAATAAAAAGACAATATCAATGACCCTTGGAAGAGTGGTGGAGGTCGCAGTGGAATAAAAAGACAATATTAATGCCCCTTGGAAGAGTGGTGGAGGTCGCAGTAAAATAAAAACACAATATCAATGCCCCTTGGAAGAGTGGTGGAGGTTACAGTTGAATAAAAAGACAATATCAATGCCCCTTGAAGAGACGTGGAGGTCACAGTGGAATAAAAAGACAATATTAATGCCCCTTGGAAGAGTGGTGGAGGTCCCCGTAAAATAAAAAGACAATATCAATGCCCCTTGGAAGAGTGGTGGAGGTTAGAGTGGAATAAAAAGACGATATCAATGCCCATTGGAAGTGACGTGGAGGTCACAGTAGCTTAAAAAGACGTTTTTAATGCCCCTTGGAAAATTGGTGGAGGTCACAGTGGATTAAAAAGACAATATCAATGCGCCTTGGAAGAGTGGTGGAGGTGGCAGTGGAATAAAAAGACAATATCTATGCCCCTTGGAAGAGTGGTGAAGTTTACAGTGGAATAAAAAGACAATATAAATGAACCGTGAAAGAGATGTGGATGTCACCGTAGCTTAACAAGACGGTTTTAATGTCCCTTGGAAGAGAGGTGAAAGTCGCTGTGGAATAAAAAGACAATATCAATGCCCCTTGGAAGAGTGCTGGAGGTTACAGTGGAATAAAAAGCAATATCAAAGCGCCTTGCCAGAGCTGTGGGGTTGAGAGTGGTTTAAATTGACGGTTTTAATGCCCCTTGGAAGAGACGTGGAGGTCACAGAAGATTAACAAGAGTGTTTTAATGCCCCTTGGAAGAGTGGTGGAGGTCGAAGTGGATTAAAACGACAATGTCAATGCTCCTTGAAGTAGTGGTTGAAGTCTCAGTGGAATAAAAAGACAATATCAATGCCCCTTGGAAGAATGTTGGAGGTTCAAGTGGAATAAAAAGACAATATCAATGCCCTGTGAAAGAGACATGGAGGTCACAGTAGCTTAACAAGACAGTTTTAATGCCACATGGAAGAGTGGTGGAGGTTGCAGTGGAATAAAAAGACAATATCAATGCCCTGTGGAAGAGATGAGGAGGTCACAGTAGCTTAACAAGAAGGTTTTAATGACCTTTGGAAGAGTGGCAGAGGTCGCAGTGGATTAAAAAGACAATATCAATGCCCTTTGGAAGAGTGGTGGAGGTCGTAGTGGAATAAAAATACAATATCAATGCCCCTTGGTAGAGTGGTGGAGGTTACAGTGGAATTTAAAGACAATATCAATGCCCCGTGGAAGAGATGTGGAGATCACTGTAGCTTAACAAGACAGTTTTAATGCCCCTTGGAAAAATGGTGGAGGTCGCAGTTTAATAAAAAGACAATGTCAATGCCCCTTGGAAGAGTGGTGGAGGATAGAGTGGAATAAAAAGACAATATCAATGCCCCTTGGAAGAGCTGTGGAGTTCAAAATGGTTTAACCAGATGGTTTTAATGCAAATTGGAAGTGAGGTGGGGTCACTGTAGCTTAAAAAGACGTTTTTAATGCCCCTTGGAAAAGTGGTGGAGGTCGAAGTGGATTAAAAAGACAATATCAATGCCGCTTGGAAGAGTGGTGGAGGTGGCAGTGGAATAAAAAGACAATATCAATGCCCCTTGAAAGAATGATGGAGGTCGCACTGGAATGAAAAGACAATGTCAATGCCCCTTGGAAGAGTGGTGGAGGTTAGAGTGGAATAAAAAGACAATACCAATGCCCCTTGGAAGAGCTGTGGAGTTCAGAATGGTTTAACCAGATGGTTTTATTGCCCCTTGGAAGAGACGTGAAGGTCACAGTAAATTACCAAGACGTTTTTAATGCCCCTTGGAAAAGTGGTGGAGGTCACAGTGGATTAAAAAGACAATATCAATG
Organism: Phyllobates terribilis; assembly: GCF_046119375.1. Classification (NCBI taxonomy): domain Eukaryota; kingdom Metazoa; phylum Chordata; class Amphibia; order Anura; family Dendrobatidae; genus Phyllobates; species Phyllobates terribilis. The sequence goes on from NW_027362907.1 coordinate 1,894,522, forward strand.
CAACGTGGAAGACACGTGGAGGTCACAGTAGCTTAACAAGACAGTTTTAATGCACCTTGAAAGAGTGGTGGAGGTCGCAGTGGAATAAATAAACAATATCAATGCCCCTTGAAAGAGTGGTGGAGGTTACAGTGGAATAAAATGACAATATCAATGCCTCTTGCAAGAGCTGTGGAGTTCAGAGTGGTTTAAATTGACGGTTTTAATGCACCTTGGAAGAGACTTGGAGGTCACAGTAGCTTAACAATACGGTTTTAATGCCACTTGGAATAGTGGTGGAGGTCGCAGTGGATTAAAAAGACAATATCAATGCCACTTGAAGGAGTGGTGAAGGTCCCAGTGGAATAAAAAGACAATATCAATGCCCCTTGGAAGAGTGGTGGAGGTTACAGTGGAATAAAAAGACAATATCAATGCCCAGTGAAAGAGCCGTGGAGGTCACAGTAGCTTATCAAGATGGTTTTAATGCCCCTTGGAAGAGAGGTAGAAGTTGCAGTGGAATAAAAAGACAATATCAATGCCCCTTGGAAGAGTGCTGGAGGTTACAGTGGAATAAAAAGACAATATCAATGCCCCTTGCAAGAGCTGTGGAGTTCAGAGTGGTTTAAATTGACGCTTTTAATGCCCTGTGGAATTGACGTGGAGGTCAAAGTAGCTTAACAACACGGTTTTAATGGCCCTTGAAAGAAAGAGTGGTGGAGGTCGCAGTTGATTAAAAAGACAATATCAATGCCGCTTGGAAGAGTAGTGGAGTTCGCAGTGGAATAAAAAAAACATATCAATGCCCCTTGGAAGAGTGGTGGAGGGAACAGTGGATTAAAAAGACAATATCAATGCCCCCTTGGAAGAGCAGTGGAGTTCAGAGTAGTTAAACCAGACGGTTTTAATGCCCACTGGAAGTGACGTGGAGGTCACAGTAGCTTAAAAAGACGTTTTTAATGCCCCTTGGAAAAGTGGTGGAGGTCGAAGTGGATTAAAAAGACAATATCAATGCCCCTTGGAACAGTATTGGAGGTGGCAGTGGAATAAAAAGACAATATCAATGCCCCTTGGAAGAGTGGTGGAGTTTACAGAGGAATAAAAAGACAATATCAATGCCCCTTGAAAGAGAAGTGGAGGTCACAGTAGATTCACAAGACGGTTTTAATGCACCATGGAAGAGTGGTGGAGGTCGCAGTGGAATAAAAAGACAATATCAATGCCCCTTGGAAGAGTGGTGGAGGATACAGTGGAATAAAAAGACAATATCAATGCCCCTTGGAAGATCTGTGGAGTTCAGATTGGTTTAACCATACGGTTTTAGTGCCCCTTGGAAGAGACGTGGAGGTGACAGTAGCTTAACAAGATGGTTTTATTGCCACATGGAAGAGTGGTGGAGGTTGCAGAGGATTAAAAAGACAATATCAATGCCCCGTGGAAGAGAAGATGAGGTCACAGTAGCTTAACAAGATGGTTTTAATGCCCTTTGGAAGAGTGGTATAGGTCGCAGTGGAATAAAAATACAATATCAATGCCCCTTGGTAGAGTGGTGGAGGTTACAGTGGAATTTAAAGACAATATTAATGCCTGGTGGAAGAGATGTGGAGGTCACTGTAGCTTAACAAGACAGTTTTAATGCCCCTTGGAAAAATGGTGGAGGTCGCAGTGGAATAAAAAGACAATGTCAATGCCCCTTGGAAGAGTGATGGAGGTTAGAGTGGAATAAAAAGACAATACCAATGACCCTTGGAAGAGCTGTGGAGTTCAGAGAGGTTTCACCAGACGGTTTTAATGCCCATTGGAAGTGACGTGGAGGTCACAGTAGCTTAAAAAGATGTTTTTAATGCCCCTTGGAAATGTGGTGGAGGTTGCAGTGGATAAAAAAGACAATATCAATGCCGCTTGGAAGAGTGGTGGAGGTGGCAGTGGAATAAAAAGACAATATCAATGCCCCTGGAAGAAGGATGGAGGTGGCAGTGGAATAAAAAGACAATGTCAATGCCCCTTGGAAGAGTGGTGGAAGTTAGAGTGGAATAAAAAGACAATAGCAATGCCCCTTGGAAGAGCTGTGGAGTTCAGAGTGGTTTAACCAGATGGTTTTATTGCCCATTGGAAGAGACGTGGAGGTCACCGTAGATTAACAAGATGGTTTTAATGCCCCTTGGAAAAGTGGTGGAGGTCACAGTGGATTAAAAAGACAATATCAATGACCGGTGGAAGACACGTGGAGGTCACAGTAGCTTAACAATACAGTTTTAATGCCCCTTAGAAGAGTGGTGGAGGTCTCAGTGGAATAAAAAGACAATATCAATGCCCCTTGAAAGAGTGGTGGAGGTTACAGTGAAATAAAAACATAATATCAATACTTCTTGAAAGAGCTATGGAGTTCAGAGTGGTTTAACCAGATGGTTTTAATGCCCCTTGGAAGAATGGTGGAGGTTACAGTGGAATAAAAAGACAATATCAATGCTCCTTGGAAGAGCTGTGGAGTTCAGAGTGGTTTATCCAGACGGTTTTAATTCCGCTTGGAAGAGATGTGGAGGTCACAGTAGCTTAACAAGACTGTTTTAATGCCTCTTGGAAGAGTGGTGGAGGTCGCAGTGGATTAAAAAGACAATATCAATGCCCCTTAGAAGAGAGGTGGAAGTCTTATTGGAATAAAAAGACAATATCAATACCCCTTGGAAGAGTGGTGGAGGATACAGTGGAATAAAAAGACAATATCAATACCCCGTGGAACAGACATGGACGTTACAGTAGCTAAACAAGATGCTTTTAATGCACCTTGGGAGAGTGGTGGAAGTCGTAGTGGAATAAAAAGACAATATCAATGCCCCTTGAAAGAGTGCTGTAGGTTACAGTGAAATAAAATGACAATATCAATGCCTCTTGCAAGAGCTGTGGAGTTCAGAGTGGTTTAAATTTACGGTTTTAATGCACCTTGGAAGAGACGTGGAGGTCACAGTAGCTTAACAATACGGTTTTAATGCCCCTTGGAAGAGTGGTGGAGGTCGCAGTGGATTAAAAAGACAATATCAATGCCACTTGGTAGAGTGGTGAAGGTCCCAGTGGAATAAAAAGACAATATCAATGCCCCTTGGAAGAGTGGTGGAGGTTACAGTGGAATAAAAAGACAATATCAATGCCCAGTGAAATAGACGTGGAGGTCACAATAGCTTAACAAGACGGTTTTAATGCCCCTTGGAAGAGAGGTGGAAGTTGCAGTGGAATAAAAAGACAATATCAATGCCCCTTGGAAGAGTGCTGGAGGTTACATTGGAAAAAAAAGACAATATCAATGCCCCTTGCAAGAGCTGTGGAGTTCAGAGTGGTTTATATTGACGGTTTTAATGCCCCTTGGAAGAGTGATGGAGGTTACAGTGGAATAAAAAGACAATATCAATGCCCCTTGGAACAGTGGTGGAGGTTATAGTTAAATAAAAAGGCAATATCAATGCCCCGTGGAAATGATGTGGAGGTCACAATAGCTTAACAAGACGGTTTTAATGCCCCTTGGAAGAGTGGTGGAGGTCGCAGTGGATTAAAAAGACAATATCAATGAGCCTTGGTAGAGTGGTGAAGGTCGCAGTGGAATAAAAAGACATTATCAATGCCCCTTGGAAGAGTGGTGGAGGTCGCAGTGGAATAAAAAGACAATATCAATGCCCCTTGGACGAGTGGTGGAGGTTACAGTGGAATAAAAAGACAATTTCAATGCCGCGTGGAAGAGACGTGGAGGTCACAGTAGCTTAACAAGACGGTTTTAATGCCTCTTGGAGGACTGGTGGAGGTCGCAGTGGAATAAAAAGACACTATCAATGCCCCTTAGAAGAGTGGTGGAGGTTGGAGTGGAATAAAAAGACAATAATAATGCCCTTTGGAAGAGCTGTGGAGTTCAGAGTGGTATAACCAGATGGTTTTAACGCTTCTTGGAAGAGGCGTGGAGGTCACAGTAACTTCACAAGGCGGTTTTAATGCCCCTTGGAAGAGTGGTGGAGGTCACAGTGGAATAAAAAAACAATATCAATGCCCCTTGGAAGATTGGTGGAGGTAACAGTGGAATAAAAAGACAATATCAATGCCCCGTGGAAGAGATGTGGAGATCACTGTAGCTTAACAATATGATTTTAATGCCCCTTGGAAGAGTGGTGGAGGTCGCAATGGAATAAAAAGACAAGGTCAATGCCCCTTGGAAGTGTGGTGGAGGTTAGAGTGGAATAAAAAGACAATACAAATGCCCCTTGGAAGAGAAGTGGTTTAACCAGATGGTTTTAATGCCCCTTGGAAGAGAAGTAGACATCACAGTAGCATAACAAGACGGTTTTAATGCCCCTTGGAAGAGTGGTGGAGTTCGCAGTGGATTAAAAAGACAATATCAATGCCTCTTGGAAGAGTGGTGGAGGTCACAGTGGAATAAAAAGACAATATCAATGCCTCGTGTAAGGGACGTTGAGGTAACAGTAGCTTAACAAGACGGTTTTAATGCCCCTTGGAAGAGTGGTGGAGGTTGCAGGGGATTAAAAAGACAATAACAATGCACACTGGAAGAGTGGTGGAGGTCGCAGTGGAATAAAAAGACAAAATCTATGCCCCTTGGAAGAGTGGTGGAGGTTAAAATGGAATAAAAAGACAATATCAATGCCCCTTGGAAGAGCTGTGGAGTTCGGAGTGGTTTAACCAGACGGTTTTAATACCCCTTGGAAGAGACAAGGAGGTCACAGTAGCTTAACAAGACTGTTTTAATGCCACTTTGAAGAATGGTGGAGGTCGCAGTGGATTAAAAAGACAATATCAATGCCCCTTAGAAGAAAGGTGGAAGTCGCAGTGGAATAAGAAGACAATGTCAATGCCACTTGGAAGAGTGGTGGAGGTTACAGTAGAATAAAAAGATAAAATCAATGCCCCATGGAATAAACATGGACGTGACAGTAGCTTAACAAGACGGCTTTAATGCCCCTTGGAAGAGTGGTGGAGGTTGCAGTGGATTAAAAAGACAATATCAATGCCCATTGGAAGAGTGGTAGAGGTCGCAGTGGAATAAAAGGACAAAATCAATGCCCCCTGGAAGAGTGGTGGAGGTTACAGTGGAATAAAAAGACATTATCAGTGCCCCATGGAAGAGTTGTGGAGGTCACTGTAGCTTAACAAGATGGTCTTAATGATCTTTGGAAGAGTGGTGGAGGTCGCAGTGGAATAAATAGACAACGTCAATGCCCCTTGGAAGAGTGGTGGAGGTTAGAGTGGAAAAAAAAGACAATACCAGTGCTCCTTGGAAGAGCTGTGGAGTTCAGAGTGGTTTAAATTGACGGTTTTAATGCCCTTGGAAGAGACGTGGAGGTCATAGTGGATTAAAAAGACAATATCAATGCCCCTTGGAAGAGTGGTGGATGTCGCAGTGGATTAAAAAGACAATATCAATGCCCTTTGGAAGAGTGGTGGAGGTCGCAGTGGAATTAAAAGACAATATGAATGCCCCGTGGAAGGGACGTGGAGGTCATAGTAGCTTCACAAGATGGTTTTAATGGCCCTTGGAAGAGAGGTGGAGGTCGCAGTGGATTAAAAAGACAATATCAATGCCTCTTGTAAGAGCTGTGGAGTTCAGAGTATTTAACCAGACGGTTTTAATGCCCCTTGGTAGAGACGAGGAGGTCACAGTAGCTTAACAAGACTGTTTTAATGCCCCTTGGAAGAGTGGTGGAGATCGTTGTGGATTTAAAAGACAATATCAAAGCCCCTTAGATGAGTGGTGGAGGTCGCAGTGGAATAAAAAGACAATATCAATGCCCCTTGGAAGATTGGTGGAGGTTACAGTGGAATGAAAAAACAATATCAATGCCCCTTGGAAGAGTGGTGGAGGTTACAGTGGAATAAAAAGACAATATCAATGCCCTGTGTAAGAAACTTGGAGGTCACAGTAGCTTAACAAGATGGTTTAAATGCCCCTTGGAAGAGTCGTGGACATCGCAGAGGAATAAAAAGACAATATCAATGCACTTGGAAGAGTGCAGAAGGTTACAATGGAAAAAAAGACATTGTCAATGCCCCTTGGAAGAGCTGTGGAGCTCAGAGCGGTTTAACCAGATGGTTTTAATGCCCCTTGGAAGAGACTTGGAGGTCACCGTACCATAACAAGAGGGTTTAATGCCCCTTGGAAGAGTGGTGGAGGTCGCAACGGAATAAAAAGACAATATCAATGCCACTTGGAAGAGTGGTGGAGGTTACAGTGGAATAAAAAGACAATATCAATGACCCTTGGAAGAGTGGTGGAGGTAGCAGTGGAATAAAAAGACCTTGTCAATACCCCTTGGAAGAGCTGTGGAGCTCAGAGCGGTTTAACCAGACGGTTTTATTGCCCCTTGGAAGAAACTTGGAGGTCACAGTAGCTAAACAAGACGGTTTTAATGCCCCTTGGAAGAGTGGTGGAGGTCGCAGTGGATTAAAAAAACATTATCGATGCCCCATGGAAGAGTGTTGGAGGTCGCAGTGGAATAAAAAGAAAATACCAATGCCCCTTAGAAGAGTGGTGTAGGTTACAGTGGAAAAAAAGGACAATATCAATGATCCTTGGAAGAGGGGTGAAGGTTGCAGTGGAATAAAAAGACAATATCAATGTCCCTTGGAAGAGTGGTGGAGGTCGCAGTGGATTAAAAAGGTACTATCAATGCCCCTAGGAAGAGTGCTGGAGGTTACAGTGGAATAAAAAATAATATCAAAGCCCCTTACAAGAGCTGTGGAGTTGAGAGTTGTTTAAATTGACGGTTTTAATGCCCCTTGGAAGAGTGGTGGAGGTCGCAGTGGATTAAAAAGACAATATCAATGAGCCTTGAAAGAGTGGTGGAGGTAGCAGTGGAATAAAAAGATATTATCAATGCACCTTGGAAGAGTGGTAGAGGTCGTAGTGGAATAAAAAGACAATATCAATGCCCCTTGGACGAGAGGTGGATGTTACAGTGGAATAAAAAGACAATTTCAATGCCCCGTGGAAGAGACGTGGAGGTCACAGTAGCTTAACAAGACGTTTTTAATGCCTCTTGGAGGACTGGTGGAGGTCGTTGTGGAATAAAAAGACAATATCAATGCCCCTTGGAAGAGTGGTGGAGGTTACAGTGGAATAATAAGACAATAACAATGCCCCTTGGAAGAGCTGTGGAGTTCAGAGTGGTATAACCAGACGGTTTTAACGCTCCTTGGAAGAGACGTGGAGGTCACAGTAACTTAACAAGACGGTTTTAATGCCTCTTGGAAGAGTGGTGGAGGTCACAGTGGAATAAAAAGACAATATCAATGCCCCGTGGAAGAGATGTGGAGGTCACTGTAGCTTAACAATATGGTTTTAATGCCCCTTGGAAGAGTGGTGGAGGTCGCAGTGAAATAAAAAGACAATGTCAATGCCCCTTGGAAGAGTGGTGGAGGTTAGAGTGGAATAAAAAGACTACAAATGCCCCTTGGAAGAGCTGTGGAGTTCAGAGTGGTTTAACCAGATGGTTTTAATGCCCATTGGAAGAGAAGTCGACGTCACAGTAGCATAGCAAGACGGTTTTCATGCCCCTTGGAAGGGTGGTAGAGGTCGCAATGGAATAAAAAGACAATATCAATGCCCCTTGGAAGAGTGGTGGAGGTCGCAGTAAAATAAAAAGACAATATCATTGCCCCTTGGAAGAGCTGTGGAGTTCACAGTGGTTGAACCAGAAGGTTTTATATAGTTACATAGTTACATAGTTAGTAAAGCCGAATAAAGACTTGCGTCCATCAAGTTCGACCTGTTAGTTCTGTAATTGCTAAAGTTGATCCAGAGGAGGGCAAAAACCCCAAGTGATTTAGCCAATCTCCACCTGAGGAAAAATTCCCTCCCGACTCTGAAACCAGCAGTCAGAATAAATCCCTGTATCAACCTACTATTTTATTTTATTTATAAGTATATGCTGAAATCTGCCTGGTATCTAGAAATGCATCCAGTCCCCGCTTGAACTGGTGTAGTGAATCCGACATTACCGTCTCCTCACTCAGTGAATTCCATATTCTCACTGCTCTTACCGTAAAGAACCCCTTCCTATGCTGGTGCTGAAACCTTTTCTCTTCCAGTCTTAGTGAGTGCCCTCTTGTTACCGTAATATCCCTCCTTTTGAACAAATCCCGGGAAAGATCTCTATACTGTCCCCTAACATATTTGTACACATTTATTATGTCCCCCCTCAACCTTCTCTTTTCCAGGCTGAATAGTCCTAGTTTTGCCAACCTCTCTAGGTATTGCAGTCCCTCCATTCCCTTTATTAATTTTGTTGCCCTCCTTTGTACCTTTTCAAGCTCATTTATATCCTTTCTATATATTGGGGCCCATAACTGAGCACAGTATTCCAAGTGTGGTCTGACCAGTGCTTTGTACAGTGGAAGAACAATGTTCTCATCCTTTGCAGCTATACCTCTTCTGATACATCCCATTACCCTGTTTGCCCTTACAGCAGCGGCCTGACTTTGGGCACTCCAATTTAGTTTGCTATCAATCAAGATGCCCAAGTCCTTCTCCATCTCTGAATTCCCCAATGATTTCCCATTCAGTGAGTACTGGTGACTTCCATTTTTCCTTCCCATATGTATGACCTTACATTTCTCCTCGTTAAACCTCATTTGCCATTTAATGCTCCACCTACCCAGCTTATCCAAATCCCTCTGTAGGTCTGCACTGTCCTCTTTTGTATTAATTGTTTTACATAACTTTGTGTCATCTGCAAATATTGATATTTTACTATTTATCCCGTTGACTATGTCGTTAATAAAGATATTAAATAACATTGGGCCTAGTACAGACCCCTGTGGTACCCCACTAGTGACGCTTACCCATTCTGAGAATATTCCATTTATAACCACCCTCTGCCTTCTATCCTTTAGCCAGTTAGCTACCCACTTGCAGACATTTTCCCCCAGCCCCATCATTCTCATTTTGTATACCAACCTATTATGTGGCACGCTATCGAACGCTTTTGAGAAGTCGAGATACATGACATCCACTGGTTCCCCCTGATCTACTCGAGAGCTAACCTCCTCGTAGAAGTCAATCAGGTTTGTTTGGCAGGAGCGATTCCTCATGAATCCATGTTGGTTCGGGATTAAAAGATTATTAGCATCAAGATGCTCCGTAATTGCCTCTTTAATGAAGCTTTCAAAAATTTTGCCCACAACGGACGTCAGACTCACCGGCCGATAGTTTCCGGTGTCACTTTTCGCTCCCTTTTTGAACATTGGCACTACATTCGCCTGTCGCCAATCAAGTGGTACAGACCCAGTCTCAACAGAGTCCTTAAATATAAGATATAACGGTCTGTCTATCACATTACTTAGTTCCCTTAGTACCCGTGGGTGTATGCCATCAGGTCCTGGTGATTTGTTTATTTTAATGTTACTGAGGCGTTTCTGTACCTCAACTTGGGTTAGATTAGTCATACTTAGTGGAGGATTAAGCTTGTCACTTCTCATTTCTCCTGTTAGTTCTATTTCCTTTGTGAATGTTGTCGAAAAAAAATTATTTAATAGATTAGCTTTATCCTCATCTTTCTCTATGATTTTGCCTTCATCACTTTTTATCGGTCCAATATTATCCGATTTAATCCTTTTACTATTTATATACGTAAAGAACAGTTTGGGATTTGATCTACTATCCCTAGCAATACGTTTCTCTGTTTCCTCCTTCGCTATTTTTATTTGTTTTTTACAGGTTCTCGTTTTTTCCTTGTAACACATTAGTGCCTCCTTACTGTTTTCCTGTTTTAATCTCTTGAATGCCTCTTTTTTGCTATTTAACGCCCCTTTTACGTTCTTGTTCAACCATATTGGTTTCCTCTTATTTCTGGCCCTTTTATTCCCATACGGTATATACCTCTCGCACTGAGTATTCAGAATTCTTTTGAAGGTTTCCCATTTACTATTCGTATCCATTGATTAAGTACTTTGTCCCAGTCAATAAGTTGAAGGTTTTCTATCAGCTGATCAAACTTCGCCCTTCTAAAGTTTAATGTTTTAGTTGTTCCCTTATTGATAACCCTACTGAAGGGCATTTTGAAATTGATAATATTATGATCGCTATTACCTAGGTGCCCCCCTATCTGTACCTCAGTTATTCTATCAGGCCTATTAGTCAATATTAAGTCCAACACGGCCTTCCCTCTCGTTGGTTCCTGCACTAGTTGGGAGAGATAATTATCCTTAATATTTGTCAAGAACCTTTTTCCTTTCTGAGATCTACAGGTTTCAGTTTCCCAGTCAATATCCGGGTAGTTGAAATCCCCCATTACAATCACTTCATTATTTTTTGCTACTTTGTCTATTTGTCCTAATAGCAGTTTCTCATTCTCCTCTGTTATATTTGGTGGCTTATAGCAGACCCCCAGTAATATTTTATTATTATTTTTTGCCCCCTTTATCTCTACCCACATGGACTCGACCCCCTCTTCTCCCTCTCCTATATCTTCCCTTAGTCTGGGTTTTAGACATGACTTTACATATAAGCAGACTCCTCCGCCTTTCCCCTGTTTCCGGTCCCTTCTAAATAAACTATAATCTAATAAATTTACCGCCCAGTCGTAGCTATCATCTAGCCAAGTCTCTGTTATACCTACGATGTCATACCTCTCCTCCGATATAAGCGCCCGCAGCTCATCCGCCTTATTGGTCAGGCCTCTTGCATTGGTCAGCATGCAAGATAAAACTTTGGGGTTATTTAGCATCCTATTCTTCTCTAACGATCTAACTGTACTATCCCCACCCCCCTCTCCACCCTCATTATATTCACTTCTCCCCTTCCCCCTTGCTTGCCTCACATCCCACCTATTTCCTTGGTTTCCCCCCCCCGTCTCTAGTTTAAAAACTCCTCCAACCTATTAGCCATCTTCTTCCCCAGCACCGCTGCACCCTCCCCATTGAGGTGCAGCCCGTCCCTACGGTAGAGCTTGTAGCAGACCGCGAAGTCGGCCCAGTTCTCCATGAACCCAAACCCTTCTGCCTTGCACCAACTCTTTAGCCACTTATTCACCTCCCTAACTTCCCATTGGCGCTCCTGTGTGGCTCGCGGGATTGGTAGTATTTCTGAGAAAACTACCTTGGAGGTCCTTCCCCTAAGCTTCCTACCTAGGTCCCTGAAATCATTTTTAAGGACCCTCCATCTACCACTCACTTTGTCATTGGTGCCGATGTGGACCATGACTGCTCGGTCTTCGCCAGCCCCACCCAGTAACCTGTCAACCCGATCCACGATGTGCCGAACTCGAGCGCCAGGGAGGCAGCACACCGTTCGGCGATCCCGGTCTTTGTGACAGATTGCCCTGTCTGTCCCCCTAATAATAGAGTCACCCACTACCAGAACCTGTCTTGCCTGCCCTACACTTCCCCCCTCCCCCTCATTACTGGAGCATACACTCCCCCGGCGGTCAGAGGATCTGTCGTGCTCCAATAATGCCGGTTCTGAACCAGCCTTCCTATACTTCTTCCCTCTATCCCTCCTAACTGTTATCCAGCTCCCTGCCTGTCCAGCCTGCACTTCCCCTCTATGCTCCACCCCCAGTATTGACCCATTGAGTGTCTGCTCGGTGAGCAGAAAACTTCGTTCCATGTTGTCGATGCTCCTCAGTATCACTATCTGAGCACTTAGATCCAGAATTTGGGCTTCCAAGTGCATGGTATGCTCACATCTCTCGCAGCAGTATGGATCCTCGAGCGGTTGCTCACAGAATGCATACATTGCGCAAGATGTACACTGCACGGCTCCGGCCAACATGGACGTCATTCTAAATATGGGGATACAGTCAGTATATATATACAAGTACAAAACGCAATTATTTATATATAGGTGTATGGACGGGGATCAATTAGGGATGTGCAAGTGTATCAATTAGATATCGACGGGGGATCAGTTAAGTATGGACGGGGGATCAATTAATTATCAAGTATGGACGGGGAAATCAGCTAAGTAGGTCAGGTGGATTAATTAAGTAAAAAGTAAAGTAAAGAAAGAATGAAATAAAGTCAGCAATTCAGTCCTAAGTCCTCCCTTCCAAACTCCCTGAATCCAAAGTCACTGAAAAACAAGTCACACACTTACTTTCGTTCGCACTTACGCTCTGGACACACGCAGCTCGTTCACACTCGCAAACTAAGAGATTTAAAGAGTTTTTTTTTTTTTTTCCTTTTCCAGCAATGTACCCTTCACCTCAATGCACTTCCAAAGGACTTGATGCCCAACAAGCTGCCCCTTATAAACCCTAATTATGACCCCTTCCCCTTAATTAACCCCTTGTGAGTAAATCTACACCTCAGGATTTTAGTGCAATGTAGTTAACCCTTAAATACACAGGTAGTAAACTAAGAAACTAAAACTGTAGTGAGAAAATAGGTGTTAAAAAGCCCAATAAATCTAAACAGGTAGAAAAGCACTCAGCAGGTCACAATGCAGCACTCACCGCAATTCACAGAGGTATTTTCTGCAGGATTCCCAATACCTCTTCACAGAAAAACAAGTCACACACTTACTTTCGTTCGCACTTAAGCTCCGGACATACGCAGCTCGTTCACAATCGTAAACTAAGATTTAAAGAGTTTTTTTTTTTTTTTCCTTTTCCAGCAATGTACCCTTCACCTCAATGCACTTCCAAAGTGGTGGAGGTCGCAGTGGAATAAAACAACATTATCAATGCCCCAAGGAAGAGTGGTGGAGGTCGCAGTGGAATAAAAAGACAATATCAATGCCCCTTGGACGAGTGGTGGAGGTTACAGTGGAATAAAAAGACAATTTCCATGCCCGTGGAAGAGACGTGGAGGTCACAGTAGCTTAACAAGACTGTTTTAATGCATTTTGGAGGACTGGTGGAGGTCGCAGTGGAATAAAAAGACAATATCAATGCCCCTTGGAAGAGTGGTTGAGGTTACAGTGGAATAAAAAGACAATAATAGTGCCCCTTGGAAGAACTGTGGAGTTCAGAGTGATATAACCAGATGGTTTTAATGCTCCTTGGAAGAGACGTGGAGGTCAAATTAACTTAACAAGACGGTTTTAATGCCCCTTGGAAGAGTGGTGGAGGTCGCAGTGGAATAAAAAAACAATATCAATGCACCTTGGAAAATTGGTGGAGGTTACAGTGGAATAAAAAGACAATATCAATGCCCCGTGGAAGCAATGTGGAGGTCACTGTAGCTTAACAATATGGTTTCAATGCCCCTTGGAAGAGTGGTGGAGGTCGCAGTGGAATAAAAAGACAATGTCAATGCCCCTTGGAAGAGTGGTGGACGTTAGAGTGGAATAAAAAGACAAGAGCTGTGGAGATCAGAGTTGTTTAACCAGATGGTTTTAATGCCCCTTGGAGGAGAAGTCGACGTCACAGTAGCATAACAAGACGGTTTTAATGCCCCTTTGAAGAGTGGTGGAGTTCGCAGTGGATTAAAAAGACAATATCAATGCCCCTTGGAAGAGTGGTGGAGGTCGCAGTGGAATAAAAAGACAATATCAATTCCCCGTGAATTGACGTGGAGGCCACAGTAGCTTAACAAGGTGGTTTTAATGCCCCTTGGAAGAGTATTGGAGGTTGCAGGGGATTAAAAAGACAATAACAATGCCCATTGGAAGAGTGGTGGAGTTCGCAGTGGAATAAAAAGACAAAATCAATGCCCCTTGGAAGAGTGGTGGAGGTTACAGTGGAATAAAAAGACAATATCAATGCATCTTGTAAGAGCTGTGGAGTTCAGAGTATTTAACCAGACGGTTTTAATGCCCCTTGGTAGAGACAAGGAGGTCACAGTAGCTTAACAAGACTGTTTTAATGCCCCTTGGTAGAGTGGTGGAGATCGTTGTGGATTTAAAAGACAATATCAAAGCACCTTAGATGAGTGGTGGAGGTCGCAGTGGAATAAAAAGACAATATCAATGCCCCTTGGAAGATTGGTGGAGGTTACAGTGGAATGAAAAACAATATCAATGCCCCTTGGAAGAGTGGTGGAGGCTACAGTGGAATAAAAAGACAATATCAATGCCCTGTGTAAGAAACTTGGAGGTCACAGTAGCTTAACAAGATGGTTTTAATGCCCCTTGGAAGAGTCGTGGAGGTCGCAGAGGAATAAAAAGACAATATCAATGCACTTGGAAGAGTGCAGAAGGTTACAATGGAATAAAAAGACATTGTCAATGCCCCTTGGAAGAGCTGTGGAGCTCAGAGCGGTTTAACAAGACTGGTTTAATGCCCCTTGGAAGAGTGGTGGAGGTCGCAATGGAATAAAAAGACAATATCAGTGCCCCGTGAAAGGGACGTGGAGGTCACAGTAGCATAACAAGACGGTTTTAATGCCCATTGGAAGAGTGGTGGAGGTCGCAGTGGATAAAAAAGACAATATCATTGCCTCTTGGAAGAGCTGTGGAGTACAGAGTGGTTTAACCAGACGGTGTAATGCCCCTTGGAAGAGACGTGGAGGTCACAGTAGCTTATCAAGACTGTTTTAATGCCCCTTCGAAGAGTGGTGGAGGTCGCAGTGGAATAAAAAGACAATATCAATTCCCCTTGGAAGAGATGTGGAGGTCGCAGTGGAATAAAAACACAATATCAATGCTTCGTGGAACAGACTTGGAGGTCACAGTAGCTTAACAAGATGGTTTTAATGCCCCTTGGAAGAGAGGTGGAGGTCGCTGTGGAATAAAAATACAATATCAATGCCCCTTGGAAGAGTGGTGGAGGTCGCAGTGGAATAAAAAGACAATATTAATGCCCCTTGGAAGAGTGGTGGAGGTCGCAGTAAAATAAAAAGACAATATCAATGCCCCTTGGAAGAGTGGTGGAGGTTACAGTGGAATAAAAAGACAATATCAATGTCCCTTGGAAGACCTGTGGAGTTCACAGTGGTTTAACTAGAAGGTTTTAAGGCACCGTGGAATCATAGAATCATAGAATCATAGAATCATAGAATGGTAGAGTTGGAAGGGACCTCCTGGGTCATCTAGTCCAACCCCCTGCTCAAAGCAGGATTCACTAGATCATCTCAGACAGATGTCTGTCCAGCCTCTGTTTGAAGACGTCCATTGAAGGGGAACTCACCACCTCTCGTGGCAGCCTGTTCCACTCATTAATCACCCTAACTGTCAAAAAGTTTTTTCTAATATCTAATCTGTGTCTCCTCCTATTTAGTTTCATCCCATTGCTTCTAGTCTTTCCTTGTGCAAATGAGAATAAAGATGATCCTTCTACAATGTGACAGCCCTTGACATATTTGTAGACAGCTATTAAGTCTCCTCTCAGTCTTCTTTTTTGCAAGCTAAACATTCCCAAATCCTGCAACCGTTCCTCATAGGACATGGTTTGCAGACCAGTCACCATTCTGGTCGCTCTTCTCTGAACTTGCTCCAGTTTGTCTATGTCTTTTTTAAAATGTGGTGCCCAAAACTGTACACAGTATTCCAGATGAGGTCTGACCAAAGAGGAGTAAAGACCCATAATGACTTCACGTGATCTAGACTGTATGCTTCTGTTAATACATCCCAGAATTGTATTTGCCTTTTTTGCTGCTGCATCACACTGTTGACTCATGTTCAGTCTATGATCTATTAGTATACCTAAGTCTTTTTCACATGTACTGTTGCTTAGCTCTATTCCTCCCATTCTGTATATGCTTTTTTCATTTTTATTGCCCAGATGTAGTACTTTGCATTTTTCCCTGTTAAAAACCATTCTGTTGGTTGCTGCCCACTGCTCCAGTTTATTTAGGTCTTTTTGAATCCTCTCTCTCTCTTCTCTAGTATTAGCTATCCCTCCTAGCTTTGTGTCATCAGCAAATTTAATCAGTTTACCCTCAATTCCTCCATCTAAATCATTGATAAAGATGTTGAACAATACAGGTCCCAGGACGGAGCCCTGTGGTACCCCACTTGAGACATTCATCCAGCTGGATGTGAAGCCATTTACAACCACCCTTTGAGTCCGATCACTAAGCCAGTTATGAATCCACCTAACAGTTGCCTGGTCCATTGCATATTTGGTCATTTTTTCAATAAGGATGGTGTGAGATACTTTGTCAAATGCTTTGCTGAAGTCAAGATATACTATATCTACAGCATTTCCCTGATCCACCCAGTCAGTGATTCTGTCATAGAAGGAAATTAAGTTAGTCTGACATGACTTGTTAGTTACAAACCCATGCTGACTCTGGTTAATCACTTCATTCTTATCCAGGTACTTACATACATGTTGTTTAATAATTTGTTCAAAGATCTTTCCTGGTATAGAAGTCAGACTCACCGGCCTATAGTTCCCTGGGTCCACCTTCTTCCCCTTTTTGAAGATAGGAACAACATTTGCTCTTCTCCAGTCTTCTGGGACTTCTCCTGTTCTCCAAGAATTTTCAAAGATTATGGAGAGTGGTTCTAAAATTTCTTCTACGATCTCCTTCAGTACTCTGGGGTGTAATTCATCTGGACCTGGTGACTTGAACTCATTTATGTTAGCTAAATATTCCCTCACAATCTTTCTGTTTACAGATAACTTGGATTCCTCTATTCCTTTAAAAGGACAGTGAAGATCAGTTGATGTTACATTTTCTTTCTGAGAGAAAACAGATGCAAAATAGGAATTAAAAAGTTCGGCCTTCTCAACATCCTCTCTTACCATTTCTCCATTTTCATCCTGTAAAAATCCTATAGCATCTTTGACTTTTCTTTTACTTTTGACATACCCCCAAAATCCTTTTTTATTGCTTTTGACATCTCTTGCAAGCCTTAATTCATTGTCAGCTTTAGCTAACCTGATACGTGCCCTGCAGGATCTGCAGACTGCATTATAATCTTCTTTAGATATGCCTCCCTCTTTCCATTTAATAAGCATTTCTTTCTGGAATAGACGTGGAGGTCACAGCAGCTAAAAAAGATAGTTTTAATGCTTCTTGGAAGAGTGATGGAGGTCGCAGTGGATTAAAAAGACAAAATAAATGCCCCTTGGAAGAGTGGTGGACGTTACAGTGGAATAAAAAGACAATATCAATTCCCCGTGCAAGAGCTGTGGAGTTCAGAGTGATTTAACCAGACGGTTTTAATGCTCCTTGGAAGAGACGTGGAGGTCACAGTAGCTTATCAAAACTGTTTTAATGCCCCTTGGAAGAGTGGTGGAGGTCGCAGTGGAATAAAAAGACAATATCAATTCCACTTGGAAGAGATGTGGAGGTCGCAGTGGAATAAAAAGACAATATCAATGCCTCGTGGAAGAGACTTGGAGGTCACAGTAGCTTAACAAGAGGGTTTTAATGCCCCTTGGAAGAGAGGTGGAGGTCACAGTGGAATAAAAAGACAATATCAATGCCCCTTGGAAGAGTGGTGGAGGTTACAATGGAATAAAAAGACCTTGTCAATACCCCTTGGAAGAGCTGTGGAGCTCAGAGCGGTTTAACCAGACGTTTTTATTGCCCCTTGGAAGAAACTTGGAGGTCACAGTAGCTAAACAAGACGGTTTTAATGCCCCTTGGAAGAGTGGTGGAGGTCGCAGTGGATTAAAAAAACATTATCGATGCCCCATGGAAGAGTGGTGGAGGTCGCAGTGGAATAAAAAGAAAATATCAATGCCCCTTAGAAGAGTGGTGGAGGTTACAGTGGATTAAAAAGACAATATCAATGAGCCTTGGAAGAGTGATGGAGCTCGCAGTAGAATAAAAATACATTATCAATGCCCCTTGGAAGAGTGGTGGAGGTCGCAGTGGAATAAAAAGACAATATCAATGCCCCTTGGACGAGTGGTGGAGGTTACAGTGGAATAAAAAGACAATTTCAATGCCCCGTGGAAGAGACGTGGAGGTCACAGTAGCTTAACAAGACGGTTTTAATGCCTCTTGCAGGACTGGAGGAGGTCGCAGTGGAATAAAAAGACAATATCAATGCCCCTTGGAAGAGTGGTGGAGGTTACAGTGGAATAAAAAGACAATAACAGTGCCCCTTGGAAGAGCTGTAGAGTTCAGAGTGGTAAAACCAGACGATTTTAACGCTGCTTGGAAGAGACGTGGAGGTCACAGTAACTTAGCAAGACGGTTTTAATGCCCCTTGGAAGAGTGGTGGAGGTCGCAGTGGAATAAAAAAACAATATCAAGGCCCCTTGGAAGATTGGTGGAGGTTACAGTGGAATAAAAAGACAATATCAATGCCCCGTGGAAGAAATGTGGAGGTCACTGTATCTTAACAATATGGTTTTAATGCCCCTTGGAAGAGTGGTGGAGGTCGCAGTGGAATAAAAAGACAATGTTAATGCCCCTTGGAAGAGTGGTGGAGGCTAGAGTGGAATAAAAAGACAATACAAATGCCCCTTGGAAGAGCTGTGGAGTTCAGAGTTGTTTAACCAGATGGTTTTAATGCCCCTTGGAGGAGAAGTCGACGTCAGAGTAGCATAACAAGACGGTTTTAATGCCCCTTGGAAGAGTGGTGGAGTTCGCAGTGGATTAAAAAGACAATATCAATGCCCCTTGGAAGAGTGGTGGAGGTCGCAGTGGAATAAAAAGACAATATCAATGCCCCGTGGAATTGACGTGGAGGTCACAGTAGCTTAACAAGACTGTTTTAATGCCCCTTGGAAGAGTGGTGGAGGTTGCAGTGGATTAATAAGACAATATCAATGCCCATTGGAAGAGTGGTAGAGGTCGCAATGGAAAAAAAAGACAAAATCAATGCCCCTTGGAAGAGTGGTGGAGGTTACAGTGGAATAAAAAGACAATATCAATGCCCCATGGAAGAGTTGTGGAGGTCACTGTAGCTTAACAAGATGGTCTTAATGCCCCTTGGAAGAGTTGTGGAGGTCGCAGTGGAATAAATAGACAATGTCAATGCCCCTTGGAAGAGTGGTGGAAGTTAGAGTGGAATAAAAAGACAATACCAGTGCTCCTTGGAAGAGCTGTTGAGCTCAGAGTGGTTTCAATTGACGGTTTTAATGCCCCTTTGAAGAGACGTGGAGGTCACAGTGGATTAAAAAGACAATATCAATGCTCCTTGGAAGAGTGGTGGAGGTCGCAGTGGATTAAAAAGACAATATCAATGCCCCTTGGAAGAGTGGTGGAGGTCGCAGTGTTATAAAAAGACAATATCAATGCCCCGTGGAAGGGATGTGAAGATCACAGTAGTTTCACAAGACGGTTTTAATACCCCTTGGAAAAGAGGTGGAGGTCGCAGTTGACTAAAAAGACAATATCAATGACCCTTGGAAGAGTGGTGGAGGTCGCAGTGGAATAAAAAGACAATATCAATGCCGCTTGGAATAGTGGTGGATGTTATGGGCGAATAAAAAGACAATATCAATGCTCTTGTAAGAGCTGTGGAGTTCAGAGTGTTTAACCAGACGGTTTTAATGGCCCTTGGAAGAGACGAGGAGGTCACAGTAGCTTAACAAGACTGTTTTAATGCTTCTTTGTAGAGAGATGGAGGTCGCAGTGGATTAAAAGGACAAAATCAATGCCCCTTGGAAGAGTGGTGGAGGTTACAGTGGAATAAAAAGACAATATCAATGACTCTTGCAAGAGCTGTGGAGTTCAGAGTGGTTTAAATTGACGGTTTTAATGCCACTTGGAAGAGACGTGGAGGTCACAGTAGCTTAGCAAGACGGTGTTAATGCCCCTTGGAAGAGTGGTGGAGGTCGCAGTGGATTAAAAAGTCATTATCAAAGCCCCTTGGAAGAGTGGTGGAGGTCGCAGTGGAATAAAAAGAAAATATCAATGCCCCTTAGAAGAGTGGTGGAGGTTAAAGTGGAAAAAAAGGACTATATCAATTTCCCTTAGAAGAGTGGTGGAGGTCGCAGTGGATTAAAAAGACAATATCAATGCCCCTTGGAAGAGTGGTAGAGGTCACAGTGGAATAAAAAGACAATATCAATGCCCCGTGGAAGGGTTGTGGAGGTCACTGTAGCTTAACAAGACCATTTTAATGCCCCTTGGAAGAGTGGTAGAGGTCGCAGTGGATTAAAAAGACTATCAAATCCCCTTGGAAGAGTGGTGGAGGTCGCAGTGGAAAAAAAAGACAATATCAATGCCCCTTGGAAGAGTGTTGAAGGTTACAATTGAAAAAAAAGACAATATCAATGCCTCTTGGAAGAGCTGTGTAGTTCAGAGTGGTTTAACAATGTGGTTTTAATGTCCCTTGGAAGAGAAGTGGAGGTCACAGAAACTTATCGAGACTGTTTTAAAGCCCCTTGGAGGAGTGGTAGAGGTCCCAGTTAATTAAAAAGACAATATCAATGACCTTGGAAGAGTGGTGGAGGTTACAGTGGAATAAAAAGACAATATCAATGCCCCTTGGAAGAGTGGTGGAGGTTACAGTGGAATAAAGAGACAATATCAATGTCCCTTGGAAGAATGGTGGAGGTTACAGTGGAATAAAAAGACAATTTTAATGCCCCTTGAAAGAGTGGTGGAGGTTCCAATTAAATAAAAATACAATATCAATACCCCTTGGAAGAGACGTGGAGGTCACAGTGGAATAAAAAAACATTATTAATGCCCCTCGGAAGAGTGGTGGAGGTTAGAGTGGAATAAAAAGACAATATCAATGCCCCTTGGAAGAGCTGGGGAGTTCACAGTGGTTTAACCAGAAAGTTTTAATGTACCATAGAATAGACGTGGAGGTCACAGTAGCTTAACAAAAATGTTTTAATACCCCTTGGAAGAGTGGTGGAGATCGTTGTGGATTTAAAAGACAATATCAATGCATCTTACAAGAGTGGTGGAGGTCGCAGTGGAATAAAAAGACAATATCCATGCCCCTTGGAAGATTGGTGGAAGTTACAGTGGAATAAAAAGACAATATCAATCCCCCTTGGAAGAGTGGTGGAGGTTACAGTGGATTAAAAATATCAATGCCCTGTGTACTAAACTTGGAGGTCACAGTAGCTTAACAAGACGGTTTTAATGCCCCTTGGAAGAGTCGTGAACGTCGCAGAGGAATAAAAAGGCAATATCAATGCACGTGGAAGAGTGCAGAAGGTTACAATGGAATAAAAAGACATTGTCAATGCCCCTTGGAAGAGCTGTGGAGCTCAGAGCGGTTTAACCAGACAGTTTTAATGCCCCTTGAAAGAGACTTGGAGGTCACAGTAGCTTAACAAGATGGTTTTAATGCCCCTTGGAAGAGTGATGGAGGTCGCAGTGGATTAAAAAGACAAAATAAATGCCCCTTGGAAGAGTGGTGGACGTTACAGTGGAATAAAAAGACAATATCAATTCCCCGTGCAAGAGCTGTGGAGTTCAGAGTGATTTAACCAGACGGTTTTAATGCTCCTTGGAAGAGACGTGGAGGTCACAGTAGCTTATCAAAACTGTTTTAATGCCCCTTGGAAGAGTGGTGGAGGTCGCAGTGGAATAAAAAGACAATATCAATTCCACTTGGAAGAGATGTGGAGGTCGCAGTGGAATAAAAAGACAATATCAATGCCTCGTGGAAGAGACTTGGAGGTCACAGTAGCTTAACAAGATGGTTTTAATGCCCCTTGGAAGAGAGGTGGAGGTCACAGTGGAATAAAAAGACAATATCAATGCCCCTTGGAAGAGTGGTGGAGGTTACAATGGAATAAAAAGACCTTGTCAATACCCCTTGGAAGAGCTGTGGAGCTCAGAGCGGTTTAACCAGACGTTTTTATTGCCCCTTGGAAGAAACTTGGAGGTCACAGTAGCTAAATAAGACGGTTTTAATGCCCCTTGGAAGAGTGGTGGAGGTCGCAGTGGATTAAAAAAACATTATCGATGCCCCATGGAAGAGTGGTGGAGGTCGCAGTGGAATAAAAAGAAAATATCAATGCCCCTTAGAAGAGTGGTGGAGGTTACAGTGGATTAAAAAGACAATATCAATGAGCCTTGGAAGAGTGGTGGAGCTCGCAGTAGAATAAAAATACATTATCAATGCCCCTTGGAAGAGTGGTGGAGGTCGCAGTGGAATAAAAAGACAATATCAATGCCCCTTGGACGAGTGGTGGAGGTTACAGTGGAATAAAAAGACAATTTCAATGCCCCGTGGAAGAGACGTGGAGGTCACAGTAGCTTAACAAGACGGTTTTAATGCCTCTTGGAGGACTGGAGGAGGTCGCAGTGGAATAAAAAGACAATATCAATGCCCCTTGGAAGAGTGGTGGAGGTTACAGTGGAATAAAAAGACAATAACAGTGCCCCTTGGAAGAGCTGTAGAGTTCAGAGTGGTAAAACCAGACGATTTTAACGCTGCTTGGAAGAGACGTGGAGGTCACAGTAACTTAGCAAGACGGTTTTAATGCCCCTTGGAAGAGTGGTGGAGGTCGCAGTGGAATAAAAAAACAATATCAAGGCCCCTTGGAAGATTGGTGGAGGTTACAGTGGAATAAAAAGACAATATCAATGCCCCGTGGAAGAAATGTGGAGGTCACTGTATCTTAACAATATGGTTTTAATGCCCCTTGGAAGAGTGGTGGAGGTCGCAGTGGAATAAAAAGACAATGTTAATGCCCCTTGGAAGAGTGGTGGAGGCTAGAGTGGAATAAAAAGACAATACAAATGCCCCTTGGAAGAGCTGTGGAGTTCAGAGTTGTTTAACCAGATGGTTTTAATGCCCCTTGGAGGAGAAGTCGACGTCAGAGTAGCATAACAAGACGGTTTTAATGCCCCTTGGAAGAGTGGTGGAGTTCGCAGTGGATTAAAAAGACAATATCAATGCCCCTTGGAAGAGTGGTGGAGGTCGCAGTAGAATAAAAAGACAATATCAATGCCCCGTGGAATTGACGTGGAGGTCACAGTAGCTTAACAAGACTGTTTTAATGCCCCTTGGAAGAGTGGTGGAGGTTGCAGTGGATTAATAAGACAATATCAATGCCCATTGGAAGAGTGGTAGAGGTCGCAATGGAAAAAAAAGACAAAATCAATGCCCCTTGGAAGAGTGGTGGAGGTTACAGTGGAATAAAAAGACAATATCAATGCCCCATGGAAGAGTTGTGGAGGTCACTGTAGCTTAACAAGATGGTCTTAATGCCCCTTGGAAGAGTTGTGGAGGTCGCAGTGGAATAAATAGACAATGTCAATGCCCCTTGGAAGAGTGGTGGAAGTTAGAGTGGAATAAAAAGACAATACCAGTGCTCCTTGGAAGAGCTGTTGAGCTCAGAGTGGTTTCAATTGACGGTTTTAATGCCCCTTTGAAGAGACGTGGAGGTCACAGTGGATTAAAAAGACAATATCAATGCTCCTTGGAAGAGTGGTGGAGGTCGCAGTGGATTAAAAAGACAATATCAATGCCCCTTGGAAGAGTGGTGGAGGTCGCAGTGTTATAAAAAGACAATATCAATGCCCCGTGGAAGGGATGTGAAGATCACAGTAGTTTCACAAGACGGTTTTAATACCCCTTGGAAAAGAGGTGGAGGTCGCAGTTGACTAAAAAGACAATATCAATGACCCTTGGAAGAGTGGTGGAGGTCGCAGTGGAATAAAAAGACAATATCAATGCCGCTTGGAATAGTGGTGGATGTTATGGGCGAATAAAAAGACAATATCAATGCTCTTGTAAGAGCTGTGGAGTTCAGAGTGTTTAACCAGACGGTTTTAATGGCCCTTGGAAGAGACGAGGAGGTCACAGTAGCTTAACAAGACTGTTTTAATGCTTCTTTGTAGAGAGATGGAGGTCGCAGTGGATTAAAAGGACAAAATCAATGCCCCTTGGAAGAGTGGTGGAGGTTACAGTGGAATAAAAAGACAATATCAATGACTCTTGCAAGAGCTGTGGAGTTCAGAGTGGTTTAAATTGACGGTTTTAATGCCACTTGGAAGAGACGTGGAGGTCACAGTAGCTTAGCAAGACGGTGTTAATGCCCCTTGGAAGAGTGGTGGAGGTCGCAGTGGATTAAAAAGTCATTATCAAAGCCCCTTGGAAGAGTGGTGGAGGTCGCAGTGGAATAAAAAGAAAATATCAATGCCCCTTAGAAGAGTGGTGGAGGTTAAAGTGGAAAAAAAAACTATATCAATTTCCCTTAGAAGAGTGGTGGAGGTCGCAGTGGATTAAAAAGACAATATCAATGCCCCTTGGAAGAGTGGTAGAGGTCACAGTGGAATAAAAAGACAATATCAATGCCCCGTGGAAGGGTTGTGGAGGTCACTGTAGCTTAACAAGACCATTTTAATGCCCCTTGGAAGAGTGGTAGAGGTCGCAGTGGATTAAAAAGACTATCAAATCCCCTTGGAAGAGTGGTGGAGGTCGCAGTGGAAAAAAAAGACAATATCAATGCCCCTTGGAAGAGTGTTGAAGGTTACAATTGAAAAAAAGACAATATCAATGCCTCTTGGAAGAGCTGTGTAGTTCAGAGTGGTTTAACAATGTGGTTTTAATGTCCCTTGGAAGAGAAGTGGAGGTCACAGAAACTTATCGAGACTGTTTTAAAGCCCCTTGGAGGAGTGGTAGAGGTCCCAGTTAATTAAAAAGACAATATCAATGACCTTGGAAGAGTGGTGGAGGTTACAGTGGAATAAAAAGACAATATCAATGCCCCTTGGAAGAGTGGTGGAGGTTACAGTGGAATAAAGAGACAATATCAATGTCCCTTGGAAGAATGGTGGAGGTTACAGTGGAATAAAAAGACAATTTTAATGCCCCTTGAAAGAGTGGTGGAGGTTCCAATTAAATAAAAATACAATATCAATACCCCTTGGAAGAGACGTGGAGGTCACAGTGGAATAAAAAAACATTATTAATGCCCCTCGGAAAAGTGGTGGAGGTTAGAGTGGAATAAAAAGACAATATCAATGCCCCTTGGAAGAGCTGGGGAGTTCACAGTGGTTTAACCAGAAAGTTTTAATGTACCATAGAATAGACGTGGAGGTCACAGTAGCTTAACAAAAATGTTTTAATACCCCTTGGAAGAGTGGTGGAGATCGTTGTGGATTTAAAAGACAATATCAATGCATCTTACAAGAGTGGTGGAGGTCGCAGTGGAATAAAAAGACAATATCCATGCCCCTTGGAAGATTGGTGGAAGTTACAGTGGAATAAAAAGACAATATCAATCCCCCTTGGAAGAGTGGTGGAGGTTACAGTGGATTAAAAATATCAATGCCCTGTGTACTAAACTTGGAGGTCACAGTAGCTTAACAAGACGGTTTTAATGCCCCTTGGAAGAGTCGTGAACGTCGCAGAGGAATAAAAAGGCAATATCAATGCACGTGGAAGAGTGCAGAAGGTTACAATGGAATAAAAAGACATTGTCAATGCCCCTTGGAAGAGCTGTGGAGCTCAGAGCGGTTTAACCAGACAGTTTTAATGCCCCTTGAAAGAGACTTGGAGGTCACAGTAGCTTAACAAGATGGTTTTAATGCCCCTTGGAAGAGTGGTGGAGGTCGCAATGGAATAAAAAGACAATATCAATGCCCCGTGGAAGGGACGTGGAGGTCACAGTAGCATAACAAGACGGTTTTAATGCCCATCGGAAGAGTGGTGGAGGTCACAGTTGATAAAAAAGACAATATCAAAGCCCCTTGGAAGAGTGGTGGAGGTCGCAGTGGAAAACAGAGACAATTTCAATGCCCCTTGGAAGAGTGGTGGAGGTTACAGTCGAATAAAAAGACAATATCTAAGCCTCTTGGAGAGCTGTGTAGTACAGAGTGGTTTAAACAGATGGTTTAATGCCCCTTGGAAGGGTGTTGGAGGTTACAGTTGAATAAAAAGACAATATCAATGCCTCTTGGAAGAGCTGTGGAGTTCAGAGTGGTTTAACCAGATGGTTTTAATGCCCCTTGGAAGAGACGAGGAGGTCACAGTAGCTTATCAAAACTGTTTTAATGCCCCTTGGAAGAGTGGTGGAGGTCGCAGTGGAATAAAAAGACAATATCAATTCCACTTGGAAGAGTTTTGGAGGTCGCAGTGGATTAAAAAGACAATATGAATGCCCCTTGGAAGAGTGGTGGAGGCCACAGTGGAATAAATAGACAATATCAATACCCCTTAGAAGAGTGGTGGAGGTTACAGTTGAATAAAAAGACAATATCAATGCCCCTTGGAAGAGTGATGGAGTTTACAGTGGAATAAAAAGACAATATCAATGCCCCTTGGAAGAGTGATGGAGGTTAGAGTGGAATAAAAAGACAATATCAATGCCCCATGGAAGAGATGTGGACGTCACAATAGCTTAAAAAGATGGTTTTAATGCCCCTTGGAAGAGTGGTGGAGGTCGCAGTGGATTAAAAAGACAATATCAATGAGCCTTGGAAGAGTGGTGGAGGTCGCAGTGGAATAAAAAGACATTATCAATGCCCCTTGGAAGAGTGGTGGAGGTCGCAGTGGAATAAAAAGACAATAATAGTGCCCCTTGAAAAAGCTGTGGAGTTCAGAGTGGTATAACCAGACGGTTTTAACGCTCCTTGGAAGAGATGTGGAGGTCACAGTAACTTAACAAGACGGTTTTAATGCCTCTTAGAAGAGTGGAGGAGGTCGCAGTGGAATAAAAAAACAATATCAATGCCCCTTGGAAGATTGGTGGAGGTTACAGTGGAATAAAACGACAATATCAATGCTCCGGGGAAGAAATGTGGAGGTCACTGTAGCTTAACAATATGGTTTTAATGCCCCTTGGAAGAGTGGTGGAGGTCGCAGTGGAATAAAAAGACAATGTCAATGCCCCTTGGAAGAGTGGTGGAGTTCAGAGTTGTTTAACCAGATGGTTTTAATGCCCCTTGGAGGAGAAGTCTACGTTACAGTAGCATAACAAGACGGTTTTATTGCCCGTTGGAAGAGTGGTGGAGTTCGCAGTGGATTAAAAAGAAAATATCAATGCCCCTTGGAAGAGTGGTGGAGGTCGCAGTGGAATAAAAAGACAATATCAATGCCCCGTAGAATTCACGTGGAGGTCACAGTAGCTTAACAAGGCGGTTTTAATGCCCCTTGGAAGAGTGGTGGAGGTTGCAGGGGATTAAAAAGACAATATCAATGCCCATTGGAAGAGTGGTGAAGTTCGCAGTGGAATTATAAGACAATATCAATGCCCCTTGGAAGAGATGTGGAGTTCAGAGTGGTTTAACCAGATGGTTTTAATGCCCCTTGGAAGAGGCGTGGAGGTCACAGTAGCTTAACAAGATTGTTTTAATGCCCCTTGGAAGAGTGGTGGAGGTTGCAGTGGATTAAAAAGACAATATCAATGCCCATTGGAAGAGTGGTAGAGGTCGCAATGGAATAAGAAGACAAAATCAATGCCCTTTGGAAGAGTGGTGGAGGTTACAGTGGAAAAAATAGACAATATCAATGCCCCATGGAAGAGTTGTGGAGGTCACTGTAGCTTAACAAGATGGTCGTAATGCCCCTTGGAAGAGTGGTGGAGGACGCAGTGGAATGAATAGACAATGTCAATGCCCCTTGGAAGAGTAGTGAAAGTTAGAGTGGAATAAAAAGACAATACCAGTGCTCCTTGGAAGAGCTGTGGAGTTCAGAGTGGTTTCAATTGACGGTTTTAATGCCCCTTGGAAGAGACGTGGAGGTCACAGTGGATTAAAAAGACAATATCAATGACCCTTGGAAGAGTGTTGGAGGTCGCAGTGGATTAAAAAGACAATATCAATGCCCCTTGGAAGAGTGGTGGAGGTCGCAGTGTTATAAAAAGACAATATCAATGCACCGTGGAAAGGATGTGAAGTTCACAGTAGCTTCACAAGATGGTTTAAATGCCCCTTGGAAGAGAGGTGGAGGTCGCAGTTGATTAAAAAGGCAATATCAATGCCCCTTGGAAGAGTGGTGGAGGTCGCAGTGGATTAAAAAGACAAAATCAATGCCCCTTGGAAGAGTGGTAGAGGTTACAGTGGAATAAAAAGAAAATATCAATGCCTCTTGCAAGAGCTGTGGAGTTCAGAGTGGTTTAAATTAACGGTTTTAATGCCACTTGGAAGAGACGTGGAGGTCACAGTAGCTTAACAAGACGGTTTTAATGCCCCTTGGAAGATTGGTGGAGGTCGCAGTGGATTAAAAAGACATTATCAATGCCCCTTGAAAGAGTGGTGGAGGTCGCAGTGGAATAAAAAGAAAATATCAATGCCCCTTAGAAGAATGGTGGAGGTTACAGTGGAAAAAAAAGACAATATCAATGTCCCTTAGAAGAGTGGTGTAGGTCGCAGTGGATTAAAAAGACAATATCAATGCCCCTTGGAAGAGTGGTAGAAGTCGCAGTGGATTAAAAAGACAATATCAATGCCCCGTGGAAGGAACGTGGAGGTCACAGTAGCTTAACAGGACGGTTTTAATGCCCCTTGGAAGAGTGGTGGAGGTCGCAGTGGAATAAAAAGACTATCAAATCCCCTTGGAAGAGTGGTGGAGGTCGCAGTGGAAAGAAAGACATTATCAATGCCCCTTGGAAGAGTAGTGGAGGTTACAGTTGAAAAAAAAGACAATATCAATGCCTCTTGGAAGAGCTGTGGAGTTCAGAGTGGTTTAACCATGCAGTTTTAATGCCCGTTGGAAGAGACGTGGAGGTCACAGAAGCTTATCAAGACTGTTTTAAAGCCCCTTGGAGGAGTGGTAGAGGTCCCAGTGGATTAAAAAGACAATATCAATGCACCTTGGAAGAGTGATGGAGGTTACAGTGGAATAAAAAGACAATATCAATGCCCCTTGGAAGAGTGGTGGAGGTTACATTGGAAAAAAGAGACAATATCAATGTAGCTTGGAAGAATGGTGGAGGTTAAAGTGGAATAAAAAGACAATATCAATGCCCCTTGGAAGAGTGGTGGAGGTTCCAATTAAATAAAAAGACAATATCAATACCCCTTGGAAGAGACGTGGAGGTCACAGTGGAATAAAAAAACAATATTAATGCCCCTTGGAAGAGTGGTGGAAGTCGCAGTAAAATAAAAAGACAATATCAATGTCCTTTGGAAGAGTGGTGGATGTTAGAATGGAATAAAAAGACAATATCAATGCCCCTTGGAAGAGCTGTGGAGTTCACAGTGGTTTAACCAGAAAGTTTTAATGCACCGTGGAATAGACGTGGAGGTCACAGTAGCTTAACAAAACTGTTTTAATACACCTTGGAAGAGTGGTGGAGATCGTTGTGGATTTAAAAGACAATATCAATGCCCCTTAGAAGACTGGTGGAGGTCGCAGTGGAATAAAAAGACAATATCCATGCCCCTTGGAAGATTGGTGGAGGTTAGAGTGGAATAAATAGACAATATCACTCCCCCTTGCAAGAGTGGTGGAGGTTACAGTGGAATAAAAAGACAATATCAATGCCCTGTGTAAGAAACTTGGAGGTCACAGTAGCTTAACAAGACTGTTTGAATGCCCCTTGGAAGAGTCGTGGACGTCGCAGAGGAATAAAAAGGCAATATCTATGCACTTGGAAGAGTGCAGAAGGTTACAATGGAATAAAAAGACATTGTCAATGCCCCTTGGAAGAGCTGTGGAGCTCAGAGCGGTTTAACCAGACAGTTTTAATGCCCCCTGAAAGAGACTTGGAGGTCACAGTAGCTTAACAAGATGGTTTAATGCCCCTTGGAAGAGTGGTGGAAGTCGCAGTCGAATGAAAAGACAATATCAATGCCCCGAGGAAGGGACGTGGAGGTCACAGTAGCATAACAAGACGGTTTTAATGCCCATCGGAAGAGTGGTGGAGGTCACAGTGGATAAAAAAGACAATATCAAAGCCCCTTGGAAGAGTGGTGGAGGTCGCAGTGGAAAACAGAGACAATTTCAATGCCCCTTGGAAGAGTGGTGGAGGCTACAGTCGAATAAAAAGACAATATCAACGCCTCTTGGAACAGCTGTGGAGTACAGAGTGGTTTAACCAGATGTTTTAATGCCCCTTGGAAGAGTGGTGGAGGTCACAGTGGAATAAAAAGACAATATCAATGCCCCGTGGAAGGGACGTGGAGGTCACAGTAGCATAACAAGACGGTTTTAATGCCCATCGGAAGAGTCGTGGACGTCACAGTGGATAAAAAAGACAATATCAAAGCCCCTTGGAAGAGTGGTGGGGGTCGCAGTGGAAAACAGAGACAATTTCAATGCCCCTTGGAAGAGTGGTTGAGGTTACAGTCGAATAAAAAGACAATATCAACGCCTCTTGGAAGAGCTATGGAGTACAGAGTAGGTTAACCAGATGGTTTAATGCCCCTTGGAAGAGTAGTGGAGGTTACAGTCGAATAAAAAGACAATATCATTGCCTCTTGGAAGAGCTGTGGAGATCAGAGTGGTTTAACCAGACGGTTTAAATGCCCCTTGGAAGAGACGAGGAGGTCACAGTAGCTTATCGAAACTGTTTGAATGCCCCTTGGAAGAGTGGTGGAGGTCGCAGTGGAATAAAAAGACAATATCAATTCCACTTGGAAGGGATGTGGAGGTCGCAGTAGAATAAAAAGACAATATCAATGCCTAGTGGAAGAGACGTGGAGGTCACAGTAGCTTAACAAGATGGTTTTAATGCCCCTTGGAAGAGAGGTGGAGGTCGCAGTGGAATAAAAAGACAATATCAATGCCCCTTGGAAGAGTGGTGGAGGTTACAGTGGAATAAAAATACAATATCAATGACCCTTGGAAAAGTGGTGGAGGTTACAGTGGAATAAAAAGACAATATCAATGCCCCTTGGAAGAGTTGTGGAGGTTACAGTGGAATAAAAAGACAATATCAATGCCCCTTGGAAGAGACGTGGAGGTCACAGTAGCTTAACAAGACGGTTTTAATGCCCCTTAGAAGAGTGGTGGAGGTTACAATCGAATAAAAAGACAATATCAATGCCTCTTGGAAGAGCAGTAGAGTTCAGAGTGGTTTAACCAGACGGTTTTAATGCCCCTTGGAAGAGATGTGGAGGTCGCAGTAGCTTATCAAAACTGTTTTAATGCCCCTTGGAAGAGCGGTGGAGGTCGCAGTGGATTAAAAAGACAATATCAATGCCCCTTAGAAGTGTGGTGGAGGTCGCAGTGGAATAAAAACACAATATCAATGCCCCTTGGAAGAGTGGTGGAGGTCGCAGTGGAATAAAAAGACAATGTCAATGCCCCTTGTAAGAGTGGTGGAGGTAAGAGTGGAATAAAATGACGATACAAATGCCCCTTGGAAGAGCTGTGGAGTTCAGAGTTGTTTAACCAGATAGTTTTAATGCCCCTTGGAGGAGAAGTCGACGTCACAGTAGAATAACAAGACGGTTTTAATGCCCCTTGGAAGAGTGATGGAGTTCGCAGTGGATTAAAAAGACAATATCAATGCCCCTTGGAAGAGTGGTGGAGGTCGCAGTGGAATAAAAAGACAATATCAATGCCCCGTGAAATTGACGAGGAGGTCACAATAGCTTAACAAGGCGGTTTTAATGCCCCTTGGAAGAGTGGTGGAGGTTGCAGGGGATTAAAAAGACAATATCAATGCCCATTGGAAGAGTGTTGAAGTTCGCAGTGGAAAAAAAAGACAAAATCAATGCCCCTTGGAAGAGTGGTGGAGGTTACAGTGGAATAAAAAGACAATATCAATGCCCCTTGGAAGAGCTGTGGAGTTCAGAGTGGTTTAACCAGACGGTTTTAATGCCCCTTGGAAGAGACGTGGAGGTCACAGTAGCTTAACAAGACTGTTTTAATGCCCCTTGGAAGAGTGGTGGAGGTTGCAGAGGATTAAAAAGACAATATCAATGCCCATTGGAAGAGTGGTAGATGCCGCAATGGAATAAGAAGTCAAAATCAATGCCCCGTGGAAGGGATGTGAAGGTCACAGTAGCTTCACAAGACGGTTTTAATGACCCTTGGAAGAGAGGTGGAGGTCGCAGTTGATTAAAAAGACAATATCAATGCCCCTTGGAGGAGTGGTGGAGATCGCAGTGGATTAAAAAGACAAAATCAATGCCCCTTGGAAGAGTGGTGGAGGTTACAGTGGAATAAAAAGACAATATCAATGCATCTTGCAAGAGCTGTGGAGTTCAGAGTGGTTTAAATTGACGATTTTAATGCCCTTTGGAAGAGACGTGGAGGTCACAGTGGATTAAAAAGACAATATCAATGCCCCTTGGAAGAGTGGTGGAGGTCGCAGTGGATTAAAAAGACAATATCAGTGCACCTTGGAAGAGTGGTGGAGGTCGCAGTGTTATAAAAAGACAATATCAATGCCCAGTGGAAGGGATGTGAAGGTCACAGTAGCTTCACAAGACGGTTTTAATGCCCCTTGGAAGAGAGGTGGAGGTCGCAGTTGATTAAAAATACAATATCAATGCCCCTTGGAAGAGTGGTGGAGGTCGCAGTGGATTAAAAAGACAAAATCAATGCCCCTTGGAAGAGTGGTGGAGGTTACAGTGGAATAAAAAGACAATATCAATGCCTCTTGCAAGAGCTGTGGAGTTCAGAGTCGTTTAAATTGACGCTTTAATGCCACTTGGAAGAGACGTGGAGGTCACAGTAGCTTAACAAGACGGTTTTAATGCCCCTTGGAAGAGTGGTGGAGGTCGCAGTGGATTAAAATGACATTATCAATGCCCCTTGGAAGAGTGGTGGAGGTCGCAGTGGAATAAAAAGAAAATATCAATGCCCCTTAGAAGAGTGGTGGAGGTTACAGTGGAAAAAAAAGACAATATCAATGTCCCTTAGAAGAGTGGTGGAGGTCGCAGTGGATTAAAAAGACAATATCAATGCCCCTTGGAAGAGTGGTGGAGGTCGCAGTGGAATAAAAAGACAATATCAATGACCCGTGGAAGGGAGGTGGAGGTTACAGTAGCTTAACAAGACGGTTTTAATGCCCCTTGGAAGAGGGGTGGAGGTCGCAGTGGAAAAAAAAGCCAATATTAATGCCCCTTGGAAGAGTGGTGGAGGTCGCAGTGGATTAAAAAGACAATATCAATGCCCCTTGGAAGAGTGGTGGAGGTCGCAGTGTTATAAAAAGACAATATCAATGCCCAGTGGAAGGGATGTGAAGGTCACAGTAGCTTCACAAGACGGTTTTAATGCCCCTTGGAAGAGAGGTGGAGGTCGCAGTTGATTAAAAAGACAATATCAATGCCCCTTGGAAGAGTGGTGGAGGTTGCAGTGGATTAAAAAGACAAAATCAATGCCCCTTGGAAGAGTGATGGAGGTTACAGTGGAATAAAAAGACAATATCAATGCCTCTTGCAAGAGCTGTGGAGTTCAGAGTGGTTTAAATTGACAGTTTAATGCCACTTGGAAGAGACGAGGAGGTCACAGTAGCTTAACAAGACGGTTTTAATGCCCCTTGGAAGAGTGGTGGAGGTCGCAGTGGATTAAAATGACATTATCAATGCCCCTTGGAAGAGTGGTGGAGGTCGCAGTGGAATAAAAAGAAAATATCAATGCCCCTTAGAAGAGTGGTGGAGGTTACAGTGGAAAAAAAAGACAATATCAATGTCCCTTAGAAGAGTGGTGGAGGTCGCAGTGGATTAAAAAGACAAAATCAATGCCCCTTGGAAGAGTGGTGGAGGTCGCAGTGGAATAAAAAGACAATATCAATGACCCGTGGAAGGGAGGTGGAGGTTACAGTAGCTTAACAAGACGGTTTTAATGCCCCTTGGTAGAGTGGTGGAGGTCGCAGTGGAAAAAAAAGACAATATCAATGCCCCTTGGAAGAGTAGTGGAGTTCAGAGTGGTTTAACCATGCGGTTTTAATGCCCCTTGGAAGAGACGTGGAGGTCACAGAAGCTTATCAAGACTGTTTTAAAGCCACTTGGAGGAGTGGTAGAGGTCCCAGTGGATTAAAAAGACAATATCAATGCCCCTTGGAAGAGTGGTGGAGGTTACAGTGGAATAAAAAGACAATATCAATGCCCCGTGGAAGAGTGGTGGAGGATACAGTGGAATAAAGAGACAATATCAATATCCCTTGGAAGAATGGCGGAGGTTAAAGTGAAATAAAAAGACAATATCAATGCCCTTTGGAAGAGTGGTGGAGGTTCCAAATAAATAAAAAGACAATATCAATACCCCTTGGAAGAGACGTGGAGGTCACAGTGGAATAAAAAAACATTATTAATGCCCCTTGGAAGAGTGGTGGAGGTCGCAGTAAAATAAAAAGGCAATATCAATGCCCCTGGAAGAGTGGTGGAGGTTAGAGTAGAATAAAAAGACAATATCAATGCACCTTGGAAGAGCTGTGGAGTTCACAGTGGTTTAACCAGAAAGTTTTAATGCACCGTGAAATAGACGTGGAGGTCACAGTAGCTTAACAAAACTGTTTTAATACCCCTTGGAAGAGTGGTGGAGATCGTTGTGGATTTAAAAACAATATCAATGCCCCTTAGAAGACTGGTGGAAGTCGCAGTGGAATAAAAAGACAATATCCATGCCTCTTGGAAGATTGGTGGAGGTTAGAGTGGAATAAAAAGACAATATCAATCCCCCTTGGAAGAGTGGTGGAGGTTACAGTGGAATAAAAAGACAATATCAATGCCCTGTGTAAGAAACTTGGAGGTCACAGTAGCTTAACAAGACGGTTTTAATGCCCCTTGGAAGAGTCGTGGACGTCGCAGAGGAATAAAAAGGCAATGTCTTTGCACTTGGAAAAGTGCAGAAGGTTACAATGGAATAAAAAGACATTGTCAATGCCCCTTGGAAGAGCTGTGGTGCTCAGAGCGGTTTAACCAGACAGTTTTAATGCCCCTTGAAAGAGACTTGGAGGTCACAGTGGCTTAACAAGACGGTTTTAATGTCCCTTGGAAGAGTGGTGGAGGTCGCAATGGAATAAAAAGACAATATCAATGCCCCGTGGAAGGGACGTGGAGGTCACAGTAGCATAACAAGACGGTTTTAATGCCCATCGGAAGAGTGGTGGAGGTCACAGTGGATAAAAAAGACAATATCAATGCCCCTTGGAAGAGTGGTGGAGGTCGCAGTGGAAAACAGAGACAATTTCAATGCCCCTTGGAAGAGTGGTGGAGGTTACAGTCGAATAAAAAGACAATATCAACGCCTCTTGGAAGAGCTGTGGAGTACAGAGTGGTTTAACCAGATGGTTTAATGCCCCTTGGAAGAGTGGTGGAGGTTACAGTCGAATAAAAAGACAATATCAATGCCTCTTGGAAGAGCTGCGGAGTTCAGAGTGCTTTAACCAGAAGGTTTTAATGCCCCTTGGAAGAGACGTGGAGGCCACAGTAGTTTATCAAAACTGTTTTAATGCCCCTTGGAAGAGGGGTGGAGGTCGCAGTGGAAAAAAAAGACAATATCAATGCCCCTTGGAAGAGTGGTGGAGGTCGCAGTGGATTAAAAAGACAATATCAATGCCCCTTGGAAGAGTGGTGGAGGTCGCAGTGTTATAAAAAGACAATATCAATGCCCAGTGGAAGGGATGTGAAGGTCACAGTAGCTTCACAAGACGGTTTTAATGCCCCTTGGAAGAGAGGTGGAGGTCGCAGTTGATTAAAAATACAATATCAATGCCCCTTGGAAGAGTGGTGGAGGTCGCAGTGGATTAAAAAGACAAAATCAATGCCCCTTGGAAGAGTGATGGAGGTTACAGTGGAATAAAAAGACAATATCAATGCCTCTTGCAAGAGCTGTGGAGTTCAGAGTGGTTTAAATTGACAGTTTAATGCCACTTGGAAGAGACGTGGAGGTCACAGTAGCTTAACAAGACGGATTTAATGCCCCTTGGAAGAGTGGTGGAGGTCGCAGTGGATTAAAATGACATTATCAATGCCCCTTGGAAGAGTGGTGGAGGTCGCAGTGGATTAAAAAGACAAAATCAATGCCCCTTGGAAGAGTGGTGGAGGTCGCAGTGGAATAAAAAGACAATATCAATGACCCGTGGAAGGGAGGTGGAGGTTACAGTAGCTTAACAAGACGGTTTTAATGCCCCTTGGTAGAGTGGTGGAGGTCGCAGTGGAAAAAAAAGACAATATCAATGCCCCTTGGAAGAGTAGTGGAGGTTACAGTTGAAAAAAAAGACAATATCAATGCCTCTTGGAAGATCTGTGGAGTTCAGAGTGGTTTAACCATGCGGTTTTAATGCCCCTTGGAAGAGACGTGGAGGTCACAGAAGCTTATCAAGACTGTTTTAAAGCCACTTGGAGGAGTGGTAGAGGTCCCAGTGGATTAAAAAGACAATATCAATGCCCCTTGGAAGAGTGGTGGAGGTTACAGTGGAATAAAAAGACAATATCAATGCCCCGTGGAAGAGTGGTGGAGGATACAGTGGAATAAAGAGACAATATCAATATCCCTTGGAAGAATGGTGGAGATTAAAGTGAAATAAAAAGACAATATCAATGCCCTTTGGAAGAGTGGTGGAGGTTCCAAATAAATAAAAAGACAATATCAATACCCCTTGGAAGAGACGTGGAGGTCACAGTGGAATAAAAAAACATTATTAATGCCCCTTGGAAGAGTGGTGGAGGTCGCAGTAAAATAAAAAGGCAATATCAATGCCCCTTGGAAGAGTGGTGGAGGTTAGAGTAGAATAAAAAGACAATATCAATGCACCTTGGAAGAGCTGTGGAGTTCACAGTGGTTTAACCAGAAAGTTTTAATGCACCGTGAAATAGATGTGGAGGTCACAGTAGCTTAACAAAACTGTTTTAATACCCCTTGGAAGAGTGGTGGAGATCGTTGTGGATTTAAAAACAATATCAATGCCCCTTAGAAGACTGGTGGAGGTCGCAGTGGAATAAAAAGACAATATCCATGACTCTTGGAAGATTGGTGGAGGTTAGAGTGGAATAAAAAGACAATATCAATCCCCCTTGGAAGAGTGGTGGAGGTTACAGTGGAATAAAAAGACAATATCAATGCCCTGTGTAAGAAACTTGGAGGTCACAGTAGCTTAACAAGACGGTTTTAATGCCCCTTGGAAGAGTCGTGGACGTCGCAGAGGAATAAAAAGGCAATGTCTTTGCACTTGGAAAAGTGCAGAAGGTTACAATGGAATAAAAAGACATTGTCAATGCCCCTTGGAAGAGCTGTGGTGCTCAGAGCGGTTTAACCAGACAGTTTTAATGCCCCTTGAAAGAGACTTGGAGGTCACAGTGGCTTAACAAGACGGTTTTAATGTCCCTTGGAAGAGTGGTGGAGGTCGCAATGGAATAAAAAGACAATATCAATGCCCCGTGGAAGGGACGTGGAGGTCACAGTAGCATAACAAGACGGTTTTAATGCCCATCGGAAGAGTGGTGGAGGTCACAGTGGATAAAAAAGACAATATCAATGCCCATTGGAAGAGTGGTGGAGGTCGCAGTGGAAAACAGAGACAATTTCAATGCCCCTTGGAAGAGTTTTGGAGGTTACAGTCGAATAAAAAGACAATATCAACGCCTCTTGGAAGAGCTGTGGAGTACAGAGTGGTTTAACCAGATGGTTTAATGCCCCTTGGAAGAGTGGTGGAGGTTACAGTCGAATAAAAAGACAATATCAATGCCTCTTGGAAGAGCTGCGGAGTTCAGAGTGGTTTAACCAGAAGGTTTTAATGCCCCTTGGAAGAGACGTGGAGGCCACAGTAGTTTATCAAAACTGTTTTAATTCCCCTTGGAAGAGTGGTGGAGGTCGCAGTGGAATATAAAGACAATATCAATTCCACTTGGAAGAGATGTGGAGGTCGCAGTGGAATAAAAAGACAATATCAATGCCTAGTGGAAGAGACGTGGAGGTCAAAGTAGCTTAACAATATGGTTTTAATGCCCCTTGGAAGAGAGGTGGAGGTCGCAGTGGAATAAAAAGACAATATCAATGCCCCTTGGAAGAGTAGTGGAGGTTACAGTGGAATAAAAAGACAATATCAATGACCCTTGGAAGAGTGGTGGAGGTCGCAGTGGAATAAAAAGACAATATTAATGCCCCTTGGAAGATTGGTGGAGGTCGCAGTAAATTAAAAAGACAATATCAATGCCCCTTGGAAGAGTGGTGCAGGTTACAGTGGAATAAAAAGACAATATCAATGGCCCTTGGATGAGCTGTGGAGTTCACAGTGGTTTAACCAGAAGGTTTTAAGGCTCCGTGGAATAGACGTGGAGGTCACAGTAGCTAAACAAGACGGTTTTAATGCTTCTTGGAACAGAGATGGAGGTCGCAGTGGATTAAAAAGACAAAATCAATGCCCCTTGGAAGAGTGGTGGAGGTTAGAGTGGAATAAAAAGACAATGTCAATGCCTCTTGCAAGAGCTGTGGAGTTCAGAGTGGTTTAAATTGACGGTTTTAATGCCCCTTGGAAGAGACGTGGAGGTCACAATAGCTTAAAAAGATGGTTTTAATGCCCCTTGGAAAAGTGGTGGAGTTTGCAGTGCATTAAAAAGACATTATCGATTCCCCTTGGAAGAGTGGTGGAGGTCGCAGTGGAATAAAAAGAAAATATCAACGTCCCTTAGAAGAGTGGTGGAGGTTACAGTGGTAAAAAAAGACAATATCAATGTTCCTTGGAAGAGGGGTGAAGGTCGCAGTGGAAAAAAAAGACAATATCAATGTCCCTTGGAAGAGTGGTGGAGGTCGCAGTGGATTAAAAAGACAATATCACTGCCCCTTGGAAGAGTAGTGGAGGTCGCAGTGGAATAAAAAGACAATATCAATGCCCGTGGAAGGGACGTGGAGATCACAGTAGCTTAACAAGACGGTTCTAATGCCTCTTGGAAGAGTGGTGGAGCTTGCAGTGGAAAAAAAAGACAATATCAATGCCCCTTGGAAGAGTGGTGGAGGTTACAGTTGAATAAAAAGACAATATCAATGCCTCTTGGAAGAGCTGTGGAGTTCAGAGTGGTTTAACCATGCGGTTGTAATGCCCCTTGGAAGAGACATGGAGGTCACAGAGGCTTATCAAGACTGTTTTAAAGCCCCTTGGAAGAGTGGTGGAGGTTACAGTGGAATAAAAAGACAATATCAATGCCCCTTGGAAGAGTGGTGGAGGTTACAGTGGAATAAAAAGACAATATTAATGTCCCTTGGAAGAATGGTGGAGGTTACAGTGGAATAAAAAGGCAATATCAATGCCCCTTGGAAGAGTGGTGGAGATTCCAATTAAATAAAAAGACAATATCATTGCCCCTTGGAAGAGACGTGGAGGTCACAGTGGAATAAAAAGACAATATTAATGC
Source organism: Phyllobates terribilis (assembly GCF_046119375.1). Lineage (NCBI taxonomy): Eukaryota > Metazoa > Chordata > Amphibia > Anura > Dendrobatidae > Phyllobates > Phyllobates terribilis. The sequence goes on from NW_027362907.1 coordinate 1,933,453, forward strand.
CCCTTGGAAGAGTGGTGGAGGTCGCAGTAAAGTAAAAAGACAATATCAATGCCCCTTGGAAGAGTGGTGGAGGTTAGAGTGGAATAAAAAGACAATATCAATGCCTCTTGGAAGAGCTGTGGAGTTCACAGTGGTTTAACCAGAAAGTTTTAATGCAAAGTGGAATAGACATGGAAGTCACAGGAGCTTAACAAGATGGATTCAATGCTTCTTAGAAGAGTGATGGAGGTCGCAGTGGATTAAAAACACAATATCAATGCCCCTTGGAAGAGTGGTGGAGGTTACAGTGGAATAAGAAGACAATATCAATGCCCCGTGGAATAGACATTGACGTGACAGTAGCTTAACAAGACGGTTTTATTGCCCCTTGGAAGAGTGGTGAAGGTCGCAGTGGATTAAAAAGACAATATCAATGCCCATTGGAAGAGGGGTTAAGGTCGCAGTAGAATGAAAAGACAAAATCAATGCCCCTTGGAAGAGTGAAAGAGTTTTGGAGGTTGCAGTGGAAAAAAAAAACAAGATCAATGCCCCTTGGAAGAGATGTGGAATTCAGAGTGGTTTTACCACACGGTTTTAAAGCCCCTTGGAAGAGACGTGGCGGTCACAGTAGCTTAACAAGACTGTTTTAATGCCATTGGAAGAGTGGGGGAGGTCGCAGTGGATTAAAAAGACATTATCAATGCCCTTTCTAAGAGTGGTGGAGGTCGCAGTGGATTAAAAAGACAATATCAATGCCGCTTGGAAGAGTGGTGGAGGTTGCAGAGGAATAAAAGAAAATATCAATGCCCCGTGGAAGAGTTGTGGAGGTCACTGTAGCTTAACAAGATGGTCTTAATGCCGCTTGGAAGAGTGGTGGAGGTCGCAGTGGAATAAAAAGACTATGTCAATACCCTTTGGAAGAGTGGTGGAGGTTAGAGTGGAATAAATAGACAATACCAGTGCTCCTTGGAAGAGCTGTGGAGTTCAGAGTGGTTTAAATTGAGGGTTTTAATGCCCCTTGGAAGAGACGAGGAGGTCACAGTGGATTAAAAAGACAATATCAATACCCCTTGGAGGAGTGGTGTAGGTCGCAGTGGATTAAAAAGACAATATCAATGCCCCTTGGAAGAGTGGTGGAGGTCGCAGTGGAATAAAAAGACAATATCAATGCCCCGTGGAAGGGACGTGGAGGTCACAGTAGCTTCGCAAGAAGGTTTTAATGCACCTTGGAAGAGAGGTGGAGGTCGCAGTTGATTAAAAAGACAATATCAATGCCCCTTGGAAGAGTGGTGGAGGTCGCAGTGGAATAAAAAGACAATATCAATGACCTTGGTAGAGTGGTGGAGGTCGCAGTGGATTAAGAAGACAATATCAATGCCATTTGGAAGAGTGGTGAAGGTCGCAGTGGAATAAAAAGACAATATCAATGCCCCGTGGAAGAGTTGTGGAGGTCACTGTAGCTTAACAAGATGGTCTTAATGCCGCGTGGAGGAGTGGTGGAGGTCACAGTGGAATAAAAAGACAATGTCAATACCCCTTGGAAGAGTGGTGGAGGTTAGAGTGGAATAAAAAGACAATATTAATGTCCCTTGGAAGAATGGTGGAGGTTACAGTGGAATAAAAAGGCAATATCAATGCCCCTTGGAAGAGTGGTGGAGGTTCCAATTAAATAAAAAGACAATATCATTGCCCCTTGGAAGAGACGTGGAGGTCACAGTTGAATAAAAAGACAATATCAATACATCTTGGAAGAGCTGTGGAGTTCAGAGTGGTTTAACCATGCGGTTTTAATACCCCTTGGAATAGACGTGGAGGTCACAGTAGCTTAACAACACTGTTTTAATACCCCTTGGAAGAGTGGTGGAGATCGTTGTGGATTTAAAAGACAATATCAATGCCCCTTAGAAGACTGGTGGAGGTCGCAATGGAATAAAAAGACAATATCCATGCCTCTTGGAAGATTGGTGGAGGTTAGAGTGGAATAAAAAGACAATATCAATCCCCCTTGGAAGAGTTGTGGAGGTTACAGTGGAATAAAAAGACAATATCAATGCCCTGTGTAAGAAACTTGGAGGTCACAGTAGCTTAACAAGATGGTTTTAATGCCCCTTGGAAGAGTCGAGGATGTCACAGAGGAATAAAAAGACAATATCAATGCACTTGGAAGAGTGCAGAAGGTTACAATGGAATAAAAAGACATTGTCAATGCCCCTTGGAAAAGCTGTGGAGCTCAGAGCGGTTTAACCAGACGGTTTTAATGCACCTTGGTAGAGACTTGGAGGTCACAGTAGCTTAACAAGATGGTTTTAATGCCCTTTGGAAGAGTGGTGGAGGTCACAATGGAATAAAAAGACAACATCAATGCCGTGTGCAAGGGACGTGGAGGTCACAGTAGCATAACAAGACGGTTTTAATGCCCATTGGAAGAGTGGTGGAGGTCGCAGTGGATAAAAAAGACAATATCAAAGCCCCTTGGAAGAGTGGTGGAGGTCGCAGGGGAAAACAGAGACAATATCAATGCACCTTGGAAGAGCTGTGCAGTACAGAGTGGTTTAACCAGACGGTTTAATGCCCCTTGGAAGAGACGTGGAGGTCACAGTAGCTTATCAAGACTGTCTTAATGCCCCTTGGAAGAGTGGTGGAGTTAGCAGTGGAAAAAAAAACAATATCAATGCCCCTTGGAAGAGCTGTGGAGTTCACAATGGTTTAAATTCACTGTTTTAATACCCCTTGGAAGAGACGTGGAGGTCACAGTAGCTTAACCACACGGTTTTAATGCCCCTTGGAAGAGTGGTGGAGGTCGCAGTAGATTAAAAAGACATTATCGTTGCCCCTTGGAAGAGTGGTGGAGGTCGCAGTGGAATAAAAAGAAAATATCAATGCCCCTTAGAAGAGTTTATGGAGGTTACAGTGGAAAAAAAAGACAATATCAATCTTCCTTGGAAGAGGGGTGAAGGTCGCAGTGGAATAAAAAGACAATATCAATGTCCCTTGGAAGAGTGGTGGAGGTTGCAGTGGATTAAAAAGACAATATCAATGCCCCTTGGAAGAGTGGTGGAGGTCGCAGTGGAATAAAAAGACAATATCAATGCCCCGTGGAAGGGACGTGGAGGTCACAGCAACTTAACAAGACGGTTTTAATGCCCCTTGGAAGAGCGGTGGAGGTTACAGTTGAATAAAAAGACAATATCAATGCCTCTTGGAAGAGCTGTGGAGTTCAGAGTGGTTTAACCATGCGGTTTTAATGCCCCTTGGAAGAGACGTGGAGGTCACAGAAGCTTATCAAGACTGTTTTAAAGCCCCTTGGAGGAGTGGTAGAGGTCGCAGTGGAATAAAAAGACAATATCAATGCCCCTTGGAAGAGTGGTGGAGGTTACAGTGGAATTAAAAGACAATATCAATGTCCCTTGGAAGAATGGTGGAGGTTACAGTGGAATAAAAAGACAATATCAATGCCCCTTGTAAGAGTGGTGGAGTTTCCAATTAAATAAAAAGACAATGTCAATACCCCTTGGAAGAGACGTGGAGATCACAGTGGAATAAAAAGACAATAGTAATGCCACTTGGAAGAGCGGTGGAGGTCGCAGTAAAATAAAAAGACAATATCTATGCCCCTTGGAAGAGTTGTGGAGGTTAGAGTTGAATAAAAAGACAATATCAATGCCCCTTGGAAGAGTTGTGGTGTTCACAGTGGTTTAACCAGAAAGTTTTAATGCACCATGGAATAGACGTGGAGGTCACAGTAGCTTAACAAGACGGTTTCAATGCTTCTTGAAAGAGTGTTGGAGGTCGCAGTGTATTTAAAAGACAATATCAATGCCCCTTGGAAGAGTTGCGGAGGTTACAGTGGAATAAAAAGACAATATCAATGCCCTGTGTAAGAAACTTGGAGGTCACAGTGGCTTAACAACACGGTTTTAATGCCCCTTGGTAGAGTCGTGAACGTCGCAGAGGAATAAAAAGACAATATCAATGCACTTGGAAGAGTGTAGAAGGTTACAATGGAATAAAAAGACATTGTCAATGCCCCTTGGAAGAACTGTGGAGCTCAGAGCGGTTTAACCAAACGGTTTTAGAGCCCCCTGGGAAGAGACGTGGAGGTCACAGTAGCTTAGCAAGACGGTTTTAATGCCCCTTGGAAGAGTGGTGGAGGTCGCAGTGAATTAAAAAGACAATATCAATGAACCTTGGAAGAGTGATGGAGGTCGCAGTGGAATAAAAAGACAATATCAATGCCCCTTGGAAGAGTGGTGGAGGTTACAGTGGAACAAAAAGACAATATCAATGCCTCTTGCAAGAGTGATGGAGGTTACAGTGGAATAAAAAGACAATATCAATGCCCCGTGGAAGAGACGTGGACATCACAGTAGCTTAACAAGACGGTTTTAATGCCCCTTGGCAGAGTGGTGGAGGTCACAGTGGAATAAAAAGACAATAACAATGCCCTGTGGAAGAGACGTGGAGGTCACAGTAGCTTAACAAGACGGTTTTAATGCCTCTTAGAACTATGGTGGAGGTTACAGTGGAATAAAAGACAATATCAATACCTTTGGAAGAGTGGTAGAGGTCGCAGTGGAATAACCTCACTGGTACATGCTCTGCATAACTTATCTGCTTGCCTTGTCTGCTGTAATCTAATGCTCTGCTTGGCTGATTCACCTCACTGGTACATGCTCTGCATAACTTCTCTGCTTGCTGTGTCTGCTGTAATCTAATGCACTGCTTTGCTGATTCACCTCACTGGAACATGCTCTGCATAACTTCTCTGCTTGCTGTGTCTGCTGTAATCTAATGCTCTGCTTTGCTGATTCACCTCACTGGTACATGCTCTGCATAACTTCTCTGCTTGCTGTGTCTGCTGCAATCTAATGCTCTGCTTTGCTGATTCACCTCATTGGTACATTCTCTGCATAACTTTTCTGCTTTATCTGTCCCAATCCATTCAATACCCACATATGTCTGTCCCTTCCCCACTATAGATCTTATCTGATTTTTAGAGGTGCTAAACTGCAGAGACTAGAGTCCTAGCTCTGTGTTTGATCACCCAGCCATCTCCTGGTGAGACGACCCACTGCTAATTTAGCCATATGCAGCTCCCACAATGCCCTTCACCTGATAGTTTAATGTGCCCTATATATTTAGAAGCTCTGTAAGGGGTGCACTTGTGCTGGGGTGTGCACGCGTCTTCTTGTGCAAAGTGGCTTCTGAGATAAGTGGCAATTATTTCAGAGGCAGTAAGTCAGGGCAGGAGTCAGGTAACCAACACTTTGACCACTTACTCTCTTTTAACTATGTTAACGCTTGCTCTGTCTGCAACAAACTTTCCTTCATCCACGATCTTTTCATTACAAACAAACTTTCCTACCTCGCCATCATTGAAACCTGGCTCACCCCCTCTGACACAGCCTCCCCAGCTGCACTTTCATATGGCGGATTCCACCTTTCCCACACCGCCCCCCCAACGGCAAACATGGCGGAGGCGTAGGTTTTCTCCAATCAGAACACTGTGCTTTCACCCAAATCCTACTGCCACCCTCCGTTACACTCCCATCTTTTGAGGTGCACTGTGTGCGCATCTATTCCCCCTCCAACCTCCAACTCGCCGTCGTTTACCGACCCCCAGGGCAAGCCACCACCTTCTTAGACCACTTCACCACCTGGCTGCTTCACTTCCTCTCCACTGACATCCCCACTATCATAATGGGTGACTTCAACATCCCCATTAACACTTCCCACTCGTCTGTCTCTAAGTTTCTATCTCTCACTTCCTCCTTCGGACTCACTCAATGGTCTTCCACACCCACCCACAAAGATGGCCACACACTGGACCTCATCTTCACCCGCCTCTGTTCCCTATCTAACCTCTCTAACTCACCTCTCCCTCTCTCTGATCACAGCCTACTTACATTCTCTTCTCTCTCCTCCCCGGGGCAACAATCCCCACTCCACAAACTTGCGTACCCTCACAGAAATCTCAAATACCTTGACTTACAATCACTCTCTGAATCCCTCCTCCCTATTACAGACATAAATTCCTTACACGATGCAGACGTTACTGCTGCTTCATATAACACCACAATAGCTGCAGCTCTAGACTCAATCGCCCCTCTCACACACACCACATCTCGCACATTCAACAGGCAACCCTGGCACACTAAACTTACTAAAGAACTGCGCCGGGCCTCCAGGGTTGTGGAGCGGAGATGGAAAAGGTCTCACTCCATCGAGCACTTCATCGCATTCAAGCAATCCCTCACTAATTTCAAGTCCGCACTCACTACAGCAAAACAAACCAACTTCTCATCTCTCATATCCTCCCTATCTCACAACCCTAAACAGCTATTTAACACTTTCAACTCTCTCCTTCGTCCCCCAGCACCTCCTCCCTCTTCTCTCATCTCAGCCGACGACTTTACCTCATTCTTCAAACAGAAGATTGACACCATCAGAAAAAACTTTTGCCTAAAGTCCACACAACCCCTCCTCATATCTATTCAACCCTCATCCTCCAAACCCCACTTCTCCACCATTACAAAAGGTCAAGTCTCCTCTTTACTCTCCAAATCACACCTCACCACCTGCGCACTTGACCCAATCCCATCCCACCTCATCACTAACCTCACCACAGTCTTCATCCCAACCCTTACCCACCTCTTCAATCTGTCACTAACAACCAGTGTCTTCCCCTCATGTTTCAAACATGCCGCAATCACACCCATCCTCAAAAAGCCCTCCCTTGACCCTTCCTCTCTGACTAGCTACCGTCCCATATCACTCCTCCCCTTTGCCTCAAAACTACTAGAACAACATGTCCACCTTGAACTGTCCTCCCACCTCTCCTCCTGCTCCCTCTTCGACCGCCTGCAATCTGGCTTCCGACCGCATCACTCGACTGAAACTGCCCTGACCAAAGTCACCAACGACCTACTAAATGCCAAATCCAAGCGACACTACTCCATCCTCCTCCTTCTGGACCTGTCATCTGCTTTTGACACAGTGGACCATTCCCTCTTACTCCAGATTCTCTCATCTCTTGGCATCACGGACTTGGCTCTATCTTGGATCTCTTCATACTTAACAGATAGGACATTCAGCGTCTCCCACTCACGCACCACCTCCTCATATCGCCCCCTATCTGTCGGTGTCCCCAAGGTTCAGTTGTAGGACCTCTGCTCTTCTCCATCTACACCTTTGGCCTGGGACAGCTCATAGAGTCTCACGGTTTTCAGTATCACCTCTATGCTGACGACACACAGATCTACCTCTCTGGACCCGATATCTCCTCCCTACTAACCCAAATCCCACAATGTCTGTCCGCCATGTCATCCTTCTTCTCTGACAGATTTCTAAAACTCAACATGGATAAAACAGAGTTCATCATATTTCCACCCTCTCATTCACATCCTCCATCTGACCTAGCCATCAACGTCAATGGCTGTTCACTCTCCCCAGTCCCACAAGCTCGCTGCCTTGGAGTAACCCTGGACTCTGATCTCTCCTTCAAGCCACATATCAAAAGCCCTTTCCACTTCCTGCTGACTCCAACTCAAAAACATCTCCCGGATCCGTGCATTCCTCAGCAAAGACTCTGCAAAAACACTAGTGCATGACCTCATCATATCCCGCCTCGACTACTGCAACCTCCTGCTCCGTGGCCTCCCTTACAACACTCTTGCGCCTCTCCAATCTATCCTAAACTCTGCTGCTCGACTAATTCACCTGTCCCCCCGCTATTCCCCGGCCTCTCCTCTCTGTCAATCTCTTCACTGGCTCCCCATTGACCAGAGAATCCAGTTCAAAACTCTAACCATGGCATACAAAACCATCCACAACCTGTCTCCCCCATACATCTGTGACCAAGTCTCCCGGTAATAACCTGCACGCAACCTCCGATCCTCACAAGATCTCCTTCTCTACTCCCCTCTTATCTCCTGCTCCCACAATCGTATACAAGATTTCTCCCGTGCATCACCCCTACTCTGGAACTCTCTACCCCAACATATCAGACTCTCGCCGACAGTGGAAACCTTCAAAAGAAACCTGAAGACCAACCTCTTCCGACAAGCCTACAACCTGCTGTAACCACCGCTGCACGACCAGCTCTACCCTCACCTAATGTATCCTCACCCATCCCTTTTAGAATGTGAGCCCTCGCGGGCAGGGTCCTCACTCCTCCTGTACCAGTCGCTGACTCGTTTTGTTAAGATTATGTAAATGCTTTTGTTATGTATATCCCTATCACATGTAAAGCGTCATGGAATAAATGGCGCTATAATAATAAATAATAATAATAAAAATAAAAAGACAATATCAATTCCCATAGGAAAAGTGGTGGAGGTTACAGTGGAACAAAAATACAATATCAATGCCCCTTTGATGAGCTGTGGTGTACAGAGTGGTCTTATCAGACAGTTTAATGCCCCTTGGAAGAGACGTGGAGGTCACAGTAGCTTATCAAGACTGTTTTAATGCCACTTGGAAGAGTGGTGGAGGTCGCAGTGTATTAAAAAGACAATATCAATGCCCCTTAGAAGAGTGGTGGAGGTCGCAGTGGAATAAAAAGACAATATCAATTCTACTTGGAAGAGATGTGGAGGTCGCAGTGGAATAAAAAGACAATATCAAAGCCCCTTGGAAGAGTGGTGGAGGTCGCAGTGGAAAACAGAGACAATATCAATGCCCCTTGGAATTGAGGTGGAGGTCGCAGTGGAATAAAAAGACAATATCAATGCCCCTTGGAAGAGTGGTGGAGGTTACAGTGGAATAAAAAGACAATATCAATGACCCTTGGAAGAGTGGTGGAGGTCGCAGTGGAATAAAAAGACAATTTTAATGCCCCTTGGTAGAGTGGTGGAGGTCGCAGTAAAATAAAAAGACAATATCAATGCCCATTGGAAGAGTGGTGGAGGTTACAGTGGAATAAAAAGACAATATCAATGCCCCTTGGAAGAGCTGTGGAGTTCACAGTGGTTTAACCAGAAGGTTTAAAGGCACCGAGGAATAGACATGGAGGTCACAGTAGCTAAACAAGACGGTTTTAATGCTTCTTGGAAGAGTGATGAAGGTTACAGTGGAGTAAAAAGAAAATATCAATGCCTCTTGCAAGAGCTGTGGAGTTCAGAGTAGTTTAAATTGACGGTTTTAATGCACCTTGGAAGAGACGTGGAGGTCACAGTAGCTTAACAATACAGTATTAATGCCCCTTGGAAGAGTGGTGGAGGTCGCAGTGGATTAAAAAGACAATATCAATGCCACTTGGAAGAGTGGTGAAGGTCCCAGTGGAATAAAAAGACAATATTAATGCCCCTTGGAAGAGTGGTGGAGGTTACAGTGGAATAAAAAGACAATATCAATGCCCCGTGAAAGAGACGTGGAGGTCACAGTAGCTTTTAATTCCTCTTTTAAGAGAGGTGGAAGTTGCAGTGGAATAAAAAGACAATGGCAATGCCCCTTGCAAGAGTGTTGGATGTTAGAGTGGAATAAAAAGACAAAACAAATGCCCCTTGGAAGAGCTGTGGAGTTCAGAGTGGTTTAAACAGATCGTTTTATTGCCCCTTGGAAGATATGTCGACGTCACAGTAGCATAACAAGACGGTTTTAATGACCCTTGGAAGAGTGGTGGAGTTCGCAGTGGATTAAAAAGACAATATCAATGACCCTTGGAAGAGTGGTGGAGGTCGCAGTGGAATAAAAAGACAATATCAATGCCCCGTGGAAGGGACGTGGAGGTCACAGTAGCTTATCAAGACGGTTTTAATGCCCCTTGGAAAAGTGGTGGAGGTTGCAGGGGATTAAAAAGACAATAACAATGCCCATTGGAAGAGTGGTGGAGGTCGCAGTGGAATAAAAAGACAAAATCAATGCCCCTTGGAAGAGTGGTGGAGGTTACAGTGGAATAAAAAGAAAATATCAATGCCCCTTGGAAGAGACTTGGAGGTCACAGTAGCTTAACAAGACTGTTTTAATGAGCCTTGGAAGAGTGGTGGAGGTCGCAGTGGATTAAAAAGACAATATCAATGCCCCTTGGAAGAGTGGTGGAGGTCGCAGTGGAATAAAAAGACAATATCAATGCCCCAAGGAAGGGACGTGTAGGTCACAGTAGCTTCACAAGACGGTTTTAATGCCCCTTGGAAGAGAGGTGGAGGTCGCAGTTGATTAAAAAGACAATATCAATGCCCCTTGGAAGAGTGTCGGAGGTCGCAGGGAATAAAAAGACAATATCAATGCCGCTTGGAAGAGTGGTGGATGTTACAGTCGAATAAAAAGACAATATCAATGCCTCTTGTAAGAGCTGTGGAGCTCAGAGTGTTTAACCAAACGGTTTTAATGCCCCTTGGAAGAGACGAGGAGGTCACAGTAGCTTAACGAAACTGTTTTAATGCCCCTTGGAAGAGTGGTGGAGATAGTTGTGGATTTAAAAGACAATATCAATGCCCCTTAGAAGAGAGGTGGAAGTCGCAGTGGAATAAAAAGGCAATGTCAATGCCACTTGGAAGAGTGGTGTAGGTTACAGTGGAATAAAAAGACAATATCAATGCCACGTGGAATAGACATGGACGTGACAGTAGCTTAACAAGACGGCTTTAATGCCCCTTGGAAGAGTGGTGGAGGTTGCAGTGGATTAAAAAGACAGTATCAATGCCCATTGGAAGAGTGGGAGAGGTCACAGTGGAATAAAAAGACAAAATCAATGCCCCTTGGAAGAGTGGTGGAGGTTACAGTGGAATAAAAAGACAATATCAATGCCCCATGGAAGAGTTGTGGAGGTCACTGTAGCTTAACAAGATTGTCTTAATGCCCCTTGGAAGAGTGGTGGAGGTCACAGTGGAATAAATATACAATGTCAATGCCCCTTGGAAGATTGGTGGAGGTTAGAGTGGAATAAAAAGACAATACCAGTGCTCCTTGGAAGAGCTGTGGAGTTCAGAGTGGTTTAAATTGACGTTTATAATGCCCCTTGGAAGAGACGTGGAGGTCACAGTGGATTAAAAAGACAATATCAATGCCCCTTGAAAGAGTGGTGGAGGTCGCAGTGGATTAAAAAGACAATATCAATGCCCCTTGGAAGAGTGGTGGAGGTCGCAGTGGAATAAAAAGACAATATCAATGCCCCGTGGAAGGGACGTGGAGGTCACAGTAGCTTCACAAGACGGTTTTAATGCCCCTTGGAAGAAAGGTGAAGGTTGCAGTTGATTAAAAAGACAATATCAATGCCCCTTGGAAGAGTGGTGGAGGTCGCAGTGGAATAAAAAGACAATACCAATGCCGCTTGGAAGAGTGGTGGATGTTACAGTTGAATAAAAAGACAATATCAATGCCTCTTGTAAGAGCTGTGGAGTTCAGAGTGTTTAACCAGACTGTTTTAATGCCCCTTGGAAGAGACGAGGAGGTCACAGTAGCTTAACGAGACTGTTTTAATGCCCCTTGGAGGAGTGGTGGAGATAGTTGTGGATTTAAAAGACAATATCAATGCCCCTTAGAAAAGTGGTGGACGTCGCAGTGGAATAAAAAGACAATATCAATGCCACTTGGAAGATTGGTGGAGGTTACAGTGGAATAAAAAGACAATATCAATGCCCCTTGTAAGAGGGGTGGAGGTTACACTGGAATAAAAAGACAATATCAATGCCCTGTGTAAGAAACTTGGAGGTCACAGTAGCTTAACAAGACGGTTTTAATGCACCTTGGAAGAGTCGTGGACGTCGCAGAGGAATAAAAAGACAATAACAATGCACTTGGAAGAGTGCAGAAGGTTACAATGGAATAAAAAGACATTGTCAATGCCCCTTGGAAGAGCTGTGGAGCTCAGAGTGGTTTAACCAGACTGTTTTAATGCCCCTTGGAAGAGACTTGAAGGTCACAGTGGCTTAACAAGATGGTTTTAATGCCCCTTGGAAGAGTGGTTGAGGTCGCAGTGGATAAAAAAGACAATATCAAAGCCCCTTGCGAGAGTGGTGGAGGTCGCAGTGGAAAACAGAGACAATATCAATGCACATGGAAGAGTGGTAGAGGTTACACTCGAATAAAAAGACAATATCAATGTCTCTTGGAAGAGCTGTGGAGTACAGAGTGGTTTAATCAGATGGTTTAATGCCCCTTGGTAGAGACGTGGAGGTCACAGTAGCTTATCAAGACTGTTTTAATGCCCATTGAAAGAGTTGTGGAGGTCGCAGTGGATTAAAAGACAATATCAATGCCCCTTAGAAGAGTGGTGGAGGTCGCAGTGGAATAAAAAGACAATATAAATTCCCCTTGGAAGAGATGTGGAGGTCGCAGTGGAATAAAAAGACCATATCAATGCCTCGTGGAACAGACTTGGAGGTCACAGTAGCTTAACAAGATGGTTTTAATGACCCTTGGAAGAGAGGTGGAGGTTGCAGTGGAATAAAAAGACAATATCAATGCCCCTTGGAAGAGTGGTGGAGTTTACAGTGGAATAAAAAGACAATATCAATGACCCTTGGAAGAGTGGTGGAGGTCGCAGTGGAATAAAAAGACAATATTAATGCCCCTTGGAAGAGTGGTGGAGGTCGCAGTAAAATAAAAAGACAATATCAATGCCCCTTGGAAGAGTGGTGGAGGTTACAGTGGAATAAAAAGACAATATCAATGCCCCTTGGAAGATCTGTGGAGTTCACAGTGGTTTAACCAGAAGGTTTTAAGGCACCGTGGAATAGATGTGGAGTTTACAGTAGCTAAACAAGATGGTATTAATGCTTCTTGGAAGAGTAATGGAGGTCGCAGTGGATTAAAAAGACAAAATCAATGCCCCTTGGAAGACTGGTGGAGGTTACAGTCGAATAAAAAGACAATATCAATGCCTCTTGGAAGAGCTGTGGAGTTCACAGTGGTTTAACCAGAAAGTTTTTAATGCATTGTGGAATAGACGTGGAGGTCACAGTAGCTTAACAAGACGGTATAAATGCTTCTTGGAAGAGAGGTGGAGGTTACAGTTGAATAAAAAGACAATAACAATGAACCTTGGAAGAGTGGTGGAGGTCGCAGTGGAATAAAAAGACAATATCAATGCCCCTTGGTAGAGTGGTGGAGGTTACAGTGGAATTAAAAGACAATATCAATGCCTCTTGGATGAGTGGTGGAGGTTACATTGGAATAAAAAGACAATATCAATGCCCCGTGTAAGAGACGTGGACATCACAGTAGCTTAACAAGACGGTTTAATGCCCCTTGGCAGAGTGGTGAAGGTCGTAGTGGAATAAAAAGACAATATCAATGCCCCTTGGAAGAGCTGTGGAGTTCAGAGTGGTTTAACCAGACGGTTTTAATACCCCTTGGAAGAGAAGTGGAGGTCACAGTAGCTTAACAAGACTGTTTTAAAGCCCCTTGGAAGAGTGGTGGAGGTCGCAGTGGATTAAATAGTAGTGTTGAGCCACCCCCTAGTGTTCGAGTTCGGTTCGGTTCGCCGAACTGTTCATCGAACTGTTCGTCGAACACCTTCGAACACCGTTAAAACCAATGGCAGGCAAACAAAAACACATAGAAACACATAGAAAACACCTTCAAAGGTGTCCAAAAGCTGACAAACTGCTCAGAAGACACAACTAACACATGGAAAAGTGACAAGTACATATAGTCATGCGAAAAGAAAAGAGGTGGAGGAGTAAAAGGAGGGGGAGACACAGATATAGGCATGTCATGCGCTTCTAAAATCCAAAAAGTGAGAAGCCGACACGTTCAGTCCGCTCCTGCCCGTGCCACCTCCGTGTCGCCGGGTTTGTGCCAGAGCCGTGGTGAACCCTCACGGCCAGCCCCCCTCTCCCAATACTGGTGCCTGTCCGCTGGTGGGTCGAGCGAGCCCCCCTGTGGTGGAGGCAGCTCTAAGCTTTTTAATTTAAATTGTCTCTCTAATTTGAATGAATACACTTTAAATCCATTTACAAGGATCTATTGGAGGGCAAGTCTCATGCCAGCAGCCGCGTAATTCCAGCTCCAGTAGCGTCCACTAAAGCTGCTGCAGTTAAAAAGCTTTTATAAGGATCGAGCTCGGCTGTCCACCGCAAGACATCCTACTGCCAGTCCCAGCCCCTATGCCTTGGGGTGCCTCCTGATGCTCTTCACTGAGTATCCCGTGGTCCCGAAGCATTTCCTTTGAAAAAATTAAGTGTCCAAACTACAGGTGGTGTAGCTTGCTTAACAGCCGGGATAATCCGCTGACTAGCAGACACTGCTACTAGGCACAAAGTATTTCCTGGGCTAGATGCAGTTAAAAATTTGTAATTATATACTCTCGTTGGATGCTGAGAAAGCATTCCATAGAGTCTCCTGGCACGCCATATATGATTCTCTTAAAAAGCTTGGGGTAGGGGTCTAGGGGACCCTTTTATAGCCAAAATCACGGCCCTGTATCACAATACGTCACCTAGGCTGAAGATAAATGAGGGCTCGTTTGCTACAGAGGTATTGCACCTCACCCAGAGGTGTGATATCTCACTCTCAGGTAAGGATGGAGTGTGGATCAGGACCCCGACACCTGCATGCATTACACCACATTGCCGTGGGGCAGGGAGACCAATATGCCCCTGAGATGGGCACGACAGTCACTGACCCTGGCTGGAGTGGGGGGAGGGAACACTGAGGAAGGGGAACCCTGTAGTGCAGGAGCAGGGAGGAAGCAGTTCCTGGGTGCATTGATAAGGGAGTATAAAAGGTGGGCACCATATTAGTTCAGAGCAGAGAAGTCTGAGCAGAAGTGACAGGGAGCAGGGGCTCTGCATGAGCTCTGCTCCGGAGGCGGGCCTAGTAACACAGGCCCAGGCCTGGAAGAGGGAGAAGGAAGGAAGAGGAGCGGAGAAGGCTCCAGGAACGAGGAACGAAGGGATCTCAGGGGTGCGGACGGGCGAGTCGCCACCGCACGCCCGAATCCACCTGCGTAGAGGGGTCAGGCCAAAGGGGGAGACCGGTCCCTGAAACTAGTGGAGGCGGGAAACGACCCTCAGCTAGAAACCGGAGGCTGTGACATTTACACCCGCTAGGAAGGCACCACATAGGGTCAGGGAAACTGGTGCCAAGTTTACCAAGAGGAGGCCCAAGGCAGCCGGACAGAAGCGTTGGTAAGAAAGGCCAGACAAAGGACACACAAAGGGGGTCCTGTGAAGCGCTCCAAAGTTATCTGGGAGTTGTCTGAGCCCCTCACCTGGTGAGCACAGTACGACGTGGGCAGCCATTACCTGCAGACGTGGTCTGGATAATAAGAACTGTGAGTAAAGGCCCTGGACTGCATCACTGACTCCGTGTCGTTACTGCTGCTGCCCTGCACCATCACCCCCATCCTCCGCATACACTGCCCTGAGGCTATACTCCTCCCGTGGGGAGTTATGCTACGCTCTGCTGCACCCACAACACCAGCCTCAGCGGTCTGCCCTGCAGTGGCGGTTCACTCTGACCGCAATCCACGGGTGGCGTAGTCGGACATTTAAACATCAAAACCACATAAATAGTTCCGCCACTGGTTTGACCACCCTGAGCCACGGAACCGGGTCGCCGCCACGAAGACTACAACCACCAGCATCCACCAAAAAGGGTCCGGCTCCGGGTGTCCCAAGGCCCAGGGGGTGTGTCAGAACATTTTCATCACCTTTCACAATCACCAATGGGACAAGGCAGGGATGTCCTCTGTCCCCTCACTTATACATCCTAGTGACGGAGCACCTGCTCTCATCAATTCGCCATAACCCCAATATTAGGTGGATTGAGGTGGGAGGCACCGAGTACAAGTGCTCTCTATTTGCTGATGATGTCCTAGTATATATCACTCAATCACATATATCCATCCATGCTGTTATGGCTGAAATAGATCACTTTGTTACATGGTCAAATTTTAAAATCAATCAAGTCTGAGGCCCTCGATGTCTCCCTCCCCAAATCCATATAGGATTCCATCCAGTCTAACTTTCCCTTTGCCTGGCCCTCACAGGGTATCAAATACTTAGGAATTCCTATTCATAGAGACCTCTCCCATCTATGTTATCTTAATTTTGGGCCCTTTATTGAACAACTCCATACAGACCACGGTTGGCAAGTTAGAACTGTAAGATTCACTACGTGAACCACTGGTGTTTTGTGGAAAAGCACATGTACACTGTGTTCCAAATTATTATGCAAAAAGTGTTTAGGAGTGATAAGGGAAGAATTTGTTTGTTTGTCAGTTAAACTCATTGATGGTGATGTGTGTCAGGGCTCTTTATATCACTGTAAGCAATTGCAGACACCTGGGCTAATTAGTTTGGCAGGTGTGTCCAATGAAAGGCAAGACTACTTAAGAAGGCTGTCTCACATTATTAAGCAGCCTACATTTTCTGCCAAAATGGGAAAGAAAAAGGATGTGTCGGCTGCTGAGAAGCAACAAATTGTGGAGTGTTTAGGTCAAGGCATGACTACAATCAACATTGTGCGATGATCAGGATGAAGTGTCTTGGCAATCAAGAAGTATGTAGCTGATTCACAGTACACACGTGTGCGTGCTGATAAGGGCAAATTGAGGACTCTTTCCTACAGGCAATTACGTCAGGTTAAAAGAGCAGCGGCAAAAAAGCCTTGTCATAGCAGCAGACAAGTTTTTGAAGCTGCTGGTGCCTCCAACGTCCCCCGAACAACAAGATGCAGGGTCCTTCAGAGGTTTGCAGCTGTGCATACGCCATCCTGTCGACCTCCTCTATCCACTTCACACAAGCAGAAACGGCTCCAGTGGGCCAAACATTACATGAAGACTGATTTCAAAACTGTTTTGTTCACGGATGAGTGCCGTGCAGCGCTCGATGGTCCAGATGGATGGAGTGGAGGAGGATGGCTGGTTGATGGACACCCCACGCAAACACGGCTACAGCGCCAACAAGGAGGAGGTGGAGTAATGTTTTGGGCTGGAATCATGGGGAGAGAGATTGTCGGCCCCTTTAGGATCCCTGAAGGCGCTAAAGATGAACTCCATAATGTATGTGGATTTTCTCAAACAGCACTTCCTGCCATGGTTCAAGAAGAAGAACCGTGTATTTCACAGCAAGATCATTTTTTTGCATGATAATGCACCATCTCATGCTGCACATAAAACATCTGCATCTCTGGCTGATATGGGCATAAAAGGGGACAAACTTATGGTGTGACCCCCATGCTCCCCTGACCTCTACCCCATTCAGAACCTCTGGAGCATCATCAAAAGGAGTGTCTATGATGACGGGAGGCAGTTCACATCTAAGCAACAGCTCTGGGAGGGTATTCTGTCCTCATGCAAAACAATTGAAGCAGAAACCATCCAAAACCTGACAAATTCAATGGACGAGAGAGTTCAGAAGCTCCTTTTGAACAAGGGGTCCTATGTGAACATGTAACATCACCTAGAATAAAGTTTTGAGTTGAAAACTGTTTGATTTCAGTTTCTAATAACCTGCTAATGCTTATAATTTCAAAAATGACCATTTTTTTGGTCTTTATTAAAATGAAAAGGTTGATCGAAAAGTTTGGGGGATCTAAGAGTGTGGCAACCCAGTAGTCATGATTACTTCAAATTCTAACAATATGAGGGTCATGTTGCAGGTAGTGCAGCAAGAAGGCACTTATGTGTCTTGCGCATCTCGGAGCCCCAAAATTATTTTCCGGGCTAGATGCAGCTAAAAATTATTATTAATTTTAAATCTGGTGGAGCTTAGTATAGATGGCCTAATAGGATCAGTGCTGCACACTGCTACAAAGCCCAAATTATTTTCCAGTCAAGATACAGATAAACATGATTAGTAATTTTAAATCTGGTGGAGCTTATTATAGATGGCCTAATAGAATCAGTGCTGCACACTGCTACAAAGCCCAAATTATTTTCCAGCCAAGATACAGATAAACATGATTAGTAATTTGAAAGCTTAAAACGGTTGGTAGGGTGATTTTAACCAATCATCAAGCTTTTACTCTCCCCAGGATGACACAGGGGTAGAAAAGTCATTTCGGATCCATGATTTGTTCAACTTTATGAACGTGAGTCTGTCTACATTATCAGTGGAGAGCCGCGTGCGCTTATCTGTCAGCACACCACCAGCAGCGCTGAACACACGTTCAGACAGAACGCTGGCTGCGGGGCATGACAAGATCTCCAAGGCGTAAGTGGCTAGCTCCGGCCATTTATCCAGATTGGAAGCCCAAAAAGAGCAAGGGTCCAGTGACACAGTCATGGCTTCAATGTTTACTTGGAGATACTCCTGTACCATCGTCTCTAGGCGTTGACTATGTGTCAGACTTCTTGTCTCCTGTGGCCTTGCAAAGGATGGGCTAAAAAAGTGGTGAAATGATTCCGCAAAATTGATGTTACCAGCAGATACTGTGGTTCTGTTACGGTTTGAGTGCTGAACACTTGACGGTCCCACGGTTGGCAAGTTGGAACTGTGAGATTCACTACGTGCACCACTGGTGTTTTGTGGAAAAGCACATGTAAGATTCTGCAACAGTCTCTGCTGATACTCCTGCATGCGTGCATCCCTTTCTATGGCAGGAATAATTTCTGCAAATTTACTTTTGTACCGGGGATCTAACAGTGTGGCAACCCAGTAGTCAGGATTATTTCTAATTCTCACAATTCGAGGGTCATGTTGCAGGTAGTGCAGCAAGAAGGCACTCAAGTGTGTTGCGCATCCAGGAGCACCAAGTCCCTGTTGTGTTGGTGGCGAGGTAACAATCATGCTTCCTTCCTCTGTCCTCTCCCCCCAACCTCGCACAACAGAAATGTGATCAAGGTCTCCCTCGTCTGATGAGTCTTCCATCAGTTCGTCCTCCACTCCTTCCTGGGCTCCTGCACCTTCCTCACTAGTTTGGCTGCTACCATGCGCCCTGGTAAAACCATCTCCCCCACCCTCACATGCCTGCCTCCTTGGTGCTGCCGACCGTCTGGACCTTGCAGATGTTAGCCCTTCCGCATACAACTCCTCCTCCTCTACTTCCTCCACCTCCTCTGGTGCCACCACCTGACTCCGAATTCTGTTTAACATGTGCTCCAGCATGTAAATCACCGGAATAGTCATGCTGATAATGGCATCGTCAGCACTAAACATCTTCGTCGCCATTTCAAAACTATGCAGAAGGGTGCATAGGTCCCTGATCTGAGACCACTCCTCCAGCGTGATTTGCCCCACCTCTGGATCTCGTTGGCCCAGGTTATACGTCAGAACGTATTGCACCAGGGCTTTTCGGTGCTGCCACAGTCGCTGCAACATGTGCAGAGTTGAATTCCACCGGGTAGGCACGTCGCATTTTAGCCGGTGAAGTGGCAGGCCCAACGACTTCTGTAGAGATGTAAGTCGCTGAGCTGCGGGATGCGAACGGCGGAAGTGAGCACACAGCGACCGTGCCCTCTGCAGAAGGCCATCTAGTCTGGGATAGTGGGCTAAAAATTGCTGGACAACCAGGTTCAACACGTGAGCCATACAAGGCACGTGTGTGACATTGCCCCGGCGAAGGGCCGCACCCAGGTTTGCAGCATTGTCGCACACGGCCTTCCCTGGTTTCAGGTCCAGTGGAGACAACCATTCATGAAATTGGTTCCCCAGAGCTGACCACAACTCCTCAGCTGTGTGACTCACATTTCCCAGACATTTCAAAGTAAAAACCGCCTGATGACGTTGAGCCCTACTGCCAGCATAGTAAGGAGGTGTGCAGGATCCCTTCTGCACAGTTAGAAAGCTTGTGGCATGACCAGACAGGCTTTGGGTGCAGGTGGAAGACCGAGAGGAGGTTGAGGAGGCAGAAGCAGTGGAGGAACTTTGACATAAAGAGGATTGACGCAAAACTCGTGGGGACGGCAAGACTTGGACAGCAGCCCCTTGTCCTGCTGTCACCATAGTTACCCAGTGCCCAGTCAGCGACATGTAACACCCCTGTCCATGCCTACTCGTCCAAGTGTCTGTAGTGAAATGCACCCTGTCACACACAGAGTTTCTCAAAGAAGCGGTGATGTTGTGTGCGACATGCTGGTGGAGCGCAGGCACACCTTTCTTTGAGAAGTAGTGACGACTGGGCATCTGGTACTGGGGCACTGCGACGGACATAAGGTCTCGAAAATCCTCTGTGTCCACCAGGCGGAAAGGCAGTATTTCTGTAGCCAAGAGCTTGCAGATGGTGAAATTCAACCTCCAAGCTTTCTCATGGCTAGGAGAAAATGGTCTTTTACTTGTCCACATCTGAGGGACCGAGGGCTGGCTGTTGTGCTTAGACGGGGTTGATAAGGGTGTCCCCGGCAAACTGCCGGTCTGTGAGGAAGATGCAGGCGGACATGTTAGGTTGCCTTGATCCAAAGATGGTGCTATCGATGTCGGACAGCGCTCAACACCAGCTGGTGTTACCACCTCCAAAGAAAATGATGACCTGCCAATCACGCTGGCTGTTGCGGGTAAAGAGGTGGCAGGTCTGCGCCCCAAAACAGGTGTGACTGCTGTCCCCCCAGTCACAGAGGATGAAGAGGCCGCGGATGCACAAGATATGGCAGACAGCGGTTGGCCCGGCCGGCTAGGCCGCATTGTAGCACACTGAGCTTCCCACTGCAACTTATGCTTCATGTCCATGTGTCCGTTCATGCATGAAGTACTCAAACTATGTATTTTCTGGCCTCTACTTAGCTTTTGCTGACAAATGTTACAGATAACACGAGTTGGGTCATCTTTATCGATCTGAAAAAATGCCCAGGCTATGCAAGGCTTAGCACCCATGCGACCTGAAGAGCCACCACAACTTGTGGTGAGAGGCAGAGTTGTGTTTGAGGATGCAGTTGTTGACGTGCTTCCAGTACTACGTCTCTGTCCAGGAAGGCGCAACCTGACCTCGTCGTCACTAGCATCTTCCTCCACCTCCTCTGCTGACCTCATCTCTTGGCTGACTGTGGGTTGACAGTAAGTGGGATCTCCAACCTCATCATCATCACCCTGTGCGTTATCACACCCGTCGTCCTCAGAGCCAACCTGTTCCTGCCCTGACAAAAAACTAAAGTTGTCGCTCCAATCAGGTATTTGAGTCTCATCATCGTCTTCCTCATTGTCTCCACCAACAGGAGTTACAGTTTGGGAATGAGGGTCTACATTATGGTCAGAACCTTCTGAGTCTGGTCCTGGATCCGACTCATAAAGATTCTGGGCATCAGTGCAGATCATTTCCTCGTCTGGATTCACAGAAGCGCTGGAGTCGACCTCTGATTCCCAGGCTATAGTATGAGTAAACAGCTCTGCAGACTCAACCATCTGTTCTACCTCATACTCAGACGGGCAGCTGGAGATTTGGGAGCTGTGAGGAAGCAAGTGCGATTGGGGTGACACCTTTGAGGACTGGAGTATTTGTGATGTTGAAGTTGATGTGGAGGAGAGCCCACTTAAAGGAGCACTTGATATCCGTTGAAGCACCTGCTGTTTTTGTGCCTCATCTGGAATTTGTAGCGATTCAGAGCTAGATGCAGAAAAAAATTATATTCAGTTTGCAACCTGATGGAGGTCAGTATAGATGGACTAATAGACCAAGTCCCACACACAGCTAGAAGGCCAAATATTTTTTCAGAGGTAGATGCAGATAAAAATTATTTTTAATTTGCAGCCTGATGGAGGTCAGTATAGATGGACTAATAGAGAAAGTCCCACACACTGCTAGAAGGCCAAATATTTTTTCAGAGCTAGATGCAGACAAAAAATTATTTTGAATTTGCAACCTGATGGAGGTCAGTATAGATGGACTAATAGAGAAAGTCCCACACACAGCTAGAAGGCCAAATATTTTTTCAGAGCTAGATGCAGAAAAAAATTATATTCAGTTTGCAACCTGATGGAGGTCAGTATAGATGGACTAATATAACAAGTCCCACACACATCTAGAAGCCCAAATATTTTTTCAGAGGTAGATGCAGAAAAAAATTATATTCAGTTTGCAACCTGATGGAGGTCAGTATAGATGGATTAATAGAACAAGACCCACACACAGCTAGAAGCCCAATATTTTTTCAGAGGTAGATGCAGAAAAAATATATATTCAGTTTGCAACCTGATGGAGGTCAGTATAGATGGACTAATAGAGAAAGTCCCACACACAGCTAGAAGGCCAATATTTTTTCAGAGCTAGATGCAGATATAAATTATTTTTAATTTGCAACCTGATGGAGGTCAGTATAGATGGACTAATAGAGAAAGTCCCACACACTGCTAGAAGGCCAAATATTTTTTCAGAGCTAGATGCAGATATAAATTATTTTTAATTTGCAACCTGATGGAGGTCAGTATAGATGGACTAATAGAGAAAGTCCCACACACTGCTAGAAGGCCAAATATTTTTTCAGAGCTAGATGCAGACAAAAAATTATTTTGAATTTGCAACCTGATGGAGGTCAGTATAGGTGGACTAATAGAGAAAGTCCCACACACTTCTAGAAGGCCAAATATTTTTTCAGAGCTAGATGCAGAAAAAAATTATATTCAATTTGCAACCTGATGGAGGTCAGTATAGATGGACTAATAGAATGATGCTATGCCCAAAAGATTTTACTTCACTAGCTGCAGTAAAAAAATTGGTATTCTACACACAGGTGGTATATCTTGCAACACAGATAGGCTACTCCACTGACTAACACACTCTGCAATAGGCCAAAAAGGATTAGCTTTGCTAGATTCAGCCAAATGCTGTGAAAAAAACTTGCACAGCACTGGCACAGACCTGCCTGGCAAAAACTGATAGGAACTGATGTAACCTAGTCCAGAAAAAGACTGCAATTACAATTAGTCTTTACTCCCACAACCTATCTATTTAAGAGCACAGACCTGCCTGATAAAAGTCATAGGAAATGCTGTAACCTCATCCTTAAAAGGACTGCAATCACAACTATTCCCTACTCCCAAGCTATCTGTAGATTTGTGCGAAAATTGGCTTGAAATTAACAAGGTATAGCGCACACAGCAACAGCGGTGCCGTCTAACACGCAGCTGCAGCAGTGAGAAAATGGTGGCGACGGGGAAAATGGCTTGGTCTTATAGGGCAAGGACATGTGACATACACTGCCAATGACACATGCCCTTGCTTTTGTGAAAAACAGCAGTTCGCTCCGTGTGTGCGCTGCTGATAGGCTGACAGACTGCACCTCCCCACTGCAAATGCGGGAAAGAGAAAAAAAAATGGAGATCTTCATTATTCCTGCAGAGATCTATCCCCTGCCCCTCCCCCCACCCCGCTGTACACTCAAACTGCGTATTAACTTTAATTTTCATCATTACTGAGAAAAAATCCAGTTATGATTTTGGTGCACGAACAGTTATCGAACATACCCTCGAACAGCCGAATTTTTCTCAAATCGTTCGTGTTCGCCGAACGGCTCGAACATCGCCCAAAACAGCTCGAATTTGAGATTGGCGAACAGTTCGAGTCGAACAATGCTCATCTCTATTAAATAGACAATATCAATGCCCCTTAGAAGAGAGGTGGAAGTCGCAGTGGAATAAAAAGACATTGTCAATGCCACTTGGAAGAGTGGTGGAGGTTACAGTGGAATAAAAATACAATATCAATGCCCCGTGGAAAAGACATGAACGTGACAGTAGCTTAACAAGACCGCTTTAATGCCCCTTGGAAGAGTGGTGGAGGTTTCAGTGGATTAAAAAGACAATATCAATGCCCATTGGAAGAGTGGTAGAGGTCGCAGTGGAACTAAAACACAAAATCAATGCCCCTTGGAAGAGTGGTGGAGGTTACAGTGGAATAAAAAGACAATATTAATGCACCAATGAAGAGTTGTGGAGGTCACTGTAGTTTAACAAGGTGGTCTTAACGCCCCTTGGAAGAGTGGTGGAGGTCGCAGTGGAATAAATAGTCAATGTCAATGCCCCTTGGAAGAGTGGTGGAGGTTAGAGTGGAATAAAAAGAAAATGCCAGTGCTCCTTGGAAGATCTGTGGATTTCAGAGTGGTTTAAATTGACGGTTTTAATGCCCTTTGCAAGAGACGTGGAGGTCACAGTGGATTAAAAAGACAATATCAATGCCCCTTGGAAGAGTGGTGGAGGACGCAGTGGATTCAAAAGACAATATCAATGCCCCTTATAAGAGTGGTGGAGGTCGCAGTGGAATAAAAAGACAATATCAATGCCCCGTGGAAGGGACGTGGAGGTCACAGTAGCTTCACAAGACAGTTTTAATGACCCTTGGAGGAGAGGTGGATGTCGCAGTTGATTAAAAAGACAATATCAATGCCCCTTGGAAGAGTGGTGGAGGTCGCTGTGGAATAAAAAGACAATATCAATGCCGCTTGGAAGAGTGGTGGATGTTACAGTCGAATAAAAAGACAATATCAATGCCTCTTATAAGAGCTGTGGAGTTCAGAGTGTTTAACCAGACTGTTTTAATGCCCCTTGTAAGAGACGAGGAGGTCACAGTAGCTTAACAAGACTGTTTTAATGCCCCTTGGAAGAGTGGTGGAGGTCGCAGTGGATTAAAAAGACAATATCAATGCCCCTTAGAAGAGTGGTGGAGGTCGCAGTGGAATAAAAAGACAATATCAATTCCACTTGAAAGAGATGTGGAGGTCGCAGTGGAATAAAAAGACAATATCAGTGCCTCGTGGAAGAGACTTGGAGGTCACAGTAGCTTAACAAGATGGTTTTAATACCCCTTGGAAGAGAGGTGGAGGTCGCAGTGGATTAAAAAAGATACTATCAATTCCCCTTGAAAGAGTGGTGGAAGTTACAGTGAAATAAAAAGACAATATCAATGCCCCTTGGAAGAGTGGTGGAGTTCGCTGTGGAATAAAAAGACAATATCAATGCCCCTTGGAAGAGCTGTGAAGTTCAGAGTGGTTTTACCAGACAGTTTTAATGCCGCTTGGAAGAGACGTGGAGGTCATAGTAGCTTAACAAGATGGTTTTATTGCCCCTTGGAAGAGTGGTGGAGGTTACATTTTAATAAAAAGGCAATATCAATGCCCCTTGGAAGAGTGGTGGAGGTTACAGTGGAATAAAAAGACAATATCAATGCCCTGTAGAAGAGACGTGGAGGTCACAATAGCTTAACAAGATGGTTTTAATGCCCCTTGGAAGAGTGGTGGAGGTCGCAGTGGATTACAAAGACAATATCAATGCCCCGTGGAAGAGTGGTGGAGGTTACAGTGAATTAAAAAGACAATATCAATGCCCCGTTGAAGAGACGTGGTGGTCACAGTAGCTTAACAAGACTGTTTTAATGCCCCTTGGTAGAGTGGTGGAGGTTGCAGTGGAATAAAAAGACAATATCAATGCCCCTTGGAAGAGTGGTGGAGGTTATAGTGGAATAAAAAGACAATATCAATGCCCCTTGGAAGAGCAGTGGAGTTTAGAGTGGTTTAACCAGACGGTTTTAATGTCCCTTGGAAGAGACGTGGAGGTCACAGCAGCTTAACAAGATGGTTTTGATGCCCCTTGGTAGAGTGGTGGAGGTCGCAGTGGATTAAAAAAGATAATATCCATGCCCTTTGGAAGAGTGGTGGAGGTCGCAGTGGAATAAAAACATAATATCAATGCCCCGTGGAAGAGCCGTCGAGGTCACAGTAGGTTATCAAGACGTTTTAACTCCCCTTGGAAGAGTGGTGGAGGTCGCAGAGAATTAAAAAGACCATATCAATGCCCCTTGGAAGAGTGGTGGAGGTCGCAGTGGAATGAAAAGTCAATATCAATGCCCCGTGGAAGAGACGTGGAGGTCACAGTAGCTTAACAAGACGGTTTTAATGCCTGTTGGAAAAGTGGTGAAGGTTACAGTGGAATAAAAAGACAATATCAATGTCCCTTGGAAGAATTGTGGATAGTGTTGAGCTTTCCGATACTGTAATATCGGTTATCGGCCGATATTCGCGGTATCGGAGTTCCGATACTGAGTTCCGATATTTTTACAATATCGAATACCAGAATCGGAAGTATCCATAATGCCTGCGCTCTGCATTGTCTCTGAAGGATGACAAGCTGGATATCAGCGCTCAGCTGCGATCCAGCCTGTCATCAGAATGCCATCCCAGATTTCTCCTGATTGTTTAAAAGCCGGCGGGCGGTAAATAGCCGCCGGCTTTTAAACAATCACACAGCCCCATACTGCTTCCCCGCAGCCTACCACCCCGATCCTCCGCTCCCCTCGCCACCTCCCATCCCGATCGTAAGTTAGGACCGGGCGGGGAGCGCAGCACCAGGGAGCGGGGAGCGAAGGATCCGGGCCGGGAAGTCGGCAGTGAAAAGACTTCACCGCCGGCTGTCCCGTTCTGTGCAGCGCTCTCCCGCCGGTTATTTCAAGTGAACAGCTGAGGTATCAGGTGATGCTGATCGGCTGTTCATTTGAAGTAGCAGCGGTGCCCTCAGAGTGTTCGTGTGAGTTCATCCTTGACTGCATTGCATGAACTCACATGAACTTTCCCACGGCCGCACAGGTCAGCCTCACCTCCCAGACCATCAGACCGGTCATGATTGGTGTCTGCGCGGTGTCTGCACGATGTGTGCGCGATGAGTGCGCGATGTGTGCGTGATGTGTGCGCGATTTGTGTGCGCAGGCAGACATAGGTCGATGTGACACTACTACTCCCATCGGCCTATGTCTGTCCCCCGTCCACTCGTGCCAGCAGGATCAGCTTGATGGGAGCAGTAGTTCCCATCAGCCTGATCCTGCTATTTAAATTGCCCTTTAAACTGGCCCATATGTTATTTTGTCCCCCATAGTTTTCTATTTTTGCCCCTATACATGTTTTATTTAGGCCCCCATATTTTTTTGGGGGGGTTGTTGGTCCCCAATAAATTTTAAATACATTTCATTGGTGGCCAGTGGTTACCTAAAATAAATTAGTTTATACATTACCTGTCCCCGCCGATCGCCACCTAAAATAAAGTAAAAAATAAAAAACTACACCTATACTCACCTAGACACCTAATTCCCCGAAGCCATTGATCTCCTGTAATAAAATATAAAATGATAAACCACAACCTTATCCTTACCCCTCCGTAGTAGTCCACAAGTGTCCCACGAAGATCTCCAGTTTAGAGCAGCCACATAAAATGTGACCGCTCTAAACCGCTGCCGCCGCTACAATAACGGGGCCTTAAAGCAGCCCCGTCATTGCATAAGCGGGTTCGCCGGAGTTCAGGCAGCGCTGCTCCGGTCAGCTCCTTTACGGCCCTGCTGTACCATGAGAAATTCCCACGGTACAGCAGTGCCGTAAAGGAGGTCTCCGGAGCTGCGCTGACTGAATGCACTCCGGTGACCTCAGTCAGTGGCTCCCGCTGCCGGGAGCGGACGTGTTCCCGCCAGTGTGAGCTTACAGCAGCCATGCACAGCTGTCACCATCTCCAGATGTGACAGCTGTGCATGGGAGATCAGCGCAGGAACGTGGACAGGTAACTCTTTTTTTTTAGTAAACTAAGAATTAAATAAAATGGTGTGTTTTATTTCAAATAAATTATTTTTTTCTGGGTGTAGTGTGTGTTTTTTCTTTTTAACACTTTTTAGGTTAGTAATGGGGGTGTCTTATAGACGCCCATCATTACTAACCTGGACTTCACGGCAGCTGGCGCTGACATGAACCCCACCACTATTACCCCCTGCCACCGCACCAGGGCAGCGTGGAAGAGCGAGGCTAAGTGCCAGAATTGGCGCATCCTATGGATGCGCCTTTTCTGGGGCGGCTGAGGGCTGGTGTTTCTAGCCTGGGAGGGGGCCAATATTCATGGCACCCTTCCTGGGCTATTAATATCAGCCCCCAGCTGTCTGCCTAGCCTTTGCTAGCTATTAAAATAGGGGGGACCCCACGTCAATTTTTTTGGGCTGTCTCCCCATTTTAATAGCTAGTAAAGGCTAGGTATTCAGCTGGGGGCTGATATTAGTAGCCTGGGAAGCTCCGTGGGTATTACCCCCTTCCCAGGCTTCAAACATCTGCCCCAGCCGTCTGCTTAACCTCCGCTAGAGACTAAAATTATGGGGGATCCCACGCCAATTTTTTTTTAATAAATCCTTTATTTTAACACTAAGTGACACTTGAGGGGTTAATAAAGATGCAGTCCCTAAATTATTATTTATTTTTTAATTAATTTTTCCCAAAAATTTTGACGTGGGCTTTGCCATATTTTTGTATGCCAGACAGGTACAGCATCCAGGAACGGGCTGCCCCCAACTCCCAGCTGCCTATTTGTACCTGGCCGAACACAACAATATAGGGAAGCCCTTTTTTTTAATTATTTCATGAATTTCATGAAATTAGTAAAAAAAAAATACGTGGGGCTTCACCCTATTTTTGTGTCCAGCCAGGTACAACTAAGCAGCTGGGGGCTGGAATCCACAGTGCAGGGTGGCCCAAGCTTTGTGGGCCCCCCCCTGCTGCGAACTGCAGTCCGCAGCCACCCCAGAAAATGTTGCGTTCATAGAAGCGCCATCTTCTGGCGCTGTATCCAGCTCATCCAGGGCCCTGGTGCGGTGGCTCACTGGGTAATAAAGGGGTTAGGGCCAGCTTTGTATTATCAGCTGGCCCTAAGCCCGAAATTCATGGGGTCACGTTAATATTAGACATGACCGCCATGAATTTATAGTAAAGTATTTAAAAAAAACACAAACACCCACAATAAAGTCCATTAATCGAAATAAACACACAATTCTTTATTGTTCTAAATTAAACTCTACTTACCGTCACGCCCATTCCAGCTGAAGCCAACGATCTCCTGCAATAAAAGTAAAATAATAAAGCAACATCATCCTTACCTTTCCATGGTCCCCAGGACAGCTTCAGCTCTGCTACATCGAGATGACAGGCTTGATCGCAGCAGAAAGCTGCCATCCAGCCTGTCATCCCACAGACACTGAGAAGCGCAGGCATGCTTATACTCCTCAGTGTCTGGCTGTGACGGCATCCAGATGAGCTGACAATGAACTCAGCTCACCTCATGCATGTCACTGACAGCGTGGGAGAATTCTCCAGTGCATGCGGTGAGCGTGAGAGACTCGGATCATCTGGATGCCGTCACAGCCTGACACTGAGGAGCGCAAGCATGCCTGCGCTTCTCAGTGTCTGCGGGATGACAGGCTATATGGCAGCTTTCTGCTGCGATCCAGCCTGTCATCTCGATGTAGCAGAGCTGGAGCTGTCCTGGGAACCATGGAAAGGTAAGGATGATGTTTATTTATTATTTTTCTTTTATTCCAGGAGATCGTTGGCTTCAACTGGAATGGGCGTGATGGTAAGTATGGTTTAATTTAGAACAATAAAGAATTGTGTGTTTATTTCAATTAAAGGACTTTATTCTGGGTGTTGTGTTTTTTTTAAATACTTTACTATAAATTCATGGCGGTCATGTCTAATATTGGCGTGACCCCATGAATTTCGGGCTTAGGGCCAGCATATAATACCAAGCTGGCCCTATCCCCTTTATTACCCAGTGAGCCACCGCACCAGGTCCCTGGATGAGTTGGGTACAGCGCCAGAAGATGGCGCTTCTATGAACGCGCCATTTTCCAGGGTGGCTGCGGACTGCAATTTGCAGCAGGGGGGGGGGCAGAAAGCTTGGGCCTCCCAGCGCTGCGGATTCCAGCCGCCAGCTGCCTAGTTGTACCTGGCTGGACACAAAAATAGGGCGAAGCCCCAAGTATTTTTTTTTTAAATTATTTCATGAAATTCATGAAATAATAAAGAAAAAAAGGGCTTCCCTATATTGTTGTGTCCGGCCAGGTACAAATAGGCAGCTGGTGGTTGGGTGCACTTCAATTTTTTTTTAATTATTTCAGGTAATTCATGAAATAATTAAAAAAAATTGACTTGGGGCTTCGCACTATATTTGTGTCCAGCCAGGTACAGCAGGCAGCAACGGGCTGCACCCAACCACCAGCTGCCTATTTGTACCTGGTTGGACACAACAATATAGGGAAGCCCTTTTTTTCTTAATTATTTCATGAAATAATAAAAAAAAAAAAAAAACGTGGGGCTTCGCCCTATTTTTGTGTCCAGCCAGGTACAACTAGGCAGCTGGGGGCTGGAATCTGCAGCGCAGGGAGGCCCAAGCTTTCTGGGCTCCACCCGCTACAAATTGCAGTCCGCAGCCACCCCAGAAAATGGCGCATTCATAGAAGCGCCATCTTCTGGCGCTGTACCCAACTCATCCAGGGCCCTGGTGCGGTGGCTCACTGGGTAACAAAGGGGTTAGGGCCAGCTTGGCATTATCAGCTGGCCCTAAGTCCGAAATTCATGGGGTCACGCCAATATTAGACATGACCGCCATAAATTTATAGTAAAGTATTTAAAAAAAAACACAACACCCAGAATAAAGTCCTTTAATTGAAATAAACACACAATTCTTTATTGTTATAAATTAAACCATACTTACCATCACGCCCATTCCAGCTGAAGCCAACGATCTCCTGCAATAAAAGAAAAATAATAAAGCAATATCATCCTTACCTTTCGATGGTTTCCAGGACAGCTCCAGCTCTGCTACATCGAGATGACAGGCTGGATCGCAGCAGAAAGCTGCCATCCAGCCTGTCATCCCGCAGACACTGAGAAGCGCAGGCATGCTTGCGCTCCTCAGTGTCAGGCTGTCACGGCATCCAGATGAGCCGAGTCTCTCACGCTCACCTCATGCGCAGGAGAATTCTCCCACGCTGTCAGTGACGTGCATGAGGTGAGCTGAGTTCATTGTCGGCTTATCTGGATGCCGTCAAAGCCAGACACTGAGGAGCGCAAGCATGCCTGCGCTTCGCAGTGTCTGCGGGATGACAGGCTGGATGGCAGCTTTCTGCTGCGGTCCAGCCTGTCATCTCGATGTAGCAGAGCTGAAGCTGTCCTGGGAACCATGGAAAGGTAAGGATGAGGTTGCTTTATTATTTTTCTTTTATTGCAGGAGATCGTTGGCTTCAGCTGGAATGGGCGTGATGGTAAGTATGGTTTAATTTAGAACAATAAAGAATTGTGTCTTTATTTCAATTAAAGGACTTTATTCTGGGTGTTTGCGTTTTTTTTTTAACTTTGACTATGGGGTTAGTAATGGGGGTGTCTTATAGACGCCTCTCCATTACTAACCTGGGCTTGATGTCAGCTGGCATTATAAGCTGACATCAACCCCAGGCCTATTACCCCACTGCCACTGCTACAGGGCAATGGGAAGAGCGAGGCTAAGTGCCAGAATTGGCGCATCCTATGGATGCGCCATTTCTGGGGCAGCTGATGGCTGGTGTTTCTAGACTGGGAGGGGGCCAATATTCATGGCACCCTTCCTGGGCTATTAATATCAGCCCCCAGCTGTCTGACTAGCCTTTGCTAGCTATTAAAATAGGGGGGACCCCAAGTCATTTTTTTGCGGGGGTCCCCCATTTTAATAGCTAGTAAAGGCTAGGTATTCAGCTGGGGGCTGATATTAGTAGCCTGGGAAGCTCCGTGGGTATTACCCCCTTCCCAGGCTTCAAACACCTGCCCCAGCAGTCTGCTTAACCGCCGCTAGAGCCTAAAATTATGGGGAACCCCACGCCAATTTTTTTTTTAATAAATCCTTTATTTTAACACTAAATAACAAGTACAGTAAGCAACACTGTCACTGTACTTCATATATATGTTACTGACATGTTTCTATCTATCTAATCTATGTGTGATGCTCTATTCTTTCTGTTATAAATTATCGGGTACCGCTGCTGAATTGCCGGCCGGCTTTTTTAAAGAGACGGTGCATGAAAACACTGTTATTTTTTTAAATAAATCCTTTACACTAAATGACAAGTACAGTAAGCAACATTGTCACTGTACTTCATATATATGTGACTGACATGTTTCTATCTATCTAATCTATGTGTGAAGCTCTATTCTTTCTGTTCTAAATTGTCGGGTACCGGTGTATGCCGCTGGTGCATTGCCGGCTTTTCATGTTTCACTGTGAGCACTGTTCCCATCGATTGGGGCAACCACCTCCACCAATACATTCTACTTTATTGTTAGTTGTTTTCCTTCATGTAGAATTAACCTACAGGGAAAGAAAGGGTTTATTTTCATACCGATATTTGTGTCCCATTGACTTGCATTGGTTTCCGGTATCGGAATCGGCGATATCCGATACTTTTTGGGTATCGGCCCGATCCAATCCGATCCGATATTTCCTGATATCGGAAGGTATCGCTCAACACCAGTAGTGGAGGTTACAGTGGTGTAAAAAGACAATATCATTGCCCCTTGGAAGAGTGGTGGAGGTTACAGTGGAATAAAAAGACAATATGAATGCCCCTTGGAACAGTGGTGGAGGTTACAGTGGAATAAAAAGACAATATCAATGCCCCTTGGAAGAGCTGTGGAGTTCAGAGTGGTTTTGCTAGACAGTTTTAATGCCGCTTGAAGAGACGTGGAGGTCACAGTAGCTTAACAAGACGGTTTTATTGCACCCGTGGAAGAGTGGTGGAGGTAACATTTTAATAAAAAGGCAATATCAATGCCCCTTGGAAGAGTGGTGGAAGTTACGGTGGAAGAAAAAGACAATATCAATGCCCCTTGGAAGAGTTGTGGAGGTTACAGTGGAATAAAAAGACAATATCAATACCCGGTAGAAGAGACGTGGAGGTTCACAATAGCTTAACAAGACGGTTTTAATGCCCCTTGAAAGAGTGGTGGAGGTCGCAGTGGAATAAAAAGAAAATATCAAAGCCCCGTGGAAGAGTGGTGGAGGTTGCAGTGGAATAAAAAGACAATTTCAATGCCCCGTGGAAGAGACGTAGAGGTCACAGTAGCTTAACAAGATGGTTTTAATGCCCATTGAAAGAGTGGTGGAGGTCGCTGTGGAATAAAAAGACAATATAAATGCCCCTTGGAAGAGTGGTGGAGGATACAGTGGAATAAAAAGACAATATCAATGCCCCTTGGAAGATCTGTGGAGTTCAGATTGGTTTAACCATACGGTTTTAATGCCCATTGGAAGAGATGTGGAGGTCACAGTAGCTTAACAAGACGGTTTTTTCATGCCACATGGAAGAGTGGTGGAGGTTGCAGTGGAATAAAAAGGCAATATCAATGCACCGTGGAAGAGACGTGGAGGTCACAGTGCTTAACAAGATGGTTTTAATGCCCTTTGGAAGACTGGTGGAGGTTGCAGTGGATTAAAAAGACAATATCAATTCCCTTTGGAAGAATGGTGGAGGTAGCAGTGGAATAAAAATACATTATCAATGCCCCTTGGTAGAGTGGTGGAGGTTACAGTGGAATTTAAAGACAATATCAGTGCCCCGTGGAAGAGATGTGGAGGTCACTGTAGCTTAACAAGACAGTTTTAATGCCCCTTGGAAGAATGGTGGAGGTCGCAGTGGAATAAAAAGACAATTTCAATGCCCCGTGGAAGAGTGGTGGAGGTTAGAGTGGAATAAAAAGACAATACCAATGTCCCTTGGAAGAGCTGTGGAGTTCAGAGTGGTTTAACCAGACTGTTTTAATGCCCATTGGAAGTGACGTGGAGGTCACAGTAGCTTAAAAAGATGTTTTTAATGCCCCTTTGAAAAGTGGTGGAGGTCGCAGTTGATTAAAAAGACAATATCAATGCCCCTTAGAAGAGTGGTGGAGGTGGCAGTGGAATAAAAAGACAATATCAATGACCCTTGGAAGAATGATGGAGGTCGCAGTGGAATAAAAAGACAAAGTCAATGCCCCTTGGAAGAGTTGTGGAGGTTAGAGTGGAATAAAAAGACAATACCAATGCCCCTTGGAAGAGCTGTGGAGTTCAGAGTGGTTTAACCAGATGGTTTTATTGCCCCTTGGAAGAGAAGTGGAGATCACAGTAGATTAACAAGACAGTTTTAATGCCCCTTGGAAAAGTGGTGGAGGTCACAGTGGATTAAAAAGACAATATCAATGCCCGTGGGAGACACGTGGAGGTCACAGTAGTTTAACAAGACAGTTTTAATGGCCCTTGGAAGAGTGGTGGAGGTCGCAGTGGAATAAAAAAACAATATCAATGCCCCTTGAAAGAGTGGTGTAGGTTACAGTGAAATAAAAAGACAATATCAATGTCTCTTGAAAGAGCTATGGAGTTCAGAGTGGTTTAACCAGATGGTAATAATGCCCCTTGGAAGAGTGGTAGAGGTCGCAGTGCATTAAAAAGACAATATCAATACCCCTTGGAAGAATGGTGGAGGTTACAGTGGAATAAAAAGACAATATCAATGCCCCTTGGAAGAGCTGTGGAGATCAGAGTGGTTTAACCGGACGGTTTTAATGCCCCTTGGAAGAGATGTGGGGGTCAGAGTAGCTTAACAAGACTGTTTAAATGCTTCTTGGAAGAGTGGTGGAGGTCGCAGTGGATTAAAAAGACAATATCAATGCCCCTTAGAAAAGAGGTGGAAGTCACAGTGGAATAAAAAGACAATATCAATACCCCTTGGAAGAGTGGTGGAGGATACAGTGGAATAAAAAGGCAATATCAATGCCCCGTGGAATAGACATGGACGTTACAGTAGCTAAACAAGATATTTTTAATGCACCTTGGGAGAGTGGTGGAAGTCGTAGTGGAATAAAAAGACATTATCAATGCCCCTTGAAAGAGTGCTGTAGGTTACAGTGGAATATAAAGACAATATCAATGCCTCTTGCAAGAGCTGTGGAGTTCAGAGTGGTTTAATTTGACGCTTTTAATGCACCTTGAAAGAGACGTGGAAGTCACAGTAGCTTAACAATACGGTTTTAATGCCCCTTGGAAGAGTGGTGGAGGTCGCAGTGGATTAAAAAGACAATATCAATGCCACTTGGAAGAGTGGTGAAGGTCCCAGTGGAATAAAAATACAATATCAATGCCCCTTGGAAGAGTGGTGGAGGTTACAGTGGAATAAAAAGACAATATCAATGCCCCGTGAAAGAGACGTGGAGGTCACAGTAGCTTAACAAGACGGTTTTAATGCCCCTTGGAAGAGAGGTGGAAGTTGCAGTGGAATAAAAAGACAATATCAATGCCCCTTGGACGAGTACTGGAGGTTACATTGTTATAAAAAGACAATATCAATGCCCCTTGCAAGAGTAGTGGAGGTCGCAGTGGAATAAAAAAACAATATCAATGCCCCATGAAAGAGTGGTGGAGGTAACAGTGGATTAAAAAGACAATATCAATTCCCCTTGGAAGAGCAGTGGATTTCAGAGTAGTTAAACCAGACGTTTTTATTGCCCATTGCAAGTGACGTGGAGGTCACAGTAGCTTAAAAAGACATTTTTAATGCCCCTTGGAAATGTGGTGGAGGTCGCAGTGGATTAAAAATACAATATCAATGCCCCTTGGAAGAGTGGTGGAGGTGGCAGTAGAAAAAAGGACAATATCAATGCCCCTTGGAAGAGTGGTGGAGTTTACAGTGGAATAAAAAGACAATATCAATGCCCCGTGAAAGAGACGTGGATGTCACAGTAACTTAACAAGACGGTTTTAATGTCCCTTGGAAGAGAGGTGAAAGTCGCAGTGGAATAAAAAGACAATATCAATGCCCTTTGTAAGAGTGCTGGAGGTTACAGTGGAATAAAAAACAATATGAAAGCCCCTTGCAAGAGCTGTGGAGTTGAGAGTGGTTTAAATGGACCGTTTTAATGCCCCTTGGAAAAGATGTGGAGGTCACAGTAGATTAACAAACTGTTTTAATGCCCCTTGGAAGAGTGGTGGAGGTCGAAGTGGATTAAAAAGACAATGTCAATGCTCCTTGAAGGAGTGGTTGAAATCTCAGTGGAATAAAAAGATAATATCAATGCCCCTTGGAAGAGTGGTGGAGGTCGCAGTGGAATAAAAAGACAATATAAATGCCCCTTGGAAGTTCTGTGTAGTTCACATGGCTTAACCATACGGTTTTAATACCTCTTGGAAGAGACGTGGAGGTCACAGCAACTTAACAAGACGGTTTTAATGCCACATGGAAGAGTGGTGGAGGTTGCAGTGGATTAAAAAGACAATATCAATGCCCCGAGGAAGAGTGGTGGAGGTCGCAGTGGAATAAAAAGACAATATCAATGCCCCGTGGAAGAGACGTGGAGTTCACAGTAGCTTAACAAGATGGTTTTAATGCCCTTTGAAAGAGTGGTGGAGGTCACAGTGGAATAAAAATACAATATCAATGCCCCTTGGTAGAGTGGTGGAGGTTACAGTGGAATTTAAACACAATATCCATGCCCATTGGAAGAGATGTGGAGGTCACTGTAGCTTAAAAAGACGTTTTTAATGCCTCTTGGAAAGGGGTGGAGGTCGCAGTGGATTAAAAAGACAATATCAATGCCCCTTGGAAGACTGGTGGAGGTAGCAGTGGAATAAAAAGACAATATCAATGCCCCTTGGAAGAATGATGCAGGTCGAAGTGGAATAAAAAGACAATGTCAATGCCCCTTGGAAGAGTGGTGGAGGTTAGAGTGTAATAAAAAGACAATACCAATGCCCCTTGGAAGAGCTGTGGAGTTCAGAGTGGTTTAACCAGATGGTTTTATTGCCCCTTGGAAGAGACGTGGAGGTCACAGTAGATTAACAAGATGGTTTTAATGCCCCTTTGAAGAGACGTGGAGGTCACAGTAGATTAACAAGACTGTTTTAATGCCCCTTGGAAGAGTGGTGGAGGTCGCAGTGGATTAAAAAGACAATATCAATGCCCCCTAGAAGAGAGGTGGAAGTCGCAGTGGAATAAAAAGACAATATCAATACCCCTTGGTAGAGTGGTGGAGGATACAGTGGAATAAAAAGACAATATCAATGCTCCGTGGATTAGACATGGACGTTAAAGTAGCTAAACAAGATGTTTTTAATGCACCTTGGGAGAGTGGTGGAAGTCGTAGTGAAATAAAAAGACAATATCAATGCCCCTTGAAACAGTGCTGTAGGTTACAGTGGAGTAAAAAGATAATATCAATGCCTCTTGCAAGAGCTGTGGAGTTCAAAGTGGTTTAAATTTACGATTTTAATGCACATTGGAAGAGACGTGGAGGTCACAGCAGCTTAACAATAATGTTTTAATGCCCATTGGAAGAGTGGTGGAGGTCGCAGTGGATTAAAAAGACAATATCAATGCCCCTTGGAAGAGTGGTGGAGGTCACAGTGGAATAAAAAGACAATAACAGTGCACCGTTGAAGGGACGTGGAGGTCACAGTAGCTTAACAAGACGGTTTTAATGCCCCTTGGAAGAGTGGTGGAGGTCGCAGTGGATTAAAAAGACAATATCAATGCCCCTTAGAAGAGAGGTGGAAGTCGCAGTGGAATAAAAAGACAATGTCAATGCCACTTGGAAGAGTGGTGGAGGTTACATTGGAATAAAAAGACAATATCAATGCCCAGTGGAATAGACAAGGACTTGACAGTAGCTTAACAAGACGGCTTTAATGCCCCTTGGAAGAGTGGTGGAGGTTGCAGTGGATTAAAAAGACAATATCAATGCCCATTGGAAGAGTGGTAGAGGTCGCAGTGGAATAAAAAGACAAATCAATGCCCCTTGAAAGAGTTGTGGAGGATACAGTGGAATAAAAAGACAATATCAATACCCCATGGAAGAGTTGTGGAGGTCACTGTGGCTTAGCAAGATGGTCTTCATGCCACTTGGAAGAGTGGTGGAGGTCGCAGTTGAATAAATAGACAATGTCAATGCCCCTTGGAAGAGTGGTGGAGGTTAGAGTGGAATAAAAAGACAATTCCAGTGCTCCTTGGAAGAGCTGTGGAGTTCATAGTGGTTTAAATTTACGGTTTTAATGCCCCTTGGAAGAGACGTGGAGGTCACAGTGGATTAAAAAGACAATATCAATGCCCCATGGAAGAGTGGTGGAGGTCGCAGTGGATTAAAAAGACAATATCAATGCCCCTTGGAAGAGTGGTGGAGGTCGCAGTGGAATAAAAAGACAATATCAATGCCCCTTGGAAGAGTGGTGGAGGTCGCAGTGGATTAAAAGAAAATATCAATGCTCCTTTGAAGAGTGGTGGAGGTTACAGTGGAAAAAAAAGACAATATCAATGTTCCTTGGAAGAGTGGTGAAGGTCGCAGTGGGATAAAAAGACAATATCAATGTCCCATGGAAGAGTGGTGGAGGTCGCAGTGGATTAAAAAGACAATATCAATGCCCCTAGGAAGAGTGGTGGAGGTCGCAGTGGAATAAAAAGACAATATCCATGCCCCGTGGAAGGGACGTGGAGGTCATAGTAGCTTAACAAGACGGTTTTAATGCCTCTTGGAAGAGTGGTGGAGGTCGCAGTGGAATAACCTCACTGGTACATGCTCTGCATAACTTCTCTGCTTGCTGTGTCTGCTGTAATCTAATGCTCTGCTTTGCTGATTCACCTCACTGGTACATGCTCTGCATAACTTCTCTGCTTGCTGTGTCTGCTGTAATCTAATGCTCTGCTTTGCTGATTCACCTCACTGGTACATGCTCTGCATAACTTCTCTGCATTATCTGTCCGACTCCATTCAATACTCACATATGTCTGTCCCTTCCCCACTATAGATCTTATCTGATTTTTAGAGGTGCTAAACTGCAGAGACTAGAGTCCTAGCTCTGTGTTTGAATACCCAACCATCTCCTGGTGAGACGACCCGCTGCTAATTTAGCCATATGCAGCTCCCACAATGCCCTTCACCAGATAGTTTAATGTGCCCTATATATTTAGAAGCTCTGTAACGGGTGCACCTGTGCTGGGGTGTGCACGCGTCTTCTTGTGCAAAGTGGCTTCGGAGATAAGTGGCAGTTATTTCAGAGGCAGTTAGTCAGGGCAGGAGTCAGGTAACCAACACTTTGACCACTTACTCTCTTTTAACTATGTTTCTGTTAGCTCTCACTTTTTCCTCTATAGTCCTCCACTTTCTAGTAACCACTCAAATCCCTACATCTAGTAAGAAACTCTTCATATCTCCCTCCATCCTCCCCATTCATCTCACCTCCTCCTCCAAATTATTCCTAAACATTCAATCCTAGATCTCCAAACACAGACAGCCACCTCATGCTCTCTCTTGCTCCCACCTGCTAACACTTTCTCTGCTCCTCCTCATTGCTGGAGATATCTCTCCAAATCCTGGTCCTCCTCGCCATATCCCCACAGTTACTTCTTCCTCCTATCCACGACCTTCCACAAACTGTCGCAACCCTTCTAACCTCATACCCATCCAACCAATCCCCACTCCCTTAGTTGCTCTAACAGGAGCTCTATGGAACGCTCGCTCTGTCTGCAACAAACTTTCCTTCATCCACGATCTTTTCATTGCAAACAAACTTTCCTTCCTCGCCATCACTGAAACCTGGCTCACCCCCTCTGACACAGCCTCCCCAGCTGCACTCTCATATGGCGGATTCCACCTTTCCCACACACCCCGCCCCAACGGCAAACATGGCGTTTTCTCCTATCAGAACACTGCGCTTTCACCCAAATCCCACTGCCACCCTCCGTTACACTCCCCTCTTTTGAGGTGCACTGTGTGCGCATCTATTCCCCCTCCAACCTCCAACTGGCCGTCGTTTACCGACCCCCAGGGCAAGCCACCACCTTCTTAGACCACTTCACCACCTGGTTGCTTCACTTCCTCTCCACTGACATCCCCACTATCATAATGGGTGACTTCAACATCCCCATTAACACTTCCCACTCGTCTGTCTCTAAGTTCCTATCTCTCACTTCCTCCTTCGGACTCACTCAATGGTCTTCCACACCCACCCACAAGGATGGCCACACACTGGACCTCATCTTCACCCGCCTCTGTTCCCTATCTAACCTCTCTAACTCACCCATCCCTCTCTCTGATCACAGCCTACTTACATTCTCTTCTCTCTCCTCCCCGGGGCAACAATCCCCACTCCACAAACTTGCATACCCTCGCAGAAATCTCAAACATCTTGACTTACACTCACTCTCTGAATCCCTCCTCCCTCTTACAGACATAAATTCCTTACACGATGCAGACATTACTGCTGCTTCATATAACACCACAATAGCTGCAGCTCTAGACTCGATCGCCTCTCTCACACACTCCACATCTCGCACATTCAACAGGCAACCCTGGCACACTAAACTTACTAAAGAACTGCGCCGGGCCTGCAGGGTTGCGGAGCGGAGATGGAAAAGGTCTCACTCCATCGAACACTTCATCGCATTCAAGCAATCCCTCACTAATTTCAAGTCCGCACTAACTACAGCAAAACAAACCTACTTCTCATCTCTCATATCCTCCCTATCTCACAACCCTAAACAGCTATTTAACACTTTCAACTCTCTCCTTCTGTTCCAATATCAATGCCCTTTGGAACAGTGGTGGAGGTCACAGTGGAATAAAAAGACAATATCAATGCCCCTTGGAAGAGTGGTGGAGGTCGCAGTGGATTAAAAAGACAATATCAATGCCCTTTGGAAAAGAGGTGGAGGTCGCAGTGGAATAAAAAGACAATATCAATGCCCCGTGGAAGAGACGTGGAGGTCACAGTAGCTGAACCAGACAGTTTTAATGCTCCTTGGAAGAGTGGTGAAGGTCGCAGTGGAATAAAAAGACAATATCAATGCCCGTTTGGAGAGTGGTGGACGTTACAGTGAAATAAAAAGACAATATCAATGCCATTTGAAAGAGCTGGGGAGTTCAGCATGGTTTAGCCAGACGGTTTTAATGCCCTTGGAAGAGACGTGGAGGTCACAGTAGCTTAACAAAACGGTTTTAATGCCCCTTGGAACAATGGCGAAGGTCGTAGTGGATTAAAAGTACAATATCAATGCCCCTTGGAAGAGTGGGAGAGGTTACAGTGGAAAAAAAAGACAATATCAATGCCCCTTGGAAGAGTGGTGGAGGTCGCAATGGAATAAAAAGACAATATCATTGCCCTATGGTAGAGACGTCGATGTCGAAGTGGATTAAAAAGACAATATCAATGCCCTTTGGAAAAGTGGTGTAGGTCGCACTGGAATAAAAAGACAATATCAATGCCCCTTGGAAGAGTTGTGGAGGTTACAGAGGAATAAAAAGACTATATCAATGCTCCTTGGAAGAGCTGTGGATCTCAGAGTGGTTTAACCAGACGGTTTTAATTCCCCTTTGAAGAGACGTAGAGGTCACAGTAGCTTAAAATGATGGTTGTAATGCCCTTGGAAGAGTGGTGGAGGTCGCAGTGGATTAAAAAGACAAATTCAATGCCCCTAGGAAGAGTGGTGGAGGTCGCAGTGGAATAAAAAGACAATATCAATGCCCCTTGGAAGAGTGGTGGAGGTAACAGTGTATAAAAAGACAATATCAATGCCCTTTGGAAGAGTGGTGAAGGTTACAGTGGAATAAAAAGATAATATCAATACCCCTTGGAAGAGTGGTGGAGGTTACAGAAGAATAAAAAGACTATATCAATGCTCCTAGGAAGAGCTGTGGATCTCAGAGTGGTTTAACCAGACCGTTTTAATGCCCCTTGGAAGAGACATTGAGGTCACATTAACTTAACAAGACGCTTTTAATGCCCCTTGGAAGATTGATGGAGGTCGAAGTGCATTAAAAAGACAATATCAATGTACCTTGGAAGAGTGGTGGAGGTCGCATTGGAATTAAAAGACAATATCAATGCCCCTTGGAATTGACGTTGAGGTCACAGTAGCTTATCAACATAGTTTTAATGCCCCTTGGAAGAGTGGTGGAGGTCGCAGTGGATTAAAAAGACAATATCAATGCCCCTTGGAAGAGTGGTGGAGGTCGCAGTGGAATAAAAAGACAATATCAATGCCCCTTGGAAGGTTTGTGGAGGTCGCAGTGGAATAAAAAGACAATATCATTGCCCCGTGGAAGAGACGTGGAGGTCACAGTAGCTTAACAAGATGGTTTTAATGCCCGTTGGAAGAGTGGTGGAGGTCGCAGTGGATTAAAAAGACAATATCAATGCCCTTTGGAAAAGTGGTGGAGATCGCAGGGGAATAAAAAGACAATATTAATGCCCCGTGGAAGAGACGTGGAGGTCAAAGAAGATTAACAAAACGGCTTTAATGCCCCTTGGAAGAGTAGTGGAGGTCGCAGTGGAATAAAAAGACAATATCAATGCCCCTTGGAAGAGTGGTGGAGGTTTAATTGGAATGAAAAGACAATATCAATGCTCCTTCGAAGAGCTGTGGAGTTCAAAGTGGTTTAATCAGACGGTTTTAATGCCCCTTGGAAGAGATGTGGAGTTCACAGTAGCTTAAAAGGATGGATGTAATGCACTTGGAAGAGTGTTGGAGGTCGCAGTGAATTGAAAAGACAATATCAATGCCCCTTGGAAGAGTGGTGGAGGTCGCAGTGGAATAAAAAGACAATATCAATGCACCTTGGAAGAGTGGTGGAGGTTACAGTGGATAAAATGACAATATCAATGAGCCTTGGAAGAGTGGTGAAGGTTACAGTGGAATAAAAAGACAATATCACTGCCCCTTTGAAGAGCTTTGGAGTTCATAGTGGTTTAACCAGATGGTTTTAATGGCCCTTGGAAGAGAAGTTGAGGTCACATTAGCTTAACAAGATGGTTTTAATGCCCCTTGGAAGAGTGATGGAGGTCAAAGTGGATTAAAAAGACAATATCAATGTCCCTTGGAAGAGTGGTGGAGGTCGCAGTGGTATAAAAAGACAATATCAATACCCCATGGAATTGACGTTGAGGTCACAGTAGCTTAACAACACAGTTTAATGCCCCTTGGAAGAGTGGTGGAGGTCGCAGTGGATTAAAAAGACAATATCAATGCCCCTTGAAAGAGTGGTGGAGGTTGCAGCGGAATAAAATGACAATATCAATGCCCCTTGGAAGAGTTGTGGAGGTCCCAGTGGAATAAAAATACAATATCAATGCCCCTTGGATGAGCTGTGGAGTTCAGAGTGGTTTAACCAGACGGTTTTATGCCCCTTGGTAGTGACGTGGAGGTCACATTAGCTTAAAAAGATGGTTTTAATGCCCCTTGGAAGAGTGGTGGATGTCGCAGTGGATTAAA
Source organism: Phyllobates terribilis (assembly GCF_046119375.1). Lineage (NCBI taxonomy): Eukaryota > Metazoa > Chordata > Amphibia > Anura > Dendrobatidae > Phyllobates > Phyllobates terribilis. The sequence continues at coordinate 1,976,293 of NW_027362907.1, forward strand.
AAGACAATATCAGTGCCCCTTGGAAGAGTGGTGGAGGTCACAGTGCAATAAAAAGACAATTTCATTGCCCCTTGGAAGAGTGGTGGAGGTTTCAATGGAATAAAAAGATAATATCAATGCCCAGTGGAAGAGACGTGGAGGTCAGAGTGGTTTAACAAGACGGTTTTAATGCCCTTTGGAAGAGTGGTGGAGGTTGCAGTGGATTAAAAAGACAATATCAATGCCCCTTGGAAGAGTGGTGGAGGTCGCAGTGGAATAAAAAGACAATATCAGTGTCCTGTGGAAAAGACATGGTGGTCACAGTAGCTTAACAAGTCGGTTTTAATGCCACTTGGAAGCATGGTGGAGGTCACAGTGGAATAAAAAGACAATATCAATGCCCCTTGGAAGAGTGGTGAAGATTACAGTGGTATAAAAAGACAATATCAATGCACCTTGAAAGAGCTGTGTTGTTTAGAGTGGTTCAACCAGACGGTTTTAATGCCCCTTGGAAGAGACGTGGAGGTCGCAGTGGATTAAAAAGACAATATCAATGCCCTTTGGAAAAGAGGTGGCGGTCGCAGTGGAATAAAAAGACAATATCAATGCCCTGTGGAAGAGCCTTGGAGGTCACAGTAGCTTAACAAGATGGTTTATATGCCCCTTGGAAAAGTGGTGGAGGTCGCTGTGGAATAAAAATACAGTATGGATGCCCATTGGAAGAGTGGTGGAGGTTACAGTGGAATAAAAAGACAATATCAATGCTCCTTGGAAGAGCTGCGGAGCTCAGAGTGGTTTAACCAGACGGTTTTAATGCCCCTTGGAAGAGACTTGAAGGTCACAGTAGCTTAACACGATGATTTTAATGCCCCTTGGAAGAGTGGTGGAGATCGCAGTGGAATAAAATGACAATATCAATGCTACTTGGAATAGAGGTGCAGGTTACAATGGAATGAAAATACAATATCAATGCCCTTTGGAAGAGCTGTGGAGTTCACAGTGGTTTAACCAGATGGTTTTAATGCCCCTTGGAAGAATGGCCAAGGTCGCAGTCGATTAAAATGACAATATCAATGCCCCTTGGAAGAGTGGTGGAGGTTACAGTGGAATAAGAAGACAATATCAATGCCCTTTGAAAGAGTGGTGTAGGTCGCAGTGGAATAAAAAGACAATATCAATGCCCCTTGGAGGAGTGGTGGAGGTCGCAGTGGAATAAAAAGACAATATCAATGCCCCTTGGAAGAGTGGTGGAAGTTAGAGTGGAATAAAACGACAATATCAATGCTCCTTGGTAGAGCTGTGGAGTTCAGCGTGGTTTAACCAGACGGTTTTAATGTCTCTTGGAAGAGACATGGAGGTCACCGTTCCTTAACAAGACGGTTTTAATGCCCCGTGGAAGAGTGGTGGTGGTCGCAGTAGATTAAGAATACAATATCAATGCTCCTTGGAAGAGTGGTGGAGGTCGCAGTGGAATAAAAAGACAAATCAATGCCCCTTGGAAGAGTGGTGGAAGCTACAGTGGAATAAAAAGACAATATCAATGCACCGTGGAAGAGATGTGAAGGTCACAGTGGCTTAACAAGACGGTTTTAATGCCCCTTGGAAAAGTGGTGGAGTTCGCAGTGGAATAAAAAGACAATATCAATGCCCCTTGGAAGAGTGGTGGAGGTTACAGTGGAACAAAAAAACAATTTCAATGCCCCATGGAAGAGATGTGGAGTTCAGTGTGGTTTAACCAGATCGTTTTAATGCCCCTTGGAAAAGACGTGGAGGTCACAGTAGTTTAACAAGACGGTTTTAATGCCCCTTGGAAGAGTGGTGGAGATCGCAGTGGATTAAAAAGACAATATCAAATCCCCTTGGAAGAGTTGGGGAGGTCGCAGTGGAATAACAAGACAATATCAATGCCCCGTGGAAGAGACGTGGAGGTCACAGTAGCTCAACAACACGGGTTTAATGCAACTTGGAAAAATGGTGGAGGTCACAGTGGATTTAAAAGACAATATCAATGCTCCTTGGAAGAATGGTGGAGGTCGCAGTGGAATAAAAAGTCTATATCATTGCCCGGTGGAAGATACATAGAGGCCACAGTAGCTTAACAAGACGGTTTTAATGCCACTTTTAAGAGTGGTGGAGGTCGCAGTGGATTAAAAAGACAATATCAATGCCCTTTGGAAAAGTGGTGGAGGTCGCAGTGGAATAAAAAGACAATATCAATGCCCCGAGGAAGAGACGTGGAGGTCACAGTAGCTTAACAAGACAGTTTTAATGCTCCTTGGTAGAGTGGTGGAGGTCGCAGTGGAATAAAAATACAATATTTATGCCCGTTTGAAGAGTGGTGGACGTTACAGTGAAATAAAAAGACAATATCAATGCCCTTTGAAAGAGCTGGGGAGTTCAGCATGGTTTAACCAGACGGTTTTAATGCCCTTAGAAGAGACATGGAGGTCACAGTAGCTTAACAAAATGGTTTTAATGCCCCTTGGAAGAATGGCGAAGGTCGCAGCGGATTAAAAAGACAATATCAATGCCCCTTGGAAGAGTGGGGGAGGTTACAGTGGAAAAAAAAGACAATATAATTGCCCCTTGGAAGAGGGGTGGAGGTCGCAGTGGAATAAAAAGACAATATCATTGCCCCGTGGTAGAGGCGTCGAGGTCGCAGTGGATTAAAAAGACAATATCAATGCCCTTTGGAAAAGTGGTGTAGGTCGCACTGGAATAAAAAGACAATATCAATGCCCCTTGGAAGAGTGGTGGAGGTTACAGAGGAATAAAAAGACTATATCTATGCTCCTTGGAAGAGCTGTGGAGCTCAGAGTGGTTTACCCAGACTGTTTTAATGCCCCTTGGAAGAGACGTGGAGGTCATAGTAGCTTAAAATGATGGTTGTAATGCCCTTGGAAGAGTTGTGGAGGTCGCAGTGGATTAAAAAGACAATATCAATGTCGCTAGGAAGAGTGGTGGAGGTCGCAGTGGAATAAAAAGACAATATCAATGCACCTTGGAAGAGTGGTGGAGGTAACAGTGCATAAAAAGACAATATCAATGCCCTTTGGAAGAGTGGTGAAGGTTACAGTGGAATAAAAAGAAAATATCAATACCCCTTGGAAGAGTGGTGGAGGTTACAGAGGAATAAAAAGACTATATCAATGCTCCTTGGAAGAGCTGTCTAGCTCAGAGTAGTTTAACCAGACGGTTTTAATGCCCCTTTGAAGAGAAATTGAGGTCACATTAGCTTAACAAGACGGTTTTAATGCCCCTTGGAAGAGTGATGGAGGTCGAAGTGCATTAAAAAGACAATATCAATACCCTTTGGAAGAGTGGTGGAGGTCGCAGTGGAATAAAAAGACAATATCAATGCCCCATGGAATTGACGATGAGGTCACAGTAGCTTAAAAACACAGTTTTAATGCCCCTTGGAAGAGTAGTGGAGGTTGCAGTGGATTAAATAGACAATATCAATGCCCATGGGAAGAGTGCTGGAGGTCGCAGTGGAATAAAAAGACAATATCAATGCCCCTTGGAAGATTTGTGGAGGTCGCATTGGAATAAAAAGACAATATCATTGCCCCGTGGAAGAGACATGGAGGTCACAGTAGCTTAACAAGATGATTTTAACGCCCGTTGGAAGAGTGGTGGAGGTCGCAGTGGATTAAAAAGACAATATCAATGCCCCGTGGAAGAGACGTGGAGGTCAAAGTAGATTAACAAGACAGTTTAATGCCCCTTGGAAGAGTGGTGGAAGTCGCAGTGGAATAAAAAGACAATATCAATGCCCCTTGGAAGAGTGGTGGAGGTTTAATTGGAATGAAAAGACAATATCAATGCTCCTTGCAAGAGCTGTGGAGTTCAGATTGGTTTAATCAGACGGTTTTAATGCCCCTTGGAAGAGATGTGGAGGTCACAGTAGCTTAACAAGATGGTTGTAATGCACTTGGAAGAGTGGTGGAGGTTGCAGTGAATTAAAAAGACAATATCAATGCCCTTTGGAAGAGTGGTGGAGGTCGCAGTGGAATAAAAAGACAATATCAATGCCCCTTGGAAGAGTGGTGGAGGTTACAGTGGATAAAATGACAATATCAATGCCCCTTGGAAGAGTGGTGAAGGTTACAGTGGAAAAAAAAGACAATATCACTGCCCGTTTGAAGAGCTGTGGAGTTCAGAGTGGTTTAACCAGACGGTTTTAATGCCCCTTGGAAGAGTGATGGAGGTCGAAGTGGATTAAAAAGACAATATCAATGCCCCTTGAAAGAGTGGCGGAGGTTGCAGTGGAATAAAATGACAATATGAATGCCCCTTGGAAGAGTTGTGGAGGTCCTTGTGGAATAAAAATACAATATCAATGCCCCTTAGAAGAGTGGTGGAGGTCGCAGTTGAATAAAAAGACAAAATCAATGCCCGATTGAAGAGTGGTGGAGGTTAAAGTGGAATAAAAAGACAATATCAATGCCCCATGGAAGAGTTGTGGAGGTCACAGTGGAATAAATAGACGATGTCAATGCCCCTTGGAAGAGTGGTGGAGGTTAGAGTGGAATAAAAAGACAATACCTGTGCTCCTTGGAAAAACAGTGGAGTTCAGAGTGGTTTAAATTGACGGTTTTAATGCCCCTTGGAAGAGACGTGGAGGTCGCAGTGGATTAAAAAGACAATATCAATGCCCTTTGTAAAAGAGGTGGCGGTCGCAGTGGAATAAAAAGACAATATCAATGCCCCGTGGAAGAGCCTTGGAGGTCACAGTAGCTTAACAAGACGGTTTAAATGCTCCTTGGAAAAGTGGTGGAGGTCGCAGTGGAATAAAAATACAGTATGAATGCCCATTGGAAGAGTGGTGGAGGTTACAGTGGAATAAAAAGACAATATCAATGCTCCTTGGAAGAGCTGCGGAGCTCAGAGTGGTTTAACCAGACGGTTTTAATGCCCCTTGGAAGAGACTTGAAGGTCACAGTAGCTTAACAAGATGATTTTAATGCCCCTTGGAAGAGTGGTGGAGATCGCAGTGGAATAAAATGACAATATCAATGCTACTTGGAAGAGAGGTGCAGGTTACAATGGAATGAAAATACAATATCAATGCCCTTTGGAAGAGCTGTGGAGTTCACAGTGGTTTAACCAGATGGTTTTAATGCCCCTTGGAAGAATGGCCAAGGTCGCAGTGGATTAAAAAGACAATATCAATGCCCCTTGGAAGAGTGGTGGAGGTTACAGTGGAATAAAAAGACAATATCAATGCCCTTTGAAAGAGTGGTGTAGGTCGCAGTGGAATAAAAAGACAATATCAATGCCCCTTGGAAGAGTGCTGAAGGTTACAGTGGAAAAAAAAGACAATATCACTGCCCCTTTGAAGAGCTGTGGAGTTCAGAGTGGTTTAACCAGACGGTTTTAATGCCCCTTGGAAGAGTGATGGAGGTCGAAGTGGATTAAAAAGACAATATCAATGCCCCTTGGAAGAGTGGTGAAGGTTACAGTGGAAAAAAAAGACAATATCACTGCCCCTTTGAAGAGCTGTGGAGTTCAGAGTGGTTTAGCCACACTGTTTTAATTCCCCTTGGAAGAGTGATGGAGGTCGAAGTGGATTAAAAAGACAATATCAATGCCCCTTGGAAGAGTGGTGGAGGTCGCAGTAGTATGAAAAGACAATATCAATGCCCCATGGAATTGACGTTGAGGTCACAGTAGCTTAACAACACAGTTTAATGCCCCTTGGAAGAGTGGTGTAGGTCGCAGTGGATTAAAAAGACAATATCAATGCCCCTTGAAAGAGTGGCGGAGGTTGCAGTGGAATAAAATGACAATATGAATGCCCCTTGGAAGAGTTGTGGAGGTCCCAGTGGAAAAAAAATACAATGTCAATGCCCCTTGGAAGAGCTGTGGAGTTCAGAGTGGTTTAACCAGACGGTTTTATGCCCCTTGGTAGTGACGTGGAGGTCACATTAGCTTAACAAGATGGTTTTAATGCCCCTTGGAAGAGTGGTGGATGTCGCAGTGGATTAAAAAGACAATATCAGTGCCCCTTGGAAGAGTGGTGGAGGTCGCAGTGGAATAAAAAGACAATACAAATGCCCCTTGGAAGAGTGGTGTATGTTTCAATGGAATAAAAAGACAATATCAATGCCCAGTGGAAGAGACGTGGACGCCAGAGTGGTTTAACCAGACGGTTTTAATGCCCCTTGGGAAAGACGTCTAGGTCACATTAGCTTAACAAGACGGTTTTAATGCCCTTTGGAAGAGTGGTGGAGGTCGCAGTGGAATAAAAAGACAATATCAATGCCCCTTGCAAGAGCTGTGGAGTTCAGAGTGGTTTAAATTGACTGTTTTAATGCCCCTTCGAAGAGTGGTGGAGGTTACAGTGGAATAAAAAGACAATATCAATGCCCCGTGAAAGAGACGTGGAGGTTACACTAGCTTAACAAGACGGTTTTAATGCCCCTTGGAAGAGTGGTGGAGGTCGCAGTGGAATAAAAAGACAATATCAATGCCCCTTGGAAGAGTGGTGGAGCTTACAGTGGAATAAAAAGACAACATCAATGCCCCGTGGAAGAGATGTGGAGGTCACAGTAGCTTAACAAGACTGTTTTAATGCCCCTTGGAAAAGTGGTGGAGGTCGGAGTGGAATAAAAAGACAATATCAATGCCCCTTGGAAGAGTGGTGGAGGTTACGGAGGAATAAAAAGACTATATCTATGCTCCTTGGAAGAGCTGTGGAGCTCAGAGTGGTTTAACCAGACGGTTTTAATGCCCCTTGGAAGAGACGTGGAGGTCATAGTAGCTTAAAATGATGGTTGTAATGCCCTTGGAAGAGTGGTGGAGGTCGCAGTGGATTAAAAAGACAATATCAATGCCGCTAGGAAGAGTGGTGGAGGTCACAGTGGAATAAAAAGACAATATCAATGCCCCTTGGAAGAGTGGTGGAGGTAACAGTGTATAAAAAGACAATATCAATGCCCTTTGGAAGAGTGGTGAAGGTTACAGTGGAATAAAAAGAAAATATCAATGCCCCTTGGAAGAGTGGTGGAGGTTACAGAGGAATAAAAAGACTTTATCAATGCTTCTTGGAAGAGCTGTCTAGCTCAGAGTAGTTTAACCAGACGATTTTAATGCCCCTTGGAAGAGACATTGAGGTCACATTAGCTTAACAAGACGGATTTAATGCCCCTTAGAAGAGTGATGGAGGTCGAAGTGCATTAAAAAGACAATATCAATGCCCTTTGGAAGAGTGGTGGAGGTCGCAGTGGAATAAAAAGACAATATCAATGCCCCTTGGAAGAGTGGTGAAGATTACAGTGGTATAAAAAGACAATATCAATGCACCTTGGAAGAGCTGTGTTGTTTAGAGTGGTTCAACCAGACGGTTTTAATGCCCCTTGGAAGAGACGTGGAGGTCGCAGTGGATTAAAAAGACAATATCAATGCCCTTTGGAAAAGAGGTGGCGGTCGCAAAGGAATAAAAAGACAATATCAATGCCCCGTGGAAGAGCCTTGGAGGTCACAGTAGCTTAACAAGAAAGTTTAAATGCCCCTTGGAAAAGTGGTGGAGGTCACAGTGGAATAAAAATACAGTATGAATGCCCATTGGAAGAGTGGTGGAGGTTACAGTGGAATAAAAAGACAATATCAATGCTCCTTGGAAGAGCTGCGGAGCTCAGAGTGGTTTAACCAGACGGTTTTAATGCCCCTTGGAAGAGACTTGAAGGTCACAGTAGCTTAACAAGATGATTTTAATGCCCCTTGGAAGAGTGATGGAGATCGCAGTGGAATAAAATGACAATATCAATGCTACTTGGAAGAGAGGTGCAGGTTACAATGGAATTAAAATACAATATCAATGCCCTTTGGAAGAGCTGTGGAGTTCACAGTGGTTTAACCAGATGGTTTTAATGCCCCTTGGAAGAATGGCCAAGGTCGCAGTGGATTAAAAAGACAATATCAATGCCCCTTGGAAGAGTGGTGGAGGTTACAGTGGAATAAAAAGACAATATCAATGCCCTTTGAAAGAGTGGTGTAGGTCGCAGTGGAATAAAAAGACAATATCAATGCCCCTTGGAGGAGTGGTGGAGGTCGCAGTGGAATAAAAAGACAATATCAATGCCCCTTGGAAGAGTGGTGGAGGTTAGAGTGGAATAAAAAGACAATATCAATGCTCCTTGGTAGAGTTGTGGAGTTCAGCGTGGTTTAACCAGACGGTTTTAATGTCTCTTGGAAGAGACAAGGAGGTCACCGTTCCTTAACAAGACGGTTTTAATGCCCCATGGAAGAGTGGTGATGGTCGCAGTAGATTAAGAATACAATATCAATGCTCCTTGGAAGAGTGGTGGAGGTCGCAGTGGAATAAAAAGACAAATCAATGCCCCTTGGAAGAGTGGTGGAAGCTACAGTGGAATAAAAAGGCAATATCAATGCACCGTGGAAGAGATGTGAAGGTCACAGTGGCTTAACAAGACGGTTTTAATGCCCCTTGGAAAAGTGGTGGAGTTCGCAGAGGATTAAAAAGACAATATCAATGCCCCTTGGAAGAGTGGTGGAGGTCGTAGTGGAATAAAAATACAATATCAATGCCCCTTGGTAGAGTGGTGGAGGTTACAATGGAATAAAAAGACAATATCAATGCCCAGTGGAAGAGATGTGGAAGTCACTGCAGGTTAACAAGACAGTTTTAATGCCCCTTGGAAGAATTGTGGAGTTCACAGTGGAATAAAAAGACAATGTCATTGCCCCTTGGAAAAGTGGTGGAGGTTACAGTGGAATAAAAAGACAATACCAATGCCCCTTGGAAGAGCTGCGGAGTTCAGCGTGTTTTAACCAGACGGTTTTATTGCCCCTTGGAAGAGACGTGGAGGTCACAGTAGCTTAACAAGACTGTTTTAATGCCCCTTGGAGAAGTGGTGGAGGTCGCAGTGGATTAAAAAGACAATATCAATGCCCTTTGGAAGAGTTGTGGAGGTCGCAGTGGAATTAAAATACAATATCAATGACCCGTGGAAGCGACGTGGAGGTCTCAGTAGCTAAACAAGATGGTTTTAATGCCACTTGGAAGAGTGGTGGAGGTCGCAGTGGATTAAAAAGACAATATCAATGCCCCTTGGAATAGTGGTCTCGGTCGCAGTTAAATAAAAAGTCAATATCAATGCCCCTTGGTAGAGTGGAGGAAGATACAGTTGAATAAAAAGACAATATCAATGCTCCTTGGAAGAACTGTGGAGTACAGAATGGTTTAACCAGACAGTTTTATTGCCCCTTGGAAGAGACGTAGAGGTCACAGTAGCTTATCAAGACTGTTTTAATGCCCCTTGGCAGAGTGGTGGAGGTCGCAGTGGTTTAAAAAGACAATATCAATGCCCCTTAGAAGAGTGGTGGAGGTTACATTGGAATAAAAAGACAATATCAATGCCCTGTGGAATATACATGGAGGTTACAGCAGCTTAACAAGACAGTTTTAATGCCCCTTGGGAGAGTGGTGGAAGACGCAATGGAATAAAAATACAATATCAATGCTCCTTGGAAGAGTGGTGGAGGTCTCAGTGGAATAAAAAGATAATATCAATACCCCTTGGAAGATCTGTGGAGTTCAGAATGGTTTAACCAGAAGGATTCAATGCCCCTTGGAAGAGATGAGGAGGTCACAGTATCTTAACAAGACAGTTTTAATGCCCCTTGGAAAAGTAATGGAGGTCGCAATGGATTAAAAAGACAAAATCAATGCCCCTTGGAAGAGTGGTGGAAGTCGCAGTGAAATAAAAAGACAAAATCAATGCCCCTTGGAAGAGTGGTGTAGGTTACAGTGGAATAAAAAGACAATATCAATGCCCCGTGGAAGAGATGTGGAGATCACAGTAACTTAACAAGACAGTTTTAATGCCCCTTGGAAGAGTGGTGGAGGTCGCAGTGGAATAAAAAGACAATATCAATGCCCCTTGGAAGAGCTGTGGAGTTCAGAGAGGTTAAACCAGATGGTTCTAATACCCATTGAAGAGACGTGGAGGTCACAGTAGCTTTACAAGACGCTTTTAATGCCCCTTGGAAGAGTGGTGGAGGTCACAGTGGATTAAAAAGACAATATCAATGCCCCTTGGTAGAGTGGTGGAGGTTGCAGTGGAATAAAAAGACAATATCAATGCCCCGAGGAAGAGAATTGGATGTCACTGTAGCTTAACAAGACAGTTTTAATGTCTCTTGGAACAGTGGTGGAGTTCGCAGTGGAATAAATAGACAATATCAATGCCCGTTGGAAGAGTGGTGGAGGTTACAGTTGAAATGAAAGACAATATTAATGCCCCTTGAAAGAGACGTGGAGGTCACAGTAGATTAACAAGACGGTTTAAATGCCCCTTGGAAGAGAGGTGGAAGTTGTAGTGGAATAAAAAGAAAATATCAATGCCCCTTGGACTAGTGCTGGAGGTTACAGTGGAATAAAACAACAATATCAATGCCCCTTGCAAGAGCTGTGGAGTTCGAAGTGGTTTAAATTGAAGGTTTTAATGCCCCTAGGAAGAGACGTGGAGGTCAAAGTAGCTTAACACGATGGTTTCGATGCCCTTTGGTAGAGTGGTGGAGGTCGCAGAGGATTAAAAAGACAATATCAATGCCCCTTGGAAAAGTGGTGGAGGTCTCAGTGGAATAAAAAGACAATATCAGTGCCCCTTGGAAGAGTGGTGCAGGTTACATTGGAATAAAAAGACAATATCAATGCCACTTGGAAGAACTGTGGATTTCAAAGAGGTTTAACCAGACGATTTTATTGACCCTTGGAAGAGACGTGGAGTTCACAGTAGCTTAACAAGATGGTTTTAATGCCCCTTGGTAGTGTGATGGAGGTCGCAGTGGATTAAAAAGACAATATTAATGCCACTTGGAAGAGTGGTGGAGGTCGCAGTGGAATAAAAAGACAATATCAATGCCCCGTGGAAGAGTGGTGGTGGTTACAGTGGAATAAAAAGACAATATCACTGCCCCGTGGAAGAGATATGGAGGTCACAATAGCTTAACAAGATGGTTTTTATGCCCCTTGGAAGAGCGGTGGAGGTCACAGTGGATTAAAAAGACAATATCAATGCCCCTTGGAAGAGTGGTGGAGGTCGGTGTGGAATAAAAAGACAATATCAATGCCCCGTGGAAGAGATGTGGAGGTTACAATAGCTTAACAAGACGGTTTTAATGCCCCTTGGAGGAGTGGTGGAGGTCACAGTGGATTAAAAAGAGAATATCAATGCCCCTTGGAAGAGTGGTGGAGGTCTGTGTGGAATAAAAAGACAATATCAATGCCCCGTGGAAAAGAATTGGAGGTCACTGTAGCTTAACAAGACAGTTTTAGTGTCCCTTGGAACAGTGGTGGAGGTCGCAGTGGAATAAAAAGACAATATCTATGCCCCTTGGAAAAGTGGTGGAGGTACCAGTGGAATAAAAAGACAATATCAATGCCCCTTGGAAGAGTGGTGGAGGTAAGAGTGGAAAAAAATGACAATATCAATGCCAAGTGAAAGAGACGTGGAGGCCACAGTAGCTTAACAAGACGGTTTAAATGCCCCGTGGAAGAGAGGTGGAAGTCGTAGTGGAATAAAAAAGACAATATCAGTGACCCTTGGACTAGTGGTGGAGGTTACAGTGGAATAAAAAGACAATTTCAATGCCCCGTGGAAGAGATGTGGAGGTCACAATAGCTTAACAAGACGGTTTTAATGCCCCTTAGAAGAGTGGTGGAGGTCACAATGTGTTAAAAAGACAATATTAATGCCCCTTGGAAGAGTGGTGGAGGTCGCAGTGGAATAAAAAGACAATACCAATGCCCTTTGGAAGAGCTGTGGAGTTCAGAGTGGTTTAACCTGACGGTTTTAATGCCCCTTGGAAGAGACGTGGAGGTCACAGTGGCTTAACAAGACTGTTTTAATGACCGTTGTAAGAGTGGTGGAGGTCGCAGTGGAATAAAAAGACAATATCAATGCCCCATGGAAAAGACTTGGAGGTCACAGTAGCTTAACAAGACGGTTTTAATAACCCTTGGAAGAGTGGTGGAGGTTGCAGTGGATTAAAAAGACAATATCAATGCCCCTTAAAAGAGTGGTGGAGGTTGCAGTGGAATAAGAAGACAATATCAATGCCCCTTGAAAGAGTGGTGGAGGTTACAGTGGAATAAAATGACAATATCAATGCCCCTTGGAAGAGTGGTGGAGTTTACAGTGGAATAAAAAAAAAATATCAATGCCCCTTGGAATAGTGGTGGAGGATACAGTTAAATAAAAAGACAATATCAATGCCCCGTGGAAGAGATGTGGAGATCACAATATCTTAACAAGACGGTTTTAATGCTCCTTGGAAGGGTGGTGGAGGTCTCAGTGGATTAAAAAGACAATATCAATGCCCCTTGGAAGAGTGGTGGAGGCTACAGTGGAATAAAAAGACAATATCAATGCCCCTTGCAAGAGCTGTGGAGTACAGAGTGGTTTAAATTGACGGTTTTAATGCCCTTAGGAAGAGACCTGGAGGTCACACTACCTTAACAAAATGGTTTTAATGCCCCTTAGAAGATTGGTGGAGGTCGCAGTGGAATAAAAAGACAATATCAATGCCCCTTGGAAGAGTGTTGGTGGTTACATTGGAATAAAAAGACAATATCAATACCCCGTGAACAAGACGTGGAGGTCACAGTAGCTTAACAAGACGGATTTAATGCGCCTTGGAAGAGAGGTGGAAGTCGCAGTGGAATAAAAAGACAATATCAATGCCACTTGGAAAAGTGTTGGAGCTTACAGTGGAATAAAAAGACAATATCAATGCCCCTTGCAAGAGCTGTGAAGTTCAGATTGGTTTAAATTGACGGTTTTAATGCCCTTAGGAAGAGACTTGGAGGTCACACTACCTTAACAAAATGGTTTTAATGCCCCTTGGAAGAGTGGTGGAGGTCGCATAGGATTAAAAAGACAATATCAATGCCCCTTGGAAGAGTGGTAGAGGTCGCAGTGGAATAAAAAAGACAATATCAATGCACCATGGAAGAGTGCTGGAGGTTACAGTGGAAAAAAAAGACAATATCAATGCCCCGTGGAAGAGATGTGGAGGTCACAATATCTTAAAAAGACGGTTTTAATGCCCCTTGGAAGACTGGTGAAGGTCGCAGTGGACTAAAAAGACAATATCAATGTCCCTTGGAATAATGGTGGAGGTCACAGTGGAATGAAAAGACAATATCAATGCCCATTGAAAGAGTGGTGGAGGTTACAGTGGAATAAAAAGACAATATCAATGCCCCGTGTAAGAGATGTGGAGGTTACAGTAGCTTAACAAGTTGGTTTTAATGCCCCTTGGAAGAGTGGTGGAGGTCGCAGTGGAATAGAAAGACAATATCATTGCCCTTTGGAAGAGCTGTGGAGTTCAGAGTGGTTTTACCAGATGGTTTTAATGCCCCTTGGAAGAGTGGTGGAGGTCGCAGTGGATTAAAAAGATTATATCAATGCCCCTTGGAAGAGTGGTGGAGGCTACAGTGGAATAAAAAGACAATATCAATGACCCTTGGACGAGTAGTGGAGGTCGCAGTGGAATAAAAAGACAATATCAATGCCCCTTGGAAGAGTGGTGGAGGTCGCAGTGGAATAAAAAGACCATTTCAATGCCCTTTGGAAGAGTGGTGGAGGGTACAGTGGAATAAAAAGACAATATCAATGCCAATTGGAAGAGATGTGGAGTTCACTTTGGTTTAACCATAAAGTTTTAATGCTCCTTGGAAGAGACGTGGAGGTCACAGTGGCTTAATAAGTTGGTTTTAATGCTCTTTGGAAGAGTGGTGGAGGTTTCAGTGCATTAAAAAGACAATATCAATGCCCCTTGGAAGAGTTGTGGAGGTCGCAGTTGAATAAAAACACAATATCCATGCCCCTTGGAAGAGTGTTGGAGGTTACAGTGGAATAAAAAGAGAATATCAATGCCCCGTGGAAGAGATATGGTGGTCACAATAGCTTAAAAAGATAGTTTTAATGCCCCTTGGAAGAGTGGTGGAGGACACAGTGGATTAAAAAGACAATATCAATGACCCTTGGAACAATGGTGGAGGTCGAATTGGAATAAAAAGACAATATCGATGCCCATTGAAAGAGTGGTGGAGGTTACAGTGGATTAAAAAAACAATATCAATGATCCGTGGAAGAGATGTGGAGGTCACAGTAGCTTAACAAGTTGGTTTTAATGCCCCTTGCAAGAGTGGTGGATGTCGCAGTGGAATAAAAAGACAATATCAATGCCCTTTGGAAGAGCTGTGGAGTTCAGAGTGGTTTAACCAGATGGTTTTTATGCCCTTTGGAAGAGTGGTGGAGGTCGCAGTGGATTAAAAAGACAATATCAATGCCCCTTGGAAGAATGGTGGAGGCTACAGTGGAATAAAAAGACAATATCAATGACCCTTGTACGAGTAGTGGAGGTCGCAGTGGAATAAAAAGACAATATCAATGGCCCTTGGAAGAGTGGTGGAGGTTACATTGGAAAAAAAAGACAATATCAATGCCCCTTGGATGAGTAGTGGAGGTTTCAGTGGAATAAAAAGACAATATCAATGGCCCGTGGAAGAGACTTTGAGGTCACAGTAGTTTAGCAAGACGGTTTTAATGCCCCTTGGAAGAGAGGTGGAAGTCGTAGTGGAATAAAAAGAAAATATCAATGCCCCTTGGACTAGTGCTGGAGGAAACAGTAGAATAAAACGACAATATCAATGCCCCTTGCAAGAGAGCTCTCAACACCAGCAGGTGTTTCCACTTCCCAATGAACTGACGACCTGCCAATCACACTGGCTGTTGCAGGTAAAGAGGTGGCAGGTCTGCGTCCAAAAACATGTGTGACTGCTGTCCCCCCAGTCACAGAGGATGAAGAGGCCGCGGATGCACAAGATGGGGCAGACGGTGGTTGGCCCAGCCTGCTAGGCCGCATTGTAGCACAGTGAGCTTCCCACTGCAACTTATGCTTCATATCCATGTGACGGTACATGCATGAAGTACTCAAACTATGGATTTTTTGGCCTCTACTTAGCTTTTGGTGACAAATATTACAGATAACACGAGTTGGGTCATCCTTATCGATCT
Organism: Phyllobates terribilis; assembly: GCF_046119375.1. Classification (NCBI taxonomy): domain Eukaryota; kingdom Metazoa; phylum Chordata; class Amphibia; order Anura; family Dendrobatidae; genus Phyllobates; species Phyllobates terribilis. The sequence goes on from NW_027362907.1 coordinate 1,991,325, forward strand.
GAATAAATGCCCAGGCTATGCAAGGCTTAGAGCCCATGCGACCTGAAGAGCCACTACGACTTGTGGTTAGAGGCGGAGTTGTGGTTGAGGATGCAGTTGTTGACGTGCTTCCAGTACTCCGTCTCTGTCCAGGAAGGCGCAACCTAACCTCGTCGTCAATAGCATCTGTGACGCCCCGCTGCGCTTGGTATCACAGATCCTAGAAGAGTGTATTGATGGAATCCTCCACAAGAGGCCCCCATAAACATTCACACATCTCCACCTTCCACCTCAGACCAGCAGAGGGAGCCCGTTAGGGATATAAATAGGGAAGGTGGAGCTAGGCAGTTCAGTTCCTCTGAAGAGTTCCTGCAGTAGAGAAGCCTAAGAGAGGTCAGTCTGCAGTGGAGCTCAGTCTAGTCTAGAGAACTCAGTTAATAGTTCAGCAGTGGAGCACGAGGCTCCTGCTAGCTAGATTCAGGGAGCCCAGATAGAGCTTAAGGTGTGCCGGCGTCATAAGATCGGTGAAGCGCGGCAAGCTGCCGTTAGTGTGTATAGCCTATTGAGGGCCCGAGTAGGCCGAAGGCGAGTGGCGAGTTAGTACATAAGGGGCAGAGGAGCTTAACCAGCTCACCCCGAAGCATTTACCGGACACCGGATCCGAGCTTACCGGGATCTCTATGACCCAGTAAGGCATAACCGGAATCCCTGGAGAACTACAAGTCCCAGGATCGCTAAGGTGCTGATACGTAACAGAGCCAGGAGACGCTTAGGCCCCGCATACTGGGAGCGTGAACTTCAAGAGAAGGCCCTACCACAAGGTCAGCCAGCGCAGGACAGAGACAAAGTTAGGCCTAGCTCCAGGCAGGTCAGAAACTTACTGCGCAGAGGCAAGAAACAGGAGGCCCTACACCCGCTCATTGGGGAGGATCCTGATATGCACCCTTCACCCTACAGTGCTCCAGGATGTGCCTGAATTTCCTCCAGTAAAAGGTACTGAAGTGACTACTGTGTCGGTTTCCGTTCTTGCTCTGACCCAGCTGGGTCTCGCCTGTCCTGCATTCCCCCTGCATACGCTGCCCTGAGACCTAGCTCCACCTATGGGGAGCTATACCATCGAGCTGCCTTATCACTGGCCTCAGTGGACTGCTGCAGCGCTGGTGCTTCTCACCAGATACCACAGGTGGTGTCAAAAACTCTTATAAAATTAACAATTATCCACCCTTTTAAAGAGTGACCCCAGGGTACGGGCCAGGGAGCCGACCACCGCGACATCCCAAAGGCCAGGCAAAGGCCCGGGTGACCTCATCGACTGGCTGACTGTGGGTTGACAGTAAGAGGGATCTCCAACCTTGTCATCATCACCCTGTGTGTTATCACACCCGTCGTCCTCAAAGCCAACCTCTTCCTGCCCTGACCGAAAAGTCAAGTTGTCGCTCCAATCAGGTATTTGAGTCTCATCATCGTCTTCATCATTGTCTCCACCAACAGGAGTTACAGTTTGGGAACGAGGGTCTACATTATGCTCAGAACCTTCTTCATCTGGTCCTGGATCCGACTTATAAAGATTCTGGGCATCAGTGCAGATCATTTCCTCGTCTGGATTAACAGAAGCTCTGGAGCAGACCTCCGTTTCCCAGGCTATAGTATGAGTAAACAGCTGTGCAGACTCAACCATCTGTGTTACCCCATACTCAGACGGGCAGCTGGAGACTTGGGAGCTGTGAGGAAGCAAGTGCGATTGGGGTGACACCTCTGAGGACTGGAGTATTTGTGATGTTGAAGTTGAGGTGGAGGAGAGCCCACTTGAAGGAGCACTTGATATCCGCTGAAGCACCTGCTGTTTTTGTGCCTCATCTGGAATTTGTAGCGATGGGCGTGTCCGTAACAAAGGGATCGTATCACATTGTCCACGAAAAGAAGTCGACATGTTAGTTTGGCTGGAAGATGGTCTTTCTTCTGCAGATGTTACTCCCCCCCCACCGTGGGGGGCTCGACCCACCAGCGGACAGGCACCAGTATTAGGAGAGGGGGACTGGCCGTCAGGGTCCACCGCGGCTCTGGCACAAACCTGGCGACACGGAGGTGGCACGGGCAGGAACGGACTGGCCGTGTCGGCTTCTCACTTTTTGGATTTTAGAAGGGCATGACATGCCTATATCTGTGTCTCCCCCTCCTTTTACTCCTCCACCTCTTTTATTTTCGCATGACTATATGTACTTGTCACTTTTCCATGTGTTAGTTATGTCTTCTGAGCAGTTTGTCAGCTTTTGGACACCTTTGAAGGTGTTTTCTATGTGTTTCTATGTGTTTTTGTTTGCCTGCCATTGGTTTTAACGGTGTTCGAAGGTGTTCGACGAACAGTTCGACAAACAGTTCGGCGAACACACGGGTGTTCGACGAACCGAACCGAACTCGAACACTACGGGGGTGGCTCAACACTAGTTGCAGTAGCTTAACAAGAGGGTTTAAATGCCCCTTGGAAGAGACGTGCAGGTCGCAGTAGCTTAACAAGATGGTTTAAATGCCCCTTGTAAGAGCGGTGGAGGTCGCAATAGCTTAACAAGACGGTTTAAATGCCCCTTGGAAGAGACATGCAGATCGCAGCAGCTTAACAAGACAGTTTAAATGCCCCTAGGAAGAGATGTGCAGGTCGCAGTAGCTTAACAAGACGGTTAAAATGCCCCTTGGAAGAGCGGTGGCGGTAGCAGTAGCTTAACAAGATGGTTTAAATGCCCCTTGGAAGAGACGTGCAGGTCGCAGTAGCTTAACAAGACGGTTTAAATGCCACTTGGAAGAGACATGCAGGTCGCAGTAGCTTAACAAGACGGTTTAAATGCCCCTTGGAAGAGACGTGCAGGTCGCAGTAGCTTAACAAGACGGTTTAAATGCCCCTTGGAAGAGACATGCAGGTCGCAGTAGCTTAACAAGACGGTTTAAATGCCCCATTGAAGAGACGTGCAGGTCGCATTAGCTTAACAAGACGGTTTAAATGCCCCTTGGAAGAGACGTGCAGGTCGCAGTAGCTTAACAAGACGGTTTAAATGCCCCTTGGAAGAGACATGCAGGTCGCAGTAGCTTAACAAGACGGTTTAAATGCCCCATTGAAGAGAGTTGCAGGTCGCATTAGCTTAACAAGACGGCTTAAATGCCCCTTGGAAGAGCGGAGCAGGTCGCAGTAGCTTAACAAGATGGTTTAAATGCCCCTTGGAAAAGACGTGCAAGTCGCAGTAGCTTAACAAGACGGTTTAAATGCCTCTTGAAAGAGACGTGCAGGTAGCAGTAGCTTAACAAGACGGATAAAATGCCCCTTGGAAAAGCGGTGGCGGTAGCAGTAGCTTAACAAGACAGTTTAAATGCCCCTTGGAAGAGCGATGGAGGTCGCAGTAGCTTAACAAGACATTTTAAATGCCACTTGGAAGAGAAATGCAGGTCGCAGCAGCTTATCAAGACGGTTTAAATACCCCTTGGAAGAGACTTGCAGGTCGCAGTAGCTTAACAAGACGGTTTAAATGCCCCTTGGAAGAGACGTGCAGGTTGCAGTAGCTTAACAAGACGGTTTAAATGCCCCTTGGAAGAGCGGAGGAGGTCGCAGTAGCTGAACATGACAGTTTAAATGCCCTTTGGAACAGATATGCAGGTCGCAGCAGCTTAACAAGACTGTTTAAATGCCCCTTGGAAGAGACGTGCAGGTCGCAGTAGCTTAACAAGATGGTTTAAATGCCCCTTGGTAGAGACATGCAGGCCGCAGTAGCTTAACAAGACGGTTTAAATGCCCCATTGAAGAGAGGTGCAGGTCGCATTAGCTTAACAAGACGGTTTAAATGCCCCCTGGAAAAGTGATGGAGGTTACAGTAGCTTAACAAGACGGTTTAGATGCCCCTTGGAAGAGACGTGCAAGTCGCAGTAGCTTAAAAAGACGGTTTAAATGCGCCTTGGAAGAGAAGTGCAGGTCGCAGTAGCTTAACAAGGCGGTTTAAATGCCCCTTGAAAGAGACTTGGAGGTCGCAGCAGCTTAACAAGACAGTTTAAATGCCCCTTGGAAGAGACGTGCAGGTCGCAGTAGCTTAACAAGACGGTTTAAATGACCCTTGGAAGAGACATGCAGGTCGCAGTAGCTTAACAAGACGGTTTAAATGCACCTTGGAAGAGACGTGCAGGTTGCAGTAGCTTAACAAGACGGTTTAAATGCCCCTTGGAAAAGAGGTGGAGGTTACAGTAGCTTAACAAGATGGTTTAAATGCCCGTTGAAAGAGACGTGGAGGTCGCAGTAGCTTAACAAGACGGCTAAAATGCCCCTTGGAAGAGCGGTGGCGGTAGCAGTAGCTTAACAAGACGGTTTAAATGCCCCTTGGAAGAGACGTGCAGGTCGCAGTAGCTTAATAAGACGGTTTAAATGCCACTTGGAAGAGCGGTAAAGGTCGCAGCAGCTTAGCAAGACGGTTTAAATGCCCCTTGGAAAACACGTGCAAGGCGCAGTACCTTAACAAGACGGTTTAAATGCCCGTTGAAAGAGACGTGCAGGTCGCAGTAGCTTAACAAGATGGTTAAAATGCCCCTTGGAAGAGCATGGCGGTAGCAGTAGCTTAACAAGATGGTTTAAATGCCTCTTGGAAGAGACGTGCAGGTCGCAGTAGCTTAACAAGACGGTTTAAATGCCCCTTGGAAGAGCGGTGGAGGTCGCAGCAGCTTAACAAGACGGTTTAAATGCCCCTTGGTTGAGACATGCAGGTCGCAGCAGCTTAACAAGACGGTTTAAATGCCCCTTGGAAGAGACGTGCAGATCACAGTAGCTTAACAAGATGGTTTAAATGCCCCTTGGAAGAGACATACAGGTCGCAATAGCTTAACAAGACGGCTTAAATGCCCATTGGAAGAGCGGAGGAGGTCGCAGTAGCTTAACAAGATGGTTTAAATGCCCCTTGGAAGAGACGTGCAAGTCGCAGTAGCTTAACAAGACGGTTTAAATGCCTCTTGAAAGAGACGTGCAGGTCGCAGTATCTTAACAAGACGGTTAAAATGCCCCTTGGAAAAGACGTGCAAGTCGCAGTAGCTTAACAAGACGGTTTAAATGCCCCTTGGAAGAGACGTGCAGGTCGTAGTAGCTTAACAAGACGGTTTATATGCCCCTTGGAAGAGCGTTGGAGGTCGCAGTAGCTTAACAAGACGGTTTAAATGCCCCTTGGAAGAGACATGCAGGTCGCATCAGCTTATCAAGACTGTTTAAATGTCCCTTTGAAGAGACTTGCAGGTCGCAGTAGCTTAACAAGACGGTTTAAATGCCACTTGGAAGAGACGTGCAGGTTGCAGTAGCTTAACAAGATGTTTTAAATGCCCCTTGGAAAAGAGGTGGAGGTTACAGTAGCTTAACAAGACGGTTTAAATGCCCGTTGAAAGAGACGTGCAGGTCGCAGTAGCTTAACAAGACGGTTAAAATGCCCCTTGGAAGAGCGGTGGCGGTAGTAGTAGCTTAACAAGACGGTTTAAATGCCCCTTGGAAGAGACGTGCAGGTCGCAGTAGCTTAACAAGACGGTTTAAATGCCCCTTGGAAGAGACATGCAGGTCGCAGTAGCTTAACAAGATGGTTTAAATGCCCTTTGAAAGAGCGGTAAAGGTCGCAGTAGCTTAACAAGACGGTTTAAATGCCCCTTGGAAAAGACGTGCAAGGCGCAGTAGCTTAACAAGACGGTTTAAATGCCCGCTGAAAGAGACGTGCAGGTCGCAGTAGCTTAACAACACGGTTAAAATGTCCCTTGGAAGAGCGGTGGCAGTAGCAGTAGCTTAACAAGACGGTTTAAATGCCCCTTGGAAGAGACGTGCATGTGGCAGTAGCTTAACAAGACGGTTTAAATGCCCCTTGGAAGAGCGGAGGAGGTCGCAGTAGCTTAAGAAGACGGTTTAAATGGCCCTTGATTGAGACATGCAGGTCGCAGCAGCTTAACAAGACGGTTTAAATGCCCCTTGGAAGAGACGTGCAGGTCGCAGTAGCTTAAAAAGATGGTTTAAATGCCACTTGGAAGAGACATGCAGGTCGCAGTAGCTTAAAAAGACGGTTTAAATGCCCCTTGAAAGAGCGGTGAAGGTCGCAGTAGCTTAACAAGTCAGTTTAAATGCCCCTTGAAAGAGACGAGGAGGTCACAGTAGCTTAACAAGACGGTTAAAATGCCCCTTGGAAAAGACGTGCACGTCGCAGTAGCTTAACAAAACGGTTTAAATGCCCCTTGGAAAAGACGTGCAAGTCGCAGTAGCTTAACAAGACGGAATAATTGCCCCTTGGAAGAGACGTGCAGGTCGCAGTAGCTTTCAAGACGGTTTAAATGCCCCTTGGAAGAGACATGCAGGTCGCAGTAGCTTAACAAGACGGTTTAAATGCCCCTTGGAAGAGCGGTGGCGGTCGCAGTAGCTTAACAAGACAGTTTAAATGCCCGCTGAAAGAGACGTGCAGGTCGCATCAGCTTAACAAAACGGTTAAAGTGCCCCTTGGAAGTGCGGTGGCGGTAGCAGTAGGTTAACAAGACAGTTTAAATACCCCTTGGAAGAGACATGCAGGTCGCAGTAGCTTAACAAGACGGTTTAAATGCCCCTTGAAAGAGCGGTGGAGGTCGCAGTAGCTTAACAAGACTGTTTAAATGCCCCTTGGAAGAGACGTGCAGGTCGCAGTAGCTTAACAAGAAGGTTTAAATGCCCCTTGGAAGAGATGTGCAGGTTTCAGTAACTTAACAAGATGGCTTAAATGCACCTTGGAAGAGACGTGGAGTTCGCAATAGTTTAACAAGACGGTTTAAATGCCCCTTGGAAGAGACACGCAGGTTGCAGTAGCTTAACAAGAGGGTTTAAATGCCCATTGGAAGAGACGTGCAGGTCGCAGTAGCTTAACAAGATGGTTTAAATGCCCCTTGGAAGAGCGGTGGCGGTAGCAGTAGCTTAACAAGATTGTTTAAATGCCCCTTGGAAGAGACGTGCAGGTCGCAGTAGCTTAACAAGACGGTTTAAATGCCCCTTTGAAGAGCGGTAAAGGTCGCAGTAGATTAACAAGACGGTTTAAATGCCCCTTGAAAAAGACGTGCAAGGCGCAGTAGCTTAACATGACGGTTTAAATGCCCGCTGAAAGAGACGTGTAGGTCGCAGTAGCTTAACAACACGGTTAAAATGTCCCTTGGAAGAGCGGTGGCTGTAGCAGTAGCTTAACAAGACGGTTTACATGCCCCTTGGAAGAGACGTGCAGGTCGCAGTAGCTTAACAAGACGGTTTAAATGCCCCTTGGAAGAGCGGTAGAGGTCGCAGTAGCTTAACAAGACGTTTTAAATGCCCCTTGGAAAAGAGGTGGAGGTTACAGTAGCTTAACAAGACATTTTAAATGCCCGTTGAAAGAGACGTGCAGGTCGCAGTAGCTTAACAAGACGTTTTAAATGCCCCTTGGAAAAGAGGTGGAGGTTACAGTAGCTTAACAAGACAGTTTAAATGCCCGTTGAAAGAGACGTGCAGGTCGCAGTAGCTTAACAAGACGGTTAAAATGCCCCTTGGAAGAGCGATGGCGGTAGCAGTAGCTTAACAAGACGGTTTAAATGCCCCTTGGAAGAGACGTGCAGGTCGCAGTAGCTTAACAAGATGGTTTAAATGCCCTTGTAAGAAACGTGCAGGTCGCAGTAGCATAACAAGACGGTTTAAATGCCCCTTGGAAGAGACATGCAGGTCGCAGTAGCTTAACAAGATGGTTTAAATGCCCGCTGAAAGAGACGTGCAGGTCGCAGTAGCTTAACAACACGGTTAAAATGTCCCTTGGAAGAGCGGTGGCAGTAGCAGTAGCTTGACAAGACGGTTTAAATGCCCCTTGGAAGAGACGTGCAGGTCGCAGTAGCTTAACAAGATGGTTTAAATGCCCGCTGAAAGAGACGTGCAGGTCGCAGTAGCTTAACAACACGGTTAAAATGTCCCTTGGAAGAGCGGTGGCAGTAGCAGTAGCTTAACAAGACGGTTTAAATGCCCCTTGGAAGAGACGTGCAGGTCGCAGTAGCTTAACAAGATGGTTTAAATGCCCTTTGGAAGAGCGGTGGAGGTCGCAGTAGCTTAAGAAGACGGTTTAAATGGCCCTTGATTGAGACATGCAGGTCGCAGCAGCTTAACAAGACGGTTTAAATGCCCCTTGGAAGAGACGTGCAGGTCGCAGTAGCTTAAAAAGATGGTTTACATGCCACTTGGAAGAGACATGCAGGTCGCAGTAGCTTAAAAAGACGGTTTCAATGCCCCTTGGAAGAGCGGTGAAGGTCGCAGTAGCTTAACAAGTCAGTTTAAATGCCCCTTGAAAGAGACGCGCAGGTCACAGTAGCTTAACAAGACGGTTTAAATGCCCCTTGGAAGAGATGTGCAGGTTTCAGTAACTTAAGAAGACGGTTTAAATGCCCCTTGGAAGAGACATGCAGGTCGCAGTAGCTTAACAAGATGGTTTAAATGCCCGCTGAAAGAGACGTGCAGGTCGCAGTAGCTTAACAACACGGTTAAAATGTCCCTTGGAAGAGCGGTGGCAGTAGCAGTAGCTTGACAAGACGGTTTAAATGCCCCTTGGAAGAGACGTGCAGGTCGCAGTAGCTTAACAAGATGGTTTAAATGCCCGCTGAAAGAGACGTGCAGGTCGCAGTAGCTTAACAACACGGTTAAAATGTCCCTTGGAAGAGCGGTGGCAGTAGCAGTAGCTTAACAAGACGGTTTAAATGCCCCTTGGAAGAGACGTGCAGGTCGCAGTAGCTTAACAAGATGGTTTAAATGCCCTTTGGAAGAGCGGTGGAGGTCGCAGTAGCTTAAGAAGACGGTTTAAATGGCCCTTGATTGAGACATGCAGGTCGCAGCAGCTTAACAAGACGGTTTAAATGCCCCTTGGAAGAGACGTGCAGGTCGCAGTAGCTTAAAAAGATGGTTTACATGCCACTTGGAAGAGACATGCAGGTCGCAGTAGCTTAAAAAGACGGTTTCAATGCCCCTTGGAAGAGCGGTGAAGGTCGCAGTAGCTTAACAAGTCAGTTTAAATGCCCCTTGAAAGAGACGCGCAGGTCACAGTAGCTTAACAAGACGGTTTAAATGCCCCTTGGAAGAGATGTGCAGGTTTCAGTAACTTAAGAAGAGGGTTTAAATGCCCCTTGTAAGAGCGGTGGAGGTCGCAGTAGCTTAACAAGACGGTTTAAATGCCCCTTGGAAGAGACATGCAGATCGCAGCAGCTTAACAAGACGGTTTAAATGCCCCTAGGAAGAGATGTGCAGGTCGCAGTAGCTTAACAAGACGGTTAAAATGCCCCTTGGAAGAGCGGTGGCGGTAGCAGTAGCTTAACAAGATGGTTTCAATGCCCCTTGGAAGAGACGTGCAGGTCGCAGTAGCTTAACAAGACGGTTTAAATGCCCCTTGGAAGAGCGGTAAAGGTCGCAGTAGCTTAACAAGACGGTTTAAATGCCCCTTGGAAAAGACGTGCAAGGCGCAGTAGCTTAACAAGACGGTTTAAATGCCCGCTGAAAGAGACGTGCAGGTCGCAGTAGCTTAACAACACGGTTAAAATGTCCCTTGGAAGAGCGGTGGCAGTAGCAGTAGCTTAACAAGACGGTTTAAATGCCCCTTGGAAGAGACGTGCAGGTCGCAGTAGCTTAACAAGATGGTTTAAATGCCCCTTGGAAGAGCGGTGGAGGTCGCAGTAGCTTAAAAGACGGTTTAAATGGCCCTTGGTTGAGACATGCAGGTCGCAGCAGCTTAACAAGACGGTTTAAATGCCACTTGGAAGAGACATGCAGGTCGCAGTAGCTTAAAAAGACGGTTTAAACGCCCCTTGGAAGAGCGGTGGAGGTCGCAGTCGCTTAAGAAGACGGTTTAAATGGCCCTTGGTTGAGACATGCAGGTCGCAGCAGCTTAACAAGATGGTTTAAATGCCCCTTGGAAGAGACATGCAGGTTGCAGTAGCTTATCAAGAGGGTTTAAATGCCCCTTGGAAGAGACGTGCAGGTCGCAGTAGCTTAACAAGATGGTTTAAATGCCCCTTGTAAGAGCGGTGGAGGTCGCAGTAGCTTAACAAGACGGTTTAAATGCCCCTTGGAAGAGACATGCAGATCGCAGCAGCTTAACAAGACGGTTTAAATGCCCCTAGGAAGAGATGTGCAGGTCGCAGTAGCTTAACAAGACGGTTTAAATGCCCCTTGGAAGAGACGTGCAGGTCGCAGTAGCTTAAAAAGACGGTTTAAATGCCCCTTGAAAGAGACGCGCAGGTCACAGTAGCTTAACAAGACGGTTTAAATGCCCCTTGGAAGAGATGTGCAGGTCGCAGTAGCTTAACAAGATGGTTTAAATGCCCCTTGTAAGAGCGGTGGAGGTCGCAGTAGCTTAACAAGACGGTTTAAATGCCCCTAGGAAGAGATGTGCAGGTCGCAGTAGCTTAACAAGACGGTTTAAATGCCCCTTGGAAGAGACGTGCAGGTCGCAGTAGCTTAAAAAGATGGTTTAAATGCCACTTGGAAGAGACATGCAGGTCGCAGTAGCTTAAAAAGACGGTTTAAATGCCCCTTGGAAGAGCGGTGAAGGTCGCAGTAGCTTAACAAGTCAGTTTAAATGCCCCTTGAAAGAGTCGCGCAGGTCACAGTAGCTTAACAAAACGGTTTAAATGCCCCTTGGAAGAGATGTGCAGGTTTCAGTAACTTAACAAGAGGGTTTAAATGCCCCTTGTAAGAGCGGTGGAGGTCGCAGTAGCTTAACAAGATGGTTAAAATGCCCCTTGGAAGAGCGGTGGCGGTAGCAGTAGCTTAACAAGATGGTTTCAATGCCCCTTGGAAGAGACGTGCAGGTCACAGTAGCTTAACAAGACGGTTTAAATGCCCCTTGGAAGAGCGGTAAAGGTCGCAGTAGCTTAAGAAGACGGTTTAAATGCCCCTTGGAAAAGACGTGCAAGGCGCAGTAGCTTAACAAGACGGTTTAAATGCCCGCTGAAAGAGACGTGCAGGTCGCAGTAGCTTAATAACACGGTTAAAATGTACCTTGGAAGAGCGGTGGCAGTAGCAGTAGCTTAACAAGACGGTTTAAATGCCCCTTGGAAGAGACGTGCAGGTCGCAGGAGCTTAACAAGATGGTTTAAATGCCCCTTGGAAGAGCGGTGAAGGTCGCAGTAGCTTAAGAAAACGGTTTAAATGCCCCTTGGTTGAGACATGCAGGTCGCAGCAACTTAACAAGACGGTTTAAATGCCCCTTGGAAGAGACGTGCAGATCACAGTAGCTTAGCAAGATGGTTTAAATGCCCCTTGGAAGAGACATACAGGTCGCAATAGCTTAACTAGACGGCTTAAATGCCCCTTGGAAGAGCGGAGGAGGTCGCAGTAGCTTAACAAGATGGTTTAAATGCCCCTTGGAAGAGACGTGCAAGTCGCAGTAGCTTAACAAGACGGTTTAAATGCCTCTTGAAAGAGACGTGCAGGTCGCAGTAGCTTAACAAGACGGTTAAAATGCCCCTTGGAAAAGACGTGCAAGTCGCAGTAGCTTAACAAGACGGTTTAAATGCCCCTTGGAAGAGACGTGCAGGTCGTAGTAGCTTAACAAGACGGTTTATATGCCCCTTGGAAGAGCGTTGGAGGTCGCAGTAGCTTAACAAGACGGTTTAAATGCCCCTTGGAAGAGACATGCAGGTCGCATCAGCTTATCAAGACTGTTTAAATGTCCCTTTGAAGAGACTTGCAGGTCGCAGTAGCTTAACAAGACGGTTTAAATGCCACTTGGAAGAGACGTGCAGGTTGCAGTAGCTTAACAAGATGTTTTAAATGCCCCTTGGAAAAGAGGTGGAGGTTACAGTAGCTTAACAAGACGGTTTAAATGCCCGTTGAAAGAGACGTGCAGGTCGCAGTAGCTTAACAAGACGGTTAAAATGCCCCTTGGAAGAGCGGTGGCGGTAGTAGTAGCTTAACAAGACGGTTTAAATGCCCCTTGGAAGAGACGTGCAGGTCGCAGTAGCTTAACAAGACGGTTTAAATGCCCCTTGGAAGAGACATGCAGGTCGCAGTAGCTTAACAAGATGGTTTAAATGCCCTTTGAAAGAGCGGTAAAGGTCGCAGTAGCTTAACAAGACGGTTTAAATGCCCCTTGGAAAAGACGTACAAGGCGCAATAGCTTAACAAGACGGTTTAAATGCCCGCTGAAAGAGACGTGCAGGTCGCAGTAGTTTAACAACACGGTTAAAATGTCCCTTGGAAGAGCGGTGGCAGTAGCAGTAGCTTAACAAGATGGTTTAAATGCCCCTTGGAAGAGACGTGCAGGTGGCAGTAGCTTAACAAGACGGTTTAAATGCCCCTTGGAAGAGCGGTGGAGGTCGCAGTAGCTTAAGAAGACGGTTTAAATAGCCCTTGATTGAGACATGCAGGTCGCAGCAGCTTAACAAGACGGTTTAAATGCCCCTTGGAAGAGACGTGCAGGTCGCAGTAGCTTAACAAAACGGTTTAAATGCCCCTTGGAAAAGACGTGCAAGTCGCAGTAGCTTAACAAGACGGAATAATTGCCCCTTGGAAGAGACGTGCAGGTCGCAGTAGCTTTCAAGACGGTTTAAATGCCCCTTGGAAGAGACATGCAGGTCGCAGTAGCTTAACAAGACGGTTTAAATGCCCCTTGGAAGAGCGGTGGCGGTCGCAGTATCTTAACAAGACAGTTTAAATGCCCGCTGAAAGAGACGTGCAGGTCGCAGTAGCTTAACAAAACGGTTAAAGTGCCCCTTGGAAGTGCGGTGGCGGTAGCAGTAGGTTAACAACACAGTTTAAATGCCCCTTGGAAGAGACATGCAGGTCGCAGTAGCTTAACAAGACGGTTTAAATGCCCCTTGAAAGAGCGGTGGAGGTCGCAGTAGCTTAACAAGACTGTTTAAATGCCCCTTGGAAGAGACGTGCAGGTCGCAGTAGCTTAACAAGAAGGTTTAAATGCCCCTTGGAAGAGATGTGCAGGTTTCAGTAACTTAACAAGACGGCTTAAATGCACCTTGGAAGAGATGTGGAGTTCGCAATAGTTTAACAAGACGGTTTAAATGCCCCTTGGAAGAGACATGCAGGTTGCAGTAGCTTAACAAGAGGGTTTAAATGCCCCTTGGAAGAGACGTGCAGGTTGCAGTAGCTTAGCAAGATGGTTTAAATGCCCCTTGGAAGAGCGGTGGCGGTAGCAGTAGCTTAACAAGATTGTTTAAATGCCCCTTGGAAGAGACGTGCAGGTCGCAGTAGCTTAACAAGACGGTTTAAATGCCCCTTGGAAGAGCGGTAAAGGTCGCAGTAGCTTAACAAGACGGTTTAAATGCCCCTTGAAAAAGACGTGCAAGGCGCAGTAGCTTAACATGACGGTTTAAATGCCCGCTGAAAGAGACGTGCAGTTCGCAGTAGCTTAACAACACGGTTAAAATGTCCCTTGGAAGAGCGGTGGCTGTAGCAGTAGCTTAACAAGAAAGTTTAAATGCCCCTTGGAAGAGACGTGCAGGTCGCAGTAGCTTAACAAGACGGTTTAAATGCCACTTGGAAGAGCGGTAGAGGTCGCAGTAGCTTAACAAGACGTTTTAAATGCCCCTTGGAAAAGAGGTGGAGGTTACAGTAGCTTAACAAGACAGTTTAAATGCCCGTTGAAAGAGACGTGCAGGTCGCAGTAGCTTAACAAGACGGTTAAAATGCCCCTTGGAAGAGCGATGGCGGTAGCAGTAGCTTAACAAGACGGTTTAAATGCCCCTTGTAAGAAACGTGCAGGTCGCAGTAGCATAACAAGACGGTTTAAATGCCCCTTGGAAGAGACATGCAGGTCGCAGTAGCTTAACAAGACAGTTTAAATGCCCGATGAAAGAGGCGTGCAGGTCGCAGTAGCTTAACAAGACGGTTTAAATGCCCCTTGGAAGAGACGTGCAGGTCGCAGTAGCTTAAGAAGATGGTTTAAATGCACTTTGGAAGAGCGGTGGAGGTCGCAGTAGCTTAAGAAGACGGTTTAAATGGCCCTTGATTGAGACATGCAGGTCGCAGCAGCTTAACAAGACAGTTTAAATGCCCCTTGGAAGAGACGTGCAGGTCGCAGTAGCTTAAAAAGATGGTTTAAATGCCACTTGGAAGAGACATGCATGTCGCAGTAGCTTAAAAAGACGGTTTAAATGCCCCTTGGAAGAGCGGTGAAGGTCGCAGTAGCTTAACAAGTCAGTTTAAATGCCCCTTGAAAGAGACGCGCAGGTCACAGTAGCTTAACAAGACGGTTTAAATGCCCCTTGGAAGAGATGTGCAGGTTTCAGTAACTTAACAAGAGGGTTTAAATGCCCCTTGTAAGAGCGGTGGAGGTCGCAGTACATTAACAAGACGGTTTAAATGCCCCTTGGAAGAGACATGCAGATCGCAGCAGCTTAACAAGACGGTTTAAATGCCCCTAGGAAGAGATGTGCAGGTCGCAGTAGCTTAACAAGACGGTTAAAATGCCCCTTGGAAGAGCGGTGGTGGTAGCAATAGCTTAACAAGATGGTTTCAATGCCCCTTGGAAGAGACGTGCAGGTCGCAGTAGCTTAACAAGACGGTTTAAATGCCCCTTGGAAGAGCGGTAAAGGTCGCAGTAGCTTAACAAGACGGTTTAAATGCCCCTTGGAAAAGACGTGCAAGGCGCAGTAGCTTAACAAGACGGTTTAAATGCCCGCTGAAAGAGACGTGCAGGTCGCAGTAGCTTAACAACACGGTTAAAATGTCCCTTGGAAGAGCGGTGGCAGTAGCAGTAGCTTAACAAGACGGTTTAAATGCCCCTTGGAAGAGACGTGCAGGTCGCAGTAGCTTAACAAGATGGTTTAAATGCCCCTTGGAAGAGCGGAGGAGGTCGCAGTAGCTTAAGAAGACGGTTTAAATGGCCCTTGGTTGAGACATGCAGGTTGCAGCAGCTTAACAAGACGGTTTAAATGCCCCTTGGAAGAGACGTGCAGTTCGCAGTAGCTTAAAAAGATGGTTTAAATGCCACTTGGAAGAGACATGCAGGTCGCAGTAGCTTAAAAAGACGGTTTAAACGCCCCTTGGAAGAGCGGTGGAGGTCGCAGTCGCTTAAGAAGACGGTTTAAATGGCCCTTGGTTGAGACATGCAGGTCGCAGCAGCTTAACAAGATGGTTTAAATGCCCCTTGGAAGAGACATGCAGGTTGCAGTAGCTTAACAAGAGGGTTTAAATGCCCCTTGGAAGAGACGTGCAGGTCGCAGTAGCTTAACAAGATGGTTTAAATGCCCCTTGTAAGAGCGGTGGAGGTCGCAGTAGCTTAACAAGACGGTTTAAATGCCCCTTGGAAGAGACATGCAGATCGCAGCAGCTTAACAAGACGGTTTAAATGCCCCTAGGAAGAGATGTGCAGGTCGCAGTAGCTTAACAAGACGGTTTAAATGCCCCTTGGAAGAGACGTGCAGGTCGCAGTAGCTTAAAAAGACGGTTTAAATGCCCCTTGGAAGAGCGGTGAAGGTCGCAGTAGCTTAACAAGTCAGTTTAAATGCCCCTTGAAAGAGACGCGCAGGTCACAGTAGCTTAACAAGACGGTTTAAATGCCCCTTGGAAGAGATGTGCAGGTCGCAGTAGCTTAACAAGATGGTTTAAATGCCCCTTGTAAGAGCGGTGGAGGTCGCAGTAGCTTAACAAGATGGTTTAAATGCCCCTAGGAAGAGATGTGCAGGTCGCAGTAGCTTAACAAGACGGTTTAAATGCCCCTTGGAAGAGACGTGCAGGTCGCAGTAGCTTAAAAAGATGGTTTAAATGCACTTTGGAAGAGCGGTGGAGGTCGCAGTAGCTTAAGAAGACGGTTTAAATGGCCCTTGATTGAGACATGCAGGTCGCAGCAGCTTAACAAGACAGTTTAAATGCCCCTTGGAAGAGACGTGCAGGTCGCAGTAGCTTAAAAAGATGGTTTAAATGCCACTTGGAAGAGACATGCATGTCGCAGTAGCTTAAAAAGACGGTTTAAATGCCCCTTGGAAGAGCGGTGAAGGTCGCAGTAGCTTAACAAGTCAGTTTAAATGCCCCTTGAAAGAGACGCGCAGGTCACAGTAGCTTAACAAGACGGTTTAAATGCCCCTTGGAAGAGATGTGCAGGTTTCAGTAACTTAACAAGAGGGTTTAAATGCCCCTTGTAAGAGCGGTGGAGGTCGCAGTACATTAACAAGACGGTTTAAATGCCCCTTGGAAGAGACATGCAGATCGCAGCAGCTTAACAAGACGGTTTAAATGCCCCTAGGAAGAGATGTGCAGGTCGCAGTAGCTTAACAAGACGGTTAAAATGCCCCTTGGAAGAGCGGTGGTGGTAGCAATAGCTTAACAAGATGGTTTCAATGCCCCTTGGAAGAGACGTGCAGGTCGCAGTAGCTTAACAAGACGGTTTAAATGCCCCTTGGAAGAGCGGTAAAGGTCGCAGTAGCTTAACAAGACGGTTTAAATGCCCCTTGGAAAAGACGTGCAAGGCGCAGTAGCTTAACAAGACGGTTTAAATGCCCGCTGAAAGAGACGTGCAGGTCGCAGTAGCTTAACAACACGGTTAAAATGTCCCTTGGAAGAGCGGTGGCAGTAGCAGTAGCTTAACAAGACGGTTTAAATGCCCCTTGGAAGAGACGTGCAGGTCGCAGTAGCTTAACAAGATGGTTTAAATGCCCCTTGGAAGAGCGGAGGAGGTCGCAGTAGCTTAAGAAGACGGTTTAAATGGCCCTTGGTTGAGACATGCAGGTCGCAGCAGCTTAACAAGACGGTTTAAATGCCCCTTGGAAGAGACGTGCAGTTCGCAGTAGCTTAAAAAGATGGTTTAAATGCCACTTGGAAGAGACATGCAGGTCGCAGTAGCTTAAAAAGACGGTTTAAACGCCCCTTGGAAGAGCGGTGGAGGTCGCAGTCGCTTAAGAAGACGGTTTAAATGGCCCTTGGTTGAGACATGCAGGTCGCAGCAGCTTAACAAGATGGTTTAAATGCCCCTTGGAAGAGACATGCAGGTTGCAGTAGCTTAACAAGAGGGTTTAAATGCCCCTTGGAAGAGACGTGCAGGTCGCAGTAGCTTAACAAGATGGTTTAAATGCCCCTTGTAAGAGCGGTGGAGGTCGCAGTAGCTTAACAAGACGGTTTAAATGCCCCTTGGAAGAGACATGCAGATCGCAGCAGCTTAACAAGACGGTTTAAATGCCCCTAGGAAGAGATGTGCAGGTCGCAGTAGCTTAACAAGACGGTTTAAATGCCCCTTGGAAGAGACGTGCAGGTCGCAGTAGCTTAAAAAGACGGTTTAAATGCCCCTTGGAAGAGCGGTGAAGGTCGCAGTAGCTTAACAAGTCAGTTTAAATGCCCCTTGAAAGAGACGCGCAGGTCACAGTAGCTTAACAAGACGGTTTAAATGCCCCTTGGAAGAGATGTGCAGGTCGCAGTAGCTTAACAAGATGGTTTAAATGCCCCTTGTAAGAGCGGTGGAGGTCGCAGTAGCTTAACAAGATGGTTTAAATGCCCCTAGGAAGAGATGTGCAGGTCGCAGTAGCTTAACAAGACGGTTTAAATGCCCCTTGGAAGAGACGTGCAGGTCGCAGTAGCTTAAAAAGATGGTTTAAATGCCACTTGGAAGAGACATGCAGGTCGCAGTAGCTTAAAAAGACGGTTTAAATGCCCCCTGGAAGAGCGGTGAAGGTCGCAGTAGCTTAACAAGTCAGTTTAAATGCCCCTTGAAAGAGACGCGCAGGTCACAGTAGCTTAAAAAGACGGTTTAAATGCCCCTTGGAAGAGATGTGCAGGTTTCAGTAACTTAACAAGAGGGTTTAAATGCCCCTTGTAAGAGCGGTGGAGGTCGCAGTAGCTTAACAAGACGGTTTAAATGCCCCTTGGAAGAGACATGCAGATCGCAGCAGCTTAACAAGACGGTTTAAATGCCCCTAGGAAGAGATGTGCAGGTCGCAGTAGCTTAATAAGACGGTTAAAATGCCCCTTGGAAGAGCGGTGGCGGTAGCAGTAGCTTAACAAGATGGTTTCAATGCCCCTTGGAAGAGACGTGCAGGTCGCAGTAGCTTAACAAGACGGTTTAAATGCCCCTTGGAAGAGCGGTAAAGGTCGCAGTAGCTTAACAAGACGGTTTAAATGCCCCTTGGAAAAGACGTGCAAGGCGCAGTAGCTTAACAAGACGGTTTAAATGCCCGCTGAAAGAGACGTGCAGGTCGCAGTAGCTTAACAACACGGTTAAAATGTACCTTGGTAGAGCGGTGGCAGTAGCAGTAGCTTAACAAGACGGTTTAAATGCCCCTTGGAAGAGACGTGCAGGTCGCAGTAGCTTAACAAGATGGTTTAAATGCCCCTTGGTAGAGACATGCAGGCCGCAGTAGCTTAACAAGACGGTTTAAATGCCCCATTGAAGAGACGTGCAGGTCGCATTAGCTTAACAAGACGGTTTAAATGCCCCTTGGAAAAGTGACGGAGGTTACAGTAGCTTAACAAGACGGTTTAGATGCCCTTTGGAAGAGACGTGGAAGTCGCAGTAGCTTAAAAAGACGGTTTAAATGCGCCTTGGAAGAGAAGTGCAGGTCGCAGTAGCTTAACAAGGCGGTTTAAATGCCCCTTGAAAGAGACTTGGAGGTCGTAGAAGCTTAACAAGACGATTTAAATGCCCCTTGGAAGAGACATGCAGGTCGCAGCAGCTTAACAAGAAAGTTTAAATGCCCCTTGGAAGAGACGTGCAGGTCGCAGTAGCTTAACAAGACGGTTTAAATGCCCCTTGGAAGAGACATGCAGGTCGCAGTAGCTTAACAAGACGGTTTAAATGCACCTTGGAAGAGACGTGCAGGTTGCAGTAGCTTAACAAGACGGTTTAAATGCCCCTTGGAAAAGAGGTGGAGGTTACAGTAGCTTAACAAGACGGTTTAAATGCCCGTTGAAAGAGACGTGGAGGTCGCAGTAGCTTAACAAGACGGTTAAAATGCCCCTTGGAAGAGCGGTGGCGGTAGCAGTAGCTTAACAAGATGGTTTAAATGCCCCTTGGAAGAGACGTGCAGGTCGCAGTAGCTTAACAAGACGGTTTAAATGCCACTTGGAAGAGACATGCAGGTCGCAGTAGCTTAACAAGACGGTTTAAATGCCCCTTGGAAGAGCGGAAAAGGTCGCAGTAGCTTAACAAGACGGTTTAAATGCCCCTTGGAAAACACGTGCAAGTAGCAGTACCTTAACAAGATTTTTTAAATGCCCGTTGAAAGAGACGTGCAGGTCGCAGTAGCTTAACAAGACGGTTAAAATGCCCCTTGGAAGAGAGGCGGCGGTAGCAGTAGCTTAACAATATGGTTTAAATGCCCCTTGGAAGAGACGCGCAGGTCGCAGTAGCTTAACAAGACGGTTTAAATGCCCCTTGGAAGAGCGGTGGAGGTCGCAGTAGCTTAACAAGACGGTTTAAATGCCCCTTGGAAAAGACGTGCAAGTCGCACTAGCTTAACAAGATGGTATAAATGCCCCTTGGAAGAGACGTGCAGGTCGCAGTAGCTTTCAAGACGGTTTAAATGCCCTTTGGAAGAGACATGCAGTTCGCAGTAGCTTAAGAAGAAGGTTTAAATGCCTCTTGGAAGAGCGGTGGAGGTCGCAGTAGCTTAACAAGATGGTTTAAATGCCCCTTGGAAGAGACATGCAAGTCGCAGTAGCATAACAAGACGGCTTAAATGCCCCTTGGAAGAGCGGAGGAGGTCGCAGTAGCTTAACAAGATGGTTTAAATGCCCCTTGGAAGAGACGTGCACGTCGCAGTAGCTTAACAAGACGGTTTAAATGCCCCTTGGTAGAGACATGCAGGCCGCAGTAGCTTAACAAGACGGTTTAAATGCCCCATTGAAGAGACGTGCAGGTCGCATTAGCTTAACAAGACGGTTTAAATGCCCCTTGGAAAAGTGACGGAGGTTACAGTAGCTTAACAAGACGGTTTAGATGCCCCTTGGAAGAGACGTGGAAGTCGCAGTAGCTTAAAAAGACGGTTTAAATGCGCCTTGGAAGAGAAGTGCAGGTCGCAGTAGCTTAACAAGGCGGTTTAAATGCCCCTTGAAAGAGACTTGGAGGTCGCAGAAGCTTAACAGGACGGTTTAAATGCCCCTTGGAAGAGACATGCAGGTCGCAGCAGCTTAACAAGACAGTTTAAATGCCCCTTGGAAGAGACGTGCAGGTCGCAGTAGCTTAACAAGACGGTTTAAATGCCACTTGGAAGAGACATGCAGGTCGCAGTAGCTTAACAAGACGGTTTAAATGCACCTTGGAAGAGACGTGCAGGTTGCAGTAGCTTAACAAGACGGTTTAAATGCCCCTTGGAAAGGAGGTGGAGGTTACAGTAGATTAACAAGACGGTTTAAATGCCCGTTGAAAGAGACGTGGAGGTCGCAGTAGCTTAACAAGACGGTTAAAATGCCCCTTGGAAGAGCGGTAGCGGTAGCAGTAGCTTAACAAGATGGTTTAAATGCCCCTTGGAAGAGAGGCGGCGGTAGCAGTAGCTTAACAATATGGTTTAAATGCCCCTTGGAAGAGACTCGCAGGTCGCAGTAGCTTAACAAGACGGTTTAAATGCCCCTTGGAAGAGCGGTGGAGGTCGCAGTAGCTTAACAAGACGGTTTAAATGCCCCTTGGAAAAGACGTGCAAAGCGCAGTAGCTTAACAAGACGGTATAAATGCCCCTTGGAAGAGACGTGCAGGTCGCAGTAGCTTTCAAGACGGTTTAAATGCCCTTTGGAAGAGACATGCAGGTCGCAGTAGCTTAAGAAGACGGTTTAAATGCCTCTTGGAAGAGCGGTGGAGGTCGCAGTAGCTTAACAAGATGGTTTAAATGCCCCTTGGAAGAGACATGCAAGTCGCAGTAGCATAACAAGACGGCTTAAATGCCCCTTGGAAGAGCGGAGGAGGTCGCAGTAGCTTAACAAGATGGTTTAAATGCCCCTTGGAAGAGACGTACACGTCGCAGTAGCTTAACAAGATGGTTTAAATGCCTCTTGAAAGAGACGTGCAGGTCGCAGTAGCTTAACAAGACGGTTAAAATGCCCCTTGGAAAAGTCGTGCAAGTCGCAGTAGCTTAACAAGACTGTTTAAATGCCCCTTGGAAGAGACGTGCAGGTCGTAGTAGCTTAACAAGACGGTTTATATGCCCCTTGTAAGAGCGGTGGAGGTCGCAGTAGCTTAACAAGATGGTTTAAATGCCCCTTGGAAGAGACGTGCAAGTCGCAGTAGCTTAACAAGACGGTTTAAATGCCTCTTGAAAGAGACGTGCAGGTCGCAGTAGCTTAACAAGACGGTTAAAATGCCCCTTGGAAAAGACGTGCAAGTCGCAGTAGTTTAACAAGACGGTTTAAATGCCCCTTGGAAGAGACATGCAGGTCGCAGTAGCTTAAAAAGACGGTTTAAATGCCCCTTGGAAGAGCGGTGAAGGTCGCAGTAGCTTAACAAGTCAGTTTAAATGCCCCTTGAAAGATACGCGCAGGTCGCAGTAGCTTAATAAGACGGTTAAAATGCCCCTTGGAAGAGCGGTGGAGGTCGCAGTAGCTTAACAAGACGGTTTAAATGATCGCTTGCAAAAGACGTGCACGTCGCAGTAGCTTAACAAAACGGGTTAAATGCCCCTTGGAAAAGACGTGCTAGTCGCAGTAGCTTAACAAGACGGTATAAATGCCCCTTGGAAGAGACATGCAGGTCGCAGTAGCTTTCAAGACGGTTTAAATGCCCCTTGGAAGAGACATGCAGGTCGCAGTAGCTTAAGAAGACGGTTTAAATGCCCCTTGGAAGAGCGGTGGCGGTCGCAGTAGCTTAACAAGACAGTTTAAATGCCCCTTGAAAAAGACGTGCAGGTCGCAGTAGCTTAACAAGACGGTTAAAGTGCCCCTTGGAAGTGCGGTGGCGGTAGCAGTAGCCTAACAAGACAGTTTAAATGCCCATTTGAAGAGACGTGCAGGTCGCAGTAGCTTAACAAGACGGTTTAAATGCCCCTTGAAAGAGCGGTGGAGGTCGCAGTAGCTTAACAAGACTGTTTAAATGCCCCTTGGAAGAGACGTGCAGGTCGCAGTAGCTTAACAAGAAGGTTTAAATGCCCCTTGGAAGAGATGTGCAGGTTTCAGTAACTTAACAAGACGGTTTAAATGCACCTTGGAAGAGACGTGGAGTTCGCAATAGCCTAACAAGACGGTTTAAATGTCCCTTGGAAGAGACATGCAGGTTGCAGTAGCTTAACAGGAGGGTTTAAATGCCCCTTGGAAGAGACGTGCAGGTCTCAGTAGCTTAACAAGATGGTTTAAATGCCCCTTGTAAGAGCGGTGGAGGTCGCAGTAGCTTAACAAGACGGTTTAAATGCCCCTTGGAAGAGACATGCAGATCGCAGCAGCTTAACAAGACGGTTTAAATGCCCCTAGGAAGAGATGTGCAGGTCGCAGTAGCTTAACAAGACGGTTAAAATGCCCCTTTGAAGAGCGGTGGCGGTAGCAGTAGCTTAACAAGATGGTTTAAATGCCCCTTGGAAGAGACGTGCAGGTCGCAGTAGCTTAACTAGATGGTTTAAATGCCACTTGGAAGAGACATGCAGGTCGCAGTAGCTTAACAAGACGGTTTAAATGCCCCTTGGAAGAGACGTGCAGGTCGCAGTAGCTTAACAAGACCGTTTAAATGCCCCTTGTAAGAGCGGTGGAGGTCGCAGTAGCTTAACAAGACGGTTTAAATGCCCCTTGGAAGAGACATGCAGATCGCAGCAGCTTAACAAGACAGTTTAAATGCCCCTAGGAAGAGATGTGCAGGTCGCAGTAGCTTAACAAGACGGTTAAAATGCCCCTTGGAAGAGCGGTGGCGGTAGCAGTAGCTTAACAAGACGGCTTAAATGCACCTTGGAAGAGACGTGGAGTTCGCAATAGTTTAACAAGACGGTTTAAATGCCCCATGGAAGAGACATGCAGGTTGCAGTAGCTTAACAAGAGGGTTTAAATGCCCCTTGGAAGAGACGTGCAGGTCGCAGTAGCTTAACAAGATGGTTTAAATGCCCCTTGGAAGAGCGGTGGCGGTAGCAGTAGCTTAACAAGATGGTTTCAATGCCCCTTGGAAGAGACGTGCAGGTCGCAGTAGCTTAACAAGACGGTTTAAATGCCACTTGGAAGAGCGGTAAAGGTCGCAGTAGCTTAACAAGACGGTTTAAATGCCCCTTGGAAAAGACGTGCAAGGCGCAGTAGCTTAACAAGACGGTTTAAATGCCCCTTGGAAGAGCGGTGGAGGTCACAGTAGCTTAAGAAGACGGTTTAAATGGCCCTTGGTTGAGACATGCAGGTTGCAGCAGCTTAACAAGACGGTTTAAATGCCCCTTGGAAGAGACGTGCAGGTCGCAGTAGCTTAAAAAGATGGTTTAAATGCCACTTGGAAGAGACATGCAGGTCGCAGTAGATTAAAAAGACGGTTTAAACGCCCCTTTGAAGAGCGGAGGAGGTCGCAGTCGCTTAAGAAGACGGTTTAAATGGCCCTTGGTTGAGACATGCAGGTCGCAGCATCTTAACAAGATGGTTTAAATGCCCCTTGGAAGAGACATGCAGGTTGCAGTAGCTTAACAAGAGGGTTTAAATGCCCCTTGGAAGAGACGTGCAGGTCGCAGTAGCTTAACAAGATGGTTTAAATGCCCCTTGTAAGAGCGGTGGAGGTCGCAGTAGCTTAACAAGACGGTTTAAATGCCCCTTGGAAGAGACATGCAGATCGCAGCAGCTTAACAAGATGGTTTAAATGCCCCTAGGAAGAGATGTGCAGGTCGCAGTAGCTTAACAAGACGGTTTAAATGCCCCTTGGAAGAGACGTGCAGGTCGCAGTAGCTTAAAAAGACGGTTTAAATGCCCCTTGGAAGAGCGGTGAAGGTCGCAGTAGCTTAACAAGTCAGTTTAAATGCCCCTTGAAAGAGACGCGCAGGTCACAGTAGCTTAACAAGACGGTTTAAATGCCCCTTGGAAGAGATGTGCAGGTCGCAGTAGCTTAACAAGATGCTTTAAATGCCCCTTGTAAGAGCGGTGGAGGTCGCAGTAGCTTAACAAGACGGTTTAAATGCCCGTAGGAAGAGATGTGCAGGTCGCAGTAGCTTAACAAGATGGTTTAAATGCCCCTTGGAAGAGACGTGCAGGTCGCAGTAGCTTAAAAAGATGGTTTAAATGCCACTTGGAAGAGACATGCAGGTCGCAGTAGCTTAAAAAGACGGTTTAAATGCCCCTTGGAAGAGCGGTGAAGGTCGCAGTAGCTTAACAAATCAGTTTAAATGCCCCTTGAAAGAGACGCGCAGGTCACAGCAGCTTAACAAGACGGTTTAAATGCCCCTTGGAAGAGATGTGCAGGTTTCAGTAACTTAACAAGAGGGTTTAAATGCCCTTTGTAAGAGCGGTGGAGGTCGCAGTAGCTTAACAAGACGGTTTAAATGCCCCTTGGAAGAGACATGCAGATCGCAGCAGCTTAACAAGACGGTTTAAATGCCTCTAGGAAGAGATGTGCAGGTCGCAGTAGCTTAACAAGACGGTTAAAATGCCCCTTGGAAGAGCGGTGGCGGTAGCAGTAGCTTAACAAGATGGTTTCAATGCCCCTTGGAAGAGACGTGCAGGTCGCAGTAGCTTAACAAGACGGTTTAAATGCCACTTGGAAGAGCGGTAAAGGTCGCAGTAGCTTAACAAGACGGTTTAAATGCCCCTTGGAAAAGACGTGCAAGGCGCAGTAGCTTAACAAGACGGTTTAAATGCCCCTTGGAAGAGACGTGCAGGTCGCAGTAGCTTAACAAGATGGTTTAAATGCCCCTTGGAAGAGCGGTGAAGGTCGCAGTAGCTTAAGAAGACGGTTTAAATGGCCCTTGGTTGAGACATGCAGGTCACAGCAGCTTAACAAGATGGTTTAAATGCCCCTTGGAAGAGACGTGCAGGTCGCAGTAGCTTAAAAAGATGGTTTAAATGCCACTTGGAAGAGACATGCAGGTCGCAGTAGCTTAAAAAGATGGTTTAAACGCCCCTTGGAAGAGCGGTGGAGGTCGCAGTCGCTTAAGAAGACGGTTTAAATAGCCCTTGGTTGAGACATGCAGGTCGCAGCAGCTTAACAACACGGTTAAAATGTACCTTGGAAGAGCGGTGGCAGTAGCAGTAGCTTAACAAGACGGTTTAAATGCTCCTTGGAAGAGACGTGCAGGTCGCAGTAGCTTAACAAGATGGTTTAAATGCCCCTTGGAAGAGCGGTGAAGGTCGCAGTAGCTTAAGAAGACGATTTAAATGGCCCTTGGTTGAGACATGCAGGTCGCAGCAGCTTAACAAGACGGTTTAAATGCCCCTTGGAAGAGACGTGCAGGTCGCAGTAGCTTAAAAAGATGGTTTAAATGCCACTTGGAAGAGACATGCAGGTCGCAGTAGCTTAAAAAGATGGTTTAAACGCCCCTTGGAAGAGCGGTGGAGGTCGCAGTCGCTTAAGAAGACGGTTTAAATGGCCCTTGGTTGAGACATGCAGGTCGCAGCAGCTTAACAAGATGGTTTAAATGCCCCTTGGAAGAGACATGCAGGTTGCAGTAGCTTAACAAGAGGGTTTAAATGCCCCTTGGAAGAGACGTGCAGGTCGCAGTAGCTTAACAAGATGGTTTAAATGCCCCTTGTAAGAGCGGTGGAGGTCGCAGTAGCTTAACAAGACGGTTTAAATGCCCCTTGGAAGAGACATGCAGATCGCAGCAGCTTAACAAGACGGTTTAAATGCCCCTAGTAAGAGATGTGCAGGTCGCAGTAGCTTAACAAGACGGTTAAAATGCCCCTTGGAAGAGCGGTGGCGGTAGCAGTAGCTTAACAAGATGTTTTAAATGCCCCTTGGAACAGACGTGCAGGTCGCAGTAGCTTAACAAGATGGTTTAAATGCTACTTGGAAGAGACATGCAGGTCGCAGTAGCTTAACAAGACGGTTTAAATGCCCCTTGGAAGAGACGTACAGGTCGCAGTAACTTAACAAGACGGTTTAAATGCCCCTTGGAAGAGACATGCAGGTCGCAGTAGGTTAACAAGACGGCTTAAATGCCCCTTGGAAGAGCGGAGGAGGTCGCAGTAGCTTAACAAGATGGTTTAAATGCCCCTTGGAAAAGAAGTGCAAGTCGCAGTAGCTTAACAAGACGGTTTAAATGCCTCTTGGAAGAGCGGAGGAGGTCGCAGTAGCTTAACAAGGTGGTTTAAATGCCCCTTGGAAAAGAAGTGCAAGTCGCAGTAGCTTAACAAGACGGTTTAAATGCCTCTTGAAAGAGACGTGCAGGTCGCAGTAGCTTAACAAGACGGATAAAATGCCCCTTGGAAGAGCGGTGGCGGTAGCAGTAGCTTAACAAGAGAGTTTAAATGCCCCTTGGAATAGCGATGGAGGTCGCAGTAGCTTAACAAGACGGTTTAAATACCCCTTGGAAGAGACTTGCAGGTCGCAGTAGCTTAACAAGACGGTTTAAATGCCCCTTGGAAGAGACGTGCAGGTTGCAGTAGCTTAACAAGACTGTTTAAATGCCCCTTGGAAGAGACATGCAGGTCGCAGTAGCTTAACAAGAAGGTTTAAATGCCCCTTGGTAGAGACATGCAGGCCGCAGTAGCTTAACAAGACGGTTTAAATGCCCCATTGAAGAGACGTGCAGGTCGCATTAGCTTAACAAGACGGTTTAAATGCCCCTTGGAAAAGTGACGGAGGTTACAGTAGTTAACAAGACGGTTTAGATGCCCCTTGGAAGAGACGTGCAAGTCGCAGTAGCTTAAAAAGACGGTTTAAATGCGCCTTGGAAGAGAAGTGCAGGTCGCAGTAGCTTAACAAGGCGGTTTAAATGCCCCTTGAAAGAGACTTGGAGGTCGCAGAAGCTTAACAAGACGGTTTAAATGCCCCTTGGAAGAGACATGCAGGTCGCTGCAGCTTAACAAGACGGTTTAAATGGCCCTTGATTGAGACATGCAGGTCGCAGCAGCTTAACAAGACGGTTTAAATGCCCCTTGGAAGAGACGTGCAGGTCGCAGTAGCTTAAAAAGATGGTTTAAATGCCACTTGGAAGAGACATGCATGTCGCAGTAGCTTAAAAAGACGGTTTAAATGCCCATTGGAAGAGCGGTGAAGGTCGCAGTAGCTTAACAAGTCAGTTTAAATGCCCCTTGAAAGAGACGCGCAGGTCACAGTAGCTTAACAAGACGGTTTAAATGCCCCTTGGAAGAGATGTGCAGGTTTCAGTAACTTAACAAGAGGGTTTAAATGCCCCTTGTAAGAGCGGTGGAGGTCGCAGTACATTAACAAGACGGTTTAAATGCCCCTTGGAAGAGACATGCAGATCGCAGCAGCTTAACAAGACGGTTTAAATGCCCCTAGGAAGAGATGTGCAGGTCGCAGTAGCTTAACAAGACGGTTAAAATGCCCCTTGGAAGAGCGGTGGTGGTAGCAGTAGCTTAACAAGATGGTTTCAATGCCCCTTGGAAGAGACGTGCAGGTCGCAGTAGCTTAACAAGACGGTTTAAATGCCCCTTGGAAGAGCGGTAAAGGTCGCAGTAGCTTAACAAGACGGTTTAAATGCCCCTTGGAAAAGACGTGCAAGGCGCAGTAGCTTAACAAGACGGTTTAAATGCCCGCTGAAAGAGACGTGCAGGTCGCAGTAGCTTAACAACACGGTTAAAATGTCCCTTGGAAGAGCGGTGGCAGTAGCAGTAGCTTAACAAGACGGTTTAAATGCCCCTTGGAAGAGACGTGCAGGTCGCAGTAGCTTAACAAGATGGTTTAAATGCCCCTTGGAAGAGCGGAGGAGGTCGCAGTAGCTTAAGAAGACGGTTTAAATGGCCCTTGGTTGAGACATGCAGGTCGCAGCAGCTTAACAAGACGGTTTAAATGCCCCTTGGAAGAGACGTGCAGGTCGCAGTAGCTTAAAAAGATGGTTTAAATGCCACTTGGAAGAGACATGCAGGTCGCAGTAGATTAAAAAGACGGTTTAAACGCCCCTTGGAAGAGCGGTGGAGGTCGCAGTCGCTTAAGAAGACGGTTTAAATGGCCCTTGGTTGAGACATGCAGGTCGCAGCAGCTTAACAAGATGGTTTAAATGCCCCTTGGAAGAGACATGCAGGTTGCAGTAGCTTAACAAGAGGGTTTAAATGCCCCTTGGAAGAGACGTGCAGGTCGCAGTAGCTTAACAAGATGGTTTAAACGCCCCTTGGAAGAGCGGTGGAGGTCGCAGTCGCTTAAGAAGACGGTTTAAATGGCCCTTGGTTGAGACATGCAGGTCGCAGCAGCTTAACAAGATGGTTTAAATGCTACTTGGAAGAGACATGCAGGTCGCAGTAGCTTAACAAGACGGTTTAAATGCCCCTTGGAAGAGACGTACAGGTCGCAGTAACTTAACAAGACGGTTTAAATGCCCCTTGGAAGAGACATGCAGGTCGCAGTAGGTTAACAAGACGGCTTAAATGCCCCTTGGAAGAGCGGAGGAGGTCGCAGTAGCTTAACAAGATGGTTTAAATGCCCCTTGGAAAAGAAGTGCAAGTCGCAGTAGCTTAACAAGACGGTTTAAATGCCTCTTGGAAGAGCGGAGGAGGTCGCAGTAGCTTAACAAGGTGGTTTAAATGCCCCTTGGAAAAGAAGTGCAAGTCGCAGTAGCTTAACAAGACGGTTTAAATGCCTCTTGAAAGAGACGTGCAGGTCGCAGTAGCTTAACAAGACGGATAAAATGCCCCTTGGAAGAGCGGTGGCGGTAGCAGTAGCTTAACAAGAGAGTTTAAATGCCCCTTGGAATAGCGATGGAGGTCGCAGTAGCTTAACAAGACGGTTTAAATACCCCTTGGAAGAGACTTGCAGGTCGCAGTAGCTTAACAAGACGGTTTAAATGCCCCTTGGAAGAGACGTGCAGGTTGCAGTAGCTTAACAAGACTGTTTAAATGCCCCTTGGAAGAGACATGCAGGTCGCAGTAGCTTAACAAGAAGGTTTAAATGCCCCTTGGTAGAGACATGCAGGCCGCAGTAGCTTAACAAGACGGTTTAAATGCCCCATTGAAGAGACGTGCAGGTCGCATTAGCTTAACAAGACGGTTTAAATGCCCCTTGGAAAAGTGACGGAGGTTACAGTAGTTAACAAGACGGTTTAGATGCCCCTTGGAAGAGACGTGCAAGTCGCAGTAGCTTAAAAAGACGGTTTAAATGCGCCTTGGAAGAGAAGTGCAGGTCGCAGTAGCTTAACAAGGCGGTTTAAATGCCCCTTGAAAGAGACTTGGAGGTCGCAGAAGCTTAACAAGACGGTTTAAATGCCCCTTGGAAGAGACATGCAGGTCGCAGCAGCTTAACAAGACGGTTTAAAGGGCCCTTGATTGAGACATGCAGGTCGCAGCAGCTTAACAAGATGGTTTAAATGCCCCTTGGAAGAGACGTGCAGGTCGCAGTAGCTTAAAAAGATGGTTTAAATGCCACTTGGAAAAGACATGCATGTCGCAGTAGCTTAAAAAGACGGTTTAAATGCCCCTTGGAAGAGAAGTGAAGGTCGCAGAAGCTTAACAAGTCAGTTTAAATGCCCCTTGAAAGAGACGCGCAGGTCACAGTAGCTTAACAAGACGGTTTAAATGCCCCTTGGAAGAGATGTGCAGGTTTCAGTAACTTAACAAGAGGGTTTAAATGCCCCTTGTAAGAGCGGTGGAGGTCGCAGTACATTAACAAGACGGTTTAAATGCCCCTTGGAAGAGACATGCAGATCGCAGCAGCTTAACAAGACGGTTTAAATGCCCCTAGGAAGAGATGTGCAGGTCGCAGTAGCTTAACAAGACGGTTAAAATGCCCCTTGGAAGAGAGGTGGTGGTAGCAGTAGCTTAACAAGATGGTTTCAATGCCCCTTGGAAGAGACGTGCAGGTCGCAGTAGCTTAACAAGACGGTTTAAATGCCCCTTGGAAGAGCGGTAAAGGTCGCAGTAGCTTAACAAGACGGTTTAAATGCCCCTTGGAAAAGACGTGCAAGGCGCAGTAGCTTAACAAGACGGTTTAAATGCCCGCTGAAAGAGACGTGCAGGTCGCAGTAGCTTAACAACACGGTTAAAATGTCCCTTGGAAGAGCGGTGGCAGTAGCAGTAGCTTAACAAGACGGTTTAAATGCCCCTTGGAAGAGACGTGCAGGTCGCAGTAGCTTAACAAGATGGTTTAAATGCCCCTTGGAAGAGCGGAGGAGGTCGCAGTAGCTTAAGAAGACGGTTTAAATGGCCCTTGGTTGAGACATGCAGGTCGCAGCAGCTTAACAAGACGGTTTAAATGCCCCTTGGAAGAGACGTGCAGGTCGCAGTAGCTTAAAAAGATGGTTTAAATGCCACTTGGAAGAGACATGCAGGTCGCAGTAGATTAAAAAGACGGTTTAAACGCCCCTTGGAAGAGCGGTGGAGGTCGCAGTCGCTTAAGAAGACGGTTTAAATGGCCCTTGGTTGAGACATGCAGGTCGCAGCAGCTTAACAAGATGGTTTAAATGCCCCTTGGAAGAGACATGCAGGTTGCAGTAGCTTAACAAGAGGGTTTAAATGCCCCTTGGAAGAGACGTGCAGGTCGCAGTAGCTTAACAAGATGGTTTAAATGCCCCTTGTAAGAGCGGTGGAGGTCGCAGTAACTTAACAAGACGGTTTAAATGCCCCTTGGAAGAGCGGTGAAGGTCGCAGTAGCTTAACAAGTCAGTTTAAATGCCCCTTGAAAGAGACGCGCAGGTCACAGTAGCTTAACAAGACGGTTTAAATGCCCCTTGGAAGAGATGTGCAGGTCGCAGTAGCTTAACAAGATGGTTTAAATGGCCCTTGGTTGAGACATGCAGGTCGCAGCAGCTTAACAAGATGGTTTAAATGCCCCTTGGAAGAGACATGCAGGTTGCAGTAGCTTAACAAGACGGTTTAAATGCCCCTTGGAAGAGACGTGCAGGTCGCAGTAGCTTAAAAAGACGGTTTAAATGCCCCTTGGAAGAGCGGTGAAGGTCGCAGTAGCTTAACAAGTCAGTTTAAATGCCCCTTGAAAGAGACGCGCAGGTCACAGTAGCTTAACAAGACGGTTTAAATGCCCCTTGGAAGAGATGTGCAGGTCGCAGTAGCTTAACAAGATGGTTTAAATGCCCCTTGTAAGAGAGGTGGAGGTCGCAGTAGCTTAACAAGATGGTTTAAATGCCCCTAGGAAGAGATGTGCAGGTCGCAGTAGCTTAACAAGACGGCTTAAATGCCCCTTGGAAGAGACGTGCAGGTCGCAGTAGCTTAAAAAGATGGTTTAAATGCCATTTGGAAGAGACATGCAGGTCGCAGTAGCTTAAAAAGACGGTTTAAATGCCCCCTGGAAGAGCGGTGAAGGTCGCAGTAGCTTAACAAGTCAGTTTAAATGCCCCTTGAAAGAGACGCGCAGGTCACAGTAGCTTAAAAAGACGGTTTAAATGCCCCTTGGAAGAGATGTGCAGGTTTCAGTAACTTAACAAGAGGGTTTAAATGCCCCTTGTAAGAGCGGTGGAGGTCGCAGTAGCTTAACAAGACGGTTTAAATGCCCCTTGGAAGAGACATGCAGATCGCAGCAGCTTAACAAGACGGTTTAAATGCCCCTAGGAAGAGATGTGCAGGTCGCAGTAGCTTAACAAGACGGTTAAAATGCCCCTTGGAAGAGCGGTGGCGGTAGCAGTAGCTTAACAAGATGGTTTCAATGCCCCTTGGAAGAGACGTGCAGGTCGCAGTAGCTTAACAAGACGGTTTAAATGCCCCTTGGGAGAGCGGTAAAGGTCGCAGTAGCTTAACAAGACGGTTTAAATGCCCCTTGGAAAAGACGTGCAAGGCGCAGTAGCTTAACAAGACGGTTTAAATGCCCGCTGAAAGAGACGTGCAGGTCGCAGTAGCTTAACAACACGGTTAAAATGTACCTTGGAAGAGCGGTGGCAGTAGCAGTAGCTTAACAAGACGGTTTAAATGCCCCTTGGAAGAGACGTGCAGGTCGCAGTAGCTTAACAAGATGGTTTAAATGCCCCTTGGTAGAGACATGCAGGCCGCAGTAGCTTAACAAGACGGTTTAAATGCCCCATTGAAGAGACGTGCAGGTCGCATTAGCTTAACAAGACGGTTTAAATGCCCCTTGGAAAAGTGACGGAGGTTACAGTAGCTTAACAAGAAGGTTTAGATGCCCCTTGGAAGAGACGTGGAAGTCGCAGTAGCTTAAAAAGACGGTTTAAATGCGCCTTGGAAGAGAAGTGCAGGTCGCAGTAGCTTAACAAGGCGGTTTAAATGCCCCTTGAAAGAGACTTGGAGGTCGCAGAAGCTTAACAAGACGATTTAAATGCCCCTTGGAAGACACATGCAGGTCGCAGCAGCTTAACAAGAAAGTTTAAATGCCCCTTGGAAGAGACGTGCAGGTCGCAGTAGCTTAACAAGACGGTTTAAATGCCCCTTGGAAGAGACATGCAGGTCGCAGTAGCTTAACAAGACGGTTTAAATGCACCTTGGAAGAGACGTGCAGGTTGCAGTAGCTTAACAAGACGGTTTAAATGCCCCTTGGAAAAGAGGTGGAGGTTACAGTAGATTAACAAGACGGTTTAAATGCCCGTTGAAAGAGACGTGGAGGTCGCAGTAGCTTAACAAGACGGTTAAAATGCCCCTTGGAAGAGCGGTGGCGGTAGCAGTAGCTTAACAAGATGGTTTAAATGCCCCTTGGAAGAGACGTGCAGGTCGCAGTAGCTTAACAAGACGGTTTAAATGCCACTTGGAAGAGACATGCAGGTCGCAGTAGCTTAACAAGACGGTTTAAATGCCCCTTGGAAGAGCGGAAAAGGTCGCAGTAGCTTAACAAGACGGTTTAAATGCCCCTTGGAAAACACGTGCAAGTAGCAGTACCTTAACAAGATTGTTTAAATGCCCGTTGAAAGAGACGTGCAGGTCGCAGTAGCTTAACAAGACGGTTAAAATGCCCCTTGGAAGAGAGGCGGCGGTAGCAGTAGCTTAACAATATGGTTTAAATGCCCCTTGGAAGAGACGCGCAGGTCGCGGTAGCTTAACAAGACGGTTTAAATGCCCCTTGGAAGAGCGGTGGAGGTCGCAGTAGCTTAACAAGACGGTTTAAATGCCCCTTGGAAAAGACGTGCAAGTTGCACTAGATTAACAAGAAGGTATAAATGCCCCTTGGAAGAGACGTGCAGGTCGCAGTAGCTTTCAAGACGGTTTAAATGCCCTTTGGAAGAGACATGCAGGTCGCAGTAGCTTAAGAAGAAGGTTTAAATGCCTCTTGGAAGAGCGGTGGAGGTCGCAGTAGCTTAACAAGATGGTTTAAATGCCCCTTGGAAGAGACATGCAAGTCGCAGTAGCATAACAAGACGGCTTAAATGCCCCTTGGAAGAGCGGAGGAGGTCGCAGTAGCTTAACAAGATGGTTTAAATGCCCCTTGGAAGAGACGTGCACGTCGCAGTAGCTTAACAAGACGGTTTAAATGCCCCTTGGTAGAGACATGCAGGCCGCAGTAGCTTAACAAGACGGTTTAAATGCCCCATTGAAGAGACGTGCAGGTCGCATTAGCTTAACAAGACGGTTTAAATGCCCCTTGGAAGAGACTTGCAGGTCGCAGTAGCTTAACAAGACGGTTTAAATGCCCCTTGGAAGAGACGTGCAGGTTGCAGTAGCTTAACAAGACTGTTTAAATGCCCCTTGGAAGAGACATGCAGGTCGCAGTAGCTTAACAAGAAGGTTTAAATGCCCCTTGGTAGAGACATGCAGGCCGCAGTAGCTTAACAAGACGGTTTAAATGCCCCATTGAAGAGACGTGCAGGTCGCATTAGCTTAACAAGACGGTTTAAATGCCCCTTGGAAAAGTGACGGAGGTTACAGTAGTTAACAAGACGGTTTAGATGCCCCTTGGAAGAGACGTGCAAGTCGCAGTAGCTTAAAAAGACGGTTTAAATGCGCCTTGGAAGAGAAGTGCAGGTCGCAGTAGCTTAACAAGGCGGTTTAAATGCCCCTTGAAAGAGACTTGGAGGTCGCAGAAGCTTAACAAGACGGTTTAAATGCCCCTTGGAAGAGACATGCAGGTCGCAGCAGCTTAACAAGGCAGTTTAAATGTCCCTTGGAAGAGACGTGCAGGTCGCAGTAGCTTAACAAGATGGTTTAAATGCCCCTTGGAAGAGACGTGCAGGTTGCAGTAGCTTAACAAGACGGTTTAAATGCCCCTTGGAAAAGACGTGGAGGTTACAGTAGCTTAAAAAGACGGTTTAAATGCCCGTTGAAAGAGATGTGGAGGTCGCAGTAGCTTAACAAGACGGTTAAAATGCCCCTTGGAAGAGCGGTGGCGGTAGCAGTAGCTTAACAAGATGGTTTAAATGCCCCTTGGAAGAGACGTGCAGGTCGCAGTAGCTTAACAAGACGGTTTAAATGCCACTTGGAAGAGACATGCAGGTCGCAGTAGCTTAACAAGACGGTTTAAATGCCCCTTGGAAGAGCGGTAAAGGTCGCAGTAGCTTAACAAGACGGTTTAAATGCCCCTTGGAAAACACGTGCAAGTCGCAGTACCTTAACAAGACTGTTTAAATGCCCGTTGAAAGAGACGTGCAGGTCGCAGTAGCTTAACAAGACGGTTAAAATGCCCCTTGGAAGAGAGGCGGCGGTAGCAGTAGCTTAACAATATGGTTTAAATGCCCCTTGGAAGAGACGCGCAGGTCGCAGTAGCTTAACAAGACGGCTTAAATGCCCCTTGGAAGAGCGGTGGAGGTCGCAGTAGCTTAACAAGACGGTTTAAATGCCCCTTGGAAAAGACGTGCAAGTCGCAGTAGCTTTCAAGACGGTTTAAATGCCCTTTGGAAGAGACATGCAGGTCGCAGTAGCTTAAGAAGACGGTTTAAATGCCTCTTGGAAGAGCGGTGGAGGTCGCTGTAGCTTAACAAGATGGTTTAAATGCCCCTTGGAAGAGACATGCAAGTCGCAGTAGCATAACAAGACGGCTTAAATGCCCCTTGGAAGAGCGGAGGAGGTCGCAGTAGCTTAACAAGATGGTTTAAATGCCCCTTGGAAGAGACGTGCACGTCGCAGTAGCTTAACAAGACGGTTTAAATGCCTCTTGAAAGAGACGTGCAGGTCGCAGTAGCTTAACAAGACGGTTAAAATGCCCCATGGAAAAGACGTGCAAGTCGCAGTAGCTTAACAAGACTGTTTAAATGCCCCTTGGAAGAGACGTGCAGGTCGTAGTAGCTTAACAAGACGGTTTATATGACCCTTGGAAGAGCGGTGGAGGTCGCAGTAGCTTAACAAGATGGTTTAAATGCCCCTTGGAAAAGACGTGAAAGTCGCAGTAGCTTAACAAGACGGTTTAAATGCCTCTTGAAAGAGACGTGCAGGTCGCAGTAGCTTAACAACTCGGTTAATATGCCCCTTGGAAAAGACGTGCAAGTCGCAGTAGCTTAACAAGACGGTTTAAATGCCCCTTGGAAGAGACATGCAGGTCGCAGTAGCTTAAAAAGACGGTTTAAATGCCCCTTGGAAGAGCGGTGAAGGTCGCAGTAGCTTAACAAGTCAGTTTAAATGCCCCTTGAAAGATACGCGCAGGTCGCAGTAGCTTAATAAGACGGTTAAAATGCCCCTTGGAAGAGCGGTGGAGGTCGCAGTAGCTTAACAAGACGGTTTAAATGATCGCTTGCAAAAGACGTGCACGTCGCAGTAGCTTAACAAGACGGTTTAAATGCCCCTTGGAAAAGACGTGCTAGTCGCAGTAGCTTAACAAGACGGTATAAATGCCCGTTGGAAGAGACATGCAGGTCGCAGTAGCTTTCAAGATGGTTTAAATGCCCCTTGGAAGAGACATGCAGGTCGCAGTAGCTTAAGAAGACGGTTTAAATGCCCCTTGGAAGAGCGGTGGCGGTCGCAGTAGCTTAACAAGACAGTTTAAATGCCCCTTGAAAGAGACGTGCAGGTCGCAGTAGCTTAACAAGACGGTTAAAGTGCCCCTTGGAAGTGCGATGGCGGTAGCAGTAGCCTAACAAGACAGTTTAAATGCCCATTTGAAGAGACGTGCAGGTCGCAGTAGCTTAATAAGACGGTTTAAATGCCCGTTGAAAGAGCGGTGGAGGTCGCAGTAGCTTAACAAGACTGTTTAAATGCCCCTTGGAAGAGACGTGCAGGTCGCAGTAGCTTAACAAGAAGGTTTAAATGCCCCTTGGAAGAGATGTGCAGGTTTCAGTAACTTAACAAGACGGTTTAAATGCACCTTGGAAGAGACGTGGAGTTCGCAATAGCTTAACAAGACGGTTTAAATGCCCCTTGGAAGAGACATGCAGGTTGCAGTAGCTTAACAGGAGGGTTTAAATGCCCCTTGGAAGAGACGTGCAGGTCTCAGTAGCTTAACAAGATGGTTTAAATGCCCCTTGTAAGAGCGGTGGAGGTCGCAGTAGCTTAACAAGACGGTTTAAATGCCCCTTGGAAGAGACATGCAGATCGCAGCAGCTTAACAAGACGGTTTAAATGCCCCTAGGAAGAGATGTGCAGGTCGCAGTAGCTTAACAAGACGGTTAAAATGCCCCTTGGAAGAGCGGTGGCGGTAGCAGTAGCTTAACAAGATGGTTTAAATGCCCCTTGGAAGAGACGTGCAGGTCGCAGTAGCTTAACTAGACGGTTTAAATGCCACTTGGAAGAGACATGCAGGTCGCAGTAGCTTAACAAGATGGTTTAAATGCCCCTTGGAAGAGACGTGCAGGTCGCAGTAGCTTAACAACATGGTTTAAATGCCCCTTGTAAGAGCGGTGGAGGTCGCAGTAGCTTAACAAGACGGTTTAAATGCCCCTTGGAAGAGACATGCAGATCGCAGCAGCTTAACAAGACAGTTTAAATGCCCCTAGGAAGAGATGTGCAGGTCGCAGTAGCTTAACAAGACGGTTAAAATGCCCCTTGGAAGAGCGGTGGCGGTAGCAGTAGCTTAAGAAGATGGTTTAAATGCCCCTTGGAAGAGACGTGCAGGTCGCAGTAGCTTAACAAGACGGTTTAAATGCCACTTGGAAGAGACATGCAGGTCGCAGTAGCTTAACAAGACGGTTTAAATGCCCCTTGAAAGAGACGTGCAGGTCGCAGTAGCTTAACAAGACGGTTAAAGTGCCCCTTGGAAGTGCGGTGGCGGTAGCAGTAGCTTAACAAGACAGTTTAAATGCCCCTTGGAAGAGACATGCAGGTCGCAGTAGCTTAACAAGACGATTTAAATGCCCCTTGAAAGAGCGGTGGAGGTCGCAGTAGCTTAACAAGACTGTTTAAATGCCCCTTGGAAGAGACGTGCAGGTCGCAGTAGCTTAACAAGAAGGTTTAAATGCCCCTTGGAAGAGATGTGCAGGTTTCAGTAACTTAACAAGAAGGTTTAAATGCACCTTGGAAGAGACGTGGAGTTCGCAATAGCTTAACAAGACGGTTTAAATGCCCCTTGGAAGAGACATGCAGGTTGCAATAGCTTAACAAGAGGGTTTAAATGCCCCTTGGAAGAGACGTGCAGGTCGTAGTAGCTTAACAAGATGGTTTAAATGCCCCTTGTAAGAGCGGTGGAGGTCGCAGTAGCTTAACAAGACGGTTTAAATGCCCCTTGGAAGAGACATGCAGATCGCAGCAGCTTAACAAGACGGTTTAAATGCCCCTAGGAAGAGATGTGCAGGTCGCAGTAGCTTAACAAGACGGTTAAAATGCCCCTTGGATGAGCGGTGGCGGTAGCAGTAGCTTAACAAGATGGTTTAAATGCCCCTTGGAAGAGCGGTAAAGGTCGCAGTAGCTTAACAAGACGGTTTAAATGCCCCTTGGAAAAGACGTGCAAGGCGCAGCAGCTTAACAAGACGGTTTAAATGCCCGCTGAAAGAGACGTGCAGGTCGCAGTAGCTTAACAACACGGTTAAAATGTCCCTTGTAAGAGCTGTGGCAGTAGCAGTAGCTTAACAAGATGGTTTAAATGCCCCTTGGAAAAGAGGTGGAGGTTACAGTAGCTTAACAAGACGGTTTAAATGCCCCTTGGAAAAGAGGTGGAGGTTACAGTAGCTTAACAAGACGGTTTAAATGCCCGTTGAAAGAAACGTGGAGGTCGCAGTAGCTTAACAAGACGGTTAAAATGCCCCTTGGAAGAGCGGTGGCGGTAGCAGTAGCTTAACAAGATGGTTTAAATGGCCCTTGGAAGAGACGTGCAGGTCGCAGGAGCTTAACAAGACGGTTTAAATGCCACTTGGAAGAGACATGCAGGTCGCAGTAGCTTAACAAGACGGTTTATATGCCCCTTGGAAGAGAGGTAAAGGTCGCAGTAGCTTAACAAGACGGTTTAAATGCCTCTTGGAAAACACGTGCAAGGCGCAGTACCTTAACAAGACGGTTTAAATGCTTGTTGAAAGAGACGTGCAGGTCGCAGTAGCTTAACAAGACGGTTAAAATGCCACTTGGAAGAGCGGTGTCGGTAGCAGTAGCTTAACAAGACGGTTTAAATGCCCCTTGGAAGAGACGTACAGGTCGCAGTAGCTTAACAAGACGGTTTAAATGCCCCTTGGAAGAGCTGTGGAGGTCGCAGTAGCTTAACAAGACGGTTTAAATGCCCCTTGGTTGAGACATGCAGGTCGCAGCAGCTTAACAAGACGGTATAAATGCCCCTTGGAAGAGACGTGCAGGTCACAGTAGCTTAACAAGATGGTTTAAATGCCCCTTGGAAGAGACATGCAGGTCGCAGTAGCTTAACAAGACGGCTTAAATGCCCCTTGGAAGAGCGGAGGAGGTCGCAGTAGCTTAACAAGATGGTTTAAATGCCCCTTGGAAGAGACGTGCAAGTCGCAGTAGCTTCACAAGACGGCTTAAATGCCCCTTGGAAGAGCTGAGGAGGTCGCAGTAGCTTAACAAGATGGTTTAAATGCCTCTTGAAAGAGACGTGCAGGTCGCAGTAGCTTAACAAGACGGTTAAAATGCCCCTTGGAAAAGACGTGCAAGTCGCAGTAGCTTAACAAGACTGTTTAAATGCCCCTTGGAAGAGACGTGCAGGTCGTAGTAGCTTAACAAGACGGTTTATATGCCCCTTGGAAGAGCGTTGGAGGTCGCAGAAGCTTAAAAAGACGGTTTAAATGCCCCTTGGAAGAGACATGCAGGTCGCATCAGCTTATCAAGACTGTTTAAATGCCCCTTGGAAGAGACTTGCAGGTCGCAGTAGCTTAACAAGACGGTTTAAATGCCACTTGGAAGAGACGTGCAGGTTGCAGTAGCTTAACAAGATGTCTTAAATGCCCCTTGGAAAAGAGGTGGAGGTTACAGTAGCTTAACAAGACGGTTTAAATGCCCCTTGGAAGAGCGGTAAAGGTCGCAGTAGCTTAACAAGACGGTTTAAATGCCCCTTGGAAAACACGTGCAAGTCGCAGTACCTTAACAAGACTGTTTAAATGCCCGTTGAAAGAGACGTGCAGGTCGCAGTAGCTTAACAAGACGGTTAAAATGCCCCTTGGAAGAGAGGCGGCGGTAGCAGTAGCTTAACAATATGGTTTAAATGCCCCTTGGAAGAGACGCGCAGGTCGCAGTAGCTTAACAAGACGGTTTAAATGCCCCTTGGAAGAGCGGTGGAGGTCGCAGTAGCTTAACAAGACGGTTTAAATGCCCCTTGGAAAAGACGTGCAAGTCGCAGTAGCTTAACAAGACGGTATAAATGCCCCTTGGAAGAGACGTGCAGGTCGCAGTAGCTTTCAAGACGGTTTAAATGCCCTTTGGAAGAGACATGCAGGTCGCAGTAGCTTAAGAAGACGGTTTAAATGCCTCTTGGAAGAGCAGTGGAGGTCGCAGTAGCTTAACAAGATGGTTTAAATGCCCCTTGGAAGAGACATGCAAGTCGCAGTAGCATAACAAGACGGCTTAAATGCCCCTTGGAAGAGCGGAGGAGGTCGCAGTAGCTTAACAAGATGGTTTAAATGCCCCTTGGAAGAGACGTGCACGTCGCAGTAGCTTAACAAGACGGTTTAAATGCCCCTTGAAAGAGACGTGCAGTTTGCAGTAGCTTAACAAGACGGTTGAAATGCCCCTTGGAAAAGACGTGCAAGTCGCAGTAGCTTAACAAGACTGTTTAAATGCCCCTTGGAAGAGACGTGCAGGTCGCAGTAGCTTAACAAGACGGTTTATATGCCCCTTGGAAGAGCGGTGGAGGTCGCAGTAGCTTAACAAGATGGTTTAAATGCCCCTTGGAAAAGACGTGAAAGTCGCAGTAGCTTAACAAGACGGTTTAAATGCCTCTTGAAAGAGACGTGCAGGTCGCAGTAGCTTAACAAGACGGTTAAAATGCCCCTTGGAAAAGACGTGCAAGTCGCAGTAGCTTAACAAGACGGTTTAAATGCCCCTTGGAAGAGACATGCAGGTCGCAGTAGCTTAAAAAGACGGTTTAAATGCCCCTTGGAAGAGCGGTGAAGGTCGCAGTAGCTTAACAAGTCAGTTTAAATGCCCCTTGAAAGATACGCGCAGGTCGCAGTAGCTTAATAAGACGGTTAAAATGCCCCTTGGAAGAGCGTTGGAGGTCGCAGTAGCTTAACAAGACGGTTTAAATGATCGCTTGCAAAAGACGTGCACGTCGCAGTAGCTTAACAAGACGGTTTAAATGCCCCTTGGAAAAGACGTTCTAGTCGCAGTAGCTTAACAAGACGGTATAAATGCCCCTTGGAAGAGACATGCAGGTCGCAGTAGCTTTCAAGACGGTTTAAATGCCCCTTGGAAGAGACATGCAGGTCGCAGTAGCTTAAGAAGACGGTTTAAATGCCACTTGGAAGAGCGGTGGCGGTCGCAGTAGCTTAACAAGACAGTTTAAATGCCCCTTGAAAGAGACGTGCAGGTCGCAGTAGCTTAACAAGACGGTTAAAGTGCCCCTTGGAAGTGCGGTGGCGGCAGCAGTAGGCTAACAAGACAGTTTAAATGCCCATTTGAAGAGACGTGCAGGTCGCAGTAGCTTAATAAGACGGTTTAAATGCCCCTTGAAAGAGCGGTGGAGGTCGCAGTAGCTTAACAAGACTGTTTAAATGCCCCTTGGAAGAGACGTGCAGGTCGCAGTAGCTTAACAAGAAGGTTTAAATGCCCCTTGGAAGAGATGTGCAGGTTTCAGTAACTTAACAAGACGGTTTAAATGCACCTTGGAAGAGACGTGGAGTTCGCAATAGCTTAACAAGACGGTTTAAATGCCCCTTGGAAGAGACATGCAGGTTGCAGTAGCTTAACAGGAGGGTTTAAATGCCCCTTGGAAGAGACGTGCAGGTCTCAGTAGCTTAACAAGATGGTTTAAATGCCCCTTGTAAGAGCGGTGGAGGTCGCAGTAGCTTAACAAGACGATTTAAATGCCCCTTGGAAGAGACATGCAGATCGCAGCAGCTTAACAAGACAGTTTAAATGCCCCTAGGAAGAGATGTGCAGGTCACAGTAGCTTAACAAGACGGTTAAAATGCCCCTTGGAAGAGCGGTGGTGGTAGCAGTAGCTTAACAAGATGGTTTAAATGCCCCGTGGAAGAGCGGTAAAGGTCGCAGTAGCTTAACAAGACGGTTTAAATGCCCCTTGGAAAAGACGTGCAAGGCACAGTAGCTTAACAAGACGGTTTAAATGCCCGCTGAAAGAGACGTGCAGGTCGCAGTAGCTTAACAACACGGTTAAAATGTCCCTTGTAAGAGCGGTGGCAGTAGCAGTAGCTTAACATGATGGTTTAAATGCCCCTTGGAAAAGAGGTGGAGGTTACAGTAGCTTAACAAGACGGTTTAAATGCCCCTTGGAAAAGAGGTGGAGGTTACAGTAGCTTAACAAGACGGTTTAAATGCCCGTTGAAAGAAACGTGGAGGTCACAGTAGCTTAACAAGACGGTCAAAATGCCCCTTGGAAGAGCGGTGGCGGTAGCAGTAGCTTAACAAGATGGTTTAAATGGCCCTTGGAAGAGACGTGCAGGTCGCAGTAGCTTAACAAGACGGTTTAAATGCCACTTGGAAGAGACATGCAGGTCGCAGTAGCTTAACAAGACGGTTTAAATGCCCCTTGGAAGAGCGGTAAAGGTCGCAGTAGCTTAACAAGACGGTTTAAATGCCCCTTGGAAAACACGTGCAAGGCGCAGTACCTTAACAAGACGGTTTAAATGCTCGTTGAAAGAGACGTGCAGGTCGCAGTAGCTTAACAAGACGGCTTAAATGCCCCTTGGAAGAGCGGTGTCGGTAGCAGTAGCTTAACAAGACGGTTTAAATGCCCCTTGGAAGAGACGTGCAGGTCGCAGTAGCTTAACAAGACGGTTTAAATGCCCCTTGGAAGAGCTGTGGAGGTCACAGTAGCTTAACAAGACGGTTTAAATGCCCCTTGGTTGAGACATGCAGGTAGCAGCAGCTTAACAAGACGGTTTATATGCCCCTTGGAAGAGACGTGCAGGTCACAGTAGCTTAACAAGATGGTTTAAATGCCCCTTGGAAGAGACATGCAGGTCGCAGTAGCTTAACAAGACGGCTTAAATGCCCCTTGGAAGAGCGGAGGAGGTCGCAGTAGCTTAACAAGATGGTTTAAATGCCCCTTGGAAGAGACGTGCAAGTCGCAGTAGCTTAACAAGACGGCTTAAATGCCCCTTGGAAGAGCTGAGGAGGTCGCAGTAGCTTAACAAGATGGTTTAAATGCCTCTTGAAAGAGACGTGCAGGTCGCAGTAGCTTAACAAGACGGTTAAAATGCCCCTTGGAAAAGACGTGCAAGTCGCAGTAGCTTAACAAGACTGTTTAAATGCCCCTTGGAAGAGACGTGCAGGTCATAGTAGCTTAACAAGACGGTTTATATGCCCCTTGGAAGAGCGTTGGAGGTCGCAGTAGCTTAAAAAGACGGTTTAAATGCCCCTTGGAAGAGACATGCAGGTCGCATCAGCTTATCAAGACTGTTTAAATGCCCCTTGGAAGAGACTTGCAGGTCGCAGTAGCTTAACAAGACGGTTTAAATGCCACTTGGAAGAGACGTGCAGGTTGCAGTAGCTTAACAAGATGTTTTAAATGCCCCTTGGAAAAGAGGTGGAGGTTACAGTAGCTTAACAAGACGGTTTAAATGCCCGTTGAAAGAGACGTGCAGGTCGCAGTAGCTTAACAAGACGGTTAAAATGCCCCTTGGAAGAGCGGTGGCGGTAGCAGTAGCTTAACAAGACGGTTTAAATGCCCCATTGAAGAGACGTGCAGGTCGCAGTAGCTTAACAAGACGGTTTAAATGCCCCTTGGAAGAGACATGCAGGTCGCAGTAGCTTAACAAGATGGTTTAAATGCCCCTTGGAAGAGCGGTAAAGGCCGCAGTAGCTTAACAAGGCGGTTTAAATGCCCCTTGGAAAAGACGTGCAAGGCGCAGTAGCTTAACAAGAGGGTTTAAATGCCCGCTGAAAGAGACGTGCAGGTCGCAGTAGCTTAACAACACGGTTAAAATGTCCCTTGGAAGAGCAGTGGCAGTAGCAGTAGCTTAACAAGACGGTTTAAATGCCCCTTGGAAGAGACGTGCAGGTCGCAGTAGCTTAACAAGACGGTTTAAATGCCCCTTGGAAGTGCGGTGGAGGTCGCAGTAGCTGAAGAAGACGGTTTAAATGGCCCTTGGTTGAGACATGCAGGTCGCAGCAGCTTAACAAGACGGTTTAAATGCCCCTTGGAAGAGACGTGCAGGTCGAAGTAGCTTAAAAAGGTGGTTTAAATGCCACTTGGAAGAGACATGCAGGTCGCAGAAGCTTAAAAAGACGGTTTAAATGCCCCTTGGAAGAGCGGTGAAGGTCGCAGTAGCTTAACAAGTCAGTTTAATTGCCCCTTGAAAGAGACGCGCAGGTCGCAGTAGCTAAACAAGATGGTTTAAATGCCCCTTGGAAAAGACGTGCAAGTCGCAGGAGCTTAACAAGACGGTATAAATGCCCCTGGGAAGAGACGTGCAGGTCGCAGTAGCTTTCAAGACGGTTTAAATGCCCCTTGGAAGAGACATGCAGGTCGCAGTAGCTTAACAAGACGGTTTAAATGCCCCTTGGAAGAGCGGTGGCGGTCGCAGTAGTTTAACAAGACAGTTTAAATGCCCCTTGAAAGAGACGTGCAGGTCGCAGTAGCTTAACAAGATGGTTAAAGTGCCCCTTGGAAGTGCGGTGGTGGTAGCAGTAGCTTAACAAGACAGTTTAAATGCCCCTTGGAAGAGACATGCAGGTCGCAGTAGCTTAACAAGACGATTTAAATGCCCCTTGAAAGAGCGGTGGAGGTCGCAGTAGCTTAACAAGACTGTTTAAATGCCCCTTGGAAGAGACGTGCAGGTCGCAGTAGCTTAACAAGATGGTTTAAATGCCCCTTGGAAGAGCGGAGGAGGTCGCAGTAGCTTAAGAAGACGGTTTAAATTGCCCTTGGTTGAGACATGCAGGTCGCAGCAGCTTAACAAGACGGTTTAAATGCCCCTTGGAAGAGACGTGCAGGTCGCAGTAGCTTAACAAGAAGGTTTAAATGCCCCTTGGAAGAGATGTGCAGGTTTCAGTAACTTAACAAGACGGTTTAAATGCACCTTGGAAGAGACATGCAGGTTGCAGTAGCTTAACAAGAGGGTTTAAATGCCCCTTGGAAGAGACGTGCAGGTCGCAGTAGCTTAACAAGATGGTTTAAATGCCCCTTGTAAGAGCGGTGGAGGTCGCAGTAGCTTAACAAGACGGTTTAAATGCCCCTTGGAAGAGACATGCACATCGCAGCAGCTTAACAAGACAGTTTAAATACCCCTAGGAAGAGATTTGCAGGTCGCAGTAGCTTAACAAGACGGTAAAAATGCCCCTTGGAAGAGCGGTGGAGGTAGCAGTAGCTTAACAAGATGGTTTAAATGCCCCTTGGAAGAGATGTGCAGGTCGCAGTAGCTTAACAAGACGGTTTAAATGCCACTTGGAAGAGACATGCAGGTCGCAGTAGCTTAACAAGACGGTTTAAATGCCCCTTGGAAGAGACGTGCAGGTCGCAGTAGCTTAACAAGACGGTTTAAATGCCCCTTGGAAGAGACATGCAGGTCGCAGTAGGTTAACAAGACGGCTTAAATGCCCCTTGGAAGAGCGGAGGAGGTCGCAGCAGCTTAACAAGATGGTTTAAATGCCCCTTGGA
Source organism: Phyllobates terribilis (assembly GCF_046119375.1). Lineage (NCBI taxonomy): Eukaryota > Metazoa > Chordata > Amphibia > Anura > Dendrobatidae > Phyllobates > Phyllobates terribilis. The sequence continues at coordinate 2,036,258 of NW_027362907.1, forward strand.
AGAGACATGCAGGTTGCAGTAGCTTAACAAGAGGGTTTAAATGCCCCTTGGAAGAGACGTGCAGGTTGCAGTAGCTTAACAAGATGGTTTAAATGCCCCTTGTAAGAGAGGTGGAGGTCGCAGTAGCTTAACAAGACGGTTTAAATGCCCCTTGGAAGAGACATGCAGATCGCAGCAGCTTAACAAGACGGTTTAAATGCCCCTAGAAAGAGATGTGCAGGTCGCAGTAGCTTAACAAGACGGTTAAAATGCCCCTTTGAAGAGCGGTGGCGGTAGCAGTAGCTTAACAAGATGTTTTAAATGCCCCTTGGAACAGACGTGCAGGTCGCAGTAGCTTAACAAGACGGTTTAAACGCCACTTGGAAGAGACATGCAGGTCGCAGTAGCTTAACAAGACGGTTTAAATGCCCCTTGGAAGAGACGTACAGGTCGCAGTAGCTTAACAAGACGGTTTAAATGCCCCTTGGAAGAGACATGCAGGTCGCAGTAGGTTAACAAGACGCCTTAAATGCCCCTTGGAAGAGCGGAGGAGGTAGCAGTAGCTTAACAAGATGGTTTAAATGCCCCTTGGAAAAGAAGTGCAAGTCGCAGTAGCTTAACAAGACGGTTTAAATGCTTCTTGGAAGAGCGGAGGAGGTCGCAGTAGCTTAACAAGATGGTTTAAATGCCCCTTGTAAAAGACGTGCAAGTCGCAGCAACTTAACAAGACAGTTTAAATGCCTCTTGAAAGAGACGTGCAGGTCGCAGTAGCTTAACAAGACGGATAAAATGCCCCTTGGAAGAGCGGTGGCGGTAGCAGTAGCTTAACAAGACAGTTTAAATGCCCCTTGGAAGAGCGATGGAGGTCGCAGTAGCTTAATAAGACGGTTTAAATACCCCTTGGAAGAGACTTGCAGGTCGCAGTAGCTTAACAAGACGGTTTAAATGCCCCTTGGAAGAGATGTGCAGGTCGCAGCAGCTTAACAAGACTGTTTAAATGCCCCTTGGAAGAGACGTGCAGGTCGCAGTAGCTTAACAAGACGGTTTAAATGCCCCTTGGTAGAGACATGCAGGCCGCAGTAGCTTAACAAGACGGTTTAAATGCCCCATTGAAGAGACGTGCAGGTCGTATTAGCTTAATAAGACGGTTTAAATGCCCCTTGGAAAAGTGACGGAGGTTACAGTAGCTTAACAAGACGGTTTAGATGCCCCTTGGAAGAGACGTGGAAGTCGCAGTAGCTTAAAAAGACGGTTTAAATGCGCCTTGGAAGAGAAGTGCAGGTCGCAGTAGCTTAACAAGGCGGTTTAAATGCCCCTTGAAAGAGACTTGGAGGTCGCAGAAGCTTAACAAGACGGTTTAAATGCCCCTTGGAAGAGACATGCAGGTCGCAGCAGCTTAACAAGACAGTTTAAATGCCCCTTGGAAGAGACGTGCAGGTCGCAGTAGCTTAACAAGACGGTTTAAATGCCCCTTGGAAGAGACATGCAGGTCGCAGTAGCTTAACAAGACGGTTTAAATGCCCCTTGGAAAAGAGGTGGAGGTTACAGTAGCTTAACAAGACGGTTTAAATGCCCATTGAAAGAGACGTGGAGGTCGCAGTAGCTTAACAAGACGGTTAAAATGCCCCTTGGAAGAGCGGTGGCGGTAGTAGTAGCTTAACAAGATGGTTTAAATGCCCCTTGGAAGAGACGTGCAGGTCGCAGTAGCTTAACAAGACGGTTTAAATGCCACTTGGAAGAGACATGCAGGTCGCAGTAGCTTAACAAGACGGTTTAAATGCCCCTTGGAAGAGCGGTAAAGGTCGCAGTAGCTTAACAAGACGGTTTAAATGCCCCTTGGAATAGAAGAGCAGGTCGCAGTAGCTTAACAAGACGGTTTAAATGCCCCTTGGAAGAGACGTGCAGGTCGCAGTAGCTTAACAAGACGGTTTAAATCCCCCTTGGAAGAGACGTGCAGCTCGCAGCAGCTTAACAAGAGGGTTTAAATGCCCCTTGGAATAGGCTTGCAGGTCGCAGTAGCTTACCAAGACGGTTTAATTGCACCTTGGAAGAGACGTGCAGGTCGCAGTAGCTTAACAAGTCGGTTTAAATGCCCATTGGAAGAGAGGTGGAGGTCGCAGTAGCTTAACAAGACAGTTTAAATGCCCCTTGGAAGAGACGTGCAAGTCGCAGACGCTTAACAAGACGGTTTAAATGCCACTTGGAAGAGAAGTGCAGGTCACAGCAGCTTAACAAGACGGTTTAAATGTCCCTTGGAAGAGCGGAGGAGGTCGCAGTAGCTTAACAAGACTGTTTAAATGCCCATTAGAAGAGACGTGCAGGTCGCAGAAGCTTAACAAGACGGTTTAAATGCCCATTGGAAGTGTGGTGGAGGTCGCAGTAGCTTAACAAGACGGTTTAAATGCCCCTTAGAAGAGACATGCAGGTCGCAGCAGCTTAACAAGACGGTTTAAATAACCCTTGGAACAGACGTGGAGGTCGCAGTAGCTTAACAAGACGATTTAAATGCCCCTTGGAAGAGACATGCAGGTCGCAGTAGCTTAACAAAGCGTTTTAAATTCCCCTTGAAAGAGACGTGCAGGTCGCAGTAGCTTAAGAAGACGGTTTAAATGCCCCTTGGAAAAGTGGTGGAGGTTACAGTAGCTTAAGAAGACGGTTTAAATGCCCCTTGGAAGAGACGTGCAAGTCGCAGTAGCTTAACAAGACTGTTTAAATGCCCCTTAGAAGAGACGTGCAGGTCGCAGAAGCTAAACAAGACAGTTTAATTGCCCCTTGGAAGAGAAGTGCAGGTCGCAGAAGCTAAACAATACAGTTTAAATACCCCTTGGAAGAGACGTGCATGTCGCAGTAGCTTAACAAGATGGTTTAAATGCCCCTTGGAAGAGCGGTGGAGGTCGCAGTAGTTTAAGAAGACAGTTTAAATGCCCCTTGGTAGAGACGTGCAGGTCGCAGTAGCTTAACAAGAGGGTTTAAATGCCCCTTGGAAGAGGCTTGCAGGTCGCAGTAGCTTACCAAGACGATTTAAATGCCCCTTGGAAGAGACGTGCAGGTCGCAGTAGCTTAACAAGACAGTTTATATGCCCCTTGGAAGAGGCTTGCAGGTCGCAGTAGCTTAACAAGACGGTTTAAATGTCCCTTGTAAGAGACGTGTAGTTCGCAGTATAGCTTAACAAGACAGTTTAAATGCCCCTTGGAAGAGCGGTGGAGTTCACAGTAGCTTAACAAGACAGTTTATATGCCCCTTGGAAGAGACATGCAGGTCGCAACACCTTAACAAGACTGTTTAAATATCCCTTGGAAGAGACGTGCAGGTCGCATTAGCTTAAAAGACGTTTTAAATGTCCCTTGGTAGAGACATGCAGGTCGCAGTAGCTTAAAAAGATGGTTTAAATCCCCCTTGGAAGAGACGTGCAGGTCGCAGCAGCTTAAAAAGAGGGTTTAAATGCCACTTGGAATAGGCTGGCAGGTCGCAGTAGCTTACCAAGACGGTTTAAATGCCCCTTGGAAAAGGCTTGCAGGTCGCAGTAGCTTAACAAGACGGTTTAAATGCCCTTTGGAAGAGATGTTCAGGTCGCAGTAGCTTAATAAGACGGTTTAAACGCCCCTTGGAAGAGAGGTGGAGGTCGCAGTAGCTTAACAAGACAGTTTAAATGCCCCTTGGAAGATACGTGCAGGTCGCAGTAGCTTAACAAGACGGTTTAAATGCCACTTGGAAGAGACGTGCAAGTCGCAGTAGCTTAACAAGACGGTTAAAATGCCCCTTGGTAGAGCGGTGGAGGTCGCAGTAGCTTAACAAGACGGTTTAAATGCCCCTTGAAAGAGACGTGCAGGTCGCAGTAGCTTAACAAGACGGTTTAAATGCCCCTTCGAAGTGCGGTGGAGGTCGCAGTAGCTTAACAAGACGGTTTAAATGCCCCTTGGAAGAGACATGCAGGTCGCAGTAGCTTAACAAGACGGTTTAAATGCCCCTTCGAAGTGCGGTGGGGGTCGCGGTAGCTTACCAAGACGGTTTAAATGCCCATTGGAAGAGACATGCAGGTCGCAGGAGCTTAACAAGACGGTTTAAATGCCCCTTGGAAGAGACGTGGAGGTCGCAGTAGCTTAACAAGACGGTTTAAATGCCCCTTGGAAGAGACATGCAGGTCGCAGTAGCTTAAGAAGACGGTTTAAATGCCCCTTGGAAAAGTCGTGGAGGTTACAGTAGATTAAGAAGACGGTTTAAATGCCCCTTCGATGAGACCTGCAAGTCGCAGTAGCTTAACAAGACTGTTTAAATGCCCCTTAGTAGAGACGTGCAGGTCACAGAAGCTTAACAAGACGGTTTAAATGCCGCTTGGAAGAGACATGCAGGTCGCAGCAGCTTAACAAGACAGTTTAAATGCCCCTTGGAAGAGACGTGGAGGTCGCAGTAGCTTAACAAGACTGTTTAAATGCCCTTGGAAGAGACATGCAGATCGCAGTAGCTTAACAAGATGGTTTAAATGCCCCTTGGAAAAGTGGTGGAATTTACAGTAGCTTAAGAAGACGGTTTAAATGCCCCTTGGTAGAGACGTGCAAGTCGCAGTAGCTTAACAAGACTGTTTAAATGCCCCTTAGAAGAGACGCGCAGGTGGCAGAAGCTAAACAAAAGACAGTTTAAATGCCCATTGGAAGAGACGTGCAGGTAGCAGTAGCTTAACAAGATGGTTTAAATGCCCCTTTGAAGAGCGGTGGAGGTCGCAGTAGCTTAAGAAGACAGTTTAAATGCCCCTTGGAAGAGATGTGCAGGTTGCAATAGCTTAATAAGAGGGTTTAAATGCCACTTGGAAGTTACGTGCAGGTCACAGTAGCTGAATAAGATGGTTTAAATGCCCCGTGGAATAGGCTTGCAGGTCGCAGTAGCTTACCAAGACGATTTAAATGCCCCTTGGAAGGGAAGTGCAGGTCGCAGTAGCTTAACAAGACAGTTTAAATGTCCTTTGGAAGAGCGGTGGAGGTCGCAGTAGCTTAACAAGACAGTTTAAATGCCACTTGGAAGAAACATGCAGGTCGCAGTAGCTTAACAAGACGGTTTAAATGCCCCGTGGAAGAGAGGTGCAAGTCGCAGTAGCTTAACAAGATGGTTTAAATGCCCCTTGGAAGAGCGGTGGAGGTCGCAGTAGCTTAAGAAGACAGTTTAAATGCCCCTTGGAAGAGATGTGCAGGTTGCAATAGCTTAATAAGAGGGTTTAAATGCCCCTTGGAAGTTACGTGCAGGTCACAGTAGCTGAATAAGATGGTTTAAATGCCCCCTTGGAATAGGCTTGCATGTCGCAGTAGCTTAACAAGACGGTTTAAATGCCCCTTATAAGAGACGTGCAAGTTACAGTAGCTTAACAAGACGGTTTAAATGCCCCTTGGAATAGAAGAGCAGGTCGCAGTAGCTTAACAAGACGGTTTAAAAGCCCCTTGGAAGAGATGTGCAGGTCGCAGTAGCTTAACGAGATGGTTTAAATGCCCCTTGGAAGAGCGGTGGAGGTCGCAGTAGCTTATCAAGATGGTTTAAATGCCCCTTGGAAGAGACATGCAGGACGCAGCAGCTTAAAAAGACGGTTTAAATGCCCCTTGGAAGAGACGTGCAGGTCGCAGAGGCTTAACAAGACGGTTTAAATGCCCCTTGGAAGAGCGGTGCATGTCGCAGTAGCTTAACAAGATGGTTTAAATGCCCCTTGGAAGAGCGGTGGAGGTCGCATTAGCTTAACAAGACAGTTTAAATGCACCTTGGAAGAGACGTGCAGGTCGCAGTAGCTTAACAAGACGGTTTAAATGCCCCTTGGAATAGACGAGCAGATCGCAGTAGCTTAACAAGACGGTTTAAATGCCCCTTGGAAGAGACGTGCAGGCCGCAGTAGCTTAACAAGACGGTTTAAATCCCCATTGGAAGAGACGTGCAGGTTGCAGCAGCTTAACAAGAGGGTTTAAATGCCCCTTGGAATAGGCTTGCAGGTCGCAGTAGCTTAACAAGATGGTTTAAATGCGCCTTGGAAGAGACTTGCACGTCGCAGTAGCTTAACAACACGGTTTAAATTCCCCTTGGAAGAGTGGTGGAGGTCGCAGTAGCTTAACAAGACAGTTTATATGACCCTTGGAAGAGACATGCAGGTCGCAGTAGCATAATAAGACGGTTTAAATGCCCCTTGGAAGAGATGTGCAGGTCGCAGTAGCTTAATAAGACGGTTTAAATGCCCCTTGGAAGATAGGTGGAGGTCGCAGTAGCTTAACAAGATGATTTAATTTCCCCTTGGAAGACACGTGCAGGTCGCAGTAGCTTAACAAAACGGTTTAAATGCCCCTTGGAAGTGCGGTGGAGGTCGCAGTAGCTTAACAAGACGGTTTAAATGCCCCTTGGAATAGACATGCAGGTCACAGCAGCTTAACAAGACGGTTTAAATGCCCCTTGGAAGAGACGTGGAGGTCGCAGTAGCTTAACAAGACGGTTTAAATGCCCCTTGGAAGAGCGGTGGAGGTCGCAGTAGCTTAACAAGACAGTTTAAATGCCCCTTGAAAGAGACGTGCAGGTCGCAGTAGCTTAACAAAACGGTTTAAATGCCACTTGGAAGAGACGTGCAGGTCGCAGTAGCTTAACAAGACAGTTTAAATGCCTCTTGAAAGAGACGTGCAGGTCGCAGTAGCTTAACAAGATGGTTTAAATGCCCCTTGGAAGTGCGGTGGAGGTCGCAGTAGCTTAACAAGATGGTTTAAATGCCCCTTGGAATAGACATGCAGGTCACAGCATCTTAACAAGACGGTTTAAATGCCCCTTGGAAGAGACGTGGAGGTCGCAGTAGCTTAACAAGACGGTTTAAATGCCCCTTGGAAGAGACATGCAGGTCGCAGTAGCTTAACAAGACAGTTTAAATGCCCCTTGAAAGAGACATGCAGGTCACAGCAGCTTAACAAAACGGTTTAAATGCCCCTTGGAAGAGCGGTGGAGGTCGCAGTAGCTTAACGAGACAGTTTAAATGCCTCTTGAAAAAGACGTGCAGGTCGCAGTAGCTTAACAAGACGGTTTAAATGCCCCTTGGAAGTGCGGTGGAGGTCGCAGTAGCTTAACAAGACGGTTTAAATGCCCCTTGGAAAAGTGGTGGAGGTTACAGTAGCTTAAGAACACGGTTTAAATGCCCCATGGAAGAGATGTGCAAGTCGCAGTAGCTTAACAAGACTGTTTAAATGCCCCATGGAAGTACGATGGAGGTCGCAGTAGCTTAACAAGACGGTTGAAATGCCCCTTGGAAGAGACATGCAGGTCAGATCAGCCTAACAAGACGGTTTAAATGCCCCTTGGAAGAGACATGCAGGTCACATCAGCTTAACAAGACGGTTTAAATGCCCCTTGGAAGAGACGTGGAGGTCGCAGTAGCTTAACAAGACGGTTTAAATGCCCCTTGGAAGAGACATGCAGGTCGCAGAAGCTAAACAAGACAGTTTAAATGCCCCTTGGAAGAGACGTGCAGGTCGCAGTAGCTTAACAAGATGGTTTAAATGCCCCTTGGAAGAGCGGTGGAGGTCGCAGTAGCTAAAGAAGACAGTTTAAATGCCCCTTGGAAGAGACATGCAGGTCGCAGTGGCTTAACAAGAGGGTTTAAATGCCCCTTGGAAGAGGCTTGCAGGTCGCAGTAGCTTACCAAGACGATTTAAATGACCCTTGGAAGAGACGTGCAGGTCGCAGTAGCTTAACAAGACAGTTTAACTGCCCCTTGGAAGAGCGGTGGAGGTCGCAGTAGCTTAACAAGACAGTTTAAATGCCACTTGGAAGAAACATGAATTTCGAAGCAGCTTAACAAGACTGTTTAAATTCCCCTAGTAAAAGACGTGCAGGTCGCAGAGGCTTAACAAGACAGTTTAAATGCCCATTGGAAGAGACATGCAGGTCGCAGTAGCTTAACAAGACAGTTTAAATGCACCTTGGAAGAGAAGTACAGGTTGCAGTAGCTTAACAAGACGGTTTAAATGCCCCGTAGAAAAGTGGTGGAGGTTACAGTAGCTTAACAAGACGGTTTAAATGCCCCTTGGAAGAGACGTGCAAGTTACAGTAGCTTAACAAGACGGTTTAAATGCCCCTTGGAAGAGATGTGCAGGTCGCAGTAGCTTAACAAGATGGTTTAAATGCCCCTTGGAAGAGCGGTGGAGGTCGCAGTAGCTTAACACGATGGTTTAAATGCCCCTTGGAAGAGACATGCAGGTCGCAGCAGCATAAAAAGACGGTTTAAATGCCCCTTGGAAGAGACGTGCATGTCGTAGAGGCTTAACAAGACGGTTTAAATGCCCCTTGGAAGAGACATGCAAGTCGCAGTAGCTTAACAAGACGTTTTAAATGCCCCTTGGAAAAGTGGTGGAGGTTACAGTAGCTTAACAAGATGGTTTGAATGCCCCTTGGAAGAGACGATCAAGTATCAGGAGCTTAAAAAGAAGGTTTAAATGCGCTTTGGAAGAGAAGTGCAGGTCGCAGTAGCATAACAAGACGGTTTAAATGCCCCTTGGAAGAGACGAGCAGGTCGCAGTAGCTTAACAAGATGGTTTAAATGCCCCTTGGAAGAGACGTGCAGGTAGCAGTAGCTTAACAAGACAGTTTAAATCCCACTTGGTAGAGACGAGCAAGTCGCAGGATCTTAACAAGAGGGTTTAAATGCCCCTTAGAATAGGCTTGCAGGTCGCAGTAGCTTAACAAGATGGTTTAAATGCCCCGTGGAAAAGTGGTGGAGGTTACAGTAGCTTAACAAGATGGTTTAAATGCCCCTTGGAAGAGAAGTGCAAGTTACAGTAGCTTAACAAGACTGTTTAAATGCCCCTTGGAAGAGATGTGCAGGTCGCAGTAGCTTAACAAGATGGTTTAAATGTCCCTTGGAAGAGCGGTGGAGGTCGCAGTAGCTTATCACGATGGTTTAAATGACCCTTGGAAGAGACGTGCAGGTCGCAGAGGCTTAACAAGATGGTTTAAATGCCCCTTGGAAGAGACATGCGGGTCGCAGTAGCTTAACAAGATGGTTTAAAAGCCCCTTGGAAGAGACGTGCAAGTCGCAGTAGCTTAACAAGACGTTTTAAATGCCCCTTGGAAGAGACGTGGAGGTCGCAGTAGCTTAACAAGACGGTTTAAATGCCCCTTGGAAGAGCGGTGGAGGTCGCAGTAGCTTAACAAGACAGTTTAAATGCCCCTTGAAAGAGACGTGCAGGTCGCAGTAGCTTAACAAAACGGTTTAAATGCCACTTGGAAGAGACGTGCAGGTCGCAGTAGCTTAACAAGACAGTTTAAATGCCTCTTGAAAGAGACGTGCAGGTCGCAGTAGCTTAACAAGATGGTTTAAATGCCCCTTGGAAGTGCGGTGGAGGTCGCAGTAGCTTAACAAGATGGTTTAAATGCCCCTTGGAATAGACATGCAGGTCACAGCATCTTAACAAGACGGTTTAAATGCCCCTTGGAAGAGACGTGGAGGTCGCAGTAGCTTAACAAGACGGTTTAAATGCCCCTTGGTAGAGACATGCAGGTCGCAGTAGCTTAACAAGACAGTTTAAATGCCCCTTGAAAGAGACATGCAGGTCACAGCAGCTTAACAAGACGGTTTAAATGCCCCTTGGAAGAGCGATGGAGGTCGCAGTAGCTTAACGAGACAGTTTAAATGCCTCTTGAAAAAGACGTGCAGGTCGCAGTAGCTTAACAAGACGGTTTAAATGCCCCTTGGAAGTGCGGTGGAGGTCGCAGTAGCTTAACAAGACGGTTTAAATGCCCCTTGGAAAAGTGGTGGAGGTTACAGTAGCTTAAGAACACGGTTTAAATGCCCCATGGAAGAGATGTGCAAGTCGCAGTAGCTTAACAAGACTGTTTAAATGCCCCATGGAAGTGCGGTGGAGGTCGCAGTAGCTTAACAAGACGGTTGAAATGCCCCTTGGAAGAGACATGCAGGTCACATCAGCCTAACAAGACGGTTTAAATGCCCCTTGGAAGAGACATGCAGGTCACATCAGCTTAACAAGACGGTTTAAATGCCCCTTGGAAGAGACGTGGAGGTCGCAGTAGCTTAACAAGACGGTTTAAATGCCCCTTGGAAGAGACATGCAGGTCGCAGAAGCTAAACAAGACAGTTTAAATCCCACTTGGTAGAGACGAGCAAGTCGCAGGATCTTAACAAGAGGGTTTAAATGCCCCTTAGAATAGGCTTGCAGGTCGCAGTAGCTTAACAAGATGGTTTAAATGCCCCGTGGAAAAGTGGTGGAGGTTACAGTAGCTTAACAAGACGGTTTAAATGCCCCTTGGAAGAGAAGTGCAAGTTACAGTAGCTTAACAAGACTGTTTAAATGCCCCTTGGAAGAGATGTGCAGGTCGCAGTAGCTTAACAACATGGTTTAAATGTCCCTTGGAAGAGCGGTGGAGGTCGCAGTAGCTTATCACGATGGTTTAAATGACCCTTGGAAGAGACGTGCAGGTCGCAGAGGCTTAACAAGATGGTTTAAATGCCCCTTGGAAGAGACATACAGGTCGCAGTAGCTTAACAAGATGGTTTAAAAGCCCCTTGGAAGAGACGTGCAAGTCGCAGTAGCTTAACAAGACGTTTTAAATGCCCCTTGGAAGAGATGTGGAGGTCGCAGTAGCTTAACAAGACGGTTTAAATGCCCCTTGGAAGAGCGGTGGAGGTCGCAGTAGCTTAACAAGACAGTTTAAATGCCCCTTGAAAGAGACGTGCAGGTCGCAGTAGCTTAACAAAACGGTTTAAATGCCACTTGGAAGAGACGTGCAGGTCGCAGTAGCTTAACAAGACAGTTTAAATGCCTCTTGAAAGAGACGTGCAGGTCGCAGTAGCTTAACAAGATGGTTTAAATGCCCCTTGGAAGTGCGGTGGAGGTCGCAGTAGCTTAACAAGATGGTTTAAATGCCCCTTGGAATAGACATGCAGGTCACAGCATCTTAACAAGACGGTTTAAATGCCCCTTGGAAGAGACGTGGAGGTCGCAGTAGCTTAACAAGACGGTTTAAATGCCCCTTGGTAGAGACATGCTCGTCGCAGTAGCTTAACAAGACAGTTTAAATGCCCCTTGAAAGAGACATGCAGGTCACAGCAGCTTAACAAGACGGTTTAAATGCCCCTTGGAAGAGCGGTGGAGGTCGCAGTAGCTTAACGAGACAGTTTAAATGCCTCTTGAAAAAGACGTGCAGGTCGCAGTAGCTTAACAAGACGGTTTAAATGCCCCTTGGAAGTGCGGTGGAGGTCGCAGTAGCTTAACAAGACGGTTTAAATGCCCCTTGGAAAAGTGGTGGAGGTTACAGTAGCTTAAGAACACGGTTTAAATGCCCCATGGAAGAGATGTGCAAGTCGCAGTAGCTTAACAAGACTGTTTAAATGCCCCATGGAAGTGCGGTGGAGGTCGCAGTAGCTTAACAAGACGGTTGAAATGCCCCTTGGAAGAGACATGCAGGTCACATCAGCCTAACAAGACAGTTTAAATGCCCCTTGGAAGAGACATGCAGGTCACATCAGCTTAACAAGACGGTTTAAATGCCCTTTGGAAGAGACGTGGAGGTCGCAGTAGCTTAACAAGACGGTTTAAATGCCCCTTGGAAGAGACATGCAGGTCGCAGAAGCTAAACAAGACAGTTTAAATGCCCCTTGAAAGAGACGTGCAGGTCGCAGTAGCTTAACAAGACGGTTTAAATGCCCCTTGGAAGAGCGGTGGAGGTCGCAGTAGCTAAAGAAGACAGTTTAAATGCCCCTTGGAAGAGACATGCAGGTCGCAGTAGCTTAACAAGAGGGTTTAAATGCCCCTTGGAAGAGGCTTGCAGGTCGCAGTAGCTTACCAAGACGATTTAAATGACCCTTGGAAGAGACGTGCAGGTCGCAGTAGCTTAACAAGACAGTTTAACTGCCCCTTGGAAGAGCGGTGGAGGTCGCAGTATCTTAACAAGACAGTTTAAATGCCACTTGGAAGAAACATGAATTTCGAAGCAGCTTAACAAGACTGTTTAAATGCCCCTAGTAAAAGACGTGCAGGTCGCAGAGGCTTAACAAGACAGTTTAAATGCCCATTGGAAGAGACATGCAGGTCGCAGTAGCTTAACAAGACAGTTTAAATGCACCTTGGAAGAGAAGTACAGGTTGCAGTAGCTTAAAAAGACGGTTTAAATGCCCCGTGGAAAAGTGGTGGAGGTTACAGTAGCTTAACAAGACGGTTTAAATGCCCCTTGGAAGAGACGTGCAAGTTACAGTAGCTTAACAAGACGGTTTAAATGCCCCTTGGAAGAGATGTGCAGGTCGCAGTAGCTTAACAAGATGGTTTAAATGCCCCTTAGAAGAGCGGTGGAGGTCGCAGTAGCTTAACACGATGGTTTAAATGCCCCTTGGAAGAGACATGCAGGTCGCAGCAGCATAAAAATACGGTTTAAATGCCCCTTGGAAGAGACGTGCATGTCGTAGAGGCTTAACAAGACGGTTTAAATGCCCCTTGGAAGAGACATGCAAGTCGCAGTAGCTTAACAAGACGTTTTAAATGCCCCTTGGAAAAGTGGTGGAGGTTACAGTAGCATAACAAGATGATTTGAATGCCCCTTGGAAGAGACGATCAAGTATCAGGAGCTTAAAAAGAAGGTTTAAATGCGCCTTGGAAGAGAAGTGCAGGTCGCAGTAGCATAACAAGACGGTTTAAATGCCCCTTGGAAGAGACGAGCAGGTCGCAGTAGCTTAACAAGATGGTTTAAATGCCCCTTGGAAGAGACGTGCAGGTAGCAGTAGCTTAACAAGACAGTTTAAATCCCACTTGGTAGAGACGAGCAAGTCGCAGGATCTTAACAAGAGGGTTTAAATGCCCCTTAGAATAGGCTTGCAGGTCGCAGTAGCTTAACAAGATGGTTTAAATGCCCCGTGGAAAAGTGGTGGAGGTTACAGTAGCTTAACAAGACGGTTTAAATGCCCCTTGGAAGAGAAGTGCAAGTTACAGTAGCTTAACAAGACTGTTTATATGCCCCTTGGAAGAGATGTGCAGGTCGCAGTAGCTTAACAAGATGGTTTAAATGTCCCTTGGAAGAGCGGTGGAGGTCGCAGTAGCTTATCACGATGGTTTAAATGACCCTTGGAAAAGACGTGCAGGTCGCAGAGGCTTAACAAGATGGTTTAAATGCCCCTTGGAAGAGACATGCAGGTCGCAGTAGCTTAACAAGATGGTTTAAAAGCCCCTTGGAAGAGACGTGCAAGTCGCAGTAGCTTAACAAGACGTTTTAAATGCCCCTTGGAAAAGTGGTGGAGGTTACAGTAGCTTAACAAGATGGTTTAAATGCCCCTTGGAAGAGACGATCAAGTCGCAGGAGCTTAAAAAGAAGGTTTAAATGCGCCTTGGAAGAGAAGTGCAGGTCGCAGTAGCTTAACAAGTCCTTTTAAATGCCCCTTGGAAGAGACGAGCAGGTCGCAGTAGCTTAACAAGACGGTTTAAATGCCCCTTGGAAGAGACGTGCAGGTAGTAGTAGCTTAACAAGACGGTTTAAATCCCCCTTGGAAGAGACATGCAGGTCGCAGTATCTTAACAAGAGGGTTTAAATGCCCCTTAGGATAGGCTTGCAGGTCGCAGTAGCTTAGCAATACAGTTTAAATGCCCCGTGGAAGAGACGTGCAGGTCGCAGTAGCTTAATAAGACGTTTTAAATGCCCCTTGGAAGAGAGGTGGAGGTCGCAGTAGCTTAACAAGACGGTTTAAATGCACCTTTTAAGTGCGGTGGAGGTCGCAGTAGCTTAACAAGATGGTTTAAATGCCCCTTGGAAGAGACATGCAGGTCGCAGCTGCTTAACAAGACGGTTTAAATGCCCCTTGGAAGAGACGTGCAGGTCGCAGTAGCTTAACAAGACAGTTTAAATGCCCCTTGGAAGAGACATGCAGGTCGCAGTAGCTTAACAAGACAGTTTAAATGCCCCTTGGAAGAGACGTGCAGGTCGCAGTGGCTTAACAAGAGGGTTTAAATGCCCCTTGGAAGAGACGTGCAGGTCGCAGTAGATTAACAAGACGGTTTATATGCACCTTGGAAGAGACGTGCAGGTCGCAGTAGTTAAAAAAGACTGTTTACATGCACCTTGGAAGAGACGTGCAGGTCGCAGTAGCTTAACAAGACGGTTTAAATAACCCTTGGAAGAGACGAGCAGGTTGCAGTAGCTTAACAAGACGGTTTAAATGCCCCTTGGAAGAGACGTGCAGGTCGCAGTAGCTTAACAAGACGGTTTAAATCTCCCTTGGAAGAGATGTGTAGGTCGCAGTAGCTTAACAAGAGGGTTTAAATGCCCCTTGGAATAGGCTTGCTGGTCGCAGTAGCTTAACAAGACGGTTTAAATGCCCCTTGGAAGAGACGTGCAGGTCGCAGTAGCTTAACAAGACAGTTTAAATGAACCTTGGAAGAGCGGTGGAGGTTGCAGTAGCTTAACAAGACAGTTTAAATGTCACTTGGAAGAAACATGCAGGTCGAAGCAGCTTAACAAAACAGTTTAAATGCCCCTATGAAAAGACGTGCAGGTCGTAGAGGCTTAACAAGACGCCTTAAATGCCCCTTGGAAGAGACATGCAGGTCGCAGTAGCTTAACAAGACGGTTTAAATGCACCTTGGAAGAGACGTGCAGGTCGCAGTAGCTTAATAAAGACGGTTTAAATGCCCCGTGGAAAAGTGGTGGAGGTTACAGTAGCTTAACAAGATGGTTTAAATGCCCCTTGGAAGAGATGTGCAGGTCGCAGTAGCTTAATAAGATGGTTTAAATGCCCCTTGGAAGAGCGGTGGAGGTCTCAGTAGCTTAACACGATGATTTAAATGCCCCTTGGAAGAGACATGCAGGTCGCAGCAGCTTAAAAAGACAGTTTAAATGCCCCTTGGAAGAGACGTGCATGTCGTAGAGGCTTAACAAGACAGTTTAAATGCCACTTGGAAGAAACATGCAGGTCGAAGCAGCTTAACAAGACTGTTTAAATGCCCCTAGGAAAAGACGTGCAGGTCGCAGAGGCTTAACAAGACGGTTTAAATGCCCCTTGGAAAAGACATGCAGGTCGCAGTAGCTTAACAAGACGGTTTAAATGCCCCTTGGAAGAGACGTGCAGGTCGCAGTAGCTTAACAAGACAGTTTAAATGCCCCTTGGAAGAGACATGCAGGTCGCAGTAGCTTAACAAGACAGTTTAAATGCCCCTTGGAAGAGACGTGCAGGTCGCAGTGGCTTAACAAGAGGGTTTAAATGCCCCTTGGAAGAGACGTGCAGGTCGCAGTAGATTAACAAGACGGTTTATATGCACCTTGGAAGAGACGTGCAGGTCGCAGTAGTTAAAAAAGACTGTTTACATGCACCTTGGAAGAGACGTGCAGGTCGCAGTAGCTTAACAAGACGGTTTAAATAACCCTTGGAAGAGACGAGCAGGTTGCAGTAGCTTAACAAGACGGTTTAAATGCCCCTTGGAAGAGACGTGCAGGTCGCAGTAGCTTAACAAGACGGTTTAAATCTCCCTTGGAAGAGATGTGCAGGTCGCAGTAGCTTAACAAGAGGGTTTAAATGCCCCTTGGAATAGGCTTGCTGGTCGCAGTAGCTTAACAAGACGGTTTAAATGCCCCTTGGAAGAGACGTGCAGGTCGCAGTAGCTTAACAAGACAGTTTAAATGAACCTTGGAAGAGCGGTGGAGGTTGCAGTAGCTTAACAAGACAGTTTAAATGTCACTTGGAAGAAACATGCAGGTCGAAGCAGCTTAACAAAACAGTTTAAATGCCCCTATGAAAAGACGTGCAGGTCGTAGAGGCTTAACAAGACGCCTTAAATGCCCCTTGGAAGAGACATGCAGGTCGCAGTAGCTTAACAAGACGGTTTAAATGCACCTTGGAAGAGACGTGCAGGTCGCAGTAGCTTAATAAAGACGGTTTAAATGCCCCGTGGAAAAGTGGTGGAGGATACAGTAGCTTAACAAGATGGTTTAAATGCCCCTTGGAAGAGATGTGCAGGTCGCAGTAGCTTAATAAGATGGTTTAAATGCCCCTTGGAAGAGCGGTGGAGGTCTCAGTAGCTTAACACGATGATTTAAATGCCCCTTGGAAGAGACATGCAGGTCGCAGCAGCTTAAAAAGACGGTTTAAATGCCCCTTGGAAGAGACGTGCATGTCGTAGAGGCTTAACAAGACAGTTTAAATGCCACTTGGAAGAAACATGCAGGTCGAAGCAGCTTAACAAGACTGTTTAAATGCCCCTAGGAAAAGACGTGCAGGTCGCAGAGGCTTAACAAGACGGTTTAAATGCCCCTTGGAAAAGACATGCAGGTCGCAGTAGCTTAACAAGACGGTTTAAATGCCCCTTGGAAGAGACGTGCAGGTCGCAGTAGCTTAACAAGACAGATTAAATGCCCCATGGAAAAGTGGTGGAGGTTACAGTAGCTTAACAAGACGGATTAAATGCCCCTTGGAAGAGATGTGCAGGTCGCAGTAGCTTAACAAGATGGTTTAAATGCCCCTTGGAAGAGCGGTGGAGGTCGCAGAAGCTTAACACGATGGTTTAAATGCCCCTTGGAAGAGACATGCAGGTTGCAGCAGCTTAAAAAGACGGTTTAAATGCCACTTGGAAGAGACGTGCAGGTCGCAGTAGCTTAACAAGACGGTTTAAATGCCCCGTTGAAAAGTGGTGGAGGTTACAGTAGCTTAACAAGATGGTTTAAATGCCCCTTGGCAGAGACTTGCAAATTACAGTAGCTTAACAAGACGGATTAAATGCCCCTTGGAAGAGACGTGCAAGTCGCAGTAGCTTAACAAGATGGTTTAAATGCCCCTTGGAAAAGTGGTGGAGGTTACAGTAGCTTAACAAGATGGTTTAAATGCCCCTTGGAAGAGACGATCAAGTCGCAGGAGCTTAAAAAGAAGGTTTAAATGCGCCATGGAAGAGAACTGCAGGTCGCAGTAGCATAACAAGACGGTTTAAATTCCCCTTGGAAGAGACATGCAGGTCGCAGTAGCTTAACAAGACGGTTTAAATGCCCCTTGGAAGAGACATGCAGGTAGCAGTAGCTTAACAAGACGGTTTAAATGCCCCTTGGAAGAGACCTGAAGGTAGCAGTAGCTTAAAAAGAAGGTTTAAATGCCCCTTGGAAGAGAAAAACAGTTCGCAGTAGCTTAACAAGACGGTTTAAATTGGCCTTGGAAGAGACATGCCGGTCACAGTTGCTTTACAAGACGGTTTAAATGCCCCTTGGAAGTGAAGTGCAGGTCGCAGGATCTTAACAAGAGGGTTTAAATGCCCCTTAGAATAGGCTTGCAGGTCGCAGTAGCTTAACAAGACAGTTTAAATGCCCCTTGGAAGAGACGTGCAGATCACAGTAGCTTAACAAGACGGTTTAAATGCCCCTTGGAAGAGAAGTGCAGGTCGCAGGATCTTAACAAGAGGGTTTAAATGCCCCTTAGAATAGGCTTGCAGGTCGCAGTAGCTTAACAAGACGGTTTAAATCCCCCTTGGAAGAGACGTGCATTTCGCAGTAGCTTAACAAGATGGTTTAAATGCCCCTTGGAAGAGCGGTGGAGGTCGCAGTAGCTTAACACGATGGTTTAAATGCCCCTTGGACGAGACATGCAGGTCGCAGCAGCTTAAAAAGACGGTTTAAATGCCCCTTGGAAGAGACGTGCAGGTCGTAGAGGCTTAACAAAACGATTTAAATGCCCCTTGGAAGAGGCATACAGGTCGCAGTAGCTTAACAAAACGGTTTAAAAGCCCCTTGGAAGAGAAGTGCAAGTCGCAGTAGCTTAAAAGACAGTTTAAATGCCCCTTGGAAAAGTGGTGGAGGTCGCAGTAGCTTAACACGATGGTTTAAATGCCCCTTGGAAGAGACATGCAGGTCGCAGTAGCTTAACAAGACGGTTTAAATGCCCCTTGGAAGAGACATGCAGGTCGCATTAGCTTAACAAGATGGTTTAAATGCCCCTTGGAAGAGACGATCAAGTATCAGGAGCTTAAAAAGAAGGTTTAAATGAGCCTTGGAAGAGAAGTGCAGGTCGCAGTAGCATAACAAGACGGTTTAAATGCCCCTTGGAAGAGACGAGCAGGTCGCAGTAGCTTAACAAGACGGTTTAAATGCCCCTTGGAAGAGACGTGCAGGTAGCAGTAGCTTAACAAGACGGTTTAAATCCCCCTTGGAAGAGACATGCATGTCACAGGATCTTAACAAGAGGGTTTAAATGCCCCTTAGAATACGCTTGCAGGTCGCAGTAGCTTAACAAGACAGTTTAAATGCCCCTTGGAAGAGATGTGTAGGTCGCAGTAGCTTATCAAGACGGTTTAAATGCCCCGTGGAAAAGTGGTGGAGGTTACAGTAGCTTAACAAGACGGTTTAAATGCCACTTGGAAGAGAAGTGCAAGATACAGTAGCTTAACAAGACGGTTTAAATGCCCCTTGGAAGAGATGTGCAGGTCGCAGTAGCTTAACAAGACGGTTTAAATGCCCCTTGGAAAAGTGGTGGAGGTTACAGTAGCTTAACAAGATTGTTTAAATGCCCCTTGGAAGAGACGATCAAGTCGCAGGAGCTTAAAAAGAAGGTTTAAATGCGCCATGGAAGAGAACTGCAGGTCGCAGTAGCATAACAAGACGGTTTAAATTCCCCTTGGAAGAGACATGCAGGTCGCAGTAGCTTAACAAGACGGTTTAAATGCCCCTTGGAAGAGACATGCAGGTAGCAGTAGCTTAACAAGACGGTTTAAATGAGCCTTGGAGGAGACCTGCAGGTAGCAGTAGCTTAAGAAGATGGTTTAAATGCCCCTTGGAAGAGACGTGCAGGTAGCAGTAGCTTAACAAGACGGTTTAAATCCCCCTTAGAAGAAACATGTAGGTCGCAGTAGCTTAAAAAGAAGGTTTAAATGCCCCTTGGAAGAGACGAGCAGGTCGCAGTAGCTTAACAAGACTTTTTAAATTGGCCTTGGAAGAGACATGCAGGTCACCGTTGCTTAACAAGACGGTTTAAATGCCCCTTGGAAGAGAAGAGCAGGTCGCAGTTGGTTAACAAGACGGTTTAAATCCCCCTTGGAAGAGAAGTGCAGGTCGCAGGATCTTAACAAGAGGGTTTAAATGCCCCTTAGAATAGGCTTGCAGGTCGCAGTAGCTTAACAAGACAGTTTAAATGCCCCTTGGAAGACACGTGCAAGTCGCAGTAGCTTAAAAAGACGGTTTAAATGCGCCTTGGAAGAGACGTGCAGGTCGCAGTAGCTTAACAAGACGGTTTAAATGCCCCTTGGAAGAGACGAGCAGGTCGCAGTAGCTTAACAAGACAGTTTAAATGGCCCTTGGAAGAGACGTGCAGATCACAGTAGCTTAACAAGACGGTTTAAATCCCCCTTGGAAGAGACGTGCAGGTCGCAGTAGCTTAACAAGATGGTTTAAATGCCCCTTGGAAGAGCGGTGGAGGTCGCAGTAGCTTAACACGATGGTTTAAATGCCCCTTGGAAGAGACATGCAGGTCGCAGCAGCTTAAAAAGACGGTTTAAATGCCCCTTGGAAGAGACGTGCAGGTCGTAGAGGCTTAACAAAACGATTTAAATGCCGCTTGGAAGAGGCATGCAGGTGGCATTAGCTTAACAAGACGGTTTAAAAGCCCCTTGGAAGAGAAGTGCAAGTCGCAGTAGCTTAAAAGACGGTTTAAATGCCCCTTGGAAAAGTGGTGGAGGTTACAGTAGCTTAACACGATGGTTTAAATGCCCCTTGGAAGAGACGTGCAGGTCGCAGTAGCTTAACAAGACGGTTTAAATCCCCCTTGGAAGAGACGTGCAGGTCGCAGTAGCTTAACAAGATGGTTTAAATGCCCCTTGGAAGAGCGGTGGAGGTCGCAGTAGCTTAACACGATGGTTTAAATGCCCCTTGGAAGAGACATGCAGGTCGCAGCAGCTTAAAAAGACGGTTTAAATGCCCCTTGGAAGAGACGTGCAGGTCGTAGAGGCTTAACAAAACGATTTAAATGCCGCTTGGAAGAGGCATGCAGGTCGCATTAGCTTAACAAGACGGTTTAAAAGCCCCTTGGAAGAGAAGTGCAAGTCGCAGTAGCTTAAAAGACGGTTTAAATGCCCCTTGGAAAAGTGGTGGAGGTTACAGTAGCTTAACACGATGGTTTAAATGCCCCTTGGAAGAGACGTGCAGGTCGCAGTAGCTTAACAAGACTTGTTTAAATGCCCCTTGGAAGAGACATGCAGGTCGCAGTAGCTTAACAAGATGGTTTAAATGCCCCTTGGAAGAGACGATCAAGTATCAGGAGCTTAAAAAGAAGGTTTAAATGCGCCTTGGAGGAGAAGTGCAGGTCGCAGTAGCATAACAAGACGGTTTAAATGCCCCTTGGAAGAGACGAGCAGGTCGCAGTAGCTTAACAAGATGGTTTAAATCCCCCTTGGAAGAGACATGCAGGTCAGAGGATCTTAACAAGAGGGTTTAAATGCCCCTTAGAATAGTCTTGCAGGTCGCAGTAGCTTAACAAGACAGTTTAAATGCCCCTTGGAAGAGACGTGTAGGTCGCAGTAGCTTATCAAGACGGTTTAAATGCCCCGTGGATAAGTGGTGGAGGTTACAGTAGCTTAACAAGACTGTTTAAATGCCACTTGGAAGAGAAGTGCAAGTTACAGTAGCTTAACAAGACGGTTTAAATGCCCCTTGGAAGAGATGTGCAGGTCGCAGTAGCTTAGCAAGATGGTTTAAATGCCCCTTGGAAGAGCGGTGGAGGTCGCAGTAGCTTATCACGATGGTTTAAATGCCCCTTGGAAGAGACATGCAGGTCGCAGCAGCTTAAAAAGACAGTTTAAATGACCCTTGGAAGAGACGTGCAAGTCGCAGAGGCTTAACAAGACGGTTTAAATGCCCCTTGGAAGAGACATGCAGGTCGCAGTAGCTTAACAAGACGGTTTAAAAGCCCCTTGGAAGAGACGTGCAAGTCGCAGTAGCTTAACAAGACGGTTTAAATGCCCCTTGGAAAAGTGGTGGAGGTTACAGTAGCTTAACAGGACAGTTTAAATGCCCCTTGGAAGAGACGATCAAGTCGCAGGAGCTTAAAAAGAGGGTTTAAATGCCGCTTGGAAGAGACGTGAAGGTCGCAGTAGCTTAACAAGATGGTTTAAATGCCCCTTGGAAGAGCGGTGGAGGTCGCAGTAGCTTAACAAGATGGTTTAAATTCCCCTTGGAAGAGCGGTGGAGGTCGCAGTAGCTTAATAAGACGGTTTAAATGCCCCTTGGAAGAGACGTGCAGGTCGCAGTAGCTTAACAAGATGGTTTAAAAGCCCCTTGGAAGAGACGTTCAAGTCACAACAGCATAAAAAGACTGTTTAAATGCGCCTTGGAAGAGACGTGCAGGTCGCAGAAGCTTAACAAGACGCTTTAACTGCCCCTTGGAAGAGAGGTGGAGGTTGCAGTAGCTTAACAAGACAATTTCAATGCCCCTTGGAAGAGACGTGCAGGTCGCAGTAGCTTAACAAGAGGGTTTAAATGCCCCTTTCAAGAGACGTGCAGGTCGCAGGAGCTTAACAAGAGGTTTTAAATGCCCCTTGGAAGAGACGTGCAGGTCGCAGTAGCTTAACAAGACAGTTTAAATGCTCCTTGGAAGAGCGGTGGAGGTCGCAGTAGCTTAACAAGACAGTTTAAATGCCATTTGGAAGAAACATGTAGGTCGAAGCAGCTTAACAAGACTGTTTAAATGCCCCTAGGAAAAGACATGCAGGTCGCAGAGACTTAACAAGACGGTTTAAATGCCCCTTGGAAGAGACATGCAGGTCGCAATAGCTTAACAAGACGGTTTAAATGCCCCTTGGAAGAGACGTGCAAGTCGCAGTAGCTTAACAAGACGGATTAAATGCCCCGTGGAAAAGTGGTGGAGGTTACAGTAGCTTAACAAGATGGTTTAAATGCCCCTTGGCAGAGACTTGCAAGTTACAGTAGCTTAACAAGACGGATTAAATGCCCCTTGGAAGAGATGTGCAGGTCGCAGTAGCTTAACAAGATGGTTTAAATGCCCCTTGGAAGAGCGGTGGATTTCGCAGAAGCTTAACACGATGGTTTAAATGCCCCTTGGAAGAGACATGCAGGTTGCAGCAGCTTAAAAAGACGGTTTAAATGCCACTTAGAAGAGACGTGCAGGTCGCAGTAGCTTAACAAGACGGTTTAAATGCCGCTTGGAAAAGTGGTGGAGGTTACAGTAGCTTAACAAGATGGTTTAAATGCCACTTGGAAGAGACGATCAAGTCGCAGGAGCTTAAAAAGAAGGTTTAAATGCGCCATGGAAGAGAACTGCAGGTCGCAGTAGCATAACAAGACGGTTTAAATTCCCCTTGGAAGAGACATGCAGGTCGCAGTAGCTTAACAAGATGGTTTAAATGCCCCTTGGAAGAGACGTGTAGGTAGCAGTAGCTTAACAAGACGGTTTAAATGCCCCTTGGAAGAGACCTGCAGGTAGCAGTAGCTTAACAAGACGGTTTAAATCCCCCTTGGAAGAGACATGCAGGTCTCAGTAGCTTAAAAAGAAGGTTTAAATGCCCCTTGGAAGAGACGAGCAGGTCGCAGTAGCTTAACAAGACGGTTTAAATTGGCCTTGGAAGAGACATGCAGGTCACAGTTGCTTAACCAGATGGTTTAAATGCCCCTTGGAAGAGATGTGCAGGTCGCAGTAGCTTAACAAGATGGTTTAAATGCCCCTTGGAAGAGCGGTGGAGGTCGCAGTAGCTTATCACGATGGTTTAAATGCCCCTTGGAAGAGACATGCAGGTTGCAGAGGCTTAACAAGACGGTTTAAATGCCCCTTGGAAGAGACATGCAGGTCGCAGTAGCTTAACAAGACGGTTTAAATGCCCCTTGGAAAAGTGGTGGAGGTTACAGTAGCCTAAAAAGATGGTTTAAATGCCCCTTGGAAGAGACGATCAAGTCGCAGGAGCTTAAAAAGAGGGTTTAAATGCACCTTAGAATAGGCTTGCAGGTCGCAGTAGCTTAACAATACAGTTTAAATGCCCCGTGGAAGAGACGTGCAGGTCTCAGTAGCTTAATAAGACGGTTTAAATGCCCCTTGGAAGAGACGAGCAAGTCGCAGTAGCTAAACAAGACGGTTTAAATGCCCCTTGGAAGTGACGTGCAGGTAGCAGTAGCTTAACAAGACGGTTTAAATCCCCCTTGGAAGAGACATGCAGGTCGCAGGATCTTAACAAGACGGTTTAAATGTACCTTGGAAGAGACATGCAGGTCGCAGTAGCTTAACAAGACGGTTTAAAAGCCCCTTGGAAGAGACGTGCAGGTAGCAGTAGCTTAACAAGACGGTTTAAATCCCCCTTGGAAGAGACATGCAGGTCGCAGGATCTTAACAAGAGGGTTTAAATGCCCCTTAGAATAGGCTTGCAGGTCGCAGTAGCTTAACAGTACAGTTTAAATGCCCCATGGAAGAGACGTGCAGGTAGCAGTAGCTTAATAAGACGGTTTAAATGCCCTTTGCAAGTGACGTGCAGGTAGCAGTAGCTTAACAAGACGGTTTAAATCCCCCTTGGAAGAGACATGCAGGTCGCAGGATCTTAACATGAGGGTTTAAATGCCCCTAAGAATAGGCTTGCAGGACGCAGTAGCTTAACAATACAGTTTAAATGCCCCATGGAAGAGAGGTGGAGGTCGCAGTAGCTTAACAAGACAGTTTAAATGCCCCTTGGAAGAGACGTGCAGGTCGCAGTAGCTTAACAAGACAGTTTAAATGCCACTTGGAAGAGACGTGCAGGTCGCAGTAGGTTAACAAGACGGTTTACATGCCCCTTGGAAGAGCGGTGGAGGTCGCAGTAGCTTAACAAGACAGGTTAAATGCCCCTTGACAGAGATGTGCAGGTCGCAGTAGCTTAACAAGACGGTTTAAATGCCCCTTGGAAGTGCGGTGGAGGTCGCAGTAGCTTAACAAGATGGTTTAAATGCCCCTTGGAAGAGACATGCTGGTCGCAGCAGCTTAACAAGACGGTTTAAATGCCCCTTGGAAGAGACGTGCAGGTCGCAGTGGCTTAACAAGACGGTTTAAATGCCCCTTGGAAGAGACATGCAGGTCGCAGTAGCTTAACAAGACGGCTATATGCCCCTTGGAAGAGACGTGCAGGTCGCAGTAGCTTAACAAGAGGGTTTAAATGCCCCTTGGAATAAGCTTGCTGGTCGCAGCAGCTTAACAAGATGGTTTAAATGCCCCTTGGAAGAGACGTGCAGGTCGCAGTAGCTTAACAAGACGGTTTAAATGCCCCTTGGAAGAGACGTCCAGGTAGCAGTAGCTTAACAAGGCGGTTTAAATTCCCCTTGGAAGAGACATGCAGGTCGCAGTAGCTTAACAAGACGGTTTAAATTCCCCTTGGAAGACACGTGCAGGTAGCAGTAGCTTAACAAGACGGTTTAAATGCCCCTTGGAAGAGACATGCAGGTCGCAGGATCTTAACAAGAGAGTTTAAATGCCCCTTAGAATAGGCTTGCAGGTCGCAGTAGCTTAACAAGACAGTTTTAATGCCCCTTGGAAGAGACGTGCAAGTCGCAGTAGCTTAAAAAGATGGTTTAAATGTGCCTTGGAAGAGATGTGCAGGTCGCAGTAGCTTAACAAGACGGTTTAAATGCACCTTGGAAGAGACGTGCTGATCGCAGTAGCTTAACAAGACGGTTTAAATCCCCCTTGGAAGAGACGTGCAGGTCGCAGTAGCTTAACAAGATGGTTTAAATGCCCCTTGGAAGAGCGGTGAAGGTCGCAGTAGCTTAATACGATGGTTTAAATGCCCCTTGGAAGAGACATGCAGGTCGCAGCAGCTTAAAAAGACGGTTTAAATGCCCCTTGGAAGAGACGTGCAGGTCACAGAGGCTTAACAAAACGATTTAAATGCCCCTTGGAAGAGGCATGCAGGTCGCAGTAGCTTAACAAGAAGATTTAAAAGCCCCTTGGAAGAGAAGTGCAAGTCGCAGTAGCTTAAAAGACGGTTTAAATGCCCCTTGGAAAATTGGTGGAGGTTACAGTAGCTTAACAAGATGGTTTAAATGCCCCTTGGAAGAGACGTGCAGGTCGCAGTAGCTTAACAAGACGGTTTAAATGCCCCTTGGAAGAGACGATCAAGTATCAGGAGCTTAAAAAGAAGGTTTAAATGCGCCTTGGAAGAGAAGTGCAGGTCGCAGTAGCATAACAAGACGGTTTAAATGCCCCTTGGAAGAGACGAGCAGGTCGCAGTAGCTTAACAAGACGGTTTAAATGCCCCTTGGAAGAGACGTGCAGGTAGCAGTAGCTTAACAAGACGGTTTAAATCCCCCTTGGAAGAGACATGCAGGTCAGAGGATCTTAACAAGAGGGTTTAAATGCCCCTTAGAATAGGCTTGCAGGTCGCAGTAGCTTAACAAGACAGTTTAAATGCCCCTTGGAAGAGACGTGTAGGTCGCAGTAGCTTATCAAGACGGTTTAAATGCCCCGTGGATAAGTGGTGGAGGTTACAGTAGCTTAACAAGACGGTTTAAATGCCACTTGGAAGAGAAGTGCAAGTTACAGTAGCTTAACAAGACGGTTTAAATGCCCCTTGGAAGAGATGTGCAGGTCGCAGTAGCTTAACAAGATGGTTTAAATGCCCCTTGGAAGAGCGGTGGATTTCGCAGAAGCTTAACACACTGGTTTAAATACCCCTTGGAAGAGACATGCAGGTTGCAGCAGCTTAACAAGACGGTTTAAATGCCCCTTGGAAAAGTGGTGGAGGTTACAGTAGCTTAAAAAGATGGTTTAAATGCCCCTTGGAAGAGACGATCAAGTCGCAGGAGCTTAAAAAGAGGGTTTAAATGCACCTTAGAATAGGCTTGCAGGTCGCAGTAGCTTAACAATACAGTTTAAATGCCCCTTGGAAGTGACGTGCAGGTAGCAGTAGCTTAACAAGACGGTTTAAATCCCCCTTGGAAGAGACATGCAGGTCGCAGTAGCTTAACAAGACGGTTTAAAAGCCCCTTGGAAGAGACGTGCAGGTAGCAGTAGCTTAATAAGACGGTTTAAATGCCCCTTGGAAGAGACGAGCAAGTCGCAGTAGCTTAACAAGACGGTTTAAATGCCCCTTGGAAGTGACGTGCAGGTAGCAGTAGCTTAACAAGACGGTTTAAATCCCCCTTGGAAGAGACATGCAGGTCGCAGTAGCTTAACAAGACGGTTTAAAAGCCCCTTGGAAGAGACGTGCAGGTAGCAGTAGCTTAACAAGACGGTTTAAATCCCCCTTGGAAGAGACATGCAGGTCGCAGGATCTTAACAAGAGGGTTTAAATGCCCCTTAGAATAGGTTTGCAGGTCGCAGTAGCTTAACAGTACAGTTTAAATGCCCCGTGGAAGAGACGTGCAGGTCGCAGTAGCTTAACAAGATGGTTTAAATGCCCCTTGGAAGAGACGTGCAGGTCGCAGTAGCTTAACAAGACAGTTTAAATGCCCCTTGGAAGAGACGTGCAGGTCGCAGTAGCTTAACAAGACAGTTTAAATGCCACTTGGAAGAAACATGTAGGTCGAAGCAGCTTAACAAGACTGTTTAAATGCCCCTAGGAAAAGACGTGCAGGTCGCAGAGACTTAACAAGACGGTTTAAATGCCCCTTGGAAGAGACATGCAGGTCGCAGTAGCTTAACAAGACGGTTTAAATGCCCCTTGGATGAGACGTGCAGGTCGCAGTAGCTTAACAAGACGGATTAAATGCCCCGTGGAAAAGTGGTGGAGGTTACAGTAGCTTAACAAGATGGTTTAAATGCCCCTTGGCAGAGACTTGCAAGTTACAGTAGCTTAACAAGACGGATTAAATGCCCCTTGGAAGAGATGTGCAGGTCGCAGTAGCTTAACAAGATGGTTTAAATGCCCCTTGGAAGAGCGGTGGATTTCGCAGAAGCTTAACACGATGGTTTAAATGCCCCTTGGAAGAGACATGCACGTTGCAGCTGCTTAAAAAGACGGTTTAAATGCCACTTGGAAGAGACGTGCAGGTCGCAGTAGCTTAACAAGACGGTTTAAATGCCGCTTGGAAAAGTGGTGGAGGTTACAGTAGCTTAACAAGATGGTTTAAATGCCACTTGGAAGAGACGATCAAGTCGCAGGAGCTTAAAAAGAAGGTTTAAATGCGCCATGGAAGAGAACTGCAGGTCGCAGTAGCATAACAAGACGGTTTAAATTCCCCTTGGAAGAGACATGCAGGTCACAGTAGCTTAACAAGACGGTTTAAATGCCCCTTGGAAGAGACGTGCAGGTAGCAGTAGCTTAACAAGACGGTTTAAATGCCCCTTGGAAGAGACCTGCAGGTAGCAGTAGCTTAACAAGACGGTTTAAATCCCCCTTGGAAGAGACATGCAGGTCGCAGTAGCTTAAAAAGAAGGTTTAAATGCCCCTTGGAAGAGACGAGCAGGTCGCAGTAGCTTAACAAGACGGTTTAAATTGGCCTTGGAAGAGACATGCAGGTCACAGTTGCTTAACCAGATGGTTTAAATGCCCCTTGGAAGAGATGTGCAGGTCGCAGTTGCTTAACAAGATGGTTTAAATGCCCCTTGGAAGAGCGGTGGAGGTCGCAGTAGCTTATCACGATGGTTTAAATGCCCCTTGGAAGAGACATGCAGGTTGCAGAGGCTTAACAAGACGGTTTAAATGCCCCTTGGAAGAGACATGCAGGTCGCAGTAGCTTAACAAGACGGTTTAAATGCCCCTTGTAAAAGTGGTGGAGGTTACAGTAGCTTAAAAAGATGGTTAAAATGCCCCTTGGAAGAGACGATCAAGTCGCAGGAGCTTAAAAAGAGGGTTTAAATGCACCTTAGAATAGGCTTGCAGGTCGCAGTAGCTTAACAATACAGTCTAATTGCCCCGTGGAAGAGACGTGCAGGTCTCAGTAGCTTAATAAGACGGTTTAAATGCCCCTTGGAAGAGACGAGCAAGTCGCAGTAGCTTAACAAGACGGTTTAAATGCCCCTTGGAAGTGACGTGCAGGTAGCAGTAGCTTAACAAGACGGTTTAAATCCCCCTTGGAAGAGACATGCAGGTCGCAGGATCTTAACAAGACGGTTTAAATGCACCTTGGAAGAGACATGCAGGTCGCAGTAGCTTAACAAGACGGTTTAAAAGCCCCTTGGAAGAGACGTGCAGGTAGCAGTAGCTTAACAAGATGGTTTAAATCCCCCTTGGAAGAGACATGCAGGTCGCAGGATCTTAACAAGAGGGTTTAAATGCCCCTTAGAATAGGCTTGCAGGTAGCAGTAGCTTAACAGTACAGTTTAAATGCCCCGTGGAAGAGACGTGCAGGTCGCAGTAGCTTAATAAGACGGTTTAAATGCCCTTTGGAAGTGACGTGCAGGTAGCAGTAGCTTAACAAGACGGTTTAAATCCCCCTTGGAAGAGACATGCAGGTCGCAGGATCTTAACATGAGGGTTTAAATGCCCCTTAGAATAGGCTTGCAGGTCGCAGTAGCTTAACAATACAGTTTAAATGCCCCATGGAAGAGAGGTGGAGGTCGCAGTAGCTTAACAAGACAGTTTAAATGCCCCTTGGAAGAGACGTGCAGGTCGCAGTAGCTTAACAAGACAGTTTAAATGCCACTTGGAAGAGACGTGCAGGTCGCAGTAGGTTAACAAGACGGTTTACATGCCCCTTGGAAGAGCGGTGGAGGTCGCAGTAGCTTAACAAGACAGGTTAAATGCCCCTTGACAGAGATGTGCAGGTCGCAGTAGCTTAACAAGATGGTTTAAATGCCCCTTGGAAGAGACATGCTGGTCGCAGCAGCTTAACAAGACGGTTTAAATGCCCCTTGGAAGAGACGTGCAGGTCGCAGTGGCTTAACAAGACGGTTTAAATGCCCCTTGGAAGAGACATGCAGGTCGCAGTAGCTTAACAAGACGGCTATATGCCCCTTGGAAGAGACGTGCAGGTCGCAGTAGCTTAACAAGACTGTTTAAATGCCCCTTGGAAAAGTGGTGGAGGTTTCAGTAGATTACCAAGATGGTTTAAATGCACCTTGGAAGAGACGTGCAGGTCGCAGTAGCTTAAAAAGACAGTTTTAATGCACCTTGGAAGAGACGTGCAGGTCGCAGTAGCTTAACAAGACGGTTTAAATGCCCCTTGGAAGAGACATGCAGGTCGCAGTAGCTTAACAAGATGGTTTAAATCCCTCTTGGAAGAGATGTGCAGGTCGCAGTAGCTTAACAAGAGGGTTTAAATGCCCCTTGGAATAGGCTTGCTGGTCGCAGCAGCTTAACAAAATGGTTTAAATGACCCTTGGAAGAGACGTGCAGGTCGCAGTAACTTAACAAGACAGTTTAAATGCCCCTTGGAAGAGACGTGCAGGTAGCAGTAGCTTAACAAGGCGGTTAAATTCCCCTTGGAAGAGACATGCAGGTCGCAGTAGCTTAACAAGACGGTTTAAATT
Source organism: Phyllobates terribilis (assembly GCF_046119375.1). NCBI lineage: Eukaryota > Metazoa > Chordata > Amphibia > Anura > Dendrobatidae > Phyllobates > Phyllobates terribilis. The sequence goes on from NW_027362907.1 coordinate 2,065,576, forward strand.
CCCCTTGGAAGAGACGTGCAGGTAGCAGTAGCTTAACAAGACGGTTTAAATGCCCCTTGGAAGAGACATGCAGGTCGCAGGAGCTTAACAAGAGAGTTTAAATGCCCCTTAGAATAGGCTTGCAGGTCGCAGTAGCTTAACAAGACAGTTTTAATGCCCCTTGGAAGAGACGTGCAAGTCGCAGTAGCTTAAAAAGATGGTTTAAATGCGCCTTGGAAGAGACGTGCAGGTCGCAGTAGCTTAACAAGACGGTTTAAATGCACCTTGGAAGAGACGTGCTGATCGCAGTAGCTTAACAAGACGGTTTAAATCCCCCTTGGAAGAGACGTGCAGGTCGCAGTAGCTTAACAAGATGGTTTAAATGCCCCTTGGAAGAGCGGTGAAGGTCGCAGTAGCTTAATACGATGGTTTAAATGCCCCTTGGAAGAGACATGCAGGTCGCAGCAGCTTAAAAAGACGGTTTAAATGCCCCTTGGAAGAGACGTGCAGGTCACAGAGGCTTAACAAAACGATTTAAATGCCCCTTGGAAGAGGCATGCAGGTCGCAGTAGCTTAACAAGAAGATTTAAAAGCCCCTTGGAAGAGAAGTGCAAGTCGCAGTAGCTAAAAGACGGTTTAAATGCCCCTTGGAAAATTGGTGGAGGTTACAGTAGCTTAACAAGATGGTTTAAATGCCCCTTGGAAGAGACGTGCAGGTCGCAGTAGCTTAACAAGACGGTTTAAATGCCCCTTGGAAGAGACGATCAAGTATCAGGAGCTTAAAAAGAAGGTTTAAATGCGCCTTGGAAGAGAAGTGCAGGTCGCAGTAGCATAACAAGACGGTTTAAATGCCCCTTGGAAGAGACGAGCAGGTCGCAGTAGCTTAACAAGACGGTTTAAATGCCCCTTGGAAGAGACGTGCAGGTAGCAGTAGCTTAACAAGACGGTTTAAATCCCCCTTGGAAGAGACATGCAGGTCAGAGGATCTTAACAAGAGGGTTTAAATGCCCCTTAGAATAGGCTTGCAGGTCGCAGTAGCTTAACAAGACAGTTTAAATGCCCCTTGGAAGAGACGTGTAGGTCGCAGTAGCTTATCAAGACGGTTTAAATGCCCCGTGGATAAGTGGTGGAGGTTACAGTAGCTTAACAAGACGGTTTAAATGCCACTTGGAAGAGAAGTGCAAGTTACAGTAGCTTAACAAGACGGTTTAAATGCCCCTTGGAAGAGATGTGCAGGTCGCAGTAGCTTAACAAGATGGTTTAAATGCCCCTTGGAAGAGCGGTGGATTTCGCAGAAGCTTAACACACTGGTTTAAATACCCCTTGGAAGAGACATGCAGGTTGCAGCAGCTTAACAAGACGGTTTAAATGCCCCTTGGAAAAGTGGTGGAGGTTACAGTAGCTTAAAAAGATGGTTTAAATGCCCCTTGGAAGAGACGATCAAGTCGCAGGAGCTTAAAAAGAGGGTTTAAATGCACCTTAGAATAGGCTTGCAGGTCGCAGTAGCTTAACAATTCAGTTTAAATGCCCCGTGGAAGAGACGTGCAGGTCTCAGTAGCTTAATAAGACGGTTTAAATGCCCCTTGGAAGAGACGAGCAAGTCGCAGTAGCTTAACAAGACGGTTTAAATGCCCCTTGGAAGTGACGTGCAGGTAGCAGTAGCTTAACAAGACGGTTTAAATCCCCCTTGGAAGAGACATGCAGGTCGCAGTAGCTTAACAAGACGGTTTAAAAGCCACTTGGAAGAGACGTGCAGGTAGCAGTAGCTTAACAAGACGGTTTAAATCCCCCTTGGAAGAGACATGCAGGTCGCAGGATCTTAACAAGAGGGTTTAAATGCCCCTTAGAATAGGTTTGCAGGTCGCAGTAGCTTAACAGTACAGTTTAAATGCCCCGTGGAAGAGACGTGCAGGTCGCAGTAGCTTAATAAGACGGTTTAAATGCCCTTTGGAAGTGACGTGCAGGTAGCAGTAGCTTAACAAGACGGTTTAAATCCCCCTTGGAAGAGACATGCAGGTCGCAGGATCTTAACATGAGGGTTTAAATGCCCCTTAGAATAGGCTTGCAGGTCGCAGTAGCTTAACAATACAGTTTAGATGCCCCATGGAAGAGAGGTGGAGGTCGCAGTAGCTTAACAAGACAGTTTAAATGCCCCTTGGAAGAGACGTGCAGGTCGCAGTAGCTTAACAAGACAGTTTAAATGCCACTTGGAAGAAACATGTAGGTCGAAGCAGCTTAACAAGACTGTTTAAATGCCCCTAGGAAAAGACGTGCAGGTCGCAGAGACTTAACAAGACGGTTTAAATGCCCCTTGGAAGAGACATGCAGGTCGCAGTAGCTTAACAAGACGGTTTAAATGCCCCTTGGATGAGACGTGCAGGTCGCAGTAGCTTAACAAGACGGATTAAATGCCCCGTGGAAAAGTGGTGGAGGTTACAGTAGCTTAACAAGATGGTTTAAATGCCGCTTGGCAGAGACTTGCAAGTTACAGTAGCTTAACAAGACGGATTAAATGCACCTTGGAAGAGATGTGCAGGTCGCAGTAGCTTAACAAGATGGTTTAAATGCCCCTTGGAAGAGCGGTGGATTTCGCAGAAGCTTAACACGATGGTTTAAATGCCCCTTGGAAGAGACATGCAGGTTGCAGCAGCTTAAAAAGACGGTTTAAATGCCACTTGGAAGAGACGTGCAGGTCGCAGTAGCTTAACAAGACGGTTTAAATGCCGCTTGGAAAAGTGGTGGAGGTTACAGTAGCTTAACAAGATGGTTTAAATGCCACTTGGAAGAGACGATCAAGTCGCAGGAGCTTAAAAAGAAGGTTTAAATGCGCCATGGAAGAGAACTGCAGGTCGCAGTAGCATAACAAGACGGTTTAAATTCCCCTTGGAAGAGACATGCAGGTCACAGTAGCTTAACAAGACGGTTTAAATGCCCCTTGGAAGAGACGTGCAGGTAGCAGTAGCTTAACAAGACGGTTTAAATGCCCCTTGGAAGAGACCTGCAGGTAGCAGTAGCTTAACAAGACGGTTTAAATCCCCCTTGGAAGAGACATGCAGGTCGCAGTAGCTTAAAAAGAAGGTTTAAATGCCCCTTGGAAGAGACGAGCAGGTCGCAGTAGCTTAACAAGACGGTTTAAATTGGCCTTGGAAGAGACATGCAGGTCACAGTTGCTTAACCAGATGGTTTAAATGCCCCTTGGAAGAGATGTGCAGGTCGCAGTTGCTTAACAAGATGGTTTAAATGCCCCTTGGAAGAGCGGTGGAGGTCGCAGTAGCTTATCACGATGGTTTAAATGCCCCTTGGAAGAGACATGCAGGTTGCAGAGGCTTAACAAGACGGTTTAAATGCCCCTTGGAAGAGACATGCAGGTCGCAGTAGCTTAACAAGACGGTTTAAATGCCCCTTGTAAAAGTGGTGGAGGTTACAGTAGCTTAAAAACATGGTTTAAATGCCCCTTGGAAGAGACGATCAAGTCGCAGGAGCTTAAAAAGAGGGTTTAAATGCACCTTAGAATAGGCTTGCAGGTCGCAGTAGCTTAACAATACAGTTTAATTGCCCCGTGGAAGAGACGTGCAGGTCTCAGTAGCTTAATAAGACGGTTTAAATGCCCCTTGGAAGAGACGAGCAAGTCGCAGTAGCTTAACAAGACGGTTTAAATGCCCCTTGGAAGTGACGTGCAGGTAGCAGTAGCTTAACAAGACGGTTTAAATCCCCCTTGGAAGAGACATGCAGGTCGCAGGATCTTAACAAGACGGTTTAAATGCACCTTGGAAGAGACATGCAGGTCGCAGTAGGTTAACAAGACGGTTTAAAAGCCCCTTGGAAGAGACGTGCAGGTAGCAGTAGCTTAACAAGATGGTTTAAATCCCCCTTGGAAGAGACATGCAGGTCGCAGGATCTTAACAAGAGGGTTTAAATGCCCCTTAGAATAGGCTTGCAGGTAGCAGTAGCTTAACAGTACAGTTTAAATGCCCCGTGGAAGAGACGTGCAGGTCGCAGTAGCTTAATAAGACGGTTTAAATGCCCTTTGGAAGTGACGTGCAGGTAGCAGTAGCTTAACAAGACGGTTTAAATCCCCCTTGGAAGAGACATGCAGGTCGCAGGATCTTAACATGAGGGTTTAAATGCCCCTTAGAATAGGCTTGCAGGTCGCAGTAGCTTAACAATACAGTTTAAATGCCCCATGGAAGAGAGGTGGAGGTCGCAGTAGCTTAACAAGACAGTTTAAATGCCCCTTGGAAGAGACGTGCAGGTCGCAGTAGCTTAACAAGACAGTTTAAATGCCACTTGGAAGAGACGTGCAGGTCGCAGTAGGTTAACAAGACGGTTTACATGCCCCTTGGAAGAGCGGTGGAGGTCGCAGTAGCTTAACAAGACAGGTTAAATGCCCCTTGACAGAGATGTGCAGGTCGCAGTAGCTTCACAAGATGGTTTAAATGCCCCTTGGAAGAGACATGCTGGTCGCAGCAGCTTAACAAGACGGTTTAAATGCCCCTTGGAAGAGACGTGCAGGTCGCAGTGGCTTAACAAGACGGTTTAAATGCCCCTTGGAAGAGACATGCAGGTCGCAGTAGCTTAACAAGACGGCTATATGCCCCTTGGAAGAGACGTGCAGGTCGCAGTAGCTTAACAAGACTGTTTAAATGCCCCTTGGAAAAGTGGTGGAGGTTTCAGTAGATTACCAAGATGGTTTAAATGCACCCTGGAAGAGACGTGCAGGTCGCAGTAGCTTAAAAAGACAGTTTTAATGCACCTTGGAAGAGACGTGCAGGTCGCAGTAGCTTAACAAGACGGTTTAAATGCCCCTTGGAAGAGACATGCAGGTCGCAGTAGCTTAACAAGATGGTTTAAATCCCTCTTGGAAGAGATGTGCAGGTCGCAGTAGCTTAACAAGAGGGTTTAAATGCCCCTTGGAATAGGCTTGCTGGTCGCAGCAGCTTAACAAAATGGTTTAAATGACCCTTGGAAGAGACGTGCAGGTCGCAGTAGCTTAACAAGACAGTTTAAATGCCCCTTGGAAGAGACGTGCAGGTAGCAGTAGCTTAACAAGGCGGTTAAATTCCACTTGGAAGAGACATGCAGGTCGCAGTAGCTTAACAAGACGGTTTAAATTCCCCTTGGAAGAGACGTGCAGGTAGCAGTAGCTTAACAAGACGGTTTAAATGCCCCTTGGAAGAGACATGCAGGTCGCAGGATCTTAACAAGAGAGTTTAAATGCCCCTTAGAATAGGCTTGCAGGTCGCAGTAGCTTAACAAGACAGTTTTAATGCCCCTTGGAAGAGACGTGCAAGTCGCAGTAGCTTAAAAATATGGTTTAAATGCGCCTTGGAAGAGACGTGCAGGTCGCAGTAGCTTAACAAGACGGTTTAAATGCACCTTGGAAGAGACGTGCTGATCACAGTAGCTTAACAAGACGGTTTAAATCCCCCTTGGAAGAGACGTGCAGGTCGCAGTAGCTTAACACGATGGTTTAAATGCCCCTTGGAAGAGACATGCAGGTCGCAGCAGCTTAAAACGACGGTTTAAATGCCCCTTGGAAGAGACGTGCAGGTCGCAGAGGCTTAACAAAACGATTTAAATGCCCCTTGGAAGAGGCATGCAGGTCGCAGTAGCTTAACAAGAAGGTTTAAAAGCCCCTTGGAAGAGAAGTGCAAGTCGCAGTAGCTTAAAAGACGGTTTAAATGCCCCTTGGAAAAGTGGTGGAGGTTACAGTAGCTTCACAAGATGGTTTAAATGCCCCTTGGAAGAGACGTGCAGGTCGCAGTATCTTAACAAGACGGTTTAAATGCCCCTTGGAAGAGACATTCAGGTCGCAGTAGCTTAACAAGACGTTTTAAATGCCCCTTGGAAAAGTGGTGGAGGTTACAGTAGCTTAACAAGATGGTTTAAATGCCCCTTGGAAGAGACGATCAAGTATCAGGAGCTTAAAAAGAAGGTTTAAATGCGCCTTGGAAAAAGAAGTGCAGGTCGCAGTAGCATAACAAGACGGTTTAAATGCCCCTTGGAAGAGACGAGCAGGTCGCAGTAGCTTAACAAGACGGTTTAAATGCCCCTTGGAAGAGACGTGCAGGTAGCAGTAGCTTAACAAGACGGTTTAAATCCCCCTTGGAAGAGACATGCAGGTCACAGGATCTTATCAAGAGGGTTTAAATGCCCATTAGAATAGGCTTGCAGGTCGCAGTAGCTTAACAAGACGGTTTAAATGCCACTTGGAAGAGAAGTGCAAGTTACAGTAGCTTAACAAGACGGTTTAAATGCCCCTTGGAAGAGCGGTGGAGGTCGCAGTAGCTTATCACGATGGTTTAAATGCCCCTTGGAAGAGACATGCAGGTTGCAGACGCTTAACAAGACGGTTTAAATGCCCCTTGGAAGAGACATGCAGGTCGCGGTAGCTTAACAAGACGGTTTAAATGCCCCTTGGAAAAGTGGTGGAGGTTACAGTAGCTTAAAAAGATGGTTTAAATGCCCCTTGGAAGAGACGATCAAGTCGCAGGAGCTTAAAAAGAGGGTTTAAATGCCCCTTAGAATAGGCTTGCAGGTCGCAGTAGCTTAACAATACAGTTTAAATGCCCCGTGGAAGAGACGTGCAGGTCTCAGTAGCTTAATAAGACGGTTTAAATGCCCCTTGGAAGAAACGTGCAGGTCGCAGTAGCTTAATAAGACGGTTTAAATGCCCCTTGGAAGAGACGTGCAAGTCGCAGTAGCTTAACAAGACGGTTTAAATGCCCCTTGGAAGTGACGTGCAGGTAGCAGTAGCTTAAAAAGACGGTTTAAATCCCCCTTGGAAGAGACATGCAGGTCGCAGGATCTTAACAAGACAGTTTAAATGCACCTTGGAAGAGACATGCAGGTCGCAGTAGCTTAACAAGACGGTTTAAAAGCCCCTTGGAAGAGACGTGCAGGTAGCAGTAGCTTAACAAGACGGTTTAAATCCCCCTTGGAAGAGACATGCAGGTCGCAGTATCTTAACAAGAGGGTTTAAATGCCCCTTAGAATAGGCTTGCAGGTCGCAGTAGCTTAACAATACAGTTTAAATGCCCCGTGGAAGAGACGTGCAGGTCGCAGTAGCTTAATAAGATGGTTTAATTGCCCCTTGGAAGTGACGTGCAGGTACCAGTAGCTTAACAAGACGGTTTAAATCCCCCTTGGAAGAGACATGCAGGTCGCAGGATCTTAACAAGAGGGTTTAAATGCCCCTTAGAATAGGCTTGCAGGTCGCAGTAGCTTAACAATACAGTTTAAATGCTACGTGGAAGAGACGTGCAGGTCGCAGTAGCTTAATAAGATGATTTAAATGCCCCTTGGAAGAGAGGTGGAGGTCGCAGTAGCTTAACAAGACAGTTTAAATGCCCCTTGGAAGAGACGTGCAGGTCGCAGTAGCTTAACAAGACAGTTTAAATGCCACTTGGAAGAGACGTGCAGGTCGCAGTAGGTTAACAAGACGGTTTAAATGCCCCTTGGAAGAGCGGTGGAGGTCGCAGTAGCTTAACAAGACACTTTAAATGCCCCTTGACAGAGATGTGCAGGTCGCAGTAGCTTAACAAGACGGTTTAAATGCCCCTTAGAAGTGCGGTGGAGGTCGCAGTAGCTTAACAAGACGGTTTAAATGCCTCTTGGAAAAGTGGTGGAGGTTTCATTAGATTACCAAGACGGTTTAAATGCACCTTGGAAGAGACGTGCAGGTCGCAGTAGCTTAAAAAGACACTTTTAATGCACCTTGGAAGAGACGTGCAGGTCGCAGTAGCTTAACAAGACGGTTTAAATGCCCCTTGGAAGAGACATGCAGGTCGCAGTAGCTTAACAAGACGGTTTAAATCCCTCTTGGAAGAGATGTGCAGCTCGCAGTAGCTTAACAAGAGGGTTTAAATGCCCCTTGGAATAGGCTTGCTGGTCGCAGCAGCTTAACAAGATGGTTTAAATGCCCCTTGGAAGAGACGTGCATGTCGCAGTAGCTTAACAAGACGGTTTAAATGCCCCTTGGAAGAGACGTGCAGGTAGCAGTAGCTTAACAAGGCGGTTTAAATCCCCCTTGGAAGAGACATGCAGGTCGCAGTAGCTTAACAAGACGGTTTAAATTCCCCTCGGAAGAAACGTGCAGGTAGCAGTAGCTTAACAAGACGGTTTAAATGCCCCTTGGAAGAGACATGCAGGTCGCAGGATCTTAACAAGAGAGTTTAAATGCCCCTTGGAAGAGACGTGCAAGTCGCAGTAGCTTAAAAAGACGGTTTAAATGCGCCTTGGAAGAGACGTGCAGGTCGCAGTAGCTTAACAAGACTGTTTAAATGCCCCTTGGAAGAGACGAGCAGGTCGCAGTAGCTTAACAAGAGGCTTTAAATGCGCCTTGGAAGAGACGTGCAGGTCGCAGTAGCTTAACAAGACTGTTTAAATGCCCCTTGGAAGAGACGAGCAGGTCGCAGTAGCTTAACAAGAGGCTTTAAATGGTCCTTGGAAGAAACGTGCAGGTCACAGTAGCTTAACAAGACGGTTTAAATGCCCCTTGGAAGAGCGGTGGAGGTCGCAGTAGCTTAACACGATGGTTTAAATGCCCCTTGGAAGAGACATGCAGGTTGCAGAGGCTTAACAAGACGGATTAAATGCCCCTTGGAAGAGACATGCAGGTCGCGGTAGCTTAACAAGACGGTTTAAATGCCCCTTGGAAAAGTGGTGGAGGTTACAGTAGCTTAAAAAGATGGTTTAAATGCCCCTTGGAAGAGACGATCAAGTCGCAGGAGCTTAAAAAGAGGGTTTAAATGCCCCTTAGAATAGGCTTGCAGGTCGCAGTAGCTTAACAATACAGTTTAAATGCCCCGTGGAAGAGACGTGCAGGTCTCAGTAGCTTAATAAGACGGTTTAAATGCCCCTTGGAAGAAACGTGCAGGTCGCAGTAGCTTAATAAGACGGTTTAAATGCCCCTTGGAAGAGACGTGCAAGTCGCAGTAGCTTAACAAGACGGTTTAAATGCCCCTTGGAAGTGACGTGCAGGTAGCAGTAGCTTAAAAAGACGGTTTAAATCCCCCTTGGAAGAGACATGCAGGTCACAGGATCTTAACAAGACAGTTTAAATGCACCTTGGAAGAGACATGCAGCTCGCAGTAGCTTAACAAGACGGTTTAAAAGCCCCTTGGAAGAGACGTGCAGGTAGCAGTAGCTTAACAAGACGGTTTAAATCCCCCTTGGAAGAGACATGCAGGTCGTAGGATCTTAACAAGAGGGTTTAAATGCCCCTTAGAATAGGCTTGCAGGTCGCAGTAGCTTAACAATACAGTTTAAATGCCCCGTGGAAGAGACGTGCAGGTCGCAGTAGCTTAATAAGATGGTTTAATTGCCCCTTGGAAGTGACGTGCAGGTACCAGTAGCTTAACAAGACGGTTTAAATCCCCCTTGGAAGAGACATGCAGGTCGCAGGATCTTAACAAGAGGGTTTAAATGCCCCTTAGAATAGGCTTGCAGGTCGCAGTAGCTTAACAATACAGTTTAAATGCTACGTGGAAGAGACGTGCAGGTCGCAGTAGCTTAATAAGATGATTTAAATGCCCCTTGGAAGAGAGGTGGAGGTCGCAGTAGCTTAACAAGACAGTTTAAATGCCCCTTGGAAGAGACGTGCAGGTCGCAGTAGCTTAACAAGACAGTTTAAATGCCACTTGGAAGAGACGTGCAGGTCGCAGTAGGTTAACAAGACGGTTTAAATGCCCCTTGGAAGAGCGGTGGAGGTCGCAGTAGCTTAACAAGACACTTTAAATGCCCCTTGACAGAGATCTGCAGGTCGCAGTAGCTTAACAAGACGGTTTAAATGCCCCTTAGAAGTGCGGTGGAGGTCGCAGTAGCTTAACAAGACGGTTTAAATGCCTCTTGGAAAAGTGGTGGAGGTTTCAGTAGATTACCAAGACGGTTTAAATGCACCTTGGAAGAGACGTGCAGGTCGCAGTAGCTTAAAAAGACAGTTTTAATGCACCTTGGAAGAGACGTGCAGGTCGCAGTAGCTTAACAAGACGGTTTAAATGCCCCTTGGAAGAGACATGCAGGTCGCAGTAGCTTAACAAGACGGTTTAAATCCCTCTGGGAAGAGATGTGCAAGTCGCAGTAGCTTAACAAGAGGGTTTAAATGCCCCTTGGAATAGGCTTGCTGGTCGCAGCAGCTTAACAAGATGGTTTAAATGCCCCTTGGAAGAGACGTGCATGTCGCAGTAGCTTAACAAGGCGGTTTAAATCCCCCTTGGAAGAGACATGCAGGTCGCAGTAGCTTAACAAGACGGTTTAAATTCCCCTCGGAAGAGACGTGCAGGTAGCAGTAGCTTAACAAGACGGTTTAAATGCCCCTTGGAAGAGACATGCAGGTCGCAGGATCTTAACAAGAGAGTTTAAATGCCCCTTGGAAGAGACGTGCAAGTCGCAGTAGCTTAAAAAGACGGTTTAAATGCGCCTTGGAAGAGACGTGCAGGTCGCAGTAGCTTAACAAGACTGTTTAAATGCCCCTTGGAAGAGACGAGCAGGTCGCAGTAGCTTAACAAGAGGCTTTAAATGGTCCTTGGAAGAGACGTGCAGGTCACAGTAGCTTAACAAGACGGTTTAAATGCCCCTTGGAAGAGCGGTGGAGGTCGCAGTAGCTTAACACGATGGTTTAAATGCCCCTTGGAAGAGACATGCAGGTCGCAGCAGCTTAAAAAGACGGTTTAAGTGCCCCTTGGAAGAGACGTGCAGGTCGCAGAGGCTTAACAAGACGGTATAAATGCCCCTTGGAAGAGGCATGCAGGTCGCAGTAGCTTAACAAGACGGTTTAAAAGCCCCTTGGAAGAGAAGTGCAAGTCGCAGTAGCTTAAAAGACGGTTTAAATGCCCATTGGAAAAGTGGTGGAGGTTACAGTAGCTTAACAAGATGGTTTAAATGCCCCTTGGAAGAGACGTGCAGGTCGAAGTAGCTTAAAAAGAAGGTTTAAATGCCCCTTGGAAGAGAAGTGCAGGTTGCAGTAGCTTAACAAGACACTTTAAATGCCCCTTGGAAGAGACGTGCAGGTAGCAGTAGATTAACAAGACACTTTAAATGCCCCTTGGAAGAGACATGCAGGTCGCAGTAGCTTAACAAGATGGTTTAAATACCCCTTGGAAGAGACATGCAGGTCGCAGTAGCTTAACAAGACGGTTTAAATCCCCCTTGGAAGAGACATGCAGGTCGCAGTAGCTTAAAAAGAAGGTTTAAATGTCCCTTTGAAGAGACGAGCAGGTCGCAGTAGCTAAACAAGACGGTTTAAATGCCCCTTGGAAGTGCGGTGGAGATCGCAGTAGCTTAACAAGACGGTTTAAATGCCCCTTGGAAGAGACATGCAGGTCACAGCACCTTAACAAGACGGTTTAAATGCCCCTTGGAAGAGACGTGGAGGTCGCAGTAGCTTAACAAGACGGTTTAAATGCCCTTTGGAAGAGACATGCAGGTCGCAGTAGCTTAACAAAGCGTTTTAAATGCCCCTTGGAAGTGCTGTGGAGGTCGCAGTAGCTTAACAAGATGGTTTAAATGCCCCTTGGAAGTGCGGTGGAGGTCGCAGTAGCTTAACAAGATGGTTTAATTGCCCCTTGGAAGAGACATGCAGGTCGCAGCAGCTTAACAAGACGGTTTAAATGCCCCTTGGAAGAGACGTGCAGGTCGCAGTGGCTTAACATGAGGGTTTAAATGCCCCTTGGAAGAGACGTGCAGGTCGCAGTAGATTAACAAGACGGTTTAAATGCACCTTGGAAGAGACGTGAAGGTCGCAGTAGCATAAAAAGACGGTTTAAATGCACCTTGGAAGAGACGTGCAGGTCGCAGTAGCTTAACAAGACAGTTTAAATGCCCCTTGAAAGAGACGTGCAGGTCGCAGTAGCTTAACAAGACGGTTTAAATGCCCCTTGAAAGTGCGGTGGAGATCGCAGTAGCTTAACAAGACGGTTTAAATGCCCCTTGGAAGAGACATGCAGGTCACAGCACCTTAAAAAGACGGTTTAAATGCCCCTTGGAAGAGACGTGGAGGTCGCAGTAGCTTAACAAGACGGTTTAAATGCCCCTTGGAAGAGACATGCAGGTCGCAGTAGCTTAACAAAGCATTTTAAATGCCCCTTGGAAGTGCTGTGGAGGTCGCAGTAGCTTAACAAGACGGTTTAAATGCCCCTTGGAAAAGTGGTGGAGGTTACAGTAGCTTAAGAAGACGGTTTAAATGCCCCATGGAAGAGACGTGCAAGTCGCAGTAGCTTAACAAGACGGTTTAAATGCCCCTTGGAAGAGACGTGCAGGTAGCAGTAGCTTAACAAGACGGTTTACATCCCCCTTGGAAGAGACATGCAAGTCGCAGTGTCGTAACAAGAGGGTTTAAATGCCCCTTAGAATAGGCTTGCAGGTCGCAGTAGCTTAACAATACAGTTTAAATGCCCCTCTGAAGAGACGTGCAGGTCGCAGTAGCTTAATAAGACGGTTTAAATGCCCCTTGGAAGAGACGTGCAGGTCGCAGTAGCTTAACAAGACAGTTTAAATGCCCCTTGACAGAGATGTGCAGGTCGCAGTAGCTTAACAAGACGGTTTAAATGCCCCTTGGAAGTGCGGTGGAGGTCGCAGTAGCTTAACAAGATGGTTTAAATGCCCCTTGGAAGAGACATGCTGGTCGCAGCAGCTTAACAAGATGGTTTAAATGCCTGTTGGAAGAGACATGCAGGTCGCAGTAGCTTAACAAGACGGCTAAATGCCCCTTGGAAGAGACGTGCAGGTCGCAGTAGCTTAACAAGACGGTTTAAATGCCCCATGGAAACGTGGTGGAGGTTACAGTAGATTAACAAGACGGTTAAATGCACCTTGGAAGAGACGTGCAGGTCGCAGTAGCTTAAAAAGACGGTTTAAATGCACCTTGGAAGAGACGTGCAGGTCGCAGTAGCTGAACAAGACGGTTTAAATCCCCCTTGGAAGAGATGTGCAGGTCGCAGTAGCTTAACAAGAGGGTTTAAATCCCCCTTGGAAGAGATGTGCAGGTCGCAGTAGCTTAACAAGAGGGTTTAAATGCCCCTTGGAATAGGTTTGCTGGTCGCAGTAGCTTACCAAGACGGTTTAAATGCCCCTTGGAAGAGACGTGCAGGTCGCAGTAGCTTAACAAGACGGTTTAAATGCCCCTTGGAAAGTGGTGGAGGTTACAGTAGCTTAACAAGACGGTTTAGATGCCCCTTGGAAGAGACGAGTATGTCACAGTAGCTTAACAAGATGGTTTAAATGCACCTTGGAAGAGACATGCAGGTCGTAGTAGCTTAACAAGATGGTTTAAATCCCCCTTGGAAGAGACGTGCAGGTCCCAGTAGCTTAACAAGAGTGTTTAAATGCCCCTTGGAATAGGCTTTCAGGTCGCAGTAGCTTTACAAGACGGTTTAAATGCCCCTAGGAAGAGCGGTGAAGGTCGCAGTGGCTTAACAAGACAGTTTAAATGCCCCTTGGAAGAGACGTGCAGTTCGCAGTAGCTTAACAAGACAGTTTAAATACCCCTTGGAAGAGACGTGCAGGTCGCAGTAGCTTAATAAGACGGTTTAAATGCCCCTTCGAAGAGATGTGCAGGTCGCAGTAGCTTAATAAGATGGTTTAAATGCCCCTTGGAAGAGAGATGGAGGACGCAGTAGCTTCACAAGACAGTTTAAATGCCCCTTGGAAGAGACGTGCAGGTCGCAGTAGCTTAACAAGAGGGTTTAAATGCCCCTTTCAAGAGACGTGCAGGTCGCAGAAGCTTAACAAGAGGGTTTAAATGCCCCTTGGAAGAGACGTGCAGGTCGCATTAGCTTAACAAAATGGTTTAAATGCCCCTTGGAAGAGCGGTGGAGGTCGCAGTAGCTTAACAAGACTGTTTAAATGCCCCTTGGAAGAGACATGCAGGTCGCAGTAGCTTAACAAGACTGTTTAAATGCCCCTCTGAAGAGACGTGCAGGTTGCAGTAGCTTAACAAGACTGTTGAGATGCCCCTTGGAAAAGTGGTGGAGGTTACATTAACTTAACAAGACGGTTTAAATGCCCCTTGGAAGTGACGTTCAAGTCACAGTAGCTTAAAAAGACGGTTTAAATGCGCCTTGGAAGAAATGTGCAGGTCGCAGTAGCTTAATAAGACAGTTTAAATGCCCCTTGGAAGAGAGGTGGAGGTCGCAGTAGCTTAACAAGACAGTTTAAATGCCCCTTGGAAGAGACGTGCAGGTCGCAGTAGCTTAACAAGAGGGTTTAAATGCCCCTTGGAAGAGACGTTCAAGTCACAGTAGCGTAAAAAGACTGTTTAAATGCGCCATGGAAGAGACGTGCAGGTCGCAGAAGCTTAACAAGATGGTTTAAATGCCCCTTGGAAGAGCGGTGGAGGTCGCAGAAGCTTAACACGATGGTTTAAATGCCCCTTGGAAGAGACATGCAGTTTGCAGCAGCTTAAAAAGACGGTTTAAATGCCACTTGGAAGAGACGTGCAGGTCGCCGAGGCTTAACAAGACGGTTTAAATGCACCTTGAAAGAGACATGCAGGTCGCAGTAGCTTTACAAGACGGTTTAAAAGCCCCTTGGAAGAGACGTGCAGGTCGCAGTAGCTTAACAAGAGGGTTTAAATGCCCCAAGGAAGAGATGTGCAGGTCGCAGTAGCTTAATAAGACGGTTTAAATGCCCCTTGGAAGAAAGGTGGAGGTAGCATTAGCTTAACAAGACAGTTTAAATAAATGCCCCTTGGAAGAGACGTGCAGGTCTCAGTAGCTTAATAAGAGGGTTTAAATGCCCCTTGGAAGAGACCTGCAGGTCGCAGTAGCTTAACAAGATGGTTTAAATGCCCCTTGGAAGAGCGGTGGAGGTCACAGTAGCTTAACAAGACGGTTTAAATGCCCCTTGGAAGAGACATGCAGGTCGCATTAGCTTAACAAAATGGTTTAAATGCCCCTTGGAAGAGCGGTGGAGGTCGCAGTAGCTTAACAAGACTGTTTAAATGCCCCTTGGAAGAGACATGCAGGTCGCAGTAGCTTAACAAGACTGTTTAAATGCCCCTCTGAAGAGACGTGCAGGTTGCAGTAGCTTAACAAGACTGTTGAGATGCCCCTTGGAAAAGTGGTGGAGGTTACATTAACTTAACAAGACGGTTTAAATGCCCCTTGGAAGTGACGTTCAAGTCACAGTAGCTTAAAAAGACGGTTTAAATGCGCCTTGGAAGAAATGTGCAGGTCGCAGTAGCTTAATAAGACAGTTTAAATGCCCCTTGGAAGAGACGTGCAGGTCGCAGTAGCTTAACAAGAGGGTTTAAATGCCCCTTTCAAGAGACGAGCAGGTCGCAGGAGCTTAATAAGAGGGTTTAAATGCCCCTTGGAAGAGACGTTCAAGTCACAGTAGCGTAAAAAGACTGTTTAAATGCGCCATGGAAGAGACGTGCAGGTCGCAGAAGCTTAACAAGATGGTTTAAATGCCCCTTGGAAGAGCGGTGGAGGTCGCAGAAGCTTAACACGATGGTTTAAATGCCCCTTGGAAGAGACATGCAGTTTGCAGCAGCTTAAAAAGACGGTTTAAATGCCACTTGGAAGAGACGTGCAGGTCGCCGAGGCTTAACAAGACGGTTTAAATGCACCTTGAAAGAGACATGCAGGTCGCAGTAGCTTAACAAGACGGTTTAAAAGCCCCTTGGAAGAGACGTGCAGGTCGCAGTAGCTTAACAAGAGGGTTTAAATGCCCCTTGGAAGAGATGTGCAGGTCGCAGTAGCTTAATAAGACGGTTTAAATGCCCCTTGGAAGAAAGGTGGAGGTAGCATTAGCTTAACAAGACAGTTTAAATAAATGCCCCTTGGAAGAGACGTGCAGGTCTCAGTAGCTTAATAAGAGGGTTTAAATGCCCCTTGGAAGAGACCTGCAGGTCGCAGTAGCTTAACAAGATGGTTTAAATGCCCCTTGGAAGAGCGGTGGAGGTCACAGTAGCTTAACAAGACGGTTTAAATGCCCCTTGGAAGAGACATGCAGGTCGCAGTAGCTTAACAAGACGGTTGAAATGACACTTGGAAGAGACGTGCAGGTCGCAGTAGCTTAACAAGACGGTTTAAATGCCCCTTGGAAGAGACGTGCAGGTCGCAGTAGCTTAACAAGACGGTTTAAATGCCCCTTCGAAGAACGGTGGAGGTCGCAGTAGCTTAACAAGACAGTTTAAGTCCCCCTTGAAAGAGACGTGCAGGTCGCAGTAGCTTAACAAGACGGTTTAAATGCCCCTTTGAAGAGACGTGCAGGTCGCAGTAGCTTAATTAGACTGTTTAAATGCTGCTTGGAAGAGATGTGCAGGTCGCAGTAGATTAACAAGATGGTTTAAATGCCCCTTGGAAGAGCGGTGGAGGTCACAGTAGCTTAACAAGATGGTTTAAATGCCCCTTGGAAGAGACATGCAGGTAGCAGTAGCTTAACAAGAAGGTTTAAATGCCCTTTGGAAGAGACGTGCAGGTCGCAGTAGCTTAACAAGACTGTTGAGATGCCCCTTGGAAAAGTGGTGGAGGTTATAGTAGCTTAACAAGACGGTTTAAATGCCCCTTGGAAGAGACGTTCAAGTCGCAGAAGCTTAAAAAGACGGTTTAAATGAGCCTTGGAAGAGACGTGCTGGTCGCAGTAGCTTAACAAGACGGTTTAAATGCCCCTTGGAAGAGCGGTGGAGGTCGCAGAAACTTAACAAGACAGTTTAAATGCCCCTTGGAAGAGACGTGCAGGTTGCAGAAGCTTAATAAGACGGTTTAAATGCCCCTTGGAAGAGATGTGCAGGTCGCAGTAGCTTAATAAGACGGTTTAAATGCCCCTTGGAAGAGAGGTTGAGGTCACAGTAACTTAAAAATACAGTTTAAATGCCCCTTGGAAAAGACGTGCAGGTCGCATTAGCTTAACAAGACGCTTTAAATGCCACTTGGAAGAGACGTGCAGTTCGCAGTAGCTTAACAAGACGGTTTAAATGCCCCTTGGAAGAGCGGTGTAGGTCGCAGTAGCTTAACAAGATGGTTTAAATGCCCCTTGGAAGAGACATGCAGGTCGCAGCAGCTTAAAAAGACGTGCAAGTCGCAGTAGCTTAACAAGACGGTTTAAATGCCACTTGGAAGTGCGGTGGAGGGTGCAGTAGCTTAACAAGATGGTTTAAATGCCCCCTGTAAGAGACATGCAGGTCGCAGCAGCTTAACAAGACAGCTTAAATGCCACTTTGAAGAGACGTGCAGGTAGCAGTGGCTTAACAAGATGGTTTAAATGCCCCTTGGAAGAGACATGCTGGTCACAGTAGCTTAACAAGACAGTTTAAATGCCCCTTGGAATAAACGAGCAGGTCGCAGTAGCTTAACAAGACGGTTTAAATTCCCCTCGGAAGAGACGTGCAGGTAGCAGTAGCTTAACAAGACGGTTTAAATGCCCCTTGGAAGAGACATGCAGGTCGCAGGATCTTAACAAGAGAGTTTAAATGCCCCTTGGAAGAGACGTGCAAGTCGCAGTAGCTTAAAAAGACGGTTTAAATGCGCCTTGGAAGAGACGTGCAGGTCGCAGTAGCTTAACAAGACTGTTTAAATGCCCCTTGGAAGAGACGAGCAGGTCGCAGTAGCTTAACAAGAGGCTTTAAATGGTCCTTGGAAGAGACGTGCAGGTCACAGTAGCTTAACAAGACGGTTTAAATGCCCCTTGGAAGAGCGGTGGAGGTCGCAGTAGCTTAACACGATGGTTTAAATGCCCCTTGGAAGAGACATGCAGGTCGCAGCAGCTTAAAAAGACGGTTTAAGTGCCCCTTGGAAGAGACGTGCAGGTCGCAGAGGCTTAACAAGACGGTATAAATGCCCCTTGGAAGAGGCATGCAGGTCGCAGTAGCTTAACAAGACGGTTTAAAAGCCCCTTGGAAGAGAAGTGCAAGTCGCAGTAGCTTAAAAGACGGTTTAAATGCCCATTGGAAAAGTGGTGGAGGTTACAGTAGCTTAACAAGATGGTTTAAATGCCCCTTGGAAGAGACGTGCAGGTCGAAGTAGCTTAAAAAGAAGGTTTAAATGCCCCTTGGAAGAGAAGTGCAGGTTGCAGTAGCTTAACAAGACACTTTAAATGCCCCTTGGAAGAGACGTGCAGGTAGCAGTAGATTAACAAGACACTTTAAATGCCCCTTGGAAGAGACATGCAGGTCGCAGTAGCTTAACAAGATGGTTTAAATACCCCTTGGAAGAGACATGCAGGTCGCAGTAGCTTAACAAGACGGTTTAAATCCCCCTTGGAAGAGACATGCAGGTCGCAGTAGCTTAAAAAGAAGGTTTAAATGTCCCTTTGAAGAGACGAGCAGGTCGCAGTAGCTAAACAAGACGGTTTAAATGCCCCTTGGAAGTGCGGTGGAGATCGCAGTAGCTTAACAAGACGGTTTAAATGCCCCTTGGAAGAGACATGCAGGTCACAGCACCTTAACAAGACGGTTTAAATGCCCCTTGGAAGAGACGTGGAGGTCGCAGTAGCTTAACAAGACGGTTTAAATGCCCTTTGGAAGAGACATGCAGGTCGCAGTAGCTTAACAAAGCGTTTTAAATGCCCCTTGGAAGTGCTGTGGAGGTCGCAGTAGCTTAACAAGATGGTTTAAATGCCCCTTGGAAGTGCGGTGGAGGTCGCAGTAGCTTAACAAGATGGTTTAATTGCCCCTTGGAAGAGACATGCAGGTCGCAGCAGCTTAACAAGACGGTTTAAATGCCCCTTGGAAGAGACGTGCAGGTCGCAGTGGCTTAACATGAGGGTTTAAATGCCCCTTGGAAGAGACGTGCAGGTCGCAGTAGATTAACAAGACGGTTTAAATGCACCTTGGAAGAGACGTGAAGGTCGCAGTAGCATAAAAAGACGGTTTAAATGCACCTTGGAAGAGACGTGCAGGTCGCAGTAGCTTAACAAGACAGTTTAAATGCCCCTTGAAAGAGACGTGCAGGTCGCAGTAGCTTAACAAGACGGTTTAAATGCCCCTTGAAAGTGCGGTGGAGATCGCAGTAGCTTAACAAGACGGTTTAAATGCCCCTTGGAAGAGACATGCAGGTCACAGCACCTTAAAAAGACGGTTTAAATGCCCCTTGGAAGAGACGTGGAGGTCGCAGTAGCTTAACAAGACGGTTTAAATGCCCCTTGGAAGAGACATGCAGGTCGCAGTAGCTTAACAAAGCATTTTAAATGCCCCTTGGAAGTGCTGTGGAGGTCGCAGTAGCTTAACAAGACGGTTTAAATGCCCCTTGGAAAAGTGGTGGAGGTTACAGTAGCTTAAGAAGACGGTTTAAATGCCCCATGGAAGAGACGTGCAAGTCGCAGTAGCTTAACAAGACGGTTTAAATGCCCCTTGGAAGAGACGTGCAGGTAGCAGTAGCTTAACAAGACGGTTTACATCCCCCTTGGAAGAGACATGCAAGTCGCAGTGTCGTAACAAGAGGGTTTAAATGCCCCTTAGAATAGGCTTGCAGGTCGCAGTAGCTTAACAATACAGTTTAAATGCCCCTCTGAAGAGACGTGCAGGTCGCAGTAGCTTAATAAGACGGTTTAAATGCCCCTTGGAAGAGACGTGCAGGTCGCAGTAGCTTAACAAGACAGTTTAAATGCCCCTTGACAGAGATGTGCAGGTCGCAGTAGCTTAACAAGACGGTTTAAATGCCCCTTGGAAGTGCGGTGGAGGTCGCAGTAGCTTAACAAGATGGTTTAAATGCCCCTTGGAAGAGACATGCTGGTCGCAGCAGCTTAACAAGATGGTTTAAATGCCTGTTGGAAGAGACATGCAGGTCGCAGTAGCTTAACAAGACGGCTAAATGCCCCTTGGAAGAGACGTGCAGGTCGCAGTAGCTTAACAAGACGGTTTAAATGCCCCATGGAAACGTGGTGGAGGTTACAGTAGATTAACAAGACGGTTAAATGCACCTTGGAAGAGACGTGCAGGTCGCAGTAGCTTAAAAAGACGGTTTAAATGCACCTTGGAAGAGACGTGCAGGTCGCAGTAGCTGAACAAGACGGTTTAAATCCCCCTTGGAAGAGATGTGCAGGTCGCAGTAGCTTAACAAGAGGGTTTAAATCCCCCTTGGAAGAGATGTGCAGGTCGCAGTAGCTTAACAAGAGGGTTTAAATGCCCCTTGGAATAGGTTTGCTGGTCGCAGTAGCTTACCAAGACGGTTTAAATGCCCCTTGGAAGAGACGTGCAGGTCGCAGTAGCTTAACAAGACGGTTTAAATGCCCCTTGGAAAGTGGTGGAGGTTACAGTAGCTTAACAAGACGGTTTAGATGCCCCTTGGAAGAGACGAGTATGTCACAGTAGCTTAACAAGATGGTTTAAATGCACCTTGGAAGAGACATGCAGGTCGTAGTAGCTTAACAAGATGGTTTAAATCCCCCTTGGAAGAGACGTGCAGGTCCCAGTAGCTTAACAAGAGTGTTTAAATGCCCCTTGGAATAGGCTTTCAGGTCGCAGTAGCTTTACAAGACGGTTTAAATGCCCCTAGGAAGAGCGGTGAAGGTCGCAGTGGCTTAACAAGACAGTTTAAATGCCCCTTGGAAGAGACGTGCAGTTCGCAGTAGCTTAACAAGACAGTTTAAATACCCCTTGGAAGAGACGTGCAGGTCGCAGTAGCTTAATAAGACGGTTTAAATGCCCCTTCGAAGAGATGTGCAGGTCGCAGTAGCTTAATAAGATGGTTTAAATGCCCCTTGGAAGAGAGATGGAGGACGCAGTAGCTTCACAAGACAGTTTAAATGCCCCTTGGAAGAGACGTGCAGGTCGCAGTAGCTTAACAAGAGGGTTTAAATGCCCCTTTCAAGAGACGTGCAGGTCGCAGAAGCTTAACAAGAGGGTTTAAATGCCCCTTGGAAGAGACGTGCAGGTCGCATTAGCTTAACAAAATGGTTTAAATGCCCCTTGGAAGAGCGGTGGAGGTCGCAGTAGCTTAACAAGACTGTTTAAATGCCCCTTGGAAGAGACATGCAGGTCGCAGTAGCTTAACAAGACTGTTTAAATGCCCCTCTGAAGAGACGTGCAGGTTGCAGTAGCTTAACAAGACTGTTGAGATGCCCCTTGGAAAAGTGGTGGAGGTTACATTAACTTAACAAGACGGTTTAAATGCCCCTTGGAAGTGACGTTCAAGTCACAGTAGCTTAAAAAGACGGTTTAAATGCGCCTTGGAAGAAATGTGCAGGTCGCAGTAGCTTAATAAGACAGTTTAAATGCCCCTTGGAAGAGAGGTGGAGGTCGCAGTAGCTTAACAAGACAGTTTAAATGCCCCTTGGAAGAGACGTGCAGGTCGCAGTAGCTTAACAAGAGGGTTTAAATGCCCCTTGGAAGAGACGTTCAAGTCACAGTAGCGTAAAAAGACTGTTTAAATGCGCCATGGAAGAGACGTGCAGGTCGCAGAAGCTTAACAAGATGGTTTAAATGCCCCTTGGAAGAGCGGTGGAGGTCGCAGAAGCTTAACACGATGGTTTAAATGCCCCTTGGAAGAGACATGCAGTTTGCAGCAGCTTAAAAAGACGGTTTAAATGCCACTTGGAAGAGACGTGCAGGTCGCCGAGGCTTAACAAGACGGTTTAAATGCACCTTGAAAGAGACATGCAGGTCGCAGTAGCTTTACAAGACGGTTTAAAAGCCCCTTGGAAGAGACGTGCAGGTCGCAGTAGCTTAACAAGAGGGTTTAAATGCCCCAAGGAAGAGATGTGCAGGTCGCAGTAGCTTAATAAGACGGTTTAAATGCCCCTTGGAAGAAAGGTGGAGGTAGCATTAGCTTAACAAGACAGTTTAAATAAATGCCCCTTGGAAGAGACGTGCAGGTCTCAGTAGCTTAATAAGAGGGTTTAAATGCCCCTTGGAAGAGACCTGCAGGTCGCAGTAGCTTAACAAGATGGTTTAAATGCCCCTTGGAAGAGCGGTGGAGGTCACAGTAGCTTAACAAGACGGTTTAAATGCCCCTTGGAAGAGACATGCAGGTCGCATTAGCTTAACAAAATGGTTTAAATGCCCCTTGGAAGAGCGGTGGAGGTCGCAGTAGCTTAACAAGACTGTTTAAATGCCCCTTGGAAGAGACATGCAGGTCGCAGTAGCTTAACAAGACTGTTTAAATGCCCCTCTGAAGAGACGTGCAGGTTGCAGTAGCTTAACAAGACTGTTGAGATGCCCCTTGGAAAAGTGGTGGAGGTTACATTAACTTAACAAGACGGTTTAAATGCCCCTTGGAAGTGACGTTCAAGTCACAGTAGCTTAAAAAGACGGTTTAAATGCGCCTTGGAAGAAATGTGCAGGTCGCAGTAGCTTAATAAGACAGTTTAAATGCCCCTTGGAAGAGACGTGCAGGTCGCAGTAGCTTAACAAGAGGGTTTAAATGCCCCTTTCAAGAGACGAGCAGGTCGCAGGAGCTTAATAAGAGGGTTTAAATGCCCCTTGGAAGAGACGTTCAAGTCACAGTAGCGTAAAAAGACTGTTTAAATGCGCCATGGAAGAGACGTGCAGGTCGCAGAAGCTTAACAAGATGGTTTAAATGCCCCTTGGAAGAGCGGTGGAGGTCGCAGAAGCTTAACACGATGGTTTAAATGCCCCTTGGAAGAGACATGCAGTTTGCAGCAGCTTAAAAAGACGGTTTAAATGCCACTTGGAAGAGACGTGCAGGTCGCCGAGGCTTAACAAGACGGTTTAAATGCACCTTGAAAGAGACATGCAGGTCGCAGTAGCTTAACAAGACGGTTTAAAAGCCCCTTGGAAGAGACGTGCAGGTCGCAGTAGCTTAACAAGAGGGTTTAAATGCCCCTTGGAAGAGATGTGCAGGTCGCAGTAGCTTAATAAGACGGTTTAAATGCCCCTTGGAAGAAAGGTGGAGGTAGCATTAGCTTAACAAGACAGTTTAAATAAATGCCCCTTGGAAGAGACGTGCAGGTCTCAGTAGCTTAATAAGAGGGTTTAAATGCCCCTTGGAAGAGACCTGCAGGTCGCAGTAGCTTAACAAGATGGTTTAAATGCCCCTTGGAAGAGCGGTGGAGGTCACAGTAGCTTAACAAGACGGTTTAAATGCCCCTTGGAAGAGACATGCAGGTCGCAGTAGCTTAACAAGACGGTTGAAATGACACTTGGAAGAGACGTGCAGGTCGCAGTAGCTTAACAAGACGGTTTAAATGCCCCTTGGAAGAGACGTGCAGGTCGCAGTAGCTTAACAAGACGGTTTAAATGCCCCTTCGAAGAACGGTGGAGGTCGCAGTAGCTTAACAAGACAGTTTAAGTCCCCCTTGAAAGAGACGTGCAGGTCGCAGTAGCTTAACAAGACGGTTTAAATGCCCCTTTGAAGAGACGTGCAGGTCGCAGTAGCTTAATTAGACTGTTTAAATGCTGCTTGGAAGAGATGTGCAGGTCGCAGTAGATTAACAAGATGGTTTAAATGCCCCTTGGAAGAGCGGTGGAGGTCACAGTAGCTTAACAAGATGGTTTAAATGCCCCTTGGAAGAGACATGCAGGTAGCAGTAGCTTAACAAGAAGGTTTAAATGCCCTTTGGAAGAGACGTGCAGGTCGCAGTAGCTTAACAAGACTGTTGAGATGCCCCTTGGAAAAGTGGTGGAGGTTATAGTAGCTTAACAAGACGGTTTAAATGCCCCTTGGAAGAGACGTTCAAGTCGCAGAAGCTTAAAAAGACGGTTTAAATGAGCCTTGGAAGAGACGTGCTGGTCGCAGTAGCTTAACAAGACGGTTTAAATGCCCCTTGGAAGAGCGGTGGAGGTCGCAGAAACTTAACAAGACAGTTTAAATGCCCCTTGGAAGAGACGTGCAGGTTGCAGAAGCTTAATAAGACGGTTTAAATGCCCCTTGGAAGAGATGTGCAGGTCGCAGTAGCTTAATAAGACGGTTTAAATGCCCCTTGGAAGAGAGGTTGAGGTCACAGTAACTTAAAAATACAGTTTAAATGCCCCTTGGAAAAGACGTGCAGGTCGCATTAGCTTAACAAGACGCTTTAAATGCCACTTGGAAGAGACGTGCAGTTCGCAGTAGCTTAACAAGACGGTTTAAATGCCCCTTGGAAGAGCGGTGTAGGTCGCAGTAGCTTAACAAGATGGTTTAAATGCCCCTTGGAAGAGACATGCAGGTCGCAGCAGCTTAAAAAGACGTGCAAGTCGCAGTAGCTTAACAAGACGGTTTAAATGCCACTTGGAAGTGCGGTGGAGGGTGCAGTAGCTTAACAAGATGGTTTAAATGCCCCCTGTAAGAGACATGCAGGTCGCAGCAGCTTAACAAGACAGCTTAAATGCCACTTTGAAGAGACGTGCAGGTAGCAGTGGCTTAACAAGATGGTTTAAATGCCCCTTGGAAGAGACATGCTGGTCACAGTAGCTTAACAAGACAGTTTAAATGCCCCTTGGAATAAACGAGCAGGTCGCAGTAGCTTAACAAGACGGTTTAAATGCCCCTTGGAAGAGCGGTGGAGGTCGCAGAAGCTTAACAAGACAGTTTAAATGCCCCTTGGAAGAGATGTGCAGGTCGCAGTAGCTTAATAAGACGGTTTAAATGCCCCTTGAAAGAGAGGTGGAGGTCACAGTAACTTAAAAAGACAGTTTAAATGCCCCTTGGAAGAGGCGTGCAGGTCGCAGTAGCTTAACAAGACGGTTTAAATGCCACTTGGAAGAGACGTGCAGGTCGCAGTAGCTTAACAAGACAGTTTAAATGCCCCTTGAAAGAGCGGTGGAGGTCGCAGTAGCTTAACAAGACAGTTTAAATGCCCCTTGAAAGAGACGTGCAGGTCGCAGTAGCTTAACAAGATGGTTTAAATGCCCCTTGGAAGAGCGGTGGAGGTCGCAGTAGCTTAACAAGACAGTTTAAATGCCGCTTGAAAGAGACGTGCAGGTCGCAGTAGCTTAACAAGACGGTTTAAATGCAACTTGGAAATGCGGTGGAGGTCGCAGTAGCTTAACATGATGGTTTAAATGCCCCTTGGAAGAGACATGCAGGTCGCAGCAGCTTAACAAGACGGTTTAAATGCCCCTTGGAAGAGACGTGCAGGTCGCAGTGGCTTAATAAGACGGTTTAAATGCACCTTGGAAGAGACGTGCAGGTCACAGAAACTTAACAAGAGGGTTTAAATGCCCCTTGGAATAGGCTTGCAGGTCGCAGTAGCTTACCAAGATGGTTTAAATGCCCCTTGGAAGAGACGTGCAGGTCGCAGTAGCTTAACAAGACGGTTTAAATGCACCTTGGAAGAGCGGTGGAGGTCGCAGTAGCTTAACAAGACAGTTTAAATGCCCCTTGGAAGAGACGTGAAGGTCGCAGAAGCTTAACAAGACGGTTTAAATGCCCCTTGGAAGAGATGTGCAGGTCGCAGTAGCTTAATAAGACGGTTTAAATGCCCCTTGGCAGAGAGGTGGAGGTAGCATTAGCTTAACAAGACAGTTTAAATGCCCCTTGGAAGAGACGTGCAGGTCTCAGTAGCTTAATAAGACGGTTTAAATGCCCCTTGGAAGAGACCTGCAGGTAGCAGTAGCTTAACAGGACGGTTTAAATGTCCCTTGGAAGTGCGGCGGAGGTCGCAGTAGCTTAACAAGACGGTTTAAATGTCCCTTGGAAGTGCGGTGGAGGTCGCAGTAGCTTAACAAGACGGTTTAAATGCCCCTTGGAAGAGACGTACAGGTCGCAGCACCTTAACAAGACTGTTTAAATACCACTTGGAAGAGACGTGCAGGTAGCAGTAGCTTAAAAGACGTTTTAAATGTCCCTTGGTAGAGACATGCAGGTCTCAGTAGCTTAACAAGACGGTTTAAATGCCCCATGGAAGAGAAGTGCAGGTCGCAGTAGCTTAACAAGACCGTTTAAATGCCCCTTGGAAAAGTGGTGGAGGTTACAGTAGCTTAATAAGACGGTTTAAATGCCCCTTGGAAGAGACGTGCAGGTCGCAGGAGCTTAACAAGACCGTTTAAATGTCCCTTGGAAGAGACGTGCAAGTCACAGTAGCTTAACAAGACGGTGTAAATGCCCCTTGGAAAAGACGTGCAGGTCGCAGTAGCTTAACAAGACGGTTTAAATGCCCCTTGGAGGAGACGTGCAGGCAGCAGTAGCTTAACAAGATGGTTTAAATGCCCCTTGGAAGAACGGTTTAGTTCGCAGTAGCTTAACAAGATAGTTTAAATGCCCAATGGAAGAGACGTGCAGGTAGCAGTAACTTAACAAGAAGGGTTAAATGCCCCTTGGAAGAGGCTTGCAGGACGCAGTAGCTTACCAAGACGATTTAAATGCCCCTTGGAAGAGACGTGCATTTCGCAGTAGCTTAACAAGACAATTTATATGCCCATTGGAAGAGCGGTGGAGGTCGCAGTAGTTTAACAAGACGGTTTAAATGCCCCTTGGAAGAGACATGCAGGTCGCAGCATCTTAACAAGATTGTTTAATTGCCCCTTGGAAGAGACGTGCGGGTCGCAGTAGCTTAACAAGACGGTTTCAATGTCCCTTGGTAGAGACATGCAGGTCGCAGTAGCTTAACAAGACGGTTTAAATGCCCCATGGAAGAGACGTGCAGGTCGCAGTAGCTTAACAAGACGGTTTAAATTTCCATTGGAAGAGACGTGCAAGTCGCAGTAGCTTAACAAGAGGGTTTAAGTGCCCCTTGGAAGAGACGAGCAGGTCGCAGTAGCTTAACAAGACGGTTTAAATGCCCCTTGGAAGAGACGTGCAGGTCGCAGTAGCTTAACAAGACAGTTTAAAGCCCCCTTGGAAGAGACGTGCAGGTCGTAGTAGCTTAACAAGATGGTTTAAATGCCCCTTGGAAGAGCGGTGGAGGTCACAGTAGCTTAACAAGACAGTTTAAGTGCCCCTTGGAAGAGACGTGCAGGTCGCAGTAGCTTAACAAGACAGTTTAAATGCCCCTTGGAAGAGACGTGCTGGTCGCAGTAGCTTAATAAGACGGTTTAAATGCCCCTTGGAAGAGACGTGTAGGTCGCAGTAGCTTAACAAGATGGTTTAAATGCCCTTGGAAGAGCGGTGGAGGTCACAATAGCTTAACAAGACGGTTTAAATGCCCCTTGGAAGAGACATGCAGGTAGCAGTAGCTTAACAGGACGGTTTAAATGCCCCTTGGAAGAGACGTGCAGGTCGCAGTAGCTTAACAAGACTGTTGAGATGCCCCTTGGAAAAGTGGTGGAGGTTACAGTAGCTTAACAAGACGGTTTAAATGCCCCTTGGAAGAGCGGTGGAGGTCGCAGTAGCTTAACAAGACAGTTTAAATGCCCCTTGGAAGAGACGTGAAGGTCGCAGTAGTTTAACAAGACGGTTTAAATGCCCCTTGGAAGAGATGTGCAGGTCGCAGTAGCTTAGCAAGACGGTTTAAATGCCCCTTGGAAGTGCGGTGGAGGTCGCAGTAGCTTATCAAGATGGTTTAAATGCCCCTTGGAAGAGACATGCAGGTCGCAGTGGCTTAACAAGACGGTTTAAATGCCTCTTGGAAGAGACGTGCAGGTCTCAGAAACATAACAAGAGGGTTTAAATGCCACTTGGAATAGGCTTGCAGGTCGCAGTAGCTTAACAAACGGTTTAAATGCCCCTTGAAAGAGCGGTGGAGGTCGCAGTAGCTTAACAAGACAGTTTAAATGCCCCTTGGAAGAGACGTGAAGGTCGCAGTAGCTTAACAAGACGGTTTAAATGCCCCTTGGAAGAGATGTGCAGGTCGCAGTAGCTTAAAAAGACGGTTTAAATGACCGTTGGAAGAGAGGTGGAGGTAGCATTAGCTTAACAAGACAGTTTAAATGCCCCTTGGAAGAGACGTGCAGGTCTCAGTAGCTTAATCAGACGGTTTAAATGCCCCTTGGAAGAGATGTGCAGGTCGCAGTAGCTTAATAAGATGGTTTAAATGCACCTTGGAAGAGCGGTGGAGGTCGCAGTAGCTTAACAAGACAGTTTAAATGCCCCTTGGAAGAGACGTGAAGGTCGCAGTAGCTTAACAAGACGGTTTAAATGCCCCTTGGAAGAGATGTGCAGGTCGCAGTAGCTTAATAAGACGGTTTAAATGCCCCTTGGCAGAGAGGTGGAGGTAGCATTAGCTTAACAAGACAGTTTAAATGCCCCTTGGAAGAGACGTGCAGGTCTCAGTAGCTTAATAAGACGGTTTAAATGCCCCTTGGAAGAGACCTGCAGGTAGCAGTAGCTTAACAGGACGGTTTAAATGTCCCTTGGAAGTGCGGCGGAGGTCGCAGTAGCTTAACAAGACGGTTTAAATGTCCCTTGGAAGTGCGGTGGAGGTCGCAGTAGCTTAACAAGATGGCTTAAATGCCCCTTGGAAGAGACGTACAGGTCGCAGCACCTTAACAAGACTGTTTAAATACCCCTTGGAAGAGACGTGCAGGTAGCAGTAGCTTAAAAGACGTTTTAAATGTCCCTTGGTAGAGACATGCAGGTCTCAGTAGCTTAACAAGACGGTTTAAATGCCCCATGGAAGAGAAGTGCAGGTCGCAGTAGCTTAACAAGACCGTTTAAATGCCCCTTGGAAAAGTGGTGGAGGTTACAGTAGCTTAATAAGACGGTTTAAATGCCCCTTGGAAGAGACGTGCAGGTCGCAGGAGCTTAACAAGTCCGTTTAAATGTCCCTTGGAAGAGACGTGCAAGTCACAGTAGCTTAACAAGACGGTGTAAATGCCCCTTGGAAAAGACGTGCAGGTCGCAGTAGCTTAACAAGACGGTTTAAATGCCCCTTGGAGGAGACGTGCAGGCAGCAGTAGCTTAACAAGATGGTTTAAATGCCCCTTGGAAGAACGGTTTAGTTCGCAGTAGCTTAACAAGTCCGTTTAAATGTCCCTTGGAAGAGACGTGCAAGTCACAGTAGCTTAACAAGACGGTGTAAATGCCCCTTGGAAAAGACGTGCAGGTCGCAGTAGCTTAACAAGACGGTTTAAATCCCCCTTGGAAAAGACGTGCAGGTCGCAGTAGCTTAAGAAGACGGTTTAAATGCCCAATGGAAGAGACGTGCAGGTAGCAGTAACTTAACAAGAAGGGTTAAATGCCCCTTGGAAGAGGCTTGCAGGACGCAGTAGCTTACCAAGATGATTTAAATGCCCCTTGGAAGAGACGTGCAGGTCGCAGTAGCTTAACAAGACAATTTAAATGCCCCTTGGAAGAGCGGTGGAGGTCGCAGTAGCTTAACAAGACGGTTTAAATGCCCCTTGGAAGAGACATGCAGGTCGCAGCATCTTAACAAGATTGTTTAATTGCCCCTTTGAAGAGACGTGCAGGTCGCAGTAGCTTAACAAGACGGTTTCAATGTCCCTTGGTAGAGACATGCAGGTCGCCGTAGCTTAACAAGACGGTTTAAATGCCCCATGGAAGAGACGTGCAGGTCGCAGTAGCTTAACAAGACGGTTTAAATTTCCCTAGGAAGAGACGTGCAAGTCGCAGTAGCTTAACAAGACGGTTTAAGTGCCCCTTGGAAGAGACGAGCAGGTCGCAGTAGCTTAACAAGACGGTTTAAATGCCCCTTGGAAGAGAAGTGCAGGTCGCAGTCGCTTAACAAGACAGTTTAAAGCCCCCTTGGAAGAGACGTGCAGGTCGTAGTAGCTTAACAAGATGGTTTAAATGCCCCTTGGAAGAGCGGTGGAGGTCACAGTAGCTTAACAAGACAGTTTAAATGCCCCTTGGAAGAGACGTGCAGGTCGCAGTAGCTTAACAAGACAGTTTAAATGCCCCTTGGAAGAGACGTGCTGGTCGCAGTAGCTTAATAAGACGGTTTAAATGCCCCTTGGAAGAGACGTGTAGGTCGCAGTAGCTTAACAAGATGGTTTAAATGCCCCTTGGAAGAGCGGTGGAGGTCACAATAGCTTAACAAGACGGTTTAAATGCCCCTTGGAAGAGACATGCAGGTAGCAGTAGCTTAACAGGACGGTTTAAATGCCCCTTGGAAGAGACGTGCAGGTCGCAGTAGCTTAACAAGACTGTTGAGATGCCCCTTGGAAAAGTGGTGGAGGTTACAGTAGCTTAACAAGACGGTTTAAATGCCCCTTGGAAGAGCGGTGGAGGTCGCAGTAGCTTAACAAGACAGTTTAAATGCCCCTTGGAAGAGACGTGAAGGTCGCAGTAGTTTAACAAGACGGTTTAAATGCCCCTTGGAAGAGATGTGCAGGTCGCAGTAGCTTAGCAAGACGGTTTAAATGCCCCTTGGAAGTGCGGTGGAGGTCGCAGTAGCTTATCAAGATGGTTTAAATGCCCCTTGGAAGAGACATGCAGGTCGCAGTGGCTTAACAAGACGGTTTAAATGCCTCTTGGAAGAGACGTGCAGGTCTCAGAAACATAACAAGAGGGTTTAAATGCCCCTTGGAATAGGCTTGCAGGTCGCAGTAGCTTAACAAACGGTTTAAATGCCCCTTTGAAAGAGCGGTGGAGGTCGCAGTAGCTTAACAAGACAGTTTAAATGCCCTTTGGAAGAGACGTGAAGGTCGCAGTAGCTTAACAAGACGGTTTAAATGCCCCTTGGAAGAGATGTGCAGGTCGCAGTAGCTTAATAAGACGGTTTAAATGCCCCTTGGAAGAGAGGTGGAGGTAGCATTAGCTTAACAAGACAGTTTAAATGCCCCTTGGAAGAGACGTGCAGGTCTCAGTAGCTTAATCAGACGGTTTAAATGCCCCTTGGAAGAGATGTGCAGGTCGCAGTAGCTTAATAAGATGGTTTAAATGCACCTTGGAAGAGAGGTGGAGGTCGCAGTAGCTTAACAAGACAGTTTAAATGCCCCTTGGAAGAGCGGTGGAGGTCGCAGTAGCTTAATAAGATGGTTTAAATGCCCCTTGGAAGAGACGTGCAGGTCGCAGTAGCTTAACAAGACGGTTTAAATGCACCTTGGAAGAGACGTGCAGGTCGCAGTAGCTTAACAATACGGTTTAAATCCCCCTTGGAAGAAACGTGCAGGTCGCAGTAGCTTAACAAGAGGGTTTAAATGCCCCTTGGAATAGGCTTGCAGGTCGCAGTAGATTACCAAGACGGTTGAAATGCCTCTTGGAAGAGACGTGCAGATAGCAGAAGCTTAGCAAGATGGTTTAAATGCCCTTTGGAAGAGCGGTGGAGGTCGCAGTAGCATAACAAGTTGGTTTAAATGCCCCTTGGGAGAGACATGCAGTTCGAATCAGCTTAAAAAGATGGTTTAAATGCCCCTTGGAAGAGACGTGCAGGTCGCAGTGGCTTAACAAGACGGTTTAAATGCCCCTTGGAAGAGACATGCCAGTCGCAGTAGCTTAACAAGACGGTTTAAATGCCCCTTGGAAGAGACATGCAGGTCGCAGTAGCTTAACAAGACGGTTTAAATGACCCTTGGAAGAGACGTGCAAGTCGCAGTAGCTTAAAAACACGGTTTAAATGAGCCTTGGAAGAGACGTGCAGGTGGCAGTAGCTTAACATGACGGTTTAAATGCCCCTTGGAAGAGACAAGCAGGTCGTAGTAGCTTAACAAGATGGTTTAAATACCCCTTTGAAGAGACGTGCAGGTCGCACTAGCTAAACAAGACGGTTTAAATCCCCCTTGGAAGAGACGTGCAGGTTGCAGTAGCTTAACAAGAGGGTTTAAATGCCCCTTGGAAGAGACATGCAGGTCGCAGCAGCTTAACAAGATGGCTTAAATGCCACTTTGAAGAGACGTGCAGGTAGCTGTGGCTTAACAAGACGGTTTAAATGACCCCTTGGAAGAGACGTGCAAGTCGCAGTAGCTTAACAAGAGGGTTTAAATGCGCCTTGGAAGAGACGTGCTGGTCGCAGTAGCTTAACAAGAAGGTTTAAATGCCTCTTGGAAGAGCGGTGGAGGTCGCAGTAGCTTAACAAGACAGTTTAAATGCCCCTTGAAAGAGATGTGCAGGTCGCAGTAGCTTAACAAGACGGTTTAAATGCCCATTGGAAATGCGGTGGAGGTCGCAGTAGCTTAACAAGATGGTTTAAATGCCCCTTCAAAAGACATGCAGGTCACAGCAGCTTAACAAGACGGTTTAAATGCCCCTTGGAAGAGACATGCAGTTCGCAGTAGCTTATCAAGACTGTTGGGATGCGCCTTGGAAAAGTGGTGGAGGTTACAGTAGCTTAACAAGACCGTTTAAATGCCCCTTGGAAGAGACGTGCAAGTCTCAGTAGCTTAAAAAGACGGTTTAAATGAGCCTTGGAAGAGACTTGCAGGTTGCAGTAGCTTAACAAGACGGTTTAAATGCCCCTTGGAAGAGACGAGCAGGTCGCAGTAGCTTAACAAGACGCTTTAAATGCCCCTTGGAAGAGAGGTGGAGGTCGCAGTAGCTTAACAAGACAGTTTAAATGCCCCTTGGAAGAGACTTGCAGGTCGCAGTAGCTTAACAAGACGGTTTAAATGACACTTGGAAGAGACGTGCAGGTCGCAGTAGCTTAACAAGACGGTTTAAATGCCCCTTGAAAGAGACGTGCAGGTCGCAGTAGCTTAAAAAGACGGTTTAAATGCCCCTTGGAAGAGCGGTGGAGGTCGCAGTAGCTTAACAAGACGGTTTAAATGCCCCTTTCAAGAGACGTGCAGGTCGCAGTAGCTTAATTAGACTGTTTAAATGCTGCTTGGAAGAGATGTGCAGGTCGCAGTAGCTTAATAGGGTGGTTTAAATGCCCCTTGGAAGAGAGATGGAGGTCGCAGTAGATTAACAAGACAGTTTAAATGCCCCTTGGAAGAGACGTGCAGGTCGCAGTAGCTTAAAAAAAGGGTTTAAATGCCCCTTTCAAGAGACGTGCAGGTCGCAGGAGCTTAACAAGAGGGTTTAAATGTCCCTTGGAAGAGACGTGCAGGTCGCAGTAGCTTAACAAGATGGTTTAAATGCCCCTTGGAAGAGCGGTGGAGGTCACAGTAGCTTAACAAGATGGTTTAAATGCCCCTTGGAAGAGACATGCAGGTAGCAGTAGCTTAACAAGAAGGTTTAAATGCCCCTTGGAAGAGACGTGCAGGTCGCAGTAGCTTAACAAGACTGTTGAGATGCCCCTTGGAAAAGTGGTGGAGGTTATAGTAGCTTAACAAGACGGTTTAAATGCCCCTTGGAAGAGACGTTCAAGTCGCAGAAGCTTAAAAAGACAGTTTAAATGAGCCTTGGAAGAGACGTGCAGGTCGCAGTAGCTTAACAAGATGGTTTAAATGCCCCTTGGAAGAGCGGTGGAGGTCACAGAAGCTTAACAAGACAGTTTAAATGCCCCTTGGAAGAGACGTGCATGTTGCAGTAGCTTAATAAGACGGTTTAAATGCCCCTTGGAAGAGATGTGCAGGTCGCAGTAGCTTAATAAGACGGTTTAAATGGCCCTTGGAAGAGAGGTGGAGGTCACATTAACTTAAAAATACAGTTTAAATGCCCCTTGGAAAAGACGGGCAGGTCGCATTAGCTTAACAAGACGCTTTAAATGCCACTTGGAAGAGACGTGCAGGTCGCAGTAGCTTAACAAGACGGTTTAAATGCCCCTTGGAAGAGCGGTGTAGGTCGCAGTAGCTTAACAAGATGGTTTAAATGCCCCTTGGAAGAGACATGCAGGTCGCAGCAGCTTAAAAAGACGTGCAAGTCGCAGTAGCTTAACAAGACGGTTTAAATGCCACTTGGAAGTGCGGTGGAGGGTGCAGTAGCTTAACAAGACGGTTTAAATGCCCCCTGGAAGAGACATGCAGGTCGCAGCAGCTTAACAAGACAGCTTAAATGCCACTTTGAAGAGACGTGCTGGTAGCAGTGGCTTAACAAGGTGGTTTAAATGCCCCTTGGAAGAGACATGCAGGTCGCAGTAGCTTAACAAGATGGTTTAAATGCGGCTTGGAAGAGACGTGCTGGTCACAGTAGCTTAACAAGACAGTTTAAATGCCCCTTGGAATAAACGAGCAGGTCGCAGTAGCTTAACAAGACGGTTTAAATGCCCCTTGGAAGAGCGGTGGAGGTCGCAGAAGCTTAACAAGACAGTTTAAATGCCCCTTGGAAGAGACGTGCAGGTCACAGTAGCTTAACAAGACGGTTTAAATGCCCCTTGGAAGAGACGTGCAGGTCGCAGTAGCTTAATAAGACGGTTTAAATGCCCCTTGGAAGAGAAGTGGAGGTCACAGTAACTTAAAAAGACAGTTTAAATGCCCCTTGGAAGAGGCGTGCAGGTCGCCGTAGCTTAACAAGACGGTTTAAATGCCACTTGGAAGAGACGTGCAGGTCGCAGTAGCTTAACAAGACAGTTTAAATGCCCCTTGAAAGAGCGGTGGAGGTCGCAGTAGCTTAACAAGACAGTTTAAATCCCCCTTGAAAGAGACGTGCAGGTCGCAGTGGCTTAAAAAGACGGTTTAAATGCCCCTTGGAAGTGCGGTGGAGGTCGCAGTAGCTTAACAAGATTGTTTAAATGCCCCTTGGAAGAGCGGTGGAGGTCGCAGTAGCTTAACAAGACAGTTTAAATGCCCCTTGGAAGAGACATGCAGGTCGCAGCAGCTTAACAAGACGGTTTAAATGCCCCTTGGAAGAGACGTGCAGGTCGCAGTGGCTTAATAAGACGGTTTAAATGCCCCTTGGAAGAGACGTTCAGGTCACAGAAACTTAACAAGAGGGTTTAAATGCCCCTTGGAATAGGCTTGCAGGTCGCAGTAGCTTACCAAAATGGTTTAAATGCCAGTTGGAAGAGACGTGCAGGTCGCAGTAGCTTAACAAGACGGTTTAAATGCCCCTTGGAAGAGCGGTGGACGTCGCAGTAGCTTAACAAGACAGTTTAAATGCCCCTTGGAAGAGACGTGAAGGTCGCAGTAGCTTAACAAGACTGTTTAAAAGCCCCTTGGAAGAGATGTGCAGGTCGCAGTAGCTTAACAAGACGGTTTATATGCCCCTTGGAAAATTGGTGGAGGTTACAGTAGCTTAACAACACGGTTTAAATGCCCCTTGGAAGAGACGTGCAAGTCGCAGTAGCTTAGCAAGACGGTTTAAATGCCCCTTAGAAGAGACATGCAGGCCACAGAAGCTTAACAAGAC
The DNA here is from genome assembly GCF_046119375.1 of Phyllobates terribilis. Classification (NCBI taxonomy): domain Eukaryota; kingdom Metazoa; phylum Chordata; class Amphibia; order Anura; family Dendrobatidae; genus Phyllobates; species Phyllobates terribilis. The sequence goes on from NW_027362907.1 coordinate 2,100,435, forward strand.
TGTTTAAATGCCCCTTGGAAGAGATGTGCAGGTCGCAGTAGCTTAATAAGACGGTTTAAATGCCCCTTAGAAGATAGGTGGAGGTCGCAGTAGAAAAACAAAACAGTTTAAATGCCCCTTGGAAGAGACGTGCATGTCGCAGTAGCTTAACAAGATGGTTTAAATGCCACTTGGAAGAGACGTGCATGTCGCAGTAGCTTAACAAGATGGTTTAAATGCCACTTGGAAGAGACGTGCAGGTCGCAGTAGCTTAACAAGACGGTTTAAATGCCCCTTGGAAGTGCGGAGGAGGTCGCAGTAGCTTAACAAGACGGTTTCAATGCCCCTTGGAAGAGACACGCAGGTCGCAGCAGCTTAACATGATGGTTTAAATGCCCCTTGGAAGAGACGTGCAGGTCGCAGTAGCTTAACAAGACGGTTTAAATGCCCCTTGGAAGAGACATGCAGGTCGCAGTAGCTTAACAAAGCGTTTTAAAAGCCCCTTGGAAGAGATGTGCAGGTCACAGTAGGTTAACAAGACGGTTTATATGCCCCTTGGAAAATGAGTGGAGGTTACAGTAGCTTAACAAGACGGTTTAAATGCCCCTTGGAAGGACATGCAGGTCGCAGCACCTTAACAAGACTGTTTAAATACCCCTTGGAAGAGACGTGCAGGTCGCAGAAGCTTAAAAGACGTTTTAAATGTCAATTGGTAGAGACATGCAGGTCGCAGTAGCTTAACAAGACGGTTTAAATGCCCCTTGGAAGAGACGTGCAGGTCGCAGTAGCTCAACAAGACGGTTTAAATGCCCCTTGGAAAAGTGGTGGAGGTTACAGTAGCTTAACAAGACCGTTTAAATGCCCTTTGGTAGAGACAGGCAAGTCGCAGTAGCTTAACAAGACGGTTTAAATGCCCCTTGGAAGAGACATGCAGTCTGCAGTAGCTTAACAAGATGGTTTAAATGCCCCTTGGAAGAGGCTTGCAGGAATCAGTAGCTTACCAAGGCGATTAAAATGCCCCTTGGAAGAGACGTGCAGGTCGCAGTAGCTTAACAAGACAGTTGAAATGCCCCTTGGAGGAGGGGTGGAGGTCGCATTAGCTTAACAAGACGGTTTAAATGCCCCATGGAACAGACGTGCAGGTCGCAGTAGCTTAACAAGACGGTTTAAATGACCCTTGGAAGAGACGTGCAAGTCGCAGAAGCTTAAAAAGACGGTTTAAATGCGCCTTGGAAGAGACGTGCAAGTCGCAGTAGCTTAACAAGACAGTTTAAATGCTCCTTGGAAGAGACGAGCAGGTCGCAGTAGCTTAACAAGACGGTTTAAATGCCCCTTGGAAGAGACGTGGAGGTCGCAGTAGCTTAACAAGATGGTTTAAATGCCCCTTGGAAGAGCGGTGGAGGTCGCAGTAGCTTAACAAGACAGTTTAAATGCCCCTTGTAAGAGACGTACAGGTCGCAGTAGCTTAACAAGACCGTTTAAATGCCCCTTGGAAGAGACGTGCAGGTCGCAGTAGCTTAACAAGATGGTTTAAATTCCCCTTGGAAGAGCGTTGGAGGTCGCAGTAGCTTAACAAGATGGTTTAAATGCCCCTTGGAAGAGACATGCAGTTCGTAGCAGCTTATAAAGACGGTTTAAATGCCCCTTGGAAGAGGCTTGCAGGTCGCAGTAGCTTACCAAGACGGTTTAAATGCCCCTTGGAAGAGACGTGCAGGTCGCAGTAGCTTAACAAGATGGTTTAAATGCCCCTTGGAAGAGCGGTGGAGGTCGCAGTAGCTTAAAAAGACAGTTAAAATGCCCCTTGGAAGAGACATGCAGGTCGCAGTAGCTTAACAAGAGGGTTTAAATGCCCCTTGGAAGTGGCTTGCAGGTCGCAGTAGCTTACCAAGACGATTTAAATGCCCCTTGGAAGAGACGTGCAGGTCACAGTAGCTTAACAAGACAGTTTAAATGCCCCTTGGGAGAGGCTTGCAGGTCGCAGTAGCTTACCAAGACGACTTAAATGTCCCTTGGAAGAGACGTGCAGCTCGCAGTAGCTTAACAAGACAGTTTAAATGCCCCTTGGAAGAGCGGTGGAGGTCGCAGTAGCTTAACAAGACAGTTTAAATATCCCTTGGAAGAGACGTGCAGGTCGCAGTAGCTTAAAAGACGTTTTAAATGTCCCTTGGTAGAGACATGCAGGTCGCAGTAGCTTAACAAGATGGCTTAAATCCCCCTTGGAAGAGACGTGCAGGTCGCAGCAGCTTAACAAGAGGGTTTAAATGCCCCTTGGAATAGGCTTGCAGGTCGCAGTAGATTACCAAGACGGTTTAAATGCCCCTTGGAAGAGGCTTGCAGGTCGCAGTAGCTTAACAAGACTGTTTAAATGCCCCTTGGAAGAGACATGCAGTTCGCAGTAGCTTAATAAGATGGTTTAAATGCCCCTTGGAAGAGATGTGCAGGTCGCAGTAGCTTAATAAGACGGTTTAAATGCCCCTTGGAAGAGAGGTGGAGGTTGCAGTAGCTTAAAAAGACAGTTTAAATGCCCCTTGGAAGAGACGTGCAGGTCGCAGTAGCTGAACAAGACGGTTTAAATGCCACTTGGAAGAGACGTGCAGGGCGCAGTAGCTTAACAAGACGGTTTAAATGCCCCTTGGAAGAGTGGTGGAGGTCGCAGTAGCTTAACAAGACAGTTTCAATGCCCCTTGGAAGAGACATGCAGTTCGCAGTAGCTTAATAAGACGGTTTAAATGCCCCTTGGAAGAGATGTGCAGGTCGCAGTAGCTTAATAAGACAGTTTAAATGCCCCTTGGAAGAGAGGTGGAGGTCGCAGTAGCTTAACAAGACAGTTTAAATGCCCCTTGGAAGAGACGTGCAGGGCGCAGTAGCTGAACAAGACGGTTTAAATGCCACTTGGAAGAGACGTGCAGGTCGCAGTAGCTTAACAAGACGGTTTAAATGCCCCTTGGAAGAGACGTGCAGGTCGCAGTAGTTTAACAAGATGGTTTAAATGCCCCTTGGAACAGAGGTGCAGGTCGCAGTAGCTTAATAAGACAGTTTAAATGCCCCTTGAAAGAGAGGTGCAGGTCGCAGTAGCTTCACAAGACCGTTTAAATGCCCCTTGGAAGTGCGGTGGATGTCGCAGTAGCTTAACAAGACAGTTTAAATGCCCCTTGGAAGAGACATGCAGGTCGCAGCAACTTAACAAGATGGTTTAAATGCCCCTTGGAAGAGACGTGCAGGTAGCAGTGACTTAACAAGATGGTTTAAATGCTCCTTGGAAGAGACATGCAGGTCGCAGTAGCTTAACAAGACAGTTTAAATGCCCCTTGGAAAAGTGGTGGAGGTTACATTAGCTTAACAAGACAATTTAAATGCCCCTTGGAACAGACATGCAAGTCGCAGTAGCTTAAAAAGACAGTTTAAATGCGCCTTCCAAGAGACGTGCAGGTCGCAGTAGCTTAACAAGACGGTTTAAATGCCCCTTGGAATAGAAGAGCAGGTCGCAGTAGCTTAGCAAGACGGTTTAAATGCCCCTTGGAAGAGACGTGCAGATCGCAGTAGCTTAACAAGACGGTTAAAATGCCACTTGGAAGAGACGTGCAGGACGCAGTAGCTTAACAAGACGGTTTCAATGCCCCTTGGATGAGCGGTGGAGGTCGCAGTAGCTTAACAAGACGGTTTAAATGCCCCTTGAAAGAGACGTGCAGGTCGCAGTAGCTTAACAAGACAGTTTAAATGCAACTTGGAAATGCGATGGAGGTCGCAGTAGCTTAACATGATGATTTAAATGCCCCTTGGAAGAGACATGCAGGTCGCAGCAGCTTAACAAGACGGTTTAAATGCCCCTTGGAAGAGACGTGCAGGTCGCAGTGGCTTAATAAGACGGTTTAAATGCCCCTTGGAAGAGACGTGCAGGTCACAGAAACTTAACAAGAGGGTTTAAATGCCCCTTGGAATAGGCATGCAGGTCGCAGTAGATTACCAAGATGGTTTAAATGCCCCTTGGAAGAGAAGTGCAGGTCGCAGTAGCTTAACAAGACGGTTTAAATGTCCCTTGGAAGAGCGGTGGACGTCGCAGTAGCTTAACAAGACAGTTTAAATGCCCCTTGGAAGAGACGTGAAGGTCGCAGTAGCTTAACAAGACGGTTTAAATGCCCCTTGGAAGAGATGTGCACTTTGCAGTAGCTTAACAAGACGGTTTATATGCCCCTTGGAAAATTGGTGGAGGTTACAGTAGCTTAACAAGACGGTTTAAATGCCCCTTGGAAGAGACGTGCAAGTCGCAGTAGCTTAGCAAGACGGTTTAAATGCCCCTTAGAAGAGACGTGCAGGTCACAGAAGCTTAACAAGACTGTTTAAATGCCCCTTGGAAGAGATGTGCAGGTCGCAGTAGCTTAATAAGACGGTTTAAATGCCCCTTGGAAGATAGGTGGAGGTCGCAGTAGAGAAACAAAACAGTTTAAATGCCCCTTGGAAGAGACGTGCATGTCGCAGTAGCTTAACAAGATGGTTTAAATGCCACTTGGAAGAGACGTGCAGGTCGCAGTAGCTTAACAAGACGGTTTAAATGCCCCTTGGAAGAGACATGCAGGTCGCAGTAGCTTAACAAAGCGTTTTAAAAGCCCCTTGGAAGAGACATGCAGGTCGCAGTAGCTTAACAAAGCGTTTTAAAAGCCCCTTGGAAGAGACGTGCAGGTCACAGTAGCTTAACAAGACGGTTTATATGCCCCTTGGAAAATTGGTGGAGGTTACAGTAGCTTAACAAGACGGTTTAAATGCCCCTTGGAAGAGACGTGCAAGTCGCAGTAGCTTAACAAGACAGTTTAAATGCCCCTTAGAAGAGACGTGAAGGTCACAGAAGCTTAACAAGACAGTTTAAATGCCCCTTGAAAGAGACGTGCAGGTCACAGTAGCTTAATAAGATGGTTTAAATGCCACTTGGAAGAGCGGTGGAGGTCGCAGTAGCTTAACAAGACAGTTTAAATGCCCCTTGGAAGAGACGTGATGGTCGCAGTAGCTTAACAAGACGGTTTAAATGCCCCTTGGAAGAAACATGCAGGTCGCAGCAGCTTAACAAGACCGTTAAAATGCCCCTTGGAAGAGATGTGCAGGTCGCAGTAGCTTAACAAGACGGTTTAAATGCCCCTTGGAAAAGTGGTGGAGGTTACAGTAGATTAACAAGACTGTTTAAATGCCCCTTAGAAGAGACGTGCAGGTCGCAGAAGCTTAACAAAATGGTTTAAATGCCACTTGGAAGAGACGTGCAGGTCGCAGTAGCTTAACAAGATGGTTTAAATGCCCCTTGGAAGAGACATGCAGGCCGCAGCAGCTTAACAAGACCGTATAAATGCCCCTTGGAAGAGACGTGCAGGTCGCAGTAGCTTAACAAGACGATTTAAATGCACCTTGGAAAAGACATGCAGGTCGCAGTAGCTTAACAAAGCGTTTTAAATGCCCTTTGGAAGAGACGTGCTGGTCGCAGTAGCTTAACAAGACAGTTTAAATGCCCCTTGAAAAAGTGATGGAGGTTACAGTAGCTTAACAAGACAATTTAAATGCCCCTTGGAAGAGACGTGAAAGTCGCAGTAGCATAACAATACGGTTTAAATGCCCCTTAGAAGAGAGGTGCAGGTCGCAGTAGCTTAATAAGACAGCATAAATACCCCTTGGAAGTGATGTGCAGGTCGCAGTAGCTTAACAAGATGGTTTAAATGCCCCTTGGAAGAGCGGTGGAGGTCGCAGTAGCTTAACAAGACTGTTTAAATGCCCCTTGGAAGAGGCTTGCAGGCCGCAGTAGCTTACCAAGACGATTTAAATGTCCCTTGGAAGAGACCTGCAGGTCGCAGTAGCTTAACAAGACAGTTTAAATGCCCCTTGGAAGAGCGGTGGAGGTCGCAGTAGCTTAACAATACAGTTTAAATGCCCCTTGGAAGGACATGCAGGTCGCAACACCTTAACAAGACTGTTTAAATACCCCTTGAAAGAGACGTGCAGGTCGCAGTAGCTTAAAAGACGTTTTAAATGTCCCTTGGTAGAGACATGCAGGTCGCAGTAGCTTAACAAGACGGTTTAAATGCCCCTTGGAAGAGACGTGCAGGTCGCAGTAGCTCAACAAGACGGTTTAAATGCCCCTTGGAAAAGTGGTGGAGGTTACAGTAGCTTAACAAGACCGTTTAAATGCCCCTTGGTAGAGACAGGCAAGTCGCAGTAGCTTAACAAGACGGTGTAAATGCCCCTTGGAAAAGACGTTCAGGTCGCAGTAGCTTAACAAGACGGTTTAAATGCCCCTTGGAAGAGACATGCAGGCTGCAGTAGCTTAACAATATGGTTTAAATGCCCCTTGGAAGAGGCTTGCAGGAATCAGTAGCTTACCAAGATGATTTAAATGCCCCTTGGAAGAGACGTGCAGGTCGCAGTAGCTTAACAAGACAGTTGAAATGCCCCTTGGAAGAGGGGTGGAGGTCGCATTAGCTTAACAAGACGGTTTAAATGCCCCATGGAAGAGACGTGCAGGTCGCAGTAGCTTAACAAGACGGTTTAAATGACCCTTGGAAGAGACGTGCAAGTCGCAGAAGCTTAAAAAGACGGTTTAAATGCGCCTTGGAAGAGACGTGCAAGTCCCAGTAGCTTAAAAAGACAGTTGAAATGCTCCTTGGAAGAGACGAGCAGGTCGCAGTAGCTTAACAAGACGGTTTAAATGCCCCTTGGAAGAGACGTGGAGGTCGCAGTAGCTTAACAAGATGGTTTAAATGCCCCTTGGAAGAGCGGTGGAGGTCGCAGTAGCTTAACAAGACAGTTTAAATGCCCCTTGTAAGAGACGTACAGGTCGCAGTAGCTTAACAAGACCGTTTAAATGCCCCTTGGAAGAGACGTGCAGGTCGCAGTAGCTTAACAAGATGGTTTAAATTCCCCTTGGAAGAGCGGTGGAGGTCGCAGTAGCTTAACAAGATGGTTTAAATGCCCCTTGGAAGAGACATGCAGTTCGTAGCAGCTTATAAAGACGGTTTAAATGCCCCTTGGAAGAGGCTTCCAGGTCGCAGTAGCTTACCAAGACGGTTTAAATGCCCCTTGGAAGAGACGTGCAGGTCGCAGTAGCTTAACAAGATGGTTTAAATGCCCCTTGGAAGAGCGGTGGAGGTCGCAGTAGCTTAAAAAGACAGTTTAAATGCCCCTTGGAAGAGACATGCAGGTCGCAGTAGCTTAACAAGAGGGTTTAAATGCCCCTTGGAAGTGGCTTGCAGGTCGCAGTAGCTTACCAAGACGATTTAAATGCCCCTTGGAAGAGACGTGCAGGTCGCAGTAGCTTAACAAGACAGTTTAAATGCCACTTGGGAGAGGCTTGCAGGACGCAGTAGCTTACCAAGACGACTTAAATGTCCCTTGGAAGAGACGTGCAGCTCGCAGTAGCTTAACAAGACATTTTAAATGCCCCTTGGAAGAGCGGTGGAGGTCGCAGTAGCTTAACAAGACAGTTTAAATATCCCTTGGAAGAGACGTGCAGGTCGCAGTAGCTTAAAAGACGTTTTAAATGTCCCTTGGTAGAGACATGCAGGTCGCAGTAGCTTAACAAGATGGCTTAAATCCCCTTTGGAAGAGACGTGCAGGTCGCAGCAGCTTAACAAGAGGGTTTAAATGCCCCTTGGAATAGGCTTGCAGGTCGCAGTAGATTACCAAGACGGTTTAAATGCCCCTTGGAAGAGGCTTGCAGGTCGCAGTAGCTTAACAGGACTGTTTAAATGCCCCTTGGAAGAGACATGCAGTTCGCAGTAGCTTAATAAGATGGTTTAAATGCCCCTTGGAAGAGATGTGCAGGTCGCAGTAGCTTAATAAGACGGTTTAAATGCCCCTTGGAAGAGAGGTGGAGGTCGCAGTAGCTTAACAAGACAGTTTAAATGCCCCTTGGAAAAGACGTGCAGGTCGCAGTAGCTGAACAAGACGGTTGAAATGCCACTTGGAAGAGACGTGCAGGGCGCAGTAGCTTAACAAGACGGTTTAAATGCCCCTTGGAAGAGTGGTGGAGGTCGCAGTAGCTTAACAAGACAGTTTCAATGCCCCTTGGAAGAGACATGCAGTTCGCAGTAGCTTAATAAGACGGTTTAAATGCCCCTTGGAAGAGATGTGCAGGTCGCAGTAGCTTAATAAGACGGTTTAAATGCCCCTTGGAAGAGAGGTGGAGGTCGCAGTAGCTTAACAAGACAGTTTAAATGCCCCTTGGAAGAGACGTGCAGGTCGCAGTAGCTGAACAAGACGGTTTAAATGCCACTTGGAAGAGACGTGCAGGTCGCAGTAGCTTAACAAGACGGTTTAAATGCCCCTTGGAAGAGACGTGCAGGTCGCAGTAGCTTAACAAGATGGTTTAAATGCCCCTTGGAACAGAGGTGCAGGTCGCAGTAGCTTAATAAGACAGTTTAAATGCCCCTTGAAAGAGAGGTGCAGGTCGCAGTAGCTTAACAAGACCGTTTAAATGCCCCTTGGAAGTGCGGTGGATGTCGCAGTAGCTTAACAAGACGGTTTAAATGCCCCTTGGAAGAGACATGCAGGTCGCAGCAACTTAACAAGATGGTTTAAATGCCCCTTGGAAGAGACGTGCAGGTAGCAGTGGCTTAACAAGATGGTTTAAATGCTCCTTGGAAAAGACATGCAGGTCGCAGTAGCTTAACAAGACAGTTTAAATGCCCCTTGGAAAAGTGGTGGAGGTTACATTAGCTTAACAAGACAATTTAAATGCCCCTTGGAACAGACATGCAAGTCGCAGTAGCTTAAAAAGACAGTTTAAATGCGCCTTGCAAGAGACGTGCAAGTCGCAGTAGCTTAACAAGACGGTTTAAATGCCCCTTGGAATAGAAGAGCAGGTCGCAGTAGCTTAGCAAGACGGTTTAAATGCCCCTTGGAAGAGACGTGCAGATCGCAGTAGCTTAACAAGACGGTTAAAATGCCACTTGGAAGAGACGTGCAGGGCGCAGTAGCTTAACAAGACGGTTTCAATGCCCCTTGGATGAGCGGTGGAGGTCGCAGTAGCTTAACAAGACGGTTTAAATGCCCCTTGAAGGAGACGTGCAGGTCGCAGTAGCTTAACAAGACGGTTTAAATGCCCCTTCGAAGTGCGGTGGAGGTCGCAGTAGCTTAATAAGACAGTTTAAATGCCCCTTGGAAGAGACATGCAGGTCACAGCCTCTTAACAAGATTGTTTAAATGCCCCTTGGAAGAGACGTGCAGGTCGCAATAGCTTAACAAGACGGTTTAAATGTCCCTTGGTAGAGACATGCAGGTCGCAGTAGCTTAACAAGACGGTTTAAATGCCCCACGGAAGAGACGTGCCAGTCGCAGTAGCTTAAAAACGGTTTAAATGACCCTTGGGAAAGACGAGCAGGTCACATTAGCTTAACAAGACGGTTTAAATGCCCCTTGGAAGAGACGTGCAGGTTGCAGTAGCTTAACAAGACAGTTTAAATGCCCCTTGGAAGAGACGTGCAGGTCGCAGTAGCTTAACAAGATGGTTTAAATGCCCCTTGGAAGAGACGTGAAGGTCGCAGTAGCATAACAAGATGGTTTAAATGCTCCTTGTAAGAGCGGTGGAGGTCGCAGTAGCTTAAAAAGATGGTTTAAATGCCCCTTGGAAGAGACATGCAGTTCGCAGCAGCTTAAAAAAACGGTTTAAATGCCCCTTGGAAGAGGCTTGCAGGTCGCAGTAGCTTACCAAGACGGTTTAAGTGCCCCTTGGAAGAGACGTGCAGGTCGCAGTAGCTTAACAAGATGGTTTAAATGCCCCTTGGAAGAGCGGTGGAGATCGCAGTAGCTTAACAAGATGGTTTAAATGCCCCTTGGAAGAGACATGCAGTTCGCAGCAGCTTAAAAAGACGGTTTAAATGCCCCTTGGAAGAGACGTGCAGGTCGCAGTAGCTTAACAAGTTGATTTAAATGCCCCTTGGAAGAGACGTGCAGGTAGCAGTAGCTTAACAAGACTGTTTAAATGCCCCTTGTAAAAGTGGTGGAGGTTACAGTAGCTTAACAAGACGGTTTAAATGCCCCTTGGAAGTGACGTGCAAGTCGTAGTAGCTTAACAAGACGGTTTAAATGACCCTTGGAAGAGAGGTGGAGGTCGCAGTAGCTTAAAAAGACAGTTTAAATGCCCCTTGAAAGAGACGTGCAGGTCGGAGTGGCTTAACAAGACCATTTAAATGCCCCTTGGAAGTGCGGTGGATGTCGCAGTAGCTTAACAAGACGGTTTCAATGCCCCTTGGTAGAGACTTGCAGGTCGCAGCAGCTTAACAAGATGGTTTAAATGCCCCTTGGAAGAGACGTGCAGGTAGCAGTGGCTTAAGAAGATGGTTTAAATGCCCCTTGGAAGAGACATGCAGGTCGCAGTAGCTTAACAAGACAGTTTAAATGCCCCTTGGAACAGACATGCAAGTCGCAGTAGCTTAAAAAGACGGTTTAAATGCCCCTTGGAAGAGACGTGCAGGTCGCAGTAGCTTAACAAGACGGTTTAAATGCCCCTTGGAATAGAAGAGCAGGTCGCCGTAGCTTAACAAGACGGTTTAAATGCCCCTTGGAAGAAACGTGCAGGTCGCAGTATGATAACGAGGCGGTTTAAATCCCCCTTGGAAGAGACGTGCAGGTCACAGCAGCTTAACAAGAGGGTTTAAATGCCCCTTGGAATAGGCTTGCAGGTCGCAGTAGCTTACCAAGACGGTTTAATTGCCCCTTGGAAGAGTGGTGCAGGTCGCAGTAGCTTAATAAGACGGTTTAAATGCCCCTTGGAAGGGATGTGCAGGTCGCAGTAGCTTAACAAGATGGTTTAAATGCCCCTTGGAAGAGACGTGGAGGTCGCAGTAGCTTAACAAGACTGTTTAAATGCCCCTTGGAAGAGACATGCAGGTCGCAGTAGCTTAATAAGATGGTTTAAATGCCCCTTGGAAAAGTGGTGGAATTTACAGTAGCTTAAGAATACGGTTTAAATGCTCCTTGGAAGAGGCGTGCAAGTCGCAGTAGCTTAACAAGACTGTTTAAATGCCCCTTGGAAGAGACGTGCAGGTGGCAGAAGCTAAACAAGACAGTTTAACTGCCCCTTGGAAGAGCGGTGGAGGTCGCAGTAGCTTAACAAGACAGTTTTAATGCCACTTGGAAGAAACATGCAGGTCGCAGTAGCTTAACAAGACGGTTTAAATGCCCCTTGGAAGAGACGTGTAGGTCGCAGTAGCTTAACAAGATGGTTTAAATGCCCCTTTGAAGAGACGAGCAGGTCGCAGTAGCTTAACAAGACGGTTTAAATGCCTCTCGGAAGAGACGTGCAGGTCGCAGTAGCTTAACAAGACGGTTTTAATCCCCCTTGGAAGAGACGTGCAGGTCGCAGTAGTTAACAAGAGTGTTTAAATGCCCCTTGGAATAGGCTTGCAGGCCGAATTAGCTTACCAAGACGGTTTAAATGCCCCTTGGAAAAGTGGTGGAGGTTACAGTATCTTAAAAAGACAGTTTAAATGCCCCTTGGAAGAGACGTGCAGGTCGCAGAAGTTTAACAAGACTGTTTAAATGCCCCTTGGAAGAGACGTGCAGGACGCAAAAGCTTAACAAGTCGGTTTAAATCCCCATAGGAAGAGACGTGCAGGTCGCAGTAGCTTAACAAGAGGGTTTAAATGCCCCTTGGAATAGGCTTGCAGGTCGCAGTAGCTTACCAATACGGTTTAAATGCCCCTTGGAAGAGCCGTGCAGGTCGCAGTAGCTTAACAAGATGGTTTAAATGTCCATTGGAAGAGCGGTGGAGGTCGCAGAAGCTTAACAAGACGGTTTAAATGCCCCTTGGAAGAGACGTGCAGGTCGCAGTAGCTTAATAAGACGGTTTAAATGCCCCTTGGAAGATATGTGGAGGACGCAGTAGATAAACAAGACAGTTTAAATGCCCCTTGGAAGAGACGTGCAGGTCGCAGTAGCTTAAAAAGGCAGTTTAAATGCCCCTTGGAAGTGCGGAGGAGGTCGCAGTAGCTTAACAAGACGGTTTAAATGCCCGTTGGAAGAGACACGCAGGTCGCAGCAGCTTAACAAGATGGTTTAAATGCCCCTTGGAAGAGACGTGCAGGTCGCAGTAGCTTAACAAGACGGTTTAAATCCCTTGCAAGAGACATGCACGTCGCAGTAGCTTAACAAAGCGTATTAAAAGCCCCTTGGAAGAGACGTGCAGGTCACAGTAGCTTAACAAGACGGTTTATATGCCCCTTGGAAAAGTGGTGGAGGTTACAGTAGCTTAACAAGACGGTTTAATTGCCCCTTGGAAGAGACGTGCAAGTCGCTGTAGCTTAACAAGACAGTTTAAATGCCCCTTAGAAGAGACGTGCAGGTCACAGAAGCTTAACAAGACAGTTTAAATATCCCTTGAAAGAGACGTGCAGGTCACAGTAGCTTAACAAGACAGTTTAAATGCCCCTTGGAAGAGACGTGCAGGTAGCAGTGGCTTAACAAGATGGTTTAAATGCTCCTTGGAAGAGACATGCAGGTCGCAGTAGCTTAACAAGACAGTTTAAATGCCCCTTGGAAAAGTGGTGGAGGTTACATTAGCTTAACAAGACAATTTAAATGCCCCTTGGAACAGACATGCAAGTCGCAGTAGCTTAAAAAGACAGTTTAAATGCGCCTTGCAAGAGACGTGCAAGTCGCAGTAGCTTAACAAGACGGTTTAAATGCCCCTTGGAATAGAAGAGCAGGTCGCAGTAGCTTAGCAAGACGGTTTAAATGCCCCTTGGAAGAGACGTGCAGATCGCAGTAGCTTAACAAGACGGTTAAAATGCCACTTGGAAGAGACGTGCAGGGCGCAGTAGCTTAACAAGACGGTTTCAATGCCCCTTGGATGAGCGGTGGAGGTCGCAGTAGCTTAACAAGACGGTTTAAATGCCCCTTGAAGGAGACGTGCAGGTCGCAGTAGCTTAACAAGACGGTTTAAATGCCCCTTCGAAGTGCGGTGGAGGTCGCAGTAGCTTAATAAGACAGTTTAAATGCCCCTTGGAAGAGACATGCAGGTCACAGCCTCTTAACAAGATTGTTTAAATGCCCCTTGGAAGAGACGTGCAGGTCGCAATAGCTTAACAAGACGGTTTAAATGTCCCTTGGTAGAGACATGCAGGTCGCAGTAGCTTAACAAGACGGTTTAAATGCCCCACGGAAGAGACGTGCCAGTCGCAGTAGCTTAAAAACGGTTTAAATGACCCTTGGGAAAGACGAGCAGGTCACATTAGCTTAACAAGACGGTTTAAATGCCCCTTGGAAGAGACGTGCAGGTTGCAGTAGCTTAACAAGACAGTTTAAATGCCCCTTGGAAGAGACGTGCAGGTCGCAGTAGCTTAACAAGATGGTTTAAATGCCCCTTGGAAGAGACGTGAAGGTCGCAGTAGCATAACAAGATGGTTTAAATGCTCCTTGTAAGAGCGGTGGAGGTCGCAGTAGCTTAAAAAGATGGTTTAAATGCCCCTTGGAAGAGACATGCAGTTCGCAGCAGCTTAAAAAAACGGTTTAAATGCCCCTTGGAAGAGGCTTGCAGGTCGCAGTAGCTTACCAAGACGGTTTAAGTGCCCCTTGGAAGAGACGTGCAGGTCGCAGTAGCTTAACAAGATGGTTTAAATGCCCCTTGGAAGAGCGGTGGAGATCGCAGTAGCTTAACAAGATGGTTTAAATGCCCCTTGGAAGAGACATGCAGTTCGCAGCAGCTTAAAAAGACGGTTTAAATGCCCCTTGGAAGAGACGTGCAGGTCGCAGTAGCTTAACAAGTTGATTTAAATGCCCCTTGGAAGAGACGTGCAGGTAGCAGTAGCTTAACAAGACTGTTTAAATGCCCCTTGTAAAAGTGGTGGAGGTTACAGTAGCTTAACAAGACGGTTTAAATGCCCCTTGGAAGTGACGTGCAAGTCGTAGTAGCTTAACAAGACGGTTTAAATGACCCTTGGAAGAGAGGTGGAGGTCGCAGTAGCTTAAAAAGACAGTTTAAATGCCCCTTGAAAGAGACGTGCAGGTCGGAGTGGCTTAACAAGACCATTTAAATGCCCCTTGGAAGTGCGGTGGATGTCGCAGTAGCTTAACAAGACGGTTTCAATGCCCCTTGGTAGAGACTTGCAGGTCGCAGCAGCTTAACAAGATGGTTTAAATGCCCCTTGGAAGAGACGTGCAGGTAGCAGTGGCTTAAGAAGATGGTTTAAATGCCCCTTGGAAGAGACATGCAGGTCGCAGTAGCTTAACAAGACAGTTTAAATGCCCCTTGGAACAGACATGCAAGTCGCAGTAGCTTAAAAAGACGGTTTAAATGCCCCTTGGAAGAGACGTGCAGGTCGCAGTAGCTTAACAAGACGGTTTAAATGCCCCTTGGAATAGAAGAGCAGGTCGCCGTAGCTTAACAAGACGGTTTAAATGCCCCTTGGAAGAAACGTGCAGGTCGCAGTATGATAACGAGGCGGTTTAAATCCCCCTTGGAAGAGACGTGCAGGTCACAGCAGCTTAACAAGAGGGTTTAAATGCCCCTTGGAATAGGCTTGCAGGTCGCAGTAGCTTACCAAGACGGTTTAATTGCCCCTTGGAAGAGTGGTGCAGGTCGCAGTAGCTTAATAAGACGGTTTAAATGCCCCTTGGAAGGGATGTGCAGGTCGCAGTAGCTTAACAAGATGGTTTAAATGCCCCTTGGAAGAGACGTGGAGGTCGCAGTAGCTTAACAAGACTGTTTAAATGCCCCTTGGAAGAGACATGCAGGTCGCAGTAGCTTAATAAGATGGTTTAAATGCCCCTTGGAAAAGTGGTGGAATTTACAGTAGCTTAAGAATACGGTTTAAATGCTCCTTGGAAGAGGCGTGCAAGTCGCAGTAGCTTAACAAGACTGTTTAAATGCCCCTTGGAAGAGACGTGCAGGTGGCAGAAGCTAAACAAGACAGTTTAACTGCCCCTTGGAAGAGCGGTGGAGGTCGCAGTAGCTTAACAAGACAGTTTAAATGCCACTTGGAAGAAACATGCAGGTCGCAGTAGCTTAACAAGACGGTTTAAATGCCCCTTGGAAGAGACGTGTAGGTCGCAGTAGCTTAACAAGATGGTTTAAATGCCCCTTTGAAGAGACGAGCAGGTCGCAGTAGCTTAACAAGACGGTTTAAATGCCTCTCGGAAGAGACGTGCAGGTCGCAGTAGCTTAACAAGACGGTTTTAATCCCCCTTGGAAGAGACGTGCAGGTCGCAGTAGTTAACAAGAGTGTTTAAATGCCCCTTGGAATAGGCTTGCAGGCCGAATTAGCTTACCAAGACGGTTTAAATGCCCCTTGGAAAAGTGGTGGAGGTTACAGTATCTTAAAAAGACAGTTTAAATGCCCCTTGGAAGAGACGTGCAGGTCGCAGAAGTTTAACAAGACTGTTTAAATGCCCCTTGGAAGAGACGTGCAGGACGCAAAAGCTTAACAAGTCGGTTTAAATCCCCATAGGAAGAGACGTGCAGGTCGCAGTAGCTTAACAAGAGGGTTTAAATGCCCCTTGGAATAGGCTTGCAGGTCGCAGTAGCTTACCAATACGGTTTAAATGCCCCTTGGAAGAGCCGTGCAGGTCGCAGTAGCTTAACAAGATGGTTTAAATGTCCATTGGAAGAGCGGTGGAGGTCGCAGAAGCTTAACAAGACGGTTTAAATGCCCCTTGGAAGAGACGTGCAGGTCGCAGTAGCTTAATAAGACGGTTTAAATGCCCCTTGGAAGATATGTGGAGGACGCAGTAGATAAACAAGACAGTTTAAATGCCCCTTGGAAGAGACGTGCAGGTCGCAGTAGCTTAAAAAGACAGTTTAAATGCCCCTTGGAAGTGCGGAGGAGGTCGCAGTAGCTTAACAAGACGGTTTAAATGCCCGTTGGAAGAGACACGCAGGTCGCAGCAGCTTAACAAGATGGTTTAAATGCCCCTTGGAAGAGACGTGCAGGTCGCAGTAGCTTAACAAGACGGTTTAAATCCCTTGCAAGAGACATGCACGTCGCAGTAGCTTAACAAAGCGTATTAAAAGCCCCTTGGAAGAGACGTGCAGGTCACAGTAGCTTAACAAGACGGTTTATATGCCCCTTGGAAAAGTGGTGGAGGTTACAGTAGCTTAACAAGACGGTTTAATTGCCCCTTGGAAGAGACGTGCAAGTCGCTGTAGCTTAACAAGACAGTTTAAATGCCCCTTAGAAGAGACGTGCAGGTCACAGAAGCTTAACAAGACAGTTTAAATATCCCTTGAAAGAGACGTGCAGGTCACAGTAGCTTAACAAGACAGTTTAAATGCCCCTTGGAAGAGACGTGCAGGTCACAAAAGCTTAACAAGACAGTTTAAATGCCCCTTGGAAGAGACGTGCAGTTCACAGAAGCTTAACAAGACAGTTTAAATGCCCCTTGGAAGAGACGTGCAGGTCGCAGTAGCTTAACAAGATGGTTTATATGCCCCTTGGAAAAGTGGTGGAGGTTACAGTGGCTTAACAAGACGATTTAATTGCCCGTTGGAAGAGACGTGCAAGTCGCAGTAGCTTAACAAGATGGTTTAAATGCCCCTTGGAAGAGAGGTGGAGGTGGAAGTAGCTTAACAAGACGGTTTAAATGCCCCTTGGAAGTGCGGTGGAGGTCGCAGTAGCTTAACAAGACGGTTTAAATGCCCCTTGGAAGAGACGTACAGGTCGCAGTAGCTTAAAAAGACGGTTTAAATGCGCCTTGGAAGAGACGTGCAGGTCGCAGTAGCTTAACAAGATGGTTTAAATACCCCTTGGAAGAGAGGTGGAGGTCGAAGTAGCTTAACAAGACGGTTTAAATGCCCCTTAGAAGTGCGGTGGAGGTCGCATTAGCATAACAAGACGCTTTAAATGCCCCCTGGAAGAGACGTAATGGTCGCAGTAGCTTAACAAGACGGTTTAAATGCCCCTTGGAAGTGTGGTGGAGGTCGCAGTAGCTTCACAAGACGGTTTAAATGCCACTTGGAAAAGTGTTGGAGGTTGCAGTAGATTAACAAGATGGTTTAAATGCCCCTTGGAAGTGAAGTGAAAGTCGCAGAAGCTTAACAAGACTGTTTAAATGCCCCTTAGAAGAGACGTGCAGGTCGCAGAAGCTTAACAAGATGGTTTAAATGCCCCTTGGAAGAGACGTGCAGGTCGCAGTAGCTTAACAAGATGGTTTAAATGCCACTTGGAAGTGCGGTGGAGGTCGCAATAGCTTAACAAGACGGTTTAAATGCCCCTTGGAAGAGACATGCAGGCCGCAGCAGCTTATCAAGACCGTATAAATGTCCCCTTGGAAAAGACATGCAGGTCGCAGTAGCTTAACAAAGCGTTTTAAATGCCCTTTGGAAGAGACGTGCTGGTCGCAGTAGCTTAACAAGACGGTTTAAATGCCCCTTGGAAAAGTGGTGGAGGTTACAGTAGCTTAACAAGACGATTTAAATGCCCCTTGGAAGAGACGTGAAAGTCGCAGTAGCATAACAAGACGGTTTAAATGCCCCTTAGAAGAGTGGTGCAGGTCGCAGTAGCTTAATAAGACAGCTTAAATGCCCCTTGGAAGAGACGTGCAGGTTGCAGTAGCTTAACAAGATGGTATAAATGCCCCTTGGAAGAGCGGTGGAGGTCGCAGTAGCTTAACAAGACATGTTAAAGGCCCCTTGGAAGAGACGTACAGGTTGCAGTAGCTTAACAAGACTGTTTAAATGCCCCTTGGAAGAGGCTAGCAGGCCGCAGTAGCTTACCAAGACGATTTAAATATCCCTTGGAAGAGACCTGCAGGTCGCAGTAGCTTAATAAGACAGTTTAAATGCCCCTTGGAAGAGCGGTGGAGGTCACAGTAGCTTAACAAGACAGTTTAAATGCCCCTTGGAAGGACACGCAGGTCGCAGCACCTTACCAAGACTGTTTAAATACCCCTTGGAAGAGACGTGCAGGTCGTAGTAGCTTAAAAGACGTTTTAAATGCCCCATGGAAGAGACGTACAGGTCGCAGTAGCTTAACAAGACGGTTTAAATGCCCCTTGGAAAACTGGTGGAGGTTACAGTATCTTAACAAGACCGTTTAAATGCCCCTTGGAAGGGACGTGCAAGTCGCAGTAGCTTAACAAGACGGTGTAAATGCCTGTTGGAAAAGACGTGCAGGTCGCAGTAGCTTAACAAGACTGTTTAAATGCCCCTTGGAAGAGACGTGCAGGCCGCAGTAACTTAACAAGATGGTTTAAATGCCCCTTGGAAGAGGCTTGCAGGAAGCAGTAGCTTACCAAGACGATTTAAATGCCCCTTGGAAGAGACGTGCAGGTCGCAGTAGCTTAACAAGACAGTTGAAATGCCCCTTGGAAGAGCGGTGGAGGTTGCAGTAGCTTAATAAGACAGTTTAAATGCCCCTTGGAAGAGACATGCAGGTCACAGCAACTTAACAAGATTGTTTAAATGCCCCTTGGAAGAGACGTGCAGGTCGCAGTAGCTTAACAAGACGGTTTAAATGTCCCTTGCTAGAGACATGAAGTTCGCAGTAGCTTAACAAGACGGTTTAAATGCCCCATGGAAGAGACGTGCAGGTCGCAGCAGCTTAACAAGACGGTTTAAATGACCCTTGGAAGAGACGTGCAAGTCGCAGTAGCTTAAAAAGACGGTTTAAATGCGCCTTGGAAGAGACGTGCAAGTAGCAGTAGCTTAACAAGACAGTTTAAATGCTCCTTGGAAGAGACGAGCAGGTCGCAGTAGCTTAACAAGACGGTTTAAATGCCCCTTGGAAGAGACGTGGAGGTCGCAGTAGCTTAACAAGACAGTTTAAATCCCCCTTGGAAGAGACGTGCAGGTCGCAGTAGCTTAACAAGATGGTTTAAATGCCCCTTGGAAGAGCGGTGGAGGTCGCAGTAGCTTAACAAGACAGTTTAAATGCCCCTTGGAAGAGACGTGCAGGTCGCAGTAGCTTAACAAGACGGTTTAAATGCACCTTGGAAGAGACGTGCAGGTCACAGTAGCTTAACAAGATGGTTTAAATGCCCCTTGGAAGAGCGTTGTAGGTCGCAGTAGCTTAACAAGATGGTTTAAATGCCCCTTGGAAGAGACATGCAGTTCGCAGCAGCTTATAAAGACGGTTTAAATGCCCCTTGGAAGAGGCTTGCATGTCGCAGTAGCTTACCAAGACGGTTTAAATGCCCCTTGAAAGAGACGTGCAGGTCGCAGTTGCTTAACAAGATGGTTTAAATGCCCCTTGGAAGAGCGGTGGAGGTCGCAGTAGCTTAAAAAGACAGTTTAAATGCCCCTTGGAAGAGACATGCAGTTCGCAGTAGCTTAACAAGAGGGTTTAAATGCCCATTGGAAGAGGCTTGCAGGTCGCAGTAGCTTACCAAGACGATTTAAATGTCCCTTGGAAGAGAAGTGCAGCTTGCAGTAGCTTAACAAGACAGTTTATATGCCCCTTGGAAGAGCGGTGGAGGTCGCAGTAGCTTAACAAGACAGTTTAAATGCCCCTTGGAAGAGACATGCAGGTCGCAGCATCTTAACAAGACTGTTTAAATATCCCTTGGAAGAAACGTGCAGGTCGCAGTAGCTTAAAAGACGTGTTAAATGTCCCTTGGTAGAGACATGCAGGTCGCAGCAGCTTAACAAGATGGCTTAAATCCCCCTTGGAAGAGACGTGCAGGTCGCAGCAGCTTAACAAGAGGGTTTAAATGCCCCTTGGAATAGGCTTGCAGGTCGCAGTAGCTTAACAAGACGGTTTAAATGCCCCTTGGAAGAGACATGCAGTTCGCAGTAGCTTAATAAGACGGTTTAAATGCCCCTTGGAAGAGAGGTGGAGGTCGCAGTAGCTTAACAAGACAGTTTAAATGCCCCTTGGAAGAGACGTGCAGGTCGCAGTAGCTTAACAAGACGGTTTAAATGCCACTTGGAAGAGACGTGCAGGTCGCAGTAGCTTAACAAGATGGATTAAATGCCCCTTGGAAGAGCGGTGGAGGTCGCAGTAGCTTAACAAGATGCTTTAAATGCCCCTTGAAAGAGACGTGCAGGTCGCAGTAGCTTAACAAGATGGTTTCAATGCCCCTTCGAAGTGCGGTGGAGATCACAGTAGCTTTACAAGACAGATGAAATGCCCCTTGGAAGAGCGTTGGAGGTCGCAGTAGCTTAATAAGACAGTTTAAATGCCCCTTGGAAGAGCGGTGGAGGTTGCAGTAGCTTAACAAGACGGTTTAAATACCCCTTGGAAGAGACATGCAGGTTGCAGTGGCTTAACAAGACGGTTTAAATGCCCCTTGGAAGAGACATGCAGGTCGCAGTAGCTTAACAAGTTTGTTTAAATGCCCCTTGGAAGAGACGTGCAGGTAGCAGTAGCTTAACAAGACTTATTAAATGCCCCTTGTAAAAGTGGTGGAGGTTACAGTAGCTTAACAAGACGGTTTAAATGCCCCTTGGAAGAGACGTGCAAGTCGTAGTAGCTTAAAAAGACGGTTTAAATTCCCCTTGGAGGAGCGGTGTAGGTCGCAGTAGCTTAAGAAGACAGTTAAAATGCCCCTTGAAAGAGACGTGCAGGTCGCAGTAGCTTAACAAGACCGTTTAATTGCCCCTTGGAAGGGTGGTGGATGTCGCAGTAGCTTAACAAAACGGTTTAAATGCCCCTTGGAAGAGACATGCAGGTCGCAGCAGCTTAACAAGATGGATTAAATGCCCCTTGGAAGAGACGTGCAGGTAGCAGTGGCTTAACAAGATGGTTTAAATGCCCCTTGGAAGAGACATGCAGGTCGCAGTAGCCTAACAAGACAGTTTAAATGCCCCTTGGAAAAGTGGTGGAGGTTACAGTAGCTTAACAAGACAGTTTAAATGCCCCTTGGAAGAGACATGCAAGTCGCAGTAGCTTAAAAAGACGGTTTAAATGCGCCTTGGAAGAGACGTGCAGGTCGCAGTAGCTTAACAAGACGGTTTAAATGCCCCTTGGAAGAGACGTGCAGGTCGCAGTAGCTTAACAAGACGGTTTAAATCCCCCTTGGAAGAGGCGTGTAGGTCGCAGCAGCTTAACAAGAGGGTTTAAATGCCCCTTGGAATAGGCTTGCAGGTCGCAGTAGCTTACCAACAGGGTTTAATTGCCCCATGGAAGAGACGTGTAGGTCGTAGTAGCTTGAAAAGACTGTTTAAATGCCCATTGGAAGAGTGGTGCAGGTCGCAGTAGCTTAATAAGACGGTTTAAATGCCCCTTGGAAGAGATGTGCAGGTCGCAGTAGCTTAACAAGATGGTTTAAATGCCCCTTGGAAGAGCGGTGGAGGTCGCATTAGCTTAACAAGACGGTTTAATTGCCCATTGGAAGAGACGTGCAGGTCGCAGTAGCTTAATAAGACCGTTTAAATGCCCCTTGGAAGAGAGGTGGAGGTCGCAGTAGCTTAACAAGACAGTTTAAATGCCCCTTGGAAGAGACGTGCAAGTTGCAGACGCTTAACAAGACGGTTTAAATGCCACTTGGAAGAGACGTGCAGGTCACAGTAGCTTAACAAGGCGGTTTAAATGTCCCTTGGAAGAGCGGAGGAGGTCGCAGTAGCTTAACAAGACAGTTTAAATGCCCCTTGAAAAAGACGTACAAGGCGCAGTAGCTTAACAAGACTGTTTAAATGCCCCTTAGATGAAACGTGCAGGTGGCAGAAGCTTAACAAGACGGTTTAAATGCCCATTGGAAGTGTGGTGGAGGTCGCAGTAGCTTAACAAGACGGTTTAAATGCCCCTTGGTTGAGACATGCAGGTCGCAGCAGCTTAACAAGACCGTTTAAATAACCCTTGGAACAGACGTGGAGGTCGCAGTAGCTTAACAAGATGGTTTAAATGCCCCTTGGAAGAGACGTGCAGGTCGCAGTAGCTTAACAAGACAGTTTAAATGCCCCTTGGAAGAGACGTGCAGGTCGCAGTAGCTTAACAAGACGGTTTAAATGCCCCAAGGAAGAGACGTGCAAGTCGCAGTAGCTTAAAAAGACGGTTTAAATGCCCCTTGGAAGAGACGTGCAGGTCGCAGTAGCTAAACAAGACGGTTTAAATGCCCCTTGGAAGAGACGAGCAGGTCGCAGAAGCTTAACGAGACGGTTTAAATGCCCCTTGGAAGAGACGTGCAGGTCGCAGTAGCTTAACAAGACGGTTTAAATCCCCCTTGGAAGAGACGTGCAGGTCGCAGTAGCTTAACAAGACTGTTTAAATGCCCCGTGGAATAGGCTTGCAGGCCGCATTAGCTTACCAAGACGGTTTAAATGCCCCTTGGAAAATTGGTGGAGGTTACAGTATCTTAACAAGACAGTTTAAATGCCCCTTGGAAGAAACGTGCAGGTCGCAGTAGCTTAACAAGTCGGTTTAAATCCCCCTAGGTAGAGACGTGCAGGTCGCAGTAGCTTAACAAGAGGGTTTAAATGCCCCTTGGAATAGGCTTGCAGGTCGCAGTAGCTTACCAATACGGTTTAAATGCCCCTTGGAAGAGCCGTGCAGGTCGCAATAGCTTAACAAGACGCTTTAAATGTCCATTGGAAGAGCGGTGGAGGTCGCAGAAGCTTAACAAGACGGTTTAAATGCCCCTTTAAATAGACTAGCAGGTCGCAGTAGCTGAACAAGACTGTTTAAATGCCCCTTGGAAGAGACGTGCAGGTCGCAGTAGCTTAACAAGTCGGTTTAAATCCCCCTAGGAAGAGACGTGCAGGTCGCAGTAGCTTAACAAGATGGTTTAAATGCCACTTGGAAGAGACGTGCAGGTCGCAGTAGCTTAAAAAAACTGTTTAAATGCCCCTTGGAAGTGCGGAGGAGGTCGCAGTAGCTTAACAAGACGGTTTCAATGCCCCTTGGAAGAGACACGCAGGTCGCAGCAGCTTAACATGATGGTTTAAATGCCCCTTGGAAGAGACGTGCAGGTCGCAGTAGCTTAACAAGACTGTTTAAATGCCCCTTGGAAGAAACGTGCAGGTCACAGTAGCTTAACAAGACGGTTTATATGCCCCTTGGAAAATTGGTGGAGGTTACAGTAGCTTAACAAGACGGTTTAAATGCCCCTTGGAAGAGACGTGCAAGTCGCAGTAGCTTAACAAGACAGTTTAAATGCCCCTTAGAAGAGACGTGCAGGTCACAGAAGCTTAACAAGACAGTTTAAATGCCCCTTGAAAGAGACGTGCAGGTCACAGTAGATTATCAAGACGGTTTAAATGCCCCTTGGAAGAGACGTGCAGGTCGCAGTAGCTTAACAAGACAGTTTAAATGCCCCTTGGAAGAGACGTGCAGGACACAGTAGCTTAACAAGACGGTTTATATGCCCCTTGGAAAATTGGTGGAGGTTACAGTATCTTAACAAGACGGTTTAAATGCCCCTTGGAAGAGACGTGCAAGTCGCAGTAGCTTAACAAGACAGTTTAAATGCCCCTTAGAAGAGACGTGCAGGTCACAGAAGCTTAACAAGACAGTTTAAATGCCCCTTGAAAGAGACGTGCAGGTCACAGTAGCTTATCAAGACGGTTTAAATGCCCCTTGGAAGTGCGGTGGAGGTCGCAGTAGCTTAACAAGACGGTTTAAATGCCCCCTGGAAGAAACATGCAGGTCGCAGCAGCTTAACAAGACCGTTAAAATGCCCCTTGGAAGAAACATGCAGGTCGCAGTAGCTTAACAAGATGGTTTAAATGCCCCTTGGAAGAGACATGCAGGCCGCAGCAGCTTAACAAGACCGTATAAATGCCCCTTGAAAGAGACGTGCAGGTCGCAGTAGCTTAACAAGACGGTTTAAATGCACCTTGGAAAAGACATGCAGGTCGCAGTAGCTTAACAAAGCGTTTTAAATGCCCTTTGGAAGAGACGTGCTGGTCGCAGTAGCTTAACAAGACGGTTTAAATGCCCCTTGGAAAAGTGGTGGAGGTTACAGTAGCTTAACAAGACGATTTAAATGCCCGTTGGAAGAGACGTGAAAGTCGCAGTAGCATAACAAGACGGTTTAAATGCCCCATAGAAGAGACGTGCTGGTCGCAGTAGCTTAATAAGACAGCTTAAATGCCCCTTGGAAGAGGCGTGCAGGTTGCAGTAGCTTAACAAGATGGTTTAAATGCCCCTTGGAAGAGCGGTGGAGGTCGCAGTAGCTTAACAAGACAGGTTAAATGCCCCTTGGAAGAGACGTGCAGGTCGCAGTAGCTTAACAAGACTGTTTAAATGTCCCTTGGAGCAGGCTTACAGGCCGCAGTAGCTTACCAAGACGATTTAAATGTCCCTTGGAAGAGAACTGCAGGTCGCAGTAGCTTAACAAGACAGTTTAAATGTCCCTTGGAAGAGCGGTGGAGGTCGCAGTAGCTTAACAAGACAGTTTAAATGCCCCTTGGAAGGACATGCAGGTCGCAGCACCTTAACAAGACTGTTTAAATGCCCCTTGGAAGAGACGTGCAGGTCGCAGTAGCTTAAAAGACGTTTTAAATGTCCCTTGGTAGAGACATGCAGGTAGCAGTAGCTTAACAAGACGGTTTAAATGCCCCATGGAAGAGCGGTGTAGGTCGCAGTAGCTTAACAAGACGGTTTAAATGCCCCATGGAAGAGACGTGCAGGTCGCAGTAGCTTAACAAGACGGTTTAAATACCCCTTGGAAAAGTGGTGGAGGTTACAGTAGCTTAACAAGACCGTTTAAATGCCCCTTGGAAGAGACGTGCAAGTCGCAGTAGCTTAACAAGACGGTGTAAATGCCCCTTGGAAGAGCGGTGGAGGTCGCAGTAGCTTAACAAGACGGTTTAAATGCCCCATGGAAGAGACGTGCAGGTCGCAGTAGCTTAACAAGACGGTTTAAATACCCCTTGGAAAAGTGGTGGAGGTTACAGTAGCTTAACAAGACCGTTTAAATGCCCCTTGGAAGAAACGTGCAAGTCGCAGTAGCTTAACAAGACGGTTTAAATGCCCCTTGGAAGAGCGGTGGAGGTCGCAGTAGCTTAACAAGACGGTTTAAATGCCCCATGGAAGAGACGTGCAGGTCGCAGTAGCTTAACAAGACGGTGTAAATGCCCCTTGGAAAAGACGTGCAGGTCGCAGTAGCTTAACAAGACGGTGTAAATGCCCCTTGGAAAAGACGTGCAGGCCGCAGTAGCTTAAGAAGATGGTTTAAATGCCCCTTGGAAGAGACATGCAGGTCGCAGTAGCTTAACAAGATGGTTTAAATGCCCCTTGGAAGAGACATGCAGGTCGCAGTAGCTTAACAAGACAGTTGAAATGCCCCTTGGAAGAGCGCTGGAGGTCGCAGTAGCTTAACAAGATGGTTTAAATGCCCCTTGGAAGAGACATGCAGGTCGCAGTAGCTTAACAAGACGGTTTAAATGCCCCTTGGAAGAGCGGTGGAGGTCGCAGTAGCTTAACAAGACGGTTTAAATGCCCCATGGAAGAGACGTGCAGGTCGCAGTAGCTTAACAAGACGGTGTAAATGCCCCTTGGAAAAGACGTGCAGGTCGCAGTAGCTTAACAAGACGGTGTAAATGCCCCTTGGAAAAGACGTGCAGGCCGCAGTAGCTTAAGAAGATGGTTTAAATGCCCCTTGGAAGAGACATGCAGGTCACAGCATCTTAACAAGATTGTTTACATGCCCCTTGGAAGAGACGTGCAGGTCGCAGTCGCTTAACAAGACGGTTTAAATGTCCCTTGCTAGAGACATGCAGGTCGCAGTAGCTTAACAAGACGGTTTAAATGCCCCATGGAAGAGACGTGCAGGTCGCAGTAGCTTAACAAAACGGTTTAAATGACCCTTGGAAGAGACGTGCAAGTCGCAGAAGCTTAAAAAGACGGTTTAAATGCGCCTTGGAAGAGACGTGCAAGTCGCAGTAGCTTAACAAGACAGTTAAATGCTCCTTGGAAGAGACGTGCAGGTCGCAGTAGCTTAACAAGATGGTTTAAATGCCCCTTGGAAGAGCGGTGGAGGTCGCAGTAGCTTAACAAGATGGTTTAAATGCTCCTTGGAAGAGACATGCAGTTCGCAGCAGCTTATAAAGACGGTTTAAATGCCCCTTGGAAGAGGCTTGCAGGTCGCAGTAGCTTACCAAGACGGTTTAAATGCCCCTTGGAAGAGACGTGCAGGTCGCAGTAGCTTAACAAGATGGTTTAAATGCCCCTTGGAAGAGCGGTGGAGGTCGCAGTAGCTTAAAAAGACAGTTTAAATGCCCCTTGGAAGAGACGATCAGGTCGCAGTAGCTTAACAAGAGGGTTTAAATGCCCCTTGGAAGAGGCTTGCAGGTCGCAGTAGCTTACCAAGACGACTTAAATGCCCCTTGGAAGAGACGTGCAGGTCGCAGTAACTTAACAAGACAGTTTAAATGCCCCTTGGAAGAGGCTTGCAGGTCGCAGTAGATTAACAAGAGGGTTTAAATGCCCCTTGGAAGAGGCTTGCAGGTCGCAGTAGCTTACCAAGACGATTTAAATGTCCCTTGGAAGAGACGTGCAGCTCGCAGCAGCTTAACAAGACAGTTTAAATGCCCCTTGGAAGAGCGGTGGAGGTCGCAGTAGCTTAACAAGACAGTTTAAATGCCCCTTGGAAGACACATGCAGGTCGCAGCACCTTAACAAGACTGTTTAAATATCCCTTGGAAGAGACGTGCAGGTCGCAGAAGCTTAAAAAACGTTTTAAATGTCCCTTGGTAGAGACATGCAGGTCGCAGTTGCTTAACAAGATGGCTTAAATCCCCCTTGGAAGAGAGGTGCAGGTCGCAGCAGCTTAACAAGACTGTTTAAATGCCCCTTAGAAGAGACGCGCAGGTGGCAGAAGCTAAACAAAAGACAGTTTAAATGCCCCTTGGAAGAGACGTGCAGGTCGCAGTAGCTTAACAAGATGGTTTAAATGCCCCTTGGAAGAGCGGTGGAGGTCGCAGTAGCTTAAGAAGACAGTTTAAATGCCCCTTGGAAGAGATGTGCAGGTTGCAATAGCTTAATAAGAGGGTTTAAATGCCCCTTGGAAGTTACGTGCAGGTCACAGTAGCTGAATAAGATGGTTTAAATGCCCCGTGGAATAGGCTTGCAGGTCGCAGTAGCTTACCAAGACGATTTAAATGCCCCTTGGAAGGGACGTGCAGGTCGCAGTAGCTTAACAAGCCAGTTTAAATGCCACTTGGAAGAAACATGCAGGTCGCAGTAGCTTAACAAGACGGTTTAAATGCCCCTTCGAAGTGCGGTGGGGGTCGCGGTAGCTTACCAAGACGGTTTAAATGCCCATTGGAAGAGACATGCAGGTCGCAGGAGCTTAACAAGACGGTTTAAATGCCCCTTGGAAGAGACGTGGAGGTCGCAGTAGCTTAACAAGACGGTTTAAATGCCCCTTGGAAGAGACATGCAGGTCGCAGTAGCTTAAGAAGACGGTTTAAATGCCCCTTGGAAAAGTCGTGGAGGTTACAGTAGATTAAGATGACGGTTTAAATGCCCCTTCGATGAGACGTGCAAGTCGCAGTAGCTTAACAAGACTGTTTAAATGCCCCTTAGTAGAGACGTGCAGGTCACAGAAGCTTAACAAGACGGTTTACATGCCGCTTGGAAGAGACATGCAGGTCGCAGCAGCTTAACAAGACGGTTTAAATGCCCCTTGGAAGAGACGTGGAGGTCGCAGTAGCTTAACAAGACTGTTTAAATGCGCTTGGAAGAGACATGCAGATCGCAGTAGCTTAACAAGATGGTTTAAATGCCCCTTGGAAAAGTGGTGGAATTTACAGTAGCTTAAGAAGACGGTTTAAATGCCCCTTGGTAGAGACGTGCAAGTCGCAGTAGCTTAACAAGACTGTTTAAATGCCCCTTAGAAGAGACGCGCAGGTGGCAGAAGCTAAACAAAAGACAGTTTAAATGCCCCTTGGAAGAGACGTGCAGGTCGCAGTAGCTTAACAAGATGGTTTAAATGCCCCTTGGAAGAGCGGTGGAGGTCGCAGTAGCTTAAGAAGACAGTTTAAATGCCCCTTGGAAGAGATGTGCAGGTTGCAATAGCTTAATAAGAGGGTTTAAATGCCCCTTGGAAGTTACGTGCAGGTCACAGTAGCTGAATAAGATGGTTTAAATGCCCCGTGGAATAGGCTTGCAGGTCGCAGTAGCTTACCAAGACGATTTAAATGCCCCTTGGAAGGGACGTGCAGGTCGCAGTAGCTTAACAAGACAGTTTAAATGTCCTTTGGAAGAGCGGTGGAGGTCGCAGTAGCTTAACAAGACAGTTTAAATGCCACTTGGAAGAAACATGCAGGTCGCAGTAGCTTAACAAGACGGTTTAAATGCCCCGTGGAAGAGAGGTGCAGGTCGCAGTAGCTTAACAAGATGGTTTAAATGCCCCTTGGAAGAGCGGTGGAGGTCGCAGTAGCTTAAGAAGACAGTTTAAATGCCCCTTGGAAGAGATGTGCAGGTTGCAATAGCTTAATAAGAGGGTTTAAATGCCCCTTGGAAGTTACGTGCAGGTCACAGTAGCTGAATAAGATGGTTTAAATGCCCCTTGGAAGAGACGTGCAGGTCGCAGAGGCTTAACAAGACGGTTTAAATGCCCCTTGAAAGAGCGGTGCATGTCGCAGTAGCTTAACAAGACGGTTTAAATGCCCCTTATAAGAGACGTGCAAGTTACAGTAGCTTAACAAGACGGTTTAAATGCCCCTTGGAATAGAAGAGAAGGTCGCAGTATCTTAACAAGACGGTTTAAAAGCCCCTTGGAAGAGATGTGCAGGTCGCAGTAGCTTAACAAGATGGTTTAAATGCCCCTTGGAAGAGCGGTGGAGGTCGCAGTAGCTTATCAAGATGGTTTAAATGCCCCTTGGAAGAGACATGCAGGACGCAGCAGCTTAAAAAGACGGTTTAAATGCCCCTTGGAAGAGACGTGCAGGTCGCAGAGGCTTAACAAGACGGTTTAAATGCCCCTTGGAAGAGCGGTGCATGTCGCAGTAGCTTAACAAGATGGTTTAAATGCCCCTTGGAAGAGCGGTGGAGGTCGCATTAGCTTAACAAGACAGTTTAAATGCACCTTGGAAGAGACGTGCAGGTCGCAGTAGCTTAACAAGAAGGTTTAAATGCCCCTTGGAATAGACGAGCAGATCGCAGTAGCTTAACAAGACGGTTTAAATGCCCCTTGGAAGAGACGTGCAGGTCGCAGTAGCTTAACAAGACGGTTTAAATCCCCATTGGAAGAGACGTGCAGGTCGCAGCAGCTTAACAAGAGGGTTTAAATGCCCCTTGGAATAGGCTTGCAGGTCGCAGTAGCTTAACAAGATGGTTTAAATGCGCCTTGGAAGAGACTTGCACGTCGCAGTAGCTTAACAACACGGTTTAAATTCCCCTTGGAAGAGTGGTGGAGGTCGCAGTAGCTTAACAAGACAGTTTAAATGACCCTTGGAAGAGACATGCAGTTCGCAGTAGCATAATAAGACGGTTTAAATGCCCCTTGGAAGAGATGTGCAGGTCGCAGTAGCTTAATAAGACGGTTTAAATGCCCCTTGGAAGATAGGTGGAGGTCGCAGTAGCTTAAAAAGATGATTTAATTGCCCCTTGGAAGACACGTGCAGGTCGCAGTAGCTTAACAAAACGGTTTAAATGCCCCTTGGAAGTGCGGTGGAGGTCGCAGTAGCTTAACAAGACGGTTTAAATGCCCCTTCGAATAGACATGCAGGTCACAGCAGCTTAACAAGACGGTTTAAATGCCCCTTGGAAGAGACGTGGAGGTCGCAGTAGCTTAACAAGACGGTTTAAATGCCCCTTGGAATAGCGGTGGAGGTCGCAGTAGCTTAACAAGACAGTTTAAATGCCCCTTGAAAGAGACGTGCAGGTCGCAGTAGCTTAACAAAACGGTTTAAATGCCACTTGGAAGAGACGTGCAGGTCGCAGTAGCTTAACAAGACAGTTTAAATGCCTCTTGAAAGAGACGTGCAGGTCACAGTAGCTTAACAAGATGGTTTAAATGCCCCTTGGAAGTGCGGTGGAGGTCGCAGTAGCTTAACAAGATGGTTTAAATGCCCCTTGGAATAGACATGCAGGTCACAGCAACTTAACAAGACGGTTTAAATGCCCCTTGGAAGAGACGTGGAGGTCGCAGTAGCTTAACAGGACGGTTTAAATGCCCCTTGGAAGAGACATGCAGGTCGCAGTAGCTTAACAAGACAGTTTAAATGCCCCCTGAAAGAGACATGCAGGTCACAGCAGCTTAACAAGACGGTTTAAATGCCCCTTGGAAGAGCGGTGGAGGTCGCAGTAGCTTAACGAGACAGTTTAAATGCCTCTTGAAAAAGACGTGCAGGTCGCAGTAGCTTAACAAGACGGTTTAAATGCCCCTTGGAAGTGCGGTGGAGGTCGCAGTAGCTTAACAAGACGGTTTAAATGCCCCTTGGAAAAGTGGTGGAGGTTACAGTAGCTTAAGAACACGGTTTAAATGCCCCATGGAAGAGATGTGCAAGTCGCAGTAGCTTAACAAGACTGTTTAAATGCCTCATGGAAGTGCGGTGGAGGTCGCAGTAGCTTAAAAAGACGGTTTAAATGCCCCTTGGAAGAGACGTGCAGGTCGTAGAGGCTTAACAAAACGATTTAAATGCCGCTTGGAAGAGGCATGCAGGTCGCATTAGCTTAACAAGACGGTTTAAAAGCCCCTTGGAAGAGAAGTGCAAGTCGCAGTAGCTTAAAAGACGGTTTAAATGCCCCTTGGAAAAGTGGTGGAGGTTACAGTAGCTTAACACGATGGTTTAAATGCCCCTTGGAAGAGACGTGCAGGTCGCAGTAGCTTAACAAGACTTGTTTAAATGGCCCTTGGAAGAGACATGCAGGTCGCAGTAGCTTAACAAGATGGTTTAAATGCCCCTTGGAAGAGACGATCAAGTATCAATAGCTTAAAAAGAAGGTTTAAATGCGCCTTGGAAGAGAAGTGCAGGTCGCAGTAGCATAACAAGACGGTTTAAATGCCCCTTGGAAGAGACGAGCAGGTCGCAGTAGCTTAACAAGATGGTTTAAATCCCCCTTGGAAGAGACATGCAGGTCAGAGGATCTTAACAAGAGGGTTTAAATGCCCCTTAGAATAGGCTTGCAGGTCGCAGTAGCTTAACAAGACAGTTTAAATGCCCCTTGGAAGAGACGTGTAGGTCGCAGTAGCTTATCAAGACGGTTTAAATGCCCCGTGGATAAGTGGTGGAGGTTACAGTAGCTTAACAAGACGGTTTAAATGCCACTTGGAAGAGAAGTGCAAGTTACAGTAGCTTAACAAGACGGTTTAAATGCCCCTTGGAAGAGATGTGCAGGTCGCAGTAGCTTAGCAAGATGGTTTAAATGCCCCTTGGAAGAGCGGTGGAGGTCGCAGTAGCTTATCACGATGGTTTAAATGCCCCTTGGAAGAGACATGCAGGTCGCAGCAGCTTAAAAAGACGGTTTAAATGACCCTTGGAAGAGACGTGCAAGTCGCAGAGGCTTAACAAGACGGTTTAAATGCCCCTTGGAAGAGACATGCAGGTCGCAGTAGCTTAACAAGACGGTTTAAAAGCCCATTGGAAGAGACGTGCAAGTCGCAGTAGCTTAACAAGACGGTTTAAATGCCCCTTGGAAAAGTGGTGGAGGTTACAGTAGCTTAACAAGACAGTTTAAATGCCCCTTGGAAGAGACGATCAAGTCGCAGGAGCTTAAAAAGAGGGTTTAAATGCCCCTTAGAAAAGGCTTGCAGGTCGCAGTAGCTTAACAATACAGTTTAAATGCCCCGTGGAAGAGACGTGCAGGTCGCAGTAGCTTAATAAGACGGTTTAAATCCCGTTTGGAAGAGACGTGAAAGTCGCAGTAGCTTAACAAGATGGTTTAAATGCCCCTTGGAAGAGCGGTGGAGGTCGCAGTAGCTTAACAAGATGGTTTAAATGCCCCTTGGAAGAGCGGTGGAGGTCGCAGTAGCTTAATAAGACGGTTTAAATGCCCCTTGGAAGAGACGTGCAGGTCGCAGTAGCTTAACAAGATGGTTTAAAAGCCCCTTGGAAGAGACGTTCAAGTCACAGCAGCGTAAAAAGACTGTTTAAATGCGCCTTGGAAGAGACGTGCAGGTCGCAGAAGCTTAACAAGACGCTTTAAATGCCCCTTGGAAGAGAGGTGGAGGTCGCAGTAGCTTAACAAGACAATTTCAATGCCCCTTGGAAGAGACGTGCAGGTCGCAGTAGCTTAACAAGAGGGTTTAAATGCCCCTTTCAAGAGACGTGCAGGTCGCAGGAGCTTAACAAGAGGTTTTAAATGCCCCTTGGAAGAGACGTGCAGGTCGCAGTAGCTTAACAAGACAGTTTAAATGCTCCTTGGAAGAGCGGTGGAGGTCGCAGTAGCTTAACAAGACAGTTTAAATGCCATTTGGAAGAAACATGTAGGTCGAAGCAGCTTAACAAGACTGTTTAAATGCCCCTAGGAAAAGATATGCAGGTCGCAGAGACTTAACAAGACGGTTTAAATGCCCCTTGGAAGAGACATGCAGGTCGCAGTAGCTTAACAAGACGGTTTAAATGCCCCTTGGAAGAGACGTGCAGGTCGCAGTAGCTTAACAAGAGGGATTAAATGCCCCGTGGAAAAGTGGTGGAGGTTACAGTAGCTTAACAAGATGGTTTAAATGCCCCTTGGCAGAGACTTGCAAGTTACAGTAGCTTAACAAGACGGATTAAATGCCCCTTGGAAGAGATGTGCAGGTCGCAGTAGCTTAACAAGATGGTTTAAATGCCCCTTGGAAGAGCGGTGGATTTCGCAGAAGCTTAACACGATGGTTTAAATGCCCCTTGGAAGAGACATGCAGGTTGCAGCAGCTTAAAAAGACGGTTTAAATGCCACTTGGAAGAGACGTGCAGGTCGCAGTAGCTTAACAAGACGGTTTAAATGCCGCTTGGAAAAGTGGTGGAGGTAACAGTAGCTTAACAAGATGGTATAAATGCCACTTGGAAGAGACGGTCAAGTCGCAGGAGCTTAAAAAGAAGGTTTAAATGCGCCATGGAAGAGAACTGCAGGTCGCAGTAGCATAACAATACGGTTTAAATTCCCCTTGGAAGAGACATGCAGGTCACAGTAGCTTAACAAGACGGTCTAAATGCCCCTTGGAAGAGACGTGCAGGTAGCAGTAGCTTAACAAGACGGTTTAAATGCCCCTTGGAAGAGACCTGCAGGTAGCAGTAGCTTAACAAGACGGTTTAAATCCCCCTTGGAAGAGACATGCAGGTCGCAGTAGCTTAAAAAGAAGGTTTAAATGCCCCTTGGAAGAGACGAGCAGGTCGCAGTAGCTTAACAAGACGGTTTAAATTGGCCTTGGAAGAGACATGCAGGTCACAGTTGCTTAACCAGATGGTTTAAATGCCCCTTGGAAGAGAATTGCAGGTCGCAGTAGCTTAACAAGATGGTTTAAATGCCCCTTGGAAGAGCGGTGGAGGTCTCAGTAGCTTATCACGATGGTTTAAATGCCCCTTGGAAGAGACATGCAGGTTGCAGAGGCTTAGCAAGACGGTTTAAATGCCCCTTGGAAGAGACATGCAGGTCGCAGTAGCTTAACAAGACGGTTTAAATGCCCCTTGGAAAAGTGGTGGAGGTTACAGTAGCTTAAAAAGATGGTTTAAATGCCCCTTGGAAGAGACGATCAAGTCGCAGGAGCTTAAAAAGAGGGTTTAAATGCACCTTAGAATAGGCTTGCAGGTCGCAGTAGCTTAACAATACAGTTTAAATGCCACGTGGAAGAGACGTGCAGGTCTCAGTAGCTTAATAAGACGGTTTAAATGCCCCTTGGAAGAGACGAGCAAGTCGCAGTAGCTTAACAAGACGGTTTAAATGCCCCTTGGAAGTGACGTGCAGGTAGCAGTAGCTTAACAAGACGGTTTAAATCCCCCTTGGAAGAGACATGCAGGTCGCAGGATCTTAACAAGACGGTTTAAATGCACCTTGGAAGAGACATGCAGGTCGCAGTAGCTTAACAAGACGGTTTAAAAGCCCCTTGGAAGAGACGTGCAGGTAGCAGTAGCTTAACAAGACGGTTTAAATCCCCCTTGGAAGAGACATGCAGGTCGCAGGATCTTAACAAGAGGGTTTAAATGCCCCTTAGAATAGGCTTGCAGGTCGCAGTAGCTTAACAGTACAGTTTAAATGCCCCGTGGAAGAGACGTGCAGGTCGCAGTAACTTAATAAGACGGTTTAAAGGCCCTTTGGAAGTGACGTGCAGGTAGCAGTAGCTTAACAAGACGGTTTAAATCCCCCTTGGAAGAGACATGCAGGTCGCAGGATCTTAACATGAGGGTTTAAATGCCCCTAAGAATAGGCTTGCAGGACGCAGTAGCTTAACAATACAGTTTAAATGCCCCATGGAAGAGAGGTGGAGGTCGCAGTAGCTTAACAAGACAGTTTAAATGCCCCTTGGAAGAGACGTGCAGGTCGCAGTAGCTTAACAAGACAGTTTAAATGCCACTTGGAAGAGACGTGCAGGTCGCAGTAGGTTAACAAGACGGTTTACATGCCCCTTGGAAGAGCGGTGGAGGTCGCAGTAGCTTAACAAGACAGGTTAAATGCCCCTTGACAGAGATGTGCAGGTCGCAGTAGCTTAACAAGACGGTTTAAATGCCCCTTGGAAGTGCGGTGGAGGTCGCAGTAGCTTAACAAGATGGTTTAAATGCCCCTTGGAAGAGACATGCTGGTCGCAGCAGCTTAACAAGACGGTTTAAATGCCCCTTGGAAGAGACGTGCAGGTCGCAGTATCTTAACAAGACGGTTTAAATGCCCCTTGGAAGAGACATGCAGGTCGCAGTAGCTTAACAAGACGGCTATATGCCCCTTGGAAGAGACGTGCAGGTCGCAGTAGCTTAACAAGACTGTTTAAATGCCCATTGGAAAAGTGGTGGAGGTTTCAGTAGATTACCAAGATGGTTTAAATGCACCTTGGAAGAGACGTGCAGTTCGCAGTAGCTTAAAAAGACAGTTTTAATGCACCTTGGAAGAGACGTGCAGGTCGCAGTAGCTTAACAAGACGGTTTAAATGCCCCTTGGAAGAGACGTGCAGGTCGCAGTAGCTTAACAAGACGGTTTAAATCCCTCTTGGAAGAGATGTGCAGGTCGCAGTAGCTTAACAAGAGGGTTTAAATGCCTCTTGGAATAAGCTTGCTGGTCGCAGCAGCTTAACAAGATGGTTTAAATGCCCCTTGGAAGAGACGTGCAGGTCGCAGTAGCTTAACAAGACGGTTTAAATGCCCCTTGGAAGAGACGTCCAGGTAGCAGTAGCTTAACAAGGCGGTTTAAATTCCCCTTGGAAGAGACATGCAGGTCGCAGTAGCTTAACAAGACGGTTTAAATTCCCCTTGGAAGACACGTGCA
This sequence comes from Phyllobates terribilis, assembly GCF_046119375.1. NCBI lineage: Eukaryota > Metazoa > Chordata > Amphibia > Anura > Dendrobatidae > Phyllobates > Phyllobates terribilis. The sequence continues at coordinate 2,135,597 of NW_027362907.1, forward strand.
GGTAGCAGTAGCTTAACAAGACGGTTTAAAAGCCCCTTGGAAGAGACATGCAGGTCGCAGGATCTTAACAAGAGAGTTTAAATGCCCCTTAGAATAGGCTTGCAGGTCGCAGTAGCTTAACAAGACAGTTTTAATGCCCCTTGGAAGAGACGTGCAAGTCGCAGTAGCTTAAAAAGATGGTTTAAATGCGCCTTGGAAGAGATGTGCAGGTCGCAGTAGCTTAACAAGACTGTTTAAATGCACCTTGGAAGAGACGTGCTGATCACAGTAGCTTAACAAGACGGTTTAAATCCCCCTTGGAAGAGACGTGCAGGTCGCAGTAGCTTAACAAGATGGTTTAAATGCCCCTTGGAAGAGCGGTGAAGGTCGCAGTAGCTTAACACGATGGTTTAAATGCCCCTTGGAAGAGACATGCAGGTCGCAGCAGCTTAAAAAGACGGTTTAAATGCCCCTTGGAAGAGACGTGCAGGTCACAGAGGCTTAACAAAATGATTTAAATGCCCCTTGGAAGAGGCATGCAGGTCGCAGTAGCTTAACAAGATTTAAAAGCCCCTTGGAAGAGAAGTGCAAGTCGCAGTAGCTTAAAAGACGGTTTAATAGCCCCTTGGAAAAGTGGTGGAGGTTACAGTAGCTTAACAAGATGGTTTAAATGACCCTTGGAAGAGACGTGCAGGTCGCAGTAGCTTAACAAGTCGGTTTAAATGCCCCTTGGAAGAGACGATCAAGTGTCAGGAGCTTAAAAAGAAGGTTTAAATGCGCCTTGGAAGAGAAGTGCAGGTCGCAGTAGCATAACAAGACGGTTTAAATGCCCCTTGGAAGAGACGAGCAGGTCGCAGTAGCTTAACAAGACGGTTTAAATGCCCCTTGGAAGAGACGTGCAGGTAGCAGTAGCTTAACAAGACGGTTTAAATCCCCCTTGGAAGAGACATGCAGGTCAGAGGATCTTAACAAGAGGGTTTAAATGCCCCTTAGAATAGGCTTGCAGGTCGCAGTAGCTTAACAAGACAGTTTAAATGCCCCTTGGAAGAGACGTGTAGGTCGCAGTAGCTTATCAAGACGGTTTAAATGCCCCGTGGATAAGTGGTGGAGGTTACAGTAGCTTAACAAGACGGTTTAAATGCCACTTGGAAGAGAAGTGCAAATTACAGTAGCTTAACAAGACGGTTTAAATGCCCCTTGGAAGAGATGTGCAGGTCGCAGTAGCTTAACAAGATGGTTTAAATGCCCCTTGGAAGAGCGGTGGATTTCGCAGAAGCTTAACACGATGGTTTAAATGCCCCTTGGAAGAGACATGCAGGTTGCAGCAGCTTAAAAAGACGGTTTAAATGCCACTTGGAAGAGACGTGCAGGTCGCAGTAGCTTAACAAGACGGTTTAAATGCCGCTTGGAAAAGTGGTGGAGGTTACAGTAGCTTAACAAGATGGTTTAAATGCCACTTGGAAGAGACGATCAAGTCGCAGGAGCTTAAAAAGAAGGTTTAAATGCGCCATGGAAGAGAACTGCAGGTCGCAGTAGCATAACAAGACGGTTTAAATTCCCCTTGGAAGAGACATGCAGGTCACAGTAGCTTAACAAGACGGTTTAAATGCCCCTTGGAAGAGACGTGCAGGTAGCAGTAGCTTAACAAGACGTTTTAAATGCCCCTTGGAAGAGACCTGCAGGTAGCAGTAGCTTAAAAAGAAGGTTTAAATGCCCCTTGGAAGAGACGAGCAGGTCGCAGTAGCTTAACAAGACGGTTTAAATTGGCCTTGGAAGAGACATGCAGGTCACAGTTGCTTAATCAGATGGTTTAAATGCCCCTTGGAAGAGATGTGCAGGTCGCAGTAGCTTAACAAGATGGTTTAAATGCCCCTTGGAAGAGCGGTGGAGGTCGCAGTAGCTTATCACGATGGTTTAAATGCCCCTTGGAAGAGACATGCAGGTTGCAGAGGCTTAACAAGACGGTTTAAATGCCCCTTGGAAGAGACATGCAGGTTGCAGTAGCTTAACAAGACGGTTTAAATGCCCCTTGGAAAAGTGGTGGAGGTTACAGTAGCTTAAAAAGATGGTTTAAATGCCCCTTGGAAGAGACGATCAAGTCGCAGGAGCTTAAAAAGAGGGTTTAAATGCACCTTAGAATAGGCTTGCAGGTCGCAGTAGCTTAACAATACAGTTTAAATGCCCCGTGGAAGAGACGTGCAGGTCTCAGTAGCTTAATAAGACGGTTTAAATGCCCCTTGGAAGAGACGAGCAAGTCGCAGTAGCTTAACAAGACGGTTTAAATGCCCCTTGGAAGTGACGTGCAGGTAGCAGTAGCTTAACAAGACGGTTTAAATCCCCCTTGGAAGAGACATGCAGGTCGCAGGATCTTAACAAGACGGTTTAAATGCACCTTGGAAGAGACATGCAGGTCGCAGTACCTTAACAAGACGGTTTAAAAGCCCCTTGGAAGAGACGTGCAGGTAGCAGTAGCTTAACAAGATGGTTTAAATCCCCCTTGGAAGAGACATGCAGGTCGCAGGATCTTAACAAGAGGGTTTAAATGCCCCTTAGAATAGGCTTGCAGGTCGCAGTAGCTTAACAGTACAGTTTAAATGCCCCGTGGAAGAGACGTGCAGGTAGCAGTAGCTTAATAAGACGGTTTAAATGCCCTTTGGAAGTGACGTGCAGGTAGCAGTAGCTTAACAAGACGGTTTAAATCCCCCTTGGAAGAGACATGCAGGTCGCAGGATCTTAACATGAGGGTTTAAATGCCCCTTAGAATAGGCTTGCAGGTCGCAGTAGCTTAACAATACAGTTTAAATGCCCCATGGAAGAGAGGTGGAGGTCGCAGTAGCTTAACAAGACGGTTTAAATGCCCCTTGGAAGAGACGTGCAAGTCGCAGTAGCTTAAAAAGACGGTTTAAATGGGCCTTGGAAGAGACGTGCAGGTCGCAGTAGCTTAACAAGACTGTTTAAATGCCCCTTGGAAGAGACGAGCAGGTCGCAGTAGCTTAACAAGAGGCTTTAAATGGTCCTTGGAAGAGACGTGCAGGTCACAGTAGCTTAACAAGACGGTTTAAATGCCCCTTGGAAGAGCGGTGGAGGTCGCAGTAGCTTAACACGATGGTTTAAATGCCCCTTGGAAGAGACATGCAGGTCGCAGCAGCTTAAAAAGACGGTTTAAGTGCCCCTTGGAAGAGACGTGCAGGTCGCAGAGGCTTAACAAGACGGTTTAAATGCCCCTTGGAAGAGGCATGCAGGTCGCAGTAGCTTAACAAGACGGTTTAAAAGCCCCTTGGAAGAGAAGTGCAAGTCGCAGTAGCTTAAAAGACGGTTTAAATGCCCATTGGAAAAGTGGTGGAGGTTACAGTAGCTTAACAAGATGGTTTAAATGCCCCTTGGAAGAGACGTGCAGGTCGAAGTAGCTTAAAAAGAAGGTTTAAATGCCCCTTGGAAGAGAAGTGCAGGTTGCAGTAGCTTAACAAGACACTTTAAATGCCCCTTGGAAGAGACGTGCAGGTAGCAGTAGATTAACAAGACACTTTAAATGCCCCTTGGAAAAGACATGCAGGTCGCAGTAGCTTAACAAGATGGTTTAAATACCCCTTGGAAGAGACATGCAGGTCGCAGTAGCTTAACAAGACGGTTTAAATCCCCCTTGGAAGAGACATGCAGGTCGCAGTAGCTTAAAAAGAAGGTTTAAATGTCCCTTTGAAGAGACGAGCAGGTCGCAGTAGCTAAACAAGACGGTTTAAATGCCCCTTGGAAGTGCGGTGGAGATCGCAGTAGCTTAACAAGACGGTTTAAATGCCCCTTGGAAGAGACATGCAGGTCACAGCACCTTAACAAGACGGTTTAAATGCCCCTTGGAAGAGACGTGGAGGTCGCAGTAGCTTAACAAGACGGTTTAAATGCCCTTTGGAAGAGACATGCAGGTCGCAGTAGCTTAACAAAGCGTTTTAAATGCCCCTTGGAAGTGCTGTGGAGGTCGCAGTAGCTTAACAAGATGGTTTAAATGCCCCTTGGAAGTGCGGTGGAGGTCGCAGTAGCTTAACAAGATGGTTTAATTGCCCCTTGGAAGAGACATGCAGGTCGCAGCAGCTTAACAAGACGGTTTAAATGCCCCTTGGAAGAGACGTGCAGGTCGCAGTGGCTTAACATGAGGGTTTAAATGCCCCTTGGAAGAGACGTGGAGGTCGCAGTAGATTAACAAGACGGTTTAAATGCACCTTGGAAGAGACGTGCAGATCGCAGTAGCATAAAAAGACGGTTTAAATGCACCTTGGAAGAGACGTGCAGGTCGCAGTAGCTTAACAAGACAGTTTAAATGCCCCTTGAAAGAGACGTGCAGGTCGCAGTAGCTTAACAAGACGGTTTAAATGCCCCTTGGAAGAGCGGTGGAGATCGCAGTAGCTTAACAAGACGGTTTAAATGCCCCTTGGAAGAGACATGCAGGTCACAGCACCTTAAAAAGACGGTTTAAAGGACCCTTGGAAGAGACGTGGAGGTCGCAGTAGCTTAACAAGACGGTTTAAATGCCCCTTGGAAGAGACATGCAGGTCGCAGTAGCTTAACAAAGCATTTTAAATGCCCCTTGGAAGTGCTGTGGAGGTCGCAGTAGCTTAACAAGACGGTTTAAATGCCCCTTGGAAAAGTGGTGGAGGTTACAGTAGCTTAAGAAGACGGTTTAAATGCCCCATGGAAGAGACGTGCAAGTCGCAGTAGCTTAACAAGACGGTTTAAATGCCCCTTGGAATAGACGTGCAGGTAGCAGTAGCTTAACAAGACGGTTTACATCCCCCTTGGAAGAGACATGCAAGTCGCAGTGTCTTAACAAGAGGGTTTAAATGCCCCTTAGAATAGGCTTGCAGGTCGCAGTAGCTTAACAATACAGTATAAATGCCCCTCTGAAGAGACGTGCAGGTCGCAGTAGCTTAATAAGACGGTTTAAATGCCCCTTGGAAGAGACGTGCAGGTCGCAGTAGCTTAACAAGACAGTTTAAATGCCCCTTGACAGAGATGTGCAGGTCGCAGTAGCTTAACAAGACGGTTTAAATGCCCCTTGGAAGTGCGGTGGAGGTCGCAGTAGCTTAACAAGATGGTTTAAATGCCCCTTGGAAGAGACATGCTGGTCGCAGCAGCTTAACAAGACGGTTTAAATGCCTGTTGGAAGAGACATGCAGGTCGCAGTAGCTTAACAAGACGGCTAAATGCCCCTTGGAAGAGACGTGCAGGTCGCAGTAGCTTAACAAGATGGTTTAAATGCCCCATGGAAAGGTGGTGGAGGTTACAGTAGATTAACAAGAAGGTTAAATGCACCTTGGAAGAGACGTGCAGGTCGCAGTAGCTTAAAAAGACGGTTTAAATGCACCTTGGAAGAGACGTGCAGGTTGCAGTAGCTTAACAAGACTGTTGAGATGCCCCTTGGAAAAGTGGTGGAGGTTACATTAACTTAACAAGACGGTTTAAATGCCCCTTGGAAGTGACGTTCAAGTCACAGTAGCTTAAAAAGACGGTTTAAATGCGCCTTGGAAGAAATGTGCAGGTCGCAGTAGCTTAATAAGACAGTTTAAATGCCCCTTGGAAGAGAGGTGGAGGTCGCAGTAGCTTAACAAGACAGTTTAAATGCCCCTTGGAAGAGACGTGCAGGTCGCAGTAGCTTAACAAGAGGGTTTAAATGCCCCTTTCAAGAGACGAGCAGGTCGCAGGAGCTTAATAAGAGGGTTTAAATGCCCCTTGGAAGAGACGTTCAAGTCACAGTAGCGTAAAAAGACTGTATAAATGCGCCATGGAAGAGACGTGCAGGTCGCAGAAGCTTAACAAGATGGTTTAAATGCCCCTTGGAAGAGCGGTGGAGGTCGCAGAAGCTTAACACGATGGTTTAAATGCCCCTTGGAAGAGACATGCAGTTTGCAGCAGCTTAAAAAGACGGTTTAAATGCCACTTGGAAGAGACGTGCAGGTCGCCGAGGCTTAACAAGACGGTTTAAATGCCCCTTTCAAGAGACGTGCAGGTCGCAGGAACTTAACAAGAGGTTATAAATGCCCCTTGGAAGAGACGTGCAGGTCGCAGTAGCTTAACAAGACAGTTTAAATGCTCCTTGGAAGAGCGGTGAAGGTCGCAGTAGCTTAACAAGACAGTTTAAATGCCACTTGGAAGAAACATGCAGGTCGAAGCAGCTTAATAAGACTGTTTAAATGCCCCTAGGAAAAGACGTGCAGGTCGCAGAGGCTTAACAAGACGGTTTAAATGCCCCTTGGAAGAGACATGCAGGTCGCAGTAGCTTAACAAGACGGTTTAAATGCCCCTTGGAAGAGACGTGCAGGTCGCAGTAGCTTAACAAGACGGTTTAAATGCCCCGTGGAAAAGTGGTGGAGGTTACAGTAGCTTAACAAGATGGTTTAAATGCCCCTTGGCAGAGACTTGCAAGTTACAGTAGCTTAACAAGACGGATTAAATGCCCCTTGGAAGAGATGTGCAGGTCGCAGTAGCTTAACAAGATGGTTTAAATGCCCCTTGGAAGAGCGGTGGAGGTCGCAGAAGCTTAACACGATGGTTTAAATGCCCCTTGGAAGAGACATGCAGGTTGCAGCAGCTTAAAAAGACGGTTTAAATGCCACTTGGAAGAGACGTGCAGGTCGCCGAGGCTTAACAAGACGGTTTAAATGCTCCTTGGAAAAGTGGTGGAGGTTACAGTAGCTTAACAAGATGGTTTAAATGCCCCTTGGAAGAGACGATCAAGTCGCAGGAGCTTAAAAAGAAGGTTTAAATGCGCCATGGAAGAGAACTGCAGGTCGCAGTAGCATAACAAGATGGTTTAAATGCCCCTTGGAAGAGCGGTGGAGGTCGCAGTAGCTTAACAAGACGGTTTAAGTGCCCCTTGGAAGAGACATGCAGGTCGCAGTAGCTTAACAAGACTGTTTAAATGCCCCTTGGAAGAGACGTGCAAGTAGCAGTAGCTTAACAAGACTGTTGAGATGCCCCTTGGAAAAGTGGTGGAGGTTACAGTAGCTTAACAAGACGGTTTAATTGCCCCTTGGAAGAGAAGTTCAGGTCACAGTAGCTTAAAAAGACGATTTAAATGCGCCTTGGAAGAGATGTGCAGGTCGCAGTAGCTTAATAAGATGGTTTAAATGCCCCTTGGAAGAGAGGTGGAGGTCGCAGTAGCTTAATGAGACAGTTTAAATGCCCCTTGGAAGAGACGTGCAGGTCACAGTAGCTTAACAAGAAGGTATAAATGCCCCTTTCAAGAGAAGTGCATGTCGCAGGAGTTTAACAAGACGGTTTAAAAGCCCCTTGGAAGAGACGTGCAGGTCGCAGTAGCTTAACAAGAGGGTTTAAATGCCCCTTTCAAGAGACGTGCAGGTCGCAGGAACTTAACAAGAGGTTATAAATGCCCCTTGGAAGAGACGTGCAGGTCGCAGTAGCTTAACAAGACAGTTTAAATGCTCCTTTGAAGAGCGGTGAAGGTCGCAGTAGCTTAACAAGACAGTTTAAATGCCACTTGGAAGAAACATGCAGGTCGAAGCAGCTTAATAAGACTGTTTAAATGCCCCTAGGAAAAGACGTGCAGGTCGCAGAGGCTTAACAAGACGGTTTAAATGCCCCTTGGAAGAGACATGCAGGTCGCAGTAGCTTAACAAGATGGTTTAAATGCCCCTTGGAAGAGACGTGCAGGTCGCAGTAGCTTAACAAGACGGTTTAAATGCCCCGTGGAAAAGTGGTGGAGGTTACAGTAGCTTAACAAGATGGTTTAAATGCCCCTTGGCAGAGACTTGCAAGTTACAGTAGCTTAACAAGACGGATTAAATGCCCCTTGGAAGAGATGTGCAGGTCGCAGTAGCTTAACAAGATGGTTTAAATGCCCCTTGGAATAGCGGTGGAGGTCGCAGAAGCTTAACACGATGGTTTAAATGCCCCTTGGAAGAGACATGCAGGTTGCAGCAGCTTAAAAAGACGGTTTAAATGCCACTTGGAAGAGACGTGCAAGTCGCCGAGGCTTAACAAGACGGTTTAAATGACCCTTGGAAGAGACATGCAGGTCGCAGTAGCTTAACAAGACGGTTTAAAAGCCCCTTGGAAGAGACGTGCAAGTCGCAGTAGCTTAACAAGACGGTTTAAATGCCCCTTGGAAAAGTGGTGGAGGTTACAGTAGCTTAACAAGATGGTTTAAATGCCCCTTGGAAGAGACGATCAAGTCGCAGGAGCTTAAAAAGAAGGTTTAAATGCGCCATGGAAGAGAACTGCAGGTCGCAGTAGCATAACAAGATGGTTTAAATTCCCCTTGGAAGAGACATGCAGGTCGCAGTAGCTTAACAAGACGGTTTAAATGCCCCTTGGAAGAGACGTGCAGGTAGCAGTAGCTTAACAAGACAGTTTAAATGCCCCTTGGAAGAGACGTGCAGGTAGCAGTAGCTTAACAAGACGGTTTAAATTCCCCTTGGAAGAGACGTGCAGGTAGCAGTAGCTTAACAAGACGGTTTAAATCCCCCTTGGAAGAGACATGCAGGTCCCAGTAGCTTAAAAAGAAGGTTTAAATGCCCCTTGGAAGAGACGAGCATGTCGCAGTAGCTTAACAAGACGGTTTAAATTGGCCTTGGAAGAGACATGCAGGTCACAGTTGCTTAACAAGACGGTTTAAATGCCCCTTGGAAGAGACGAGCAGGTTGCAGTTGCTTAACAAGACCGTTTAAATCCCCCTTGGAAGAGAAGTGCAGGTCGCAGGATCTTAACAAGAGGGTTTAAATGCCCCTTAGAATAGACTTGCAGGTTGCAGTAGCTTAACAAGACAGTTTAAATGCCCCTTGGAAGAGACGTGCAAGTCGCAGCAGCTTAAAAAGACGGTTTAAATCCGCCTTGGAAGAGACGTGCAGGTCGCAGTAGCTTAACAAGACGGTTTAAATGCCCCTTGGAAGAGACGTGCAGGTCGCAGTAGCTTAACAAGACGGTTTACATGGCCCTTGGAAGAGACGTGCAGGTCACAGTAGCTTAACAAGATGGTTTAAATCCCCCTTGGAAGAGACGTGCAGGTCGCAGTAGCTTAACAAGATGGTTTAAATGCCCCTTGGAAGAGCGGTGGAGGTCGCAGTAGCTTAACACGATGGATTAAATGCCCCTTGGAAGAGACATGCAGGTCGCAGCAGCTTAAAAAGACGGTTTAAATGCCCCTTGGAAGAGATGTGCAGGTCGCAGAGGCTTAACAAAACGGTTTAAATGACTCTTGGAAGAGGCATGCAGGTCGCCGTAGCTTAACAAGACAGTTTAAAAGCCCCTTGGAAGAGAAGTGCAAGTCGCAGTAGCTTAAAAGACGGTTTAAATGCCCCTTGGAAAAGTGGTGGAGGTTACAGTAGCTTAACAAGATGGTTTAAATGCCCCTTGGAAGAGACGATCAAGTCGCAGGAGCTTAAAAAGAAGGTTTAAATGCGCCTTGGAAGAGAAGTGCAGGTCGCAGAAGCTTAACAAGACGCTTTAAATGCCCCTTGGAATAGAGGAGGAGGTCGCAGTAGCTTAACAAGACGTTTAAATGCCCCTTGGAAGAGACATGCAGGTCGCAGTAGCTTAACAAGAGGGTTTAAATGCCCCTTGGAAGAGACGTGCAGGTCGCAGTAGCTTAACAAGATGGTTTAAATGCCCCTTGGAAGAGCGGTGGAGGTCGCAGTAGCTTAACAAGACGGTTTAAATGCCCATTGGTAGAGACATGCAGGTCGCAGTAGCTTAACAAGACTGTTTAAATGCCCCTTGGAAGAGACGTGCAGGTAGCAGTAGCTTAACAAGACTGTTGAGATGCCCCTTGGAAAAGTGGTGGAGGTTACAGTAGCTTAACAAGACGGTTTAATTGCCCCTTGGAAGAGAAGTTCAAGTCACAGTAGCTTAAAAAGACGATTTAAATGCGCCTTGGAAGAGACTTGCAGGTCGCAGTAGCTTAACAAGACGGTTTAAATGCCCCTTGGAAGAGAGGTGGAGGTCGCAGTAGCTTAATGAGACAGTTTAAATGCCCATTGGAAGAGATGTGCAGGTCACAGTAGCTTAACAAGAAGGTATAAATGCCCCTTTCAAGAGACGTGCAGGTCGCAGTAGCTTAACAAGATTGTTGAGATGCCCCTTGGAATAGTGGTGGAGGTTACAGTAGCTTAACAAGACGGTTTAAATGCCCCTTGGAAAAGACGTTCAAGTCACAGTAGCTTAAAAAGACGGTTTAAATGCGCCTTGGAAGAGACTTGCAGGTCGCAGTAGCTTAACAAGACGGTTTAAATGCCCCTTGGAAGAGACCAGCAGGTCGCAGAAGCTTAACTAGACGCTTTAAATGCCCCTTGGAATTGTGGTGGAGGTTGCAGTAGCTTAACAAGACAGTTTAAATGCCCCTTGGAAGAGACTTGCAGGTCGCAGTAGCTTAACAAGACAGTTTAAATGCCAATTGGAAGAGACGTGCACGTCGCAGTAGCTGAACAAGACGGTTTAAATGCCCCTTGGATGAGCGGTTGAGGTCGCAGTAGCTTAACAAGACAGTTTAAATGCCCCTTGAAAGAGACGTGCAGGTCGCAGTAGCTTAACAAAATGGTTTAAATGCCCCTTGGAAGTGCGGTGGAGGTCGCAGTAGCTTAACAAGACGGTCTAAATGCCCCTTGGAGGAGACATGTAGGTCGCAGCAGCTTAACAAGACGATTTAATTACCCCTTGGAAGAGACGTGCGGGTTGCAGTAGCTTAACAAGACGGTTTAAATGCCCCTTGGAAGAGACATGCAGGTCGCAGTAGCTTAACAAGACGGTTTAGATGCCCCTTGGAAAAGTGGTGGAGGTTACAGAAGCTTAACAAGACTGTTTAAATGCCCCTTGGAAGAGACGAGCAGGTCGCAGAAGCTTAACAATACGCTTTAAATGCCCCTTGGATGAGAGGTGGAGGTCTCAGTAGCTTAAAAAGACAGTTTAAATGCCCCTTGGAAGAGACGTGCAGGACGCAGTAGCTTAACTAGACGGTTTAAATGCCCCTTGGAGGTGCGGTGGAGGTCACAGTAGCCTAACAAGACGGTTTAAATGCCCCTTGAAAGAGACATGCAGGTCGCAGCAGCTTAACAAGATGGTTTAAATGCCCCTTGGAAGAGCCGTGCAGGTCGCAGTAGCTTAACAAGACGGTTGAATTGCCCCTTGGATTAGAGGTGGAGGTCGCAGTAGCTTAACAAGACAGTTTAAATGCCCCTTGGAAGAGACATGCAGGTCGCAGTAGCTTAATAAGACGGTTTAAATGCCCCTTGGAAGAGACGTGCATGTCGCAGTAGCTTAACAAGACGATTTAAATACCCCTTGGAAGAGACGTTCAGGTCGCAGTAGCTTAACAAGACGCTTTAAATGCCCCTTGCAAGAGACGTGCAGGTCGCAGTAGCTTAACAAGATGGTTTAAATGCCCCTTGGATGATCGGTGGAGGTCGCAGTAGCTTAACAAGACGGTTTAAATGCCCCTTGGAAAAGACGTTCAGTTCGCAGTAGCTTAACAAGATGTTTTAAATGTCCCTTGGAAGAGACATGCAGGTCGTAGAAGCTTAACAAGACGGTATAAATGCCCCTTGGAAAAGACTTGCTGGTCGCAGTAGCCTACCAAGAGGGTTTAAATGGCCCTTCGAAGAGAAGTGTGGGTCGCAGTAACTTAACAAGACGTTTAAATGCCCCTAGGAAGAGCGGTGGAGGTCGCAGTGGCTTAAAAAGACGGTTTAAATGCCCCTTGGTAGAGACATGCAGGTCGCAGTAGCTTAACAAGACGGTTTAAATGCCCCTTGGAAGAGACGTGCAGGATGCAGTAGCTTAACAAGACGGTTTAAATGCCCCTTGGAAGAGACGAGCAGGGCGCAGTAGCTTACCAAAACGATTTAAATGCCCCATGGAAGAGACGTGCAGTTCGCAGTAGCTTAAAAAGACGGTTTAAATGCCCCATGGAAGAGACGTGCAGGTCACAGTAGCTTACCAAGACGATTTAAATGCACCGTGGAAGAGACGTGCAGGTCACAGTAGCTTATCAAGATAGTTTAAATGCCCCTTGAAAGAGCGGTGGATGTCGCAGTAGCTTAACAAGACAGTTTAAATGCCCCTTGGAAGAGACGTGCAGGTCGCAGTAGCTTAACAAGACGGTTTAAATGTCCCTTGGTAGAGACATGCAGGTCGCAGTAGCTTAACAAGACGGTTTAAATGCCCCAAGGAGTAGACGTGCAGGTCGCAGTAGCTTAACAAGACGGTTTAAATGTCCCTTGGAAGAGACGTGCAAGTCGCAGTAGCTTAAAAAGTCGGTTTAAATGCGCCTTGTAAGAGACGTGCAGGTCGCAGTAGCTTAACAAGACGATTTAAATGCCCCTTGGAAGAGACGAGCAGGTCTCAGTAGCTTAACAAGATGGTTTAAATGCCCCTTGGAAGAGACGTGCAGGTCACAGTAGCTTAACAAGACAGTTTAAATGCCCCTTGGAAGAGCGGTGAAGGTCTCAGTAGCTTAACAAGACAGTTTAAATGCCCATTGGAAGACACATTCAGGTAGCAGCAGCTTAACAACACTGTTTAAATGCCCCTTGGAAGAGACGTGCATGTCGCAGTAGCTTAACAAGACGGTTTAAATGCCCCTTGGAAGAGACGTGCAAGTCGCAGTAGATTAAAAAGACGGTTTAAATGCGCCTTGGAAGAGACGTGCAGGTCGGAGTAGCTTAGCAAGATGGTTTAAATGCCACTTGGAAAAGTGGTGGAGGTTACAGTAGCTTAAAAAGACGGTTTAAATGCCCCTCGGAAGAGACATGCAGGTCGCAGTATCTTAACAAGATGGTTTAAATGCCCCTTGGAAGAGACAAGCAGGTCGCAGTAGCTTAATAAGACAGTTTAAATGCCCCTTGGAAGAGCGGTGGAGGTCGCAGTAGCTTAACAAGACAGCTTAAATGCCCCTTGGAAGAGACATGCAGGTCACAGCAGCTTAACAAGACTGTTTAAATGCCCCTTGGAAGAGGCTTTCAGGTCGCAGTAGCTTAACAAGACAGTTTAAGTGCCCCTTGGAAGAGCGGTGGAGGTCACAGTAGCTTAACAAGACGGTTTAAATGCCCCTTGGAAGAGGCTTGCAAGTCGCAGTAGCTTACCAAGACAGTTTAAATGCCCCTTGAAAGAGCGGTGGATGTCGCAGTAGCTTAACAAGACAGTTTAAATGCCCCTTGGAAGAGACATGCAGGTCGCAGTAGCTGAGCAAGACAGTTTAAATGCCCCTTGGAAGAGACATGCAGGTCGCAGTAGCTTAACAAGATGGTTTAAATGTCCCTTGGTAGAAACATGCAGGTCGCAGCAGCTTAACAAGACGGTTTAAATGCCCCATGGAGGAGACGTGCAGGTCACAGTAGCTTAACAAGACCGTTTAAATGTCCCTTGGAAGAGACGTGCAAGTCTCAGTAGCTTAAAAAGACGGTTTAAATGCGCCTTGGAAGAGACGTGCAGGTCGCAGTAGCTTACCAAGATTGTTTGAATGCCCCTTGGAAGAGACGTGCAAGTCGCAGAGGCTTAACAAGACAGTTTAAATCCCCCTTGGAAGAGACGTGCAGTTCGCAGTAGCTTAACAAGAGTGTTTAAATGACCCTTGGAAGAGTCTTGCAGTTAGCAGTAGCTTACCAAGACGGTTTAAATGCCCCTTTGAAGAGACGTGCAGGTCGCAGTAGCTTAACAAGACGGTTTAAATGCCCCTTGGAAGAGACGAGCAGGTCACAGTAGCTTACCAAGATGGTTTAAATGCCCCTTGGAAGAGACGTGTAGGTCGCAGTAGCTTAACAAGAGGGTGTAAATACCCCTTGGAAGAGGCTTGCAGGTCGTAGAAGCTTACCAAGACGGTTTAATTGCCCCTTGGAAGAGACGTGCTGGTCGCAGTAGCTTAACAAGAAGGTTTAAATGCCCCTTGGAAGAGACGTGCAGTTCGCATTAGCTAAACAAGACTGTTTAAATGCCGCTTGGAAGAGACGTGCAGGTCGCAGTAGCTTAACAAGACGGTTCAAATGCCCCATTGAAGAGACGTGCAGGTCGCAGTAGCTTAACAAGACGGTTTAAATGCCCCTTGGAAAAGTGCTGGAGGTTACAGTAGCTTAACAAGAAGGTTTAAATGCCCCTTGGAAGAGACGTGCAAGTCGCAGTAGCTTAGCAAGACGATTTAAATGCCCCTTGGAAGAGACGTGCAGTTCGCAGTAGCTTACCAAGACGGTTTAAATGTCCCTTGGAAGAGACGTGCAGGTCGCAGTAGCTTAACAAGACGGTTTAAATGCCCCTTGGTAGAGACATGCAGGTCGCAGTAGCTTAACAAGACGGTTCAAATGCCCCATTGAAGAGACGTGCAGGTCGCAGTAGCTTAACAAGACGGTTTAAATGCCCCTTGGAAAAGTGCTGGAGGTTACAGTAGCTTAACAAGAAGGTTTAAATGCCCCTTGGAAGAGACGTGCAAGTCGCAGTAGCTTAACAAGACTGTAACGGGTCCGGGAGGCGGAACCTCTGAGCTACTATACAAGGGGGCGGCCCTTGTAAGGGAGCGGGTGGCAGTCTCTGGATGAACGGACAGGGAGATACGGCAAGTGATCAGGGCAGTCTCTGGGTGAACGGACAGGGAGATACGGCAAGTGATCAGGGCAGTCTCTGGGTAAGGGGTAGGTACGACCTGTGATGGCAGAGCCTCCGGGCTGGCAGGCAGGCAGGTAACGGAGAAGCGCTCCCAGGTGAGCGGGCAAGAGTCTCTGGAATAGCTGGTGGTCACCGCACGTGACAACGGGACCTCCGGGCTGGCAAGCAGGCAGGTAACGGAGATGCGCTCCCAGGTGAGCGGGCAAGAGTCTCTGAGATAGCTGGTGGTCACAGCACGTGACAACGGAGCCTCCGGGCTGGCAAGCAGGCAGGTAACGGAGAAGCGCTCCCAGGTGAGCGGGCAAGCTGGTCCATAGACAGACTGACCGGAGTAGTAAGGCAGACCGTCGGACCTCAGGCAAGCAGGCAGGTAGCTGATATGCGCTCCCAGGTGAGCGGGCAGGCTGGTCCTTAGACAGACTGACAGGAGTAGTAAGGCAGACCGTCGGACCTCAGACTGGCAGACAGGTAACAAGTATTCAGGCAGGAATCAGGCAGGTAACTGGCAGGTAACTGGCAGGTAACTGGCAGGTAACTGGCAACGGGACCTGAGGGCTGAAGCACAGGTGAGACACAGGTGCAAACAACATTGCTCGGGCACCTCCATTTTGGAGGAGGTGCCTTATATATGATGAAGTCCTCCGGCCATTGGCCGGGGACTCCTTAGGACGGCGCGCGCGGCCCCTTTAAGAGGAGGGGAGCGCGCGCGCGCGCGCCCTAAGCACAGGTGCCGGGAAGGAGCGCGCGCTGAGAGCAGAGCGGGAGGAGGACGCCGGGCACGGAGCAGAGCAGGAGAAGGACGCCGGGACGGAGCGCGCGCTGACAGCAGAGCGGTGAGGAGAGCAGCGTCCCTGCCTAGCAGAGGGCAGGGACGCCAGCGCTACAGTACCCCCCCCTTTAGGCCCCCCCTTTTTTAGGCCAGACAGAAATTTAGCTAGGATGAGAGGGGCATGGATATTCTCCCGGGGCTCCCACGTTCTCTCCTCAGGACCAAACCCCCTCCAATCTACCAAGAAAAAGGTCTTTCCTCTTACCCTTTTGCTGGCAAGAATGTTCTCTACCTCAAACTTGTCCTCAGCAGAAACCAGAGCAGAAGGCGTACCTAAAGACTTAGAAAAAGAGTTAAGTACCACAGGTTTGAGGAGAGATACATGGAAGGAGTTAGGGATCCGTAAGTTGGCCGGGAGTTTCAATTTATAGGCTACCGGGTTGATCTGACCGATGACCACCAGTGGGCCGATGAACCGAGACCCTAACTTATAGGAAGGGATCTTGAGTCGGACATATTTGGACGAGAGCCAGACTTTATCCCCAGGACGGAATTGAGGAGGGTCCATCGCTAAATGCTGCCAGGGGGCAGCAGGTACTGGCAGAGGAAGAAGGCGGCCGGCCGACAGGTGTCTCGGAACTTTGTTGCGGGCGCAGGACACACAGGTAGAAACAAAGTCCATAACATCCTTGTGCAGGTTAGGCCACCAGTAGTGTCGGGTAATGAGCTGGAGGGTCTTTTTCCGACCGGCGTGGTCAGCTAGTTTAGACGAATGACCCCAGTGTAGGATTCTCTCCCGATCAGGTACCAATACGAACGTCTTACCAGGAGGGAGACAATTTAGACTCACGGGAGCCACCTGCATTACTCTGGCGGGATCGATGGGGCAGTCACATGGTCTATGAGGTGGTGATGTCTCTGCCTCCTCCTTAACAAAGACATCAGCACTAGACCAATAAGGAACCGGAAGTCCAGGTAGATTAGCTGGGATAGGAGAGGGACGGACGGAATGGACGGGAACCAGGCAGGTTTTATGACAGGCCTGTCCCCAGTGAAGGACTTCTCCGGTTTGCCAGTCAAGCACGGGTGCATGTCTCTGGAGCCAAGGCAGACCTAGCAAGAGGGCGTGAGGGAGACCAGGCAGAACGTGAAAGGAGATACTCTCTGAATGCAGCATTCCCACCTGCAGAGTAATGGATTCGGTGATGAATTGGATGGGGCGAGGTAAGAGGCCCCCATCCACGGCAACAACAGACAAGGGTACAGCCAGAGGTTTGGTGGGGATGCGGAATTTCTCCACCAGAGACTGTGAAATAAGATTTCCGGCTGCTCCAGAGTCAAGTTGGGCTAGTTCGGAATAACGATTCTCCCCGCAGATGATTGAGACTGACAACAGCAGGGATGGAGAGGATTTATTTTTGTCTAGATCGACCCCTCTGAGTGAACCTAGATACAGGCGTTCTCCTGACCTCTCCGGGCAGGCACGGATCAGATGCTCCTTACTGCCACAGTAGAAGCAGCTCCCCTCGGCACGGCGGAAATCCTGACGGGATTTGACCATCTTGGTCTGGTCGACCTGCATAGGCTCAGGAGAGTGTACCTGGGGAGAAACGGAAGGAATGACGGGTTCCTGGAAAGTAGGAGCTAAACGTGGAATCCTTCCCTCACGGGTGACCTCTTTGGCACGCTCCTGGAACCGTAGGTCAATCCGGGTGGCAAGGGTTATTAGATCATCGAGAGTGGTAGGAATGTCCCGACCAGCAAGTTCATCTTTAATACGGCCGGACAGACCCTCCCAGAAGACGGATACCAGGGCTTCGTTATCCCAGGCCAGCTCCGAGGCAAGGGTACGGAACCGTATGGCATATTGGCCCACGGTGAGGCTTCCCTGACGGAGGCGAAGCAGAGAAGATGCGGATGAGGTCCTCCGTCCGGGTTCGTCGAAGGCTTTCCGGAAAGCCATGAGAAAGGCAGGCAAGTCGGACACTAGGGGGTCTCCTCTCTCCCATAGAGGATTTAGCCAGGCCAGGGCCTCCCCGGTGAGATGGGACATGATAAAGGCAATTTTGGCTCGGTCGGAGTTAAACTGGTGGGACAATAGTTCAAAATGCAGGGTGCACTGATTTATGAAGCCCCGAGCCAGGACGGAGTCGCCTCCGAAGCGAGGAGGTGCAGAGAGCCGGGGTCCGGAAAAGGATACCATGGTACTGGCCGTAGTTGCAGGATCAGGCAGGGTGTTCAGGCGAGTATTAACATTCCGCAGATGACCCAGGATGGCCTCCTGTTGGGACTTCTGACGGGACAGTTCAAGACAGAGGTCCGAGAGCGAGGGAGCTTGGGTGCCACCGGGTTCCATGGCCCGAGCAAACTGTAACGGGTCCGGGAGGCGGAACCTCTGAGCTACTATACAAGGGGGCGGCCCTTGTAAGGGAGCGGGTGGCAGTCTCTGGATGAACGGACAGGGAGATACGGCAAGTGATCAGGGCAGTCTCTGGGTGAACGGACAGGGAGATACGGCAAGTGATCAGGGCAGTCTCTGGGTAAGGGGTAGGTACGACCTGTGATGGCAGAGCCTCCGGGCTGGCAGGCAGGCAGGTAACGGAGAAGCGCTCCCAGGTGAGCGGGCAAGAGTCTCTGGAATAGCTGGTGGTCACCGCACGTGACAACGGGACCTCCGGGCTGGCAAGCAGGCAGGTAACGGAGATGCGCTCCCAGGTGAGCGGGCAAGAGTCTCTGAGATAGCTGGTGGTCACAGCACGTGACAACGGAGCCTCCGGGCTGGCAAGCAGGCAGGTAACGGAGAAGCGCTCCCAGGTGAGCGGGCAAGCTGGTCCATAGACAGACTGACCGGAGTAGTAAGGCAGACCGTCGGACCTCAGGCAAGCAGGCAGGTAGCTGATATGCGCTCCCAGGTGAGCGGGCAGGCTGGTCCTTAGACAGACTGACAGGAGTAGTAAGGCAGACCGTCGGACCTCAGACTGGCAGACAGGTAACAAGTATTCAGGCAGGAATCAGGCAGGTAACTGGCAGGTAACTGGCAGGTAACTGGCAGGTAACTGGCAACGGGACCTGAGGGCTGAAGCACAGGTGAGACACAGGTGCAAACAACATTGCTCGGGCACCTCCATTTTGGAGGAGGTGCCTTATATATGATGAAGTCCTCCGGCCATTGGCCGGGGACTCCTTAGGACGGCGCGCGCGGCCCCTTTAAGAGGAGGGGAGCGCGCGCGCGCGCGCCCTAAGCACAGGTGCCGGGAAGGAGCGCGCGCTGAGAGCAGAGCGGGAGGAGGACGCCGGGCACGGAGCAGAGCAGGAGAAGGACGCCGGGACGGAGCGCGCGCTGACAGCAGAGCGGTGAGGAGAGCAGCGTCCCTGCCTAGCAGAGGGCAGGGACGCCAGCGCTACAAAGACGATTTAAATGGCCCTTGGAAGAGACGTGCAGTTCGCAGTAGCTTACCAAGACGGTTTAAATGGCCCTTGGAAGAGACGTGCAGGTCACAGTAGCTTATCAAGATAGTTTAAATGCCCCTTGAAAGAGCGGTGGATGTCGCAGTAGCTTAACAAGACAGTTTAAATGCCCCTTGGAAGAGACGTGCAGGTCGCAGTAGCTTAACAAGACGGTTTAAATGTCCCTTGGTAGAGACATGCAGGTCGCAGTAGCTTAACAAGACGGTTTAAATGCCCCAAGGAGGAGACGTGCAGGTCGCAGTAGCTTAACAAGACGGTTTAAATGTCCCTTGGAAGAGACGTGCAAGTCGCAGTAGCTTAAAAAGTCGGTTTAAATGCGCCTTGTAAGAGACGTGCAGGTCGCAGTAGCTTAACAAGACGGTTTAAATGCCCCTTGGAAGAGACGTGCAGGTCACAGTAGCTTAACAAGACAGTTTAAATGCCCCTTGGAAGAGCGGTGAAGGTCTCAGTAGCTTAACAAGACAGTTTAAATGCCCCTTGGAAGACACATTCAGGTAGCAGCAGCTTAACAAGACTGTTTAAATGCCCCTTGGAAGAGACGTGCATGTCGCAGTAGCTTAACAAGACGGTTTAAATGCCCCTTGGAAGAGACGTGCAGGTCAGAGTAGCTTAGCAAGACGGTTTAAATGCCACTTGGAAAAGTGGTGGAGGTTACAGTAGCTTAAAAAAACGGTTTAAATGCCCCTTGGAAGAGACGTGCAGGTCGCAGTAGCTTAACAAGACGGTTTAAATGCCCCTTGGAAGAGACGTGCAGGTCGCAGTAGCTTAACAAGACAGTTTAAATGCCCCTTGAAAGAGACGTGCAGGTCGCAGAAGCTTATCAAGACAGATTAAATGCCCCTTGCAAGAGACGTGCAGGTCGCAGTAGCTTAACAAGACGGTTTAAATGCCTCTTGGAAGAGACGTGCAGGTCGCAGTAGCTTAGCAAGATGGTTTAAATGCCACTTGGAAGAGCGGTGGAGGTCGCAGTAGCTTAACAAGACGGTTTAAATGCCCCTTGGAAAAAACTTGCAGGTCGCAGTAGCTTAACAAGATGTTTTATATGCCCCTTGGAAAAGAAGTGCTTGTCGCAGTAGCTTAACAAGACGGTATAAATTCCCCTTGGAAGAGGCTTGCAGGTCGCAGTAGCTTACCAAGACGGTTTAAATGGCCCTTGGAAGAGACGTGCAGGTCGCAGTAACTTAACAAGACGGTTTAAATGCCCCCTTGGAAGAGCGGTGGAGGTCGCAGTAGCTTAACAAGACGGTTTAAATGCCCCTTGGAAGAGACATGCAGGTCGCAGCAGCTTAACAAGATTGTTTAAACGCCCCTTGGAAGAGACGTGCTGGTCGCAGTAGCTTAACAAGACGGTTTAAATGCCATTTGGAAGAGCGGTGGAGGTCGCAGTAGCTTAACAAGACAGTTTAAATTTCCCTTGGAAGAGACGTGCAGGTCACAGTAGCTTAATAAGACGGTTTAAATGCCCCTTGGAATAGGCTTGCAGGTCGCAGTAGCTTACCAAGACGGTTTAAATGCCCCTTGGAAGAGACGAGCAAGTTGCAGTAGCTTAACAAGACAGTTTAAATGCCCCTTGGAAGAGCGGTGGAGGTCGCAGTAGCTTAACAATATGGTTTAAATGCCAATTGGAAGAGACATGCAGTTCGCAGCAGTTTAACAAGACGGTTTAAATGCCCCTTGGTAGAGACGTGCAGGTCGCAGTGGCTTAAAAAGACGGTTTAAATGCCCTTTGGAAGAGACATTTAGGTCGCAGTAGCTTAATAAGACGGTTTAAATGTCCCTTGGAAGAGACGTGCATGTCGCAGTAGATTAACAAGACGGTTTAAAGGCCCCTTGGAAGAGACGTGCAGGTCGCAGTAGCTTAACAAGATGGATTAAGTGCCACTTGGAAGAGCGGTGGAGGTCGCAGTAGCTTAACAAGACAGTTTAAATGCCCCTTGGAAGCGAAGTGCAGGTCGCAGTAGCTTAACAAGAGGGTTTAAATGCCCCGTGGAATAGGCTTGCAGGTCGCAGTAGCTTAACAAGACGGTTTAAATGCCCCTTGTAAGAGACGTGCAGGTCACAGTAGCTTAACAAGACGGTTTAAATCCCCCTTGGAAGAGACGTGCAGGTCGCAGTAGCTTAACAAGACGGTTTAAATCCCCCTTGGAAGAGATGTGCAGGTCGCAGTAGCTTTATAGGACGGTTTAAATGTCCCTTGGAAGAGACGTGCATGTCGCAGTAGCTTAACAAGACGGTTTAAATGCCCCTTGTAAGAGACGTGCAGGTCACAGTAGCTTAACAAGACGGTTTAAATCCCCCTTGGAAGAGATGTGCAGGTCGCAGTAGCTTTATAGGACGGTTTAAATGTCCCTTGGAAGAGACGTGCATGTCGCAGTAGCTTAACAAGACGGTTTAAATGCCCCTTGGAAGACACGTGCAGGTCGCAGTAGCTTAACAAGACGGATTAAGTGCCACTTGGAAGAGCGGTGGAGGTCACAGTAGCTTAACAAGACAAATTAAATGCCCCTTGGAAGCGAAGTGCAGGTCGCAGTAGCTTAACAAGACGGTTTAAATGCCCCTTGGAAGAGACGTGCAGGTCGCAGTAGCTTAACAAGATGGTTTAAATCCCCCTTGGAAGAGACGTGCAGGTCGCAGTAGCTTAACAAGAGGGTTTAAATGCCCCTTGGAATAGGCTTGCAGGTCACAGTAGCTTAACAAGATTGTTTAAATGCCCTTTGGAAGAGCGGTGGTGGTCGCAGTAGCTTAACAAGATGGTTTAAATGCCCCTTGTGAAAGACGTGCATTTCGCAGTGGCTTATCAAGACGGTTTAAGTGCCCCGTGGAAGAGACGTGCAGGTCGCAGTGTCTTAACAAGATGGTTTAAATGTCCCTTGGAAGAGACATGCAAGTCTCAGTGGCTTAACAAGACGGTTAAAATGCCCCTTGGAAGAGACGTGCAAGTCTCAGTGGCTTAACAAGATTGTTTAAATGCCCCTTGGAAGAGACGTGCAGGGCGTAGTAGCTTTACAAGATGGTTTAAATGCCCCTTGGAAGAGACGTGCAGGTCGCAGTTGCTTAACAAGACGGTTTAAATGCCCCTTGGAATAGGCTTGCAAGTCGCAGTAGCTTACCAAGACAGTTTAAATGCCCCTTGGAACAGACGTGCAGGTCGCAGTAGCTTAACAAGATGGTTTAAATGGCCCTTGGAAGAGAGGTGGAGGTCGCAGTAGCTTAACAAGACAGTTTAAATGCCCCTTGGAACAGACGTGCAGGTCGCAGTAGCTTAACAAGATGGTTTAAATGTACCTTAGAGGAGACGTGCAGGTCGCAGTAGCTTAAAAAGACGGTTTAAATGCCCCTTGCAAGAGACGTGCAGTTCGCAGTAGCTTATCAAGATGGTTTAAATGCCCCTTAGAAAAGGATTGCAGGTCGCAGTAGCTTACCAAGACGGTTTAAATCCCCGTTGGAAGAGGCTTGCAGGTCGCAGTAGGTTACCAAGACGGTTTAAATGGCCGTTGGAAGAGACGTGCAGGTCGCAGTAGCTTAACAAGACTATTTAAATGCCCCTTGGAAGAGACATGCAGGTCGCAGCAGCTTATCAAGACTGTTTAAATGCCCCTTGGAAGAGACGTGCAGGTCACAGTAGCTTAACAAGACAGTTTAAATGCCCCTTGGTGGAGACATGCAGGTCGCAGTAGCTTAACAAGACGGTTTAAATGCCCCTTGGAGGAGACGTGCAGGTCGCAGTAGCTTAACAAGACGGTTGAAATGCCCCTTGGAAAAGTGGTGGAGATTACAGTAGCTTAACAAGATGGTTTAAACGACCCCTTGGAAGAAACGTGCAGGTCGCAGTAGCTTAACAAGACGGTTTAAATGCCCCTTGGAAAAGTGGTGGAGATTACAGTAGCATAACAAGACGGTTTAAATGCCCCTTGGAAGAGACGTGCAGGTCCCAGTAGCTTAACAAGACGGTTTAAATGCCCCTTGGAAGAGACATGCAGGTCGCAGTAGCTTAACAAGACGGTTTAAATGCCCCTTGGAAGAGACGTGCAGGTCGCAGTAGCTTAACAAGACAGTTTAAATGCCCCTTGGAAGAGACCTGCAGGTCGCAGTAGCTTAACAAGACAGTTTAAATGCCCCTTGGAAGAGGCTTGCAGGTCGCAGTAGCTTAACAAGACGGTTTAAATGCCCCTTGGAAGAGACGTGCAGGTCGCAGTTGTTTAACAAGACGGTTTAAATGCCCCTTGGAAGAGACATGCAGGTCGCAGCAGCTTAAAAAGACGGTTCAAATTCCCCTTGGAAGAGACATGCAGGTCGCAGTAGCTTAACAAGACGGTTTAAATGCCCCTTGGAAGAGACATGCAGGTCGCAGTAGCTTAAAAAGACTGTTGAAATGCCCCATGGAAGAGAGGTGGAGGTTGCAGTAGCTTAACAAGACAGTTTAAATGCCCCTTGGAACAGACGTGCAGGTCGCAGTAGCTTAACAAGACGGTTTAAATGCACCTTGGAAGACAAGTGCAGGTCGCAGTATCTTACCAAGACAATTTAAATGCCCCTTGGAAGAGAGGTGGAGGTCGCAGTAGCTTAACAAGACAGTTTAAATGCCCCTTGGAAGAGACGTGCAGGGCGCAGTATCTTAACAAGACGGTTTAAATGTCCCTTGGAAGAGCGGTGGAGGTCGCAGTAGCTTAAGAAGACAGTTTAAATGCCCCTTGAAAGAGACGCGCAGGTCGCAGTAGCTTAACAAGACCGTTTAAATGCCCCTTGGAAGTGCGGTGGATGTCGCAGTAGCTTAACAAGACGGTTTAAATGCCCCTTGGAAGAGACATGCAGGTCGCAGTAGCTTAACAAGACAGTTTAAATGCCCCTTGGAAAAGTGGTGGAGGTTACAGTAGCTTAACAAGACAGTTTAAATGCCCCTTGGAAAAGTGGTGGAGGTTACAGTAGCTTAACAAGACAGTTTAAATGCCCCTTGGAACAGACATGCAAGTCGCAGTAGCTTAAAAAGACGGTTTAAATGACCCTTGGAAGAGACATGCAGGTCGCAGAAGCTTAACAAGACGGTTTAAATGCCCATTGGAAGTGTGGTGGAGGTCGCAGTAGCTTAACAAGACGGTTTAAATGCCCCTTGGAAGAGACATGCAGGTCGCAGTAGCTTAACAAAGCGTTTTTAAATTCCCCTTGAAAGAGACGTGCAGGTCGCAGTAGCTTAACAAGACGGTTTAAATGCCCCTTGGAAAAGTGGTGGAGGTTACAGTAGATTAAGAAGACGGTTTAAATGCCCCTTGGAGGAGACGTGCAAGTCGCAGTAGCTTAACAAGACTGTTGAAATGCCCGTTAGAAGAGACGTGCAGGTGGCAGAAGCTAAACAAGACAGTTTAAATGCCCCTTGGAAGAGACGTGCAGGTCGCAGTAGCTTAACAAGATGGTTTAAATGCCCCTTGGAAGAGCGGTGGAGGTCGCAGTAGCTTAAGAAGACAGCTTAAATGCCCCTTGGAAGAGATGTGCAGGTTGCAGTAGCTTAACAAGAGGGTTTAAATGCCCCTTGGAAGAGACGTGCAGGTCACAGTAGCTTAACAAGACAGTTTAAATGTCCCTTGGAATAGGCTTGCAGGTCGCAGTAGCTTACCAAGACGATATAAATGCCCCTCAGAAGAGACGTGCAGGTCGCAGTAGCTTAACAAGACGGTTTAAATCCCTCTTGGAAGAGACGTGCAGGTCGCAGTAGTTAGCAAGAGTGTTTAAATGCCCCTTGGAATAGGCTCGCAGGACGCATTAGCTTACCAAGACGGTTTAAATGCCCCTTGGAAAAGTGTTGGAGGTTACGGTATCTTAAAAAGACAGTTTAAATGCCCCTTGGAAGAGACGTGCAGGTCGCAGAAGCTTAACAAGACGGTTTAAATGCCCCTTGGAAGAGACGTGCTGGTTGCAGAAGCTCAACAAGACGGTTTAAATGCCCCTTTGAATAGACTAGCAGGTCCCAGTAGCTTAACAAGACTGTTTAAATGCCCCTTGGAAGAGACGTGCAGGTCGCAGTAGCTTAACAAGTCGGTTTAAATCCCCCTAGGAAGAGACGTGCAGGTCGCAGTAGCTTAACAAGAGGGTTTAAATGCCCCTTGGAATAGGCTTGCAGGTCGCAGTAGCTTACCAATAAGGTTTAAATGCCCCTTGGAAGAGCCGTGCAGGTCGCAGTAGCTTAAAAAGACGGTTTAAATGTCCATTGGAAGAGCGGTGGAGGTCGCAGAAGCTTAACAAGACGGTTTAAATGCCCCTTGGAAGAGACATGCAGTTCGCAGCAGGTCATAAAGACGGTTTAAATGCCCCTTGGAAGAGGCTTGCAAGTCGCAGTAGCTTAACAAGAGGGTTTAAATGCCCCTTCGAAGAGGCTTGCAGGTCGCAGTAGCTTACCAAGACGATTTAAATGCCCCTTGGCAGAGACGTGCAGGTCGCAGTAGCTTAACAGGACAGTTTAAATGCCCCTTGGAAGAGGCTTGCAGGTCGCAGTAGCTTACCAAGACGATTTAAATGTCCCTTGGAAGAGACGTGCAGCTCGCAGTTGCTTAACAAGACAGTTTAAATGCCCCTTGGAAGAGCGGTGGAGGTCGCAGTAGCTTAACAATATGGTTTAAATCCCCCTTGGAAGAGACAAGCAGGTCGCAGCACCTTAACAAGACTGTTTAAATATTCCTTGGAAGAGACGTGCAGGTCGCAGTAGCTTAAAAGACTTTTTAAATGTCCCTTGGTAGAGACATGCAGGTCGCAGTAGCTTAACAAGAAGCTTAAATCCCCCTTGGAAGAGACGTGCAGGTCGCCGCAGCTTAACAAGAGGGTTTAAATGCCCCTTGGAATAGGCTTGCAGGTCACAGTATCTTACCAAGATGGTTTAAATGCCCCTTGAAAGAGGATTGCAGGTCGCAGTAGCTTAACAAGACGGTTTAAATGCCCCTTGGAAGAGTGGTGGAGGTCGCAGTAGCTTAACAAGACAGTTTCAATGCCCCTTGGAAGAGACATGCAGTTCGCAGTAGCTTAATAAGACGGTTTAAATGCCCCTTGGAAGAGATGTGCAGGTCGCAGTAGCTTAATTAGACGGTTTAAATGCCCCTTGGAAGAGAGGTGGAGGTCGCAGTAGCTTAACAAGACAGTTTAAATGCCCCTTGGAAGAGACGTGCAGGTCGCAGTTGCTTAACAAGATGGTTTAAATGCCCCTTGGAATAGGCTTGCAAGTCGCAGTAGCTTACCAAGACAGTTTAAATGCCCCTTGGAACAGACGTGCAGGTCGCAGTAGCTTAATAAGACGGTTTAAATGCACCTTGGAAGAGACATGCAGGTCGCAGCAGCTTAAAAAGACGGTTCAAATGCCCCTTGGAAGAGACATGCAGGTCGCAGTGGCTTAACAAGATGGATTAAATGCCCCTTGGAAGAGACGTGCTGGTCGCAGTAGCTTAACAAGATGGTTTAAATGCCCCTTGGAAGAGAGGTGGAGGTCGCAGTAGCTTAACAAGACAGTTTAAATGCCCCTTGGAACAGACGTTCAGGTCGCAGTAGCTTAACAAGACGGTTTAAATCCCTCTTGGAAGAGACGTGCAGGTCGCAGTAGTTAGCAAGAGTGTTTAAATGCCCCTTGGAATAGGCTCGCAGGACGCATTAGCTTACCAAGACGGTTTAAATGCCCCTTGGAAAAGTGTTGGAGGTTACAGTATCTTAAAAAGACAGTTTAAATGCCCCTTGGAAGAGACGTGCAGGTCGCAGAAGCTTAACAAGACAGTTTAAATGCCCCTTGGAAGAGACGTGCTGGTTGCAGAAGCTCAACAAGACGGTTTAAATGCCCCTTTGAATAGACTAGCAGGTCCCAGTAGCTTAACAAGACTGTTTAAATGCCCCTTGGAAGAGACGTGCAGGTCGCAGTAGCTTAACAAGTCGGTTTAAATCCCCCTAGGAAGAGACGTGCAGGTCGCAGTAGCTTAACAAGAGGGTTTAAATGCCCCTTGGAATAGGCTTGCAGGTCGCAGTAGCTTACCAATACGGTTTAAATGCCCCTTGGAAGAGCCGTGCAGGTCGCAGTAGCTTAAAAAGACGGTTTAAATGTCCATTGGAAGAGCGGTGGAGGTCGCAGAAGCTTAACAAGACGGTTTAAATGCCCCTTGGAAGAGACATGCAGTTCGCAGCAGGTGATAAAGACGGTTTAAATGCCCCTTGGAAGAGGCTTGCAAGTCGCAGTAGCTTAACAAGAGGGTTTAAATGCCCCTTCGAAGAGGCTTGCAGGTCGCAGTAGCTTACCAAGACGATTTAAATGCCCCTTGGCAGAGACGTGCAGGTCGCAGTAGCTTAACAGGACAGTTTAAATGCCCCTTGGAAGAGGCTTGCAGGTCGCAGTAGCTTACCAAGACGATTTAAATGTCCCTTGGAAGAGACGTGCAGCTCGCAGTTGCTTAACAAGACAGTTTAAATGCCCCTTGGAAGAGCGGTGGAGGTCGCAGTAGCTTAACAATATGGTTTAAATCCCCCTTGGAAGAGACAAGCAGGTCGCAGCACCTTAACAAGACTGTTTAAATATTCCTTGGAAGAGACGTGCAGGTCGCAGTAGCTTAAAAGACTTTTTAAATGTCCCTTGGTAGAGACATGCAGGTCGCAGTAGCTTAACAAGAAGCTTAAATCCCCCTTGGAAGAGACGTGCAGGTCGCCGCAGCTTAACAAGAGGGTTTAAATGCCCCTTGGAATAGGCTTGCAGGTCACAGTATCTTACCAAGATGGTTTAAATGCCCCTTGAAAGAGGATTGCAGGTCGCAGTAGCTTAACAAGAAGGTTTAAATGCCCCTTGGAAGAGTGGTGGAGGTCGCAGTAGCTTAACAAGACAGTTTCAATGCCCCTTGGAAGAGACATGCAGTTCGCAGTAGCTTAATAAGACGGTTTAAATGCCCCTTGGAAGAGATGTGCAGGTCGCAGTAGCTTAATTAGACGGTTTAAATGCCCCTTGGAAGAGAGGTGGAGGTCGCAGTAGCTTAACAAGACAGTTTAAATGCCCCTTGGAAGAGACGTGCAGGTCGCAGTTGCTTAACAAGACGGTTTAAATGCCCCTTGGAATAGGCTTGCAAGTCGCAGTAGCTTACCAAGACAGTTTAAATGCCCCTTGGAACAGACGTGCAGGTCGCAGTATCTTAATAAGACGGTTTAAATGCACCTTGGAAGAGACATGCAGGTCGCAGCAGCTTAAAAAGACGGTTCAAATGCCCCTTGGAAGAGACATGCAGGTCGCAGTGGCTTAACAAGATGGATTAAATGCCCCTTGGAAGAGACGTGCAGGTCGCAGTAGCTTAACAAGATGGTTTAAATGCCCCTTGGAAGAGAGGTGGAGGTCGCAGTAGCTTAACAAGACAGTTTAAATGCCCCTTGGAACAGACGTTCAGGTCGCAGTAGCTTAACAAGATGGTTTAAATGCCCCTTGGAAGAGAGGTGGAGGTCGCAGTAGCTTAACAAGACAGTTTAAATGCTCCTTGGAACAGACGTGCAGGTCGCAGTAGCTTAACAAGATGGTTTAAATGCACCTTAGAAGAGACGTGCAGGTCGCAGTAGCTTAAAAAGACGGTATAAATGCCCCTTGCAAGAGACGTGCAGTTCGCAGTAGCTTATCAAGATGGTTTAAATGCCCCTTAGAAAAGGATTGCAGGTCGCAGTAGCTTACCAAGACGGTTTAAATCCCCCTTGGAAGAGGCTTGCAGGTCGCAGTAGCTTACCAAGACGGTTTAAATGGCCGTTGGAAGAGACGTGCAGGTCGCAGTAGCTTAACAAGACTATTTAAATGCCCCTTGGAAGAGACATGCAGGTCGCAGCAGCTTATCAAGACTGTTTAAATGCCCCTTGGAAGAGACGTGCAGGTCACAGTAGCTTAACAAGACAGTTTAAATGCCCCTTGGTGGAGACATGCAGGTCGCAGTAGCTTAACAAGACGGTTTAAATGCCCCTTGGAGGAGACGTGCAGGTCGCAGTAGCTTAACAAGACGGTTGAAATGCCCCTTGGAAAAGTGGTGGAGATTACAGTAGCTTAACAAGATGATTTAAATGACCCCTTGGAAGAAACGTGCAGGTCGCAGTAGCTTAACAAGACGGTTTAAATGCCCCTTGGAAAAGTGGTGGAGATTACAGTAGCATAACAAGACGGTTTAAATGCCCCTTGGAAGAGACGTGCAGGTCTCAGTAGCTTAACAAGACGGTTTAAATGCCCCTTGGAAGAGACATGCAGGTCGCAGTAGCTTAACAAGACGGTTTAAATGCCCCTTGGAAGAGACGTGCAGGTCGCAGTAGCTTAACAAGACAGTTTAAATGCCCCTTGGAAGAGACGTGCAGGTAGCAGTAGCTTAACAAGACAGTTTAAATGCCCCTTGGAAGAGGCTTGCAGGTCGCAGTAGCTTAACAAGACGGTTTAAATGCCCCTTGGAAGAGACGTGCAGGTCGCAGTTGTTTAACAAGACGGTTTAAATGCCCCTTGGAAGAGACATGCAGGTCGCAGCAGCTTAAAAAGACGGTTCAAATGCCCCTTGGAAGAGACATGCAGGTCGCAGTAGCTTAACAAGACGGTTTAAATGCCCCTTGGAAGAGACATGCAGGTCGCAGTAGCTTAAAAAGACTGTTGAAATGCCCCATGGAAGAGAGGTGGAGGTTGCAGTAGCTTAACAAGACAGTTTAAATGCCACTTGGAACAGACGTGCAGATCGCAGTAGCTTAACAAGACGGTTTAAATGCACCTTGGAAGACAAGTGCAGGTCGCAGTATCTTACCAAGACAATTTAAATGCCCCTTGTAAGAGAGGTGGAGGTCGCAGTAGCTTAACAAGACAGTTTAAATGCCCCTTGGAAGAGACGTGCAGGTCGCAGTAGCTGAACAAGACGGTTTAAATGCCACTTGGAAGAGACGTGCAGGGCGCAGTATCTTAACAAGACGGTTTAAATGTCCCTTGGAAGAGCGGTGGAGGTCGCAGTAGCTTAAGAAGACAGTTTAAATGCCCCTTGAAAGAGACGCGCAGGTCGCAGTAGCTTAACAAGACCGTTTAAATGCCCCTTGGAAGTGCGGTGGATGTCGCAGTAGCTTAACAAGACGGTTTAAATGCCCCTTGGAGGAGACATGCAGGTCGCAGCAGCTTAACAAGATGGTTTAAATGCCCCTTGGAAGAGACGCGCAGGTAGCAGTTGCTTAACAAGATGGTTTAAATGCCCCTTGGAAGAGACATGCAGGTCGCAGTAGCTTAACAAGACAGTTTAAATGCCCCTTGGAAAAGTGGTGGAGGTTACAGTAGCTTAACAAGACAGTTTAAATGCCCCTTGGAACAGACATGCAAGTCGCAGTAGCTTAAAAAGACGGTTTAAATGACCCTTGGAAGAGACGTGCAGGTCGCAGAAGCTTAACAAGACGGTTTAAATGCCCATTGGAAGTGTGGTGGAGGTCGCAGTAGCTTAACAAGACGGTTTAAATGCCCCTTGGAAGAGACATGCAGGTCGCAGCAGCTTAACAAGACGGTTTAAATAACCCTTGGAACAGACGTGGAGGTCGCAGTAGCTTAACAAGACGGTTTCAATGCCCCTTGGAAGAGACATGCAGGTCTCAGTAGCTTAACAAAGCGTTTTAAATTCCCCTTGAAAGAGACGTGCAGGTCGCAGTAGCTTAAGAAGACGGTTTAAATGCCCCTTAGAAAAGTGGTGGAGGTTACAGTAGATTAAGAAGACGGTTTAAATGCCCCTTGGAGGAGACGTGCAAGTCGCAGTAGCTTAACAAGACTGTTGAAATGCCCCTTAGAAGAGACGTGCAGTTGGCAGAAGCTAAACAAGACAGTTTAAATGCCCCTTGGAAGAGACGTGCAAGTCGCAGTAGCTTAACAAGATGGTTTAAATGCCCCTTGGAAGAGCGGTGGAGGTCGCAGTAGCTTAAGAAGACAGCTTAAATGCCCCTTGGAAGAGATGTGCAGTTTGCAGTAGCTTAAAAAGAGGGTTTAAATGCCCCTTGGAAGAGAGGTGCAGGTCACGGTAGCTTAATAAGACGGTTTAAATGCCCCTTAGAATAGGCTTGCAGGTCGCAGTAGCTTACCAAGACGATTTAAATGCCCCTTGGAAGAGACGTGCAGGTCGCAGTAACTTAACAAGACAGTTTAAATTTCCCTTGGAAGAGCGGTGGAGGTCGCAGTAGCTTAACAAGACAGTTTAAATGCCACTTGGAAGAAACATGCAGGTCGCAGTAGCTTAACAAGACGGTTTAAATGCCCCTTGGAAGAGACGTGCAGGTCGCAGTAGCTTAACAAGACGGTTTAAATGCCCCTTGGAAGAGACGAGCAGGTCGCAGTAGCTTAACAAGACGGTTTAAATGCCCCTCGGAAGAGACGTGCAGGTCGCAGTAGCTTAACAAGACGGTTTAAATCCCCCTTGGAAGAGACGTGCATGTCGCAGTAGTTAACAAGAGTGTTTAAATGCCCCTTGGAAGAGACGTGCAGGTCGCAGTAGCTTAACAAGACAGTTTAAATGCCCCTTGGAAAAGTGGTGGTTACAGTATCTTAAAAAGACAGTTTAAATGCCCCTTGGAAGAGACGTGCAGGTCGCAGAAGCGTAACAAGACTGTTTAAATGCCCCTTGGAAGAGACGTGCAGGTCGCAGAAGCTTAACAAGACGGTTTAAATGCCGCTTTGAATAGACTAGCAGGTCGCAGTAGCTTAACAAGACTGTTTAAATACCCCTTGGAAGAGACGTGCAGGTCGCAGTAGCTTAACAAGTCGGTTTAAATCCCCCTAGGAAGAGACGTGCAGGTCGCAGTAGCTTAACAAGAGGGTTTAAATGCCCCTTGGAATAGGCTTGCAGGTCGCAGTAGCTTACCAATACGGTTTAAATGCCCCTTGGAAGAGCCGTGCAGGTCGCAGTAGCTTAACAAGACGGTTTAAATGTCCATTGGAAGAGCGGTGGAGGTCGCAGAAGCTTAACAAGACGGTTTAAATGCCCCTTGGAAGACAGATGCAGTTCGCAGCAGCTTATAAAGACGGTTTAAATGCCCCTTGGAAGAGGCTTGCAGGTAGCAGTAGCTTAACAAGAGGGTTTAAATGCCCCTTCGAAGAGGCTTGCAGGTCGCAGTAGCTTACCAAGACGATTTAAATGCCCCTTGGCAGAGACGTGCAGGTCGCAGTAGCTTAACAAGACAGTTTAAATGCCCCTTGGAAGAGGCTTGCAGGTCGCAATAGCATACCAAGACGATTTAAATGTCCCTTGGTAGAGACGTGCAGCTCGCAGTAGCTTAACAAGACAGTTTAAATGCCCCTTGGAAGAGCGGTGGAGGTCGCAGTAGCTTAACAAGACAGTTTAAATGCCCCTTGGAAGAGACATGCAGGTCGCAGCACCTTAACAAGACTGTTTAAATATCCCTTGGAAGAGACGTGCAGGTCGCAGTAGCTTAAAAGACGTTTTAAATGTCCCTTGGTAGAGACATGCAGGTCGCAGTAGCTTAAAAAGAAGCTTAAATCCCCCTTGGAAGAGACGTGCAGGTCGCCGCAGCTTAACAAGAGGGTTTAAATGCCCCTTGGAATAGGCTTGCAGGTCGCAGTAGCTTACCAAGATGGTTTAAATGCCCCTTGGAAGAGGCTTGCAGGTCGCAGTAGCTTAACAAGACGGTTTAAATGCCCCTTGGAAGAGTGGTGGAGGTCGCAGTAGCTTAACAAGACAGTTTCAATGCCCCTTGAAAGAGACATGCAGTTCGCAGTAGCTTAATAAGACGGTTTAAATGCCCCTTGGAAGAGATGTGCAGGTCGCAGTAGCTTAATAAGACGGTTTAAATGACCCTTGGAAGAGAGGTGGAGGTCGCAGTAGCTTAACAAGACAGTTTAAATGCCCCTTGGAAGTGCGGTGGATGTCGCAGTAGCTTAACATGACGGTTTAAATGCCCCTTGGAAGAGACATGCAGTTCGCAGCAGCTTAACAAGATGGTTTAAATGCCCCTTGGAAGAGACGTGCTGGTAGCAGTGGCTTAACAAGATGGTTTAAATGCCCCTTGGAAGAGACATGCAGGTCGCAGTAGCTTAACAAAGCGTTTTTAAATTCCCCTTGAAAGAGACGTGCAGGTCGCAGTAGCTTAAGAAGACGGTTTAAATGCCCCTTGGAAAAGTGGTGGAGGTTACAGTAGATTAAGAAGACGGTTTAAATGCCCCTTGGAGGAGACGTGCAAGTCGCAGTAGCTTAACAAGACTGTTGAAATGCCCCTTAGAAGAGACGTGCAGGTGGCAGAAGCTAAACAAGACAGTTTAAATGCCCCTTGGTAGAGACGTGCAGGTCGCAGTAGCTTAACAAGATGGTTTAAATGCCCCTTGGAAGAGCGGTGGAGGTCGCAGTAGCTTAAGAAGACAGCTTAAATGCCCCTTGGAAGAGATGTGCAGGTTGCAGTAGCTTAACAAGAGGGTTTAAATGCCCCTTGGAAGAGACGTGCAGGTCACAGTAGCTTAACAAGACAGTTTAAATGTCCCTTGGAATAGGCTTGCAGGTCGCAGTAGCTTACCAAGACGATATAAATGCCCCTCAGAAGAGACGTGCAGGTCGCAGTAGCTTAACAAGACGGTTTAAATCCCTCTTGGAAGAGACGTGCAGGTCGCAGTAGTTAGCAAGAGTGTTTAAATGCCCCTTGGAATAGGCTTGCAGGACGCGTTAGCTTACCAAGACGGTTTAAATGCCCCTTGGAAAAGTGTTGGAGGTTACAGTATCTTAAAAAGACAGTTTAAATGCCCCTTGGAAGAGACGTGCAGGTCGCAGAAGCTTAACAAGACTGTTAAAATGCCCCTTGGAAGAGACGTGCTGGTTGCAGAAACTCAACAAGACGGTTTAAATGCCCCTTTGAATAGACTAGCAGGTCCCAGTAGCTTAACAAGACTGTTTAAATGCCCCTTGGAAGAGACGTGCAGGTCGCAGTAGCTTAACAAGTCGGTTTAAATCCCCCTAGGAAGAGACGTGCAGGTCGCAGTAGCTTAACAAGAGGGTTTAAATGCCCCTTGGAATAGGCTTGCAGGTCGCAGTAGCTTACCAATACGGTTTAAATGCCCCTTGGAAGAGCCGTGCAGGTCGCAGTAGCTTAACAAGACGGTTTAAATGTCCATTGGAAGAGCGGTGGAGGTTGCAGAAGCTTAACAAGACGGTTTAAATGACCCTTGGAAGAGACATGCAGTTCGCAGCAGGTGATAAAGACGGTTTAAATGCCCCTTGGAAGAGGCTTGCAAGTCGCAGTAGCTTAACAAGAGGGTTTAAATGCCCCTTCGATGAGGCTTGCAGGTCGCAGTAGCTTACCAAGACGATTTAAATGCCCCTTGGCAGAGACGTGCAGGTCGCAGTAGCTTAACAGGACAGTTTAAATGCCCCTTGGAAGAGGCTTGCAGGTCGCAGTAGCTTACCAAGACGATTTAAATGTCCCTTGGAAGAGACGTGCAGCTCGCAGTAGCTTAACAAGACAGTTTAAATGCCCCTTGGAAGAGCGGTGGAGGTCGCAGTAGCTTAAC
Organism: Phyllobates terribilis; assembly: GCF_046119375.1. NCBI lineage: Eukaryota > Metazoa > Chordata > Amphibia > Anura > Dendrobatidae > Phyllobates > Phyllobates terribilis. The sequence continues at coordinate 2,169,880 of NW_027362907.1, forward strand.
AATATGGTTTAAATACCCCTTGGAAGAGACAAGCAGGTCGCAGCACCTTAACAAGACTGGTTAAATATTCCTTGGAAGAGACGTGCAGGTCGCAGTAGCTTAAAAGACTTTTTAAATGTCCCTTGGTAGAGACATGCAGGTCGCAGTAGCTTAACAAGAAGCTTAAATCCCCCTTGGAAGAGACGTGCAGGTCGCCGCAGCTTAACAAGAGGGTTTAAATGCCCCTTGGAATAGGCTTGCAGGTCACAGTATCTTACCAAGATGGTTTAAATGCCCCTTGAAAGAGGATTGCAGGTCGCAGTAGCTTAACAAGACGGTTTAAATGCCCCTTGGAAGAGTGGTGGAGGTCGCAGTAGCTTAACAAGACAGTTTCAATGCCCCTTGGAAGAGACATGCAGTTCGCAGTAGCTTAATAAGATGGTTTAAATACCCCTTGGAAGAGATGTGCAGGTCGCAGTAGCTTAATAAGACGGTTTAAATGCCCCTTGGAAGAGAGGTGGAGGTCGCAGTAGCTTAACAAGACAGTTTAAATGCCCCTTGGAAGAGACGTGCAGGTCGTAGTAGCTTAACAAGACGGTTTAAATGCCCCTTGGAAGAGACGTGCAGGTCGCAGTAGCTTAACAAGACGGTTTAAATGCCACTTGGAAAAGACGTGCAGGTCGCAGTAGCTTAACAAGACGGTTTAAATGCCCCTTGGAAGAGCGGTGGAGGTCGCAGTAGCTTAACAAGACGGTTTAAATGCCCCTTGAAAGAGACGTGCAGGTCGCAGTAGCTAAACAAGATGGTTTAATTGCCCCTTCGAAGTGCGGTGGAGGTCGCAGTAGCTTTACAAGACAGATGAAATGCCCCTTGGAAGAGCGTTGGAGGTCGCAGTAGCTTAATAAGACAGTTTAAATGCCCCTTGGAAGAGACATGCAGGTCACAGCATCTTAACAAGATTGTTTAAATGCCCCTTGGAAGAGACGTGCAGGTCGCAATAGCTTCACAAGACGGTTTAAATGTCCCTTGGTAGAGACATGCAGTTCGCAGTAGCTTAACCACTTCGCACCAGAGCCTGTTTTTGCCTTCGTGACCGGGCCAATTTTTTCAATTCTGACCACTGTCACTTTATGAAGCAATTACTCTGGAACGCTTCAACGGATCCCCCTGATTCTGAGATTGTTTTTTCGTGACATATTGTACTTCATGATAGTGGTAAAATTTCTTTGATATCACTTGCGTTTATTTGTGAAAAAATCGGAAATTTGGCGAAAATTTTGAAAATTTTGCAATTTTCAAACTTTGAATTTTTAAGTCCTTAAATCAGAGAAATATGTCACACAAAATACTTAATAAATAACATTTCCCACATGTCTACTTTACATCAGCACAATTTTGGAACCAAAATTTTTTTTTGTTAGGGAGCTATAAGGGTTAAAATTGACCAGCGATTTCTCATCTTTCCAACAAAATTTACAAAAACATTTTTTTAGGGACCACATCACATTTGAAGTCACTTTGAGGGGTCTTTATGACAGAAAATACCCAAAAGTGACACCGTTCTAAAAACTGCACCCCTCAAGGTGCTCAAAACCACATTCAAGAACTTTATTAACCCTTCAGGTGCTTCACAGAAATTTTTGGAATGTGGAAGAAAAAAAATTAACATTTAACTTTTTTCACAAAAATGTTACTTTAGACCGAATTTTTTTTATTTTTACAGGGGTAACAGGAAAAAATGGACCCCAAATTTTTTTTGTGCAATTTCTCTTGAGCGTGCTGATACCCCATATGTGAGGGAAAACCACTGTTTGGGCGCACGGCAGGGCTCGGAAAGGAAGGCGCGCCATTAGACTTTTTGAATGTAAAATTTGTCTGAATAATTAGCAGACACCATGTTACATAGTTACATAGTTTATAAGGCCGAAAAAAGACAAGCGTCCATCCAGTTCAGCCTATTTCTTGTGCACTGCAGCTATTCCGCAGCGTTGATCCAGGGGAACGCAAAAAAAAAAAAAAAACATGCGGTATAGGCCAATTGACATCATTGAGGAAAAAATTCACTTCCCGACACCAATCTGGCAGTAAGATTAAATCCCTGGATTAATTAACTAAGCATAAGATGTAATTTTATTGTTCTCAAGAAAGGCGTCCAGGCCTCTCTTGAACTCATTAAGTGAGTTGGACATCACCACTTCCTCTCCCAGAGAGTTCCAGAGTCTGACCGTAAAGAATCCCCTTCTATGCTGGTGCAGGAGCCTCCTTTCCTCCAGACGCATAGTGTGCCCCCTCGTCTTTGTCACCATCCTTGGTATAAACAGGTCATGGGAGAGATCTCTGTACTGCCCCCTGATGTATTTATACATGTTTATGAGGTCTCCCCTAAGCCTTCTCTTTTCCAACGTAAATAGGCCTAATTTTGACAACCTCTCTGGGTATTCTAGTCCCTCCATTCCCTTTATTACCTTAGTCGCCCTCCTTTGTACCCTCTCTAGCTCCAATATGTCTTTCCTGAGCACCGGAGCCCAGAACTGTGCACAATATTCTAAGTGCGGCCTTACCAGCGCTTTATACAGAGGAAGAACAATGTTCTCATCATATGCCCCTATTCCTCTTCTGATGCATGCCATGACTCTATTTGCCTTCGCAGCTGCTGCCTGACACTGGGCACTCCAATTTAATTTGCTATTAACCAAGACGCCCAGGTCCTTCTCCATGTCAGATTTCCCCAACGATTTCCCATTTAATATGTATGGGTGACTGCTGTTTTTCTTTCCCATGTGCATGACCTTACATTTATCGGCATTGAACCCCATTTGCCATTTTTTGGCCCAACTCCCCAATTTATCTAAATCCTCCTGTAGCTGTGCCCTTTCCTCATCTGTGTTAACTACTTTACAAAGTTTAGTATCATCTGCAAATATTGCTATTTTACTATGCAACCCTTCCACTAGATCATTAATAAATATATTAAATAATATAGGGCCCAAGACAGACCCTTGAGGCACCCCGCTAGTAACCCTGACACACCCTGAGCTTACTCCATTGATAACCACCCTCTGCTTTCTATCACTCAGCCAGCTATTTACCCACTTACACACATTATCCCCCAGACCAAGCATTCTCATTTTATATACCAACCTTTTGTGTGGCACGGTATCAAACGCTTTGGAGAAGTCAAGGTATACAACATCCACTGACTCTCCCCGGTCCAGCTGTGAGCTCACCTCCTCGTAGAAGGCAATCAGGTTTGTTTGGCAGGAGCGATCTCTCATGAATCCATGTTGATATGGAGTTAGACAGTTATTATCATTAAGATATTCTACAATAGCATCTCTAAGAAATCCTTCAAACAATTTACCCACAACAGACGTTAAGCTGACTGGTCTATAGTTCCCAGGGTCACTTTTAGACCCCTTTTTGAATATTGGTACCACATTTGCTTGGCGCCAGTCTAGTGGGGCAGTCCCTGTCCATAAAGAGTGCTTGAATATAAGATACAGCGGTCTGTCTATCACATTACTTAATTCTTTTAGTACCCGGGGGTGTATGCCATCTGGGCCTGGTGACTTGTCTATTTTGATATTATTTAGGCGTTTCTGAACTTCCTCCTGGGTTAGGTGGGTGATATTTAGCGGAGGGTTTACTTTATCACTTTGCATTTCCTCCGATAAATTGTTTTCTTTTGTGAAAACAGTGGAGAAGAAGCTATTGAGTAGGTTTGCTTTACCCTCATCGCTCTCTATGATTTTACCCAGGTTATTTTTCAATGGGCCAACTCCATCAGTTTTAATCCTTTTACTGTTTATATAGTTAAAGAACAGTTTGGGATTTGTTTTACTTTCTTTGGCAATTAGTCTCTCTGTCTCCTCTTTTGCTATTCTTATTTGTTTCTTACAGATTTTGTTTTTTTCCCTATAAGTTATTAGCGCTTCCTCGCTGCCTTCTTGTTTAAGTTTACCGAAAGCCCTTTTTTTGTTTTTCATTGCCCTCTTGACTTCCTTATTTAGCCACATTGGCTTCCTCCTATTCCTAGCCCTTTTATTCCCATAAGGTATGTACCTTCTACAGTGACTATGTAGGACTGTTTTGAAAATTTCCCATTTTCTATCCGTGCTCCTATTACTGAAGATACTATCCCAGTCTATAAGGTGAAGGGCATCTCTTAGCTGATCAAACTTTGCCCTCCTGAAGTTCAGTGTTTTTGTGACTCCCTTGCTGGGCACCCTACTGAAGCACATGTGGAATTGTATAATGTTGTGGTCACTATTTCCGAGGTGCCCCCCAACCTGCACCTCAGTTATTCTGTCTGGCCTGTTAGTTAATATTAAGTCTAAAAGGGCCGTCCCTCTAGTTGGTTCCTGCACAAGTTGTGACAAATAATTGTCTTTGATAATTGACAGAAACCTGTTTCCTTTCTGAGATCTACAGCTTTCGGTTTCCCAGTCTATATCGGGGTAGTTGAAGTCCCCCATAATAATCACCTCGTTATTTTTTGCTACTTCGTCTATTTGTCTCATTAATAGACTTTCCGTGGCTTCTGCTATATTTGGTGGTTTATAACAGACTCCTATGATAATTTTATTATTGTTTTTTGCCCCATGTATCTCCACCCATAAGGACTCGACCTCCTCATTTCCCTCCCATACATCCTCCCGTATTGTAGGCTTTAGACACGTCTTTACATATAGACAGACTCCACCCCCTTTCCGATTTCTTCGATCCCTTCTAAACAGACTGTAACCCTGTAAGTTAACTGCCCAGTCATAGCTTTCATCCAACCATGTCTCGGTTATTCCCACTATGTCATAGTTACCTGTAGATATTTCTGCTTCCAGTTCATCCATCTTGTTTGTCAGGCTCCTGGCATTTGCTAGCACGCAGTTTACACGATTTTGTTTTGTTCCAATCTTCTCCCTGTGGATTGTATTAGAAATTTTCTTACCTTCCTTCCAAGTATCTGGTCTTGGACCTTCTTTGTCGCACTTCATATCTTTCATTAGTATGTTCTCTGGTTGCATGTTCGTGTCCGGCGTTTTTCTTCCCATCCCCTCTTCTTCTAGTTTAACGCCCTCCTGATGAGTGTTGCGAGTCTCCTGGCGAATGTGTGTTTCCCGGGTTTGTTGAGGTGTAGTCCGTCTCTGGCAAGGAGTCCATCATAGAGGTAATTCACACCGTGGTCCAGGAATCCAAATCCTTGTTGTCTGCACCATCGTCTCAGCCAGCTGTTCACATCAAGGATCCTGTTCCATCTCCTGACACCATGCCCGTCTACTGGAAGGATAGAAGAAAAAACTACCTGCGCATCCAGTTCTTTTACTTTCTTCCCCAATGCTTCAAAGTCCTTGCAGATTGTCGGTAGGTCCTTCTTTGCCGTGTCATTGGTGCCAACATGTATCAGAAGAAATGGGTGGACATCCTTGGGACTGATGAGCTTTGGTATCCTATCGGTAACATCCTTGATCTTCGCCCCTGGGAGGCAGCATACTTCTCTTGCGGTTATATCCGGTCTGCAGATAGCTGCTTCTGTTCCTCTCAGTAGTGAGTCTCCCACCACCACCACTCTTCTTCCCATCTTGGCTGTCCTTTTTCTTGTCGCTTCTGGGTGTTTCTGGGTGCTCTTTTCTTTTTTGCTTGCTGGTAGTTCCTCATCCTTAGGTGTGCCATCTTCGTCCTCCACAAGTCCTTGGAATCTGTTTCTCAGTTGTGTGGTTGGTGTTGTCTCCATGGTCTTCTTGCTTCTTTTGGTCACTTGCCTCCACTTGTCTGCCTCTGGAGGTTCTCTGACGCTTCCTTCACTTTCTGTGACCAGTAGTGACGCTTCTGTTCTGTCCAGGAAGTCTTCATTTTCCTTGATGAGTTTTAATGTCGCAATTCTTTCTTCCAGTCCCCGCACCTTTTCTTCTAAAAGAGCCAGTAGTCTACACTTCTGGCAGGTGAAGTTGGTTTCAGCTTCTGGTCGATCTGTGAACATGTAGCACATGTTGCAGCTCACCATGTAGGTTGTCACATCTGCCATGCTGCTCCTTGTCCCTGCTGACTTGATGTCTGTCTTCTTTCTTGTGATACCCTAGGAGAAACAAATTCGCGCGCGGTTTGGCGATGCTTTCCAAGCAGCTGGTCCCGGCTGTACCCAACGATCTTCTAGCTGAAGGAGACTCTTCGCTTTTCCCAGAAGGCACCTGGAATATGCAAATTGCCCTCTTCAAGCTTCAATCCCTGGTTTGGCGATGCTTTCCAAGCAGCTGGTCCCGGCTGTACCCAACGATCTTCTAGCTGAAGGAGACTCTTCGCTTTTCCCAGAAGGCACCTGGAATATGCAAATTGCCCTCTTCAAGCTTCAATCCCTGGTTTGGCGATGCTTTCCAAGCAGCTGGTCCCGGCTGTACCCAACGATCTTCTAGCTGAAGGAGACTCTTCGCTTTTCCCAGAAGGCACCTGGAATATGCAAATTGCCCTCTTCAAGCTTCAATCCCTGGTTTGGCGATGCTTTCCAAGCAGCTGGTCCCGGCTGTACCCAACGATCTTCTAGCTGAAGGAGACTCTTCGCTTTTCCCAGAAGGCACCTAGAATATGCAAATTGCCCTCTTCAAGCTTCAATCCCTGGTTTGGCGATGCTTTCCAAGCAGCTGGTCCCGGCTGTACCCAACGATCTTCTAGCTGAAGGAGACTCTTCGCTTTTCCCAGAAGGCACCTGGAATATGCAAATTGCCCTCTTCAAGCTTCAATCCCTGGTTTGGCGATGCTTTCCAAGCAGCTGGTCCCGGCTGTACCCAACGATCTTCTAGCTGAAGGAGACTCTTCGCTTTTCCCAGAAGGCACCTGGAATATGCAAATTGCCCTCTTCAAGCTTCAATCCCTGGTTTTGCGTTTGGAGAGCTCCTGATGTGACTAAACAGTGGAAACCCCCCACAAGTGACACCATTTTGGAAACTAGACCCCTTAGGGAACTTATCTAGATGTGTGGTGAGCACCTTGAACCCCAAGGTGCTTCACAGAAGTTTATAATAATCAGCTGTAAAAATAAAATTTTCACATTTTTCCCGCAAAAACGTTTTTCATCCCTTAATTTTGCATTATCAGAAGGGTAATAGGATAAATTGCACCATGAAATTTGTTGTGCAATTTCTCCTGAACACGCCGATACCCCATATGTGGGGGAAAACCACTGTTTGGGCGCACGGCAGGGTTTGGAAGGGAAGGAGCGCCATTTGACTTTCTGAATGTAAAATTTGTCTGAATAATTAGCAGACGCCATGTTGCGTTTGGAGAGCCCCTGATATTCCTAAACAGTGGAAACCCCCCACAAGTGACACCATTTTGGAAACTAGACCCCTTAGGGAACTTATCTAGATGTGTGGTGAGCACCTTGAACCCCAACGTGCTTCACAGAAGTTTATAATAATCAGCTGTAAAAATAAAATTTTCACATTTTTCCCGCAAAAACGTTTTTCATCCCTTAATTTTGCATTATCATAAGGGTAATAGGATAAATTGCACCATGAAATTTGTTGTGCAATTTCTCCTGAACACGCCGATACCCCATATGTGGAGGCAAACCACTGTTTGGGTGCACGGCAGGGCTCGGAAGGAAAGGAGCGCCATTTGACTTTTTGAATGCAAAATTTGTTTGAATAATTAGCGGACGCCATGTTGCATTTGGGGAGCCCCTGATGTGCCTAAACAGTGGAAACCCCCCACAAGTGACACCATTTTGGAAACTAAACCCCTTAGGGAACTTATCTAGATGTGTGGTGAGCACCTTGAACCCCAAGGTGCTTCACAGAAGTTTATAATAATCAGCTGTAAAAATAAAATTTTCACATTTTTCCCGCAAAAACGTTTTTCATCCCTTAATTTTGCATTATCAGAAGGGTAATAGGATAAATTGCACCATGAAATTTGTTGTGCAATTTCTCCTGAACACGCCGATACCCCATATGTGGGGGAAAACCACTGTTTGGGCGCACGGCAGGGTTTGGAAGGGAAGGAGCGCCATTTGACTTTCTGAATGTAAAATTTGTCTGAATAATTAGCAGACGCCATGTTGCGTTTGGAGAGCCCCTGATGTTCCTAAACAGTGGAAACCCCCCACAAGTGACACCATTTTGGAAACTAGACCCCTTAGGGAACTTATCTAGATGTGTGGTGAGCACCTTGAACCCCAACGTGCTTCACAGAAGTTTATAATAATCAGCTGTAAAAATAAAATTTTCACATTTTTCCAGCAAAAACGTTTTTCATCCCTTAATTTTGCATTATCATAAGGGTAATAGGATAAATTGCACCATGAAATTTGTTGTGCAATTTCTCCTGAACACGCCGATATCCCATATGTGGGGGAAAACCACTGCTTTGGTGTACGGCAGGGTTCGGAAGAGAAAGGAGCGCTATGTTGGCTGGGATAGGCAGCAGACACCATGTCACATTTGAAGAGTCGCTGACATGCAGAAACAGCAGAAACCCCCACAAGTGACCCCATTTTGTAAACTACACCTCTCAAGGAATTCATCTAGGGAAGTAGTGAGTATTTTTTAATTTTTTAATTTATACCATTGGGCAGTGAAAAAAGCATAATTATATTTTTACCACAAAAAAATGTTTTACCCTCAGATTTTACATTTTCACACAGGGCAATGGGTAAAAATGGTGCCGAAATGTGTCACACAATTTCTTCTAAAAGTGCCAATACCCCATATGTGGCTGTATCGTACCGCTCAGCCATACGGCGAGATCTGGGGGGGACGGAGTGCTATTTGACAATTGGAGAACAAATTATTGTAGAATAGGCATTTGGATTTGGGAGCACAAAATTTTTTGAATTTCTTTTGGGGGGCAAGGGCCATTTCGCTTTTCCAGAGCCTTTCTGCTACCAGTAACTTGGAAGTCCCTTATATTTTTAACAGATGACGGACCTGAGTGGGGACTAGCTTTTTTTGAGGACTAAGTTGAAGCTTTTATTGGGAACATTTTACGTAACATTTATCCGGCGCTCTAGGCTGAGCACTTACATCAGGGTTTCCATCTAAATTTCCAAGTGATGTAATTCAGATGAAACCCCTGCGGGATCCATTCACTGTAATGAGGCAGCAGAGTTACTCTGGACTCCGTCTGGCCTCTGTTTAGCGGTGTCCTTTTTTTCAGAAGTGCACAAAACTGTGGCCAACCGCACTTTTATGCACGCCTAAAACAAATGACACCGTGGGATCACAGGCCAGACGGCATCCACAGTGGCCTATATCTGCCTCATTACAGGGAATCTTCCGTCATGGGTTCCGGCTGAATCACATATTTCAGAGATTTACATGGAAACTCTGGCGTAAGTGCTCAGCGCAGAGCGCAGGATAAATGTGTGCCGAGAAATACTGCGATCTTTGGGAGACATAATAAACAAATCAGTAGCAGGTGAAGAATTGGTTTTATTTATTTTTTTACGCCGTTCCTAGTGTGATATAACTGATTAGATTACTTTATTCTTCGGGTCGGTGCGATTACAGAGATACCAGATTTATATCGGGTTTTTATGACTGACAGCTGTCACACACTAAGAGACGCTTTTTTTTTGCAAAATCTAGTTTTTGCATCGCCATATTTTGAGAGCTATAATTTTTCCATATTTCGGCCGACAGAGTCATGTGATGGCTTGTTTTTTGCGGGACGAGTTGACATTTTTATTGGTACCATTTGTGGGTACGTGACATTTTTTGATCGCTTTCTATTCCGTTTTTTTGGGAGGTAAAATTAACAAAAACCAACAATTCAGGAATTGTTTTTTGAGTTTTTTTTTTATGCCGTTCTGCGTGTGGTAAAAGTGATCAGGCAGCGTTATTCTTCGGGTCAGTACATTTACAGCGATACTACACTTACTGTATATTTTTTTATGTTTTGGCGCTTTTACACAATAAAACAATTTTAAAGAAAAAATATTTTTTTTGCATTGCTTTATTCTGAGAGGTATAACTTTTTTATTTTTCGGCTGATGGAGCTGTATAGTGGCTTGATTTTTGCAGAACAAGATGACGTTTTCAGCGGTACCATTTCTATTTCCATTTTGCTTTTTGATCGCATTCTTTTCCACTTTTTGTTTGGCGATATGAGGAAAAAGCATAGTTTTTTGCTCCGTTTTTTATTTATTTTTATTACGGTGTACACATAAGGAGTTAATTAGTGTGACAGTTTTATAGCTCGGGTTGTTTCGAACGCGGCAATACCAAATATGTGTACTTTTTTTATTTTTGCATAAATATACGGATTTATCGGTTTAATATTTTATTTATTTATTTTTATTTATTTTGTATTTTTTTTTTAACAGTTTCAAAACATTTTTTTTTACTTTTTTTTACATTTTTACTTAGTCCCTGTATGGGACATTAATTTTTATTTTTCTGATCTCTGATCTCATGTAATGTAATAGACATATATTACATTACATGAGATCTTCACTGACTCTTTCAGTCAGTTTCCTGTCTGGCATCAGCTACATACAGGCTGAAGTCAGACAGGAAGGACACCATATATGGCAGAGCTGGAGGCGGTCATGTGACCTCCAGCTGCCATAGCAACGCCAGGTCCTGGAAGGTATAAGGGGGGCCGTCGGAGAGGTAAGTGGACGACCCCCTCTCCTCCTGCTGTCTCCTATATGCCGTGATCACTATAGATCACAGCATATAGAAGACAGCAAAGGGTTAACATCACTGGGACCTGATATAATCAGGTCCCGATGATGTTCCCTGTCAGAGCTAACGCTCTGCACCGCTCTCACAGCGCTTGCAGGACCCAGGGGGTCCTGAGCACTGCGAGACCACCCACCGTTTTTAAACGTCCGCGCTGCACAGAGCCCAGGCAGCGCGGACGTTTATCTACAGTGGGCGGTCGGGAAGCGGTTAACAAGACGGTTTAAATGCCCCATGGAAGAGACGTGCAGGTCGCAGTAGCTTAACAAGACGGTTTAAATGTCCCTTGGAAGAGACGTGCCAGTCGCAGTAGCTTAAAAAACGGTTTAAATGCGCCTTGGAAGAGACGTGCAAGTCGCAGTAGCTTAACAAGACAGTTTAAATGCCCCTTGGGAAAGACGAGCAGGTCGCAGTAGCTTAACAAGACGGTTTAAATGCCCCTTGGAAGAGACGTGCAGTTCGCAGTAGCTTAACAAGATGGTTTAAATGCCCCTTGGAAGAGACGTGCAGGTCGCAGTAGCTTAACAAGATGGTTTAAATGCCCCTTGTAAGAGCGGTGGAGGTCGCAGTAGCTTAAAAAGATGGTTTAAATGCCCCTTGGAAGAGACATGCAGTTCGCAGCAGCTTAAAAAGACGGTTTAAATGCCCCTTGGAAGAGGCTTGCAGGTCGCAGTAGCTTACCAAGACGGTTTAAATGCCCCTTGGAAGAGACGTGCAGGTCGCAGTAGCTTAACAAGATGGTTTAAATGCCCCTTGGAAGAGCGGTGGAGGTCGCAGTAGCTTAACAAGATGGTTTAAATGGCCCTTGAAAGAGACATGCAGTTCGCAGCAGCTTAAAAAGATGGTTTAAATGCCCGTTGGAAGAGACGTGCAGGTCGCAGTGGCTTAACAAGACGGTTTAAATGCCCCTTGGAAGAGACATGCAGGTCTCAGTAGCTTAACAAGATGGTTTAAATGCCCCTTGGAAGAGACGTGCAGGTAGCAGTAGCTTAACAAGACTGTTTAAATGCCCCTTGTAAAAGTGGTGGAGGTTACAGTAGCTTAACAAGACGGTTTAAATGCCACTTGGAAGAGACGTGCAAGTCGTAGTAGCTTAAAAAGATGGTTTAAATGCGCCTTGGAAGAGACGTGCAGGTCTCAGTAGCTTAACAAGACTGTTTAAATGCCCCTTGGAAGAGCGGTGGAGGTCGCAGTAGCTTAAGAAGACAGTTTAAATGCCCTTTGAAAGAGACGTGCAGGTCGCAGTAGCTTAACAAGACCGTTTAATTGCCCCTTGGAAGTGCGGTGGATGTCGCAGTAGCTTAGCAAAACGGTTTAAATGCCCCTTGGAAGAGACATGCAGGTCACAGCAGCTTAACAAGATGGTTTAAATGACCCTTGGAAGAGACGTGCAGGTCGCAGTAGCTTAACAAGACGGTTTAAATGCCCCTTGGAAGAGCGGTGGAGGTCGCAGTAGCTTAACAAGACGGTTTAAATGCCCCTTGGAAGAGACTAGCTTTGAGCCACCCCCGCAGTGTTCGAGTTCGGTTCGGTTCGTCGAACACCCGTGTGTTCGCCGAACTGTTCGTCGAACTGTTCGTCGAACACCTTCGAACACCGTTAAAATCAAAACCAGGGATTGAAGCTTGAAGAGGGCAATTTGCATATTCCAGGTGCCTTCTGGGAAAAGCGAAGAGTCTCCTTCAGCTAGAAGATCGTTGGGTACAGCCGGGACCAGCTGCTTGGAAAGCATCGCCAAACCAGGGATTGAAGCTTGAAGAGGGCAATTTGCATATTCCAGGTGCCTTCTGGGAAAAGCGAAGAGTCTCCTTCAGCTAGAAGATCGTTGGGTACAGCCGGGACCAGCTGCTTGGAAAGCATCGCCAAACCAGGGATTGAAGCTTGAAGAGGGCAATTTGCATATTCCAGGTGCCTTCTGGGAAAAGCGAAGAGTCTCCTTCAGCTAGAAGATCGTTGGGTACAGCCGGGACCAGCTGCTTGGAAAGCATCGCCAAACCGCGCGCCTGACGGCGCGCAAATTTGTTTCTCCTAGGGTATCACAAGAAAGAAGACAGACATCAAGTCAGCAGGGACAAGGAGCAGCATGGCAGATGTGACAACCTACATGGTGAGCTGCAACATGTGCTACATGTTCACAGATCGACCAGAAGCTGAAACCAACTTCACCTGCCAGAAGTGTAGACTACTGGCTCTTTTAGAAGAAAAGGTGCGGGGACTGGAAGAAAGAATTGCGACATTAAAACTCATCAAGGAAAATGAAGACTTCCTGGACAGAACAGAAGCATCACTACTGGTCACAGAAAGTGAAGGAAGCGTCAGAGAACCTCCAGAGGCAGACAAGTGGAGGCAAGTGACCAAAAGAAGCAAGAAGACCATGGAGACACCACCAACCACACCACTGAGAAACAGATTCCAAGGACTTGTGGAGGACGAAGATGGCACACCTAAGGATGAGGAACTACCAGCAAGCAAAAAAGAAAAGAGCACCCAGAAACACCCAGAAGCGACAAGAAAAAGGACAGCCAAGAAGGGAAGAAGAGTGGTGGTGGTGGGAGACTCACTACTGAGAGGAACAGAAGCAGCTATCTGCAGACCGGATATAACCGCAAGAGAAGTATGCTGCCTCCCAGGGGCGAAGATCAAGGATGTTACCGATAGGATACCAAAGCTCATCAGTCCCAAGGATGTCCACCCATTTCTTCTGATACATGTTGGCACCAATGACACGGCAAAGAAGGACCTACCGACAATCTGCAAGGACTTTGAAGCATTGGGGAAGAAAGTAAAAGAACTGGATGCGCAGGTAGTTTTTTCTTCTATCCTTCCAGTAGACGGGCATGGCGTCAGGAGATGGAACAGGATCCTTGATGTGAACAGCTGGCTGAGACGATGGTGCAGACAACAAGGATTTGGATTCCTGGACCACGGTGTGAATTACCTCTATGATGGACTCCTTGCCAGAGACGGACTACACCTCAACAAACCCGGGAAACACAGATTCGCCAGGAGACTCGCAACACTCATCAGGAGGGCGTTAAACTAGAAGAAGAGGGGATGGGAAGAAAAACGCCGGACACGAACATGCAACCAGAGGACATACTAATGAAAGATATGAAGTGCGACAAAGAAGGTCCAAGACAAGATACTTGGAAGGAAGGTAAGAAAATTTCTAATACAATCCACAGGGAGAAGATTGGAACAAAACAAAATCGTGTAAACTGCGTGCTAGCAAATGCCAGGAGCCTGACAAACAAGATGGATGAACTGGAAGCAGAAATATCTACAGGTAACTATGACATAGTGGGAATAACCGAGACATGGTTGGATGAAAGCTATGACTGGGCAGTTAACTTACAGGGTTACAGTCTGTTTAGAAGGGATCGAAGAAATCGGAAAGGGGGTGGAGTCTGTCTATATGTAAAGACGTGTCTAAAGCCTACAATACGGGAGGATGTATGGGAGGGAAATGAGGAGGTCGAGTCCTTATGGGTGGAGATACATGGGGCAAAAAACAATAATAAAATTATCATAGGAGTCTGTTATAAACCACCAAATATAGCAGAAGCCACGGAAAGTCTATTAATGAGACAAATAGACGAAGTAGCAAAAAATAACGAGGTGATTATTATGGGGGACTTCAACTACCCCGATATAGACTGGGAAACCGAAAGCTGTAGATCTCAGAAAGGAAACAGGTTTCTGTCAATTATCAAAGACAATTATTTGTCACAACTTGTGCAGGAACCAACTAGAGGGACGGCCCTTTTAGACTTAATATTAACTAACAGGCCAGACAGAATAACTGAGGTGCAGGTTGGGGGGCACCTCGGAAATAGTGACCACAACATTATACAATTCCACATGTGCTTCAGTAGGGTGCCCAGCAAGGGAGTCACAAAAACACTGAACTTCAGGAGGGCAAAGTTTGATCAGCTAAGAGATGCCCTTCACCTTATAGACTGGGATAGTATCTTCAGTAATAGGAGCACGGATAGAAAATGGGAAATTTTCAAAACAGTCCTACATAGTCACTGTAGAAGGTACATACCTTATGGGAATAAAAGGGCTAGGAATAGGAGGAAGCCAATGTGGCTAAATAAGGAAGTCAAGAGGGCAATGAAAAACAAAAAAAGGGCTTTCGGTAAACTTAAACAAGAAGGCAGCGAGGAAGCGCTAATAACTTATAGGGAAAAAAACAAAATCTGTAAGAAACAAATAAGAATAGCAAAAGAGGAGACAGAGAGACTAATTGCCAAAGAAAGTAAAACGAATCCCAAACTGTTCTTTAACTATATAAACAGTAAAAGGATTAAAACTGATGGAGTTGGCCCATTGAAAAATAACCTGGGTAAAATCATAGAGGGCGATGAGGGTAAAGCAAACCTACTCAATAGCTTCTTCTCCACTGTTTTCACAAAAGAAAACAATTTATCGGAGGAAATGCAAAGTAATAAAGTAAACCCTCCGCTAAATATCACCCACCTAACCCAGGAGGAAGTTCAGAAACGCCTAAATAATATCAAAATAGACAAGTCACCAGGCCCAGATGGCATACACCCCCGGGTACTAAAAGAATTAAGTAATGTGATAGACAGACCGCTGTATCTTATATTCAAGCACTCTTTATGGACAGGGACTGCCCCACTAGACTGGCGCCAAGCAAATGTGGTACCAATATTCAAAAAGGGGTCTAAAAGTGACCCTGGGAACTATAGACCAGTCAGCTTAACGTCTGTTGTGGGTAAATTGTTTGAAGGATTTCTTAGAGATGCTATTGTAGAATATCTTAATGATAATAACTGTCTAACTCCATATCAACATGGATTCATGAGAGATCGCTCCTGCCAAACAAACCTGATTGCCTTCTACGAGGAGGTGAGCTCACAGCTGGACCGGGGAGAGTCAGTGGATGTTGTATACCTTGACTTCTCCAAAGCGTTTGATACCGTGCCACACAAAAGGTTGGTATATAAAATGAGAATGCTTGGTCTGGGGGATAATGTGTGTAAGTGGGTAAATAGCTGGCTGAGTGATAGAAAGCAGAGGGTGGTTATCAATGGAGTAAGCTCAGGGTGTGTCAGGGTTACTAGCGGGGTGCCTCAAGGGTCTGTCTTGGGCCCTATATTATTTAATATATTTATTAATGATCTAGTGGAAGGGTTGCATAGTAAAATAGCAATATTTGCAGATGATACTAAACTTTGTAAAGTAGTTAACACAGATGAGGATAGGGCACAGCTACAGGAGGATTTAGATAAATTGGGGAGTTGGGCCAAAAAATGGCAAATGGGGTTCAATGCCGATAAATGTAAAGTCATGCACATGGGAAAGAAAAACAGCAGTCACCCATACATATTAAATGGGAAACCGTTGGGGAAATCTGACATGGAGAAGGACCTGGGCGTCTTGGTTAATAGCAAATTAAATTGGAGTGCCCAGTGTCAGGCAGCAGCTGCGAAGGCAAATAGAGTCATGGCATGCATCAGAAGAGGAATAGGGGCATATGATGAGAACATTGTTCTTCCTCTGTATAAAGCGCTGGTAAGGCCGCACTTAGAATATTGTGCACAGTTCTGGGCTCCGGTGCTCAGGAAAGACATATTGGAGCTAGAGAGGGTACAAAGGAGGGCGACTAAGGTAATAAAGGGAATGGAGGGACTAGAATACCCAGAGAGGTTGTCAAAATTAGGCCTATTTACGTTGGAAAAGAGAAGGCTTAGGGGAGACCTCATAAACATGTATAAATACATCAGGGGGCAGTACAGAGATCTCTCCCATGACCTGTTTATACCAAGGATGGTGACAAAGACGAGGGGGCACACTATGCGTCTGGAGGAAAGGAGGTTCCTGCACCAGCATAGAAGGGGATTCTTTACGGTCAGAGCCGTGAGACTCTGGAACTCTCTGGGAGAGGAAGTGGTGATGTCCAACTCACTTAATGAGTTCAAGAGAGGCCTGGACGCCTTTCTTGAGAACAATAAAATTACATCTTATGCTTAGTGATAGTTAATTAATCCAGATTGGTGTCGGGAAGTGAATTTTTTCCTCAATGATGTCAATTGGCCTATACCGCATGTTTTTTTTTTTTTGTTTTGTTTTGTTTTTTTTTGCGTTCCCCTGGATCAACGCTGCGGAATAGCTGCAGTGCACAAGAAATAGGCTGAACTGGATGGACGCTTGTCTTTTTTCGGCCTTATAAACTATGTAACTATGTAACTATGTAATGGCAGACAAACAAAAACACATAGAAACACATAGAAAACACCTTCAAAGGTGTCCAAAAGCTGACAAACTGCTCAGAAGACATAACTAACACATGGAAAAGTGACAAGTACATATAGTCATGCGAAAATAAAAGAGGTGGAGGAGTAAAAGGACTGGGAGACACAGATATAGGCATGTCATGCCCTTCTAAAATCCAAAAAGTGAGAAGCCGACACGGCCAGTCCGCTCCTGCCCGTGCCACCTCCGTGTCGCCGGGTTTGTGCCAGAGCCGCGGTGAACCCTGATGGCCAGCCCCCCTCTCCCAATACTGGTGCCTGTCCGCTGGTGGGTCGAGCGAGCCCCCCTGTGGTGGAGGCAGCTCTAAGCTTTTTAATTTAAATTGTCTCTCTAATTTGAATGAATACACTTTAAATCCATTTACAAGGATCTATTGGAGGGCAAGTCTCATGCCAGCAGCCGCGTAATTCCAGCTCCAGTAGCGTCCACTAAAGCTGCTGCAGTTAAAAAGCTTTTATAAGGATCGAGCTCGGCTGTCCACCGCAAGGCATCCTACTGCCAGTCCCAGCCCCTATGCCTTGGGGTGCCTCCTGATGCTCTTCACTGAGTATCCCGTGGTCCCGAAGCATTTCCTTTGAAAAAATGAAGTGTCCAAACTACAGGTGGTGTAGCTTGCTTAACAGCCGGGATAATCCGCTGACTAGCAGACCCTGCTACTAGGCACAAAGTATTTCCTGGGCTAGATGCAGTTAAAAATTTGTAATTAGATACTCTCGTTGGATGCTGAGAAAGCATTCCATAGAGTCTCCTGGCACGCCATATATGATTCTCTTAAAAAGCTTGGGGTAGGGGTCTAGGGGACCCTTTTATAGCCAAAATCACGGCCCTGTATCGCAATACGTCACCTAGGCTGAAGATAAATGGAACTGTAGCACCCTGAGGGCTTGGTTGCTACAGAGGTATTGCACCTCACCCAGAGGTGTGATATCTCACTCTCAGGTAAGGATGCAGTGTGGATCAGGACCCGACACCTGCATGCATTACACCACATTGCCGTGGGGCAGGGCGACCAATATGCCCCTGAGATGGGCACGACAGTCCCTGTCCCTGGCTGGAGTGGGGGGAGGGAACACTGAGGAAGGGGAACCCTGTAGTGCAGGAGCAGGGAGGAAGCAGTTCCTGGGTGCATTGAGAAGGGAGTATAAAAGGTGGGCACCATCTTAGTTCAGTGCAGAGAAGTCTGAGCAGAAGTGGCAGGGAGCAGGGGCTCCGAATGAGCTCTGCTCCGGAGGCGGGCCTAGTAACAGAGGCCCAGGCCTGGAAGAGGGAGAAGGAAGGAAGATGAGCGGAGAAGGCTCCAGGAACGTGGAACGAAGGGATCTCAGGGGTGCGGACGGGCGAGTCGCCACCGCACGCCAGAATCCACCTGCGTGGAGGGGTCAGGCCAAAGGGGGAGACCGGTCCCCGAAACTAGTGGAGGCAGGAAATGACCCTCAGCTAGAAACAGGAGGCTGTGACATTTTATGTGGCGCAGCCCCTCGCTACACCCGCTAGGAAGGCACCACATAGGGTCAGGGAAACTGGCGCCAAGTTTACCAAGAGGAGGCCCGAGGCAGCCGGACAGAAGGGTTGGTAAGAAAGGCCAGACAAAGGCCACACAAAGGGGGTCCTGTGAAGCGCTCCAAAGTTATCTGGGAGTTGTCTGAGCCCCTCACCTGGTGAGCACAGTACTACGTGGGCAGCCGTTACCTGCAGACGTGATCTGGATAATAAGAACTGTGAGTAAAGGCCCTGGACTGCATCACTGACTCCGTGTCATTACTGCTGCTGCCCTGCACCATCACCCCCATCCTCCGCATACACTGCCCTGAGGCTATACTCCTCCCGTGGGGAGTTATGCTACGCTCTGCTGCACCCACAACACCAGCCTCAGCGGTCTGCCCTGGAGCGGCGGTTCACTCTGACCGCAATCCACGGGTGGCGTAGTCGGACATTTAAACATCAAAACCACATAAATAGTTCCGCCACTGGTTTGACCGCCCTGAGCCACGGAACCGGGTTGCCGCCACGGAGACTACAACCACCAGCATCCACCAAAAAGGGTCCGGCTCCGGGTGTCCCAAGGCCCAGGGGGCGCGGTAGAACATTTTCATCACCTTTCACAATCACCAATGGGACAAGGCAGGGATGTTCTCTGTCCCCTCTCTTATACATCCTAGTGACGGAGCACCTGCTCTCATCAATTCGCCATAACCCCAATATTAGGTGGATTGAGGTGGGAGGCACCGAGTACAAGTGCTCTCTATTTGCTGATGATGTCCTAGTATATATCACTCAATCACATATATCCATCCATGCTGTTATGGCTGAAATAGATCACTTTGTTACATGGTCAAATTTTAAAATCAATGCAGCGAAGTCTGAGGCCCTCGATGTCTCCCTCCCCAAATCCATATAGGATTCCATCCAGTCCAACCTTCCCTTTGCCTGGCCCTCACAGGGTATCAAATACTTAGGAATTCCTATTCATAGAGACCTCTCCCATCTATGTTATCTTAATTTTGGGCCCTTTATTGAACAACTCCATACAGACCACGGTTGGCAAGTTAGAACTGTAAGATTCACTACGTGAACCACTGGTGTTTTGTGGAAAAGCACATGTACACTGTGTTCCAAATTATTATGCAAAAAGTGTTTAGGAGTGATAAGGGAAGAATTTGTTTGTTTGTCAGTTAAACTCATTGATGGTGATGTGTGTCAGGGCTCTTTATATCACTGTAAGCAATTGCAGACACCAGTGCTAATTAGTTTGGCAGGTGTGTCCAATGAAAGGCAAGACTACTTAAGAAGGCTCTCTCACATTATTCAGCAGCCTACATTTTCTGCCAAAATGGGAAAGAAACAGGATGTGTCGGCTGCTGAGAAGCAACAAATTGTGGAGTGTTTAGGTCAACGCATGACTACAATCAACATTGTGCGATGATCAGGATGAAGTGTCTTGGCAATCAAGAAGTATGTAGCTGATTCACAGTACACATGTGTGCATGCTGATAAGGGCAAATTGAGGACTCTTTCCTACAGGCAATTACGTCAGGTTGAAAGAGCAGCGGCAAAAAAGCCTTGTCATAGCAGCAGACAAGTTTTTGAAGCTGCTTGTGCCTCCAATGTCCCCCGAACAACAAGATGCAGGGTCCTTCAGAGGTTTGCAGCTGTGCATACGCCATCCTGTCGACCTCCTCTATCCACTTCACACAAGCAGAAACGGCTCCAGTGGGCCAAACATTACATGAAAACTGATTTCAAAACAGTTTTGTTCACGGATGAGTGCCGTGCAGCGCTCGATGGTCCAGATGGATGGAGTGGAGGATGGCTGGTTGATGGACACCCCACGCAAACACGGCTACAGCGCCAACAAGGAGGAGGTGGAGTAATGTTTTGGGCTGGAATCATGGGGAGAGAGATTGTCGGCCCCTTTAGGATCCCTGAATGCGCTAAAGATGAACTCCATAATGTATGTGGATTTTCTCAAACAGCACTTCCTGCCATGGTTCAAGAAGAAGAACCGTGTATTTCACAGCAAGATCATTTTTCTGCATGATAATGCACCATCTCATGCTGCACATAAAACATCTGCATCTCTGGCTGATATGGGCATAAAAGGGGACAAACTTATGGTGTGACCCCCATGCTCCCCTGACCTCTACCCCATTCAGAACCTTTGGAGCATCATTAAAAGGAGTGTCTATGATGGCGGGAGGCAGTTCACATCTAAGCAACAGCTCTGGGAGGGTATTCTGTCCTCATGCAAAACAATTGAAGCAGAAACCATCCAAAACCTGACAAATTCAATGGACGAGAGAGTTCAGAAGCTCCTTTCGAACAAGGGGTCCTATGTGAAAATGTAACATCACCTAGAATAAAGTTTTGAGTTGAAAACTGTTTGATTTCAGTTTCTAACAACCTGCTAATGCTTATAATTTCAAAAATGACCATTTTTTTGGTCTTTATTAAAATGAAAAGGTTGATCGAAAAGTTTGGGGGATCTAAGAGTGTGGCAACCCAGTAGTCATGATTACTTCGAATTCTGACAATATGAGGGTCATGCTGCAGGTAGTGCAGCAAGAAGGCACTTATGTGTCTTGCGCATCTCAGAGCCCCAAAATTATTTTCCGGGCTAGATGCAGCTAAAAATTATTTTTAATTTTAAATCTGGTGGAACTTATTATAGATGGCCTAATAGGATCAGTGCTGCACACTGCTACAAAGCCCAAATTATTTTCCAGTCAAGATACAGATAAACATGATTAGTAATTTGAAAGCTTAAAACGGTTGGTAGGGTGATTTTAAACAATCATCAAGCTTTTACTCTCCCCAGGATGACACAGGGGTAGAAAAGTCGTTTCGGATCCATGATTTGTTCATCTTTATGAACGTGAGTCTGTCTACATTATCAGTGGAGAGCCGCGTGCGCTTATCTGTCAGCACACCACCAGCAGCGCTGAACACACGTTCAGACAGAACGCTGGCTGCGGGGCATGACAAGATCTCCAAGGCGTAAGTGGCTAGCTCCGGCCATTTATCCAGATTGGAAGCCCAAAAAGAGCAAGGGTCCAGTGACACAGTCGTGGCTTCAATGTTTACTTGGAGATACTCCTGTACCATCGTCTCTAGGCAGACTGTGTCAGACTTCTTGTCTCCTGTGGCCTTGCAAAGGATGGGCTAAAAATGTGGTGAAATGATTCCGCAAAATTGATGTTACCAGCAGATACTGTGGTTCTGTTACGGTTTGAGTGCTGAACACTTGACGGTCCCACGGTTGGCAAGTTGGAACTGTGAGATTCACTACGTGCACCACTGGTATTTTGTGGAAAAGCACATGTAAGATTCTGCAACAGTCTCTGCTGATACTCCTGCATGCGTGCATCCCTTTCTATGGCAGGAATAATTTCTGCAAATTTACTTTTGTACCGGGGATCTAACAGTGTGGCAACCCAGTAGTCAGGATTATTTCTAATTCTCACAATTCGAGGGTCATGTTGCAGGTAGTGCAGCAAGAAGGCACTCATGTGTGTTGCGCATCCAGGAGCACCAAGTCCCTGTTGTGTTGGTGGCGAGGTAACAATCATGCTTCCTTCCTCTGTCCTCTCCCCCCAACCTCGCACAACAGAAATGTGATCAAGGTCTCCCTCATCTGATGAGTCTTCCATCAGTTCGTCCTCCACTTCTTCCTGGGCTCCTGCACCTTCCTCACTAGTTTGGCTGCTACCATGCGCCCTGGTATAACCATCTCCCCCACCCTCACATGCCTGCCGCCTTGGTGCTGCCGACCGTCTGGACCTTGCAGATGTTAGCCCTTCCGCATACAACTCCTCCTCCTCTACTTCCTCCACCTCCTCTTGTGCCACCACCTGACTCCGAATTCTGTTTAACATGTGCTCCAGCATGTAAATCACCGGAATAGTCATGCTGATAATGGCATCGTCAGCACTAAACATCTTCGTCGCCATTTCAAAACTGTGCAGAAGGGTGCATAGGTCCCTGATCTGAGACCACTCCTCCAGCGTGATTTGCCCCACCTCTGGATCTCGTTGGCCCAGGCTATACGTCAGAACGTATTGCACCAGGGCTTGTCGGTGCTGCCACAGTCGCTGCAACATGTGCAGAGTTGAATTCCACCGGGTAGGCACATCGCATTTTAGCCGGTGAAGTGGCAGGCCCAACGACTTCTGTAGAGATGTAAGTCGCTGAGCTGCGGGATGCGAACGGCGGAAGTGAGCACACAGCGACCGTGCCCTCTGCAGAAGGCCATCTAGTCTGGGATAGTGGGCTAAAAATTGCTGGACAACCAGGTTCAACACGTGAGCCATACAAGGCACGTGTGTGACATTGCCCCGGCGAAGGGCCGCACCCAGGTTTGCAGCATTGTCGCACACGGCCTTCCCTGGTTTCAGGTCCAGTGGAGACAACCATTCATGAAATTGGTTCTCCAGAGCTGACCACAACTCCTCAGCTGTGTGACTCACATTTCCCAGCCATTTCAATGTAAAAACCGCCTGATGACGTTGAGCCCTACTGCCAGCATAGTAAGGAGGTGTGCAGGATCCCTTCTGCGCAGTTAGAAAGCTTGTGGCATGACCAGACAGGCTTTGGGTGCAGGTGGAAGACCGAGAGGAGGTTGAGGAGGCAGAAGCAGTGGAGGAACTTTGACATAAAGAGGATTGACGCACAACTCGTGGGGACGGCAAGACTTGGACAGCAGCCCCTTGTCCTGCTGTCACCATAGTTACCCAGTGCCCAGTCAGCGACATGTAACGCCCCTGTCCATGCCTACTCGTCCAAGTGTCTGTGGTGAAATGCACCCTGTCACACACAGAGTTTCTCAAAGAAGCGGTGATGTTGTGTGCGACATGCTGGTGGAGCGCAGGCACACCTTTCTTTGAGAAGTAGTGCCGACTGGGCATCTGGTACTGGGGCACTGCGACGGACATAAGGTCTCGAAAATCCTCTGTGTCCACCAGGCGGAAAGGCAGCATTTCTGTAGCCAAGAGCTTGCAGATGGTGAAATTCAACCTCTTAGCTTTCTCATGGCTAGGAGGAAATGGTCTTTTACTTGTCCACATCTGAGGGACCGAGGGCTTGCTCTTGTGCTTAGACGGGGTTGATAAGGGTGTCCCCGGCAAACTGCCGGTCTGTGAGGAAGATGCAGGCGGACATGTTAGGTTGCCTTGATCCAAAGGTGGTGCTATCGATGTCGGACAGCGCTCAACACCAGCTGGTGTTCCCACCTCCAAAGAAAATGATGACCTGCCAATCACGCTGGCTGTTGCGGGTAAAGAGGTGGCAGGTCTGCGCCCCAAAACAGGTGTGACTGCTGTCCCCCCAGTCACAGAGGATGAAGAGGCCGCGGATGCACAAGATATGGCAGACGGTGGTTGGCCCGGCCGGCTAGGCCGCATTGTAGCACACTGAGCTTCCCACTGCAACTTATGCTTCATGTCCATGTGCCGGTTCATGCATGAAGTACTCAAACTATGTATTTTTTGGCCTCTACTTAGCTTTTGCTGACAAATATTACAGATAACACGAGTTGGGTCATCTTTATCAATCTGAAAAAATGCCCAGGCTATGCAAGGCTTAGCACCCATGCGACCTGAAGAGCCACCACGACTTGTGGTGAGAGGCAGAGTTGTGTTTGAGGATGCAGTTGTTGACGTGCTTCCAGTACTACGTCTCTGTCCAGGAAGGCGCAACCTGACCTCGTCGTCACTAGCATCTTCCTCCACCTCCTCTGCTGACCTCATCTCTTGGCTGACTGTGGGTTGACAGTAAGTGGGATCTCCGACCTCATCATCATCACCCTGTGCGTTATCACACCCGTCGTCCTCAGAGCCAACCTGTTCCTGCCCTGACAAAAAACTAAAGTTGTCGCTCCAATCAGGTATTTGAGTCTTATCATCGTCTTCCTCATTGTCTCCACCAACAGGAGTTACAGTTTGGGAATGAGGGTCTACATTATGGTCAGAACCTTCTGCGTCTGGTCCTGGATCCGACTCATAAAGATTCTGGGCATCAGTGCAGATCATTTCCTCGTCTGGATTCACAGAAGCGCTGGAGTCGACCTCTGATTCCCAGGCTATAGTATGAGTAAACAGCTCTGCAGACTCAACCATCTGTTCTACCTCATACTCAGACGGGCAGCTGGAGATTTGGGAGCTGTGAGGAAGCAAGTGCGATTTGGGTGACACCTTTGAGGACTGGAGTATTTGTGATGTTGAAGTTGATGTGGAGGAGAGCCCACTTAAAGGAGCACTTGATATCCGTTGAAGCACCTGCTGTTTTTGTGCCTCATCTGGAATTTGTAGCGATTGGCGTGGCCGTAAGAAAGGGATCTTATCACATTGTCCGCTAAAAGAAGTAGACATTTTAGTTTGGCTGGAAGATGGTCTTTCTTCTGCACCTACCCCACGGACACAACCTTTTTTTCCCTTCCCAACACGCCTATTCCCCTTTCCACCAGCAGCAGGCCTTTTTCCACTCATTTTGGTGGTTAACTAATTCACAACTCTGGAGTTGTTTGCACAAAAAAACAATGGATGGTAACCGAGCAGAGCTGAGTGGCCAAACTGTGGTATTAGGCCAAAACTATTGGCTGGGTTAGATGCAGAAAAAAATTATTTTTAATTTGCAACCTGATGGAGGTCAGTATAGATGGACTAATAGACCAAGTCCCACACACCGCTAGAAGCCCAAATATTTTTTCAGAGCTAGATGCAGAAAATTTTTTGATTCAATTTGCAACCTGATGGAGGTCAGTATAGATGGACTAATAGACCAAGTCCCACACACTGCTAGAAGCCCAAATATTTTTTCAGAGCTAGATGCAGAAAAAAATTATTTTTAATTTGCAACCTGATGGAGGTCAGTATAGATGGACTAATAGACCAAGTCCCACAAACCGCTAGAAGCCCAAATATTTTTTCAGAGCTAGATGCAGAAAAAAATTATTTTTAATTTGCAACCTGATGGAGGTCAGTATAGATGGACTAATAGACCAAGTCCCACACACCGCTAGAAGCCCAAATATTTTTTCAGAGCTAGATGCAGAAAATTTTTTGATTCAATTTGCAACCTGATGGAGGTCAGTATAGATGGACTAATAGACCAAGTCCCACACACCGCAAGAAGCCCAAATATTTTTTCAGAGCTAGATACAGAAAAAAATTATTTTTAATTTGCAACCTGATGGAGGTCAGTATAGATGGACTAATAGACCAAGTCCCACACACCGCTAGAAGCCCAAATATTTTTTCAGAGCTAGATGCAGAAAATTTTTTGATTCAATTTGCAACCTGATGGAGGTCAGTATAGATGGACTAATAGACCAAGTCCCACACACTGCTAGAAGCCCAAATATTTTTTCAGAGCTAGATGCAGAAAAAAATTATTTTTAATTTGCAACCTGATGGAGGTCAGTATAGATGGACTAATAGACCAAGTCCCACACACCGCTAGAAGCCCAAATATTTTTTCAGAGCTAGATGCAGAAAATTTTTTGATTCAATTTGCAACCTGATGGAGGTCAGTATAGATGGACTAATAGACCAAGTCCCACACACTGCTAGAAGCCCAAATATTTTTTCAGAGCTAGATGCAGAAAAAAATTATTTTTAATTTGCAACCTGATGGAGGTCAGTATAGATGGACTAATAGACCAAGTCCCACACACCGCTAGAAGCCCAAATATTTTTTCAGAGCTAGATGCAGAAAATTTTTTGATTCAATTTGCAACCTGATGGAGGTCAGTATAGATGGACTAATAGACCAAGTCCCACACACTGCTAGAAGCCCAAATATTTTTTCAGAGCTAGATGCAGAAAAAAATTATTTTTAATTTGCAACCTGATGGAGGTCAGTATAGATGGACTAATAGACCAAGTCCCACACACCGCTAGAAGCCCAAATATTTTTTCAGAGCTAGATGCAGAAAAAAATTATTTTTAATTTGCAACCTGATGGAGGTCAGTATAGATGGACTAATAGACCAAGTCCCACACACCGCTAGAAGCCCAAATATTTTTTCAGAGCTAGATGCAGAAAATTTTTTGATTCAATTTGCAACCTGATGGAGGTCAGTATAGATGGACTAATAGACCAAGTCCCACACACCGCTAGAAGCCCAAATATTTTTTCAGAGCTAGATGCAGAAAAAAAATATTTTTAATTTGCAACCTGATGGAGGTCAGTATAGATGGACTAATAGACCAAGTCCCACACACCGCTAGAAGCCCAAATATTTTTTCAGAGCTAGATGCAGAAAATTTTTGATTCAATTTGCAACCTGATGGAGGTCAGTATAGATGGACTAATAGACCAAGTCCCACACACTGCTAGAAGCCCAAATATTTTTTCAGAGCTAGATGCAGAAAAAAATTATTTTTAATTTGCAACCTGATGGAGGTCAGTATAGATGGACTAATAGACCAAGTCCCACACACCGCTAGAAGCCCAAATATTTTTTCAGAGCTAGATGCAGAAAATTTTTTGATTCAATTTGCAACCTGATGGAGGTCAGTATAGATGGACTAATAGACCAAGTCCCACACACTGCTAGAAGCCCAAATATTTTTTCAGAGCTAGATGCAGAAAAAAAATATTTTTAATTTGCAACCTGATGGAGGTCAGTATAGATGGACTAATAGACCAAGTCCCACACACCGCTAGAAGCCCAAATATTTTTTCAGAGCTAGATGCAGAAAAAAATTATTTTTAATTTGCAACCTGATGGAGGTCAGTATAGATGGACTAATAGACCAAGTCCCACACACCGCTAGAAGCCCAAATATTTTTTCAGAGCTAGATGCAGAAAATAATTATTTTTAATTTGCAACCTGATGGAGGTCAGTATAGATGGACTAATAGACCAAGTCCCACACACCGCTAGAAGCCCAAATATTTTTTCAGAGCTAGATGCAGAAAAAAATTATTTTTAATTTGCAACCTGATGGAGGTCAGTATAGAAGGACTAATAGAACAAGTCCCACACACTGCTAGAAGCCCAAATATTTTTTCAGAGCTAAATGAAGAAAAAAATTATTTTTAATTTGCAACCTGATGGAGGTCAGTATAGATGGACTAATAGACCAAGTCCCACACACTGCTAGAAGCCCAAATATTTTTTCAGAGCTAGATGCAGAAAAAAAATATTTTTAATTTGCAACCTGATGGAGGTCAGTATAGATGGACTAATAGACCAAGTCCCACACACCGCTAGAAGCCCAAATATTTTTTCAGAGCTAGATGCAGAAAAAAATTATTTTTAATTTGCAACCTGATGGAGGTCAGTATAGATGGACTAATAGACCAAGTCCCACACACCGCTAGAAGCCCAAATATTTTTTCAGAGCTAGATGCAGAAAAAAATTATATTCAGTTTGCAACCTGATGGAGGTCAGTATAGATGGACTAATAGAATGATGCTATGCCCAAAAGATTTTACTTCACTAGGTGCAGTAAAAAAATTGGTATTCTATACACAGGTGGTATATCTTGCAACACAGATAGGCTACTCCACTGACTAACACACTCTGCAATAGGCCAAAAAGGATTAGCTTTGCTAGATTCAGCCAAATGCTGTGAAAAAAACTTGCACAGCACTGGCACAGACCTGCCTGGCAAAAACTGATAGGAACTCATGTAACCTAGTCCTGAAAAGGACTCCAATTACAATTAGTCTTTACTCCCACAATCTATCTATTTAAGAGCACAGACCTCCCTGATAAAAGTCGTAGGAAATGCTGTAACCTAGTCCTTAAAAGGACTGCAATCACAACTATTCCCTACTCCCAAGCTATCTGTATATTTGTGCAAAAATTGGCTTGAAATTAACAAGGTATAGCGCACACAGCAACAGCGGTGCCGTCTAACACGCAGCTGCAGCAGTGAGAAAATGGGGGCGACGGGGAAAATGGCTTGGTCTTATAGGGCAAGGACATGTGACATACACTGCCAATGACACATGCCCTTGCTTGTGTGAAAAAAAAGCACTTCGCTCCGTGTGTGCGCTGCTGATAGGCTGACAGATTGCACCTCCCCACTGCAAATGCGGGAAAGAGAAAAAAAAATGGAGATCTTCATTGTTCCTGCAGAGATCCATCCCCTGCCCCTCCCCCCACCCCGCTGTACACTCAAACTGCGAATTAACATTAATTTTCATCATTACTGAGAAAAAATCCAGTTATGATTTTGGTGCACGAACAGTTATCGAACATAACCTCGAACAGCCGAATTTTTCTCAAATTGTTCGTGTTCGCCGAACGGCTCGAACACCGCCCAAAACAGCTCGAATTTGAGATTGGCGAACAGTTCGAGTAGAACAACGCTCATCTCTAGAAGAGACGTGCAGGTCGCAGTAGCTTAACAAGACGGTTTAAATGCCACTTGGAAGAGACGTGCAGGTCGCAGTAGCTTAACAAGACGGTTTAAATGCCTCTTGGAAGAGCGGTGGAGGTCGCAGTAGCTTAACAAGACGGTTTAAATGCCCCTTGAAAGAGACGTGCAGGTCGCAGTAGCTTAACAAGACGGTTTAAATGCCCCGTCGTAGTGCGGTGGAGGTCGCAGTAGCTTTACAAGACAGATGAAATGCCCCTTGGAAGAGCGTTGGAGGTCGCAGTAGCTTAATAAGACAGTTTAAATGCCCCTTGGAAGAGACATGCAGATCACAGCATCTTAACAAGATTGTTTAAATGCCCCTTGGAAGAGACGTGCAGGTCGCAATAGCTTAACAAGACTGTTTAAATGTCCCTTGGTAGAGACATGCAGGTCGCAGTAGCTTAACAAGACGGTTTAAATGCCCCATGGAAGAGACGTACAGGTCGCAGTAGCTTAACAAGACGGTTTAAATGCCCCTTGGAAGAGACGTGCAGGTCGCAGTAGCTTAACAAGACAGTTTAAATCCCCCATGGAAGAGACGTGCAAGTCGCAGTAGCTTAACAAGATGGTTTAAATGCTCCTTGGAAGAGCGGTGGAGGTCGCAGTAGCTTAACAAGACAGTTTAAATGCCCCTTGGAAGAGACGTGCAGGTTGCAGTAGCTTAACAAGATGGTTTAAATGCCCCTTGGAAGAGACGTGCAGGTCGCAGTAGCTTAACAAGATGGTTTAAATGCACCTTGGAAGAGCGGTGGAGGTCGCAGCAGCTTAAAAAGATGGTTTAAATGCCCCTTGGAAGAGACGTGCAGGTCGCAGTGGCTTAACAAGACGGTTTAAATGCCCCTTGGAAGAGACATGCAGGTCGCAGTAGCTTAACAAGATGGTTTAAATGCCCCTTGGAAGAGACGTGCAGGTAGCAGTAGCTTAACAAGACTGTTTAAATGCCCCTTGTAAAAGTGGTGGAGGTTACAGTAGCTTAACAAGACGGTTTAAATGCCCCTTGGAAGAGACGTGCAAGTCGTAGTAGCTTAAAAAGATAGTTTAAATGCGCCTTGGAATAGACGTGCAGGTCTCAGTAGCTTAACAAGACTGTTTAAATGCCCCTTGGAAGAGCGGTGGAGGTCGCAGTAGCTTAAGAAGACAGTTTAAATGCCCCTTGAAAGAGACGTGCAGGTCGCAGTAGCTTAACAAGACCGTTTAATTGCCCCTTGGAAGTGCGGTGGATGTCGCAGTAGCTTAACAAAACGGTTTAAATGCCCCTTGGAAGAGACATGCAGTTCGCAGCAGCTTAACAAGATGGTTTAAATGCCCCTTGGAAGAGACGTGCAGGTAGCAGTGGCTTAACAAGATGGTTTAAATGCCCCTTGGAAGAGACATGCAGGTCGCAGTAGCTTAACAAGACAGTTTAAATGCCCCTTGGACAAGTGGTGGAGGTTACAGTAGCTTAACAAGACAGTTTAAATGCCCCTTGGAAGAGACATGCAAGTCGCAGTAGATTAAAAAGACGGTTTAAATGCGCCTTGGAAGAGACGTGCAGGTCGCAGTAGCTTAACAAGACGGTTTAAATGCCCCTTGGAATAGAAGTGCAGGTCGCAGTAGCTTAACAATACGGTATAAATGCCCCTTGGAAGAGACGTGCAGGTCGCAGTAGCTTAACAAGACGGTTTAAATCCCCCTTGGAAGAGACGTGCAGGTCGCAGCAGCTTAACAAGAGGGTTTAAATGCCCCTTGGAATAGGCTTGCAGGTCGCAGTAGCTTACCAAGACGGTTTAATTGCCCCTTGGAAGAGACTTGCAGGTCGCAGTAGCTTAAAAAGACGGTTTAAATGCCCATTGGAAGAGTGGTGCAGGTCGCAGGAGCTTAACAAGATGGTTTAAATGCCCCTTGGAAGAGATGTGCAGGTCGCAGTAGCTTAAAAAGACGGTTTAAATGCCCATTGGAAGAGTGGTGCAGGTCGCAGTAGCTTAACAAGACGGTTTAAATGCCCCTTGGAAGAGACATGCAGGTCGCAGTAGCTTAACAAGACGGTTTAAATGCCCTTTAAAGAGACGTGCAGGTCGCAGTAGCTTAACAAGACGGTTTAAATGCCCCTTGGAAGAGACTTGCAAGGCGCAGTAGCTTAACAAGACTGTTTAAATGCCCCTTAGAAGAGACGTGCAGGTCGCAGAAGCTTAACGATACGGTTTAAATGCCCATTGGAAGTGTGGTGGAGGTCGCAGTAGCTTAACAAGACGGTTTAAATGCCCCTTGGAAGAGACATGCAGGTCGCAGCAGCTTAACAAGACGGTTTAAATGCCCCTTGGAAGAGATATGCAGGTCGCAGTAGCTTAACAAGATGGTTTAAATGCCCCTTGGAAGAGCGGTGGAGGTCGCATTAGCTTAACAAGACGGTTTAAATGCCCATTGGAAGAGACGTGCAGGTCGCAGTAGCTTAATAAGACGGTTTAAATGCCCCTTGGAAGAGACTTGCAAGTCGCAGACGCTTAACAAGACGGTTTAAATGCCACTTGGAAGAGACATGCAGGTCACAGTAGCTTAACAAGGCGGTTTAAATGTCCCTTGGAAGAGACATGCAGGTCGCAGTAGCTTAAAAAGATGGTTTAAATGCGCCTTGGAATAGACGTGCAGGTCTCAGTAGCTTAACAAGACTGTTTAAATGCCCCTTGGAAGAGCGGTGGAGGTCGCAGTAGCTTAAGAAGACAGTTTAAATGCCCCTTGAAAGAGACGTGCAGGTCGCAGTAGCTTAACAAGACCGTTTAATTGCCCCTTGGAAGTGCGGTGGATGTCGCAGTAGCTTAACAAGATGGTTTAAATGCCCCTTGGAAGAGACGTGCAGGTAGCAGTGGCTTAACAAGATGGTTTAAATGCCCCTTGGAAGAGACATGCAGGTCGCAGTAGCTTAACAAGACAGTTTAAATGCCCCTTGGACAAGTGGTGGAGGTTACAGTAGCTTAACAAGACAGTTTAAATGCCCCTTGGAAGAGACATGCAAGTCGCAGTAGCTTAAAAAGACGGTTTAAATGCGCCTTATAAGAGACGTGCAGGTCGCAGTAGCTTAACAAGACGGTTTAAATGCCCCTTGGAATAGAAGAGCAGGTCACATTAGCTTAACAAGACGGTATAAATGCCCCTTGGAAGAGACGTGCAGGTCGCAGTACTTTAACAAGACGGTTTAAATCCCCCTTGGAAGAGACGTGCAGGTCGCAGCAGCTTAACAAGAGGGTTTAAATGCCCCTTGGAATAGGCTTGCAGGTCGCAGTAGCTTACCAAGACGGTTTAATTGCCCCTTGGAAGAGACTTGCAGGTCGCAGTAGCTTAAAAAGACGGTTTAAATGCCCATTGGAAGAGTGGTGCAGGTCGCAGGAGCTTAAGAAGATGGTTTAAATGCCCCTTGGAAGAGATGTGCAGGTCGCAGTAGCTTAAAAAGACGGTTTAAATGCCCATTGGAAGAGTGGTGCAGGTCGCAGTAGCTTAACAAGACGGTTTAAATCCCCCTTGGAAGAGACGTGCAGGTCGCAGTAGCTTAACAAGACGGTGTAAATGCCCCATCGAAGTGCGGTGGAGGTCGCAGTAGCTTTACAAGACAGATGAAATGCCCCTTGGAAGAGCGTTGGAGGTCGCAGTAGCTTAATAAGACAGTTTAAATGCCCCTTGGAAGAGACATGCAGATCACAGCATCTTAACAAGATTGTTTAAATGCCCCTTGGAAGAGACGTGCAGGTCGCAATAGCTTAACAAGACTGTTTAAATGTCCCTTGGTAGAGACATGCAGGTCGCAGTAGCTTAACAAGACGGTTTAAATGCCCCATGGAAGAGACGTGCAGGTCGCAGTAGCTTAACAAGACAGTTTAAATGCCCCTTGGAAGAGACGTGCAGGTCGCAGTAGCTTAACAAGATGGTTTAAATGCCCCTTGGAAGAGACGTGCAGGTCGCAGTAGCTTAACAAGATGGTTTAAATGCACCTTGGAAAAGCGGTGGAGGTCGCAGTAGCTTAAAAAGATGGTTTAAATGCCCCTTGGAAGAGACATGCAGTTCGCAGCAGCTTAAAAAGTCGGTTTAAATGCCCCTTGGAAGAGGCTTGCAGGTCGCAGTAGCTTACCAAGACGGTTTAAATGCCCCTTGGAAGAGACGTGCAGGTCGCAGTAGCTTAACAAGATGGTTTAAATGCCCCTTGGAAGAGCGGAGGAGGTCGCAGTAGCTTAACAAGATGGTTTAAATGCCCCTTGGAAGAGACATGCAGTTCGCAGCAGCTTAAAAAGATGGTTTAAATGCCCCTTGGAAGAGACGTGCAGGTCGCAGTGGCTTAACAAGACGGTTTAAATGCCCCTTGGAAGAGACATGCAGGTCGCAGTAGCTTAACAAGATGGTTTAAATGCCCCTTGGAAGAGACGTGCAGGTCGCAGTAGCTTAACAAGACCGTTTAATTGCCCCTTGTAAGTGCGGTGGATGTCGCAGTAGCTTAACAAAACGGTTTAAATGCCCCTTGGAAGAGACATGCAGTTCACAGCAGCTTAACAAGATGGTTTAAATGCCCCTTGGAAGAGACGTGCAGGTAGCAGTGGCTTAACAAGATGGTTTAAATGCCCCTTGGAAGAGACATGCAGGTCGCAGTAGCTTAACAAGACAGTTTAAATGCCCCTTGGACAAGTGGTGGAGGTTACAGTAGCTTAACAAGACAGTTTAAATGCCCCTTGGAAGAGACATGCAAGTCGCAGTAGCTTAAAAAGACGGTTTAAATGCGCCTTGGAAGAGACGTACAGGTCGCAGTAGCTTAACAAGACGGTTTAAATGCCCCTTGGAATAGAAGAGCAGGTCGCAGTAGCTTAACAAGACGGTATAAATGCCCCTTGGAAGAGACGTGCAGGTCGCAGTAGCTTAACAAGACGGTTTAAATCCCCCTTGGAAGAGACGTGCAGGTCGCAACAGCTTAACAAGAGGGTTTAAATGCCCCTTGGAATAGGCTTGCAGGTCGCAGTAGCTTACCAAGACGGTTTAATTTCCCCTTGGAAGAGACTTGCAGGTCGCAGTAGCTTAAAAAGACGGTTTAAATGCCCATTGGAAGAGTGGTGCAGGTCGCAGGAGCTTAACAAGATGGTTTAAATGCCCCTTGGAAGAGATGTGCAGGTCGCAGTAGCTTAAAAAGACGGTTTAAATGCCCATTGGAAGAGTGGTGCAGGTCGCAGTAGCTTAACAAGACGGTTTAAATGCCCCTTGGAAGAGACATGCAGGTCGCAGTAGCTTAACAAGACGGTTTAAATGCCCCTTGAAAGAGACGTGCAGGTCGCAGTAGCTTAACAAGACGGTTTAAATGCCCCTTGGAAGAGCGGTGGAGGTCGCATTAGCTTAACAAGACAGTTTAAATGCCCATTGGAAGAGACGTGCAGGTCGCAGTAGCTTAATAAGACGGTTTAAATGCCCCTTGGAAGAGAGGTGGAGGTCGCAGTAGCTTAACAAGACTGTTTAAATGCCCCTTAGAAGAGACGTGCAGGTCGCAGAAGCTTAACGAGACGGTTTAAATGCCCATTGGAAGTGTGGTGGAGGTCGCAGTAGCTTAACAAGACGGTTTAAATGCCCCTTGGAAGAGACATGCAGGTCGCAGCAGCTTAACAAGACGGTTTAAATGCCCCTTGGAAGAGATGTGCAGGTCGCAGTAGCTTAACAAGATGGTTTAAATGCCCCTTGGAAGAGCGGTGGAGGTCGCATTAGCTTAACAAGACAGTTTAAATGCCCATTGGAAGAGACGTGCAGGTCGCAGTAGCTTAATAAGACGGTTTAAATGCCCCTTGGAAGAGAGGTGGAGGTCGCAGTAGCTTAACAAGACAGTTTAAATGCCCCTTGGAAGAGACGTGCAAGTCGCAGACGCTTAACAAGACGGTTTAAATGCCACTTGGATGAGACATGCAGGTCACAGTAGCTTAACAAGGCGGTTTAAATGTCCCTTGGAAGAGACGTGCAAGTTGTAGTAGCTTAAAAAGATGGTTTAAATGCGCCTTGGAATAGACGTGCAGGTCTCAGTAGCTTAACAAGACTGTTTAAATGCCCCTTGGAAGAGCGGTGGAGGTCGCAGTAGCTTAAGAAGACAGTTTAAATGCCCCTTGAAAGAGACGTGCAGGTCGCAGTAGCTTAACTAGACCGTTTAATTGCCCCTCGGAAGTGCGGTGGATGTCGCAGTAGCTTAACAAAAGGGTTTAAATGCCCCTTGGAAGAGACATGCAGTACGCAGCAGCTTAACAAGATGGTTTAAATGCCCCTTGGAAGAGACGTGCAGGTAGCAGTGGCTTAACAAGATGGTTTAAATGCCCCTTGGAAGAGACATGCAGGTCGCAGTAGCTTAACAAGACAGTTTAAATGCCCCTTGGACAAGTGGTGGAGGTTACAGTAGCTTAACAAGACAGTTTAAATGCCCCTTGGAAGAGACATGCAAGTCGCAGTAGCTTAAAAAGACGGTTTAAATGCACCTTGGAAGAGACGTGCAGGTCGCAGTAGCTTAACAAGACGGTTTAAATGCCCCTTGGAATAGAAGAGCAGGTCACAGTAGCTTAACAAGACGGTATAAATGCCCCTTGGAAGAGACGTGCAGGTCGCAGTACTTTAACAAGACGGTTTAAATCCCCCTTGGAAGAGACGTGCAGGTCGCAGCAGCTTAACAAGAGGGTTTAAATGCCCCTTGGAATAGGCTTGCAGGTCGCAGTAGCTTACCAAGACGGTTTAATTGCCCCTTGGAAGAGACTTGCAGGTCGCAGTAGCTTAAAAAGACGGTTTAAATGCCCATTGGAAGAGTGGTGCAGGTCGCAGGAGCTTAACAAGATGGTTTAAATGTCCCTTGGAAGAGATGTGCAGGTCGCAGTAGCTTAAAAAGACGGTTTAAATGCCCATTGGAAGAGTGGTGCAGGTCGCAGTAGCTTAACAAGATGGTTTAAATGCCCCTTGGAAGAGATGTGCAGGTCGCAGTAGCTTAACAAGACGGTTTAAATGCCCCTTGAAAGAGACGTGCAGGTCGCAGTAGCTTAACAAGACGGTTTAAATGCCCCTTGGAAGAGACGTGCAAGGCGCAGTAGCTTAACAAGACTGTTTAAATGCCCCTTAGAAGAGACGTGCAGGTCGCAGAAGCTTAACAAGACGGTTTAAATGCCCATTGGAAGTGTGGTGGAGGTCGCAGTAGCTTAACAAGACTGTTTAAATGCCCCTTGGAAGAGACATGCAGGTCGCAGCAGCTTAACAAGACGGTTTAAATGCCCCTTGGAAGAGATGTGCAGGTCGCAGTAGCTTAACAAGATGGTTTAAATGCCCCTTGGAAGAGCAGTGGAGGTCGCATTAGCTTAACAAGACAGTTTAAATGCCCATTGGAAGAGACGTGCAGGTCGCAGTAGCTTAATAAGACGGTTTAAATGCCCCTTGGAAGAGAGGTGGAGGTCGCAGTAGCTTAACAAGACAGTTTAAATGCCCCTTGGAAGAGACGTGCAAGTCGCAGACGCTTAACAAGACGGTTTAAATGCCACTTGGAAGAGACATGCAGGTCACAGTAGCTTAACAAGGCGGTTTAAATGTCCCTTGGAAGAGACGTGCAAGTTGTAGTAGCTTAAAAAGATGGTTTAAATGCGCCTTGGAAGAGACATGCAGGTCTCAGTAGCTTAACAAGACTGTTTAAATGCCCCTTGGAAGAGCGGTGGAGGTCGCAGTAGCTTAAGAAGACAGTTTAAATGCCCCTTGAAAGAGACGTGCACGTCGCAGTAGCTTAACTAGACCGTTTAATTGCCCCTTGGAAGTGCGGTGGATGTCGCAGTAGCTTAACAAAAGGGTTTAAATGCCCCTTGGAAGAGACATGCAGTTCGCAGCAGCTTAACAAGATGGTTTAAATGCCCCTTGGAAGAGACGTGCAGGTAGCAGTGGCTTAACAAGATGGTTTAAATGCCCCTTGGAAGAGACATGCAGGTCGCAGTAGCTTAACAAGACAGTTTAAATGCCCCTTGGACAAGTGGTGGAGGTTACAGTAGCTTAACAAGACAGTTTAAATGCCCCTTGGAAGAGACATGCAAGTCGCAGTAGCTTAAAAAGACGGTTTAAATGCACCTTGGAAGAGACGTGCAGGTCGCAGTAGCTTAACAAGACGGTTATATGCCCCTTGGAATAGAAGAGCAGGTCACAGTAGCTTAACAAGACGGTATAAATGCCCCTTGGAAGAGACGTGCAGGTCGCAGTACTTTAACAAGACGGTTTAAATCCCCCTTGGAAGAGACGTGCAGGTCGCAGCAGCTTAACAAGAGGGTTTAAATGCCCCTTGGAATAGGCTTGCAGGTCGCAGTAGCTTACCAAGACGGTTTAATTGCCCCTTGGAAGAGACTTGCAGGTCGCAGTAGCTTAAAAAGACGGTTTAAATGCCCATTGGAAGAGTGGTGCAGGTCGCAGGAGCTTAACAAGATGGTTTAAATGCCCCTTGGAAGAGATGTGCAGGTCGCAGTAGCTTAAAAAGACGGTTTAAATGCCCATTGGAAGAGTGGTGCAGGTCGCAGTAGCTTAACAAGATGGTTTAAATGCCCCTTGGAAGAGATGTGCAGGTCGCAGTAGCTTAACAAGGCGGTTTAAATGCCCCTTGAAAGAGACGTGCAGGTCGCAGTAGCTTAACAAGACGGTTTAAATGCCCCTTGGAAGAGACGTGCAAGGCGCAGTAGCTTAACAAGACTGTTTAAATGCCCCTTAGAAGAGACGTGCAGGTCGCAGAAGCTTAACAAGACGGTTTAAATGCCCATTGGAAGTGTGGTGGAGGTCGCAGTAGCTTAACAAGATGGTTTAAATGCCCCTTGGAAGAGATGTGCAGGTCGCAGTAGCATAACAAGACGGTTTAAATGCCCCTTGAAAGAGACGTGCAGGTCGCAGTAGCTTAACAAGACGGTTTAAATGCCCCTTGGAAGAGACGTGCAAGGCGCAGTAGCTTAACAAGACTGTTTAAATGCCCCTTAGAAGAGACGTGCAGGTCGCAGAAGCTTAACAAGACAGTTTAAATGCCCATTGGAAGTGTGGTGGAGGTCGCAGTAGCTTAACAAGACGGTTTAAATGCCCCTTGGAAGAGACATGCAGGTCGCAGCAGCTTAACAAGACGGTTTAAATGCCCCTTGGAAGAGATGTGCAGGTCGCAGTAGCTTAACAAGATGGTTTAAATGCCCCTTGGAAGAGCGGTGGAGGTCGCATTAGCTTAACAAGACGGTTTAAATGCCCATTGGAAGAGACGTGCAGGTCGCAGTAGCTTAATAAGACGGTTTAAATGCCCCTTGGAAGAGAGGTGGAGGTCGCAGTAGCTTAACAACACAGTTTAAATGCCCCTTGGAAGAGACGTGCAAGTCGCAGATGCTTAACAAGTCGGTTTAAATGCCACTTGGAAGAGACATGCAGGTCACAGTAGCTTAACAAGGCGGTTTAAATGTTCCTTAGAAGAGCGGAGGAGGTCGCAGTAGCTTAACAAGACAGTTTAAATGCCCCTTGGTAGAGACGTGCAAGGCGCAGTAGCTTAACAAGACTGTTTAAATGCCTCTTAGAAGAGACGTGCAGGTCGCAGAAGCTTAACAAGACGGTTTAAATTCCCATTGGAAGTGTGGTGGAGGTCGCAGTAGCTTAACAAGACGGTTTAAATGCCCCTTGGAAGAGACATGCAGGCCGCAGCAGCTTAACAAGACGGTTTAAATGCCCCTTGGAAGAGATGTGCAGGTCGCAGTAGCTTAACAAGATGGTTTAAACGCCCCTTGGAAGAGCGGTGGAGGTCACATTAACTTAACAAGACGGTTTAAATGACCATTGGAAGAGACGTGCAGGTCGCAGTAGCTTAATAAGAAGGTTTAAATGCCCCTTGGAAGAGAGGTGGAGGTCGCAGTAGCTTAACAAGACAGTTTAAATGCCCCTTGGAAGAGACGTGCAAGTCGCAGACGCTTAACAATACGGTTTAAATGCCACTTGGAAGAGACATGCAGGTCACAGTAGCTTAACAAGGCTGTTTAAATGTCCCTTAGAAGAGCGGAGGAGGTCGCAGTAGCTTAACAAGACAGTTTAAATGCCCCTTGGAAGAGACGTGCAAGGCGCAATAGCTTAACAACACTGTTTAAATGCCCCTTGGAAGAGACATGCAGGTCGCAGCAGCTTATCAAGACGGTTTAAATAACCCTTGGAACAGACGTGGAGGTCGCAGTAGCTTAACAAGATGGTTTAAATGCCCATTGGAAGATACATGCAGGTCGCAGTAGCTTAACAAAGCGTTTTAAATTCCCCTTGAAAGAGACGTGCAGGTCGCAGTAGGTTAAGAAGACAGTTTAAATGCCCCTTGGAAAAGTGGTGGAGGTTACAGTAGCTTAAGAAGACGGTTTAAATGCCCCTTGCAAGAGACGTGCAAGTCGCAGTAGCTTAACAAGACTGTTTAAATGCCCCTTAGAAGAGACGTGCAGGTCGCAGAAGCTAAACAAGACAGTTTAAATGCACCTTGGAAGAGACGTGCATGTCGCAGTAGCTTAACAAGATGGTTTAAATGCCCCTTGGAAGAGGGGTGGAGGTCGCAGTAGCTTAAGAAGAGAGTTTAAATGCCCCTTGGAAGAGACGTGCAGGTGGCAGTAGATTAACAAGAGGGTTTAAATGCCCCTTGGAAGAGGTTAGCAGGTCGCAGTAGCTTAACAAGACAGTTTAAATGCCCCTTGGAAGAGCGGTGGAGTTCGCAGTAGCTTAACAAGACAGTTTAAATGCCCCTTGGAAGAGACATGCAGGTCGCAGAACCTTAACAAGATGGTTTAAATCCCCCTTGGAAGAGATGTGCAGGTCGCAGTAGCTTAACAAGATGGTTTAAATGCCCCTTGGAAGAGCGGTGGAGGTCGCATTAGCTTAACAAGACGGTTTAAATGCCCATTGGAAGAGACGAGCAGGTCGCAGTAGCTTAATAAGACGGTTTAAATGCCCCTTGGAAGAGAGGTGGAGGTCGCAGTAGCTTAACATGACAGTTTAAATGCCCCTTGGAAGAGACGTGCAAGTCACAGACGCTTAACAAGACGGTTTAAATGCCACTTGGAAGAGACATGCAGGTCACAGTAGCTTAACAAGCCGGTTTAAATGTCCCTTAGAAGAGCGGAGGAGGTCGCAGTAGCTTAACAAGACAGTTTAAATGCCCCTTGGAAGATACGTGCAAGGCGCAATAGCTTAACAAGACTGTTTAAATGCCCCTTAGAAGAGACGTGCAGGTCGCAGAAGCTTAACAAGACGGTTTAAATGCACATTGGGAGTGTGGTGGAGGTCGCAGTAGCTTAACAACACGGTTCAAATGCCCCTTGGAAGAGACATGCAGGTCGCAGCAGCTTATCAAGACGGTTTAAATAACCCTTGGAACAGACGTGGAGGTCGCAGTAGCTTAACAAGATGGTTTAAATGCCCATTGGAAGAGACATGCAGGTCGCAGTAGCTTAACAAAGTGTTTTAAATTCCCCTTGAAAGAGACGTGCAGGTCGCAGTAGCTTAAGAAGACTTTTTAAATGCCCCTTAGAAGAGACGTGCAGGTCGCAGAAGATAAACAAGACAGTTTAAATGCACCTTGGAAGAGACGTGCATGTCGCAGTAGCTTAACAAGATGGTTTAAATGCCCCTTGGAAGAGGGGTGGAGGTCGCAGTAGCTTAAGAAGACAGTTTAAATGCCCTTTGGAAGAGACGTGCAGGTCGCAGTAGATTAACAAGAGGGTTTAAATGCCCCTTGGAAGAGGATAGCAGGTCGCAGCAGCTAAACAAGACAGTTTAAATGCCCCTTGGAAGAGCGGTGGAGTTCGCAGTAGCTTAACAATACAGTTTAAATGCCCCTTGGAAGAGACATGCAGGTCGCAGAACCTTAACAAGATGGTTTAAATCCCCCTTGGAAGAGATGTACAGGTCACAGTAGCTTAACAAGTTGGTTTAAATGCCCCTTGGAAGAGCGGTGGAGGTCGCATTAGCTTAACAAGACGGTTTAAATGCCCATTGGAAGAGACGTGCAGGTCGCAGTACCTTAATAAGACGGTTTAAATGCCCCTTGGAAGAGAGGTGGAGGTCGCAGTAGCTTAAAAAGACAGTTTAAATGCCCCTTGGAAGAGACATGCAAGTCGCAGACGCTTAACAAGACGGTTTAAATGCCACTTGGAAGAGACATGCAGGTCACAGTAGCTTAACAAGGCGTTTAAATGTCCCTTAGAAGAGCGGAGGAGGTCGCAGTAGCTTAACAAGACAGTTTAAATGCCCCTTGGAAGAGACGTGCAAGGCGCAATAGCTTAACAAGACTGTTTAAATGCCCCTTAGAAGAGACGTGCAGGTCGCAGAAGCTTAACAAGACGGTTTAAATGCCCATTGGAAGTGTGGTGGAGGTCGCAGTAGCTTAACAACACGGTTTAAATGCCCCTTGGAAGAGAAATGCAGGTCGCAGCAGCTTATCAAGACGGTTTAAATAACCCTTGGAACAGACGTGGAGGTCGCAGTAGCTTAACAAGATGGTTTAAATGCCCATTGGAAGAGACATGCAGGTCGCAGTAGCTTAACAAAGCGTTTTAAATTCCCCTTGAAAGAGACGTGCAGGTCGCAGTAGCTTAAGAAGACGGTTTAAATGCCCCTTGGAAAAGTGGTGGAGGTTACAGTAACTTAAGAAGACGGTTTAAATGCCCCTTGGAAGAGACGTGCAAGTCGCAGTAGCTTAACAAGACTGTTTAAATGCCCCTTAGAAGAGACGTGCAGGTCGCAGAAGCTAAACAAGACAGTTTAAATGCACCTTGGAAGAGACGTGCATGTCGCAGTAGCTTAACAAGATGGTTTAAATGCCCCTTGGAAGAGGGGTGGAGGTCGCAGTAGCTTAAGAAGACAGTTTAAATGCCCCTTGGAAGAGACGTGCAGATCGCAGTAGATTAACAAGAGGGTTTAAATGCCCCTTGGAAGAGGTTAGCAGGTCGCAGTATCTTAACAAGACAGTTTAAATGCCCCTTGGAAGAGACATGCAGGTTGCAGAACCTTAACAAGATGGTTTAAATCCCCCTTGGAAGAGACGTGCAGGTGGCAGTAGCTTAAAAGACGTTTTAAATGTCCCTTGGTAGAGACATGCAGGTCGCAGTAGCTTAAAAAAATGGTTTAAATCCCCCTTGGAAAAGACGTGCAGGTCGCAGAAGCTTAACAAGAGGGTTTAAATGCCCCTTGGAATAGGCTTGCAGGTCGCAGTAGCTTACCAAGACGGTTTAAATGCCCCTTGGAAAAGGCTTGCAGGTCGCAGTAGCTTAACAAGACGGTTTAAATGCCCCTTGGAAGAGTGGTGGAGGTCGCAGTAGCTTAACAAGACAGTTTAAATGCCCCTTGGAAGAGACATGCAGTTCGCAGTAGCT
This sequence comes from Phyllobates terribilis, assembly GCF_046119375.1. Lineage (NCBI taxonomy): Eukaryota > Metazoa > Chordata > Amphibia > Anura > Dendrobatidae > Phyllobates > Phyllobates terribilis. Next base: position 2,212,028 of record NW_027362907.1, read on the forward strand.
TAATAAGACGGTTTAAATGCCCCTTGGAAGAGGCTTGCAGGTCGCAGTAGCTTACCAAGACGGTTTAAAATCCCCTTGGAAGAGACGTGCAGGTCGCAGTAGCTTAACAAGATGGTTTAAATGCCCCTTGGAAGAGCGGTGGAGGTCGCAGTAGCTTAACAAGATGGTTTAAATGCACCTTGGAAGAGACATGCAGTTCGCAGGAGCTTAAAAAGATGGTTTAAATGCCTCTTGGAAGAGACGTGCAGGTCGCAGTGGCTTAACAAGACGGTTTAAATGCCCCTTCGAAGAGACATGCAGGTCGCAGTAGCTTAACAAGATGGTTTAAATGCCCCTTGGAAGAGACGTGCAGGTAGCAGTAGCTTAACAAGACTGATTAAATGCCCGTTGTAAAAGTGGTGGAGGTTACAGTAGCTTAACAAGACGGTTTAAATGCCCCTTGGAAGAGACGTGCAAGTCGTAGTAGCTTAAAAAGATGGTTTAAATGCGCCTTGGAAGAGACGTGCAGGTCTCAGTAGCTTAACAAGACTGTTTAAATGCCCCTTGGAAGAGCGGTGGAGGTCGCAGTAGCTTAAGAAGACAGTTTAAATGCCCCTTAAAAGAGACGTGCAGGTCGCAGTAGCTTAACAAGACCGTTTAATTGCCCCTTGGAAGTGCGGTGGATGTCGCAGTAGCTTAACAAAACGGTTTAAATGCCCCTTGGAAGAGACATGCAGGTCGCAGCAGCTTAACAAGATGGTTTAAATGCCCCTTGAAAGAGACGTGCAGGTAGCAGTGGCTTAACAAGATGGTTTAAATGCCCCTTGGAAGAGACATGCAGGTCGCAGTAGCTTAACAAGACAGTTTAAATGCCCCTTAGAAAAGTGGTGGAGGTTACAGTAGCTTAACAAGACAGTTTAAATGCCCCTTGGAAGAGACATGCAAGTCGCAGTAGCTTAAAAAGACGTTTTAAATGCGTCTTGGAAGAGACGTGCAGGTCGCAGTAGCTTAACAAGATGTTTTAAATGCCCTTTGGAATAGAAGAGCAGGTCGCAGTAGCTTAACAAGACGGTTTAAATGCCCCTTGGAAGAGACGTGCAGGTCGCAGTAGCTTAACAAGACGGTTTAAATCCCCCTTGGTAGAGACGTGCAGGTCGCAGCAGCTTAACAAGAGGGTTTAAATGCCCCTTGGAATAGGCTTTCAGGTCGCAGTAGCTTACCAAGACGGTTTAATTGCCCCTTGGAAGAGACGTGCAGGTCGCAGTAGCTTAAAAAGACGGTTTAAATGCCCATTGGAAGAGTGGTGCAGGTCCCAGGAGCTTAACAAGATGGTTTAAATGCCCCTTGGAAGAGATGTGCAGGTCGCAGTAGCTTAAAAAGACGGTTTAAATGCCCATTGGAAGAATGGTGCAGGTAGCAGTAGCTTAATAAGATGGTTTAAATGCCCCTTGGAAGAGATGTGCAGGTCGCAGTAGCTTAACAAGACGGTTTAAGTGCCCGTTAGAAGAAACGTGCAGGTCGCAGTAGCTTAACAACATGGTTTAAATGCCCCTTGGAAGAGCGGTGGAGGTCGCATTAGCTTAACAAGACGGTTTAAATGCCCATTGGAAGAGACGTGCAAGTCGCAGACGCTTAACAAGACGGTTTAAATGCCACTTGGAAGAGACATGCAGGTCACAGTAGCTTAACAAGGCGGTTTAAATGTCCCTTGGAAGAGCGGAGGAGGTAGCAGTAGCTTAACAAGACAGTTTAAATGCCCCTTGGAAGAGACGGGCAAGGCGCAGTAGCTTAACAAGACTGTCTAAATGCTCCTTAGAAGAGACGTGCAGGTCGCAGAAGCTTAACAAGACGGTTTAAATACCCATTGGAAGTGTGGTGGATGTCGCAGTCGCTTAAGAAGACGGTTTAAATGCCCCTTGGAAGAGACATGCAGGTCGCAGCAGCTTAACAAGACGGTTTAAATGCCCCTTGGAAGAGATGTGCAGGTCGCAGTAGCTTAACAAGATGCTTTAAATGCCCCTTGGAAGAGCGGTGGAGGTCGCATTAGCTTAACAAGACGGTTTTAATGCCCATTGGAAGAGACGTGCAGGTCGCAGTAGCTTAATAAGACGGTTTAAATGCCCCTTAGAAGAGAGGTGGAGGTCGCAGTAGCTTAACAAAACAGTTTAAATGCCCCTTGGAAGAGACGTGCAAGTCGCAGACGCTTAACAAGACGGTTTAAATGCCACTTGGAAGAGACATGCAGGTCACAATAGCTTAACAAGGCGGTTTAAATGTCCCTTAGAAGAACGGAGGAGGTCGGAGTAGCTTAACAAGACAGGTTAAATGCCCCTTAGAAGAGACGTGCAGGTCGCAGAAGCTTAACAAGACGGTTTAAATGCCCATTGGAAGTGTGGTGGAGGTCGCAGTAGCTTAACAAGACGGTTTAAATGCCCCTTGGTAGAGACATGCAGGTCGCAGCAGCTTAACAAGACGGTTTAAATAACCCTTGGAACAGACGTGGAGGTCGCAGTAGCTTAACAAGACGGTTTAAATGCCCCTTGGAAGAGACATGCAGGTCGCAGTAGCTTAACAAAGCGTTTTAAATTCCCCTTGAAAGAGACGTGCAGGTCGCAGTAGCTTAAGAAGACGGTTTAAATGCCCCTTGGAAAAGTGGTGGAGGTTACAGTAGCTTAAGAAGACGGTTTAAATGCCCCTTGGAAGAGACGTGCAAGACGCAGCAGCTTAACAAAACTGTTTAAATGCCCCTTAGAAGAGACGTGCAGGTCGCAGAAGCTAAACAAGACAGTTTAAATGCCCCTTGGAAGAGACATGCATGTCGCAGTAGCTTAACAAGATGGTTTAAATGCCCCTTGGAAGAGCGGTGGAGGTCGCAGTAGCTTAAGAAGACAGTTTAAATGCCCCTTGGAAGAGACGTGCAGGTCGCAGTAGCTTAACAAGAGAGTTTAAATGCCCCTTGGAAGAGGCTTGCAGGTCGCAGTAGCTTAACAAGACAGTTTAAATGCCCCTTGGAAGAGCGGTTGAGTTCGCAGTAGCTTAACAAGACAGTTTAAATGCCCCTTGGAAGAGACATGCAGGTCGCAGAACCTTAACAAGATGGTTTAAATCCCCCTTAGAAGAGACGTGCAGGTCGCAGTAGCTTAAAAGACGTTTTAAATGTCCCTTGGTAGAGACATGCAGGTCGCAGTAGCTTAAAAAGATGGTTTAAATCCCCCTTGGAAGAGACGTGCAGGTCGCAGAAGCTTAACAAGAGGGTTTAAATGCCCCTTGGAATAGGCTTGCAGGTCGCAGTAGCTTACCAAGACAGTTTAAATGCCCCTTGGAAAAGGCTTGCAGGTCGCAGTAGCTTAACAAGACCGTTTAAATGCCCCTTGGAAGAGTGGTGGAGGTCGCAGTAGGTTAACAAGACAGTTTAAATGCCCCTTGGAAGAGACATGCAGTTCGCAGTAGCTTAATAAGACGGTTTAAATGCCCCTTGGAAGAGATGTGTAGGTCGCAGAAGCTTAATAAGACGGTTTAAATGCCCCTTGGAAGAGAGGTGGAGGTCGCAGTAGCTTAACAAGACAGTTTAAATGCCCCTTGGAAGAGACGTGCAGGTCGCAGTAGCTTAACAAGACAGTTTAAATGCCCCTTGGAAGAGACGTGCAGGTCGCAGTAGCTTAACAAGACGGTTTAAATGCCACTTGGAAGAGACGTGCAAGTCGCAGTAGCTTAACAAGACGGTTTAAATGCCCCTTGGAAGAGCGGTGGAGGTCGCAGTAGCTTAACAAGATGGTTTAAATGCCCCTTGAAAGAGACGTGCAAGTCGCAGTAGCTTAACAAGAAGGTTTAAATGCCCCTTCGAAGTGCGGTGGAGGTCGCAGTAGCTTAACAAGAGGGTTTAAATGCCCCTTGAAAGAGACATGCAGGTCGCAGTAGCTTAACAAGACGGTTTAAATGCCCCTTGAAAGAGACGTGCAGGTCGCAGTAGCTTAACAAGACGGTTTAAATGCCCCTTCGAAGTGCGGTGGAGGTCGCAGTAGCTTTACAAGACAGATGAAATGCCCCTTGGAAGAGCGTTGGAGGTCGCAGTAGCTTAATAAGACAGTTTAAATGCACCTTGGAAGAGACATGCAGGTCACAGCATCTTAACAAGATTGTTTAAATGCCCCTTGGAAGAGACGTGCCAGTCGCAGTAGCTTAAAAAACGGTTTAATTGCGCCTTGGAAGAGACGTGCAAGTCGCAGTAGCTTAACAAGACAGTTTAAATGCCCCTTGGGAAAGACGAGCAGGTCGCAGTAGCTTAACAAGACGGTTTAAATGCCCCTTGGAAGAGACGTGCAGGTCGCAGTAGCTTAACAAGACAGTTTAAATCCCCCATGGAAGAGACGTGCAAGTCGCAGTAGCTTAACAAGATGGTTTAAATGCCCCTTGGAAGAGCGGTGGAGGTCGCAGTAGCTTAACAAGACAGTTTAAATGCCCCTTGGAAGAGACGTGCAGGTCAAAGTAGCTTAACAAGACAGTTTAAATGACCCTTTGAAGAGACGTGCAGGTCGCAGCAGCTTAACAAGATGGTTTAAATGCCCCTTGGAAGAGCGGTGAAGGTCGCAGTAGCTTAATAAGACAGTTTAAATGCCCCTTGGAAGAGACGTGCAGGTCGCAGTAGCTTAACAAGACGGTTTAAATCTCCCTTGCTAGAGACATGAAGGTCGCAGTAGCTTAAAAAGACGGTTTAAATGCCCCATGGAAGAGACGTGCAGGTCACAGTAGCTTAACAAGACAGTTTAAATGACCCTTTGAAGAGACGTGCAAGTCGCAGTAGCTTAAAAAGACGGTTTAAATGCGCCTTGGAAGAGACGTGCAAGTCGCAGTAGCTTAACAAGACAGTTTAAATGCTCCTTGGAAGAGACGAGCAGGTCGCAGTAGCTTAACAAGATGGTTTAAATGCCCCTTGGAAGAGACGTGGAGGTCGCAATAGCTTAACAAGACAGTTTAAATCCCCCTTGCAAGAGACGTGCAGGTCGCAGTAGCTTAACAAGATGGTTTAAATGCCCCTAGGAAGAGCGGTGGAGGTCGCAGTAGCTTAACAAGACGGTTTAAATGCCCCTTGGAAGAGACGTGCAGGTCGCAGTAGCTTAAAAAGACGGTTTAAATGCACCTTGGAAGAGACGTGCAGGTCGCAGTAGCTTAACAAGATGGTTTAAATGCCCCTTGGAAGAGCGGTATAGGTCGCAGTAGCTTAACAAGATGGTTTAAATGCCCCTTGGAAGAGACGTGCAAGTCGCAGTAGCTTAACAAGATGGTTTAAATGCCCCTTGGAAGAGCGGTGGAGGTCGCAGTAGCTTAACAAGACAGTTTAAATGCCCCTTGGAAGAGACGTGCAGGTCAAAGTAGCTTAACAAGACAGTTTAAATGACCCTTTGAAGAGACGTGCAGGTCGCATCAGCTTAACAAGATGGTTTAAATGCCCCTTGGAAGAGCGGTGAAGGTCGCAGTAGCTTAATAAGACAGTTTAAATGCCCCTTGGAAGAGACGTGCAGGTCGCAGTAGCTTAACAAGACGGTTTAAATCTCCCTTGCTAGAGACATGAAGGTCGCAGTAGCTTAAAAAGACGGTTTAAATGCCCCATGGAAGAGACGTGCAGGTCACAGTAGCTTAACAAGACAGTTTAAATGACCCTTTGAAGAGACGTGCAAGTCGCAGTAGCTTAAAAAGACGGTTTAAATGCGCCTTGGAAGAGACGTGCAAGTCGCAGTAGCTTAACAAGACAGTTTAAATGCTCCTTGGAAGAGACGAGCAGGTCGCAGTAGCTTAACAAGATGGTTTAAATGCCCCTTGGAAGAGACGTGGAGGTCGCAGTAGCTTAACAAGACAGTTTAAATCCCCCTTGCAAGAGACGTGCAGGTCGCAGTAGCTTAACAAGATGGTTTAAATGCCCCTAGGAAGAGACGTGCAGGTCGCAGTAGCTTAACAAGACGGTTTAAATGCCCCTTGGAAGAGACGTGCAGGTCGCAGTAGCTTAAAAAGACGGTTTAAATGCACCTTGGAAGAGACGTGCAGGTCGCAGTAGCTTAACAAGATGGTTTAAATGCCCCTTGGAAGAGCGGTATAGGTCGCAGTAGCTTAACAAGATGGTTTAAATGCCCCTTGGAAGAGAAATGCAGTTCGCAGCAGCTTATAAAGACGGTTTAAATGCCCCTTGGAGGAGGCTTGCATGTCGCAGTAGCTTACCAAGACGGTTTAAATGCCCCTTGGAAGAGACGTGCAGGTCGCAGAAGCTTAACAAGATGGTTTAAATGCCCCTGGGAAGAGCGGTGGAGGTCGCAGTAGCTTAAAATGACAGTTTAAATGCCCCTTGGAAGAGACATGCAGGTCGCAGTAGCTTAACAAGAGGGTTTAAATGCCCCTGGGAAGAGGCTTGCAGGTCGCAGTAGGTTACCAAGACGATTTAAATGCCCCTTGGAAGAGAAGTGCAGCTCGCAGTAGCTTAACAAGACAGTTTATTTGCCCCTTGGAAGAGCAGTGGAGGTCGCAGTAGCTTAACAAGACTGTTTAAATATCCCTTGGAAGAGACGTGCAGGTCGCAGTAGCTTAAAAAACATTTTAAATGTCCCTTGGTAGAGACATGCAGGTCGCAGTAGCTTAACAAGATGGCTTAAATCCCCCTTGGAAGAAACGTGCAGGTCGCAGCAGCTTAACAAGAGAGTTTAAATGCCCCTTGGAATAGGCTTGCAGGTCGCAGTAGCTTAACAAGACGGTTTAAATGCCCCTTGGAAGAGTGGTGGAGGTCGCAGTATCTTAACAAGACAGTTTCAATGCCCCTTGGAAAAGACATGCAGTTCGCAGTAGCTTAATAAGACGGTTTAAATGCCCCTTGGAAGAGATGTGCAGGTCGCAGTAGCTTAATAAGACGATTTAAATGCCCCTTGGAAGAGAGGTGGAGGTCGCAGTAGCTTAGCAAGACAGTTTAAATGCCCCTTGGAAGAGATGTGCAGGTCGCAGTAGCTTAACAAGACGGTTTAAATGCCACTTGGAAGAGACGTGCAGGTCGCAGTAGCTTAACAAGATGATTTAAATGCCCCTTGGAAGTGCGGTGGAGGTCGCAGTAGCTTTACAAGACAGATGAAATGCCCCTTGGAAGAGCGTTGGAGGTCGCAGTAGCTTAATAAGACAGTTTAAATGCCCCTTGGAAGAGAAATGCAGGTCACAGCATCTTAACAAGATTGTTTAAATGCCACTTGGAAGAGACGTGCAGGTCGCAATAGCTTAACAAGACGGTTTAAATGTCCCTTGGTAGAGACATGCAGGTCGCAGTAGCTTAACAAGACGGTTTAAATGTCCCTTGGAAGAGACGTGCCAGTCGCAGTAGCTTAAAAAACGGTTTAAATGCGCCTTAGAAGAGACGTGCAAGTCGCAGTAGCTTAACAAGACGGTGTAAATGCCCCTTGGAAAAGACGTGCAGGTCGCAGTAGCTTAACAAGACGGTGTAAATGCCCCTTGGAAAAGACGTGCAGGCCGCAGTAGCTTAACAAGATGGTTTAAATGCCTCTTGGAAGAGACATGCAGGTTGCAGTAGCTTAACAAGATGGTTTAAATGCCCCTTGGAAGAGACATGCAGGTCGCAGTAGCTTAACAAGACAGTTGAAATGCCCATTGTAAGAGCGGTGGAGGTCGCAGTAGCTTAACAAGATTGTTTAAATGCCCCTTGGAAGAGACGTGCAGGTCGCAGTCGCTTAACAAGACGGTTTAAATGTCCCTTGCTAGAGACATGCAGGTCGCAGTAGCTTAACAAGACGGTTTAAATGCCCCATGGAAGAGACGTGCAGGTCGCAGTAGCTTAACAAAACGGTTTAAATGACCCTTGGAAGAGACGTGCAAGTCGCAGAAGCTTAAAAAGACGGTTTAAATGCGCATTGGAAGAGACGTGCAAGTCGCAGTAGCTTAACAAGACAGTTTAAATGCTCCTTGGAAGAGACGTGCAGGTCGCAGTAGCTTAACAAGACGGTTTAAATGCCCCTTGGAAGAGACGTGCAGGTCGCAGTAGCTTAACAAGACAGTTTAAATGCCCCTTGGAAGAGAAGTGCAGGTCGCAGTAGCTAAACAAGACGGTTTAAATGCCCCTTGGAAGAGACGTGCAGGTCGCAGTAGCTTAACAAGATGGTTTAAATGCCCCTTGGAAGAGCGGTGGAGGTCGCAGTAGCTTAACAAGATGGTTTAAATGCCCCTTGGAAGAGACATGCAGTTCGCAGCAGCTTATAAAGACGGTTTAAATGCCCCTTGGAAGAGGCTTGCAGGTCGCAGTAGCTTACCAAGACGGTTTAAATGCCCCTTGGAAGACACGTGCAGGACGCAGTAGCTTAACAAGATGGTTTAAATGCCCCTTGGAAGAGCGGTGGAGGTCGCAGTAGCTTAAAAAGACTGTTTAAATGCCCATTGGAAGAGACGTGCAGGTCGCAGTAGCTTAACAAGAGGGTTTAAATGCCCCTTGGAAGAGGCTTGCAGGTCGCAGTAGCTTACCAAGACGACTTAAATGCCCCTTGGAAGAGACGTGCAGGTCGCAATAGCTTAACAAGACAGTTTAAATGCCCCTTGGAAGAGGCTTGCAGGTCGCAGTAGATTAACAAGACGGTTTAAATGCCCCTTGGAAGAGGCTTGCAGGTCGCAGTAGCTTACCAAGACGATTTAAATGTCCCTTGGAAGAGACGTGCAGCTCGCAGTAGCTTAACAAGACAGTTTAAATGCCCCTTGGAAGAGAGGTGGAGATCGCAGTAGCTTAACAAGACAGTTTAAATGCCCCTTGGAAGACACATGCAGGTCGCAGCACCTTAACAAGACTGTTTAAATATCCCTTGGAAGAGACGTGCAGGTCGCAGTAGCTTAAAAGACGTTTTAAATGTCCCTTGGTAGAGACATGCAGGTCGCAGTAGCTTAACAAGATGGCTTAAATCCCCCTTGGAAGAGACGTGCAGGTCGCAGCAGCTTAACAAGAGGGTTTAAATGCCCCTTGGAATAGGCTTGCAGGTCGCAGTAGCTTACCAAGGCGGTTTAAATGCCCCTTCGAAGAGGCTTGCAGGTCGCAGTAGCTTAACAAGACGGTTTAAATGCCCCTTGGAAGAGTTGTGGAGGTCGCAGTAGCTTAACAAGACAGTTTCAATGCCCCTTGGAAGAGACATGCAGGTCGAAGTAGCTTAACAAGATGGTTTAAATGCCACTTGGAAGAGACGTGCAGGTCGCAGTAGCTTAACAAGATGGTTTAAATGCCCCTTGGAAGAGCGGTGGAGGTCGCAGTAGCTTAACAAGACGGTTTAAATGCCCCTTGAAAGAGATGTGCAGGTCGCAGTAGCTTAACAAGACGGTTTAAATGCCCCTTCGAAGTGCGGTGGAGGTCGCAGTAGCTTTACAAGACAGATGAAATGCCCCTTGGAAGAGCGTTGGAGGTCGCAGTAGCTTAATAAGACAGTTTAAATGCCCCTTGGAAGAGACATGCAGGTCACAGCATCTTAACAAGATTGTTTAAATGCCCCTTGGAAGAGACATGCAGGTCGCAATAGCTTAACAAGACGGTTTAAATGTCCCTTGGTAGAGACATGCAGGTCGCAGTAGTTTAACAAGACGGTTTCAATGTCCCTTGGAAGAGACGTGCCAGTCGCAGTAGCTTAAAAAACGGTTTAAATGCGCCATGGAAGAGACGTGCAAGTCGCAGAAGCTTAACAAGATAGTTTAAATGCACCTTGGGAAAGACGAGCAGGTCGCAGTAGCTTAACAAGACGGTTTAAATGCCCCTTGGAAGAGACGTGCAGGTCGCAGTATCTTAACAAGACAGTTTAAATCCCCCATGGAAGAGACGTGCAAGTCGCAGAAGCTTAACAAGATGGTTTAAATGCCCCTTGGAAGAGCGTTGGAGGTCGCAGTAGCTTAACAAGACAGTTTAAATGCCCCTTGGAAGAGACGTGCAGGTCGCAGTAGCTTAACAAGATGGTTTAAATGCCCCTTGGAAGAGCGGTGGAGGTCGCAGTAGCTTAAAAAGATGGTTTAAATGCCCCTTGGAAGAGACAAGCAGTTCGCAGCAGCTTAAAAAGACGGTTTAAATGCCCCTTGGAAGAGGCTTGCAGGTCGCAGTAGCTTACCAAGACGGTTTAAATTCCCCTTGGAAGAGACGTGCAGGTCGCAGTAGCGTAACAAGTTGGTTTAAATGCCCCTTGGAAGAGCGATGGAGGTCGCAGTAGCTTAACAAGATGGTTTAAATGCCCCTTGGAAGAGACATGCAGTTCGCAGCAGCTTAAAAAGACGGTTTAAATGCCCCTTGGAAGAGACGTGCAGGTCGCAGTGGCTTAACAAGACGGTTTAAATGCCCCTTGGAAGAGACATGCAGGTCGCAGTAGCTTAACAAGATGGTTTAAATGCCCCTTGGAAGAGACGTGCAGGTAGCAGTAGCTTAACAAGACTGTTTAAATGCCCCTTGTAAAAGTGGTGGAGGTTACAGTAGCTTAACAAAACGGTTTAAATGCCCCTTGGAAGAGACGTGCAAGTCGCAGTAGCTTAAAAAGACGGTTTAAATGCGCCTTGGAAGAGACGTGCAGGTCTCAGTAGCTTAACAAGACGGTTTAAATGCCCCTTGGAAGAGCGGTGGAGGTCGCAGTAGCTTAAGAAGACAGCTTAAATGCCCCTTGAAAGAGACATGCAGGCCGCAGTAGCTTAACAAGACCGTTTAAATGCCCCTTGGAAGTGCGGTGGATGTCGCAGTAGCTTAACAAGACGGTTTAAATGCCCCTTGGAAGAGACATGCAGGTCGCAGCAGCTTAACAAGATGGTTTAAATGCCCCTTGGAAGAGACGTGCAGGTAGCAGTGGCTTAACAAGATGGTTTAAATGCCCCTTGGAAGAGACATGCATGTCGCAGTAGCTTAACAAGACAGTTTAAATGCCCCTTGGAAGAGACATGCAAGTCGCAGTAGCTTAAAAAGAAGGTTTAAATGCGCCTTGGAAGAGACGTGCAGGTCGCAGTAGCTTAACAAGATGGTTTAAATGCCCCTTGGAATAGAAGAGCAGGTCGCAGTAGCTTAACAAGACGGTTTAAATGCCCTTTGAAAGAGACGTGCAGGTCGCAGTAGCTTAACAAGACGGTTTAAATCCCCCTTGGAAGAGACGTGCAGGTCGCAGCAGCTTAACAAGAGGGTTTAAATGCCCCTTGGAATAGGCTTGCAGGTCGCAGTAGCTTACCAAGACGGTTTAATTGCCCCTTGGAAGAGAGGTGCAGGTCGCAGTAGCTTAACAAGACGGTTTAAATGCCCATTGGAAGAGAGGTGGAGGTCGCAGTAGCTTAACAAGACAGTTTAAATGCCCCTTGGAAGAGACGTGCAAGTCGCAGACGCTTAAAAAGACGGTTTAAATTCCACTTGGAAGAGACGTGCAGGTCGCAGTAGCTTAACAAGACGGTTTAAATGTCCCTTGGAAGAGTGGAGGAGGTCGCAGTAGCTTAACAAGACAGTTTAAATGCCCCTTGGAAGAGACGTGCAAGTCGCAGACGCTTAACAAGACGGTTTAAATGCCCCTTGGAAGAGACGTGCAGGTCACAGAGGCTTAACAAGACGGTTTAAATGTCCCTTGGAAGAGTGGAGGAGGTCGCAGTAGCTTAACAAGACTGTTTAAATGCCCCTTAGAAGAGACGTGCAGGTCGCAGAAGCTTAACAAGACGGTTTAAATGGCCATTGGAAGTGTGGTGGAGGTCGCAGTAGCTTAACAAGACGGTTTAAATGCCCCTTAGAAGAGACATGCAGGTCGCAGCAGCTTAACAAGACGGTTTAAATAACCCTCGGAACAGACGTGGAAGTCGCAGTAGCTTAACAAGACGGTTTAAATGCCCCTTGGAAGAGACATGCAGGTCGCAGTAGCTTAACAAAGCGTTTTAAATTCCCCTTGAAAGAGACTTGCAGGTCGCAGTAGCTTAAGAAGACGGTTTAAATGCCCCTTGGAAAAGTGGTGGAGGTTACAGTAGCTTAAGGAGACGGTTTAAATGCCCCTTGGAAGAGACGTGCAAGTCGCAATAGCTTAACAAGACTGTTTAAATGCCCCTTAGAAGAGAAGTGCAGGTCACAGAAGCTAAACAAGACAGTTTAAATGCCCCTTGGAAGAGACGTGCAGGTCGCAGAAGCTCAACAAGACAGTTTAAATGCCCCTTGGAAGAGACGTGCATGTCGCAGTAGCTTAAGAAGATGGTTTAAATGCCCCTTGGAAGAGCGGTGGAGGTCGCAGTAGCTTAAGAAGACAGTTTAAATGCCCCTTGGAAGAGACGTGCAGGTCGCAGTAGCTTTACAAGAGGGTTTAAATGCCCCTTGGAAGAGGCTTGCAGGTCGCAGTAGCTTACCAAGACGATTTAAAAGCCCCTTTGAAGAGACGTGCAGGTCGCAGTAGCTTAACAAGACAGTTTATATGCCCCTTGGAAGAGGCTTGCAGGTCGCAGTAGCTTAACAAGACGGTTTAAATGTCCCTTGGATGAGACGTGTAGCTCGCAGTATAGCTTAACAAGACAGTTTAAATGCCCCTTGGAAGAGCGGTGGAGTTCGCAGTAGCTTAACAAGACAGTTTAAATGCCCCTTGGAAGAGACATGCAGGTCGCAGCACCTTAACAAGACTGTTTAAATAACCCTTGGAAGAGAAGTGCAGGTCGCAGTATCTTAAAAGATGTTTTAAATGTCCCTTGGTAGAGACATGCAGGTCGCAGTAGCTTAAAAAGATGGTTTAAATCCCCCTTGGAAGAGACTTGCAGGTCGCAGCAGCTTAACAAGAGGGTTTAAATGCCCCTTGGAATAGGCTTGCAGGTCGCAGTAGCTTACCAAGACGGTTTAAATGCCCCTTGGAAAAGGCTTGCAGGTCGCAGTAGCTTAACAAGACGGTTTAAATGCCCCTTGGAAGAGAGGTGGAGGTCGCAGTAGCTTAACAAGACAGTTTAAATGCCCCTTGGAAGATACGTGCAGGTCGCAGCAGCTTAACAAGACGGTTTAAATGCCACTTGGAAGAGACGTGCAGGTCGCAGTAGCTAAACAAGACTGTTTAAATGCCCATTGGAAGAGACATGCAGGTCGCAGGAGCTTAACAAGACGGTTTAAATGCCCCTTGGAAGAGAGGTGGAGGTCGCAGTAGCTTAACAAGACAGTTTAAATGCCCCTTGGAAGATACGTGCAGGTCGCAGCAGCTTAACAAGACGGTTTAAATGCCCCTTGGAAGAGAGGTGGAGGTCGCAGTAGCTTAACAAGACGGTTTAAATGCCCCTTGAAAGAGACGTGCAGGTCGCAGTAGCTAAACAAGACTGTTTAAATGCCCATTGGAAGAGACATGCAGGTCGCAGGAGCTTAACAAGACGGTTTAAATGCCCCTTGGAAGAGACGTGGAGGTTGCAGTAGCTTAACAAGACGGTTTAAATGCCCCTTGGAAGAGACATGCAGGTCGCAGAAGCTTAAGAAGACGGTTTAAATGCCCCTTGGAAAAGTCGTGGAGGTTACAGTAGATTAAGAAGACGGTTTAAATGCCCCTTGGAGGAGACGTGCAAGTCGCAGTAGCTTAACAAGACTGTTTAAATGCCCCTTAGAAGAGACGTGCAGGTCACAGAAGCTTAACAAGACGGTTTAAATGCCCCTTGGAAGAGACATGCAGGTCGCAGCAGCTTAACAAGACTGTTTAAATGCCTTTGGAAGAGACATGCAGGTCGCAGTAGCTTAACAAGATGGTTTAAATGCCCCTTGGAAAAGTGCTGTAATTTACAGTAGCTTAAGAAGACGGTTTAAATGCACCTTGGTAGAGATGTGCAAGTCGCAGTAGCTTAACAAGACTGTTTAAATGCCCCTTAGAAGAGACGTGCAGGTGGCAGAAGCTAAACAAAAGACATTTTAAATGCCCCTTGGAAGAGACGTGCAGGTCGATGTAGCTTAACAAGATGGTATAAATGCCCCTTGGAAGAGCGGTGGAAGTCGCAGTAGCTTAAGAAGACAGTTTAAATGCCCCATGGAAGAGATGTGCAGGTTGCAGTAGCTGAATAAGACGTTTAAATGCCCCGTGGAATAGGCTTGCAGGTCGCAGTAGCTTACCAAGACAATTTAATTCCCCTTGGATGGGACGTGCAGGTCGCAGTAGCTTAACAAGACGGTTTAAATGCCCCTTGGAAGAGACGTGCAGGTCGCAGTAGCTTAACAAGACGGTTTAAATGCCCCCTTGGAATAGGCTTGCATGTCGCAGTAGCTTAACAAGACGGATTAAATGCCCCTTATAAGAGACGTGCAAGTTACAGTAGCTTAACAAGACGGTTTAAAAGCCCCTTGGAAGAGATTTGTAGGTCGCAGGAGCTTAACAAGATGGTTTAAATGCCCCTTGGAAGAGCGGTGGAGGTCGCCGTAGCTTATAAAGATGGTTTAAATGCCCCTTGGAAGAGACATGCAGGACGCAGCAGCTTAAAAAGACGGTTTAAATGCCACTTGGAAGAGACGTGCAGGTCGCAGAGGCTTAACAAGACGGTTTAAATGCCCCTTGGAAGAGCGGTGCATGTCGCAGTAGCTTAACAAGATGGTTTAAATGCCCCTTGGAAGAGCGGTGGAGGTCACATTAGCTTAACAAGACAGTTTAAATGCCCCTTGGAAGAGACGTGCAGGTCGCAGTAGCTTATCAAGACGGTTTAAATGCCCCTTGGAATAGACGAGCAGGTCGCAGTAGCTTAACAAGACGGTTTAAATGCCCCTTGGAAGAGACGTACAGGTCGCAGTAGCTTAACAAGACGGTTTAAATCCCCATTGGAAGAGACGTGCAGGTCGCAGCAGCTTAACAAGAGGGTTTAAATGCCCCTTGGAATAGGCTTGCAGGTCGCAGTAGCTTAACAAGACGGTTTAAATGCCCCTTGGAAGAGACTTGCAGGTCGCAGTAGCTTAACAACACGGTTTAAATGCCCCTTGGAAGAGAGGTGGAGGTCGCAGTAGCTTAACAAGACAGTTTAAATGACCCTTGGAAGAGACATGCAGGTCGCAGTAGCATAATAAGACGGTTTAAATGCCCCTTGGAAGAGATGTGCAGGTCGCAGTAGCTTAATAAGATGGGTTAAATGCCCCTTGGAAGAGAGGTGGAGGACGCAGTAGCTTTACAAGACAATTTAAATGCCCCTTGGAAGAGACGTGCAGGTCGCAGTAGCTTAACAAGACGGTTTAAATGCCCCTTGGAATAGACATGCAGGTCACAGCCGCTTAACAAGACGGTTTAAATGCCCCTTGGAAGAGACGTGGAGGTCGCAGTAGCTTAACAAGACGGTTTAAATGACCCTTGGAAGAGCGGTGGAGGTCGCAGTAGCTTAACAAGACAGTTTAAATGCCCCTTGAAAGAGACGTGCAGGTCGCAGTAGCTTAACAAAACGCTTTAAATGCCACTTGGAAGAGACGTGCAGGTCGCAGTAGCTTAAAAAGACAGTTTAAATGCCTCTTGAAAGAGACGTGCAGGTCGCAGTAGCTTAACAAGACGGTTTAAATGCCCCTTGGAATAGACATGCAGGTCACAGCAGCTTAACAAGACGGTTTAAATGCCCCTTGGAAGAGACGTGAAGGTCGCAGTAGCTTAACAAGACAGTTTAAATGCCTCTTGAAAAAGACGTGCAGGTCGCAGTAGCTTAACAAGACGGTTTAAATGCCCCTTGGAAGTGCGGTGGAGGTCGCAGTAGTTTAACAAGACGGTTTAAATGCCCCTTGTAATAGACATGCAGGTCACAGCAGCTTAACAAGACGGTTTAAATGCCCCTTGGAAGAGACGTGGAGGTCGCAGTAGCTTAATAAGACGGTTTAAATGCCCCCTTGAAAGAGACATGCAGGTCGCAGTAGCTTAACAAGATGGTTTAAATGCCCCTTGGAAAAGTGGTGGAGGTTACAGTAGCTTAAGAAGACGGTTTAAATGCCCCATGGAAGAGATGTGCAAGTCGCAGTAGCTTAACAAGACTGTTTAAATGCCCCATGGAAGTGCGGTGGAGGTCGCAGTAGCTTAACAAGACGGTTGAAATGCCCCTTGGAAGAGACATGCAGGTCACATCAGCTTAACAAGACGGTTTAAATGCCCCTTGGAAGAGACGTGGAGGTCGCAGTAGCTTAACAAGACGGTTTAAATGCCCCTTGGAAGAGACATGCAGGTCGCAGAAGCTAAACAAGACAGTTTAAATGCCCCTTGGAAGAGACGTGCAGGTCGCAGTAGCTTAAAAAGATGGTTTAAATGCCCCTTGGAAGAGCGGTGGAGGTCGCAGTAGCTAAAGAAGACAGTTTAAATGCCCCTTGGAAGAGACATGCAGGTCGCAGTAGCTTAACAAGAGGGTTTAAATGCCCCTTGGAAGAGGCTTGCAGGTCGCAGTAGCTTACCAAGACGATTTATATGACCCTTGGAAGAGACGTGCAGGTCGCAGTAGCTTAACAAGACAGTTTAACTGCCCCTTGGAAGAACGGTGGAGGTCGCAGTAGCTTAACAAGACAGTTTAAATGCCACTTGGAAGAAACATGCAGGTCGAAGCAGCTTAACAAGAGTGTTTAAATGCCCCTAGTAAAAGACGTGCAGGTCGCAGAGGCTTAACAAGACAGTTTAAATGCCCCTTGGAAGAGAAGTGCAAGTTACAGTAGCTTAACAAGACGGTTTAAATGCCCCTTGGAAGAGATGTGCAGGTCGCAGTAGCTTAACAAGATGGTTTAAATGCCCCTTGGAAGAGCCGTGCCAGTCGCAGTAGCTTAAAAAACGGTTTAAATGCGCCATGGAAGAGACGTGCAAGTCGCAGAAGCTTAACAAGATAGTTTAAATGCACCTTGGGAAAGACGAGCAGGTCGCAGTAGCTTAACAAGACGGTTTAAATGCCCCTTGGAAGAGACGTGCAGGTCGCAGTAGCTTAACAAGACAGTTTAAATCCCCCATGGAAGAGACGTGCAAGTCGCAGTAGATTAACAAGATGGTTTAAATGCCCCTTGGAAGAGCGTTGGAGGTCGCAGTAGCTTAACAAGACAGCTTAAATGCCCCTTGGAAGAGACGTGCAGGTCGCAGTAGCTTAACAAGATGGTTTAAATGCCCCTTGGAAGAGCGGTGGAGGTCGCAGTAGCTTAAAAAGATGGTTTAAATGCCCCTTGGAAGAGACAAGCAGTTCGCAGCAGCTTAAAAAGACGGTTTAAATGCCCCTTGGAAGAGGCTTGCAGGTCGCAGTAGCTTACCAAGACGGTTTAAATGCCCCTTGGAAGAGACGTGCAGGTCGCAGTAGCTTAACAAGTTGGTTTAAATGCCCCTTGGAAGAGCGATGGAGGTCGCAGTAGCTTAACAAGATGGTTTAAATGCCCCTTGGAAGAGACATGCAGTTCGCAGCAGCTTAAAAAGACGGTTTAAATGCCCCTTGGAAGAGACGTGCAGGTCGCAGTGGCTTAACAAGACGGTTTAAATGCCCCTTGGAAGAGACATGCAGGTCGCAGTAGCTTAACAAGATGGTTTAAATGCCCCTTGGAAGAGACGTGCAGGTAGCAGTAGCTTAACAAGACTGTTTAAATGCCCCTTGTAAAAGTGGTGGAGGTTACAGTAGCTTAACAAAACGGTTTAAATGCCCCTTGGAAGAGACGTGCAAGTCGCAGTAGCTTAAAAAGACGGTTTAAATGCGCCTTGGAAGAGATGTGCAGGTCTCAGTAGCTTAACAAGATGGTTTAAATGCCCCTTGGAAGAGCGGTGGAGGTCGCAGTAGCTTAAGAAGACAGCTTAAATGCCCCTTGAAAGAGACGTGCAGGCCGCAGTAGCTTAACAAGACCGTTTAAATGCCCCTTGGAAGTGCGGTGGATGTCGCAGTAGCTTAACAAGACGGTTTAAATGGCCCTTGGAAGAGACATGCAGGTCGCAGCAGCTTAACAAGATGGTTTAAATGCCCCTTGGAAGAGACGTGCAGGTAGCAGTGGCTTAACAAGACAGTTTAAATGCCCCTTGGAAGAGACATGCAAGTCGCAGTAGCTTAAAAAGAAGGTTTAAACGCGCCTTGGAAGAGACGTGCAGGTCGCAGTAGCTTAACAAGATGGTTTAAATGCCCCTTGGAATAGAAGAGCAGGTCGCAGTAGCTTAACAATACGGTTTAAATGCCCTTTGAAAGAGACGTGCAGGTCGCAGTAGCTTAACAAGACGGTTTAAATCCCCCTTGGAAGAGACGTGCAGGTCGCAGCAGCTTAACAAGAGGGTTTAAATGCCCCTTGGAATAGGCTTGCAGGTCGCAGTAGCTTACCAAGACGGTTTAATTGCCCCTTGGAAGAGACGTGCAGGTCGCAGTAGCTTAACAAGACGGTTTAAATGCCCATTGGAAGAGAGGTGGAGGTCGCAGTAGCTTAACAAGACAGTTTAAATGCCCCTTGGAAGAGACGTGCAAGTCGCAGACGCTTAACAAGACGGTTTAAATGCCACTTGGAAGAGACGTGCAGGTCGCAGTAGCTTAACAAGACGGTATAAATGTCCCTTGGAAGAGTGGAGGAGGTCGCAGTATCTTAACAAGACAGTTTAAATGCCCCTTGGAAGAGACGTGCAAGTCGCAGACGCTTAACAAGACGGTTTAAATGCCCCTTGGAAGAGACGTGCAGGTCACAGCAGCTTAACAAGACGGTTTAAATGTCCCTTGGAAGAGTGGAGGAGGTCGCAGTAGCTTAACAAGACTGTTTAAATGCCCCTTAGAAGAGACGTGCAGGTCGCAGAAGCTTAACAAGACGGTTTAAATGGCCATTGGAAGTGTGGTGGAGGTCGCAGTAGCTTAACAAGACGGTTTAAATGCCCCTTAGAAGAGACATGCAGGTCGCAGCAGCTTAACAAGACAGTTTAAATAACCCTTGGAACAGACGTGGAGGTCGCAGTAGCTTAACAAGACGGTTTAAATGCCCCTTGGAAGAGACATGCAGGTCGCAGTAGCTTAACAAAGCGTTTTAAATTCCCCTTGAAAGAGACGTGCAGGTCGCAGTAGCTTAAGAAGACGGTTTAAATGCCCCTTGGAAAAGTGGTGGAGGTTACAGTAGCTTAAGAAGACGGTTTAAATGCCCCTTGGAAGAGACGTGCAAGTCGCAGTAGCTTAACAAGACTGTTTAAATGCCCCTTAGAAGAGACGTGCAGGTCACAGAAGCTAAACAAGACAGTTTAAATGCCCCTTGGAAGAGACGTGCAGGTCGCAGAAGCTCAACAAGACAGTTTAAATGCCCCTTGGAAGAGACGTGCATGTCGCAGTAGCTTAACAAGATGGTTTAAATGCCCCTTGGAAGAGACGTGCAGGTAGCAGTAGCTTAACAAGACTGTTTAAATGCCCCTTGTAAAAGTGGTGGAGGTTACAGTAGCTTAACAAAACGGTTTAAATGCCCCTTGGAAGAGACGTGCAAGTCGCAGTAGCTTAAAAAGACGGTTTAAATGCCCCTTGGAAGAGCGGTGGAGGTCGCAGTAGCTTAAGAAGACAGCTTAAATGCCCCTTGAAAGAGACGTGCAGGCCGCAGTAGCTTAACAAGACCGTTTAAATGCCCCTTGGAAGTGCGGTGGATGTCGCAGTAGCTTAAAAAGACGGTTTAAATGGCCCTTGGAAGAGACATGCAGGTCGCAGCAGCTTAACAAGATGGTTTAAATGCCCCTTGGAAGAGACGTGCAGGTAGCAGTGGCTTAACAAGATGGTTTAAATGCCCCTTGGAAGAGACATGCATGTCGCAGTAGCTTAACAAGACAGTTTAAATGCCCCTTGGAAGAGACATGCAAGTCGCAGTAGCTTAAAAGGAAGGTTTAAACGCGCCTTGGAAGAGACGTGCAGGTCGCAGTAGCTTAACAAGATGGTTTAAATGCCCCTTGGAATAGAAGAGCAGGTCGCAGTAGCTTAACAATACGGTTTAAATGCCCTTTGAAAGAGACGTGCAGGTCGCAGTAGCTTAACAAGACGGTTTAAATCCCCCTTGGAAGAGACGTGCAGGTCGCAGCAGCTTAACAAGAGGTTTTAAATGCCCCTTGGAATAGGCTTGCAGGTCGCAGTAGCTTACCAAGACGGTTTAATTGCCCCTTGGAAGAGACGTGCAGGTCGCAGTAGCTTAACAAGACGGTTTAAATGCCCATTGGAAGAGAGGTGGAGGTCGCAGTAGCTTAACAAGACAGTTTAAATGCCCCTTGGAAGAGACGTGCAAGTCGCAGACGCTTAACAAGACGGTTTAAATGCCACTTGGAAGAGACGTGCAGGTCGCAGTAGCTTAACAAGACGGTTTAAATGTCCCTTGGAAGAGTGGAGGAGGTCGCAGTATCTTAACAAGACAGTTTAAATGCCCCTTGGAAGAGACGTGCAAGTCGCAGACGCTTAACAAGACGGTTTAAATGCCCCTTGGAAGAGACGTGCAGGTCACAGCAGCTTAACAAGACGGTTTAAATGTCCCTTGGAAGAGTGGAGGAGGTCGCAGTAGCTTAACAAGACTGTTTAAATGCCCCTTAGAAGAGACGTGCAGGTCGCAGAAGCTTAACAAGACGGTTTAAATGGCCATTGGAAGTGTGGTGGAGGTCGCAGTAGCTTAACAAGACGGTTTAAATGCCCCTTAGAAGAGACATGCAGGTCGCAGCAGCTTAACAAGACGGTTTAAATAACCCTTGGAACAGACGTGGAGGTCGCAGTAGCTTAACAAGACGGTTTAAATGCCCCTTGGAAGAGACATGCAGGTCGCAGTAGCTTAACAAAGCGTTTTAAATTCCCCTTGAAAGAGACGTGCAGGTCGCAGTAGCTTAAGAAGACGGTTTAAATGCCCTTTGGAAAAGTGGTGGAGGTTACAGTAGCTTAAGAAGACGGTTTAAATGCCCCTTGGAAGAGACGTGCAAGTCGCAGTAGCTTAACAAGACTGTTTAAATGCCCCTTAGAAGAGACGTGCAGGTCACAGAAGCTAAACAAGACAGTTTAAATGCCCCTTGGAAGAGACGTGCAGGTCGCAGAAGCTCAACAAGACAGTTTAAATGCCCCTTGGAAGAGACGTGCATGTCGCAGTAGCTTAACAAGATGGTTTAAATGCCCCTTGGAAGAGCGGTGGAGGTCGCAGTAGCTAAAGAAGACAGTTTAAATGCCCCTTGGAAGAGACGTGCAGGTCGCAGTAGCTTAACAAGAGGGTTTAAATGCCCCTTGGAAGAGGCTTGCAGGTCGCAGTAGCTTACCAAGACGATTTAAATGCCCCTTGGAAGAGACGTGCAGGTCGCAGTAGCTTAACAAGACAGTTTATATGCCCCTTGGAAGAGGCTTGCAGGTCGCAGTAGCTTAACAAGACGGTTTAAATGTCCCTTGGAAGAGACGTGTAGCTCGCAGTATAGCTTAACAAGACAGTTTAAATGCCCCTTGGAAGAGCGGTGGAGTTCGCAGTAGCTTAACAAGACAGTTTAAATGCCCCTTGGAAGAGACATGCAGGTCGCAGCACCTTAACAAGACTGTTTAAATAACCCTTGGAAGAGAAGTGCAGGTCGCAGTAGCTTAAAAGACGTTTTAAATGTCCCTTGGTAGAGACATGCCGTTCGCAGTAGCTTAAAAAGATGGTTTAAATCCCCCTTGGAAGAGACGTGCAGGTCGCAGCAGCTTAACAAGAGGGTTTAAATGCCCCTTGGAATAGGCTTGCAGGTCGCAGTAGCTTACCAAGACGGTTTAAATGCCCCTTGGAAAAGGCTTGCAGGTCGCAGTAGCTTAACAAGACGGTTTAAATGCCCCTTGGAAGAGTGGTGGAGGTCGCAGTAGCTTAATAAGACGGTTTAAATGCCCTTTGGAAGAGATGTGCAGGTCGCAGTAGCTTAATAAGACGGTTTAAATGCCCCTTGGAAGAGAGGTGGAGGTCGCAGTAGCTTAACAAGACAGTTTAAATGCCCCTTGGAAGATACGTGCAGGTCGCAGCAGCTTAACAAGACGGTTTAAATGCCACTTGGAAGAGACGTGCAAGTCGCAGTAGCTTAACAAGACGGTTTAAATGCCCCTTGGAAGAGCGGTGGAGGTCGCAGTAGCTTAATAAGACGGTTTAAATGCCCCTTGAAAGAGACGTGCAGGTCGCAGTAGCTTAACAAGACTGTTTAAATGCCCATTGGAAGAGACATGCAGGTCGCAGGAGCTTAACAAGACGGTTTAAATGCCCCTTGGAAGAGATGTGGAGGTCGCAGTAGCTTAACAAGACGGTTTAAATGCCCCTTGGAAGAGACATGCAGGTCGCAGAAGCTTAAGAAGACGGTTTAAATGCCCCTTGGAAAAGTCGTGGAGGTTACAGTAGATTAAGAAGACGGTTTATATGCCCCTTGGAGGAGACGTGCAAGTCGCAGTAGCTTAACAAGACTGTTTATATGCCCCTTAGAAGAGACGTGCAGGTTGCAGCAGCTTAACAAGAGGGTTTAAATGCCCCTTGGAAGAGCGGTGGAGGTCGCAGTAGCTTAACAAGACGGTTTAAATGCCCCTTGAAAGAGACGTGCAGGTCGCAGTAGCTTACCAAGACGGTTTAAATGCCCCTTGGAAAAGGCTTGCAGGTCGCAGTAGCTTAACAAGACGGTTTAAATGCCCCTTGGAAGAGTGGTGGAGGTCGCAGTAGCTTAATAGGACCGTTTAAATGCCCTTTGGAAGAGATGTGCAGGTCGCAGTAGCTTAATAAGACGGTTTAAATGCCCCTTGGAAGAGAGGTGGAGGTCGCAGTAGCTTAACAAGACAGTTTAAATGCCCCTTGGAAGATACATGCAGGTCGCAGCAGCTTAACAAGACGGTTTAAATGCCACTTGGAAGAGACGTGCAAGTCGCAGTAGCTTAACAAGATGGTTTAAATGCCCCTTGGAAGAGCGGTGGAGGTCGCAGTAGCTTAACAAGACGGTTTAAATGCCCCTTGAAAGAGACGTGCAGGTCGCAGTAGCTTAACAAGACTGTTTAAATGCCCATTGGAAGAGACATGCAGGTCGCAGGAGCTTAACAAGACGGTTTAAATGCCCCTTGGAAGAGACGTGGAGGTCGCAGTAGCTTAAGAAGACGGTTTAAATGCCCCTTGGAAGAGACATGCAGGTCGCAGAAGCTTAAGAAGACGGTTTAAATGCCCCTTAGAAGAGACGTGCAGGTCACAGAAGCTTAACAAGACGGTTTAAATGCCCCTTGGAAGAGACATGCAGGTCGCAGCAGCTTAACAAGACTGTTTAAATTCCCCTTGGAAGAGACGTGGAGGTACCAGTAGCTTAACAAGACTGTTTAAATGCCCTTGGAAGTGACATGCAGGTCGCAGTAGCTTAACAAGATGGTTTAAATGCCCCTTGGAAAAGGGCTGGAATTTACAGTAGCTTAAGAAGACGGTTTAAATGCCCCTTGGTAGAGATGTGCAAGTCGCAGTAGCTTAACAAGACTGTTTAAATGCCCCTTAGAAGAGACGTGCAGGTGGCAGAAGCTAAACAAAAGACATTTTAAATGCCCCTTGGAAGAGACGTGCAGGTCGCAGTAGCTTAACAAGATGGTTTAAATGCCCCTTGGAAGAGCGGTGGAGGTCGCAGTAGCTTAAGAAGACAGTTTAAATGCCCCATGGAAGAGATGTGCAGGTTGCAGTAGCTGAATAAGACGTTTAAATGCCCCGTGGAATAGGCTTGCAGGTCGCAGTAGCTTACCAAGACGATTTAATTCCCCTTGGATGGGACGTGCAGGTCGCAGTAGCTTAACAAGACGGTTTAAATGCCCCTTGGAAGAGACGTGCAGGTCGCAGTAGCTTAACAAGACGGTTTAAATGCCCCCTTGGAATAGGCTTGCATGTCGCAGTAGCTTAACAAGACGGTTTAAATGCCCCTTATAAGAGACGTGTAAGTTACAGTAGCTTAACAAGACGGTTTAAAAGCCCCTTGGAAGAGATGTGTAGGTCGCAGTAGCTTAACAAGATGGTTTAAATGCCCCTTGGAAGAGCGGTGGAGGTCGCAGTAGCTTATCAAGATGGTTTAAATGTCCCTTGGAAGAGACATGCAGGACGCAGCAGCTTAAAAAGACGGTTTAAATGCCACTTGGAAGAGACGTGCAGGTCGCAGAGGCTTAACAAGACGATTTAAATGCCCCTTGGAAGAGCGGTGCATGTCGCAGTAGCTTAACAAGATGGTTTAAATGCCCCTTGGAAGAGCGGTGGAGGTCGCATTAGCTTAACAAGACAGTTTAAATGCCCCTTGGAAGAGACGTGCAGGTCGCAGTAGCTTAACAAGACGGTTTAAATGCCCCTTGGAATAGACGAGCAGGTCGCAGTAGCTTAACAAGACGGTTTAAATGCCCCTTGGAAGAGACATGCAGGTCGCAGTAACTTAACAAGACGGTTTAAATCCCCATTGGAAGAGACGTGCAGGTCGCAGCAGCTTAACAAGAGGGTTTAAATGCCCCTTGGAATAGGCTTGCAGGTCGCAGTAGCTTAACAAGACGGTTTAAATGCCCCTTGGAATAGACGAGCAGGTCGCAGTAGCTTAACAAGACGGTTTAAATGCCCCTTGGAAGAGACATGCAGGTCGCAGTAGCTTAACAAGACGGTTTAAATCCCCATTGGAAGAGACGTGCAGGTCGCAGCAGCTTAACAAGAGGGTTTAAATGCCCCTTGGAATAGGCTTGCAGGTCGCAGTAGCTTAACAAGACAGTTTAAATGCCCCTTGGAAGAGACTTGCAGGTCGCAGTAGCTTAACAACACGGTTTAAATTCCCCTTGGAAGAGAGGTGGAGGTCGCTGTAGCTTAACAAGACAGTTTAAATGACCCTTGGAAGAGACATGCAGGTCGCAGTAGCATAATAAGACGGTTTAAATGCCCCTTGGAAGAGATGTGCAGGTCGCAGTAGCTTAATAAGACGGTTTAAATGCCCCTTGGAAGAGAGGTGGAGGACGCAGTAGCTTAACAAGACAATTTAAATGCCCCTTGGAAGAGACGTGCAGGTCGCAGTAGCTTAACAAGACGGTTTAAATGCCCCTTGGAATAGACATGCCAGTCACAGCCGCTTAACAAGACGGTTTAAGTGCCCCTTGAAAGAGACGTGGAGGTCGCAGTAGCTTAACAAGACGGTTTAAATGACCATTGGAAGAGCGGTGGAGGTCGCAGTAGCTTAACAAGACAGTTTAAATGCCCCTTGAAAGAGACGTGCAGGTCGCAGTAGCTTAACAAAACGCTTTAAATGCCACTTGGAAGAGACGTGCAGGTCGCAGTAGCTTAAAAAGACAGTTTAAATGCCTCTTGAAAGAGACGTGCAGGTCGCAGTAGCTTAACAAGACGGTTTAAATGCCCCTTGGAATAGACATGCAGGCCACAGTAGCTTAACAAGACGGTTTAAATGCCCCTTGGAAGAGACGTGAAGGTCGCAGTAGCTTAACAAGACGGTTTAAATGCCCCTTGGAAGAGACATGCAGGTCGCAGTAGCTTAACAAGAAAGTTTAAATGCCCCTTGAAAGAGACATGCAGGTCACAGCAGCTTAACAAGACGGTTTAAATGCCCCTTGGAATAGACATGCAGGTCACAGTAGCTTAACAAGACGGTTTAAATGCCCCTTGGAAGAGATGTGCAGGTCGCAGTAGCTTAAGAAGACAGTTTAAATGCCCCTTGGAAGAGATGTGCAGGTCGCAGTAGCTTAACAAGATGGTTTAAATGCCCCTTGGAAGAGCGGTGGAGGTCGCAGTAGCTTAACACGATGGTTTAAATGCCACTTGGAAGAGACATGCAGGTCGCAGCAGCATAAAAAGACGGTTTAAATGCCCCTTGGAAGAGACGTGCATGTCGTAGAGGCTTAACAAGACGGTTTAAATGCCCCTTGGAAGAGACATGCAAGTCGCAGTAGCTTAACAAGACGTTTTAAATGCCCTTGGAAAAGTGGTGGAGGTTACAGTAGATTAACATGATGGTTTAAATGCCCCTTGGAAGAGACGATCAAGTATCAGGAGTTAAAAAAGAAGGTTTAAATGCGCCTTGGAAGAGAAATGCAGGTCGCAGTAGCATAACAAGACGGTTTAAATGCCCCTTGGAAGAGACGAGCAGGTCGCAGTAGCTTAACAAGATGGTTTAAATGCCCCTTGGAAGAGACCTGCAGGTAGCAGTAGCTTAACAAGACGGTTTAAATGCCCCTTGGAAGAGACGAGCAGGTCGCAGGATCTTAACAAGAGGGTTTAAATGTCCCTTAGAATAGGCTTGCAGGTCGCAGTTGCATAACAAGACGGTTTAAATGCCCCTTGGAAGAGACGAGCAGGTCGCAGGATCTTAACAAGAGGGTTTAAATGCCCCTTAGAATAGGCTTGCAGGTCGCAGTAGCTTAAAAAGATGGTTTAAATGCCCCATGGAAAAGTGGTGGAGGTTACAGTAGCCTAAAAAGACGGTTTAAATGCCCCTTGTAAGAGAAGTGCAAGTTACAGTAGCTTAACAAGACTGTTTAAATGCCCATTGGAAGAGATGTGCAGGTCGCAGTAGCTTAACAAGATGGTTTAAATGCCCCTTGGAAGAGCGGTGGAGGTCGCTGTAGCTTATCACGATGGTTTAAATGACCCTTGGAAGAGACGTGCAGGTCGCAGAGGCTTAACAAGATGGTTTAAATGCCCCTTTGAAGAGACATGCAGGTCGCAGTAGCTTAACAAGACGGTTTAAATGCCCCTTGGAAGAGACGTGCAAGTCGCAGTAGCTTAACAAGACGGTTTAAATGCCCCTTGGAAAAGTGGTGGAGGTTACAGTAGGTTAACAAGATGGTTTAAATGCCCCTTGGAAGAGATGATCAAGTCGCAGGAGCTTAAAAAGAAGGTTTAAATGCGCCTTGGAAGAGAAGTGCAGGTCGCAGTAGCTTAACAAGACAGTTTAAATGCCCCTTGGAAGAGACGAGCAGGTCGCAGTAGCTTAACAAGACGGTTTAAATGCCCCTTGGAAGAGAAGTGCAGGTAGCAGTAGCTTAACAAGACGGTTTAAATCCCCCTTGGAAGAGACATGCAGGTCGCAGTATCTTAACAAGAGGGTTTAAATGCCCCTTAGAATAGGCTTGCAGGTCGCAGTAGCTTAACAATACAGTTTAAATGCCCCGTGGAAGAGACGTGCAGGTCGCAGTAGCTTAATAAGACGGTTTAAATGCCCCTTGGAAGAGAGGTGGAGGTCGCAGTAGCTTAACAAGATGGTTTAAATGCCCCTTGGAAGTGCGGTGGAGGTCGCAGTAGCTTAACAAGATGGTTTAAATGCCCCTTGGAAGAGACATGCAGGTCGCAGCTGCTTAACAAGACGGTTTAAATGCCCCTTGGAAGAGACGTGCAGGACGCAGTAGCTTAACAAGACAGGTTAAATGCCCCTTGGAAGAGACATGCAGGTCGCAGTAGCTTAACAAGACAGTTAAATGCCCCTTGGAAGAGACGTGCAGGTCGCAGTAGCTTAACAAGACGGTTTAAATCCCCCTTGGAAGAGATGTGCAGGTCGCAGTAGGTTAACAAGAGGGTTTAAATGCCCCTTGAAATAGGCTTGCTGGTCGCAGTAGCTTAACAAGACGGTTTAAATGCCCCTTGGAAGAGACGTGCAGGTCGCATTAGCTTAACAAGACAGTTTAAATGAACCTTGGAAGAGCGGTGGAGGTTGCAGTAGCTTAACAAGACAGTTTAAATGCCACTTGGAAGAAACATGCAGGTCGAAGCAGTTAACAAGACTGTTTAAATGCCCCTAGGAAAAGACGTGTAGGTCGTAGAGGCTTAACAAGACGCTTTAAATGCCCCTCTGAAGAGACATGCAGGTCGCAGTAGCTTAACAAGACGGTTTAAATGCACCTTGGAAGAGACGTGCAGGTCGCAGTAGCTTAACAAGACGGTTTAAATGCCGCGTGGAAAAGTGGTGGAGGTTACAGTAGCTTAACCAGACGGTTTAAATGCCCCTTGGAAGAGACGTGCAAGTTACAGTAGCTTAACAAGATTTTTTAAATGCCCCTTGGAAGAGATGTGCAGGTCGCAGTAGCTTAACAAGATGGTTTAAATGCCCCTTGGAAGAGATGTGCAGGTCGCAGTAGCTTAAAACGATGATTTAAATGCCCCTTGGAAGAGACATGCAGGTCACAGCAGCTTAAAAAGACGGTTTAAATGCCCCTTGGAAGAGACGTGCATGTCGTAGAGGCTTAACAAGACGGTTTAAATGCCCCTTGGAAGAGACTTACAGGTCGCAGTAGCTTAACAAGACGGTTTAAAAGCCCCTTGGAAAAGTGGTGGAGGTTACAGTAGCTTAACAAGATGGTTTAAATGCCCCTTGGAAGAGACGATCAAGTACCAGAAGCTTAAAAAGAAGGTTTAAATGCGCCTTGGAAGAGAACTGCAGGTCGCAGTAGCATAACAAGACGGTTTAAATGCCCCTTGGAAGAGACGAGCAGGTCGCAGTAGCTTAACAAGACGGTTTAAATGCCCCTTGGAAGAGACGTGCAGGTAGCAGTAGCTTAACAAGACGGTTTAAATCCCCCTTGGAAGAGACATGCAGGTCGCAGGATCTTAACAAGAGGTTTTAAATGCCCCTTAGAATAGGCTTGCAGGTCGCAGTAGCTTAACAAGACAGTTTAAATGACCCCTTGGAAGAGACGTGCAGGTCGCAGTAGCTTAACATGACGGTTTAAATGCCCCGTGGAAATGTGGTGGAGGTTACAGTAGATTATCAAGACGGTTTAAATGCCCCTTGTAAGAGAAGTGCAAGTTACAGTAGCTTAACAAGACGGTTTAAATGCCCCTTGGAAGAGATGTGCAGGTCGCAGTAGCTTAACAAGATGGTTTAAATGCCCCTTGGAAGAGCGGTGGAGGTCGCAGTAGCTTATCACGATGGTTTAAATGTCCCTTGGAAGAGACATGCAGGTCGCAGGATCTTAACAAGAGGGTTTAAATGCCCCTTAGAATAGGCTTGCAGGTCGCAGTAGCTTAACAATACAGTTTAAATGCCCCTTGGAAGAGACGTGCAGGTCGCAGTAGCTTAATAAGATGGTTTAAATGCCCCTTGGAAGAGGCGAGCAGGTCGCAGTAGCTTAACAAGACGGTTTAAATGTCCCTTGGAAGAGACGTGCAGGTCGCAGTAGCTTAACAAGACGGTTTAAATCCCCCTTGGAAGAGATGTGAAGGTCGCAGTAGCTTAACAAGAGGGTTTAAATGCCCCTTGAAATAGGCTTGCTGGTCGCAGTAGCTTACCAAGACGATTTAAATGCCCCTTGGAAGAGACATGCAGGTCGCAGTAGATTAACAAGACAGTTTAAATGCCCCTTGGAAGAGCGGTGGAGGTCGCAGTAGCTTAACAAGACGGTTTAAATGCCCCTTAGAAGAGATGTGCAGGTCGCAGTAGCTTAACAAGATGGTTTAAATGCCCCTTGGAAGAGCGGTGGAGGTCGCAGTAGCTTAACACGATGGTTTAAATGCCCCTTGGAAGAGTTATGCAGGTCGCAGTAGCTTAAAAAGACCGTTTAAATGCCTCGTGGAAAAGTGGTGGAGGCTACAGTAGCTTAACAAGACGGTTTAAATGCCCCTTGGAAGAGACATGCAGGTCGCAGTAGCTTAACAAGACGTTTTAAATGCCCCTTGGAAAAGTGGTGGAGGTTACAGTAGCTTAACAAGATGGTTTAAATGCCCCTTGGAAGAGACGATCAAGTATCAGGAGCTTAAAAAGAAGGTTTAAATCCCCCTTGGAAGAGAAGTGCAGGTCGCAGTAGCATAACAAGACGGTTTAAATGCCCCTTGGAAGAGACGAGCAGGTCGCAGTAGCTTAACAAGACGGTTTAAATGCCCCTTGGAAGAGACGTGCAGGTACCAGTAGCTTAACAAAACGGTTTAAATCCCCCTTGGAAGAGACATGCAGGTCACAGGATCTTAACAAGAGGGTTTAAATGCCCCTTGGAAGAGACGTGCAGGTTGCAGTAGCTTAACAAGACAGTTTAAATGCCCCTTGGAAGAAACATGCAGGTCGCAGGAGCTTAACAAGAGGGTTTAAATGCCCCTTGGAAGAGACGTGCAGGTCGCAGTAGCTTAACAAGATGGTTTAAATGCCCCTTGGAAGAGCGGTGGAGGTCGCAGTAGCTTAACAAGACTGTTTAAATGCCCCTTGGAAGAGACATGCAGGTCGCAGTAGCTTAACAAGACTGTTTAAATGCACCTTGGAAGAGACATGCAGGTCGCAGTAGCTTAACAAGAGGGTTTAAATGCCAATTTCAAGAGACGAGCAGGTCGCAGGAGCTTAATAAGAGGGTTTAAATGCCCCTTGGAAGAGACGTGCAGGTCGCAGTAGCTTAACAAGATGGTTTAAATGCCCCTTGGAAGAGCGGTGGAGGTCGCAGTAGCTTAACAAGACTGTTTAAATGCCCCTTGGAAGAGACATGCAGGTCGCAGTAGCTTAACAAGACTGTTTAAATGCACCTTGGAAGAGACATGCAGGTCGCAGTAGCTTAACAAGAGGGTTTAAATGCCAATTTCAAGAGACGAGCAGGTCGCAGGAGCTTAATAAGAGGGTTTAAATGCCCCTTGAAAGAGACGTGCAGATCGCAGTAGCTTAACAAGATGGTTTAAATGCCCCTTGGAAGAGCGGTGGAGGTCGCAGTAGCTTAACAAGACTGTTTAAATGCCCCTTGGAAGAGACATGCAGGTCGCAGTAGCTTAACAAGACTGTTTAAATGCACCTTGGAAGAGACATGCAGGTCGCAGTAGCTTAACAAGAGGGTTTAAATGCCAATTTCAAGAGACGAGCAGGTCGCAGGAGCTTAAAAAGAGGGTTTAAATGTCCCTTGGAAGAGACGTTCAAGTCACAGTAGCGTAAAAAGACTGTTTAAATGCGCCTTGGAAGAGACGTGCAGGTCGCAGAAGCTTAACAAGACGCTTTAAATGCCCCTTGGAAGAGAGGTGGAGGTCGCAGTAGCTTAACAAGACAATTTAAATGCCCCTTGGAAGAGACGTGCAGGTCGCAGTAGCTTAACAAGAGGTTTTAAATGCCCCTTGGAAGAGACGTGCAGGTCGCAGTAGCTTAACAAGACAGTTTAAAGGCTCCTTGGAAGATCGGTGGAGGTCGCAGTAGCTTAACAAGACAGTTTAAATGCCACTTGGAAGAAACATGCAGGTCGAAGCAGCTTAACAAGACTGTTTAAATGCCCCTAGGAAAAGACGTGCAGGACGCAGAGGCTTAACAAGACGGTTTAAATACCCCTTGGAAGAGACATGCAGGTCGCAGTAGCTTAACAAGACGTTTAAATGCCCCTTGGAAGAGACGTGCAGGTCGCAGTAGCTTAACAAGACGGATGAAATGCCCCGTGGAAAAGTGGTGGAGGTTACAGTAGCTTAACAAGATGGTTTAAATGCCCCTTGGCAGAGACTTGCAAGTTACAGTAGCTTAACAAGACGGATTAAATGCCCCTTGGAAGAGATGTGCAGGTCGCAGTAGCTTAACAAGATGGTTTAAATGCCCCTTGGAAGAGCGGTGGAGGTCGCAGAAGCTTAACACGATGGTTTAAATGCCCCTTGGAAGAGACATGCAGGTTGCAGCAGCTTAAAAAGATGGTTTAAATGCCACTTGGAAGAGACGTGCAGGTCGCAGTAGCTTAACAAGACGGTTTAAATGCCCCGTGGAAAAATGGTGGAGGTTACAGTAGCTTAACAAGATGGTTTAAATGCCCCTTGGCAGAGACTTGCAAATTACAGTAGCTTAACAATACGGATTAAAGGCCCCTTGGAAGAGACGTGCAAGTCGCAGTAGCTTAACAAGACGGTTTAAATGCCCCTTGGAAAAGTGGTGGAGGTTACAGTAGCTTAACAAGATGGTTTAAATGCCCCTTGGAAGAGACGATCAAGTCGCAGGAGCTTAAAAAGAAGGTTTAAATGCGCCATGGAAGAGAACTGCAGGTCGCAGTAGCATAACAAGACGGTTTAAATTCCCCTTGGAAGAGACATGCAGGTCGCAGTAGCTTAACAAGATGGTTTAAATGGCCCTTGGAAGAGACGTGCAGGTAGCAGTAACTTAACAAGACGGTTTAAATGCCCCTTGGAAGAGACCTGCAGGTAGCAGTAGCTTAACAAGACGGTTTAAATGCCCCTTGGAAGAGACGTGCAGGTAGCAGTAGCTTAACAAGACGGTTTAAATCCCCCTTGGAAGAGACATGCAGGTCGCAGTAGCTTAAAAAGAAGGTTTAAATGCCCCTTGGAAGAGACGAGCAGGTCGCAGTAGCTTAACAAGACGGTTTAAATTGGCCTTGGAAGAGACATGTAGGTCACAGTTGCTTAACAAGATGGTTTAAATGCCCCTTGGAAGAGACGAGCAGGTCGCCGTTGCTTATCAAGACGGTTTAAATCCCTCTTGGAAGAGAAGTGCAGGTCGCAGGATCTTAAAGAAAGGGTTTAAATGCCCCTTAGAATAGGCTTGCAGGTCGCAGTAGCTTAACAAGACAGTTTAAATGCCCCTTGGAAGAGACGTGCAAGTCGCAGTAGCTTAAAAAGACGGTTTAAATGCACCTTGGAAGAGACGTGCAGGTCGCAGTAGCTTAACAAGACGGTTTAAATGCACCTTGGAAGAGACGAGCAGGTCGCAGTAGCTTAACAAGACGGTTTAAATGGCCCTTGGAAGAGACGTGCAGATCACAGTAGCTTAACAAGACGGTTTAAATCCCCCTTGGAAGAGACGTGCAGGTCGCAGTAGCTTAACAAGATGTTTTAAATGCCCCTTGGAAGAGCGGTGGAGGTCGCAGTAGCTTAACAAGATGGTTTAAATGCCCCTTGGAAGAGACGTGCAGGTCGTAGAGGCTTAACAAAACGATTTAAATGCCCCTTGGAAGAGGCATACAGGTCGCAGTAGCTTAACAAGACGGTTTAAAAGCCCCTTGGAAGAGAAGTGCAAGTCGCAGTAGCTTAAAAGACGGTTTAAATGCCCCTTGGAAAAGTGGTGGAGGTTACAGTAGCTTAACACGATGGTTTAAATGCCCCTTGGAAGAGACGTGCAGGTCCCAGTAGCTTAACAAGACGGTTTAAATGCCCCTTGGAAGAGACATGCAGGTCGCAGTAGCTTAAAAAGATGGATTAAATGCCCCTTGGAAGAGAAGTGCAGGTCGCAGTAGCGTAACAAGACGGTTTAAATGCCACTTGGAAGAGAAGTGCAAGTTACAGTAGCTTAACAAGACGGTTTAAATGCCCCTTGGAAGAGATGTGCAGGTCGCAGTAGCTTAACAAGACGGTTTAAATGCCCCTTGGAAGAGACCTGCAGGTAGCAGTAGCTTAACAAGACGGTTTAAATGCCCCTTGGAAGAGACGTGCAGGTAGCAGTAGCTTAACAAGACGGTTTAAATCCCCCTTGGAAGAGACATGCAGGTCGCAGTAGCTTAAAAAGAAGGTTTAAATGCCCCTTGGAAGAGACGAGCAGGTCGCAGTAGCTTAACAAGACGGTTTAAATTGGCCTTGGAAGAGACATGCAGGTCACAGTTGCTTAACAAGACGGTTTAAATCCCCCTTGGAAGAGAAGTGCAGGTCGCAGGATCTTTACAAGAGGGTTTAAATGCCCCTTAGAATAGGCTTGCAGGTCGCAGTAGCTTAAAAAGACAGTTTAAATGCCCCTTGGAAGAGACGTGCAAGTCGCAATAGCTTAAAAAGACGGTTTAAATGCGCCTTGGAAGAGACGTGCAGGTCGCAGTAGCTTCACAAGACGGTTTAAATGCCCCTTGGAAGAGACGAGCAGGTCGCAGTAGCTTAACAAGACGGTTTAAATGGCCCTTGGAAGAGACGTGCAGATCACAGTAGCTTAACAAGACGGTTTAAATCCCCCTTGGAAGAGACGTGCAGGTCGCAGTAGCTTAACAAGACGGTTTAAATGCACCTTGGAAGAGACGAGCAGGTCGCAGTAGCTTAACAAGACGGTTTAAATGGCCCTTGGAAGAGACGTGCAGATCACAGTAGCTTAACAAGACGGTTTAAATCCCCCTTGGAAGAGACGTGCAGGTCGCAGTAGCTTAACAAGATGGTTTAAATGCCCCTTGGAAGAGCGGTGGAGGTCGCAGTAGCTTAACAAGATGGTTTAAATGCCCCTTGGAAGAGACATTCAGGTCGCAGCAGCTTAAAAAGACGGTTTAAATGCCCCTTGGAAGAGACGTGCAGGTCGTAGAGGCTTAACAAAACAATTTAAATGCCCCTTGGAAGAGGCATACAGGTTGCAGTAGCTTAACAAGACGGTTTAAAAGCCCCTTGGAAGAGAAGTGCAAGTCGCAGTAGCTTAAAAGACGGTTTAAATGCCCCTTGGAAAAGTGGTGGAGGTTACAGTAGCTTAACACGATGGTTTAAATGCCCCTTGGAAGAGACGTGCAGGTCGCAGTAGCTTAACAAGACGGTTTAAATGCCCCTTGGAAGAGACATGCAGGTCGCAGTAGCTTAAAAAGATGGATTAAATGCCCCTTGGAAGAGACGATCAAGTATCAGGAGCTTAAAAAGATGGTTTAAATGCACCTTGGAAGAGAAGTGCAGGTCGCAGTAGCGTAACAAGACGGTTTAAATGCCACTTGGAAGAGAAGTGCAAGTTACAGTAGCTTAACAAGACGGTTTAAATGCCCCTTGGAAGAGACGTGCAGGTAGCAGTAGCTTAACAAGACGGTTTAAATGCACCTTGGAAGAGACGTGCAGGTCGCAGTAGCTTAACAAGACGGTTTAAATGCCGCGTGGAAAAGTGGTGGAGGTTACAGTAGCTTAACCAGACGGTTTAAATGCCCCTTGGAAGAGACGTGCAAGTTACAGTAGCTTAACAAGATTTTTTAAATGCCCCTTGGAAGAGATGTGCAGGTCGCAGTAGCTTAACAAGATGGTTTAAATGCCCCTTGGAAGAGATGTGCAGGTCGCAGTAGCTTAAAACGATGATTTAAATGCCCCTTGGAAGAGACATGCAGGTCACAGCAGCTTAAAAAGACGGTTTAAATGCCCCTTGGAAGAGACGTGCATGTCGTAGAGGCTTAACAAGACGGTTTAAATGCCCCTTGGAAGAGACTTACAGGTCGCAGTAGCTTAACAAGACGGTTTAAAAGCCCCTTGGAAAAGTGGTGGAGGTTACAGTAGCTTAACAAGATGGTTTAAATGCCCCTTGGAAGAGACGATCAAGTACCAGAAGCTTAAAAAGAAGGTTTAAATGCGCCTTGGAAGAGAACTGCAGGTCGCAGTAGCATAACAAGACGGTTTAAATGCCCCTTGGAAGAGACGAGCAGGTCGCAGTAGCTTAACAAGACGGTTTAAATGCCCCTTGGAAGAGACGTGCAGGTAGCAGTAGCTTAACAAGACGGTTTAAATCCCCCTTGGAAGAGACATGCAGGTCGCAGGATCTTAACAAGAGGTTTTAAATGCCCCTTAGAATAGGCTTGCAGGTCGCAGTAGCTTAACAAGACAGTTTAAATGACCCCTTGGAAGAGACGTGCAGGTCGCAGTAGCTTAACATGACGGTTTAAATGCCCCGTGGAAATGTGGTGGAGGTTACAGTAGATTATCAAGACGGTTTAAATGCCCCTTGTAAGAGAAGTGCAAGTTACAGTAGCTTAACAAGACGGTTTAAATGCCCCTTGGAAGAGATGTGCAGGTCGCAGTAGTTTAACAAGATGGTTTAAATGCCCCTTGGAAGAGCGGTGGAGGTCGCAGTAGCTTATCACGATGGTTTAAATGTCCCTTGGAAGAGACATGCAGGTCGCAGGATCTTAACAAGAGGGTTTAAATGCCCCTTAGAATAGGCTTGCAGGTCGCAGTAGCTTAACAATACAGTTTAAATGCCCCTTGGAAGAGACGTGCAGGTCGCAGTAGCTTAATAAGATGGTTTAAATGCCCCTTGGAAGAGGCGAGCAGGTCGCAGTAGCTTAACAAGACGGTTTAAATGTCCCTTGGAAGAGACGTGCAGGTCGCAGTAGCTTAACAAGACGGTTTAAATCCCCCTTGGAAGAGATGTGAAGGTCGCAGTAGCTTAACAAGAGGGTTTAAATGCCCCTTGAAATAGGCTTGCTGGTCGCAGTAGCTTAGCAAGACGATTTAAATGCCCCTTGGAAGAGACATGCAGGTCGCAGTAGATTAACAAGACAGTTTAAATGCCCCTTGGAAGAGCGGTGGAGGTCGCAGTAGCTTAACAAGACAGTTTAAATGCCCTTTGGAAGAGACATGCAGGTCGCAGTAGCTTAACAAGACGGATTAAATGCCTCGTGGAAAAGTGGTGGAGGTTACAGTAGCTTAACAAGACGGTTTAAATGCCCCTTAGAAGAGATGTGCAGGTCGCAGTAGCTTAACAAGATGGTTTAAATGCCCCTTGGAAGAGCGGTGGAGGTCGCAGTAGCTTAACACGATGGTTTAAATGCCCCTTGGAAGAGTTATGCAGGTCGCAGTAGCTTAAAAAGACCGTTTAAATGCCTCGTGGAAAAGTGGTGGAGGCTACAGTAGCTTAACAAGACGGTTTAAATGCCCCTTGGAAGAGACATGCAGGTCGCAGTAGCTTAACAAGACGTTTTAAATGCCCCTTGGAAAAGTGGTGGAGGTTACAGTAGCTTAACAAGATGGTTTAAATGCCCCTTGGAAGAGACGATCAAGTATCAGGAGCTTAAAAAGAAGGTTTAAATCCCCCTTGGAAGAGAAGTGCAGGTCGCAGTAGCATAACAAGACGGTTTAAATGCCCCTTGGAAGAGACGAGCAGGTCGCAGTAGCTTAACAAGACGGTTTAAATGCCCCTTGGAAGAGACGTGCAGGTACCAGTAGCTTAACAAAACGGTTTAAATCCCCCTTGGAAGAGACATGCAGGTCACAGGATCTTAACAAGAGGGTTTAAATGCCCCTTGGAAGAGACGTGCAGGTTGCAGTAGCTTAACAAGACAGTTTAAATGCCCCTTGGAAGAAACATGCAGGTCGCAGGAGCTTAACAAGAGGGTTTAAATGCCCCTTGGAAGAGACGTGCAGGTCGCAGTAGCTTAACAAGATGGTTTAAATGCCCCTTGGAAGAGCGGTGGAGGTCGCAGTAGCTTAACAAGACTGTTTAAATGCCCCTTGGAAGAGACATGCAGGTCGCAGTAGCTTAACAAGACTGTTTAAATGCACCTTGGAAGAGACATGCAGGTCGCAGTAGCTTAACAAGAGGGTTTAAATGCCAATTTCAAGAGACGAGCAGGTCGCAGGAGCTTAATAAGAGGGTTTAAATGCCCCTTGGAAGAGACGTGCAGGTCGCAGTAGCTTAACAAGATGGTTTAAATGCCCCTTGGAAGAGCGGTGGAGGTCGCAGTAGCTTAACAAGACTGTTTAAATGCCCCTTGGAAGAGACATGCAGGTCGCAGTAGCTTAACAAGACTGTTTAAATGCACCTTGGAAGAGACATGCAGGTCGCAGTAGCTTAACAAGAGGGTTTAAATGCCAATTTCAAGAGACGAGCAGGTCGCAGGAGCTTAATAAGAGGGTTTAAATGCCCCTTGAAAGAGACGTGCAGGTCGCAGTAGCTTAACAAGATGGTTTAAATGCCCCTTGGAAGAGCGGTGGAGGTCGCAGTAGCTTAACAAGACTGTTTAAATGCCCCTTGGAAGAGACATGCAGGTCGCAGTAGCTTAACAAGACTGTTTAAATGCACCTTGGAAGAGACATGCAGGTCGCAGTAGCTTAACAAGAGGGTTTAAATGCCAATTTCAAGAGACGAGCAGGTCGCAGGAGCTTAAAAAGAGGGTTTAAATGTCCCTTGGAAGAGACGTTCAAGTCACAGTAGCGTAAAAAGACTGTTTAAATGCGCCTTGGAAGAGACGTGCAGGTCGCAGAAGCTTAACAAGACGCTTTAAATGCCCCTTGGCAGAGAGGTGGAGGTCGCAGTAGCTTAACAAGACAATTTAAATGCCCCTTGGAAGAGACGTGCAGGTCGCAGTAGCTTAACAAGAGGTTTTAAATGCCCCTTGGAAGAGACGTGCAGGTCGCAGTAGCTTAACAAGACAGTTTAAAGGCTCCTTGGAAGATCGGTGGAGGTCGCAGTAGCTTAACAAGACAGTTTAAATGCCACTTGGAAGAAACATGCAGGTCGAAGCAGCTTAACAAGACTGTTTAAATGCCCCTAGGAAAAGACGTGCAGGACGCAGAGGCTTAACAAGACGGTTTAAATACCCCTTGGAAGAGACATGCAGGTCGCAGTAGCTTAGCAAGACGTTTAAATGCCCCTTGGAAGAGACGTGCAGGTCGCAGTAGCTTAACAAGACGGATGAAATGCCCCGTGGAAAAGTGGTGGAGGTTACAGTAGCTTAACAAGATGGTTTAAATGCCCCTTGGCAGAGACTTGCAAGTTACAGTAGCTTAACAAGACGGATTAAATGCCCCTTGGAAGAGATGTGCAGGTCGCAGTAGCTTAACAAGATGGTTTAAATGCCCCTTGGAAGAGCGGTGGAGGTCGCAGAAGCTTAACACGATGGTTTAAATGCCCCTTGGAAGAGACATGCAGGTTGCAGCAGCTTAAAAAGATGGTTTAAATGCCACTTGGAAGAGACGTGCAGGTCGCAGTAGCTTAACAAGACGGTTTAAATGCCCCGTGGAAAAATGGTGGAGGTTACAGTAGCTTAACAAGATGGTTTAAATGCCCCTTGGCAGAGACTTGCAAATTACAGTAGCTTAACAATACGGATTAAAGGCCCCTTGGAAGAGACGTGCAAGTCGCAGTAGCTTAACAAGACGGTTTAAATGCCCCTTGGAAAAGTGGTGGAGGTTACAGTAGCTTAACAAGATGGTTTAAATGCCCCTTGGAAGAGACGATCAAGTCGCAGGAGCTTAAAAAGAAGGTTTAAATGCGCCATGGAAGAGAACTGCAGGTCGCAGTAGCATAACAAGACGGTTTAAATTCCCCTTGGAAGAGACATGCAGGTCGCAGTAGCTTAACAAGATGGTTTAAATGGCCCTTGGAAGAGACGTGCAGGTAGCAGTAACTTAACAAGACGGTTTAAATGCCCCTTGGAAGAGACCTGCAGGTAGCAGTAGCTTAACAAGACGGTTTAAATGCCCCTTGGAAGAGACGTGCAGGTAGCAGTAGCTTAACAAGACGGTTTAAATCCCCCTTGGAAGAGACATGCAGGTCGCAGTAGCTTAAAAAGAAGGTTTAAATGCCCCTTGGAAGAGACGAGCAGGTCGCAGTAGCTTAACAAGACGGTTTAAATTGGCCTTGGAAGAGACATGTAGGTCACAGTTGCTTAACAAGATGGTTTAAATGCCCCTTGGAAGAGACGAGCAGGTCGCCGTTGCTTATCAAGACGGTTTAAATCCCTCTTGGAAGAGAAGTGCAGGTCGCAGGATCTTAAAGAAAGGGTTTAAATGCCCCTTAGAATAGGCTTGCAGGTCGCAGTAGCTTAACAAGACAGTTTAAATGCCCCTTGGAAGAGACGTGCAAGTCGCAGTAGCTTAAAAAGACGGTTTAAATGCGCCTTGGAAGAGACGTGCAGGTCGCAGTAGCTTAACAAGACGGTTTAAATGCACCTTGGAAGAGACGAGCAGGTCGCAGTAGCTTAACAAGACGGTTTAAATGGCCCTTGGAAGAGACGTGCAGATCACAGTAGCTTAACAAGACGGTTTAAATCCCCCTTGGAAGAGACGTGCAGGTCGCAGTAGCTTAACAAGATGTTTTAAATGCCCCTTGGAAGAGCGGTGGAGGTCGCAGTAGCTTAACAAGATGGTTTAAATGCCCCTTGGAAGAGACGTGCAGGTCGTAGAGGCTTAACAAAACGATTTAAATGCCCCTTGGAAGAGGCATACAGGTCGCAGTAGCTTAACAAGACGGTTTAAAAGCCCCTTGGAAGAGAAGTGCAAGTCGCAGTAGCTTAAAAGACGGTTTAAATGCCCCTTGGAAAAATGGTGGAGGTTACAGTAGCTTAACACGATGGTTTAAATGCCCCTTGGAAGAGACGTGCATGTCCCAGTAGCTTAACAAGACGGTTTAAATGCCCCTTGGAAGAGACATGCAGGTCGCAGTAGCTTAAAAAGATGGATTAAATGCCCCTTGGAAGAGACGATCAAGTATCAGGAGCTTAAAAAGAAGGTTTAAATGCACCTTGGAAGAGAAGTGCAGGTCGCAGTAGCGTAACAAGACGGTTTAAATGCCACTTGGAAGAGAAGTGCAAGTTACAGTAGCTTAACAAGACGGTTTAAATGCCCCTTGGAAGAGATGTGCAGGTCGCAGTAGCTTAAAAAGAAGGTTTAAATGCCCCTTGAAAGAGACGAGCAGGTCGCAGTAGCTTAACAAGACGGTTTAAATTGGCCTTGGAAGAGACATGCAGGTCACAGTTGCTTAACAAGACGGTTTAAATCCCCCTTGGAAGAGAAGTGCAGGTCGCAGGATCTTTACAAGAGGGTTTAAATGCCCCTTAGAATAGGCTTGCAGGTCGCAGTAGCTTAACAAGACAGTTTAAATGCCCCTTGGAAGAGACGTGCAAGTCGCAATAGCTTAAAAAGACGGTTTAAATGCGCCTTGGAAGAGACGTGCAGGTCGCAGTAGCTTCACAAGACGGTTTAAATGCCCCTTGGAAGAGACGAGCAGGTCGCAGTAGCTTAACAAGACGGTTTAAATGGCCCTTGGAAGAGACGTGCAGATCACAGTAGCTTAACAAGACGGTTTAAATCCCCCTTGGAAGAGACGTGCAGGTCGCAGTAGCTTAACAAGACGGTTTAAATGCACCTTGGAAGAGACGAGCAGGTCGCAGTAGCTTAACAAGACGGTTTAAATGGCCCTTGGAAGAGACGTGCAGATCACAGTAGCTTAACAAGACGGTTTAAATCCCCCTTGGAAGAGACGTGCAGGTGGCAGTAGCTTAACAAGATGGTTTAAATGCCCCTTGGAAGAGCGGTGGAGGTCGCAGTAGCTTAACAAGATGGTTTAAATGCCCCTTGGAAGAGACATTCAGGTCGCAGCAGCTTAAAAAGACGGTTTAAATGCCCCTTGGAAGAGACGTGCAGGTCGTAGAGGCTTAACAAAACAATTTAAATGCCCCTTGGAAGAGGCATACAGGTTGCAGTAGCTTAACAAGACGGTTTAAAAGCCCCTTGGAAGAGAAGTGCAAGTCGCAGTAGCTTAAAAGACGGTTTAAATGCCCCTTGGAAAAGTGGTGGAGGTTACAGTAGCTTAACACGATGGTTTAAATGCCCCTTGGAAGAGACGTGCAGGTCGCAGTAGCTTAACAAGACGGTTTAAATGCCCCTTGGAAGAGACATGCAGGTCGCAGTAGCTTAAAAAGATGGATTAAATGCCCCTTGGAAGAGACGATCAAGTATCAGGAGCTTAAAAAGATGGTTTAAATGCACCTTGGAAGAGAAGTGCAGGTCGCAGTAGCGTAACAAGACGGTTTAAATGCCACTTGGAAGAGAAGTGCAAGTTACAGTAGCTTAACAAGACGGTTTAAATGCCCCTTGGAAGAGACGTGCAGGTAGCA
Organism: Phyllobates terribilis; assembly: GCF_046119375.1. Lineage (NCBI taxonomy): Eukaryota > Metazoa > Chordata > Amphibia > Anura > Dendrobatidae > Phyllobates > Phyllobates terribilis. The sequence goes on from NW_027362907.1 coordinate 2,253,299, forward strand.
GTAGCTTAACAAGACGGTTTAAATCCCCCTTGGAAGAGACATGCAGGTCGCAGTAGCTTAAAAAGAAGGTTTAAATGCCCCTTGGAAGACACGAGCAGGTCGCAGTAGCTTAACAAGACGGTTTAAATTGGCCTTGGAAGAGACATGCAGGTCACAGTTGCTTAACAAGACGGTTTAAATCCCCCTTGGAAGAGAAGTGCAGGTCGCAGGATCTTTACAAGAGGGTTTAAATGCCCCTTAGAATAGGCTTGCAGGTCGCAGTAGCTTAACAAGACAGTTTAAATGCCCCTTGGAAGAGACGTGCAAGTCGCAATAGCTTAAAAAGACTGTTTAAATGCGCCTTGGAAGAGACGTGCAGGTCGCAGTAGCTTCACAAGACGGTTTAAATGCCCCTTGGAAGAGACGAGCAGGTCGCAGTAGCTTAACAAGACGGTTTAAATGGCCCTTGGAAGAGACGTGCAGATCACAGTAGCTTAACAAGACGGTTTAAATCCCCCTTGGAAGAGACGTGCAGGTCGCAGTAGCTTAACAAGATGGTATAAATGCCCCTTGGAAGAGCGGTGGAGGTCGCAGTAGCTTAAAACGATGGTTTAAATGCCCCTTGGAAGAGAAGTGCAGGTCGTAGAGGCTTAACAAAACGATTTAAATGCCCCTTGGAAGAGGCATGCAGGTCGCAGTAGCTTAACAAGACTGTTTAAATGCCCCTTGGAAGAGACATGCAGGTCGCAGTAGCTTAACAAGACGGTTTAAATGCCCCTTGGAAAAGTGGTGGAGGTTACAGTAGCTTAACACGATGGTTTAAATGCCCCTTGGAAGAGACGTGCAGGTAGCAGTAGCATAACAAGACGGTTTAAATGCCCCTTGGAAGAGACGAGCAGTTCGCAGTAGCTTAGCAAGACGGTTTAAATGCCCCTTGGAAGAGACGTGCAGGTAGCAGTAGCTTAACAAGACGGTTTAAATCCCCCTTGGAAGAGACATGCAGGTCACAGGATCTTAACAAGAGGGTTTAAATGCCCATTAGAATAGGCTTGCAGGTCGCAGTAGCTTAACAAGACAGTTTAAATGCCCCTTGGAAGAGACGTGTAGGTCGCAGTAGCTTATCAAGACGGTTTAAATGCCCCTTGAAAGAGACATGCAGGTCGCAGTAGCTTAACGAGACTGTTTAAATGCCCCTTGGAAGAGACGTGCAGGTCGCAGGAGCTTAATAAGAGGGTTTAAATGCCCCTTGGAAGAGACGTTCAAGTCACAGTAGCGTAAAAAGACTGTTTAAATGCGCCTTGGAAGAGACGTTCAGGTCGCAGAAGCTTAACAAGACGCTTTAAATGCCCCTTGGAAGAGAGGTGGAGGTCGCAATAGCTTAACAAGACAATTTAAATGCCCCTTGGAAGAGACGTGCAGGTCGCAGTAGCTTAACAAGACGGTTTAAATGCCCCTTGGAAGAGATGTGCAGGTCGCAGTAGCTTAACAAGATGGTTTAAATGCCCCGTGGAAGAGCGGTGGAGGTCGCAGTAGCTTATCACGATGGTTTAATTGCCCCTTGGAAGAGACATGCAAGTCGCAGCAGCTTAAAAAGACGGTTTAAATGACCTTTGGAAGAGACGTGCAGGTCGCAGAGGCTTAACAAGATGGTTTAAATGCCCCTTGGAAGAGACATGCAGGTCGCAGTAGCTTAACAAGACGGTTTAAAAGCCCCTTGGAAGAGACGTGCAAGTCGCAGTAGCTTAAAAAGACGGTTTAAATGCCCCTTGGAAAAGTGGTGGAGGTTACAGTAGCTTAACAAGACAGTTTAAATGCCCCTTGAAAGAGACGATCAAATCGCAGGAGCTTAAAAAGAGGGTTTAAATGCCCCTTAGACTAGGCTTGCAGGTCGCAGTAGCTTAACAATACAGTTTAAATGCCCCGTGGAAGAGACGTGCAGGTTGCAGTAGCTTAATAAGGCGGTTTAAATGCCCCTTGGAAGAGACGTGCAGGTCGCAGTAGCTTAATAAGACGGTTTAAATGCCCCTTGGAAGAGACGTGCAGGTCGCAGTAGCTTAACAAGATGGTTTAAATGCCCCTTGGAAGAGCGGTGGAGGTCGCAGTAGCTTTACAAGACTGTTTAAATGCCCCTTGGAAGAGACATGCAGGTCGCAGTAGCTTAACGAGACTGTTTAAATGCCCCTTGGAAGAGACGTGCAGGTCGCAGGAGCTTAATAAGAGGGTTTAAATGCCCCTTGGAAGAGACGTTCAAGTCACAGTAGCGTAAAAAGACTGTTTAAATGCGCCTTTGAAGAGACGTGCAGGTCGCAGAAGCTTAACAAGACGCTTTAAATGCCCCTTGGAAGAGAGGTGGAGGTCGCAATAGCTTAACAAGACAATTTAAATGCCCCTTGGAAGAGACGTGCAGGTCGCAGTAGCTTAACAAGATGGTTTAAATGCCCCTTTCAAGAGAAGTGCAGGTCGCAGGAGCTTAACAAGAGGTTTTAAATGCCCCTTGGAAGAGACGTGCAGGTCGCAGTAGCTTAACAAGACAGTATGAATGCTCCTGGGAAGAGCGGTGGAGGTCGCAGTAGCTTAACAAGATAGTTTAAATGCCACTTGGAAGAAACATGCAGGTCGAAGCAGCTTAACAAGACTGTTTAAATGCCCCTAGGAAAAGACGTGCAGGTCGCAGAGGCTTAACAAGACGGTTTAAATGCCCCTTGGAAGAGACATGCAGGTCGCAGTAGCTTAACAAGACGGTTTAAAAGCCCCTTGGAAGAGACGTGCAGGTCGCAGTAGCTTAACAAGACGTATTAAATGCCCCGTGGAAAAGTGGTGGAGGTTACAGTAGCTTAACAAGATGGTTTAAATGCCCCTTGGCAGAGACTTGCAAGTTACAGTAGCTTAACAAGATGGATTAAATGCCCCTTGGAAGAGATGTGCAGGTCGCAGTAGCTTAACAAGTTGGTTTAAATGCCCCTTGGAAGAGCGGTGGAGGTCGCAGAAGCTTAACACGATGGTTTAAATGCCCCTTGGAAGAGACATGCAGGTTGCAGCAGCTTAAAAAGACGGTTTAAATGCCACTTGAAAGAGACGTGCAGGTCGCAGTAGCTTAACAAGACGGTTTAAATGCCCCTTGGCAGAGACTTGCAAATTACAGTAGCTTAACAAGACGGATTAAATGCCCCTTGGAAGAGACATGCAGGTTGCAGCAGCTTAAAAAGACGGTTTAAATGCCCCGTGGAAAAGTGGTGGAGGTTACAGTAGCTTAACAAGATGGTTTAAATGCCCCTTGGCAGAGACTTGCAAATTACAGTAGATTAACAAGACGGATTAAATGCCCCTTGGAAGAGACGTCCAAGTCGGAGTAGCTTAACAAGACGGTTTAAAGGCCCCTTGGAAAAGTGGTGGAGGTTACAGCAGCTTAACAAGGTGGTTTAAATGCCCCTTGGAAGAGACGATCAAGTCGCAGGAGCTTAAAAAGAAGGTTTAAATGCGCCATGGAAGAGAACTGCAGGTCGCAGTAGCATAACAAGACGGTTTAAATTCCCCTTGGAAGAGACATGCAGGTCGCAGTAGCTTAACAAGACGGTTTAAATGCCCCTTGGAAGAGACGTGCAGGTAGCAGTAGCTTAACAAGACGGTTTAAATGCCCCTTGGAAGAGACCTGCAGGTAGCAGTAGCTTAACAAGACGTTTTAAATGCCCCTTGGAAGAGACGTGCAGGTAGCAGTAGCTTAACAAGACGGTTTAAATCCCCCTTGGAAGAGACATGCAGGTCGCAGTAGCTTAAAAAGAAGGTTTAAATGCCCCTTGGAAAAGACGAGCAGGTCGCAGTAGCTTAACAAGACGGTTTAAATTGGCCTTGGAAGAGACATGCAGGTCACTGTTGCTTAACAAGACAGTTTAAATGCCCCTTGGAACAGACGTGGAGGTCGCAGTAGCTTAACAAGACGGTTTAAATGCCCCTTGGAAGAGACATGCAGGTCGCAGTAGCTTAACAAGACAGTTTAAATGCCGCTTGAAAGAGACGTGCAAGTCGCAGTAGCTTAAAAAGACGGTTTAAATGCGCCTTGGAAGAGACGTGCAGGTCGCAGTAGCTTAACAAGACGGTTTAAATGCCCCTTGGAATAGACGAGCTGGTCACAGTAGCTTAACAAGACGGTTTAAATGGCCCTTGGAAGAGACGTGCAGATCACAGTAGCTTAACAAGACGGTTTAAATCCCCCTTGGAAGAGATGTGCAGGTCGCAGTAGCTTAACAAGATGGTTTAAATACCCGTTGGAAGAGCGGTGAAGGTCGCAGTAGCTTAACACGATGATTTAAATGCCCCTTGGAAGAGACATGCAGGTCGCAGCAGCTTAAAAAGACGGTTTAAATACCCCTTGGAAGAGACGTGCAGGTTGCAGTAGCTTAACAAAACGATTTAAATGCCCCTTGGAAAAGGCATGCAGGTCGCAGTAGCTTAACAAGACGGTTTAAAAGCCCCTTGGAAGAGAAGTGCAAGTCGCAGTAGCTTAAAAGACGGTTTAAATGCCCCTTGGAAAAGTGGTGGAGGTTACAGTAGCTTAACACGATGGTTTAAATGCCCCTTGGAAGAGACGTGCAGGTCGCAGTAGCTTAACAAGACGGTTTAAATGCCCCTTGGAAGAGACATGCAAGTCGCAGTAGCTTAACAAGACGTTTTAAATGCCCCTTGGAAAAGTGGTGGAGGTTACAGTAGCTTAACAAGATGGTTTAAATGCCCCTTGGAAGAGACGATCAAGTATCAGGAGCTTAAAAAGAAGGTTTAAATGCGCCTTGGAAGAGAAGTGCAGGTCGCAGTAGCATAACAAGACGGTTTAAATGACCCTTGGAAGAGACGAGCAGGTCGCAGTAGCTTAACAAGACGGTTTAAATGCCCCTTGGAAGAGACGTGAAGGTAGCAGTAGTTTAACAAGACGGTTTAAATCCCCCTTGGAAGAGACATTCAGGTCACAGGATCTTAACAAGTGGGTTTAAATGCCCCTTAGAATAGGCTTGCAGGGCGCAGTAGCTTATCAAGACGGTTTAAATGCCCCGTTGAAAAGTGGTGGAGGTTACAGTAGCTTAACAAGACAGTTTAAATGCCACTTGGAAGAGAAGTGCAAGTTACAGTAGCTTAACAAGACGGTTTAAATGCCCCTTGGAAGAGATGTGCAGGTCGCAGTAGCTTAACAAGATGGTTTAAATGCCCCTTGGAAAAGCGGTGGAGGTCTCAGTAGCTAATCACGATGGTTTAAATGCCCCTTGGAAAAGACATGCAGGTTGCAGAAGCTTAACAAGACGGTTTAAATGCCCCTTGGAAGAGACATGCAGGTCGCAGTAGCTTAACAAGACGGTTTAAAAGCCCCTTGGAAGAGACGTGCAAGTCGCAGTAGCTTAACAAGACGGTTTAAATGCCCCTTGGAAAAGTGGTGGAGGTTACAGTAGCTTAAAAAGATGGTTTAAATGCCCCTTGGAAGAGACGATCAAGTCGCAGGAGCTTAAAAAGAGGGTTTAAATGCCCCTTAGAATAGGCTTGCAGGTCGCAGTAGCTTAACAATACAGTTTAAATGCCCCGTGGAAGAGACGTGCAGGTCGCAGTAGCTTAATAAGACGGCTTAAATGCCCCTTGGAAGAGACGTACAGGTCGCAGTAGCTTAACAAGACAGTTTAAATGCCCCTTGGAAGAGACGTGCAAGTCGGAGTAGCTTAACAAGACGGTTTAAAGGCCCCTTGGAAAAGTGGTGGAGGTTACAGTAGCTTAACAAGATGGTTTAAATGCCCCTTGGAAGAGACGATCAAGTCGCAGGAGCTTAAAAAGAAGGTTTAAATGCGCCATGGAAGAGAACTGCAGGTCGCAGTAGCATAACAAGACGGTTTAAATTCCCCTTGGAAGAGACATGCAGGTCGCAGTAGCTTAACAAGACGGTTTAAATGCCCCTTGGAAGAGACGTGCAGGTAGCAGTAGCTTAACAAGACGGTTTAAATGCCCCTTGGAAGAGACCTGCAGGTAGCAGTAGCTTAACAAGACGTTTTAAATGCCCCTTGGAAGAGACGTGCAGGTAGCAGTAGCTTAACAAGACGGTTTAAATCCCCCTTGGAAGAGACATGCAGGTCGCAGTAGCTTAAAAAGAAGGTTTAAATGCCCCTTGGAAAAGACGAGCAGGTCGCAGTAGCTTAACAAGACGGTTTAAATTGGCCTTGGAAGAGACATGCAGGTCACTGTTGCTTAACAAGACGGTTTAAATGCCCCTTGGAACAGACGTAGAGGTCGCAGTAGCTTAACAAGACGGTTTAAATGCCCCTTGGAAGAGACATGCAGGTCGCAGTAGCTTAACAAGACAGTTTAAATGCCGCTTGGAAGAGACGTGCAAGTCGCAGTAGCTTAAAAAGACGGTTTAAATGCGCCTTGGAAGAGACGTGCAGGTCGCAGTAGCTTAACAAGACGGTTTAAATGCCCCTTGGAATAGACGAGCAGGTCACAGTAGCTTAACAAGACGGTTTAAATGGCCCTTGGAAGAGACGTGCAGATCACAGTAGCTTAACAAGACGGTTTAAATCCCCCTTGGAAGAGATGTGCAGGTCGCAGTAGCTTAACAAGATGGTTTAAATACCCGTTGGAAGAGCGGTGAAGGTCGCAGTAGCTTAACACGATGATTTAAATGCCCCTTGGAAGAGACATGCAGGTCGCAGCAGCTTAAAAAGACGGTTTAAATACCCCTTGGAAGAGACGTGCAGGTCGCAGAGGCTTAACAAAACGATTTAAATGCCCCTTGGAAAAGGCATGCAGGTCGCAGTAGCTTAACAAGACGGTTTAAAAGCCCCTTGGAAGAGAAGTGCAAGTCGCAGTAGCTTAAAAGACGGTTTAAATGCCCCTTGGAAAAGTGGTGGAGGTTACAGTAGCTTAACACGATGGTTTAAATGCCCCTTGGAAGAGACGTGCAGGTCGCAGTAGCTTAACAAGACGGTTTAAATGCCCCTTGGAAGAGACATGCAAGTCGCAGTAGCTTAACAAGACGTTTTAAATGCCCCTTGGAAAAGTGGTGGAGGTTACAGTAGCTTAACAAGATGGTTTAAATGCCCCTTGGAAGAGACGATCAAGTATCAGGAGCTTAAAAAGAAGGTTTAAATGCGCCTTGGAAGAGAAGTGCAGGTCGCAGTAGCATAGCAAGACGGTTTAAATGACCCTTGGAAGAGACGAGCAGGTCGCAGTAGCTTAACAAGACGGTTTAAATGCCCCTTGGAAGAGACGTGAAGGTAGCAGTAGTTTAACAAGACGGTTTAAATCCCCCTTGGAAGAGACATTCAGGTCACAGGATCTTAACAAGAGGGTTTAAATGCCCCTTAGAATAGGCTTGCAGGTCGCAGTAGCTTATCAAGACGGTTTAAATGCCCCGTGGAAAAGTGGTGGAGGTTACAGTAGCTTAACAAGACGGTTTAAATGCCACTTGGAAGAGAAGTGCAAGTTACAGTAGCTTAACAAGACGGTTTAAATGCCCCTTGGAAGAGATGTGCAGGTCGCAGTAGCTTAACAAGATGGTTTAAATGCCCCTTGGAAGAGCGGTGGAGGTCGCAGTAGCTAATCACGATGGTTTAAATGCCCCTTGGAAAAGACATGCAGGTTGCAGAGGCTTAACAAGACGGTTTAAATGCCCCTTGGAAGAGACATGCAGGTCGCAGTAGCTTAACAAGACGGTTTAAAAGCCCCTTGAAGAGACGTGCAAGTCGCAGTAGCTTAACAAGACGGTTTAAATGCCCCTTGGAAAAGTGGTGGAGGTTACAGTAGCTTAAAAAGATGGTTTAAATGCCCCTTGGAAGAGACGATCAAGTCGCAGGAGCTTAAAAAGAGGGTTTAAATGCCCCTTAGAATAGGCTTGCAGGTCGCAGTAGCTTAACAATACAGTTTAAATGCCCCGTGGAAGAGACGTGCAGGTCGCAGTAGCTTAATAAGACGGCTTAAATGCCCCTTGGAAGAGACGTACAGGTCGCAGTAGCTTAACAAGACAGTTTAAATGCCCCTTGGAAGAGACGTGCAGGTCGCAGTAGCTTAACAAGACAGTTTAAATGCCACTTGGAAGAGAATTGCAGGTCGCAGTAGGTTAACAAGACGGTTTAAAAGCCCCTTGGAAGAAACGGTGGAGGTCGCAGTAGCTTAACAAGACAGTTTAAATGCCCCTTGACAGAGATGTGCAGGTCGCAGTAGCTTAACAAGACGGTTTAAATGCCCCTTGGAAGAGACGTGCAGGTCGCAGTAGCTTAACAAGACAGTTTAAATGCCACTTGGAAGAGACGTGCAGGTCGCAGTAGGTTAACAAGACGGTTTAAAAGCCCCTTGGAAGAAACGGTGGAGGTCGCAGTAGCTTAACAAGACAGTTTAAATGCCCCTTGACAGAGATGTGCAGGTCGCAGTAGCTTAACAAGACGGTTTAAATGCCCCTTGGAAGAGACATGCTGGTCGCAGCAGCTTAACAAGACGGTTTAAATGCCCCTTGGAAGAGACGTGCAGGTCGCAGTGGCTTAACAAGACGGTTTAAATGTCCCCTTGGAAGAGACATGCAGGTCGCAGTAGCTTAACAAGACGGCTAAATGCCCCTTGGAAGAGACGTGCAGGTCGCAGTAGCTTTACAAGACGGTTTAAATGCCCCTTGGAAAAGTGGTGGAGGTTTCAGTAGATTAACAAGACGGTTTAAATGCACCTTCGAAGAGACGTGCAGGTCGCAGTAGCTTAACAAGACGGTTTAAATCCCTCTTCGAAGAGATGTGCAGGTCGCAGTAGCTTAACAAGAGGGTTTAAATGCCCCTTGGAATAGGCTTGCTGGTCGCAGCAGCTTAACAAGATGGTTTAAATGCCCCTTGGAAGAGACGTGCAGGTCGCAGTAGCTTAACAAGACGGTTTAAATGCCGCTTGGAAGAGACGTGCAGGTAGCAGTAGCTTAACAAGGCGGTTTAAATCCCCCTTGGAAGAGACATGCACGTCGCAGTAGCTTAAAAAGAAGGTTTAAATGCCCCTTGGAAGAGATGAGCAGGTCGCAGTAGCTTAACAAGACGATTTAAATTCCCCTTGGAAGAGACGTGCAGGTAGCAGTAGCTTAACAAGACAGTTTAAATGCCCCTTGGAAGAGACATGCAGGTCGCAGGATCTTAACAAGAGAGTTTAAATGCCCCTTAGAATAGGCTTGCAGGTCGCAGCAGCTTAACAAGACAGTTTAAATGCCCCTTGGAAGAGACGTGCAAGTCGCAGTAGCTTAAAAAGACGGTTTAAATGCGCCTTGGAAGAGACGTGCAGGTCGCAGTAGCTTAACAAGACGGTTTAAATGGTCCTTGGAAGAGACGTGCAGGTCACAGTAGCTTAACAAGGCATTTTAAATCCCCCTTGGAAGAGACGTGCAGGTCTCAGTAGCTTAACAAGTTGGTTTAAATGCCCCTTGGAAGAGACATGCAGGTCGCAGTAGCTTAACAAGATGGCTTAAATACCCCTTGGAAGAGACATGCAGGTCGCAGCAGCTAAATAAGACGGTTTAAATGCCCTTTGGAACAGACGTGCAGGTCGCAATGGCTAAACAAGACGGTTTAAATCCCCCTTGGAAGAGACATGCAGGACGCAGTAGCTTAAAAAGAAGGTTTAAATGCCCCTTGGAAGAGACGAGCAGGTCGCAGTAGCTAAACAAGACGGTTTAAATGCCCCTTGGAAGTGCGGTGGAGATCGCAGTAGCTTAACAAGACGGTTTAAATGCCCCTTGGAAGAGACATGCAGGTCACAGTACCTTAACAAGACGGTATAAATGCCCCTTGGAAGAGACGTGGAGGTCGCAGTAGCTTAACAAGACGGTTTAAATGCCCCTTGGAAGAGACATGCAGGTCGCAGTAGCTTAACAAATCGTTTTAAATGCCACTTGGAAGTGCTGTGGAGGTCGCAGTATCTTAACAAGACGGTTTAAATGCCCCTTGGAAAAGTGGTGGAGGTTACAGTAGCTTAAGAAGACGGTTTAAATGCCCCATGGAAGAGACGTGCAAGTCGCAGTAGCTTAACAAGACGGTTTAAATGACCCCTTGGAAGAGACGTGCAGGTAGCAGTAGCTTAACAAGACGGTTTACATACCCCTTGGAAGAGACATGCAGGTCGCAGTGTCTTAACAAGAGGATTTAAATGCCCCTTAGAATAGGCTTGCAGGTCGCAGTAGCTTAACAATACAGTTTAAATGCCCCGTGGAAGAGACGTGCAGGTCGCAGTAGCTTAATAAGATGGTTTAAATGCCCCTTGGAAGAGCGGTGGAGGTCGCAGTAGCTTAACAAGACGGTTTAAATGCCCCTTGGGAGTGCGGTGGAGGTCGCAGTAGCTTAACAAGATGGTTAAATTGCCCCTTGGAAGAGACATGCAGGTCGCAGCAGCTTTACAAGACGGTTTAAATGCCCCTTGGAAGAGACGTGCAGGTCGCAGTGGCTTAACAAGAGGGTTTAAATGCCCCTTGGAAGAGACGTGCAGGTCGCAGTAGATTAACAAGACGGTTTAAATGCACCTCGGTAGAGACGTGCAGGTCGCAGTAGCTTAAAAAGACGGTTTAAATGCACCTTGGAAGAGACGTGCAGGTCGCAGTAGCTTAACAAAACGGTTTAAATGCCCGTTGGAAGAGACGAGCAGTTCGCAGTAGCTTAACAAGACGGTTTAAATGCCCCTTGGAAGAGACGTGCAGGTCGCAGTAGCTTAACAAGACGGTTTAAATCCCCCTTGGAAGAGATGTGCAGGTCGCAGTAGCTTAACAAGAGGGTTTAAATGCCCCTTGGAATAGGCTTGCTGGTCGCAGTAGCTTACCAAGACGGTTTAAATGGCCCTTGGAAGAGACGTGCAGGTCGCAGTAGCTTAACAAGACAGTTTAAATGCCCCTTGGAAGAGCGGTGGAGGTCGCAGTAGCTTAACAAGACAGTTTAAATGCCCCTAGTAAAAGACGTGCAGGTCGCAGAGGCTTAACAAGACGGTTTAAATGCCCATTGGAAGAGACATGCAGGTCGCATTAGCTTAACAAGACTTTTTAAATGCACCTTGGAAGAGACGTGCAGGTCGCAGTAGCTTAACAAGACGGTTTAAATGCCCCTTTGAAGAGACGTGCAAGTTACAGTAGCTTAACAAGATGGTTTAAATGCCCCTTGGAAGAGATGTGCAGGTCGCAGTAGCTTAACAAGATGGTTTAAATGCCCCTTGGAAGAGCGGTGGAGGTCGCAGTAGCTTAACAAGATGGTTTAAATGCCCCTTGGAAGAGACATGCAGGTCGCAGCAGCTTAAAAAGACAGTTTAAATGCCCCTTGGAAGAGACGTGCATGTCGTAGAGGCTTAACAAGACGGTTTAAATGCCGCTTGGAAGAGACGTGCAGGTAGCAGTAGCTTAACAAGGCGGTTTAAATCCCCCTTGGAAGAGACATGCAGGTCGCAGTAGCTTAAAAAGAAGGTTTAAATGCCCCTTGGAAGAGATGAGCAGGTCGCAGTAGCTTAACAAGACGATTTAAATTCCCCTTGGAAGAGACGTGCAGGTAGCAGTAGCTTAACAAGACAGTTTAAATGCCCCTTGGAAGAGACATGCAGGTCGCAGCAGCTTAACAAGACAGTTTAAATGCCCCTTGGAAGAGACGTGCAAGTCGCAGTAGCTTAAAAAGACGGTTTAAATGCGCCTTGGAAGAGACGTGCAGGTCGCAGTAGCTTAACAAGACGGTTTAAATGGTCCTTGGAAGAGACGTGCAGGTCACAGTAGCTTAACAAGGCATTTTAAATCCCCCTTGGAAGAGACGTGCAGGTCTCAGTAGCTTAACAAGTTGGTTTAAATGCCCCTTGGAAGAGACGTGCAGGTCGCAGAGGCTTAACAAGACGGTTTAAATGCCCCTTGGAAGAGGCATGCAGGTCGCAGTAGCTTAACAAGACGTGTTAAAAGCCCCTTGGAAGAGAAGTGCAAGTCGCAGTAGCTTTAAAGACGGTTTAAATGCCCCTTGGAAAAGTGGAGGAGGTTACAGTAGCTTAACAAGATGGTTTAAATGCCCCTTGGAAGAGACGTGCAGGTCGCAGCAGCTTAAAAAGAAGGTTTAAATGCCCCTTGGAAGAGAAGTGCAGGTAGCAGTAGCTTAACAAGACACTTTAAATTCCCCTTGGAAGAGACGTGCAGGTAGCAGTAGATTAACAAGACACTTTAAATGCCCCTTGGAAGAGACATGCAGGTCGCAGTAGCTTAACAAGATGGCTTAAATACCCCTTGGAAGAGACATGCAGGTCGCAGCAGCTAAATAAGACGGTTTAAATGCCCCTTGGAACAGACGTGCAGGTCGCAATGGCTAAACAAGACGGTTTAAATCCCCCTTGGAAGAGACATGCAGGTCGCAGTAGCTTAAAAAGAAGGTTTAAATGCCCCTTGGAAGAGACGAGCAGGTCGCAGTAGCTAAACAAGACGGTTTAAATGCCCCTTGGAAGTGCGGTGGAGATCGCAGTAGCTTAACAAGACGATTTAAATGCCCCTTGGAAGAGACATGCAGGTCACAGCACCTTAACAAGACGGTATAAATGCCCCTTGGAAGAGACGTGGAGGTCGCAGTAGCTTAACAAGACGGTTTAAATGCCCCTTGGAAGAGGCATGCAGGTCGCAGTAGCTTAACAAGACGGTTTAAATGCCCCCTGGAAGAGACATGCAGGTCGCAGTAGCTTAACAAGACGGTTTAAATTCCCCCTGGAAGAGACATGCAGGTCGCAGTAGCTTAACAAGACGGTTTAAAAGCCGTTGGAAGAGACGTGCAAGTCGCAGTAGCTTAACAAGACGGTTTAAATGCCCCTTGGAAAAGTGGTGGAGGTTACAGTAGCTTAACAAGATGGTTTAAATGCCCCTTGGAAGAGACGATCAAGTCGCAGTAGCTTAACAAGACGGTTTAAATCCCCCTTGGAAGAGACATGCAGGTCGCAGGATCTTAACAAGACGGTTTAAATGGCCCTTGGAAGAGACGTGCAGGTAGCAGTAGCTTAACAAGACGGTTTAAATCCCCCTTGGAAGAGACATGCAGGTCGCAGGATCTTAACAAGAGGGTTTAAATGCCCCTTAGTATAGGCTTGCAGGTCGCAGTAGCTTAACAATACAGTTTAAATGCCCCGTGGAAGAGACGTGCAGGTCGCAGTAGCTTAATAAGACGGTTTAAATGCCCCTTGGAAGAGACGAGCAGGTCGCAGTAGCTTAACAAGACGGTTTAATCCCCCTTGGAAGAGATGTGCAGGTCGCAGTAGCTTAACAAGAGGGTTTAAATGCCCCTTGGAATAGGCTTCCTGGTCGCAGTAGCTTTCCAAGACGGTTTAAATGCCCCTTGGAAGAGACGTGCAGGTCGCAGTAGATTAACCAGACAGTTTAAATGCCCCTTGGAAGAGCGCTGGAGGTAGCAGTAGCTTAACAAGACAGTTTAAATGCCACTTGGAAGAAACATGCAGGTCGAAGCAGCTTAAGAAGACTGTTTAAATGCCCCTAGGAAAAGAAGTGCAGGTCGCAGAGGCTTAACAAGACGGTTTAAATGCCCCTTGGAAGAGACATGCAGGTTGCAGTAGCTTAGCAAGACGGTTTAAATGCACCTTGTAAGAGACGTGCAGGTCGCAGTAGCTTAACAAGACGGTTTAAATTCCCCGTGGAATAGTGGTGGAGGATACAGTAGCTTAACAAGACAGTTTAAATGCCCCTTGGAAGAGACGTGCAAGCTACAGTATCTTAACAAGATGGTTTTAATGCCCCTTGGAAGAGATGTGCAGGTCGCAGTAGCTTAACAAGATGGTTTAAATGCCCCTTGGAAGAGCGGTGGAGGTCGCAGTAGCTTAACACGATGGTTTAAATGCCCCTTGGAAGAGACATGCAGGTCGCAGCAGCTTAAAAAGATGGTTTAAATGCCCCTTGGAAGAGACATGCAGGTCGCAGTAGCTTAACTGGACGGTTTAAAAGCCACTTGGAAGAGACGTGCAAGTCGCAGTAGCTTAACAAGACGTTTTAAATGCCCCTTGGAAAAGTGGTGGAGGTTACAGTAGCTTAACAAGATCGTTCAAATGCCCCTTGGAAGAGACGATCAAGTATCAGGAGCTTAAAAAGAAGGCTTAAATGCGCCTTGGAAGAGAAGTGCAGGTCGCAGTAGCATAACAAGAAAGTTTAAATGCCCCTTGGAAGAGACGAGCAGGTCGCAGTAGCTTAACAAGATGGTTTAAATGCCCCTTGGAAGAGACGTGCAGGTCGCAGTAGCTTAAAAAAGACGGTTTAAATCCACCTTGGAAGAGACGTGCAGGTCGCAGTAGCTTAACAAGACAGTTTAAATGCCCCTTGACAGAGATGTGCAGGTCGCAGTAGCTTAACAAGACGGTTTAAATGCCCCTTGGAAGTGCGGTGGAGGTCGCAGTAGCTTAACAAGAGGGTTTAAATGCCCCTTGGAATAGGTTTGCTGGTCGCAGTAGCTTAACAAGACGGTTTAAATGCCCCTTGGAAAAGTGGTGGAGGTTACAGTAGCTTAACAAGACGGTTTAAATGCCCCTTGGAAGAGACGAGTATGTCACAGTAGCTTAACAAGATGGTTTAAATGCACCTTGGAAGAGAGATGCAGGTCATAGTAGCTTAACAAGATAGTTTAAATCCCCCTTGGAAGAGACGTGCAGGTCGCAGTAGCTTAACAAGAGTGTTTAAATGCCCCTTGGAATAGGCTTGCAGGTCACAGTAGCTTTACAAGACTGTTTAAATGCCCCTAGGAAGAGCGGTGGAGGTCGCAGTGGCTTAACAAGACAGTTTAAATGCCCCTTGGAAGAGACGTGCAGTTCGCAGTAGCTTAACAAGACAGTTTAAATGCCCCTTGGAAGAGACGTGCAGGTCGCAGGAGCTTAATAAGATGGTTTAAATGCCCCTTGGAAGAGAGATGGAGGTCGCAGTAGCTTAACAAGACAGTTTAAATGCCCCTTGGAATAGGCTTGCAGGTCACAGTAGCTTTACAAGACTGTTTAAATGCCCCTAGGAAGAGCGGTGGAGGTCGCAGTGGCTTAACAAGACAGTTTAAATGCCCCTTGGAAGAGACGTGCAGTTCGCAGTAGCTTAACAAGACAGTTTAAATGCCCCTTGGAAGAGACGTGCAGGTCGCAGGAGCTTAATAAGATGGTTTAAATGCCCCTTGGAAGAGAGATGGAGGTCGCAGTAGCTTAACAAGACAGTTTAAATGCCCCTTGGAAGAGACGTGCAGGTCGCAGTAGCTTAACAAGAGGGTTTAAATGCCCCTTTCAAGAGACGTGCAGGTCGCAGGAGCTTAACAAGAGGGTTTAAATGCCCCTTGGAAGAGACGTGCAGGTCGCAGTAGCTTAACAAGATGGTTTAAATGGCACTTGGAAGAGCGGTGGAGGTCGCAGTAGCTTAACAAGACTGTTTAAATGCCCCTTGGAAGAGACATGCAGGTCGCAGTAGCTTAACAAGACTGTTTAAATGCCCCTTGGAAGAGACGTGCAGGTCGCAGTAGCTTAACAAGACTGTTGAGATGCCCCTTGGAAAAGAGGTGGAGGTTACAGTAACTTAACAAGACGGTTTAAATGCCCCTTGGAAGAGACGTTCAAGTCACAGTAGCTTAAAAAGACGGTTTAAATGCCCCTTGGAAGAGAGGTGGAGGTCGCAGTAGCTTAACAAGACAGTTTAAATGCCCCTTGGAAGAGATGTGCAGGTCGCAGTAGCTTAACAAGAGGGTTTAAATGACCCTTTCAAGAGACGAGCAGGTCGCAGGAGCTTAATAAGAGGGTTTAAATGCCCCTTGGAAGAGACGTTCAAGTCACAGTAGCGTAAAAAGACTGTTTAAATGCGCCTTGGAAGAGACGTGCAGGTCGCAGAAGCTTAACAAGACGCTTTAAATGCCCCTTGGAAGAGAGGTGGAGGTCGCAGTAGCTTAACAAGACAATTTAAATGACCCTTGGAAGAGACGTGCAGGTCGCAGTAGCTTTACAAGAGGGTTTAAATGCCCCTTTCAAGAGACGTGCAGGTCGCAGGAGCTTAACAAGAGGTTTTAAATGCCCCTTGGAAGAGACATGCAGGTCGCAGTAGCTTAACAAGACAGTTTAAATGCTCCTTGGAAGAGCGGTGGAGGTCGCAGTAGCTTAACAAGACAGTTTAAATGCCACTTGGAAGAAACATGCAGGTCGAATCAGCTTAACAAGACTGTTTAAATGCCCCTAGGAAAAGACGTGCAGGTCACAGAGGCTTAACAAGACGGTTTAAATGCCCCTTGGAAGAGACATGCAGGTCGCAGTAGCTTAACAAGACGGTTTAAATGCCCCTTGGAAGAGACGTGCAAGTCGCAGTAGCTTAACAAGACGGTTTAAATGCGCCGTGGAAAAGTGGTGGAGGTTACATTAGCTTAACAAGATGGTTTAAATGCCCCTTGGCAGAGACTTGCAAGTTACAGTAGCTTAAGAAGACGGATTAAATGCCCCTTGGAAGAGATGTGCAGGTCGCAGTAGCTTAACAAGATGGTTTAAATGCCCCTTGGAAGAGCGGTGGAGGTCGCAGAAGCTTAACACGATGGTTTAAATGCCCCTTGGAAGAGACATGCAGGTTGCAGCAGCTTAAAAAGACGGTTTAAATGCCACTTGGAAGAGACGTGCAGGTCGGCGAGGCTTAACAAGACGCTTTAAATGCCCCTTGGAAGAGACATGCAGGTCGGAGTAGCTTAACAAGACGGTTTAAAAGCTCCTTGGAAGAGACGTGCAGGTCGCAGTAGCTTAACAAGAGGGTTTAAATGCCCCTTTCAAGAGACGTGCAGGCTGCAGCAGCTTAAAAAGACGGTTTAAATGCCACTTGGAAGAGACGTGCAGGTCGCCGAGGCTTAACAAGACAGTTTAAATGCCCCTTGGAAGAGACATGCAGGTCACAGTAGCATAACAAGACGGTTTAAAAGCCCCTTGGAAGAGACGTGCAAGTCGCAGTAGCTTAACAAGATGGTTTAATGCCCCTTGGAAAAGTGGTGGAGGTTACAGTAGCTTAACAAGATGGTTTAAATGCCCCTTGGAAGAGACGATCAAGTCGCAGGATCTTAAAAAGAAGGTTTAAATGCGCCATGGAAGAGAACTGCAGGTCGCAGGAGCATAACAAGATGGTTTAAATTCCCCTTGGAAGAGACATGCAGGTCGCAGTAGCTTAACAAGACGGTTTAAATGCCCCTTGGAAGGGACGTGCAGGTAGCAGTAGCTTAACAAGACGGTTTAAATGCCCCTTGGAAGAGACGTGCAGGTAGCAGTAGCTTAACAAGACGGTTTAAATGCCCCTTGGAAGAGACGTGCAGGTCGCAGTAGCTTAACAAGACGGTTTAAATCCCCCTTGGAAGAGACATGCAGGTCGCAGTAGCTTAAAAAGAAGGTTTAAATGCCCCTTGGAAGAGACGAGCATGTCGCAGTAGCTTATCAAGACGGTTTAAATTGGCCTTGGAAGAGACATGCAGGTCACAGTTGCTTAACAAGACGGTTTAAATACCCCTTGGAAGAGACGAGCAGGTCTCAGTTGCTTAACAAGACGGTTTAAATACCCCTTGGAAGAGAAGTGCAGGTCGCAGGATCTTAACAAGAGGGTTTAAATGCCCCTTAGAATAGGCTTGCAGGTCGCAGTAGCTTAACAAGACAGTTTAAATGCCCCTTGGAAGAGACGTGCAAGTCGCAGTAGCTTAAAAAGACGGTTTAAATGCGCCTTGGTAGAGACGTGCAGGTCGCAGTAGCTTAACAAGACGGTTTAAATGCCCCTTGGAAGAGACGTGCAGGTCGCAGTAGCTTAACAAGACGGTTTAAATGCCACTTGGAAGAGACGTGCAGGTCGGCGAGGCTTAACAAGACGCTTTAAATGCCCCTTGGAAGAGACATGCAGGTCGGAGTAGCTTAACAAGACGGTTTAAAAGCTCCTTGGAAGAGACGTGCAGGTCGCAGTAGCTTAACAAGAGGGTTTAAATGCCCCTTTCAAGAGACGTGCAGGCTGCAGCAGCTTAAAAAGACGGTTTAAATGCCACTTGGAAGAGACGTGCAGGTCGCCGAGGCTTAACAAGACAGTTTAAATGCCCCTTGGAAGAGACATGCAGGTCACAGTAGCATAACAAGACGGTTTAAAAGCCCCTTGGAAGAGACGTGCAAGTCGCAGTAGCTTAACAAGATGGTTTAATGCCCCTTGGAAAAGTGGTGGAGGTTACAGTAGCTTAACAAGATGGTTTAAATGCCCCTTGGAAGAGACGATCAAGTCGCAGGATCTTAAAAAGAAGGTTTAAATGCGCCATGGAAGAGAACTGCAGGTCGCAGGAGCATAACAAGATGGTTTAAATTCCCCTTGGAAGAGACATGCAGGTCGCAGTAGCTTAACAAGACGGTTTAAATGCCCCTTGGAAGGGACGTGCAGGTAGCAGTAGCTTAACAAGACGGTTTAAATGCCCCTTGGAAGAGACGTGCAGGTAGCAGTAGCTTAACAAGACGGTTTAAATGCCCCTTGGAAGAGACGTGCAGGTCGCAGTAGCTTAACAAGACGGTTTAAATCCCCCTTGGAAGAGACATGCAGGTCGCAGTAGCTTAAAAAGAAGGTTTAAATGCCCCTTGGAAGAGACGAGCATGTCGCAGTAGCTTATCAAGACGGTTTAAATTGGCCTTGGAAGAGACATGCAGGTCACAGTTGCTTAACAAGACGGTTTAAATACCCCTTGGAAGAGACGAGCAGGTCTCAGTTGCTTAACAAGACGGTTTAAATACCCCTTGGAAGAGAAGTGCAGGTCGCAGGATCTTAACAAGAGGGTTTAAATGCCCCTTAGAATAGGCTTGCAGGTCGCAGTAGCTTAACAAGACAGTTTAAATGCCCCTTGGAAGAGACGTGCAAGTCGCAGTAGCTTAAAAAGACGGTTTAAATGCGCCTTGGTAGAGACGTGCAGGTCGCAGTAGCTTAACAAGACGGTTTAAATGCCCCTTGGAAGAGACGTGCAGGTCGCAGTAGCTTAACAAGACGGTTTAAATCCCCCTTGGAAGAGACGTGCAGGTCGCAGTAGCTTAACAAGATGGTTTAAATGCCCCTTGGAAGAGCGGTGGAGGTCGCAGTAGCTTAACACGATGGTTTAAATGCCCCTTGGAAGAGACATGCAGGTCGCAGCAGCTTAAAAAGACGGTTTAAATGCCCCTTGGAAGAGACGTGCAGGTCGCCGTAGCTTAACAAGACAGTTTAAAAGCCCCTTGGAAGGGAAGTGCAAGTCGCAGTAGCTTAAAAGACGGTTTAAATGCCCCTTGGAAAAGTGGTGGAGGTTACAGTAGCTTAACAAGATGGTTTAAATGCCCCTTGGAAGAGACGATCAAGTCGCAGGAGCTTAAAAAGAAGGTTTAAATGCGCCTTGGAAGAGAAGTGCAAGTCGCAGAAGCTTAACAAGACGCTTTAAATGCCCCTTGGAATAGAGGTGGAGGTCGCAGTAGCTTAACAAGACAGGTTAAATGCCCCTTGGAAGAGACGTGCAGGTCGCAGTAGCTTAACAAGAGGGTTTAATTGCCCCTTTCAAGAGACGTGCAGGTCGCAGGAGCTTAACAAGAGCGTTTAAATGCCCCTTGGAAGAGACGTGCAGGTCGCAATAGCTTAACAAGATGGTTTAAATGCCCCTTGGAAGAGCGGTGGCGGTCGCAGTAGCTTAACAAGACGGATTAAATGCCCCTTGGAAGAGACATGCAGGTCGCAGTAGCTTAACAAGACTGTTTAAATGCCCCTTGGAAGAGACGTGCAGGTAGCAGTAGCTTAACAAGACTGTTGAGATGCCCCTTGGAAAAGTGGTGGAGGTTACAGTAGCTTAACAAGACAGTTTAAATGCCCCTTGGAAGAGAAGTTCAAGTCACAGTAGCTTAAAAAGACGATTTAAATGCGCCTTGGAAGAGATGTGCAGGTCGCAGTACCTTAATAAGACGGTTTAAATGCCCCTTGGAATAGAGGTGGAGGTCGCAGTAGCATAACAAGACAGTTTAAATGCCCCTTGGAAGAGACGTGCAGGTAACAGTAGCTTAACAAGAGGGTATAAATGCCCCTTTCAAGAGACGTGCATGTCGCAGGAGCTTAACAAGAGGGTTTAAATGACCCTTGGAAGAGACTTGCAGGTCGCAGTAGCTTAACAAGATTGTTGAGATGCCCCTTGGAATAGTGGTGGAGGTTACAGTAGCTTAACAAGACAGTTTAAATGCCCCTTGGAAGAGACGTTCAAGTCACAGTAGCTTAAAAAGACGGTTTAAATGCGCCTTGGAAGAGACTTGCAGGTCGCAGTAGCTTAACAAGACGGTTTAAATGCCCCTTGGAAGAGACCAGCAGGTCGTAGAAGCTTAACAAGACGCTTTAAATGCCCCTTGGAAGTGTGGTGGAGGTTGCAGTAGCTTAACAAGACAGTTTAAATGCCCCTTGGAAGAGACTTGCAGGTCGCAGTAGCTTAACAAGACGGTTTAAATGCCCCTTGGAAGAAACGTGCAGGTAGCAGTAGCTTAACAAGACGGTTTAAATGCCCCTTGGAAGAGACGTGCAGGTAGCAGTAGCTTAACAAGACGGTTTAAATGCCCCTTGGAAGAGACGTGCAGGTCGCAGTAGCTTAACAAGACGGTTTAAATCCCCCTTGGAAGAGACATGCAGGTCGCAGTAGCTTAAAAAGAAGGTTTACATGCCCCTTGGAAGAGACGAGCAGGTCGCAGTAGCTTAACAAGACGGTTTAAATTGGGCTTGGAAGAGACATGCAGGTCACAGTTGCTTAACAAGACGGTTTAAATGCCCCTTGGAAGAGACGAGCAGGTCGCAGTTGCTTAACAAGACGGTTTAAATCCCCCTTGGAAGAGAAGTGCAGGTCGCAGTATCTTAACAAGAGGGTTTAAATGCCCCTTAGAATAGGCTTGCAGGTCGCAGTAGCTTAACAAGACAGTTTAAATGCCCCTTGGAAGAGACGTGCAAGTTGCAGTCGCTTAAAAAGACGGTTTAAATGCGCCTTGGAAGAGACGTGCAGGTCGCAGTAGCTTAACTAGACGGTTTAAATGCCCCTCGGAAGAGACGTGCAGGTCGCAGTAGCTTAACAAGACGGTTTAAATGGCCCTTGGAAGAGACGTGCAGGTCACAGTAGCTTAACAAGACGGTTTAAATCCCCCTTGGAAGAGACGTGCAGGTCGCAGTAGCTTAACACGATGGTTTAAATGCCCCTTGGAAGAGACATGCAGGTCGCAGCAGCTTAAAAAGACGGTTTAAATGCCCCTTGGAAGAGACGTGCAGGTCGCCGTAGCTTAACAAGACAGTTTAAAAGCCCCTTGGAAGGGAAGTGCAAGTCGCAGTAGCTTAAAAGACGGTTTAAATGCCCCTTGGAAAAGTGGTGGAGGTTACAGTAGCTTAACAAGATGGTTTAAATGCCCCTTGGAAGAGACGATCAAGTCGCAGGAGCTTAAAAAGAAGGTTTAAATGCGCCTTGGAAGAGAAGTGCAAGTCGCAGAAGCTTAACAAGACGCTTTAAATGCCCCTTGGAATAGAGGTGGAGGTCGCAGTAGCTTAACAAGACAGGTTAAATGCCCCTTGGAAGAGACGTGCAGGTCGCAGTAGCTTAACAAGAGGGTTTAATTGCCCCTTTCAAGAGACGTGCAGGTCGCAGGAGCTTAACAAGAGGGTTTAAATGCCCCTTGGAAGAGACGTGCAGGTCGCAATAGCTTAACAAGATGGTTTAAATGCCCCTTGGAAGAGCGGTGGCGGTCGCAGTAGCTTAACAAGACGGATTAAATGCCCCTTGGAAGAGACATGCAGGTCGCAGTAGCTTAACAAGACTGTTTAAATGCCCCTTGGAAGAGACGTGCAGGTAGCAGTAGCTTAACAAGACTGTTGAGATGCCCCTTGGAAAAGTGGTGGAGGTTACAGTAGCTTAACAAGACAGTTTAAATGCCCCTTGGAAGAGAAGTTCAAGTCACAGTAGCTTAAAAAGACGATTTAAATGCGCCTTGGAAGAGATGTGCAGGTCGCAGTACCTTAATAAGACGGTTTAAATGCCCCTTGGAAGAGAGGTGGAGGTCGCAGTAGCATAACAAGACAGTTTAAATGCCCCTTGGAAGAGACGTGCAGGTAACAGTAGCTTAACAAGAGGGTATAAATGCCCCTTTCAAGAGACGTGCATGTCGCAGGAGCTTAACAAGAGGGTTTAAATGACCCTTGGAAGAGACTTGCAGGTCGCAGTAGCTTAACAAGATTGTTGAGATGCCCCTTGGAATAGTGGTGGAGGTTACAGTAGCTTAACAAGACGGTTTAAATGCCCCTTGGAAGAGACGTTCAAGTCACAGTAGCTTAAAAAGACGGTTTAAATGCGCCTTGGAAGAGACTTGCAGGTCGCAGTAGCTTAACAAGACGGTTTAAATGCCCCTTGGAAGAGACCAGCAGGTCGTAGAAGCTTAACAAGACGCTTTAAATGCCCCTTGGAAGTGTGGTGGAGGTTGCAGTAGCTTAACAAGACAGTTTAAATGCCCCTTGGAAGAGACTTGCAGGTCGCAGTAGCTTAACAAGACGGTTTAAATGCCCCTTGGAAGAAACGTGCAGGTAGCAGTAGCTTAACAAGACGGTTTAAATGCCCCTTGGAAGAGACGTGCAGGTAGCAGTAGCTTAACAAGACGGTTTAAATGCCCCTTGGAAGAGACGTGCAGGTCGCAGTAGCTTAACAAGACGGTTTAAATCCCCCTTGGAAGAGACATGCAGGTCGCAGTAGCTTAAAAAGAAGGTTTACATGCCCCTTGGAAGAGACGAGCAGGTCGCAGTAGCTTAACAAGACGGTTTAAATTGGGCTTGGAAGAGACATGCAGGTCACAGTTGCTTAACAAGACGGTTTAAATGCCCCTTGGAAGAGACGAGCAGGTCGCAGTTGCTTAACAAGACGGTTTAAATCCCCCTTGGAAGAGAAGTGCAGGTCGCAGTATCTTAACAAGAGGGTTTAAATGCCCCTTAGAATAGGCTTGCAGGTCGCAGTAGCTTAACAAGACAGTTTAAATGCCCCTTGGAAGAGACGTGCAAGTTGCAGTCGCTTAAAAAGACGGTTTAAATGCGCCTTGGAAGAGACGGGCAGGTCGCAGTAGCTTAACTAGACGGTTTAAATGCCCCTCGGAAGAGACGTGCAGGTCGCAGTAGCTTAACAAGACGGTTTAAATGGCCCTTGGAAGAGACGTGCAGGTCACAGTAGCTTAACAAGACGGTTTAAATCCCCCTTGGAAGAGACGTGCAGGTCGCAGTAGCTTAACAATATGGTTTAAATGCCCCTTGGAAGAGCGGTGGAGGTCGCAGTAGCTTAACACGATGGTTTAAATGCACCTTGGAAGAGACATGCAGGTCGCAGCAGCTTAAAAAGACGGTTTAAATGCCCCTTGGAAGAGACGTGCAGGTCGCAGAGGCTTAACAAAACAGTTTAAATGCCCCTTGGAAGAGGCATGCAGGTCGCCGTAGCTTAACAAGACAGTTTAAAAGCCTCTTGGAAGAGAAGTGCAAGTCGCAGTAGCTTAAAAGACGGTTTAAATGCCCCTTGGAAAAGTGGTGGAGGTTACAGTAGCTTAACAAGAGACAATCAAGTCGCAGGAGCTTAAAAAGAAGGTTTAAATGCGCCTTGGAAGAGAAGTGCAGGTCGCAGAAGCTTAACAAGACGCTTTAAATGCCCCTTGGAATAGAGGTGGAGGTCGCAGTAGCTTAACAAGACAGTTTAAATGCCCCTTGGAAGAGACTTGCAGGTCGCAGTAGCTTAACAAGAGGGTTTAATTGCCCCTTTCAAGAGACGTGCAGGTCGCAGGAGCTTAACAAGAGGGTTTAAATGCCCCTTGGAAGAGCGGTGGAGGTCGCAGTAGCTTAACAAGACGGTTTAAATGCCCCTTGGAAGAGACATGCAGGTCGCAGTAGCTTAACAAGACTGTTTAAATGTCCCCTTGGAAGAGACGTGCAGGTAGCAGTAGCTTAACAAGACTGTTGAGATTCCCCTTGTAAAAGTGGTGGAGGTTACAGTAGCTTAACAAGACAGTTTAAATGCCCCTTGGAAGAGAAGTTCAAGTCACAGTAGCTTAAAAAGATGATTTAAATGCTCCTTGGAAGAGATGTGCAGGTCGCAGTAGCTTAGTAAGACGGTTTAAATGCCCCATGGAAGAGAGGTGGAGGTCGCAGTAGCATAACAAGACAGTTTAAATGCCCCTTTCAAGAGACGTGCATGTCGCAGGAGCTTAACAAGAGGGTTTAAATGACCCTTGGAAGAGACTTGCAGGTCGCAGTAGCTTAACAAGATTGTTGAGATGCCCCTTGGAATAGTGGTGTAGGTTACAGTAGCTTAACAAGACGGTTTAAATGCCCCTTGGAAGAGACGTTCAAGTCACAGTAGCTTAAAAAGACGGTTTAAATGCGCCTTGGAAGAGACTTGCAGGTCGCAGTAGCTTAACAAGACGGTTTAAATGCCCCTTGGAAGAGACGTGCAGGTCGCAGAAGCTTAACAAGACGCTTTAAATGCCCCTTGGAAGTGTGGTGGAGGTTGCAGTAGCTTAACAAGACAGTTTAAATGCCCCTTGGAAGAGACTTGCAGGTCGCAGTAGCTTAACAAGACGGTTTAAATGCCAATTGGAAGAGACGAGCAGGTCGCAGATGCTTAACAAGACAGTTTAAATGCCCCTTGGAAGAGACGTGCAGGTCGCAGTAGCTTAACAAGATGGTTTAAATGCCCCTTGGAAGAGACATGCAGGTCGCAGTAGCTTAACAAGACGGTTTAGATGCCCCTTGGAAAAGTGGTGGAGGTTACAGAAGCTTAACAAGACGGTTTAAATGCCCCTTGGAAGAGACGAGCAGGTCGCAGAAGCTTAACAAGACGCTTTAAATGCCCCTTGGATGAGAGGTGGAGGTCGCAGTAGCTTAACAAGATGGTTTAAATGCCTCTTGGAAGAGAGGTGGAGGTCGCAGTAGCTTAACAAGACAGTTTAAATGCACCTTGGAAGAGACGTACAGGTCGCAGTAGCTTAAAAAGACGGTTTAAATGCCCCTTGGAAGAGACATGCAGGTCGCAGTAGCTTAACAAAGCCCTTTAAATGCCCTTTAACAGAGACATGCAGGTCGCAGTAGCTTAACAAAGCGTTTTAAATGCCCCTTGGAAGAGACATGCAGGTCGCAGTAGCTTAACAAGACGGTTTAAATGCCCCTTGGAAGAGACATGCAGGTCGCAGAAGCTTAACAAGACGGTTTAAATGCCCTTGGAAGAGACGTGCAGGTCGCAGTAGCTTAACAAGACGGTTGAATTGCCCCTTGGAAGAGAGGTGGAGGTCGCAGTAGCTTAACAAGACAATTTAAATGCCCCTTGGAAGAGACATGCAGGTCGCACTAGCTTAATAAGACGGTTTAAATGCCCCTTGGAAGAGACGTGCATGTCGCAGTAGCTTAACAAGACGATTTAAATACCCCTTGGAAGAGACGTGCAGGTCGCAGTAGCTTAACAAGACGGTTTAAATGCCCCTTGCAAGAGACGTGCAGGTCGCAGTAGCTTAACAAGATGGTTTAAATGCCCCTTGGAAGATCGGTGGAGGTCGCAGTAGCGTAACAAGACGGTTTAAATGCCCCTTGGAAAAGACGTTCAGTTCGCAGTAGCTTAACAAGATGTTTTAAATGCCCCTTGGAAGAGACATGCAGGTCGTAGTAGCTTAACAAGACGGTATCAATGCCCCTTGGAAAAGACTTGCTGGTCGCAGTAGCTTACCAAGACGGTTTAAATGGCCCTTCGAAGAGAAGTGCGGGTCGCAGTAACTTAACAAGACGTTTAAATGCCCCTTGGAAGAGCGGTGGAGGTCGCAGTAGCTTAAAAAGACGGTTTAAATGCCCCTTGGTAGAGACATGCAGGTCGCAGTAGCTTAACAAGACGGTTTAAATGCCCCTTGGAAGAGACGTGCAGGTCACAGTAGCTTAACAAGACGGTTTAAATGCCCCTTGGAAGAGACGTGCAGATTGCAGTAGCTTAACAAGATGGTTTAAATGCCCCTTGGAAGAGACGTGCAGGTTGCAGTAGCTTAACAAGACGGTTTAAATGCCCCTTGGAAGAGACGAGCAGGTCGCAGTAGCTTACCAAGACGATTTAAATGCCCCATGGAAGAGACGTGCAGGTCGCAGTAGCTTAAAAAGACGGTTTAAATGCCCCATGGAAGAGACGTGCAGGTCGCAGTAGCTTACCAAGACGATTTAAATGCCCCGTGGCAGAGACGTGCAGGTCACAGTAGCTTATCAAGAAGGTTTAAATGCCCCTTGAAAGAGCGGTGGATGTCGCAGTAGCTTAACAAGACAGTTTAAATGCCCCTTGGAAGAGACATGCAGGTCGCAGCAGCTTAACTAGACTGTTTAAATGCCCCTTGGAAGAGACGAGCAGGTCGCAGTAGCTTAACAAGACAGTTTAAATGTCCCTTGGTAGAGACATGCAGGTCGAAATACGTTAACAAGACGGTTTAAATGCCCCATGGAGGAGACGTGCAGGTCGCAGTAGCTTAACAAGACGGTTTAAATGTCCCTTGGAAGAGACGTGCAAGTCGCAGTAGCTTAAAAAGTCGGTTTAAATGCGCCTTGTAAGAGACGTGCAGGTCGCAGTAGCTTAACAAGACGGTTTAAATGCCCCTTGTAAGAGACGAGCAGGTCACAGTAGCTTAACAACATGGTTTAAATGCCCCTTGTAAGAGACGTGCAGGTCACAGTAGCTTAACAAGAAAGTTTAAATGCCCCTTGGAAGAGCGATGGAGGTCTCAGTAGCTTAACAAGACAGTTTAAATGCCCCTTGGAAGACACATGCAGGTCGCAGCAGCTTAACAAGACTGTTT
Source organism: Phyllobates terribilis (assembly GCF_046119375.1). NCBI lineage: Eukaryota > Metazoa > Chordata > Amphibia > Anura > Dendrobatidae > Phyllobates > Phyllobates terribilis. Next base: position 2,280,068 of record NW_027362907.1, read on the forward strand.
AAATGCCCCTTGGAAGAGACGTGCATGTCACAGTAGCTTAACAAGACGGTTTAAATGCCCCTTGGAAAAGACGTGCAAGTCGCAGTAGATTAAAAAGACGGTTTAAATGCGCCTTGGAAGAGACGTGCAGGTCGGAGTAGCTTAGCAAGACGGTTTAAATGCCACTTGGAAAAGTGGTGGAGGTTACAGTAGCTTAAAAAGACGGTTTAAATGCCCCTTGGAAGAGACATGCAGGTCGCAGTAGCTTAACAAGATGGTTTAAATGCCCCTTGGAAGAGATGAGCAGGTCGCAGCAGCTTAACAAGACTGCTTAAATGCCCCTTGGAAGAGGCTTGCAGGTCGCAGTAGCTTAACAAGACAGTTTAAGTGCCCCTTGGAAGATCGGTGGAGGTCACAGTAGCTTAACAAGACGGTTTAAATGCCCCTTGGAAGAGGCTTGCAGGTCGCAGTAGCTTACCAAAACAGTTTAAATGCCCCTTGAAAGAGCGGTGGATGTGGCAGTAGCTTAACAAGACAGTTTAAATGCCCCTTGGAAGAGACGTGCAAGTCGCAGTAGCTTAAAAAGGCGGTTTAAATGCGCCTTGGAAGAGACGTTCAGGTCGCAGTAGCTTAACAAGATGGTTTAAATGCCCCTTGGAATAGACAAGCAGGTCGCAGTAGCTTAACAAGATGGTTTAAATGCCCCTTGGAAGAGACGTGCAGGTCACAGTAGCTTATCAAGACAGTTTAAATGCCCCATGAAAGAGACGTGCAGGTCGCAGTAGCTTAACAAGACAGTTTAAATGCCCCTTGGAATAGACATGCAGGTCACTGTTGCTTAACAAGACTGTTTAAATGCCCCTTGGAAGAGACAGGCAGGTCGCAGCAGCTTAACAAGACTGTTTAAATGCCCCTTGGAAGAGACTTACAGGTCGCAGTAGCTTAACAAGACGGTTTAAATGTCCCTTGGAAGAGACGTGCAAGTCGCAGTAGCTTAACAAGACGGTTTAAATGCCCCATGGAGGAGACGTGCAGGTCGCAGTAGCTTAACAAGACGGTTTAAATGCCCCTTGGAAGAGAAGTGCAGGTCACAGTAGCTTAACAAAACGGTTTAAATGCCCCTTGGAAGAGACGTGCAGGTCGCAGTAGCTTAACAAGACGGTTTAAATGCCCCTTGGAAGAGGCTTGCAGGTCGCAGTAGCTTACCAAGACGGTTTAAATGCCCCTTTGAAGAGACGTGCAGGTCGCTGTAGCTTAAAAAGACGGTTTAAATGCCCCTTGGAAGAGACGAGCAGGTCGCAGTAGCTTAACAAGACGGTTTAAATGCCCCTTGGAAGAGACGTGCAGGTCGCAGTAGCTTAACAAGACGGTTTAAATCCCCCTTGGAAGAGACGTGCAGGTCGCAGTAGTTAACAAGAGTGTTTAAATGCCCCTTGGAATAGGCTTGCAGGCCGCATTAGCTTACCAAGATGTTTTAAATGCCCCTTGGAAAAGTGGTGGAGGTTACAGTAGCTTAACAAGACGGTTTAAATGTCCCTTGGAAGAGACGTGCAAGTCACAGTAGCTTAAAAAGACGGTTTAAATGCCCCTTGGAAGAGACGTGCAGGTCGTAGTAGCTTAACAAGTCGGTTTAAATCCCCCTTGGAAGAGACATGCAGGTCGCAGTAGCTTAACAAGACTTTTTAAATGCCCCTTGGAAGAGACGTACAAGTCGCAGTTGCTTAATAAGACGGTTTAAATGCCCCTTGGAAGAGAGGTGGAGGTCGCAGTAGATAAACAAGACAGTTTAAATGCCCCTTGGAAGAGTCGTGCAGGTCGCAGTAGCTTAACAAGATGGTTTAAATACCAATTGGAAGAGACTTGCAGGTCGCAGTAGCTTAACAAGACGGTTTAAATGCCCCTTGGAAGTGCGGAGGAGGTCGCAGTAGCTTAACAAGACTGTTTCAATGCCCCTTGGAAGAGACACGCAGGTCGCAGCAGCTTAACAAGACGGTTTAAATGCCCCTTGGAAGAGACATGCAGGTCGCAGTAGCTTAACAAAGCGTTTTAAATGCCCCTTCGAAGAGACGTGCAGGTCACAGTAGCTTAACAAGACGGTTTAAATGCCCCTAGGAAAAGTGGAGGAGGATACAGTAGCTTAAAAAGACGGTTTAAATGCCCCTTGGAAGAGACGTGCAAGTCGCAGTAGCTTAACAAGACAGTTTAAATGCGCCTTAGAAGAGACGTGCAGGTCACAGAAGCTTAACAAGACAGTTTAAATGCCCCTTGGAAGTGCGGTGGAGGTCGCAGTAGCTTAACAAGACGGTTTAAATGCCCCTTTTAAGAAACATGCAGGTCGCAGCAGCTTAACAAGACGGTTTAAATGCCCCTTGGAAGAGCGGTGGAGGTTGCAGTAGCTTAACAAGACAGTTTAAATGCCCCTTGGAAGAGACGTGATGGTCGCAGTAGCTTAACAAGACGGTTTAAATGCCCCTTGGAAGTGCGTTGGAGGTCGCAGTAGCTTAACAAGACGGTTTAAATGCCCCTTTTAAGAAACATGCAGGTCGCAGCAGCTTAACAAGACGGTTTAAATGCCCTTTGGAAGAGACGTGCAGGTCGCAGTAGCTTAACAAGACGGTTTAAATGCCCCTTGGAAAAGTGGTGGAGGTTACAGTAGATTAACAAGACGATTTAAATGCCCCTTGGAAGAGACGTGAAAGTCGCAGTAGCTTAACAAGACTGTTTAAATGCCCCTTAGAAGAGACGTGCAGGTCGCAGATGCTTAACAAGACAGTTTAAATGCCCCTTGGAAGAGACGTGCAGGTCGCAGTAGCTTAACAAGATGGTTTAAATGCCCCTTGGAAGTGCGGTGGAGGTCGCTGTAGCTTAACAAGACAGTTTAAATGCCCCTTGGAAGAGACATGCAGGCCGCAGCAGCTTAACAAGACCGTTTAAATGCCCCTTGGAAGAGACGTGCAGGTCGCAGTAGCTTAACAAGACGGTTTAAATGCACCTTGGAAAAGACATGAAGGTCGCAGTAGCTTAACAAGACGGTTTAAATGCCCCTTGGAAAAGTGGTGGAGGTTACAGTAGCTTAACAAGACGATTTAAATGCCCCTTGGAAGAGGCTTGCAGGTCGCAGTAGCTTACCAAGACTATTTAAATGTCCCTTGGAAGAGACGTGCAGGTCGCAGTAGCTTAATAAGACAGTTTAAATGCCCCTTGGAAGAGACGTGCAGGTCGCAGTAGCTTAACAAGATGGTTTAAATGCCCATTGGAAGAGCGGTGGAGGTCGCAGTAGCTTAACAAGACAGTTTAAATGCCCCTTGGAAGAGACGTGCAGGTCGCAGTAGCTTAACAAGACGGTATAAATGCCCGTTGGAAGAGGCTTGCAGGTCGCAGTAGCTTACCAAGACTATTTAAATGTCCCTTGGAAGAGACGTGCAGGTCGCAGTAGCTTAACAAGACGGTTTAAATGCCAATTGGAAGAGACGAGCAGGTCGCAGATGCTTAACAAGACAGTTTAAATGCCCCTTGGAAGAGACGTGCAGGTCGCAGTAGCTTAACAAGATGGTTTAAATGCCCCTTGGAAGAGACATGCAGGTCGCAGTAGCTTAACAAGACGGTTTAGATGCCCCTTGGAAAAGTGGTGGAGGTTACAGAAGCTTAACAAGACGGTTTAAGTGCCCCTTGGAAGAGACGAGCAGGTCGCAGAAGCTTAACAAGACGCTTTAAATGCCCCTTGGATGAGAGGTGGAGGTCGCAGTAACTTAACAAGATGGTTTAAATGCCTCTTGGAAGAGAGGTGGAGGTCGCAGTAGCTTAACAAGACAGTTTAAATGCACCTTGGAAGAGACGTACAGGTCGCAGTAGCTTAAAAAGACGGTTTAAATGCCCCTTGGAAGAGACATGCAGGTCGCAGTAGCTTAACAAAGCCCTTTAAATGCCCTTTAACAGAGACATGCAGGTCGCAGTAGCTTAACAAAGCGTTTTAAATGCCCCTTGGAAGAGACATGCAGGTCGCAGTAGCTTAACAAGACGGTTTAAATGCCCCTTGGAAGAGACATGCAGGTCGTAGAAGCTTAACAAGACGGTTTAAATGCCCTTGGAAGAGACGTGCAGGTCGCAGTAGCTTAACAAGACGGTTGAATTGCCCCTTGAAAGAGAGGTGGAGGTCGCAGTAGCTTAACAAGACAATTTAAATGCCCCTTGGAAGAGACATGCAGGTCGCAGTAGCTTAATAAGACGGTTTAAATGCCCCTTGGAAGAGACGTGCATGTCGCAGTAGCTTAACAAGACGATTTAAATACCCCTTAGAAGAGACGTGCAGGTCGCAGTAGCTTAACAAGACGGTTTAAGTGCCCCTTGCAAGAGACGTGCAGGTCGCAGTAGCTTAACAAAATGGTTTAAATGCCCCTTGGAAGATCGGTGGAGGTCGCAGTAGCGTAACAAGACGGTTTAAATGCCCCTTGGAAAAGACGTTCAGTTCGCAGTAGCTTAACAAGATGTTTTAAATGCCCCTTGGAAGAGACATGCAGGTCGTAGTAGCTTAACAAGACGGTATCAATGCCCCTTGGAAAAGACTTGCTGGTCGCAGTAGCTTACCAAGACGGTTTAAATGGCCCTTCGAAGAGAAGTGCGGGTCGCAGTAACTTAACAAGACGTTTAAATGCCCCTTGGAAGAGCGGTGGAGGTCGCAGTAGCTTAAAAAGACGGTTTAAATGCCCCTTGGTAGAGACATGCAGGTCGCAGTAGCTTAACAAGACGGTTTAAATGCCCCTTGGAAGAGACGTGCAGGTCACAGTAGCTTAACAAGACGGTTTAAATGCCCCTTGGAAGAGACGTGCAGGTTGCAGTAGCTTAACAAGATGGTTTAAATGCCCCTTGGAAGAGACGTGCAGGTTGCAGTAGCTTAACAAGACGGTTTAAATGCCCCTTGGAAGAGACGAGCAGGTCGCAGTAGCTTACCAAGATGATTTAAATGCCCCATGGAAGAGACGTGCAGGTCGCAGTAGCTTAAAAAGACGGTTTAAATGCCCCATGGAAGAGACGTGCAGGTCGCAGTAGCTTACCAAGACGATTTAAATGCCCCGTGGAAGAGACGTGCAGGTCACAGTAGCTTATCAAGAAGGTTTAAATGCCCCTTGAAAGAGCGGTGGTTGTCGCAGAAGCTTAACAAGACAGTTTAAATGCCCCTTGGAAGAGACATGCAGGTCGCAGCAGCTTAACTAGACTGTTTAAATGCCCCTTGGAAGAGACGTGCAGGTCGCAGTAGCTTAACAAGACAGTTTAAATGTCCCTTGGTAGAGACATGCAGGTCGAAATACCTTAACAAGACGGTTTAAATGCCCCATGGAGGAGACGTGCAGGTCGCAGTAGCTTAACAAGACGGTTTAAATGTCCCTTGGAAGAGACGTGCAAGTCGCAGTAGCTTAAAAAGTCGGTTTAAATGCGCCTTGTAAGAGACGTGCAGGTCGCAGTAGCTTAACAAGACGGTTTAAATGCCCCTTGTAAGAGACGAGCAGGTCACAGTAGCTTAACAACATGGTTTAAATGCCCCTTGTAAGAGACGTGCAGGTCACAGTAGCTTAACAAGAAAGTTTAAATGCCCCTTGGAAGAGCGATGGAGGTCTCAGTAGCTTAACAAGACAGTTTAAATGCCCCTTGGAAGACACATGCAGGTCGCAGCAGCTTAACAAGACTGTTTAAATGCCCCTTGGAAGAGACGTGCATGTCACAGTAGCTTAACAAGACGGTTTAAATGCCCCTTGGAAAAGACGTGCAAGTCGCAGTAGATTAAAAAGACGGTTTAAATGCGCCTTGGAAGAGACGTGCAGGTCGGAGTAGCTTAGCAAGACGGTTTAAATGCCACTTGGAAAAGTGGTGGAGGTTACAGTAGCTTAAAAAGACGGTTTAAATGCCCCTTGGAAGAGACATGCAGGTCGCAGTAGCTTAACAAGATGGTTTAAATGCCCCTTGGAAGAGACGAGCAGGTCGCAGCAGCTTAACAAGACTGCTTAAATGCCCCTTGGAAGAGGCTTGCAGGTCGCAGTAGCTTAACAAGACAGTTTAAGTGCCCCTTGGAAGAGCGGTGGAGGTCACAGTAGCTTAACATGATGATTTAAATGCCCCTTGGAAGAGGCTTGCAGGTCGCAGTAGCTTACCAAAACAGTTTAAATGCCCCTTGAAAGAGCGGTGGATGTCGCAGTAGCTTAACAAGAAAGTTTAAATGCCCCTTGGAAGAGACGTGCAAGTCGCAGTAGCTTAAAAAGGCGGTTTAAATGTGCCTTGGAAGAGACGTGCAGGTCGCAGTAGCTTACCAAGATTGTTTAAATGCCCCTTGGAAGAGACGTGCAAGTCGCAGAGGCTTAACAAGACAGTTAAAATCCCCCTTAGAAGAGACGTGCAGGTCGCAGTAGCTTAACAAGATGGTTTAAATGCCCCTTGGAAGAGACGTGTAGGTCGCAGTAGCTTAACAAGAGGGTGTAAATGCCCCTTGGAAGAGGCTTGCAGGTCGTAGAAGCTTACCAAGACGGTTTAATTGCCCCTTGGAAGAGACGTGCAGGTCGCAGTAGCTTAACAAGAAGGTTTAAATGCCCCTTGGAAGAGACGTGCAGGTCGCAGTAGCTTAACAACACGGTTTAAATGCCCCTTGGAAAAGTGTGGAGCTTACAGGAGCTTAACAAGACGGTTTAAATGCCCCTAGGAAGAGACGTACAAGTCGCAGAAGCTTAAAAAGACGGTTTAAATGCGCCTTGGAAGAGACGATCAGGTCGCAGTAGCTTAACAAGACGGTTTATATGCCCCTTAGAAGAGACGTGCAGGTCGCAGTAGCTTAACAAGACGGTTTAAATCCCCCTTGGAAGAGACGTGCAGGTCGCAGTAGCTTAACAAGAGTGTTTAAATGCCCCTTATAATAGGCTTGCAGGTCGCATTAGCTTAACAAGACAGTTTAAATGCCCCTTGAAAAAGTGGTGGAGGTTACAGTAGCTTAACAAGACAGTTTAAATGCCCCTTGGAAGAGACGTGCAGGTCGCAGTAGTTTAAAAAGACTGTTTAAATGCGCCTTGGAAGAGACGTTCAGGTCGCAGTAGCTTAACAAGATGGTTTAAATGCCCCTTGGAATAGACAAGCAGGTCGCAGTAGCTTAACAAGATGGTTTAAATGCCCCTTGGAAGAGACGTGCAGGTCACAGTAGCTTATCAAGACAGTTTAAATGCCCCTTGAAAGAGACGTGCAGGTCGCAGTAGCTTAACAAGACAGTTTAAATGCCCCTTGGAATAGACATGCAGGTCACAGCAGCTTAACAAGACTGTTTAAATGCCCCTTGGAAGAGACATGCAGGTCGCAGCAGCTTAACAAGACTGTTTAAATGCCCCTTGGAAGAGTCTTACAGGTCGCAGTAGCTTAACAAGACGGTTTAAATGTCCCTTGGAAGAGACGTGCAAGTCGCAGTAGCTTAACAAGACGGTTTAAATGCCCCATGGAGGAGACGTGCAGGTCGCAGTAGCTTAACAAGACGGTTTAAATGCCCCTTGGAAGAGACGTGCAGGTCACAGTAGCTTAACAAAACGGTTTAAATGCCCCTTGGAAGAGACGTGCAGGTCACAGTAGCTTATCAAGACAGTTTAAATGCCCCTTGAAAGAGACGTGCAGGTCGCAGTAGCTTAACAAGACAGTTTAAATGCCCCTTGGAATAGACATGCAGGTCACAGCAGCTTAACAAGACTGTTTAAATGCCCCTTGGAAGAGACATGCAGGTCGCAGCAGCTTAACAAGACTGTTTAAATGCCCCTTGGAAGAGTCTTACAGGTCGCAGTAGCTTAACAAGACGGTTTAAATGTCCCTTGGAAGAGACGTGCAAGTCGCAGTAGCTTAACAAGACGGTTTAAATGCCCCATGGAGGAGACGTGCAGGTCGCAGTAGCTTAACAAGACGGTTTAAATGCCCCTTGGAAGAGACGTGCAGGTCACAGTAGCTTAACAAAACGGTTTAAATGCCCCTTGGAAGAGACATGCAGGTCGCAGTAGCTTAACAAGACTGTTGAAATGCCCCTTGGAAGAGACGTGCAGGTCGCAGTAGCTTAACAAGACAGTTTAAATGCCCCTTGGAAGAGACGTGCAGGTCGCAGTAGCTTAACAAGACGGTTTAAATGCCCCTTGGAAGAGACATGCAGGTCGCAGTAGCTTAACAAGAGTGTTTAAATGCCCCTTATAATAGGCTTGCAGGTCGCATTAGCTTAACAATACAGTTTAAATGCCCCTTGGAAAAGTGGTGGAGGTTACAGTAGCTTAACAAGACAGTTTAAATGCCCCTTGGAAGAGACGTGCAGGTCGCAGTAGCTTAACAAGACGGTTTAAATCCCCCTTGGAAGAGACGTGCAGGTCGCAGTAGTTAACAAGAATGTTTAAATGCCCCTTGGAATAGGCTTGCAGGCCGCATTAGCTTACCAAGATGTTTTAAATGCCCTTTGGAAAAGTGGTGGAGGTTACAGTAGCTTAACAAGACGGTTTAAATGTCCCTTGGAAGAGACGTGCAAGTCACAGTAGCTTAAAAAGACGATTTAAATGCCCCTTGGAAGAGACGTGCAGGTCGTAGTAGCTTAACAAGTCGGTTTAAATCCCCCTTGGAAGAGACATGCAGGTCGCAGTAGCTTAACAAGACGGTTTAAATGCCCCTTGGAAGAGACGTACAAGTCGCAGTAGCTTAATAAGACTTTTTAAATGCCCCTTGGAAGAGATGTGCAAGTCGCAGTTGCTTAATAAGACGGTTTAAATGCCCCTTGGAAGAGAGGTGGAGGTCGCAGTAGATAAACAAGACAGTTTAAATGCCCCTTGGAAGAGTCGTGCAGGTCGCAGTAGCTTAACAAGATGGTTTAAATACCAATTGGAAGAGACTTGCAGGTCGCAGTAGCTTAACAAGACGGTTTAAATGCCCCTTGGAAGTGCGGAGGAGGTCGCAGTAGCTTAACAAGACTGTTTCAATGCCCCTTGGAAGAGACACGCAGGTCGCAGCAGCTTAACAAGACGGTTTAAATGCCCCTTGGAAGAGACATGCAGGTCGCAGTAGCTTAACAAAGCGTTTTAAATGCCCCTTCGAAGAGACGTGCAGGTCACAGTAGCTTAACAAGACAGTTTAAATGCCCCTAGGAAAAGTGGAGGAGGATACAGTAGCTTAAAAAGACGGTTTAAATGCCCCTTGGAAGAGACGTGCAAGTCGCAGTAGCTTAACAAGACAGTTTAAATGCGCCTTAGAAGAGACGTGCAGGTCACAGAAGCTTAACAAGACAGTTTAAATGCCCCTTGGAAGTGCGGTGGAGGTCGCAGTAGCTTAACAAGACGGTTTAAATGCCCCTTTTAAGAAACATGCAGGTCGCAGCAGCTTAACAAGACGGTTTAAATGCCCCTTGGAAGAGCGGTGGAGGTTGCAGTAGCTTAACAAGACAGTTTAAATGCCCCTTGGAAGAGACGTGATGGTCGCAGTAGCTTAACAAGACGGTTTAAATGCCCCTTGGAAGTGCGGTGGAGGTCGCAGTAGCTTAACAAGATGGTTTAAATGCCCCTTTTAAGAAACATGCAGGTCGCAGCAGCTTAACAAGACGGTTTAAATGCCCTTTGGAAGAGACGTGCAGGTCGCAGTAGCTTAACAAGACGGTTTAAATGCCCCTTGGAAAAGTGGTGGAGGTTACAGTAGATTAACAAGACGATTTAAATGCCCCTTGGAAGAGACGTGAAAGTCGCAGTAGCTTAACAAGACTGTTTAAATGCCCCTTAGAAGAGACGTGCAGGTCGCAGATGCTTAACAAGACAGTTTAAATGCCCCTTGGAAGAGACGTGCAGGTCGCAGTAGCTTAACAAGATGGTTTAAATGCCCCTTGGAAGTGCGGTGGAGGTCGCTGTAGCTTAACAAGACAGTTGAAATGCCACTTGGATGAGACATGCAGGCCGCAGCAGCTTAACAAGACCGTTTAAATGCCCCTTGGAAGAGACGTGCAGGTCGCAGTAGCTTAACAAGACGGTTTAAATGCACCTTGGAAAAGACATGAAGGTCGCAGTAGCTTAACAAGACGGTTTAAATGCCCCTTGGAAAAGTGGTGGAGGTTACAGTAGCTTAACAAGACGATTTAAATGCCCCTTGGAAGAGGCTTGCAGGTCGCAGTAGCTTACCAAGACTATTTAAATGTCCCTTGAAAGAGACGTGCAGGTCGCAGTAGCTTAATAAGACAGTTTAAATGCCCCTTGGAAGAGACGTGCAGGTCGCAGTAGCTTAACAAGATGGTTTAAATGCCCATTGGAAGAGCGGTGGAGGTCGCAGTAGCTTAACAAGACAGTTTTAATGCCCCTTGGAAGAGACGTGCAAGTCGCAGTAGCTTAACAAGACGGTATAAATGCCCGTTGGAAGAGGCTTGCAGGTCGCAGTAGCTTACCAAGACTATTTAAATGTCCCTTGGAAGAGACGTGCAGGTCGCAGTAGCTTAACAAGACGGTTTAAATGCCCCTTGGAAGAGCGGTGGAGGTTACAGTAGCTTAACAAGACGGTTTAAATGCCCCTTGGAAGAGAAATGCAGGTCGCAGCAGCTTAGCAAGACGGTTTAAATGCCCCTTGGAAGAGACGTGGAGGTCGCAGTAGCTTAACAAGACTGTTTAAATGTCCCTTGGAAGAGACATGCAGGTCGCAGTAGCTTAACAAAACATTTTAAATGCCCCTTGGAAGAGACGTGCAGGTCGCAGTAGCTTAACAAGACGGTTTAAATGCCCCTTGGAAAAGTGGTGGAGGTTACAGTAGCTTAAGAAGACGGTTTAAATGCCCCTTGGAATAGGCTTGCAGGTCGCAGAAGCTTAACAAGACGGTTTGAATGCCACTTGGAAGAGACGTGCAGGTCGCAGTAGCTTACCAAGACAGTTTAAATGCCCCTTGGAAGAGACATACAGGTCGCAGTAGCATAATAAGACAGTTTAAACGCCCCTTGGAAGAGACATGCAGGTCGCAGTAGCATAATAAGACAGTTTAAATGCCCCTTGGAAGAGATGTGCAGGTCGCAGTAGCTTAATAAGATGGTTTAAATGCCCCTTGAAAGAGAGGTGGAGGTAGCAGTAGCTTAACAAGACAGTTTAAATGCCACCTGGAAGAAACATGCAGGTCGAAGCAGCTTAACAAGACTGTTTAAATGCCCCTTGGAAGAGTCTTACAGGTCGCAGTAGCTTAACAAGGCGGTTTAAATGTCCATTGGAAGAGACGTGCAAGTCGCAGTAGCTTAACAAGACGGTTTAAATGCCCCATGGAGGAGACGTGCAGGTCGCAGTAGCTTAACAAGACGGTTTAAATGCCCCTTGGAAGAGACGTGCAGGTCACAGTAGCTTAACAAAACGGTTTAAATGCCCCTTGGAAGAGACATGCAGGTCGCAGTAGCTTAACAAGACTGTTGAAATGCCCCTTGGAAGAGACGTGCAGGTCGCAGTAGCTTAACAAGACAGTTTAAATGCCCCTTGGAAGAGACGTGCAGGTCGCAGTAGCTTAACAAGACGGTTTAAATGCCCCTTGGAAGAGACATGCAGGTCGCAGCAGCTTAACAAAACGGTTTAAATGCCCCTTGGAAGAGACGTGGAGGTCGCAGTAGCTTAACAAGACTGTTGAAATGCCCCTTGGAAGAGACATGCAGGACGCAGTAGCTTAACAAAGCGTTTTAAATGCCCCTTGGAAGAGACGTGCAGGTTGCAGTAGCTTAACAAGACGGTTTAAATGCCCCTTGGAAAAGTGGTGGAGGTCGTAGTGGCTTAACAAGACAGTTTAAATGCCCCTTGGAAGAGACTTGCAGGTCGCAGTAGCTTAACAAGACGGTTTAAATGACACTTGGAAGAGACTTGCAGGTCGCAGTAGCTTAAGAAGACGGTGTAAATGCCCCTTGGAAGAGACGTGCAAGTCGCAGAAGCTAAACAAGACAGTTTAAATGCCCCTTGGAAGAGACGTGCAGGTCGCAGTAGCTTAACAAGATGGTTTAAATGCCCCTTGGAAGAGCGGTGGAGGTCGTAGTAGCTTAAGAAGACAGTTTAAATGCCCCTTGGAAGAGACATGCAGGTCGCAGTAGCTTAACAAGAGCGTTTAAATGCCCCTTGGAAGAGGCTTGCAGGTCGCAGTAGCTTACCAAGACGATTTAAATGCCCCTTGGAAGAGACGTGCAGGTCGCAGTAGCTTAGCAAGACAGTTTAAATGTCCCTTGGAAGAGCGGTGGAGGTCGCAGTAGCTTAACAAGACAGTTTAAATGCCACTTGGAAGAGACGTGCAGGTCGCAGTAGCTTAACAAGACGGTTTAAATGCCCCTTGGAAGAGGCTTGCAGGTCGCAGTAGCTTACCAAGACGGTTTAAATGCCCCTTTGAAGAGACGTGCAGGTCGCAGTAGCTTAACAAGACGGTTTAAATCCCCCTTGGAAGAGACGTGCAGGTCGCAGTAGCTTAACAAGAGTGTTTAAATGCCCCTTATAATAGGCTTGCAGGTCGCATTAGCTTAACAAGACAGTTTAAATGCCCCTTGGAAAAGTGGTGGAGGTTACAGTAGCTTAACAAGACAGTTTAAATGCCCCTTGGAAGAGACGTGCAGGTCGCAGTAGTTTAAAAAGACTGTTTAAATGCGCCTTGGAAGAGACGTTCAGGTCGCAGTAGCTTAACAAGATGGTTTAAATGCCCCTTGGAATAGACAAGCAGGTCACAGTAGCTTAACAAGATGGTTTAAATGCCCCTTGGAAGAGACGTGCAGGTCACAGTAGCTTATCAAGACAGTTTAAATGCCCCTTGAAAGAGACGTGCAGGTCGCAGTAGCTTAACAAGACAGTTTAAATGCCCCTTGGAATAGACATGCAGGTCACAGCAGCTTAACAAGACTGTTTAAATGCCCCTTGGAAGAGACATGCAGGTCGCAGCAGCTTAACAAGACTGTTTAAATGCCCCTTGGAAGAGACTTACAGGTCGCAGTAGCTTAACAAGACGGTTTAAATGTCCCTTGGAAGAGACGTGCAAGTCGCAGTAGCTTAACAAGACGGTTTAAATGCCCCATGGAGGAGACGTGCAGGTCGCAGTAGCTTAACAAGACGGTTTAAATGCCCCTTGGAAGAGACGTGCAGGTCACAGTAGCTTAACAAAACGGTTTAAATGCCCCTTGGAAGAGACATGCAGGTCGCAGTAGCTTAACAAGACTGTTGAAATGCCCCTTGGAAGAGACGTGCAGGTCGCAGTAGCTTAACAAGACAGTTTAAATGCCCCTTGGAAGAGACGTGCAGGTCGCAGTAGCTTAACAAGACGGTTTACATGCCCCTTGGAAGAGACATGCAGGTCGCAGCAGCTTAACAAAACGGTTTAAATGCCCCTTGGAAGAGACGTGGAGGTCGCAGTAGCTTAACAAGACTGTTGAAATGCCCCTTGGAAGAGACATGCAGGTCGCAGTAGCTTAACAAAGCGTTTTAAATGCCCCTTGGAAGAGACGTGCAGGTTGCAGTAGCTTAACAAGACGGTTTAAATGCCCCTTGGAAAAGTGGTGGAGGTCGTAGTAGCTTAACAAGACAGTTTAAATGCCCCTTGGAAGAGACTTGCAGGTCGCAGTAGCTTAACAAGACGGTTTAAATCCCCCTTGGAAGAGACGTGCAGGTCGCAGTAGTTAACAAGACGGTTTAAATGCCCCTTGGAAGAGACGAGCAGGTCGCAGTAGCTTAACAAGACGGTTTAAATGCCCCTTGGAAGAGACGTGCAGGTCGCAGTAGCTTAACAAGACGGTTTAAATCCCCCTTGGAAGAGACGTGCAGGTCGCAGTAGTTAACAAGAGTGTTTAAATGCCCCTTGGAATAGGCTTGCAGGCCGCATTAGCTTACCAAGATGTTTTAAATGCCCCTTGGAAAAGTGGTGGAGGTTACAGTAGCTTAAAAAGACGGTTTAAATGTCCCTTGGAAGAGACGTGCAAGTCACAGTAGCTTAAAAAGACGGTTTAAATGCCCCTTGGAAGAGACGTGCAGGTCGTAGTAGCTTAACAAGTCGGTTTAAATCCCCCTTGGAAGAGACATGCAGGTCGCAGTAGCTTAACAAGACGGTTTAAATGCCCCTTGGAAGAGACGTACAAGTCGCAGTAGCTTAATAAGACTTTTTAAATGCCCCTTGGAAGAGATGTGCAAGTCGCAGTTGCTTAATAAGACGGTTTAAATGCCCCTTGGAAGAGAGGTGGAGGTCGCAGTAGATAAACAAGACAGTTTAAATGCCCCTTTGAAGAGTCGTGCAGGTCGCAGTAGCTTAACAAGATGGTTTAAATACCAATTGGAAGAGACTTGCAGGTCGCAGTAGCTTAACAAGACGGTTTAAATGCCCCTTGGAAGTGCGGAGGAGGTCGCAGTAGCTTAACAAGACTGTTTCAATGCCCCTTGGAAGAGACACGCAGGTCGCAGCAGCTTAACAAGACGGTTTAAATGCCCCTTGGAAGAGACATGCAGGTCGCAGTAGCTTAACAAAGCGTTTTAAATGCCCCTTCGAAGAGACGTGCAAGTCGCAGTAGCTTAACAAGACAGTTTAAATGCGCCTTAGAAGAGACGTGCAGGTCACAGAAGCTTAACAAGATAGTTTAAATGCCCCTTGGAAGTGCGGTGGAGGTCGCAGTAGCTTAACAAGACGGTTTAAATGCCCCTTTTAAGAAACATGCAGGTCGCAGCAGCTTAACAAGACGGTTTAAATGCCCCTTGGAAGAGCGGTGGAGGTTGCAGTAGCTTAACAAGACAGTTTAAATGCCCCTTGGAAGAGACGTGATGGTCGCAGTAGCTTAACAAGACGGTTTAAATGCCCCTTGGAAGTGCGGTGGAGGTCGCAGTAGCTTAACAAGACGGTTTAAATGCCCCTTTTAAGAAACATGCAGGTCGCAGCAGCTTAACAAGACGGTTTAAATGCCCTTTGGAAGAGACGTGCAGGTCGCAGTAGCTTAACAAGACGGTTTAAATGCCCCTTGGAAAAGTGGTGGAGGTTACAGTAGATTAACAAGACGATTTAAATGCCCCTTGGAAGAGACGTGAAAGTCACAGTAGCTTAACAAGACTGTTTAAATGCCCCTTAGAAGAGACGTGCAGGTCGCAGATGCTTAACAAGACAGTTTAAATGCCCCTTGGAAGAGACGTGCAGGTCGCAGTAGCTTAACAAGATGGTTTAAATGCCCCTTGGAAGTGCGGTGGAGGTCGCTGTAGCTTAACAAGACAGTTTAAATGCCACTTGGAAGAGACATGCAGGCCGCAGCAGCTTAACAAGACCGTTTAAATGCCCCTTGGAAGAGACGTGCAGGTCGCAGTAGCTTAACAAGACGGTTTAAATGCACCTTGGAAAAGACATGAAGGTCGCAGTAGCTTAACAAGACGGTTTAAATGCCCCTTGGAAAAGTGGTGGAGGTTACAGTAGCTTAACAAGACGATTTAAATGCCCCTTGGAAGAGGCTTGCAGGTCGCAGTAGCTTACCAAGACTATTTAAATGTCCCTTGGAAGAGACGTGCAGGTCGCAGTAGCTTAATAAGACAGTTTAAATGCCCCTTGGAAGAGACGTGCAGGTCGCAGTAGCTTAACAAGACGGTATAAATGCCCGTTGGAAGAGGCTTGCAGGTCGCAGTAGCTTACCAAGACTATTTAAATGTCCCTTGGAAGAGACGTGCAGGTCGCAGTAGCTTAACAAGACGGTTTAAATGCCCCTTGGAAGAGCGGTGGAGGTTACAGTAGCTTAACAAGACGGTTTAAATGCCCCTTGGAAGAGAAATGCAGGTCGCAGCAGCTTAGCAAGACGGTTTAAATGCCCCTTGGAAGAGACGTGGAGGTCGCAGTAGCTTAACAAGACTGTTTAAATGTCCCTTGGAAGAGACATGCAGGTCGCAGTAGCTTAACAAAGCATTTTAAATGCCCCTTGGAAGAGACGTGCAGGTCGCAGTAGCTTAACAAGACGGTTTAAATGCCCCTTGGAAAAGTGGTGGAGGTTACAGTAGCTTAAGAAGACGGTTTAAATGCCCCTTGGAATAGGCTTGCAGGTCGCAGAAGCTTAACAAGACGGTTTGAATGCCACTTGGAAGAGACGTGCAGGTCGCAGTAGCTTACCAAGACAGTTTAAATGCCCCTTGGAAGAGACATACAGGTCGCAGTAGCATAATAAGACAGTTTAAACGCCCCTTGGAAGAGACATGCAGGTCGCAGTAGCATAATAAGACAGTTTAAATGCCCCTTGGAAGAGATGTGCAGGTCGCAGTAGCTTAATAAGATGGTTTAAATGCCCCTTGTAAGAGAGGTGGAGGTCGCAGTAGCTTAACAAGACAGTTTAAATGCCACTTGGAAGAAACATGCAGGTCGAAGCAGCTTAACAAGACTGTTTAAATGCCCCTAGGAAAAGACGTGCAGGTCGCAGAGGCTTAACAAGACGGTTTACATGCCCCTTGGAAGAGACGTGCAGGTCGCAGTAGCTTAACAAGACGGTTTAAATGCCCCGTGGAAAAGTGGTGGAGGTTACAGTAGCTTAACAAGATGGTTTAAATGCCCCTTATAAGAGACGTGCAAGTTACAGTAGCTTAACAAGACGATTTAAATGCCCCTTGGAAGAGGCTTGCAGGTCGCAGTAGCTTACCAAGACTATTTAAATGTCCCTTGGAAGAGACGTGCATGTCGCAGTAGCTTAATAAGACGGTTTAAATGCCCCTTGGAAGAGACGTGCAGGTCGCAGTAGCTTAACAAGATGGTTTAAATGCCCATTGGAAGAGCGGTGGAGGTCGCAGTAGCTTAACAAGACAGTTTAAATGCCCCTTGGAAGAGACGTGCAAGTCGCAGTAGCTTAACAAGACGGTATAAATGCCCGTTGGAAGAGGCTTGCAGGTCGCAGTAGCTTACCAAGACTATTTAAATGTCCCTTGGAAGAGAAGTGCAGGTCGCAGTAGCCTAACAAGACGGTTTAAATGCCCCTTGGAAGAGCGGTGGAGGTTACAGTAGCTTAACAAGACGGTTTAAATGCCCCTTGGAAGAGAAATGCAGGTCGCAGCAGCTTAGCAAGACGGTTTAAATGCCCCTTGGAAGAGACGTGGAGGTCGCAGTAGCTTAACAAGACTGTTTAAATGTCCCTTGGAAGAGACATGCAGGTCGCAGTAGCTTAACAAAGCATTTTAAATGCCCCTTGGAAGAGACGTGCAGGTCGCAGTAGCTTAACAAGACGGTTTAAATGCCCCTTGGAAAAGTGGTGGAGGTTACAGTAGCTTAAGAAGACGGTTTAAATGCCCCTTGGAATAGGCTTGCAGGTCGCAGAAGCTTAACAAGACGGTTTGAATGCCACTTGGAAGAGACGTGCAGGTCGCAGTAGCTTACCAAGACAGTTTAAATGCCCCTTGGAAGAGACATACAGGTCGCAGTAGCATAATAAGACAGTTTAAACGCCCCTTGGAAGAGACATGCAGGTCGCAGTAGCATAATAAGACAGTTTAAATGCCCCTTGGAAGAGATGTGCAGGTCGCAGTAGCTTAATAAGATGGTTTAAATGCCCCTTGTAAGAGAGGTGGAGGTCGCAGTAGCTTAACAAGACAGTTTAAATGCCACTTGGAAGAAACATGCAGGTCGAAGCAGCTTAACAAGACTGTTTAAATGCCCCTAGGAAAAGACGTGCAGGTCGCAGAGGCTTAACAAGACGGTTTACATGCCCCTTGGAAGAGACGTGCAGGTCGCAGTAGCTTAACAAGACGGTTTAAATGCCCCGTGGAAAAGTGGTGGAGGTTACAGTAGCTTAACAAGATGGTTTAAATGCCCCTTATAAGAGACGTGCAAGATACAGTAGCTTAACAAGACGGTTTAAATGCCCCTTGGAAGAGATGCGCAGGTCGCAGTAGCTCAACAAGATGGTTTAAGTGCTCTTTGGAAGAGACATGCAGGTCGCAGCAGCTTAAAAAGACGGTTTAAATGCCCCTTGGAAGAGACGTGCAGGTCGCAGAGGCTTAACAAGATGGTTTAAATGCCCATTGGAAGAGACATGCAGGTCGCAGCAGCTTAACAAGACTGTTTAAATGCCCCTTGGAAGAGTCTTACAGGTCGCAGTAGCTTAACAAGACGGTTTAAATGTCCATTGGAAGAGACGTGCAAGTCGCAGTAGCTTAACAAGACGGTTTAAATGCCCCATGAAGGAGACGTGCAGGTCGCAGTAGCTTAACAAGACGGTTTAAATGCCCCTTGGAAGAGACGTGCAGGTCACAGTAGCTTAACAAAACGGTTTAAATGCCCCTTGGAAGAGACATGCAGGTCGCAGTAGCTTAACAAGACTGTTGAAATGCCCCTTGGAAGAGACGTGCAGGTCGCAGTAGCTTAACAAGACAGTTTAAATGCCCCTTGGAAGAGACGTGCAGGTCGCAGTAGCTTAACAAGACGGTTTAAATGCCCCTTGGAAGAGACATGCAGGTCGCAGCAGCTTAACAAAACGGTTTAAATGCCCCTTGGAAGAGACGTGGAGGTCGCAGTAGCTTAACAAGACTGTTGAAATGCCCCTTGGAAGAGACATGCAGGACGCAGTAGCTTAACAAAGCGTTTTAAATGCCCCTTGGAAGAGACGTGCAGGTTGCAGTAGCTTAACAAGACGGTTTAAATGCCCCTTGGAAAAGTGGTGGAGGTCGTAGTAGCTTAACAAGACAGTTTAAATGGCCCTTGGAAGAGACTTGCAGGTCGCAGTAGCTTAACAAGACGGTTTAAATGACACTTGGAAGAGACGTGCAGGTCGCAGTAGCTTAAGAAGACGGTGTAAATGCCCCTTGGAAGAGACGTGCAAGTCGCAGAAGCTAAACAAGACAGTTTAAATGCCCCTTGGAAGAGACGTGCAGGTCGCAGTAGCTTAACAAGATGGTTTAAATGCCCCTTGGAAGAGCGGTGGAGGTCGTAGTAGCTTAAGAAGACAGTTTAAATGCCCCTTGGAAGAGACATGCAGGTCGCAGTAGCTTAACAAGAGGGTTTAAATGCCCCTTGGAAGAGGCTTGCAGGTCGCAGTAGCTTACCAAGACGATTTAAATGCCCCTTGGAAGAGACGTGCAGGTCACAGTAGCTTAGCAAGACAGTTTAAATGTCCCTTGGAAGAGCGGTGGAGGTCGCAGTAGCTTAACGAGACAGTTTAAATGCCACTTGGAAGAGACGTGCAGGTCGCAGTAGCTTAACAAGACGGTTTAAATGCCCCTTGGAAGAGGCTTGCAGGTCGCAGTAGCTTACCAAGACGGTTTAAATGCCCCTTTGAAGACACGTGCAGGTCGCAGTAGCTTAACAAGACGGTTTAAATCCCCCTTGGAAGAGACGTGCAGGTCGCAGTAGCTTAACAAGAGTGTTTAAATGCCCCTTATAATGGGCTTGCAGGTCGCATTAGCTTAACAAGACAGTTTAAATGCCCCTTGGAAAAGTGGTGGAGGTTACAGTAGCTTAACAAGACAGTTTAAATGCCCCTTGGAAGAGACGTGCAGGTCGCAGTAGTTTAAAAAGACTGTTTAAATGCGCCTTGGAAGAGACGTGCAGGTAGCAGTAGCTTAACAAGATGGTTTAAATGCCCCTTGGAATAGACAAGCAGGTCACAGTAGCTTAACAAGATGGTTTAAATGCCCCTTGGAAGAGACGTGCAGGTCACAGTAGCTTATCAAGACAGTTTAAATGCCCCTTGAAAGAGACGTGCAGGTCGCAGTAGCTTAACAAGACAGTTTAAATGCCCCTTGGAATAGACATGCAGGTCACAGCAGCTTAACAAGACTGTTTAAATGCCCCTTGGAAGAGACATGCAGGTCGCAGCAGCTTAACAAGACTGTTTAAATGCCCCTTGGAAGAGACTTACAGGTCGCAGTAGCTTAACAAGACGGTTTAAATGTCCCTTGGAAGAGACGTGCAAGTCGCAGTAGCTTAACAAGACGGTTTAAATGCCCCATGGAGGAGACGTGCAGGTCGCAGTAGCTTAACAAGACGGTTTAAATGCCCCTTGGAAGAGACGTGCAGGTCACAGTAGCTTAACAAAACGGTTTAAATGCCCCTTGGAAGAGACATGCAGGTCGCAGTAGCTTAACAAGACTGTTGAAATGCCCCTTGGAAGAGACGTGCAGGTCGCAGTAGCTTAACAAGAAAGTTTAAATGCCCCTTGGAAGAGACGTGCAGGTCGCAGTAGCTTAACAAGACGGTTTACATGCCCCTTGGAAGAGACATGCAGGTCGCAGCAGCTTAACAAAACGGTTTAAATGCCCCTTGGAAGAGACGTGGAGGTCGCAGTAGCTTAACAAGACTGTTGAAATGCCCCTTGGAAGAGACATGCAGGTCGCAGTAGCTTAACAAAGCGTTTTAAATGCCCCTTGGAAGAGACGTGCAGGTTGCAGTAGCTTAACAAGACGGTTTAAATGCCCCTTGGAAAAGTGGTGGAGGTCGTAGTAGCTTAACAAGACAGTTTAAATGCCCCTTGGAAGAGACTTGCAGGTCGCAGTAGCTTAACAAGACGGTTTAAATGCCCCTTGGAAGAGACGTGCATGTCGCAGTAGCTTAACAAGACGGTTTAAATCCCCCTTGGAAGAGACGTGCAGGTCGCAGTAGTTAACAAGACGGTTTAAATGCCCCTTGGAAGAGACGAGCAGGTCGCAGTAGCTTAACAAGACGGTTTAAATGCCCCTTGGAAGAGACGTGCAGGTCGCAGTAGCTTAACAAGACGGTTTAAATCCCCCTTGGAAGAGACGTGCAGGTCGCAGTAGTTAACAAGAGTGTTTAAATGCCCCTTGGAATAGGCTTGCAGGCCGCATTAGCTTACCAAGATGTTTTAAATGCCCCTTGGAAAAGTGGTGGAGGTTACAGTAGCTTAACAAGACGGTTTAAATGTCCCTTGGAAGAGACGTGCAAGTCACAGTAGCTTAAAAAGACGGTTTAAATGCCCCTTGGAAGAGACGTGCAGGTCGTAGTAGCTTAACAAGTCGGTTTAAATCCCCCTTGGAAGAGACATGCAGGTCGCAGTAGCTTAACAAGACGGTTTAAATGCCCCTTGGAAGAGACGTACAAGTCGCAGTAGCTTAATAAGACTTTTTAAATGCCCCTTGGAAGAGATGTGCAAGTCGCAGTTGCTTAATAAGACGGTTTAAATGCCCCTTGGAAGAGAGGTGGAGGTCGCAGTAGATAAACAAGACAGTTTAAATGCCCCTTTGAAGAGTCGTGCAGGTCGCAGTAGCTTAACAAGATGGTTTAAATACCAATTGGAAGAGACTTGCAGGTCGCAGTAGCTTAACAAGACGGTTTAAATGCCCCTTGGAAGTGCGGAGGAGGTCGCAGTAGCTTAACAAGACTGTTTCAATGCCCCTTGGAAGAGACACGCAGGTCTCAGCAGCTTAACAAGACGGTTTAAATGCCCCTTGAAAGAGACATGCAGGTCGCAGTAGCTTAACAAAGCGTTTTAAATGCCCCTTCGAAGAGAGGTGCAGGTCACAGTAGCTTAACAAGACGGTTTAAATGCCCCTAGGAAAAGTGGAGGAGGATACAGTAGCTTAAAAAGACGGTTTAAATGCCCCTTGGAAGAGACGTGCAAGTCGCAGTAGCTTAACAAGACAGTTTAAATGCGCCTTAGAAGAGACGTGCAGGTCACAGAAGCTTAACAAGACAGTTTAAATGCCCCTTGGAAGTGCGGTGGAGGTCGCAGTAGCTTAACAAGACGGTTTAAATGCCCCTTTTAAGAAACATGCAGGTCGCAGCAGCTTAACAAGACGGTTTAAATGCCCCTTGGAAGAGCGGTGGAGGTTGCAGTAGCTTAACAAGACAGTTTAAATGCCCCTTGGAAGAGACGTGATGGTCGCAGTAGCTTAACAAGACGGTTTAAATGCCCCTTGGAACTGCGGTGGAGGTCGCAGTAGCTTAACAAGACGGTTTAAATGCCCCTTTTAAGAAACATGCAGGTCGCAGCAGCTTAACAAGACGGTTTAAATGCCCTTTGGAAGAGACGTGCAGGTCGCAGTAGCTTAACAAGACGGTTTAAATGCCCCTTGGAAAAGTGGTGGAGGTTACAGTAGATTAACAAGACGATTTAAATGCCCCTTGGAAGAGACGTGAAAGTCACAGTAGCTTAACAAGACTGTTTAAATGCCCCTTAGAAGAGACGTGCAGGTCGCAGATGCTTAACAAGACAGTTTAAATGCCCCTTGGAAGAGACGTGCAGGTCGCAGTAGCTTAACAAGATGGTTTAAATGCCCCTTGGAAGTGCGGTGGAGGTCGCTGTAGCTTAACAAGACAGTTTAAATGCCACTTGGAAGAGACATGCAGGCCGCAGCAGCTTAACAAGACCGTTTAAATGCCCCTTGGAAGAGACGTGCAGGTCGCAGTAGCTTAACAAGACGGTTTAAATGCACCTTGGAAAAGACATGAAGGTCGCAGTAGCTTAACAAGACGGTTTAAATGCCCCTTGGAAAAGTGGTGGAGGTTACAGTAGCTTAACAAGACGATTTAAATGCCCCTTGGAAGAGGCTTGCAGGTCGCAGTAGCTTACCAAGACTATTTAAATGTCCCTTGGAAGAGACGTGCAGGTCGCAGTAGCTTAATAAGACAGTTTAAATGCCCCTTGGAAGAGACGTGCAGGTCGCAGTAGCTTAACAAGACGGTATAAATGCCCGTTGGAAGAGGCTTGCAGGTCGCAGTAGCTTACCAAGACTATTTAAATGTCCCTTGGAAGAGACGTGCAGGTCGCAGTAGCTTAACAAGACGGTTTAAATGCCCCTTGGAAGAGCGGTGGAGGTTACAGTAGCTTAACAAGACGGTTTAAATGCCCCTTGGAAGAGAAATGCAGGTCGCAGCAGCTTAGCAAGACGGTTTAAATGCCCCTTGGAAGAGACGTGGAGGTCGCAGTAGCTTAACAAGACTGTTTAAATGTCCCTTGGAAGAGACATGCAGGTCGCAGTAGCTTAACAAAGCATTTTAAATGCCCCTTGGAAGAGACGTGCAGGTCGCAGTAGCTTAACAAGACGGTTTAAATGCCCCTTGGAAAAGTGGTGGAGGTTACAGTAGCTTAAGAAGACGGTTTAAATGCCCCTTGGAATAGGCTTGCAGGTCGCAGAAGCTTAACAAGACGGTTTGAATGCCACTTGGAAGAGACGTGCAGGTCGCAGTAGCTTACCAAGACAGTTTAAATGCCCCTTGGAAGAGACATACAGGTCGCAGTAGCATAAT
Organism: Phyllobates terribilis; assembly: GCF_046119375.1. Taxonomy (NCBI): domain Eukaryota; kingdom Metazoa; phylum Chordata; class Amphibia; order Anura; family Dendrobatidae; genus Phyllobates; species Phyllobates terribilis. The sequence goes on from NW_027362907.1 coordinate 2,303,189, forward strand.
AAGACAGTTTAAACGCCCCTTGGAAGAGACATGCAGGTCGCAGTAGCATAATAAGACAGTTTAAATGCCCCTTGGAAGAGATGTGCAGGTCGCAGTAGCTTAATAAGATGGTTTAAATGCCCCTTGTAAGAGAGGTGGAGGTCGCAGTAGCTTAACAAGACAGTTTAAATGCCACTTGGAAGAAACATGCAGGTCGAAGCAGCTTAACAAGACTGTTTAAATGCCCCTAGGAAAAGACGTGCAGGTCGCAGAGGCTTAACAAGACGGTTTACATGCCCCTTGGAAGAGACGTGCAGGTCGCAGTAGCTTAACAAGACGGTTTAAATGCCCCGTGGAAAAGTGGTGGAGGTTACAGTAGCTTAACAAGATGGTTTAAATGCCCCTTATAAGAGATGTGCAAGTTACAGTAGCTTAACAAGACGATTTAAATGCCCCTTGGAAGAGGCTTGCAGGTCGCAGTAGCTTACCAAGACTATTTAAATGTCCCTTGGAAGAGACGTGCAGGTCGCAGTAGCTTAATAAGACGGTTTAAATGCCCCTTGGAAGAGACGTGCAGGTCGCAGTAGCTTAACAAGATGGTTTAAATGCCCATTGGAAGAGCGGTGGAGGTCGCAGTAGCTTAACAAGACAGTTTAAATGCCCCTTGGAAGAGACGTGCAAGTCGCAGTAGCTTAACAAGACGGTATAAATGCCCGTTGGAAGAGGCTTGCAGGTCGCAGTAGCTTACCAAGACTATTTAAATGTCCCTTGGAAGAGAAGTGCAGGTCGCAGTAGCCTAACAAGACGGTTTAAATGCCCCTTGGAAGAGCGGTGGAGGTTACAGTAGCTTAACAAGACGGTTTAAATGCCCCTTGGAAGAGAAATGCAGGTCGCAGCAGCTTAGCAAGACGGTTTAAATGCCCCTTGGAAGAGACGTGGAGGTCGCAGTAGCTTAACAAGACTGTTTAAATGTCCCTTGGAAGAGACATGCAGGTCGCAGTAGCTTAACAAAGCATTTTAAATGCCCCTTGGAAGAGACGTGCAGGTCGCAGTAGCTTAACAAGACGGTTTAAATGCCCCTTGGAAAAGTGGTGGAGGTTACAGTAGCTTAAGAAGACGGTTTAAATGCCCCTTGGAATAGGCTTGCAGGTCGCAGAAGCTTAACAAGACGGTTTGAATGCCACTTGGAAGAGACGTGCAGGTCGCAGTAGCTTACCAAGACAGTTTAAATGCCCCTTGGAAGAGACATACAGGTCGCAGTAGCATAATAAGACAGTTTAAACGCCCCTTGGAAGAGACATGCAGGTCGCAGTAGCATAATAAGACAGTTTAAATGCCCCTTGGAAGAGATGTGCAGGTCGCAGTAGCTTAATAAGATGGTTTAAATGCCCCTTGTAAGAGAGGTGGAGGTCGCAGTAGCTTAACAAGACAGTTTAAATGCCACTTGGAAGAAACAAGCAGGTCGAAGCAGCTTAACAAGACTGTTTAAATGCCCCTAGGAAAAGACGTGCAGGTCGCAGAGGCTTAACAAGACGGTTTACATGCCCCTTGGAAGAGACGTGCAGGTCGCAGTAGCTTAACAAGACGGTTTAAATGCCCCGTGGAAAAGTGGTGGAGGTTACAGTAGCTTAACAAGATGGTTTAAATGCCCCTTATAAGAGATGTGCAAGTTACAGTAGCTTAACAAGACGGTTTAAATGCCCCTTGGAAGAGATGCGCAGGTCGCAGTAGCTTAACAAGATGGTTTAAGTGCTCTTTGGAAGAGACATGCAGGTCGCAGCAGCTTAAAAAGACGGTTTAAATGCCCCTTGGAAGAGACGTGCAGGTCGCAGAGGCTTAACAAGATGGTTTAAATGCCCATTGGAAGAGACATGCAGGTCGCAGCAGCTTAACAAGACTGTTTAAATGCCCCTTGGAAGAGTCTTACAGGTCGCAGTAGCTTAACAAGACGGTTTAAATGTCCATTGGAAGAGACGTGCAAGTCGCAGTAGCTTAACAAGACGGTTTAAATGCCCCATGAAGGAGACGTGCAGGTCGCAGTAGCTTAACAAGACGGTTTAAATGCCCCTTGGAAGAGACGTGCAGGTCACAGTAGCTTAACAAAACGGTTTAAATGCCCCTTGGAAGAGACATGCAGGTCGCAGTAGCTTAACAAGACTGTTGAAATGCCCCTTGGAAGAGACGTGCAGGTCGCAGTAGCTTAACAAGACAGTTTAAATGCCCCTTGGAAGAGACGTGCAGGTCGCAGTAGCTTAACAAGACGGTTTAAATGCCCCTTGGAAGAGACATGCAGGTCGCAGCAGCTTAACAAAACGGTTTAAATGCCCCTTGGAAGAGACGTGGAGGTCGCAGTAGCTTAACAAGACTGTTGAAATGCCCCTTGGAAGAGACATGCAGGACGCAGTAGCTTAACAAAGCGTTTTAAATGCCCCTTGGAAGAGACGTGCAGGTTGCAGTAGCTTAACAAGACGGTTTAAATGCCCCTTGGAAAAGTGGTGGAGGTCGTAGTAGCTTAACAAGACAGTTTAAATGCCCCTTGGAAGAGACTTGCAGGTCGCAGTAGCTTAACAAGACGGTTTAAATGACACTTGGAAGAGACGTGCAGGTCGCAGTAGCTTAAGAAGACGGTGTAAATGCCCCTTGGAAGAGACGTGCAAGTCGCAGAAGCTAAACAAGACAGTTTAAATGCCCCTTGGAAGAGACGTGCAGGTCGCAGTAGCTTAACAAGATGGTTTAAATGCCCCTTGGAAGAGCGGTGGAGGTCGTAGTAGCTTAAGAAGACAGTTTAAATGCCCCTTGGAAGAGACATGCAGGTCGCAGTAGCTTAACAAGAGGGTTTAAATGCCCCTTGGAAGAGGCTTGCAGGTCGCAGTAGCTTACCAAGACGATTTAAATGCCCCTTGGAAGAGACGTGCAGGTCACAGTAGCTTAGCAAGACAGTTTAAATGTCCCTTGGAAGAGCGGTGGAGGTCGCAGTAGCTTAACGAGACAGTTTAAATGCCACTTGGAAGAGACGTGCAGGTCGCAGTAGCTTAACAAGACGGTTTAAATGCCCCTTGGAAGAGGCTTGCAGGTCGCAGTAGCTTACCAAGACGGTTTAAATGCCCCTTTGAAGACACGTGCAGGTCGCAGTAGCTTAACAAGACGGTTTAAATCCCCCTTGGAAGAGACGTGCAGGTCGCAGTAGCTTAACAAGAGTGTTTAAATGCCCCTTATAATGGGCTTGCAGGTCGCATTAGCTTAACAAGACAGTTTAAATGCCCCTTGGAAGAGACGTGCAGGTCGCAGTAGTTTAAAAAGACTGTTTAAATGCGCTTTGGAAGAGACGGTCAGGTCGCAGTAGCTTAACAAGATGGTTTAAATGCCCCTTGGAATAGACAAACAGGTCGCAGTAGCTTAACAAGATGGTTTAAATGCCCCTTGGAAGAGACGTGCAGGTCACAGTAGCTTATCAAGACAGTTTAAATGCCCCTTGAAAGAGACGTGCAGGTCGCAGTAGCTTAACAAGACAGTTTAAATGCCCCTTGGAATAGACATGCAGGTCACAGCAGCTTAACAAGACTGTTTAAATGCCCCTTGGAAGAGACATGCAGGTCGCAGCAGCTTAACAAGACTGTTTAAATGCCCCTTGGAAGAGACTTACAGGTCACAGTAGCTTAACAAGACGGTTTAAATGTCCATTGGAAGAGACGTGCAAGTCGCAGTAGCTTAACAAGACGGTTTAAATGCCCCATGGAGGAGACGTGCAGGTCGCAGTAGCTTAACAAGACGGTTTAAATGCCCCTTGGAAGAGACGTGCAGGTCACAGTAGCTTAACAAAACGGTTTAAATGCCCCTTGGAAGAGACATGCAGGTCGCAGTAGCTTAACAAGACTGTTGAAATGCCCCTTGGAAGAGACGTGCAGGTCGCAGTAGCTTAACAAGACAGTTTAAATGCCCCTTGGAAGAGACGTGCAGGTCGCAGTAGCTTAACAAGACGGTTTAAATGCCCCTTGGAAGAGACATGCAGGTCGCAGCAGCTTAACAAAACGGTTTAAATGCCCCTTGGAAGAGACGTGGAGGTCGCAGTAGCTTAACAAGACTGTTGAAATGCCCCTTGGAAGAGACATGCAGGTCGCAGTGGCTTAACAAAGCGTTTTAAATGCCCCTTGGAAGAGACGTGCAGGTTGCAGTAGCTTAACTAGACGGTTTAAATGCCCCTTGGAAAAGTGGTGGAGGTCGTAGTAGCTTAACAAGACAGTTTAAATGCCCCTTGGAAGAGACTTGCAGGTCGCAGTAGCTTAACAAGACGGTTTAAATGACACTTGGAAGAGACGTGCAGGTCGCAGTAGCTTAAGAAGACGGTGTAAATGCCCCTTGGAAAAGACGTGCAAGTCGCAGAAGCTAAACAAGACAGTTTAAATGCCCCTTGGAAGAGACGTGCAGGTCGCAGTAGCTTAACAAGATGGTTTAAATGCCCCTTGGAAGAGCGGTGGAGGTCGTAGTAGCTTAAGAAGACAGTTTAAATGCCCCTTGGAAGAGACATGCAGGTCGCAGTAGCTTAACAAGAGGGTTTAAATGCCCCTTGGAAGAGGCTTGCAGGTCGCAGTAGCTTACCAATACTATTTAAATGCCCCTTGGAAGAGATGTGCAGGTCGCAGTAGCTTAGCAAGACAGTTTAAATGTCCCTTGGAAGAGCGGTGGAGGTCGCAGTAGCTTAACAAGACAGTTTAAATGCCACTTGGAAGAGACGTGCAGGTCGCAGTAGCTTAACAAGACGGTTTAAATGCCCCTTGTAAGAGGCTTGCAGGTCGCAGTAGCTTACCAAGACGGTTTAAATGCCCCTTGGAAGAGGCTTGCAGGTCGCAGTAGCTTACCAAGACGGTTTAAATGCCCCTTTGAAGAGACGTGCAGGTCGCTGTAGCTTAACAAGACGGTTTAAATGCCCCTTGGAAGAGACGTGCAGGTCGCAGTAGCTTAACAAGACGGTTTAAATCCCCCTTGGAAGAGACGTGCAGGTCGCAGTAGTTAACAAGACGGTTTAAATGCCCCTTGGAAGAGACGAGCAGGTCGCAGTAGCTTAACAAGACGGTTTAAATGCCCCTTGGAAGAGACGTGCAGGTCGCAGTAGCTTAACAAGACGGTTTAAATCCCCCTTGGAAGAGACGTGCAGGTCGCAGTAGTTAACAAGATGTTTTAAATGCCCCTTGGAAAAGTGGTGGAGGTTACAGTAGCTTAACAAGACGGTTTAAATGCCCCTTGGAAGAGACGTGCAAGTCACAGTAGCTTAAAAAGACGGTTTAAATGCCCCTTGGAAGAGACGTGCAGGTCGTAGTAGCTTAACAAGTCGGTTTAAATCCCCCTTGGAAGAGACATGCAGGTCGCAGTAGCTTAACAAGACGGTTTAAATCCCCCTTGGAAGAGACGTGCAGGTCGCAGTAGTTAACAAGATGTTTTAAATGCCCCTTGGAAAAGTGGTGGAGGTTACAGTAGCTTAACAAGACGGTTTAAATGCCCCTTGGAAGAGACGTGCAAGTCACAGTAGCTTAATAAGACTTTTTAAATGCCCCTTGGAAGAGATGTGCAAGTCGCAGTTGCTTAATAAGACGGTTTAAATGCCCCTTGGAAGAGAGGTGGAGGTCGCAGTAGATAAACAAGACAGTTTAAATGCCCCTTGGAAGAGTCGTGCAGGTCGCAGTAGCTTAACAAGATGGTTTAATTACCAATTGGAAGAGACTTGCAGGTCGCAGTAGCTTAACAAGACGGTTTAAATGCCCCTTGGAAAAGTGGTGGAGGTTACAGTAGCTTAACAAGACGATTTAAATGCCCCTTGGAAGAGGCTTGCAGGTCGCAGTAGCTTACCAAGACTATTTAAATGTCCCTTGGAAGAGACGTGCAGGTCGCAGTAGCTTAATAAGACAGTTTAAATGCCCCTTGGAAAAGACGTGCAGGTCGCAGTAGCTTAACAAGACGGTATAAATGCCCGTTGGAAGAGGCTTGCAGGTCGCAGTAGCTTACCAAGACTATTTAAATGTCCCTTGGAAGAGACGTGCAGGTCGCAGTAGCTTAACAAGACGGTTTAAATGCCCCTTGGAAGAGCGGTGGAGGTTACAGTAGCTTAACAAGACGGTTTAAATGCCCCTTGGAAGAGAAATGCAGGTCGCAGCAGCTTAGCAAGACGGTTTAAATGCCCCTTGGAAGAGACGTGGAGGTCGCAGTAGCTTAACAAGACTGTTTAAATGTCCCTTGGAAGAGACATGCAGGTCGCAGTAGCTTAACAAAGCATTTTAAATGCCCCTTGGAAGAGACGTGCAGGTTGCAGTAGCTTAACAAGACGGTTTAAATGCCCCTTGGAAAAGTGGTGGAGGTTACAGTAGCTTAAGAAGACGGTTTAAATGCCCCTTGGAATAGGCTTGCAGGTCGCAGAAGCTTAACAAGACGGTTTGAATGCCACTTGGAAGAGACGTGCAGGTCGCAGTAGCTTACCAAGACAGTTTAAATGCCCCTTGGAAGAGACATACAGGTCGCAGTAGCATAATAAGACAGTTTAAACGCCCCTTGGAAGAGACATGCAGGTCGCAGTAGCATAATAAGACAGTTTAAATGCCCCTTGGAAGAGATGTGCAGGTCGCAGTAGCTTAATAAGATGGTTTAAATGCCCCTTGTAAGAGAGGTGGAGGTCGCAGTAGCTTAACAAGACAGTTTAAATGCCACTTGGAAGAAACATGCAGGTCGAAGCAGCTTAACAAGACTGTTTAAATGCCCCTAGGAAAAGACGTGCAGGTCGCAGAGGCTTAACAAGACGGTTTACATGCCCCTTGGAAGAGACGTGCAGGTCGCAGTAGCTTAACAAGACGGTTTAAATGCCCCGTGGAAAAGTGGTGGAGGTTACAGTAGCTTAACAAGATGGTTTAAATGCCCCTTATAAGAGACGTGCAAGTTACAGTAGCTTAACAAGACGATTTAAATGCCCCTTGGAAGAGGCTTGCAGGTCGCAGTAGCTTACCAAGACTATTTAAATGTCCCTTGGAAGAGACGTGCAGGTCGCAGTAGCTTAATAAGACGGTTTAAATGCCCCTTGGAAGAGACGTGCAGGTCGCAGTAGCTTAACAAGATGGTTTAAATGCCCATTGGAAGAGCGGTGGAGGTCGCAGTAGCTTAACAAGACAGTTTAAATGCCCCTTGGAAGAGACGTGCAAGTCGCAGTAGCTTAACAAGACGGTATAAATGCCCGTTGGAAGAGGCTTGCAGGTCGCAGTAGCTTACCAAGACTATTTAAATGTCCCTTGGAAGAGACGTGCAGGTCGCAGTAGCCTAACAAGACGGTTTAAATGCCCCTTGGAAGAGCGGTGGAGGTTACAGTAGCTTAACAAGACGGTTTAAATGCCCCTTGGAAGAGAAATGCAGGTCGCAGCAGCTTAGCAAGACGGTTTAAATGCCCCTTGGAAGAGACGTGGAGGTCGCAGTAGCTTAACAAGACTGTTTAAATGTCCCTTGGAAGAGACATGCAGGTCGCAGTAGCTTAACAAAGCATTTTAAATGCCCCTTGGAAGAGACGTGCAGGTCGCAGTAGCTTAACAAGACGGTTTAAATGCCCCTTGGAAAAGTGGTGGAGGTTACAGTAGCTTAAGAAGACGGTTTAAATGCCCCTTGGAATAGGCTTGCAGGTCGCAGAAGCTTAACAAGACGGTTTGAATGCCACTTGGAAGAGACGTGCAGGTCGCAGTAGCTTACCAAGACAGTTTAAATGCCCCTTGGAAGAGACATACAGGTCGCAGTAGCATAATAAGACAGTTTAAACGCCCCTTGGAAGAGACATGCAGGTCGCAGTAGCATAATAAGACAGTTTAAATGCCCCTTGGAAGAGATGTGCAGGTCGCAGTAGCTTAATAAGATGGTTTAAATGCCCCTTGTAAGAGAGGTGGAGGTCGCAGTAGCTTAACAAGACAGTTTAAATGCCACTTGGAAGAAACATGCAGGTCGAAGCAGCTTAACAAGACTGTTTAAATGCCCCTAGGAAAAGACGTGCAGGTCGCAGAGGCTTAACAAGACGGTTTACATGCCCCTTGGAAGAGACGTGCAGGTCGCAGTAGCTTAACAAGACGGTTTAAATGCCCCGTGGAAAAGTGGTGGAGGTTACAGTAGCTTAACAAGATGGTTTAAATGCCCCTTATAAGAGACGTGCAAGTTACAGTAGCTTAACAAGACGGTTTAAATGCCCCTTGGAAGAGATGCGCAGGTCGCAGTAGCTTAACAAGATGGTTTAAGTGCTCTTTGGAAGAGACATGCAGGTCGCAGCAGCTTAAAAAGACGGTTTAAATGCCCCTTGGAAGAGACGTGCAGGTCGCAGAGGCTTAACAAGATGGTTTAAATGCCCATTGGAAGAGACATGCAGGTCGCAGCAGCTTAACAAGACTGTTTAAATGCCCCTTGGAAGAGTCTTACAGGTCGCAGTAGCTTAACAAGACGGTTTAAATGTCCATTGGAAGAGACGTGCAAGTCGCAGTAGCTTAACAAGACGGTTTAAATGCCCCATGGAGGAGACGTGCAGGTCGCAGTAGCTTAACAAAACGGTTTAAATGCCCCTTGGAAGAGACGTGCAGGTCACAGTAGCTTAACAAAACGGTTTAAATGCCCCTTGGAAGAGACATGCAGGTCGCAGTAGCTTAACAAGACTGTTGAAATGCCCCTTGGAAGAGACGTGCAGGTCGCAGTAGCTTAACAAGACAGTTTAAATGCCCCTTGGAAGAGACGTGCAGGTCGCAGTAGCTTAACAAGACGGTTTAAATGCCCCTTGGAAGAGACATGCAGGTCGCAGCAGCTTAACAAAACGGTTTAAATGCCCCTTGGAAGAGACGTGGAGGTCGCAGTAGCTTAACAAGACTGTTGAAATGCCCCTTGGAAGAGACATGCAGGACGCAGTAGCTTAACAAAGCGTTTTAAATGCTCCTTGGAAGAGACGTGCAGGTTGCAGTAGCTTAACAAGACGGTTTAAATGCCCCTTGGAAAAGTGGTGGAGGTCGTAGTAGCTTAACAAGACAGTTTAAATGCCCCTTGGAAGAGACTTGCAGGTCGCAGTAGCTTAACAAGACGGTTTAAATGACACTTGGAAGAGACGTGCAGGTCGCAGTAGCTTAAGAAGACGGTGTAAATGCCCCTTGGAAGAGACGTGCAAGTCGCAGAAGCTAAACAAGACAGTTTAAATGCCCCTTGGAAGAGACGTGCAGGTCGCAGTAGCTTAACAAGATGGTTTAAATGCCCCTTGGAAGAGCGGTGGAGGTCGTAGTAGCTTAAGAAGACAGTTTAAATGCCCCTTGGAAGAGACATGCAGGTCGCAGTAGCTTAACAAGAGGGTTTAAATGCCCCTTGGAAGAGGCTTGCAGGTCGCAGTAGCTTACCAAGACGATTTAAATGCCCCTTGGAAGAGACGTGCAGGTCACAGTAGCTTAGCAAGACAGTTTAAATGTCCCTTGGAAGAGCGGTGGAGGTCGCAGTAGCTTAACGAGACAGTTTAAATGCCACTTGGAAGAGACGTGCAGGTCGCAGTAGCTGAACAAGACGGTTTAAATGCCCCTTGGAAGAGGCTTGCAGGTCGCAGTAGCTTACCAAGACGGTTTAAATGCCCCTTTGAAGACACGTGCAGGTCGCAGTAGCTTAACAAGACGGTTTAAATCCCCCTTGGAAGAGACGTGCAGGTCGCAGTAGTTAACAAGATGTTTTAAATGCCCCTTGGAAAAGTGGTGGAGGTTACAGTAGCTTAACAAGACGGTTTAAATGCCCCTTGGAAGAGACGTGCAAGTCACAGTAGCTTAAAAAGACGGTTTAAATGCCCCTTGGAAGAGACGTGCAGGTCGTAGTAGCTTAACAAGTCGGTTTAAATCCCCCTTGGAAGAGACATGCAGGTCGCAGTAGCTTAACAAGACGGTTTAAATCCCCCTTGGAAGAGACGTGCAGGTCGCAGTAGTTAACAAGATGTTTTAAATGCCCCTTGGAAAAGTGGTGGAGGTTACAGTAGCTTAACAAGACGGTTTAAATGCCCCTTGGAAGAGACGTGCAAGTCACAGTAGCTTAATAAGACTTTTTAAATGCCCCTTGGAAGAGATGTGCAAGTCGCAGTTGCTTAATAAGACGGTTTAAATGCCCCTTGGAAGAGAGGTGGAGGTCGCAGTAGATAAACAAGACAGTTTAAATGCCCCTTGGAAGAGTCGTGCAGGTCGCAGTAGCTTAACAAGATGGTTTAATTACCAATTGGAAGAGACTTGCAGGTCGCAGTAGCTTAACAAGACGGTTTAAATGCCCCTTGGAAAAGTGGTGGAGGTTACAGTAGCTTAATAAGACGATTTAAATGCCCCTTGGAAGAGGCTTGCAGGTCGCAGTAGCTTACCAAGACTATTTAAATGTCCCTTGGAAGAGACGTGCAGGTCGCAGTAGCTTAATAAGACAGTTTAAATGCCCCTTGGAAGAGACGTGCAGGTCGCAGTAGCTTAACAAGACGGTATAAATGCCCGTTGGAAGAGGCTTGCAGGTCGCAGTAGCTTACCAAGACTATTTAAATGTCCCTTGGAAGAGACGTGCAGGTCGCAGTAGCTTAACAAGACGGTTTAAATGCCCCTTGGAAGAGCGGTGGAGGTTACAGTAGCTTAACAAGACGGTTTAAATGCCCCTTGGAAGAGAAATGCAGGTCGCAGCAGCTTAGCAAGACGGTTTAAATGCCCCTTGGAAGAGACGTGGAGGTCGCAGTAGCTTAACAAGACTGTTTAAATGTCCCTTGGAAGAGACATGCAGGTCGCAGTAGCTTAACAAAGCATTTTAAATGCCCCTTGGAAGAGACGTGCAGGTCGCAGTAGCTTAACAAGACGGTTTAAATGCCCCTTGGAAAAGTGGTGGAGGTTACAGTAGCTTAAGAAGACGGTTTAAATGCCCCTTGGAATAGGCTTGCAGGTCGCAGAAGCTTAACAAGACGGTTTGAATGCCACTTGGAAGAGACGTGCAGGTCGCAGTAGCTTACCAAGACAGTTTAAATGCCCCTTGGAAGAGACATACAGGTCGCAGTAGCATAATAAGACAGTTTAAACGCCCCTTGGAAGAGACATGCAGGTCGCAGTAGCATAATAAGACAGTTTAAATGCCCCTTGGAAGAGATGTGCAGGTCGCAGTAGCTTAATAAGATGGTTTAAATGCCCCTTGTAAGAGAGGTGGAGGTCGCAGTAGCTTAACAAGACAGTTTAAATGCCACTTGGAAGAAACATGCAGGTCGAAGCAGCTTAACAAGACTGTTTAAATGCCCCTAGGAAAAGACGTGCAGGTCGCAGAGGCTTAACAAGACGGTTTACATGCCCCTTGGAAGAGACGTGCAGGTCGCAGTAGCTTAACAAGACGGTTTAAATGCCCCGTGGAAAAGTGGTGGAGGTTACAGTAGCTTAACAAGATGGTTTAAATGCCCCTTATAAGAGACGTGCAAGTTACAGTAGCTTAACAAGACGATTTAAATGCCCCTTGGAAGAGGCTTGCAGGTCGCAGTAGCTTACCAAGACTATTTAAATGTCCCTTGGAAGAGACGTGCAGGTCGCAGTAGCTTAATAAGACGGTTTAAATGCCCCTTGGAAGAGACGTGCAGGTCGCAGTAGCTTAACAAGATGGTTTAAATGCCCATTGGAAGAGCGGTGGAGGTCGCAGTAGCTTAACAAGACAGTTTAAATGCCCCTTGGAAGAGACGTGCAAGTCGCAGTAGCTTAACAAGACGGTATAAATGCCCGTTGGAAGAGGCTTGCAGGTCGCAGTAGCTTACCAAGACTATTTAAATGTCCCTTGGAAGAGACGTGCAGGTCGCAGTAGCCTAACAAGACGGTTTAAATGCCCCTTGGAAGAGCGGTGGAGGTTACAGTAGCTTAACAAGACGGTTTAAATGCCCCTTGGAAGAGAAATGCAGGTCGCAGCAGCTTAGCAAGACGGTTTAAATGCCCCTTGGAAGAGACGTGGAGGTCGCAGTAGCTTAACAAGACTGTTTAAATGTCCCTTGGAAGAGACATGCAGGTCGCAGTAGCTTAACAAAGCATTTTAAATGCCCCTTGGAAGAGACGTGCAGGTCGCAGTAGCTTAACAAGACGGTTTAAATGCCCCTTGGAAAAGTGGTGGAGGTTACAGTAGCTTAAGAAGACGGTTTAAATGCCCCTTGGAATAGGCTTGCAGGTCGCAGAAGCTTAACAAGACGGTTTGAATGCCACTTGGAAGAGACGTGCAGGTCGCAGTAGCTTACCAAGACAGTTTAAATGCCCCTTGGAAGAGACATACAGGTCGCAGTAGCATAATAAGACAGTTTAAACGCCCCTTGGAAGAGACATGCAGGTCGCAGTAGCATAATAAGACAGTTTAAATGCCCCTTGGAAGAGATGTGCAGGTCGCAGTAGCTTAATAAGATGGTTTAAATGCCCCTTGTAAGAGAGGTGGAGGTCGCAGTAGCTTAACAAGACAGTTTAAATGCCACTTGGAAGAAACATGCAGGTCGAAGCAGCTTAACAAGACTGTTTAAATGCCCCTAGGAAAAGACGTGCAGGTCGCAGAGGCTTAACAAGACGGTTTACATGCCCCTTGGAAGAGACGTGCAGGTCGCAGTAGCTTAACAAGACGGTTTAAATGCCCCGTGGAAAAGTGGTGGAGGTTACAGTAGCTTAACAAGATGGTTTAAATGCCCCTTATAAGAGACGTGCAAGTTACAGTAGCTTAACAAGACGGTTTAAATGCCCCTTGGAAGAGATGCGCAGGTCGCAGTAGCTTAACAAGATGGTTTAAGTGCTCTTTGGAAGAGACATGCAGGTCGCAGCAGCTTAAAAAGACGGTTTAAATGCCCCTTGGAAGAGACGTGCAGGTCGCAGAGGCTTAACAAGATGGTTTAAATGCCCATTGGAAGAGACATGCAGGTCGCAGCAGCTTAACAAGACTGTTTAAATGCCCCTTGGAAGAGTCTTACAGGTCGCAGTAGCTTAACAAGACGGTTTAAATGTCCATTGGAAGAGACGTGCAAGTCGCAGTAGCTTAACAAGACGGTTTAAATGCCCCATGGAGGAGACGTGCAGGTCGCAGTAGCTTAACAAGACGGTTTAAATGCCCCTTGGAAGAGACGTGCAGGTCACAGTAGCTTAACAAAACGGTTTAAATGCCCCTTGGAAGAGACATGCAGGTCGCAGTAGCTTAACAAGACTGTTGAAATGCCCCTTGGAAGAGACGTGCAGGTCGCAGTAGCTTAACAAGACAGTTTAAATGCCCCTTGGAAGAGACGTGCAGGTCGCAGTAGCTTAACAAGACGGTTTAAATGCCCCTTGGAAGAGACATGCAGGTCGCAGCAGCTTAACAAAACGGTTTAAATGCCCCTTGGAAGAGACGTGGAGGTCGCAGTAGCTTAACAAGACTGTTGAAATGCCCCTTGGAAGAGACATGCAGGACGCAGTAGCTTAACAAAGCGTTTTAAATGCTCCTTGGAAGAGACGTGCAGGTTGCAGTAGCTTAACAAGACGGTTTAAATGCCCCTTGGAAAAGTGGTGGAGGTCGTAGTAGCTTAACAAGACAGTTTAAATGCCCCTTGGAAGAGACTTGCAGGTCGCAGTAGCTTAACAAGACGGTTTAAATGACACTTGGAAGAGACGTGCAGGTCGCAGTAGCTTAAGAAGACGGTGTAAATGCCCCTTGGAAGAGACGTGCAAGTCGCAGAAGCTAAACAAGACAGTTTAAATGCCCCTTGGAAGAGACGTGCAGGTCGCAGTAGCTTAACAAGATGGTTTAAATGCCCCTTGGAAGAGCGGTGGAGGTCGTAGTAGCTTAAGAAGACAGTTTAAATGCCCCTTGGAAGAGACATGCAGGTCGCAGTAGCTTAACAAGAGGGTTTAAATGCCCCTTGGAAGAGGCTTGCAGGTCGCAGTAGCTTACCAAGACGATTTAAATGCCCCTTGGAAGAGACGTGCAGGTCACAGTAGCTTAGCAAGACAGTTTAAATGTCCCTTGGAAGAGCGGTGGAGGTCGCAGTAGCTTAACGAGACAGTTTAAATGCCACTTGGAAGAGACGTGCAGGTCGCAGTAGCTGAACAAGACGGTTTAAATGCCCCTTGGAAGAGGCTTGCAGGTCGCAGTAGCTTACCAAGACGGTTTAAATGCCCCTTTGAAGACACGTGCAGGTCGCAGTAGCTTAACAAGACGGTTTAAATCCCCCTTGGAAGAGACGTGCAGGTCGCAGTAGCTTAACAAGAGTGTTTAAATGCCCCTTATAATGGGCTTGCAGGTCGCATTAGCTTAACAAGACAGTTTAAATGCCCCTTGGAAAAGTGGTGGAGGTTACAGTAGCTTAACAAGACAGTTTAAATGCCCCTTGGAAGAGACGTGCAGGTCGCAGTAGTTTAAAAAGACTGTTTAAATGCGCCTTGGAAGAGACGGTCAGGTCGCAGTAGCTTAACAAGATGGTTTAAATGCCCCTTGGAATAGACAAACAGGTCGCAGTAGCTTAACAAGATGGTTTAAATGCCCCTTGGAAGAGACGTGCAGGTCACAGTAGCTTATCAAAACAGTTTAAATGCCCCTTGAAAGAGACGTGCAGGTCGCAGTAGCTTAACAAGACAGTTTAAATGCCCCTTGGAATAGACATGCAGGTCACAGCAGCTTAACAAGACTGTTTAAATGCCCCTTGGAAGAGACATGCAGGTCGCAGCAGCTTAACAAGACTGTTTAAATGCCCCTTGGAAGAGACTTACAGGTCGCAGTAGCTTAACAAGACGGTTTAAATGTCCCTTGGAAGAGACGTGCAAGTCGCAGTAGCTTAACAAGACGGTTTAAATGCCCCATGGAGGAGACGTGCAGGTCGCAGTAGCTTAACAAGACGGTTTAAATGCCCCTTGGAAGAGACGTGCAGGTCACAGTAGCTTAACAAAATGGTTTAAATGCCCCTTGGAAGAGACATGCAGGTCGCAGTAGCTTAACAAGACTGTTGAAATGCCCCTTGGAAGAGACGTGCAGGTCGCAGTAGCTTAACAAGACAGTTTAAATGCCCCTTGGAAGAGACGTGCAGGTCGCAGTAGCTTAACAAGACGGTTTAAATGCCCCTTGGAAGAGACATGCAGGTCGCAGCAGCTTAACAAAACGGTTTAAATGCCCCTTGGAAGAGACGTGGAGGTCGCAGTAGCTTAACAAGACTGTTGAAATGCCCCTTGGAAGAGACATGCAGGTCGCAGTGGCTTAACAAAGCGTTTTAAATGCCCCTTGGAAGAGACGTGCAGGTTGCAGTAGCTTAACTAGACGGTTTAAATGCCCCTTGGAAAAGTGGTGGAGGTCGTAGTAGCTTAACAAGACAGTTTAAATGCCCCTTGGAAGAGACTTGCAGGTCGCAGTAGCTTAACAAGACGGTTTAAATGACACTTGGAAGAGACGTGCAGGTCGCAGTAGCTTAAGAAGACGGTGTAAATGCCCCTTGGAAGAGACGTGCAAGTCGCAGAAGCTAAACAAGACAGTTTAAATGCCCCTTGGAAGAGACGTGCAGGTCGCAGTAGCTTAACAAGATGGTTTAAATGCCCCTTGGAAGAGCGGTGGAGGTCGTAGTAGCTTAAGAAGACAGTTTAAATGCCCCTTGGAAGAGACATGCAGGTCGCAGTAGCTTAACAAGAGGGTTTAAATGCCCCTTGGAAGAGGCTTGCAGGTCGCAGTAGCT
This sequence comes from Phyllobates terribilis, assembly GCF_046119375.1. NCBI lineage: Eukaryota > Metazoa > Chordata > Amphibia > Anura > Dendrobatidae > Phyllobates > Phyllobates terribilis. The sequence continues at coordinate 2,318,832 of NW_027362907.1, forward strand.
TACCAATACTATTTAAATGCCCCTTGGAAGAGACGTGCAGGTCGCAGTAGCTTAGCAAGACAGTTTAAATGTCCCTTGGAAGAGCGGTGGAGGTCGCAGTAGCTTAACAAGACAGTTTAAATGCCACTTGGAAGAGACGTGCAGGTCGCAGTAGCTTAACAAGACGGTTTAAATGCCCCTTGGAAGAGGCTTGCAGGTCGCAGTAGCTTACCAAGACGGTTTAAATGCCCCTTGGAAGAGGCTTGCAGGTCGCAGTAGCTTACCAAGACGGTTTAAATGCCCCTTTGAAGAGACGTGCAGGTCGCTGTAGCTTAACAAGACGGTTTAAATGCCCCTTGGAAGAGACGTGCAGGTCGCAGTAGCTTAACAAGACGGTTTAAATCCCCCTTGGAAGAGACGTGCAGGTCGCAGTAGTTAACAAGACGGTTTAAATGCCCCTTGGAAGAGACGAGCAGGTCGCAGTAGCTTAACAAGACGGTTTAAATGCCCCTTGGAAGAGACGTGCAGGTCGCAGTAGCTTAACAAGATGGTTTAAATCCCCCTTGGAAGAGACGTGCAGGTCGCAGTAGTTAACAAGACTGTTTAAATGCCCCTTGGAATAGGCTTGTAGGCCGCATTAGCTTACCAAGATGTTTTAAATGCCCCTTGGAAAAGTGGTGGAGGTTACAGTAGCTTAACAAGACGGTTTAAATGCCCCTTGGAAGAGACGTGCAAGTCACAGTAGCTTAAAAAGACGGTTTAAATGCCCCTTGGAAGAGACGTGCAGGTCGTAGTAGCTTAACAAGTCGGTTTAAATCCCCCTTGGAAGAGACATGCAGGTCGCAGTAGCTTAACAAGACGGTTTAAATGCCCCTTGGAAGAGACGTACAAGTCGCAGTAGCTTAATAAGACTTTTTAAATGCCCCTTGGAAGAGATGTGCAAGTCGCAGTTGCTTAATAAGACGGTTTAAATGCCCCTTGGAAGAGAGGTGGAGGTCGCAGTAGATAAACAAGACAGTTTAAATGCCCCTTGGAAGAGTCGTGCAGGTCGCAGTAGCTTAACAAGATGGTTTAAATACCAATTGGAAGAGACTTGCAGGTCGCAGTAGCTTAACAAGACAGTTTAAATGCCCCTTGGAAGTGCGGAGGAGGTCGCAGTAGCTTAACAAGACTGTTTCAATGCCCCTTGGAAGAGACACGCAGGTCGCAGCAGCTTAACAAGACGGTTTAAATGCCCCTTGGAAGAGACATGCAGGTCGCAGTAGCTTAACAAAGCGTTTTAAATGCCCCTTCGAAGAGACTTGCAGGTCACAGTAGCTTAACAAGACGGTTTAAATGCCCCTAGGAAAAGTGGAGGAGGATACAGTAGCTTAAAAAGACGGTTTAAATGCCCCTTGGAAGAGACGTGCAAGTCGCAGTAGCTTAACAAGACAGTTTAAATGCGCCTTAGAAGAGACGTGCAGGTCACAGAAGCTTAACAAGACAGTTTAAATGCCCCTTGGAAGTGCGGTGGAGGTCGCAGTAGCTTAACAAGACGGTTTAAATGCCCCTTTTAAGAAACATGCAGGTCGCAGCAGCTTAACAAGACGGTTTAAATGCCCCTTGGAAGAGCGGTGGAGGTTGCATTAGCTTAACAAGACAGTTTAAATGCCCCTTGGAAGAGACGTGATGGTCGCAGTAGCTTAACAAGACGGTTTAAATGCCCCTTGGAAGTGGGGTGGAGGTCGCAGTAGCTTAACAAGACGGTTTAAATACCCCTTTTAAGAAACATGCAGGTCGCAGCAGCTTAACAAGACGGTTTAAATGCCCTTTGGAAGAGACGTGCAGGTCGCAGTAGCTTAACAAGACGGTTTAAATGCCCCTTGGAAAAGTGGTGGAGGTTACAGTAGATTAACAAGACGATTTAAATGCCCCTTGGAAGAGACGTGAAAGTCGCAGTAGCTTAACAAGACTGTTTAAATGCCCCTTAGAAGAGACGTGCAGGTCGCAGATGCTTAACAAGACAGTTTAAATGCCCCTTGGAAGAGACGTGCAGGTCGCAGTAGCTTAACAAGATGGTTTAAATGCCCCTTGGAAGTGCGGTGGAGGTCGCTGTAGCTTAACAAGACAGTTTAAATGCCCCTTGGAAGAGACATGCAGGCCGCAGCAGCTTAACAAGACCGTTTAAATGCCCCTTGGAAGAGACGTGCAGGTCGCAGTAGCTTAACAAGACGGTTTAAATGCACCTTGGAAAAGACATGCAGGTCGCAGTAGCTTAACAAAGCGTTTTAAATGCCCCTTGGAAGAGACGTGCAGGTCGCAGTAGTTTAACAAGACGGTTTAAATGCCCCTTGGAAAAGTGGTGGAGGTTACAGTAGCTTAACAAGACGATTTAAATGCCCCTTGGAAGAAGCTTGCAGGTCGCAATAGCTTACCAAGACTATTTAAATGTCACTTGGAAGAGACGTGCAGGTCGCAGTAGCTTAATAAGACAGTTTAAATGCCCCTTGGAAGAGACATGCAGGTCGCAGTAGCTTAACAAGATGGTTTAAATTCCCATTGGAAGAGCGGTGGAGGTCGCAGTAGCTTAACAAGACAGTTTAAATGCCCCTTGGAAGAGACGTGCAGGTCGCAGTAGCTTAACAAGACGGTATAAATGCCCGTTGGAAGAGGCTTGCAGGTCGCAGTAGCTTACCAAGACTATTTAAATGTCCCTTGGAAGAGACGTGCAGGTCGCAGTAGCTTAACAAGACGGTTTAAATGCCCCTTGGAAGAGCGGTGGAGGTTACAGTAGCTTAACAAGACGGTTTAAATGCCCCTTGGAAGAGAAATGCAGGTCGCAGCAGCTTAGCAAGACGGTTTAAATGCCCCTTGGAAGAGACGTGGAGGTCGCAGTAGCTTAACAAGACTGTTTAAATGTCCCTTGGAAGAGACATGCAGGTCGCAGTAGCTTAACAAAGCATTTTAAATGCCCCTTGGAAGAGACGTGCAGGTCGCAGTAGCTTAACAAGACGGTTTAAATGCCCCTTGGAAAAGTGGTGGAGGTTACAGTAGCTTAAGAAGACGGTTTAAATGCCCCTTGGAATAGGCTTGCAGGTCGCAGAAGCTTAACAAGACGGTTGGAATGCCACTTGGAAGAGACGTGCAGGTCGCAGTAGCTTACCAAGACAGTTTAAATGCCCCTTGGAAGAGACATACAGGTCGCAGTAGCATAATAAGACAGTTTAAACGCCCCTTGGAAGAGACATGCAGGTCGCAGTAGCATAATAAGACAGTTTAAATGCCCCTTGGAAGAGATGTGCAGGTCGCAGTAGCTTAATAAGATGGTTTAAATGCCCCTTGTAAGAGAGGTGGAGGTCGCAGTAGCTTAACAAGACAGTTTAAATGCCACTTGGAAGAAACATGCAGGTCGAAGCAGCTTAACAAGACTGTTTAAATGCCCCTAGGAAAAGACGTGCAGGTCGCAGAGGCTTAACAAGACGGTTTACATGCCCCTTGGAAGAGACGTGCAGGTCGCAGTAGCTTAACAAGACGGTTTAAATGCCCCGTGGAAAAGTGGTGGAGGTTACAGTAGCTTAACAAGATGGTTTAAATGCCCCTTATAAGAGACGTGCAAGTTACAGTAGCTTAACAAGACGATTTAAATGCCCCTTGGAAGAGATGCGCAGGTCGCAGTAGCTTAACAAGATGGTTTAAGTGCTCTTTGGAAGAGACATGCAGGTCGCAGCAGCTTAAAAAGACGGTTTAAATGCCCCTTGGAAGAGACGTGCAGGTCGCAGAGGCTTAACAAGATGGTTTAAATGCCCATTGGAAGAGACATGCAGGTCGCAGCAGCTTAACAAGACTGTTTAAATGCCCCTTGGAAGAGTCTTACAAGTCGCAGTAGCTTAACAAGACGGTTTAAATGTCCATTGGAAGAGACGTGCAAGTCGCAGTAGCTTAACAAGACGGTTTAAATGCCCCATGGAGGAGACGTGCAGGTCGCAGTAGCTTAACAAGACGGTTTAAATGCCCCTTGGAAGAGACGTGCAGGTCACAGTAGCTTAGCAAAACGGTTTAAATGCCCCTTGGAAGAGACATGCAGGTCGCAGTAGCTTAACAAGACTGTTGAAATGCCCCTTGGAAGAGACGTGCAGGTCGCAGTAGCTTAACAAGACAGTTTAAATGCCCCTTGGAAGAGACGTGCAGGTCGCAGTAGCTTAACAAGACGGTTTAAATGCCCCTTGGAAGAGACATGCAGGTTGCAGCAGCTTAACAAAACGGTTTAAATGCCCCTTGGAAGAGACGTGGAGGTCGCAGTAGCTTAACAAGACTGTTGAAATGCCCCTTGGAAGAGACATGCAGGACGCAGTAGCTTAACAAAGCGTTTTAAATGCCCCTTGGAAGAGACGTGCAGGTTGCAGTAGCTTAACAAGACGGTTTAAATGCCCCTTGGAAAAGTGGTAGAGGTCGTAGTAGCTTAACAAGACAGTTTAAATGCCCCTTGGAAGAGACGTGCAGGTCGCAGTAGCTTAAGAAGACGGTGTAAATGCCCCTTGGAAGAGACGTGCAAGTCGCAGAAGCTAAACAAGACAGTTTAAATGCCCCTTGGAAGAGACGTGCAGGTCGCAGTAGCTTAACAAGATGGTTTAAATGCCCCTTGGAAGAGCGGTAGAGGTCGCAGTAGCTTAAGAAGACAGTTTAAATGCCCCTTGGAAGAGACATGCAGGTCGCAGTAGCTTAACAAGAGGGTTTAAATGCCCCTTGGAAGAGGCTTGCAGGTCGCAGTAGCTTACCAAGACGATTTAAATGCCCCTTGGAAGAGACGTGCAGGTCACAGTAGCTTAGCAAGACAGTTTAAATGTCCCTTGGAAGAGCGGTGGAGGTCGCAGTAGCTTAACAAGACAGTTTAAATGCCACTTGGAAGAGACGTGCAGGTCGCAGTAGCTTAACAAGACGGTTTAAATGCCCCTTGGAAGAGGCTTGCAGGTCGCAGTAGCTTACCAAGACGGTTTAAATGCCCCTTTGAAGACACGTGCAGGTCGCAGTAGCTTAACAAGACGGTTTAAATCCCCCTTGGAAGAGACGTGCAGGTCGCAGTAGCTTAACAAGAGGGTTTAAATGCCCCTTATAATGGGCTTGCAGGTCGCATTAGCTTAACAAGACAGTTTAAATGCCCCTTGGAAAAGTGGTGGAGGTTACAGTAGCTTAACAAGACAGTTTAAATGCCCCTTGGAAGAGACGTGCAGGTCGCAGTAGTTTAAAAAGACTGTTTAAATGCGCCTTGGAAGAGACGGTCAGGTCGCAGTAGCTTAACAAGATGGTTTAAATGCCCCTTGGAATAGACAAACAGGTCGCAGTAGCTTAACAAGATGGTTTAAATGCCCCTTGGAAGAGACGTGCAGGTCACAGTAGCTTATCAAGACAGTTTAAATGCCCCTTGAAAGAGACGTGCAGGTCGCAGTAGCTTAACAATACAGTTTAAATGCCCCTTGGAATAGACATGCAGGTCACAGCAGCTTAACAAGACTGTTTAAATGCCCCTTGGAAGAGACATGCAGGTCGCAGCAGCTTAACAAGACTGTTTAAATGCCCCTTGGAAGAGACTTACAGGTCGCAGTAGCTTAACAAGACGGTTTAAATGTCCCTTGGAAGAGACGTGCAAGTCGCAGTAGCTTAACAAGACGGTTTAAATGCCCCATGGAGGAGACGTGCAGGTCGCAGTAGCTTAACAAGACGGTTTAAATGCCCCTTGGAAGAGACGTGCAGGTCACAGTAGCTTAACAAAACGGTTTAAATGCCCCTTGGAAGAGACATGCAGGTCGCAGTAGCTTAACAAGACTGTTGAAATGCCCCTTGGAAGAGACGTGCAGGTCGCAGTAGCTTAACAAGACAGTTTAAATGCCCCTTGGAAGAGACGTGCAGGTCGCAGTAGCTTAACAAGACGGTTTAAATGCCCCTTGGAAGAGACATGCAGGTCGCAGCAGCTTAACAAAACAGTTTAAATGCCCATTGGAAGAGACGTGGAGGTCGCAGTAGCTTAACAAGACTGTTGAAATGCCCTTTGGAAGAGACATGCAGGTCGCAGTGGCTTAACAAAGCGTTTTATATGCCCCTTGGAAGAGACGTGCAGGTTGCAGTAGCTTAACTAGACGGTTTAAATGCCCCTTGGAAAAGTGGTGGAGGTCGTAGTAGCTTAACAAGACAGTTTAAATGCCCCTTGGAAGAGACTTGCAGGTCGCAGTAGCTTAACAAGACGGTTTAAATGACACTTGGAAGAGACGTGCAGGTCGCAGTAGCTTAAGAAGACGGTGTAAATGCCCCTTGGAAGAGACGTGCAAGTCGCAGAAGCTAAACAAGACAGTTTAAATGCCCCTTGGAAGAGACGTGCAGGTCGCAGTAGCTTAACAAGATGGTTTAAATGCCCCTTGGAAGAGCGGTGGAGGTCGTAGTAGCTTAAGAAGACAGTTTAAATGCCCCTTGGAAGAGACATGCAGGTCGCAGTAGCTTAACAAGAGGGTTTAAATGCCCCTTGGAAGAGGCTTGCAGGTCGCAGTAGCTTACCAATACTATTTAAATGCCCCTTGGAAGAGACGTGCAGGTCGCAGTAGCTTAGCAAGACAGTTTAAATGTCCCTTGGAAGAGCGGTGGAGGTCGCAGTAGCTTAACAAGACAGTTTAAATGCCACTTGGAAGAGACGTGCAGGTCGCAGTAGCTTAACAAGACGGTTTAAATGCCCCTTGGAAGAGGCTTGCAGGTCGCAGTAGCTTACCAAGACGGTTTAAATGCCCCTTGGAAGAGGCTTGCAGGTCGCAGTAGCTTACCAAGACGGTTTAAATGCCCCTTTGAAGAGACGTGCAGGTCGCTGTAGCTTAACAAGACGGTTTAAATGCCCCTTGGAAGAGACGTGCAGGTCGCAGTAGCTTAACAAGACGGTTTAAATCCCCCTTGGAAGAGACGTGCAGGTCGCAGTAGTTAACAAGACGGTTTAAATGCCCCTTGGAAGAGACGAGCAGGTCGCAGTAGCTTAACAAGACGGTTTAAATGCCCCTTGGAAGAGACGTGCAGGTCGCAGTAGCTTAACAAGATGGTTTAAATCCCCCTTGGAAGAGACGTGCAGGTCGCAGTAGTTAACAAGACTGTTTAAATGCCCCTTGTAATAGGCTTGCAGGCCGCATTAGCTTACCAAGATGTTTTAAATGCCCCTTGGAAAAGTGGTGGAGGTTACAGTAGCTTAACAAGACGGTTTAAATGCCCCTTGGAAGAGACGTGCAAGTCACAGTAGCTTAAAAAGACGGTTTAAATGCCCCTTGGAACAGACGTGCAGGTCGTAGTTGCTTAACAAGTCGGTTTAAATCCCCCTTGGAAGAGACATGCAGGTCGCAGTAGCTTAACAAGACGGTTTAAATGCCCCTTGGAAGAGACGTACAAGTCGCAGTAGCTTAATAAGACTTTTTAAATGCCCCTTGGAAGAGATGTGCAAGTCGCAGTTGCTTAATAAGACGGTTTAAATGCCCCTTGGAAGAGAGGTGGAGGTCGCAGTAGATAAACAAGACAGTTTAAATGCCCCTTGGAAGAGTCGTGCAGGTCGCAGTAGCTTAACAAGACAGTTTAAATGCCCCTTGGAAGTGCGGAGGAGGTCGCAGTAGCTTAACAAGACTGTTTCAATGCCCCTTGGAAGAGACACGCAGGTCGCAGCAGCTTAACAAGACGGTTTAAATGCCCCTTGGAAGAGACATGCAGGTCGCAGTAGCTTAACAAAGCGTTTTAAATGCCCCTTCGAAGAGACTTGCAGGTCACAGTAGCTTAACAAGACGGTTTAAATGCCCCTAGGAAAAGTGGAGGAGGATACAGTAGCTTAAAAAGACGGTTTAAATGCCCCTTGGAAGAGACGTGCAAGTCGCAGTAGCTTAACAAGACAGTTTAAATGCGCCTTAGAAGAGACGTGCCGGTCACAGAAGCTTAACAAGACAGTTTAAATGCCCCTTGGAAGTGCGGTGGAGGTCGCAGTAGCTTAACAAGACGGTTTAAATGCCCCTTTTAAGAAACATGCAGGTCGCAGCAGCTTAACAAGACGGTTTAAATGCCCCTTGGAAGAGCGGTGGAGGTTGCAGTTGCTTAACAAGACAGTTTAAATGCCCCTTGGAAGAGACGTGATGGTCGCAGTAGCTTAACAAGACGGTTTAAATGCCCCTTGGAAGTGCGGTGGAGGTCGCAGTAGCTTAACAAGACGGTTTAAATACCCCTTTTAAGAAACATGCAGGTCGCAGCAGCTTAACAAGACGGTTTAAATGCCCTTTGGAAGAGACGTGCAGGTCGCAGTAGCTTAACAAGACGGTTTAAATGCCCCTTGGAAAAGTGGTGGAGGTTACAGTAGATTAACAAGACGATTTAAATGCCCCTTGGAAGAGACGTGAAAGTCGCAGTAGCTTAACAAGACTGTTTAAATGCCCCTTAGAAGAGACGTGCAGGTCGCAGATGCTTAACAAGACAGTTTAAATGCCCCTTGGAAGAGACGTGCAGGTCGCAGTAGCTTAACAAGATGGTTTAAATGCCCCTTGGAAGTGCGGTGGAGGTCGCTGTAGCTTAACAAGACAGTTTAAATGCCCCTTGGAAGAGACATGCAGGCCGCAGCAGCTTAACAAGACCGTTTAAATGCCCCTTGGAAGAGACGTGCAGGTCGCAGTAGCTTAACAAGACGGTTTAAATGCACCTTGGAAAAGACATGCAGGTCGCAGTAGCTTAACAAAGCGTTTTAAATGCCCCTTGGAAGAGACGTGCAGGTCGCAGTAGTTTAACAAGACGGTTTAAATGCCCCTTGGAAAAGTGGTGGAGGTTACAGTAGCTTAACAAGACGATTTAAATGCCCCTTGGAAGAAGCTTGCAGGTCGCAATAGCTTACCAAGACTATTTAAATGTCCCTTGGAAGAGACGTGCAGGTCGCAGTAGCTTAACAAGACGGTTTAAATGCCCCTTGGAAGAGCGGTGGAGGTTACAGTAGCTTAACAAGACGGTTTAAATGCCCCTTGGAAGAGAAATGCACTTCGCAGCAGCTTAGCAAGACGGTTTAAATGCCCCTTGGAAGAGACGTGGAGGTCGCAGTAGCTTAACAAGACTGTTTAAATGTCCCTTGGAAGAGACATGCAGGTCGCAGTAGCTTAACAAAGCATTTTAAATGCCCCTTGGAAGAGACGTGCAGGTTGCAGTAGCTTAACAAGACGGTTTAAATGCCCCTTGGAAAAGTGGTGGAGGTTACAGTAGCTTAAGAAGACGGTTTAAATACCCCTTGGAATAGGCTTGCAGGTCGCAGAAGCTTAACAAGACGGTTTGAATGCCACTTGGAAGAGACGTGCAGGTCGCAGTAGCTTACCAAGACAGTTTAAATGCCCCTTGGAAGAGACATGCAGGTCGCAGTAGCATAATAAGACAATTTAAACGCCCCTTGGAAGAGACATGCAGGTCGCAGAAGCATAATAAGACAGTTTAAATGCCCCTTGGAAGAGATGTGCAGGTCGCAGTAGCTTAATAAGATGGTTTAAATGCCCCTTGTAAGAGAGGTGGAGGTCGCAGTAGCTTAACAAGACAGTTTAAATGCCACTTGGAAGAAACATGCAGGTCGAAGCAGCTTAACAAGACTGTTTAAATGCCCCTAGGAAAAGACGTGCAGGTCGCAGAGGCTTAACAAGACGGTTTACATGCCCCTTGGAAGAGACGTGCAGGTCGCAGTAGCTTAACAAGACGGTTTAAATGCCCCGTGGAAAAGTGGTGGAGGTTACAGTAGCTTAACAAGATGGTTTAAATGCCCCTTATAAGAGACGTGCAAGTTACAGTAGCTTAACAAGACGGTTTAAATGCCCCTTGGAAGAGATGAGCAGGTCGCAGTAGCTTAACAAGATGATTTAAGTGCTCTTTGGAAGAGACATGCAGGTCGCAGCAGCTTAAAAAGACGGTTTAAATGCCCCTTGGAAGAGACGTGCAGGTCGCAGGGGCTTAAAAGGATGGTTTAAATGCCCATTGGAAGAGCGGTGCATGTCGCAGTAGCTTAACAAGATGGTTTAAATGCCCCTTGGAAGAGCGGTGGAGGTCGCAGTAGCTTAACAAGACAGTTTAAATGCCCCTTGGAAGAGACATGGAGGTCGCAATAGCTTAACAATATTGTTTAAATGCCCCTTGGAAGAGACGTGGAGGTCGCAGTAGCTTAGCAAGATGGTTTAAATGCCCCTTGAAAGAGGCTTGCAGGTCGCAGTAGCTTACCAAGACAGTTTAAATGCCCCTTGGAAGAGACGTGCAGGTCGCAGTAGCTTAACAATATTGTTTAAATGCCCCTTGGAAGAGACGTGGAGGTCGCAGTAGCTTAGCAAGATGGTTTAAATGCCCCTTGGAAGAGACATGCAGTTCGCAGCAGCTTAAAAAGATGGTTTAAATGCCCCTTGGAAGAGACGTGCAGGCCGCAGTGGCTTAACAAGACGGTTTAAATGCCCCCTGGAAGAGACATGCAGGTCGCAGTAGCTTAACAAGATGGTTTAAATGCCCCTTGTAAAAGTGGTCGTGGTTACAGTAGCTTAAAAGACAGTTTAAATGCCCCTTGGAAGAGACGAGCAGGTCACAGTAGCTTAGCAAGATGGTTTGAATGGCCCTTGGAAGAGACGTGCAGGTCGCAGTAGCTTAACATGACGGTTTAAATCCCCCTTGGAAGAGACGTGCAGGTCGCAGTAGCTTAACAAGACGGTTTAAATGCCCCTTGGAAGAGCGGTGGAGGTCGCAGTAGCTTAACAACACAGTTTCAATGCCCCTTGAAAGAGACGTGCAGGTCGCGGTAGCTTAACAAGACGGTTTAAATGCCCCTTGGAAGTGCGGTGGAGGTCGCAGTAGCTTAACAAGACGGTTTAAATGCCCCTTGGAAGAGACATGCAGGTCGCAGCAGCTTAACAAGATGGTTTAAATCCCCTTGGAAGAGACGTGCAGGTAGCAGTGGCTTAACAAGACGGTTTAAAGGCCCCTTGGAAGAGACGCGCAGGTCGCAGTAGATTAACAAGACGGTTTAAATGCCCCTTGGAAGAGACGTGCAGTTCGCAGTAGCTTAACAAGACAGTTTAAATGCCCTTTGGAAAAGTGGTGGAGGTTACAGTAGCTTAACAAGAAAGTTTAAATGCTCCCTTGGAAGAGACATGCAAGTCGCAGTAGCTTAAAAAGACGGTTTAAATGCGCCTTGGAAGAGACGTGCAGGTCGCAGTAGCTTAACAAGACGGTTTAAATGCCCCTTGGAATAGACGAGCAGGTCGCAGTAGCTTAACAAGATGGTTTAAATGCCCCTTGGAAGAGACGTGCAGGTCGCAGCAGCTTAACAAGAGGGTTTAAATGCCCCTTGGAATAGGCTTGCAGGTCGCAGAAGCTTAACAAGACGGTTTGAATACCACTTGGAAGAGACGTGCAGGTCGCAGTAGCTTACCAAGACAGTTTAAATGCCCCTTGGAAGAGACGTGCAGGTCGCAGTAGCATAATAAGACAGTTTAAACGCCCCTTGGTAGAGACATGCAGGTCGCAGTAGCATAATAAGACAGTTTAAATGCCCCTTGGAAGAGATGTGCAGGTCGCAGTAGCTTAATAAGATGGTTTAAATGCCCCTTGTAAGAGAGGTGGAGGTCGCAGTAGCTTAACAGGACAGTGTAAATGCCCCTTGGAAGAGACGTGCAGGTCGCAGTAGCTTAAAAAGACGGTTTAAATGCCACTTGGAAGAGACGTGCAGGTCGCAGTAGCTTAACAAGACGGTTTAAATGCCCCTTGGAAGAGACGTGGAGGTCGCAGTAGCTTAACAAGACTGTTTAAATGTCCCTTGGAAGAGACATGCAGGTGGCAGTAGCTTAACAAAGCATTTTAAATGCCCCTTGGAAGAGACGTGCAGGTTGCAGTAGCTTAACAAGACGGTTTAAATGCCCCTTGGAAAAGTGGTGGAGGTTACAGTAGCTTAAGAAGACGGTTTAAATACCCCTTGGAATAGGCTTGCAGGTCGCAGAAGCTTAACAAGACGGTTTGAATGCCACTTGGAAGAGACGTGCAGGTCGCAGTAGCTTACCAAGACAGTTTAAATGCCCCTTGGAAGAGACATGCAGGTCGCAGTAGCATAATAAGACAGTTTAAACGCCCCTTGGAAGAGACATGCAGGTCGCAGAAGCATAATAAGACAGTTTAAATGCCCCTTGGAAGAGATGTGCAGGTCGCAGTAGCTTAATAAGATGGTTTAAATGCCCCTTGTAAGAGAGGTGGAGGTCGCAGTAGCTTAACAAGACAGTTTAAATGCCACTTGGAAGAAACATGCAGGTCGAAGCAGCTTAACAAGACTGTTTAAATGCCCCTAGGAAAAGACGTGCAGGTCGCAGAGGCTTAACAAGACGGTTTACATGCCCCTTGGAAGAGACGTGCAGGTCGCAGTAGCTTAACAAGACGGTTTAAATGCCCCGTGGAAAAGTGGTGGAGGTTACAGTAGCTTAACAAGATGGTTTAAATGCCCCTTATAAGAGACGTGCAAGTTACAGTAGCTTAACAAGACGGTTTAAATGCCCCTTGGAAGAGATGCGCAGGTCGCAGTAGCTTAACAAGATGGTTTAAGTGCTCTTTGGAAGAGACATGCAGGTCGCAGCAGCTTAAAAAGACGGTTTAAATGACCCTTGGAAGAGACGTGCAGGTCGCAGGGGCTTAACAGGATGGTTTAAATGCCCATTGGAAGAGCGGTGCATGTCGCAGTAGCTTAACAAGATGGTTTAAATGCCCCTTGGAAGAGCGGTGGAGGTCGCAGTAGCTTAACAAGACAGTTTAAATGCCCCTTGGAAGAGACATGGAGGTCGCAATAGCTTAACAATATTGTTTAAATGCCCCTTGGAAGAGACGTGGAGGTCGCAGTAGCTTAGCAAGATGGTTTAAATGCCCCTTGAAAGAGGCTTGCAGGTCGCAGTAGCTTACCAAGACAGTTTAAATGCCCCTTGGAAGAGACGTGCAGGTCGCAGTAGCTTAACAATATTGTTTAAATGCCCCTTGGAAGAGACGTGGAGGTCGCAGTAGCTTAGCAAGATGGTTTAAATGCCCCTTGGAAGAGACATGCAGTTCGCAGCAGCTTAAAAAGATGGTTTAAATGCCCCTTGGAAGAGACGTGCAGGCCGCAGTGGCTTAACAAGACGGTTTAAATGCCCCCTGGAAGAGACATGCAGGTCGCAGTAGCTTAACAAGATGGTTTAAATGCCCCTTGTAAAAGTGGTCGTGGTTACAGTAGCTTAAAAGACAGTTTAAATGCCCCTTGGAAGAGACGAGCAGGTCACAGTAGCTTAGCAAGATGGTTTAAATGGCCCTTGGAAGAGACGTGCAGGTCGCAGTAGCTTAACATGACGGTTTAAATCCCCCTTGGAAGAGACGTGCAGGTCGCAGTAGCTTAACAAGACGGTTTAAATGCCCCTTGGAAGAGCGGTGGAGGTCGCAGTAGCTTAACAACACAGTTTCAATGCCCCTTGAAAGAGACGTGCAGGTCGCGGTAGCTTAACAAGACGGTTTAAATGCCCCTTGGAAGTGCGGTGGAGGTCGCAGTAGCTTAACAAGACGGTTTAAATGCCCCTTGGAAGAGACATGCAGGTCGCAGCAGCTTAAAAAGATGGTTTAAATGCCCCTTGGAAGAGACATGCAGGTCGCAGTAGCTTAACAAGACAGTTTAAATGCCCTTTGGAAAAGTGGTGGAGGTTACAGTAGCTTAACAAGAAAGTTTAAATGCTCCCTTGGAAGAGACATGCAAGTCGCAGTAGCTTAAAAAGACGGTTTAAATGCGCCTTGGAAGAGACGTGCAGGTCGCAGTAGCTTAACAAGACGGTTTAAATGCCCCTTGGAATAGACGAGCAGGTCGCAGTAGCTTAACAAGATGGTTTAAATGCCCCTTGGAAGAGACGTGCAGGTCGCAGCAGCTTAACAAGAGGGTTTAAATGCCCCTTGGAATAGGCTTGCAGGTCGCAGAAGCTTAACAAGACGGTTTGAATACCACTTGGAAGAGACGTGCAGGTCGCAGTAGCTTACCAAGACAGTTTAAATGCCCCTTGGAAGAGACGTGCAGGTCGCAGTAGCATAATAAGACAGTTTAAACGCCCCTTGGTAGAGACATGCAGGTCGCAGTAGCATAATAAGACAGTTTAAATGCCCCTTGGAAGAGATGTGCAGGTCGCAGTAGCTTAATAAGATGGTTTAAATGCCCCTTGTAAGAGAGGTGGAGGTCGCAGTAGCTTAACAGGACAGTGTAAATGCCCCTTGGAAGAGACGTGCAGGTCGCAGTAGCTTAAAAAGACGGTTTAAATGCCACTTGGAAGAGACGTGCAGGTCGCAGTAGCTTAACAAGACGGTTTAAATGCCCCTTGGAAGAGCGGTGGAGGTCGCAGTAGCTTAACAAGACAGTTTACATGCCCCTTGAAAGTTACGTGCAGGTCGCAGTAGCTTAACAAGACGGTTCAAATGCCTATTGGAAGAGTGTTGGAGGTCGCAGGAGCTTAACAAGAGAGTTTAAATGCCCCTTGGATGAGAAATGCTGGTCGCAGTAGCTTAATAAGACGGTTTAAATACCCCTTGGAAGAGAGGTGGAGGTCGCAGTGGCTTAGCAAGACAGTTTAAATGCCCCTTGGAAGAGACGTGCAGGTCGCAGTAGCTTAACAAGACGGTTTAAATGCCCCTTGGAAGAGACGTGCAGGTCGCAGTAGCTAAACAAGACGGTTTAAATGCCCCTTGGAAGTGCGGTGGAGGTCGCAGTAGCTTAACAAGATGGTTTAAATGCCCCTAGGAAGAGACATGCAGGTCACAGCAGCTTAACAAGACGGTTTAAATGCCCCTTGGAAGAGACGTGGAGGTCGCAGTAGCTTAACAAGACGGTTTAAATGCCCCTTGGAAGAGACATGCAGGTCGCAGTAGCTTAACAAAGCGTTTTAAAAGCCCCTTGGTAGTGCGGTGGAGGTCGCAGTAGCTTAAAAAGACGGTTTAAATGCCCCTTGGAAAAGTGGTGGAGGTTACAGTAGCTTAAGAAGATGGTTTAAATGCCCCTTGGAAGAGACGTGCAAGTCGCAGTAGCTTAACAAGAATGTTTAAATGCCCCTTAGAAGAGACGTGCAGGTTGCAGAAGCTAAACAAGACAGTTTAAATGCCCCTTGGAAGAGACATGCAGGTCGCAGTAGCTTAACAAGATGGTTTAAATGCCCCTTGGAAGAGCGGTGGAGGTCGCAGTAGCTTAAGAAGACAGTTTAAATGCCCCTTGGAAGAGACATGCAGGTCACAGTAGCTTAACAAGAGGGTTTAAATGCCCATTGGAAGAGGCTTGCAGGTCGCAGTAGCTTACCAAGACGATTTAAATGCCCCTTGGAAGAGACGTGCAGGTCGCAGTAGCTTAACAAGACAGTTTAAATGCCCCTTGAAAGAGCGGTGGGATCGCAGTAGCTTAACAAGACAGTTTAAATGCCACTTGGAAGAAACATGCATGTCGAAGCAGCTTAACAAGACGGTTTAAATGCCCCTTGGAAGATACATGCAGGTCGCAGTAGCTTAACAAGACGGTTTAAATGCACCTTGGAAGAGACGTGCAGGTCGCACTAGCTTAACAAGACAGTTTAAATGCCACTTGGAAGAAACATGCATGTCGAAGCAGCTTAACAAGACTGTTTAAATGCCCCTAGGAAAAGACGTGCAGGTCGCAGGAGCTTAAAAAGAAGGTTTAAATGCGCCTTGGAATAGACATGCAGGTCGCAGTAGCTTAACAAGACAGTTTAAATGCCCCTTGGAAGTGCGGTGGAGGTCGCAGTAGCTTAACAAGATGGTTTAAATGCCCCTTGGAAGAGACATGCAGGTCACAGCAGCTTAACAAGACGGTTTAAATGCCCCTTGGAAGAGACGTGGAGGTCGCAGTAGCTTAACAAGACGGTTTAAATGCCCCTTGGAAGAGACATGCAGGTCGCAGTAGCTTAACAAAGCGTTTTCAAAGCCCCTTGGTAGTGCGGTGGAGGTCGCAGTAGCTTAACAAGACGGTTTAAATGCCCCTTGGAAAAGTGGTGGAGGTTACAGTAGCTTAAGAAGATGGTTTAAATGCACCTTGGAAGAGACGTGCAAGTCGCAGTAGCTTAACAAGACTGTTTAAATGCCCCTTAGAAGAGACGTGCAGGTCGCAGAAGCTAAAGAAGACAGTTTAAATGCCCCTTGGAAGAGACGTGCAGGTCGCAGTAGCTTAACAAGATGGTTTAAATGCCCCTTGGAAGAGCGGTGGAGGTCGCAGTAGCTTAAGAAGACAGTTTAAATGCCCCTTGGAAGAGACATGCAGGTCGCAGTAGCTTAACAAGAGGGTTTAAATGCCCATTGGAAGAGGCTTGCAGGTCGCAGTAGCTTACCAAGACGATTTAAATGCCCCTTGGAAGAGACGTGCAGGTCGCAGTAGCTTAACAAGACAGTTTAAATGCCCCTTGAAAGAGCGGTAGAGGTCGCAGTAGCTTAACAAGACAGTTTAAATGCCACTTGGAAGAAACATGCATGTCGAAGCAGCTGAACAAGGCGGATTAAATGCCCCTTGGAAGAGACATGCAGGTCGCAGTAGCTTAACAAGACGGTTTAAATGCACCTTGGAAGAGACGTGCAGGTCGCAGTAGCTTAACAAGACAGTTTAAATGCCCCTTGAAAGAGCGGTAGAGGTCGCAGTAGCTTAACAAGACAGTTTAAATGCCACTTGGAAGAAACATGCATGTCGAAGCAGCTTAACAAGGCGGATTAAATGCCCCTTGGAAGAGACATGCAGGTCGCAGTAGCTTAACAAGACGGTTTAAATGCACCTTGGAAGAGACGTGCAGGTCGCACTAGCTTAACAAGACAGTTTAAATGCCACTTGGAAGAAACATGCATGTCGAAGCAGCTTAACAAGACTGTTTAAATGCCCCTAGGAAATGACGTGCAGGTCGCAGTAGCTTAAAAAGAAGGTTTAAATGCGCCTTGAAAGAGAAGTGCAGGTCGCAGTAGCATAAAAAAACGGTTTAAATGCCCCTTGGAAAAGCGGTGGATGTCGCAGTAGCTTAACACGAAGGTTTAAATGCCCCTTGGAATAGACATGCAGGTCGCAGTAGCTTAACAAGACGGTTTAAATGCCCCTTGGAAAAGACGTGCAGGTCGCAGAGGCTTAACAAGACGGTTTAAATGACCCTTGGAAGAGACATGCAGGTCGCAGTAGCTTAACAAGACGGTTTAAAAGCCCCTTGGAAGAGACGTGCAAGTCGCAGGAGCTTAAAAAGAAGGTTTAATTGCGCCTTGGAAGAGAAGTGCAGGTCGCAGTAGCATAGCAAGACGGTTTAAATACACCTTGGAAGAGACATGCAGGTCGCAGTAGCTTAACAAGACAGTTTAAATGCCCCTTGGAAGAGACGTGCAGGTCGCAGTAGCTTAATAAGACGTTTTAAATGTCCCTTGGAAGAGACATGCAGGTCGCAGTAGCTTAATAAGATGGTTTAAATGCCCCTTGGAAGAGACGTGCAGGTCGCAGTATCTTAACAAGACTGTTTAAATGCCCCTTGGAAGAGAAGTGCAAGTTACAGTAGCTTAACAAGACGGTTTAAATTTCCCTTGGAAGAGATGTGCAGGTCGCAGTAGCTTAACAGGACGGTTTAAATGCCTCTTGGAAGAGATGTGCAGGTCGCAGTAGCTTAATAAGATGTTTTAAATGCCCCTTGGAAGAGAGGTGGAGGTCGCAGTAGCTTAACAAGACAGTTTAAATGACCCTTGGAAGAGACGTGCAGGTCGCAGTAGCTTAACAAGACGGTTTAAATGCCACGTGGTAGAGACGTGCAGGTTGCAGTAGCTTAATAAGACGGTTTAAATGCCCCATGGAAGAGCGGTGGAGGTCGCAGTAGCTTAACAAGACAGTTTAAATGCCCCTTGAAAGAGACGTGCAGGTCGCAGTAGCTTAACAAGACGATTTAAATGCCCCTTGGAAGAGACGTGCAGTTAGCAGTAGCTTAACAAGACGGTTTAAATCCCCCTTGGAAGAGACATGCAGGTCACAGGATCTTAACAAGAGGGTTTAAATGCCCCTTAGAGTAGGCTTGCAGATCGCAGTAGCTTAACAAGACAGTTTAAATGCCCCTTGGAAGAGACATGCTGGTCGCAGTAGCTTAAAAAGACGGTTTAAATGCGCCTTGGAAGAGACGTGCAGGTCGCAGTAGCTTAACAAGATGGTTTAAATGCCCCTTGGAAGAGACGTGCAGGTTGAAGTAACTTAATAAGACGGTTTAAATGCCTCTTGGAAGAGATGTTCATGTCGCAGTAGCTTAATAAGATGTTTTAAATGCCCCTTGGAAGAGAGGTGGAGGTTGCAGAAGCTTAACAAGACAGTTTAAATGCCCCTTGGAAGAGACGTGCAGGTTGCAGTAGCTTAATAAGACGGTTTAAATGCCGCTGGGAAGAGCGGTGGAGGTCGCAGTAGCTTAACAAGACGGTTTAAATGCCCCTTGAAAGAGACGTGCAGGTCGCAGTAGCTTAACAAGACGGTTTAAATGCCCCATGGACGTGCGGTGGAGGTCGCAGTAGCTTAACAAGACGGTTTAAATGCCCCTTGGAAGAGACATTCAGGTCGCAGCAGCTTAACAAGATGGTTTAAATCCCCTTGGAAGAGACATGCAGGTAGCAGTGGCTTAACAAGACGGTTTCATTGCCCCTTGGAAGAGACATGCAGGTCGCAGTAGCTTAAAACGACGGTTTAAATGCCCCTTGGAAGAGACGTGCAGGTCGCAGTAGCTTAACAAGACAGTTTAAATGCCCCTTGGAAAAGTGGTGGAGGTTACAGTAGCTTAACAAGAAAGTTTAAATGCCCCTTGGAAGAGACATGCAAGTCGCAGTAGCTTAAATAGACGGTTTAAATGCGCCTTGGAAGAGACGTGCAGGTCGCAGTAGCTTAACAAGACGGTTAAAATGCCCCTTGGAATAGACGAGCAGGTCGCAGTAGCTTAACAAGACGTTTTAAATGCCCCTTGGAAGAGACGTGCAGGTCTCAGTAGCTTAACAAGACGGTTTAAATCCCCCTTGGCAGAGACGTGCAGGTCGCAGCAGCTTAACAAGAGGGTTTAAATGCCCCCTGGAATAGGCTTGCAGGTCGCAGAAGCTTAACAGGACAGTTTGAATGCCCCTTGGAAGAGACGTGCAGGTCGCAGTAGCTTACCAAGACAGTTTAAATGCCCCTTGGAAGAGACATGCAGGTCGCATTAGCATAATAAGACAGTTTAAATGCCCCTTGGAAGAGACATGCAGGTCGCAGTAGCATAATAAGACAGTTTAAATGCCCCTTGGAAGAGATGTGCAGGTCGCAGTAGCTTAATAAGATGGTTTAAATGCCCCTTGTAAGAGAGGTGGAGGTCGCAGTAGCTTAACAGGACAGTTTAAATGCCCCTTGGAAGAGACGTGCAGGTCGCAGTAGCTTAAAAAGACGGTTTAAATGCCACTTGGAAGAGACGTGCAGGTCGCAGTAGCTTAACAAGACAGTTTAAATGCCCCTTGAAAGAGCGGTGGAGGTCGCAGTAGCTTAACAAGACAGTTTAAATGCCACTTGGAAGAAACATGCATGTCGAAGCAGCTTAACAAGACGGATTAAATGCCCCTTGGAAGAGACATGCAGGTCGCAGTAGCTTAACAAGACGGTTTAAATGCACCTTGGAAGAGACGTGCAGGTCGCACTAGCTTAACAAGACAGTTTAAATGCCACTTGGAAGAAACATGCATGTCGAAGCAGCTTAACAAGACTGTTTAAATGCCCCTAGGAAAAGACGTGCAGGTCGCAGGAGCTTAAAAAGAAGGTTTAAATGCGCCTTGGAAGAGAAGTGCAGGTCGCAGTAGCATAAAAAAACGGTTTAAATGCCCCTTGGAAAAGCGGTGGAGGTCGCAGTAGCTTAACACGAAGGTTTAAATGCCCCTTGGAATAGACATGCAGGTCGCAGTAGCTTAACAAGACCGTTTAAATGCCCCTTGGAAAAGACGTGCAGGTCGCAGAGGCTTAACAAGACGGTTTAAATGACCCTTGGAAGAGACATGCAGGTCGCAGTAGCTTAACAAGACGGTTTAAAAGCCCCTTGGAAGAGACGTGCAAGTCGCAGGAGCTTAAAAAGAAGGTTTAATTGCGCCTTGGAAGAGAAGTGCAGGTCGCAGTAGCATAGCAAGACGGTTTAAATGCACCTTGGAAGAGACATGCAGGTCGCAGTAGCTTAACAAGACAGTTTAAATGCCCCTTGGAAGAGACGTGCAGGTCGCAGTAGCTTAATAAGACCTTTTAAATGTCCCTTGGAAGAGACATGCAGGTCGCAGTAGCTTAATAAGATGGTTTAAATGCCCCTTGGAAGAGACGTGCAGGTCGCAGTATCTTAACAAGACTGTTTAAATGCCCCTTGGAAGAGAAGTGCAAGTTACAGTAGCTTAACAAGACGGTTTAAATTTCCCTTGGAAGAGATGTGCAGGTCGCAGTAGCTTAACAAGACGGTTTAAATGCCTCTTGGAAGAGATGTGCAGGTCGCAGTAGCTTAATAAGATGTTTTAAATGCCCCTTGGAAGAGAGGTGGAGGTCGCAGTAGCTTAACAAGACAGTTTAAATGACCCTTGGAAGAGACGTGCAGGTCGCAGTAGCTTAACAAGACGGTTTAAATGCCACTTGGAAGAGACGTGCAGGTTGCAGTAGTTTAATAAGACGGTTTAAATGCCCCATGGAAGAGCGGTGGAGGTCGCAGTAGCTTAACAAGACAGTTTAAATGCCCCTTGAAAGAGACGTGCAGGTCGCAGTAGCTTAACAAGACGATTTGAATGCCCCTTGGAAGAGACGTGCAGTTAGCAGTAGCTTAACAAGACGGTTTAAATCCCCCTTGGAAGAGACATGCAGGTCACAGGATCTTAACAAGAGGGTTTAAATGCCCCTTAGAGTAGGCTTGCAGATCGCAGTAGCTTAACAAGACAGTTTAAATGCCCCTTGGAAGAGACATGCTGGTCGCAGTAGCTTAAAAAGACGGTTTAAATGCGCCTTGGAAGAGACGTGCAGGTCGCAGTAGCTTAACAAGATGGTTTAAATGGCCCTTTGAAGAGATGTGCATGTCGCAGTAGCTTAATAAGATGTTTTAAATGCCCCTTGGAAGAGAGGTGGAGGTTGCAGTAGCTTAACAAGACAGTTTAAATGCCCCTTGGAAGAGACGTGCAGGTTGCAGTAGCTTAATAAGACGGTTTAAATGCCGCTTGGAAGAGCGGTGGAGGTCGCAGTAGCTTAACAAGACGGTTTAAATGCCCCTTGAAAGAGACGTGCAGGTCGCAGTAGCTTAACAAGACGGTTTAAATGCCCCATGGACGTGCGGTGGAGGTCGCAGTAGCTTAACAAGACGGTTTAAATGCCCCTTGGAAGAGACATTCAGGTCGCAGCAGCTTAACAAGTTGGTTTAAATCCCCTTGGAAGAGACGTGCAGGTAGCAGTGGCTTAACAACACGGTTTAAATGCCCCTTGGAAGAGACATGCAGGTCGCAGTAGCTTAAAACGACGGTTTAAATGCTCCTTGGAAGAGACGTGCAGGTCGCAGTAGCTTAACAAGACAGTTTAAATGCCCCTTGGAAAAGTGGTGGAGGTTACAGTAGCTTAACAAGAAAGTTTAAATGCCCCTTGGAAGAGACATGCAAGTCGCAGTAGCTTAAATAGACGGTTTAAATGCGCCTTGGAAGAGACGTGCAGGTCGCAGTAGCTTAACAAGACGGTTAAAATGACCCTTGGAATAGACGAGCAGGTCGCAGTAGCTTAACAAGACGGTTTAAATGCCCCTTGGAAGAGACGTGCAGGTCTCAGTAGCTTAACAAGACGGTTTAAATCCCCCTTGGCAGAGACGTGCAGGTCGCAGCAGCTTAACAAGAGGGTTTAAATGCCCCTTGGAATAGGCTTGCAGGTCGCAGAAGCTTAACAAGACGGTTTGAATGCCCCTTGGAAGAGACGTGCAGGTCGCAGTAGCTTAGTAAGACAGTTTAAATGCCCCTTGGAAGAGACATGCAGGTCGCAGTAGCATAATAAGACAGTTTAAATGCCCCTTGGAAGAGACATGCAGGTCGCAGTAGCATAATAAGACAATTTAAATACCCCTTGTAAGAGAGGTGGAGGTCGCAGTAGCTTAACAGGACAGTTTAAATGCCCCTTGGAAGAGACGTGCAGGTCGCAGTAGCTTAAAAAGACGGTTTAAATGCCACTTGGAGGAGACGTGCAGGTCGCAGTAGCTTAAAAAGACCTTTTAAATGCCCCTTGGAAGAGCGGTGGAGGTCGCAGTAGCTTAACAAGACAGTTTAAATGCCCCTTGAAAGTTACGTGCAGGTCGCAGTAGCTTAACAAGACGGTTCAAATGCCCATTGGAAGAGTGGTGGAGGTCGCAGGAGCTTAACAAGAGAGTTTAAATGCCCCTTGGATGAGACATGCAGGTCGCAGTAGCTTAATAAGACGGTTTAAATACCCCTTGGAAGAGAGGTGGAGGTCGCAGTGGCTTAGCAAGACAGTTTAAATGCCCCTTGGAAGAGACGTGCAGGTCGCAGTAGCTTAACAAGACGGTTTAAATGCCCCTTGGAAGAGACGTGCAGGTCGCAGTAGCTAAACAAGACGGTTTAAATGCCCCTTGGAAGAGCGGTGGAGGTCGCAGTAGCTTAACAAGATGGTTTAAATGCCCCTTGGAAGAGACGTGCAGGTCGCAGCAGCTTAACAAGATGGTTTAAATGCCCCTTGGAAGTGCGGTGGAGGTCGCAGTAGCTTAATAAGATGGTTTAAATGCCCCTTGGAAGAGACATGCAGGTCACAGCAGCTTAACAAGACGGTTTAAATGCCCCTTGGAAAAAACGTGGAGGTCGCAGTAGCTTAACAAGACGGTTTAAATGCCCCTTGGAAGAGACATGCAGGTCGCAGTAGCTTAACAAAGCGTTTTAAAAGCCCCTTGGTAGTGCGGTGGAGGTCGCAGTAGCTTAACAAGACGGTTTAAATGCCCCTTGGAAAAGTGGTGGAGGTTACAGTAGCTTAAGAAGATGGTTTAAATGCCCCTTGGAAGAGACGTGCAAGTCGCAGTAGCTTAACAAGACTGTTTAAATGCCCCTTAGAAGAGACGTGCAGGTCGCAGAAGCTAAACAAGACAGTTTAAATGCCCCTTGGAAGAGACGTGCAGGTCGCAGTAGCTTAACAAGATGGTTTAAATGCCCCTTGGAAGAGCGGTGGAGGTCGCAGTAGCTTAAGAAGACAGTTTAAATGCCCCTTTGAAGAGACATGCAGGTCGCAGTAGCTTAACAAGAGGGTTTAAATGCCCATTGGAAGAGGCTTGCAGGTCGCAGTAGCTTACCAAGACGATTTAAATGCCCCTTGGAAGAGACGTGCAGGTCGCAGTAGCTTAACAAGACAGTTTAAATGCCCCTTGAAGGAGCGGTGGAGGTCGCAGTAGCTTAACAAGACAGTTTAAATGCCACTTGGAAGAAACATGCATGTCGAAGCAGCTTAACAAGACGGTTTCAATGCCCCTTGGAAGAGACATGCAGGTCGCAGTAGCTTAACAAGACGGTTTGAATGCACCTTGGAAGAGACAAACAGGTCGCACTAGCTTAACAAGACAGTTTAAATGCCACTTGGAAGAAACATGCATGTCGAAGCAGCGTAACAAGACTGTTTAAATGCCCCTAGGAAAAGACGTGCAGGTCGCAGGAGCTTAAAAAGAAGGTTTAAATGCGCCTTGGAATAGACATGCAGGTCGCAGTAGCTTAACAAGACGGTTTAAATACCCCTTGGAAGTGCGGTGGAGGTCGCAGTAGCTTAATAAGATGGTTTAAATGCCCCTTGGAAGAGACATGCAGGTCACAGTAGCTTAACAAGACGATTTAAATGCCCCTTGGAAGAGACGTGGAGGTCGCAGTAGCTTAACAAGACGGTTTAAATGCCCCTTGGAAGAGACATGCAGGTCGCAGTAGCTTAACAAAGCGTTTTAAAAGCCCCTTGGTAGTGCGGTGGAGGTTACAGTAGCTTAAGAAGACGGTTTAAATGCACCTTGGAAGAGACGTGCAAGTCACAGTAGCTTAACAAGACTGTTTAAATGCCCCTTAGAAGAGACGTGCAGGTCGCAGAAGCTAAATAAGACAGTTTAAATGCCCCTTGGAAGAGACGTGCAGGTCGCAGTAGCTTAACAAGATGGTTTAAATGCCCCTTGGAAGAGCGGTGGAGGTCGCAGTAGCTTAAGAAGACAGTTTAAATGCCCCTTGGAAGAGACATGCAGGTCGCAGTAGCTTAACAAGAGGGTTTAAATGCCCATTGGAAGAGGCTTGCAGGTCGCAGTAGCTTACCAAGACGATTTAAATGCCCCTTGGAAGAGACTTGCAGGTCGCAGTAGCTTAACAAGACAGTTTAAATGCCACTTGGAAGAAACATGCATGTCGAAGCAGCTTAACAAGACGGATTAAATGCCCCTTGGAAGAGACATGCAGGTCGCAGTAGCTTAACAAGACGGTTTAAATGCACCTTGGAAGAGACGTGCAGGTCGCACTAGCTTAACAAGACAGTTTAAATGCCACTTGGAAGAAACATGCATGTCGAAGCAGCTTAACAAGACTGTTTAAATGCCCCTAGGAAAAGACGTGCAGGTCGCAGGAGCTTAAAAAGAAGGTTTAAATGCGCCTTGAAAGAGAAGTGCAGGTCGCAGTAGCATAAAAAAACGGTTTAAATGCCCCTTGGAAAAGCGGTGGAGGTCGCAGTAGCTTAACACGAAGGTTTAAATGCCCCTTGGAATAGACATGCAGGTCGCAGTAGCTTAACAAGACCGTTTAAATGCCCCTTGGAAAAGACGTGCAGGTCGCAGAGGCTTAACAAGACGGTTTAAATGACCCTTGGAAGAGACATGCAGGTCGCAGTAGCTTAACAAGACGGTTTAAAAGCCCCTTGGAAGAGACGTGCAAGTCGCAGGAGCTTAAAAAGAAAGTTTAATTGCGCCTTGGAAGAGAAGTGCAGGTCGCAGTAGCATAGCAAGACGGTTTAAATGCACCTTGGAAGAGACATGCAGGTCGCAGTAGCTTAACAAGACAGTTTAAATGCCCCTTGGAAGAGACGTGCAGGTCGCAATAGCTTAATAAGACCTTTTAAATGTCCCTTGGAAGAGACATGCAGGTCGCAGTAGCTTAATAAGATGGTTTAAATGCCCCTTGGAAGAGACGTGCAGGTCGCAGTATCTTAACAAGACTGTTTAAATGCCCCTTGGAAGAGAAGTGCAAGTTACAGTAGCTTAACAAGACGGTTTAAATTTCCCTTGGAAGAGATGTGCAGGTCGCAGTAGCTTAACAAGACGGTTTAAATGCCTCTTGGAAGAGATGTGCAGGTCGCAGTAGCTTAATAAGATGTTTTAAATGCCCCTTGGAAGAGAGGTGGAGGTCGCAGTAGCTTAACAAGACAGTTTAAATGACCCTTGGAAGAGGCGTGCAGGTCGCAGTAGCTTAACAAGACGGTTTAAATGCCACTTGGAAGAGACGTGCAGGTTGCAGTAGTTTAATAAGACGGTTTAAATGCCCCATGGAAGAGCGGTGGAGGTCGCAGTAGCTTAACAAGACAGTTTAAATGCCCCTTGAAAGAGACGTGCAGGTCGCAGTAGCTTAACAAGACGATTTAAATGCCCCTTGGAAGAGACGTGCAGTTAGCAGTTGCTTAACAAGACGGTTTAAATCCACCTTGGAAGAGACATGCAGGTCACAGGATCTTAACAAGAGGGTTTAAATGCCCCTTAGAGTAGGCTTGCAGATCGCAGTAGCTTAACAAGACAGTTTAAATGCCCCTTGGAAGAGACATGCTGGTCGCAGTAGCTTAAAAAGACGGTTTAAATGCGCCTTGGAAGAGACGTGCAGGTCGCAGTAGCTTAACAAGATGGTTTAAATGGCCCTTGGAAGAGACGTTCAGGTCGCAGTACCTTAACAAGACGGTTTAAATGCCCCTTGGAAGAGACGTGCAGGTTGAAGTAACTTAATAAGACGGTTTAAATGCCTCTTAGAAGAGATGTGCATGTCGCAGTAGCTTAATAAGATGTTTTAAATGCCCCTTGGAAGAGAGGTGGAGGTTGCAGTAGCTTAACAAGACAGTTTAAATGCCCCTTGGAAGAGACGTGCAGGTTGCAGTAGCTTAATAAGACGGTTTAAATGCCGCTTGGAAGAGCGGTGGAGGTCGCAGTAGCTTAACAAGACGGTTTAAATGCCCCTTGAAAGAGACGTGCAGGTCGCAGTAGCTTAACAAGACGGTTTAAATGCCCCATGGACGTGCGGTGGAGGTCGCAGTAGCTTAACAAGACGGTTTAAATGCCCCTTGGAAGAGACATTCAGGTTGCAGCAGCTTAACAAGATGGTTTAAATCCCCTTGGAAGAGACGTGCAGGTAGCAGTGGCTTAACAAGACGGTTTAAATGCCCCTTGGAAGAGACATGCAGGTCGCAGTAGCTTAAAACGACGGTTTAAATGCCCCTTGGAAGAGACGTGCAGGTCGCAGTAGCTTAACAAGACAGTTTAAATGCCCCTTGGAAAAGTGGTGGAGGTTACAGAAGCTTAACAAGAAAGTTTAAATGCCCCTTGGAAGAGACATGCAAGTCGCAGTAGCTTAAATAGACGGTTTAAATGCGCCTTGGAAGAGACGTGCAGGTCGCAGTAGCTTAACAAGACGGTTAAAATGACCCTTGGAATAGACGAGCAGGTCGCAGTAGCTTAACAAGACGGTTTAAATGCCCCTTGGAAGAGACGTGCAGGTCTCAGTAGCTTAACAAGACGGTTTAAATCCCCCTTGGCAGAGACGTGCAGTTCGCAGCAGCTTAACAAGAGGGTTTAAATGCCCCTTGGAATAGGCTTGCAGGTCGCAGAAGCTTAACAAGACGGTTTGAATGCCCCTTGGAAGAGACGTGCAGGTCGCAGTAGCTTAGTAAGACAGTTTAAATGCCCCTTGGAAGAGACATGCAGGTCGCAGTAGCATAATAAGACAGTTTAAATGCCCCTTGGAAGAGACATGCAGGTCGCAGTAGCATAATAAGACAGTTTAAATACCCCTTGTAAGAGAGGTGGAGGTCGCAGTAGCTTAACAGGACAGTTTAAATGCCCCTTGGAAGAGACGTGCAGGTCGCAGTAGCTTAAAAAGACGGTTTAAATGCCACTTGGAGGAGACGTGCAGGTCGCAGTAGCTTAAAAAGACGGTTTAAATGCCCCTTGGAAGAGCGGTGGAGGTCGCAGTAGCTTAACAAGACAGTTTAAATGCCCCTTGAAAGTTACGTGCAGGTCGCAGTAGCTTAACAAGACGGTTCAAATGCCCATTGGAAGAGTGGTGGAGGTCGCAGGAGCTTAACAAGAGAGTTTAAATGCCCCTTGGATGAGACATGCAGGTCGCAGTAGCTTAATAAGACGGTTTAAATACCCCTTGGAAGAGAGGTGGAGGTCGCAGTGGCTTAGCAAGACAGTTTAAATGCCCCTTGGAAGAGACGTGCAGGTCGCAGTAGCTTAACAAGACGGTTTAAATGCCCCTTGGAAGAGACGTGCAGGTCGCAGTAGCTAAACAAGACGGTTTAAATGCCCATAGGAAGAGCGGTGGAGGTCGCAGTAGCTTAACAAGATAGTTTAAATGCCCCTTGGAAGAGACGTGCAGGTCGCAGCAGCTTAACAAGACGGTTTAAATGCCCCTTGGAAGTGCGGTGGAGGTCGCAGTAGCTTAACAAGATGGTTTAAATGCCCCTTGGAAGAGACATGCAGGTCACAGCAGCTTAACAAGACGGTTTAAATGCCCCTTGGAAAAAACGTGGAGGTCGCAGTAGCTTAACAAGACGGTTTAAATGCCCCTTGGAAGAGACATGCAGGTCGCAGTAGCTTAACAAAGCGTTTTAAAAGCCCCTTGGTAGTGCGGTGGAGGTCGCAGTAGCTTAACAAGACGGTTTAAATGCCCCTTGGAAAAGTGGTGGAGGTTACAGTAGCTTAAGAAGATGGTTTAAATGCCCCTTGGAAGAGACGTGCAAGTCGCAGTAGCTTAACAAGACTGTTTAAATGCCCCTTAGAAGAGACGTGCAGGTCGCAGAAGCTAAACAAGACAGTTTAAATGCCCCTTGGAAGAGACGTGCAGGTCGCAGTAGCTTAACAAGATGGTTTAAATGCCCCTTGGAAGAGCGGTGGAGGTCGCAGTAGCTTAAGAAGACAGTTTAAATGCCCCTTTGAAGAGACATGCAGGTCGCAGTAGCTTAACAAGAGGGTTTAAATGCCCATTGGAAGAGGCTTGCAGGTCGCAGTAGCTTACCAAGACGATTTAAATGCCCCTTGGAAGAGACGTGCAGGTCGCAGTAGCTTAACAAGACAGTTTAAATGCCCCTTGAAAGAGCGGTGGAGGTCGCAGTAGCTTAACAAGACAGTTTAAATGCCACTTGGAAGAAACATGCATGTCGAAGCAGCTTAACAAGACGGTTTAAATGTTTAAATGCCCCTTGGAAGAGACATGCAGGTCGCAGTAGCTTAACAAGACGGTTTAAATGCACCTTGGAAGTGCGGTGGAGGTCGCAGTAGCTTAATAAGATGGTTTAAATGCCCCTTGGAAGAGACATGCAGGTCACAGTAGCTTAACAAGACGATTTAAATGCCCCTTGGAAGAGACGTGGAGGTCGCAGTAGCTTAACAAGACGGTTTAAATGCCCCTTGGAAGAGACATGCAGGTCGCAGTAGCTTAACAAAGCTTTTTAAAAGCCCCTTGGTAGTGCGGTGGAGGTTACAGTAGCTTAAGAAGACGGTTTAAATGCACCTTGGAAGAGACGTGCAAGTCGCAGTAGCTTAACAAGACTGTTTAAATGCCCCTTGAAAGAGCGGTGGAGGTCGCAGTAGCTTAACAAGACAGTTTAAATGCCACTTGGAAGAAACATGCATGTCGAAGCAGCTTAACAAGACGGTTTAAATGCCCCTTGGAAGAGACATGCAGGTCGCAGTAGCTTAACAAGACGGTTTAAATGCACCTTGGAAGAGACAAACAGGTCGCACTAGCTTAACAAGACAGTTTAAATGCCACTTGGAAGAAACATGCATGTCGAAGCAGCGTAACAAGACTGTTTAAATGCCCCTAGGAAAAGACGTGCAGGTCGCAGGAGCTTAAAAAGAAGGTTTAAATGCGCCTTGGAATAGACATGCAGGTCGCAGTAGCTTAACAAGACGGTTTAAATGCCCCTTGGAAGTGCGGTGGAGGTCGCAGTAGCTTAATAAGATGGTTTAAATGCCCCTTGGAAGAGACATGCAGGTCACAGTAGCTTAACAAGACGATTTAAATGCCCCTTGGAAGAGACGTGGAGGTCGCAGTAGCTTAACAAGACGGTTTAAATGCCCCTTGGAAGAGACATGCAGGTCGCAGTAGCTTAACAAAGCGTTTTAAAAGCCCCTTGGTAGTGCGGTGGAGGTTACAGTAGCTTAAGAAGACGGTTTAAATGCACCTTGGAAGAGACGTGCAGGTCGCAGAAGCTAAATAAGACAGTTTAAATGCCCCTTGGAAGAGACGTGCAGGTCGCAGTAGCTTAACAAGATGGTTTAAATGCCCCTTGGAAGAGCGGTGGAGGTCGCAGTAGCTTAAGAAGACAGTTTAAATGCCCCTTGGAAGAGACATGCAGGTTGCAGTAGCTTAACAAGAGGGTTTAAATGCCCATTGGAAGAGGCTTGCAGGTTGCAGTAGCTTACCAAGATGATTTAAATGCCCCTTGGAAGAGACTTGCAGGTCGCAGTAGCTTAACAAGACAGTTTAAATGCCACTTGGAAGAAACATGCATGTCGAAGCAGCTTAACAAGACGGATTAAATGCCCCTTGGAAGAGACATGCAGGTCGCAGTAGCTTAACAAGACGGTTTAAATGCACCTTGGAAGAGACGTGCAGGTCGCACTAGCTTAACAAGACAGTTTAAATGCCACTTGGAAGAAACATGCATGTCGAAGCAGCTTAACAAGACTGTTTAAATGCCCCTAGGAAAAGACGTTCAGGTCGCAGGAGCTTAAAAAGAAGGTTTAAATGAGCCTTGGAAGAGAAGTGCAGGTCGCAGTAGCATAAAAAAACGGTTTAAATGCCCCTTGGAAAAGATGTGCAGGTCGCAGAGGCTTAACAAGACGGTTTAAATGACCCTTGGAAGAGACGTGCAAGTCGCAGGAGCTTAAAAAGAAGGTTTAATTGCGCCTTGGAAGAGAAGTGCAGGTCGCAGTAGCATAGCAAGACGGTTTAAATGCACCTTGGAAGAGACATGGAGGTCGCAGTAGCTTAACAAGACAGTTTAAATGCCCCTTGGAAGAGACGTGCAGGTCGCAGTAGCTTAATAAGACGTTTTAAATGTCCCTTGGAAGAGACATGCAGGTCGCAGTAGCTTAATAAGATGGTTTAAATGCCCCTTGGAAGAGACGTGCAGGTCGCAGTATCTTAACAAGACTGTTTAAATGCCCCTTGGAAGAGAAGTGCAAGTTACAGTAGCTTAACAAGACGGTTTAAATTTCCCTTGGAAGAGATGTGCAGGTCGCAGTAGCTTAACAAGATGGTTTAAATGCCTCCTGGAAGAGATGTGCAGGTCGCAGTAGCTTAATAAGATGTTTTAAATGCCCCTTGGAAGAGAGGTGGAGGTCGCAGTAGCTTAACAAGACAGTTTAAATGACCCTTGGAAGAGACGTGCAGGTCGCAGTAGCTTAACAAGACGCTTTAAATGCCACTTGGAAGAGACGTGCAGGTTGCAGTAGCTTAATAAGACGGTTTAAATGCCCCATGGAAGAGCGGTGGAGGTCGCAGTAGCTTAACAAGACAGTTTAAATGCCCCTTGAAAGAGACGTGCAGGTCGCAGTAGCTTAACAAGACGATTTAAATGCCCCTTGGAAGAGACGTGCAGGTAGCAGTAGCTTAACAAGACGGTTTAAATCCCCCTTGGAAGAGACATGCAGGTCACAGGATCTTAACAAGAGGGTTTAAATGCCCCTTAGAGTAGGCTTGAAGGTCGCAGTAGCTTAACAAGACAGTTGAAATGCCCCTTGGAAGAGACATGCTGGTCACAGTAGCTTAAAAAGACGGTTTAAATGCGCCTTGGAAGAGACGTGCAGGTCGCAGTAGCTTAACAAGATGGTTTAAATGGCCCTTGGAAGAGACGTGCAGGTCGCAGTAGCTTAACAAGACAGTTTAAATGCCCCTTGGAAGAGACGTGCAGGTTGCAGTAGCTTAATAAGATGGTTTAAATACCGCTTGGAAGAGCGGTGGAGGTCGCAGTAGCTTAACAAGACGGTTTAAATGCCCCTTGAAAGAGACGTGCAGGTCGCAGTAGCTTAACAAGACGGTTTAAATGCCCCATGGACGTGCGGTGGAGGTCGCAGTAGCTTAACAAGACGGTTTAAATGCCCCTTGGAAGAGACATTCAGGTCGCAGCAGCTTAACAAGATGGTTTAAATCCCCTTGGAAGAGACGTGCAGGTAGCAGTGGCTTAACAAGACGGTTTAAATGCCCCTTGGAAGAGACATGCAGGTCGCAGTAGCTTAAAACGACGGTTTAAATGCCCCTTGGAAGAGACGTGCAGGTCGCAGTAGCTTAACAAGACAGTTTAAATGCCCCTTGGAAAAGTGGTGGAGGTTACAGTAGCTTAACAAGAAAGTTTAAATGCCCCTTGGAAGAGACATGCAAGTCGCAGTAGCTTAAATAGACTGTTTAAATGCGCCTTGGAAGAGACGTGCAGGTCGCAGTAGCTTAACAAGACGGTTAAAATGCCCCTTGGAATAGACGAGCAGGTCGCAGTACCTTAACAAGACGGTTTAAATGCCCCTTGGAAGAGACGTGCAGGTCGCAGTAGCTTAACAAGACGGTTTAAATGCCCCTTAGAAGAGTGGTGGAGGTCGCAGTAGCTTAACAAGACAGTTTAAATGCCCCTTGGAAGAGACATGCAGGTCGCAGTAGCATAATAAGACGGTTTAAATGCCCCTTGGAAGAGATGTGCAGGTCGCAGTAGCTTAATAAGACGGTTTAAATGCCCCTTGGAAGAGAGGTGGAGGTCGCAGTAGCTTAACAAGACAGTTGAAATGCCCCTTGGAAGAGACGTGCAGGTCGCAGTAACTTAACAAGACGGTTTAAATGCCACTTGGAAGAGACGTGCAGGTCGCAGTAGCTTAACAAGACGGTTTAAATGCCCCTTGGAAGAGCGGTGGAGGTCGCAGTAGCTTAACAAGACAGTTTAAGTGCCCCTTGAAAGAGACGTGCAGGTCGCAGTAGCTTAACAAGACAGTTTAAATGCCCCTTGGAAGAGTGGTGGAGGTCGCAGTAGCTTAACAAGACAGTTTAAATGCCCCTTGGAAGAGACATGCAGGTCGCAGTAGCTTAACAAGACGGTTTAAATGCCCCTTGGAAGATCGGTGGAGGTCGCAGTAGCTTAACAAGACAGTTTAAATGCCCCTTGGAAGAGACCTGCAGTTTGCAGTAGCTTAACAAGACGGTTTAAATGCCCCTTGGAAGAGCGGTGGAGGTCGCAGTAGCTTAACAAGACTGTTTAACTGCCCCTTGAAAGAAACGTGCGAGTAAAAGTAGCTTAACAAGACGGTTTAAATGCCACTTGGAAGAGACGTGCAGGTCGCAGTAGCTTAACAAGACGGTTTAAATGCCCCTTGGAAGAGACGTGCAGGTCGCAGTAGCTTAACAAGACAGTTTAAGTGTCCCTTGGAAGAGCGGTGGAGGTCGCGTTAGCTTAACAAGACAGTTTAAATGCCCATTGGAAGTGCGGTGAAGGTCGCAGTAGCTTAACAAGACGGTTTAAATGCCCTTTGGAAGAGACATGCAGGTCACAGCTGCTTAACAAGACGGTTTAAATGCCCCTTGGAAGAGACGTGGAGGTCGCAGTAGCTTAACAAGACGGTTTAAATGCCCCTTGGAAGAGACATGCAGGTCGCAGTAGCTTAACAAGACTGTTTAAATGCCCCTTAGAAGAGATGCGCAGTTCTCCAAAGCTAAACAAGACAGTTTAAATGCCCCTTGGAAGAGACGTGCAGGTCGCAGTAGCTTAACAAGATGGTTTAAATGCCCCTTGGAAGAGCGTTGGAGGTCGCAGTAGCTTAAGAAGACAGTTTAAATGCCCCTTGGAAGAGACGTGCAGGTCGCAGGAGCTTAACAAGAGGGTTTAAATGCCCTTTGGAAGAGGCTTGCAGGTCGCAGTAGCTTACCAAGATGATTTAAATGCCCCTTGGAAGAGACGTGCAGGTCGCAGTAGCTTAACAATACAGTTTAAATGCCCCTTGGAAGAGCGGTGGAGGTCGCAGTAGCTTAACAAGACAGTTTAAATGCCACTTGGTAGAAACATGCAGGTCGAAGCAGCTTAACAAGACTGTTTAAATGCCCCTAGGTAAAGACGTGCAGGTCGAAGAGGCTTTAAAAGACGGTTAAATGCCCCTTGGAAGAGAAATGCAGGTCGAAGTAGCTTAACAAGATGGTTTAAATGCACCTTGTAAGAGACGTGCAGGTCGCAGTAGCTTAACAAGACAGTTTAAATGCACCTTGTAAGAGACGTGCAGGTCGCAGTAGCTTAACAAGACGGTTTAAATGCCCCTTGGAAGAGACGTGCACATCGCAGTAGCTTAATAAGACGGTTTAAATGCCTCTTGGAAGAGATGTGCAGGTCGCAGTAGCTTAACAAGACAGTTTAAATGCCCCTAAAAAGAGAAGTGCAGGTCGCAGGAGCTTAACAAGAGGGTTTAAATGCCCCTTGGAAGAGACGTGCAGGTCGCAGAAGCTTAACAAGATGGTTTAAATGCCCCTTGGAAGAGACATGCAGGTCGCAGTAGCTTAACAAGACTGTTGCGATGTCCCTTGGAAAAGTGGTGGAGGTTACAGTAACTTAACAAGACGGTTTAAATGCTCCTTGGAAGAGACGTTCAAGTCACAGTAGCTTAAAAAGACGGTTTAAATGCGCATTGGAAGAGATGTGCAGGTCACAGTAGCTTAATAAGACGGTTTAAATGCCCCTTGGAAGAGACGTGCAGGTCGCAGTAGCTTAACAAGACGGTTTAAATGCCCCTTGGAAGAGACGTGCAGGTAGCAGTAGCTTAACAAGAGGGTTTAAATGGTCCTTGGAAGAGACGAGCAGGTCGCAGGAGCTTAATAACAGGGTTTAAATGCCCCTTGGAAGAGACGTACAAGTCACAGTAGCGTAAAAAGACGGTTTAAATGCGCTTTGTAAGAGACGTGCAGGCCGCAGAAGCTTAACAAGACAGTTTAAATGCCCCTTGGAAGAGACGTGCAGGTCGCAGTAGCTTAACAAGAGTTTTTAAATGCCCCTTTCAAGAGACGTGCAGGTCGCAGGACCTTAACAAGAAGGTTTAAATGCCCCTTGGAAGAGATGTGCAGGTCGCAGTAGCTTAACAAGACAGTTTAAATGCCACTTGGAAGAAACATGCAGATCGAAGCAGCTTAATAAGACTGTTTAAATGCCCCTAGGAAAAGACGTGCAGGTCGCAGAGGCTTAACAAGACGGTTTAAATGCCCCTTGGAAGAGACATGCAGGTCGCAGTAGCTTAACAAGACGGTTTAAATGCCCCTTGGAAGACACGTGCAGGTCGCAGTAGCTTAACAAGACGGTTTAAATGCCCCGTGGAAAAGTGGTGGAGGTTACAGTAGCTTAACAAGACGGTTTAAATGCCCCTTGGAAGAGACATGCAGGTCGCAGAGGCTTAACAAGACGGTTTAAATGCCCCTTGGAAGAGACATGCAGGTCGCAGCAGTTTAAAAAGACCGTTTAAATGCCACTTGGAAGAGACGTGCAGGTCGCAGAGGCTTAACAAGACGGTTTAAATGCCCCTTGGAAGAGACGATCAAGTCGCAGGAGCTTAAAAAGGAGGTTTAAATGCGCCTTGGAAGAGAAGTGCAGGTCGCAGTAGCATAATAAGACAGTTTAAATGCCCCTTGGAAGAGACGTGCAGGTAGCAGTAGCTTAACAAGACGGTTTAAATCCCCCTTGGAAGAGACATGCAGGTCGCAGGATCTTAACAAGAGGGTTTAAATGCCCCTTAGAATAGGCTTGCAGGTCGCAGTAGCTTAACAAGACAGTTTAAATGGCCCTTGGAAGAGACGTGCAAGTCGCAGTAGCTTAAAAAGACGGTTTAAATGCGCCTTGGAAGAGACGTGCAGGTCGCAGTAGCTTAACAAGACGGTTTAAATGGCCCTTGGAAGAGACGTGCAGGTCGCAGTAGCTTAACAAGACGGTTTAAATCCCCCTTGGAAGAAACGTGCAGGACGCAGTAGCTTAACAAGATGGTTTAAATGCCCCCTTGGAATAGGCTTGCAGGTCGCAGTAGCTTACCAAGACGGTTTAAATGCCCCTTGGACGAGACGTGCAGGTCGCAGTAGCTTAACAATACGGTTTAAATGCCCCTTGGAAGAGCGGTGGGGGTCGCAGTAGCTTAACAAGACAGTTTAAATGCCCCTTGGAAGAGACGTACAGGTTGAAGTAGCTTAATAAGACGGTTTAAATGCCTCTTGGAAAAGATGTGCAGGTCGCAGTAGCTTAATAAGATGTTTTAAATGCCCCTTGGAAGAGAGGTGGAGGTCGCAGTAGCTTAACAAGACAGTTTAAATGACCCTTGGAAGAGACGTGCAGGTCGCAGTAGCTTAACAAGACGGTTTAAATGACACTTGGAAGAGACGTGCAGGTTGCAGTAGCTTAATAAGACGGTTTAAATGCCCCTTGGAAGAGCGGTGGAGGTCGCAGTAGCTTAACAAGACAGTTTAAATGCCTCTTGAAAGAGACGTGCAGGTCGCAGTAGCTTAACAAGACGATTTAAATGCCCCTTGGAAGAGACGTGCAGGTAGCAGTAGCTTAACAAGACGGTTTAAATCCCCCTTGGAAGAGACATGCAGGTCACAGGATCTTAACAAGAGGGTTTAAATGCCCCTTAGAATAGGCTTGCAGGTCGCAGTAGCTTAACAAGACAGTTTAAATGCCCCTTGGAAGAGACATGCTTGTCGCAGTAGCTTATAAAGACGGTTTAAATGCGCCTTGGAAGAGACCTGCAGGTCGTAGTAGCTTAACAAGACGGTTTAAATGGCCCTTGGAAGAGACGTGCAGGTCGCAGTAGCTAAACAAGACAGTTTAAATGCCCCTTGGAAGAGACGTGCTGGTTGAAGTAGCTTAATAAGATGGTTTAAATGCCTCTTGGAAGAGATGTGCATGTCGCAGTAGCTTAATAAGATGTTTTAAATGCCCCTTGGAAGAGAGGTGGAGGTCGCAGTAGCTTAACAAGACAGTTTAAATGCCCTTTGGAAGAGACGTGCAGGTCGCAGTATCTTAACAAGACGGTTTAAATGCCACTTGGAATAGACGTGCAGGTTGCAGTAGCTTAAAAAGACGGTTTAAATGCCCCTTGGAAGAGCGGTGGAGGTCGCAGTAGCTTAACAAGACGGTTTAAATGCCCCTTGAAAGAGACGTGCAGGTCGCAGTAGCTTAACAAGACGGTTTAAATGCCCCATGGAGGTGCCGTGGAGGTCGC
Source organism: Phyllobates terribilis (assembly GCF_046119375.1). NCBI lineage: Eukaryota > Metazoa > Chordata > Amphibia > Anura > Dendrobatidae > Phyllobates > Phyllobates terribilis. The sequence goes on from NW_027362907.1 coordinate 2,355,275, forward strand.
AGTAGCTTAACAAGACGGTTTAAATGCCCCTTGGAAGAGACATTCAGGTCGCAGCAGCTTAACAAGATGGTTTAAATCCCCTTGGAAGAGACATGCAGGTAGCAGTGGCTTAACAAGACGGTTTAAATGCCCCTTGGAAGAGACATGCAGGTCGCAGTAGCTTAACACAACGGTTTAAATGCCCCTTGGAAGAGACGTGCAGGTCGCAGTAGCTTAACAAGACAGTTTAAATGCCCCTTGGAAAAGTGGTGGAGGTTACAGTAGCTTAAAAAGAAAGTTTAAATGCCCCTTGGAAGAGACAAGCAAGTCGCAGTAGCTTAAATAGACGGTTTAAATGCGCCTTGGAAGAAACGTGCAGGTCGCAGTAGCTTAACAAGATGGTTAAAATGCCCCTTGGAATAGACGAGCAGGTCGCAGTAGCTTAACAAGACGGTTTAAATGCCCCTTGGAAGAGACGTGCAGGTCGCAGTAGCTTAACAAGAGGGTTTAAATCCCCTTTGGAACAGACGTGCAGGTCGCTGCAGCTTAACAAGAGGGTTTATATGCCCCTTGGAATTGGCTTGCAGGTCGCAGTAGCTTACCAGGAATGTTTAAATGCACCTTGAAAGAGTGGTGGAGGTCGCAGTAGCTTAACAAGACAGTTTAAATGCCCCTTGGAAGAGACATGCAGGTCGCAGTAGCATAATAAGACGGTCTAAATGCCCCTTGGAAGAGATGTGCAGGTCGCAGTAGCTTAATAAGACGGTTTAAATGCCCCTTGGAAGTGCGGTGAAGGTCGCAGTAGCTTAACAAGACGGTTTAAATGCCCTTTGGAAGAGACATGCAGGTCACAGCTGCTTAACAAGACGGTTTAAAAGCCCCTTGGAAGAGACGTGGAGGTCGCAGTAGCTTAACAAGACGGTTTAAATGCCCCTTGGAAGAGACATGCAGGTCGCAGTAGCTTAACAAGACTGTTTAAATGCCCCTTAGAAGAGATGCGCAGTTCTCCGAAGCTAAACAAGACAGTTTAAATGCCCCTTGGAAGAGACGTGCAGGTCGCAGTAGCTTAACAAGATGGTTTAAATGCCCCTTGGAAGAGCGTTGGAGGTCGCAGTAGCTTAAGAAGACAGTTTAAATGCCCCTTGGAAGAGACGTGCAGGTCGCAGGAGCTTAACAAGAGGGTTTAAATGCCCTTTGGAAGAGGCTTGCAGGTCGCAGTAGCTTACCAAGATGATTTAAATGCCCCTTGGAAGAGACGTGCAGGTCGCAGTAGCTTAACAATACAGTTTAAATGTCCCTTGGAAGAGCGGTGGAGTTCGCAGTAGCTTAACAAGACAGTTTAAATGCCACTTGGTAGAAACATGCAGGTCGAAGCAGCTTAACAAGACTGTTTAAATGCCCCTAGGAAAAGACGTGCAGAGGTCGAAGAGGCTTTAAAAGACGGTTAAATGCCCCTTGGAAGAGAAATGCAGGTCGAAGTAGCTTAACAAGATGGTTTAAATGCACCTTGTAAGAGACGTGCAGGTCGCAGTAGCTTAACAAGACAGTTTAAATGCACCTTGTAAGAGACGTGCAGGTCGCAGTAGCTTAACAAGACAGTTTAAATGCCCCTTGGAAGAGACGTGCAGGTCGCAGTAGCTTAATAAGACGGTTTAAATGCCCCTTGGAAGAGATGTGCAGGTCGCAGTAGCTTAACAAGACAGTTTAAATGCCCCTAAAAAGAGAAGTGCAGGTCGCAGGAGCTTAACAAGAGGGTTTAAATGCCCCTTGGAAGAGACGTGCAGTTCGCAGAAGCTTAACAAGATGGTTTAAATGCCCCTTGGAAGAGACATGCAGGTCGCAGTAGCTTAACAAGACTGTTGCGATGTCCCTTGGAAAAGTGGTGGAGGTTACAGTAACTTAACAAGACGGTTTAAATGCTCCTTGGAAGAGACATTCAAGTCACAGTAGCTTAAAAAGACGGTTTAAATGCGCATTGGAAGAGATTTGCAGGTCGCAGTAGCTTAATAAGACGGTTTAAATGCCCCTTGGAAGAGACGTGCAGGTCGCAGTAGCTTAACAAGACGGTTTAAATGCCCCTTGGAAGAGACGTGCAGGTAGCAGTAGCTTAACAAGAGGGTTTAAATGGTCCTTGGAAGAGACGAGCAGGTCGCAGGAGCTTAATAAGAGGGATTAAATGCCCCTTGGAAGAGACGTACAAGTCACAGTAGCGTAAAAAGACGGTTTAAATGCGCCTTGTAAGAGACGTGCAGGCCGCAGAAGTTTAACAAGACAGTTTAAATGCCCCTTGGAAGAGATGTGCAGGTCGCAGTAGCTTAACAAGAGTTTTTAAATGCCCCTTTCAAGAGACGTGCAGGTCGCAGGACCTTAGCAAGAAGGTTTAAATGTCCCTTGGAAGAGATGTGCCGGTCGCAGTAGCTTAACAAGACAGTTTAAATGCCACTTGGAAGAAACATGCAGATCGAATCAGCTTAACAAGACTGTTTAAATGCCCCTAGGAAAAGACGTGCAGGTCGCAGAGGCTTAACAAGACGGTTTAAATGCCCCTTGGAAGAGACATGCAGGTCGCAGTAGCTTAACAAGACGGTTTAAATGCCCCTTGGAAGATACGTGCAGGTCGCAGTAGCTTAACAAGACGGTTTAAATGCCCCGTGGAAAAGTGGTGGAGGTTACAGTAGCTTAACAAGACGGTTTAAATGCCCCTTGGAAGAGACATGCAGGTAGCAGTAGCTTAACAAGAGGGTTTAAATGGTCCTTGGAAGAGACGAGCAGGTCGCAGGAGCTTAATAACAGGGTTTAAAGGCCCCTTGGAAGAGACGTACAAGTCACAGTAGCGTAAAAAGACGGTTTAAATGCGCTTTGTAAGAGACGTGCAGGCCGCAGAAGCTTAACAAGACAGTTTAAATGCCCCTTGGAAGAGACGTGCAGGTCGCAGTAGCTTAACAAGAGTTTTTAAATGCCCCTTTCAAGAGACGTGCAGGTCGCAGGACCTTAACAAGAAGGTTTAAATGCCCCTTGGAAGAGATGTGCAGGTCGCAGTAGCTTAACAAGACATTTTAAATGCCACTTGGAAGAAACATGCAGATCAAAGCAGCTTAATAAGACTGTTTAAATGCCCCTAGGAAAAGACGTGCAGGTCGCAGAGGCTTAACAAGACGGTTTAAATGCCCCTTGGAAGAGACATGCAGGTCGCAGTAGCTTAACAAGACGGTTTAAATGCCCCTTGGAAGACACGTGCAGGTCGCAGTAGCTTAACAAGACGGTTTAAATGCCCCGTGGAAAAGTGGTGGAGGTTACAGTAGCTTAACAAGACGGTTTAAATGCCCCTTGGAAGAGACATGCAGGTCGCAGAGGCTTAACAAGACGGTTTAAATGCCCCTTGGAAGAGACATGCAGGTCGCAGCAGCTTAAAAAGACCGTTTAAATGCCACTTGGAAGAGACGTGCAGGTCGCAGAGGCTTAACAAGACGGTTTAAATGCCCCTTGGAAGAGACGATCAAGTCGCAGGAGCTTAAAAAGGAGGTTTAAATGCGCCTTGGAAGAGAAGTGCAGGTCGCAGTAGCATAACAAGACGGTTTAAATGCCCCTTGGAAGAGACATGCAGGTAGCAGTAGCTTAACAAGACGGTTTAAATCCCCCTTGGAAGAGACATGCAGGTCGCAGGATCTTAACAAGAGGGTTTAAATGCCCCTTAGAATAGGCTTGCAGGTCGCAGTAGCTTAACAAGACAGTTTAAATGGCCCTTGGAAGAGACGTGCAAGTCGCAGTAGCTTAAAAAGACGGTTTAAATGCGCCTTGGAAGAGACGTGCAGGTCGCAGTAGCTTAACAAGACGGTTTAAATGGCCCTTGGAAGAGACGTGCAGGTTGCAGTAGCTTAACAAGACGGTTTAAATCCCCCTTGGAAGAAACGTGCAGGACGCAGTAGCTTAACAAGATGGTTTAAATGCCCCCTTGGAATAGGCTTGCAGGTCGCAGTAGCTTACCAAGACGGTTTAAATGCCCCTTGGACGAGACGTGCAGGTCGCAGTAGCTTAACAAGACGGTTTAAATGCCCCTTGGAAGAGCGGTGGGGGTCGCAGTAGCTTAACAAGACAGTTTAAATGCCCCTTGGAAGAGACGTACAGGTTGAAGTAGCTTAATAAGACGGTTTAAATGCCTCTTGGAAGAGATGTGCAGGTCGCAGTAGCTTAATAAGATGTTTTAAATGCCCCTTGGAAGAGAGGTGGAGGTCGCAGTAGCTTAACAAGACAGTTTAAATGACCCTTGGAAGAGACGTGCAGGTCGCAGTAGCTTAACAAGACGGTTTAAATGACACTTGGAAGAGACGTGCAGGTTGCAGTAGCTTAATAAGACGGTTTAAATGCCCCTTGGAAGAGCGGTGGAGGTCGCAGTAGCTTAACAAGACAGTTTAAATGCCTATTGAAAGAGACGTGCAGGTCGCAGTAGCTTAACAAGACGATTTAAATGCCCCTTGGAAGAGACGTGCAGGTAGCAGTAGCTTAACAAGACGGTTTAAATCCCCCTTGGAAGAGACATGCAGGTCACAGGATCTTAACAAGAGGGTTTAAATGCCCCTTAGAATAGGCTTGCAGGTCGCAGTAGCTTAACAAGACAGTTTAAATGCCCCTTGGAAGAGACATGCTGGTCGCAGTAGCTTATAAAGACGGTTTAAATGCGCCTTGGAAGAGACCTGCAGGTCGTAGTAGCTTAACAAGACGGTTTAAATGGCCCTTGGAAGAGACGTGCAGGTCGCAGTAGCTAAACAAGACAGTTTAAATGCCCCTTGGAAGAGACGTGGAGGTCGCAGTAGCTTAACAAGACGGTTTAAATGCCCCTTGGAAGAGACATGCAGGTCGCAGTAGCTTAACAAGACTGTTTAAATGCCCCTTAGAAGAGATGCGCAGTTCTCCGAAGCTAAACAAGACAGTTTAAATGCCCCTTGGAAGAGACGTGCAGGTCGCAGTAGCTTAACAATATGGTTTAAATGCCCCTTGGAAGAGCGTTGGAGGTCGCAGTAGCTTAAGAAGACAGTTTAAATGCCCCTTGGAAGAGACGTGCAGGTCGCAGGAGCTTAACAAGAGGGTTTAAATGCCCTTTGGAAGAGGCTTGCAGGTCGCAGTAGCTTACCAAGATGATTTAAATGCCCCTTGGAAGAGACGTGCAGGTCGCAGTAGCTTAACAATACAGTTTAAATGTCCCTTGGAAGAGCGGTGGAGTTCGCAGTAGCTTAACAAGACAGTTTAAATGCCACTTGGTAGAAACATGCAGGTCGAAGCAGCTTAACAAGACTGTTTAAATGCCCCTAGGAAAAGACGTGCAGGACGAAGAGGCTTTAAAAGACGGTTAAATGCCCCTTGGAAGAGAAATGCAGGTCGAAGTAGCTTAACAAGATGGTTTAAATGCACCTTGTAAGAGACGTGCAGGTCGCAGTAGCTTAACAAGACAGTTTAAATGCACCTTGTAAGAGACGTGCAGGTCGCAGTAGCTTAACAAGACAGTTTAAATGCCCCTTGGAAGAGACGTGCAGGTCGCAGTAGCTTAATAAGACGGTTTAAATGCCCCTTGGAAGAGATGTGCAGGTCGCAGTAGCTTAACAAGACAGTTTAAATGCCCCTAAAAAGAGAAGTGCAGGTCGCAGGAGCTTAACAAGAGGGTTTAAATGCCCCTTGGAAGAGACGTGCAGTTCGCAGAAGCTTAACAAGATGGTTTAAATGCCCCTTGGAAGAGACATGCAGGTCGCAGTAGCTTAACAAGACTGTTGCGATGTCCCTTGGAAAAGTGGTGGAGGTTACAGTAACTTAACAAGACGGTTTAAATGCCCCTTGGAAGAGACGTGCAGGTAGCAGTAGCTTAACAAGAGGGTTTAAATGGTCCTTGGAAGAGACGAGCAGGTCGCAGGAGCTTAATAAGAGGGATTAAATGCCCCTTGGAAGAGACGTACAAGTCACAGTAGCGTAAAAAGACGGTTTAAATGCGCCTTGTAAGAGACGTGCAGGCCGCAGAAGTTTAACAAGACAGTTTAAATGCCCCTTGGAAGAGATGTGCAGGTCGCAGTAGCTTAACAAGACAGTTTAAATGCCACTTGGAAGAAACATGCAGATCGAAGCAGCTTAACAAGACTGTTTAAATGCCCCTAGGAAAAGACGTGCAGGTCGCAGAGGCTTAACAAGACGGTTTAAATGCCCCTTGGAAGAGACATGCAGGTCGCAGTAGCTTAACAAGACGGTTTAAATGCCCCTTGGAAGACACGTGCAGGTCGCAGTAGCTTAACAAGACGGTTTAAATGCCCCGTGGAAAAGTGGTGGAGGTTACAGTAGCTTAACAAGACGGTTTAAATGCCCCTTGGAAGAGACATGCAGGTAGCAGTAGCTTAACAAGAGGGTTTAAATGGTCCTTGGAAGAGACGAGCAGGTCGCAGGAGCTTAATAACAGGGTTTAAATGCCCCTTGGAAGAGACGTACAAGTCACAGTAGCGTAAAAAGACGGTTTAAATGCGCTTTGTAAGAGACGTGCAGGCCGCAGAAGCTTAACAAGACAGTTTAAATGCCCCTTGGAAGAGACGTGCAGGTCGCAGTAGCTTAACAAGAGTTTTTAAATGCCCCTTTCAAGAGACGTGCAGGTCGCAGGACCTTAACAAGAAGGTTTAAATGCCCCTTGGAAGAGATGTTCAGGTCGCAGTAGCTTAACAAGACATTTTAAATGCCACTTGGAAGAAACATGCAGATCGAAGCAGCTTAATAAGACTGTTTAAATGCCCCTAGGAAAAGACGTGCAGGTCGCAGAGGCTTAACAAGACGGTTTAAATGCCCCTTGGAAGAGACATGCAGGTCGCAGTAGCTTAACAAGACGGTTTAAATGCCCCTTGGAAGACACGTGCAGGTCGCAGTAGCTTAACAAGACGGTTTAAATGCCCCGTGGAAAAGTGGTGGAGGTTACAGTAGCTTAACAAGACGGTTTAAATGCCCCTTGGAAGAGACGATCAAGTCGCAGGAGCTTAAAAAGGAGGTTTAAATGCGCCTTGGAAGAGAAGTGCAAGTCGCAGTAGCATAACAAGACGGTTTAAATGCCCCTTGGAAGAGACATGCAGGTAGCAGTAGCTTAACAAGACGGTTTAAATCCCCCTTGGAAGAGACATGCAGGTCGCAGGATCTTAACAAGAGGGTTTAAATGCCCCTTAGAATAGGCTTGCAGGTCGCAGTAGCTTAACAAGACAGTTTAAATGGCCCTTGGAAGAGACGTGCAAGTCGCAGTAGCTTAAAAAGACGGTTTAAATGCGCCTTGGAAGAGACGTGCAGGTCGCAGTAGCTTAACAAGACGGTTTAAATGGCCCTTGGAAGAGACGTGCAGGTTGCAGTAGCTTAACAAGACGGTTTAAATCCCCCTTGGAAGAAACGTGCAGGACGCAGTAGCTTAACAAGATGGTTTAAATGCCCCCTTGGAATAGGCTTGCAGGTCGCAGTAGCTTACCAAGACGGTTTAAATGCCCCTTGGACGAGACGTGCAGGTCGCAGTAGCTTAACAAGACGGTTTAAATGCCCCTTGGAAGAGCGGTGGGGGTCGCAGTAGCTTAACAAGACAGTTTAATTGCCCCTTGGAAGAGACGTACAGGTTGAAGTAGCTTAATAAGACGGTTTAAATGCCTCTTGGAAGAGATGTGCAGGTCGCAGTAGCTTAATAAGATGTTTTAAATGCCCCTTGGAAGAGAGGTGGAGGTCGCAGTAGCTTAACAAGACAGTTTAAATGACCCTTGGAAGAGACGTGCAGGTCGCAGTAGCTTAACAAGACGGTTTAAATGACACTTGGAAGAGACGTGCAGGTTGCAGTAGCTTAATAAGACGGTTTAAATGCCCCTTGGAAGAGCGGTGGAGGTCGCAGTAGCTTAACAAGACAGTTTAAATGCCTCTTGAAAGAGACGTGCAGGTCGCAGTAGCTTAACAAGACGATTTAAATGCCCCTTGGAAGAGACGTGCAGGTAGCAGTAGCTTAACAAGACGGTTTAAATCCCCCTTGGAAGAGACATGCAGGTCACAGGATCTTAACAAGAGGGTTTAAATGCCCCTTAGAATAGGCTTGCAGGTCGCAGTAGCTTAACAAGACAGTTTAAATGCCCCTTGGAAGAGACATGCTGGTCGCAGTAGCTTATAAAGACGGTTTAAATGCGCCTTGGAAGAGACCTGCAGGTCGTAGTAGCTTAACAAGACGGTTTAAATGGCCCTTGGAAGAGACGTGCTGGTTGAAGTAGCTTAATAAGATGGTTTAAATGCCTCTTGGAAGAGATGTGCATGTCGCAGTAGCTTAATAAGATGTTTTAAATGCCCCTTGGAAGAGAGGTGGAGGTCGCAGTAGCTTAACAAGACAGTTTAAATGCCCCTTGGAAGAGACGTGCAGGTCGGAGTATCTTAACAAGACGGTTTAAATGCCACTTGGAATAGACGTGCAGGTTGCAGTAGCTTAAAAAGACGGTTTAAATGCCCCTTGGAAGAGCGGTGGAGGTCGCAGTAGCTTAACAAGACGGTTTAAATGCCCCTTGAAAGAGACGTGCAGGTCGCAGTAGCTTAACAAGACGGTTTAAATGCCCCATGGAGGTGCGGTGGAGGTCGCAGTAGCTTAACAAGACGGTTTAAATGCCCCTTGGAAGAGACATTCAGGTCGCAGCAGCTTAACAAGATGGTTTAAATCCCCTTGGAAGAGACATGCAGGTAGCAGTGGCTTAACAAGACGGTTTAAATGCCCCTTGGAAGAGACATGCAGGTCGCAGTAGCTTAACACAACGGTTTAAATGCCCCTTGGAAGAGACGTGCAGGTCGCAGTAGCTTAACAAGACAGTTTAAATGCCCCTTGGAAAAGTGGTGGAGGTTACAGTAGCTTAACAAGAAAGTTTAAATGCCCCTTGGAAGAGACATGCAAGTCGCAGTAGCTTAAATAGATGGTTTAAATGCGCCTTGGAAGAAACGTGCAGGTCGCAGTAGCTTAACAAGATGGTTAAAATGCCCCTTGGAATAGACGAGCAGGTCGCAGTAGCTTAACAAGACGGTTTAAATGCCCCTTGGAAGAGACGTGCAGGTCGCAGTAGCTTAACAAGAGGGTTTAAATCCCCTTTGGAACAGACGTGCAGGTCGCTGCAGCTTAACAAGAGGGTTTATATGCCCCTTGGAATTGGCTTGCAGGTCGCAGTAGCTTACCAGGAATGTTTAAATGCACCTTGGAAGAGTGGTGGAGGTCGCAGTAGCTTAACAAGACAGTTTAAATGCCCCTTGGAAGAGACATGCAGGTCGCAGTAGCATAATAAGACGGTCTAAATGCCCCTTGGAAGAGATGTGCAGGTCGCAGTAGCTTAATAAGACGGTTTAAGTGCCCCTTGGAAGTGCGGTGAAGGTCGCAGTAGCTTAACAAGACGGTTTAAATGCCCTTTGGAAGAGACATGCAGGTCACAGCTGCTTAACAAGACGGTTTAAAAGCCCCTTGGAAGAGACGTGGAGGTCGCAGTAGCTTAACAAGACGGTTTAAATGCCCCTTGGAAGAGACATGCAGGTCGCAGTAGCTTAACAAGACTGTTTAAATGCCCCTTAGAAGAGATGCGCAGTTCTCCGAAGCTAAACAAGACAGTTTAAATGCCCCTTGGAAGAGACGTGCAGGTCGCAGTAGCTTAACAAGATGGTTTAAATGCCCCTTGGAAGAGCGTTGGAGGTCGCAGTAGCTTAAGAAGACAGTTTAAATGCCCCTTGGAAGAGACGTGCAGGTCGCAGGAGCTTAACAAGAGGGTTTAAATGCCCTTTGGAAGAGGCTTGCAGGTCGCAGTAGCTTACCAAGATGATTTAAATGCCCCTTGGAAGAGACGTGCAGGTCGCAGTAGCTTAACAATACAGTTTAAATGCCCCTTGGAAGAGCGGTGGAGTTCGCAGTAGCTTAACAAGACAGTTTAAATGCCACTTGGTAGAAACATGGAGGTCGAAGCAGCTTAACAAGACTGTTTAAATGCCCCTAGGAAAAGACGTGCAGGTCGAAGAGGCTTTAAAAGACGGTTAAATGCCCCTTGGAAGAGAAATGCAGGTCGAAGTAGCTTAACAAGATGGTTTAAATGCACCTTGTAAGAGACGTGCAGGTCGCAGTAGCTTAACAAGACAGTTTAAATGCACCTTGTAAGAGACGTGCAGGTCGCAGTAGTTTAACAAGACAGTTTAAATGCCCCTTGGAAGAGACGTGCAGGTCGCAGTAGCTTAATAAGACGGTTTAAATGCCCCTTGGAAGAGATGTGCAGGTCGCAGTAGCTTAACAAGACAGTTTAAATGCCCCTAAAAAGAGAAGTGCAGGTCGCAGGAGCTTAACAAGAGGGTTTAAATGCCCCTTGGAAGAGACGTGCAGTTCGCAGAAGCTTAACAAGATGGTTTAAATGCCCCTTGGAAGAGACATGCAGGTCGCAGTAGCTTAACAAGACTGTTGCGATGTCCCTTGGAAAAGTGGTGGAGGTTACAGTAACTTAACAAGACGGTTTAAATGCTCCTTGGAAGAGACGTTCAAGTCACAGTAGCTTAAAAAGACGGTTTAAATGCGCATTGGAAGAGATTTGCAGGTCGCAGTAGCTTAATAAGACGGTTTAAATGCCCCTTGGAAGAGACGTGCAGGTCGCAGTAGCTTAACAAGACGGTTTAAATGCCCCTTGGAAGAGACGTGCAGGTAGCAGTAGCTTAACAAGAGGGTTTAAATGGTCCTTGGAAGAGACGAGCAGGTCGCAGGAGCTTAATAAGAGGGTTTAAATGCCCCTTGGAAGAGACGTACAAGTCACAGTAGCGTAAAAAGACGGTTTAAATGCGCCTTGTAAGAGACGTGCAGGCCGCAGAAGCTTAACAAGACAGTTTAAATGCCCCTTGGAAGAGACGTGCAGGTCGCAGTAGCTTAACAAGAGTTTTTAAATGCCCCTTTCAAGAGACGTGCAGGTCGCAGGACCTTAGCAAGAAGGTTTAAATGTCCCTTGGAAGAGATGTGCAGGTCGCAGTAGCTTAATAAGACAGTTTAAATGCCACTTGGAAGAAACATGCAGATCGAAGCAGCTTAACAAGACTGTTTAAATGCTCCTAGGAAAAGACGTGCAGGTCGCAGAGGCTTAACAAGACGGTTTAAATGCCCCTTGGAAGAGACATGCAGGTCGCAGTAGCTTAACAAGACGGTTTAAATGCCCCTTGGAAGACACGTGCAGGTCGCAGTAGCTTAACAAGACGGTTTAAATGCCCCGTGGAAAAGTGGTGGAGGTTACAGTAGCTTAACAAGACGGTTTAAATGCCCCTTGGAAGAGACATGCAGGTCGCAGAGGCTTAACAAGACGGTTTAAATGCCCCTTGGAAGAGACATGCAGGTCGCAGCAGCTTAAAAAGACCGTTTAAATGCCACTTGGAAGAGACGTGCAGGTCGCAGAGGCTTAACAAGACGGTTTAAATGCCCCTTGGAAGAGACGATCAAGTCGCAGGAGCTTAAAAAGGAGGTTTAAATGCGCCTTGGAAGAGAAGTGCAGGTCGCAGTAGCATAACAAGACGGTTTAAATGCCCCTTGGAAGAGACGTGCAGGTAGCAGTAGCTTAACAAGACGGTTTAAATCCCCCTTGGAAGAGACATGCAGGTCGCAGGATCTTAACAAGAGGGTTTAAATGCCCCTTAGAATAGGCTTGCAGGTCGCAGTAGCTTAACAAGACAGTTTAAATGGCCCTTGGAAGAGACGTGCAAGTCGCAGTAGCTTAGAAAGACGGTTTAAATGCGCCTTGGAAGAGACGTGCAGGTCGCAGTAGCTTAACAAGACGGTTTAAATGGCCCTTGGAAGAGACGTGCAGGTCGCAGTAGCTTAACAATACAGTTTAAATGCCCCTTGGAAGAGCGGTGGAGTTCGCAGTAGCTTAACAAGACAGTTTAAATGCCACTTGGTAGAAACATGGAGGTCGAAGCAGCTTAACAAGACTGTTTAAATGCCCCTAGGAAAAGACGTGCAGGTCGAAGAGGCTTTAAAAGACGGTTAAATGCCCCTTGGAAGAGAAATGCAGGTCGAAGTAGCTTAACAAGATGGTTTAAATGCACCTTGTAAGAGACGTGCAGGTCGCAGTAGCTTAACAAGACAGTTTAAATGCACCTTGTAAGAGACGTGCAGGTCGCAGTAGTTTAACAAGACAGTTTAAATGCCCCTTGGAAGAGACGTGCAGGTCGCAGTAGCTTAATAAGACGGTTTAAATGCCCCTTGGAAGAGATGTGCAGGTCGCAGTAGCTTAACAAGACAGTTTAAATGCCCCTAAAAAGAGAAGTGCAGGTCGCAGGAGCTTAACAAGAGGGTTTAAATGCCCCTTGGAAGAGACGTGCAGTTCGCAGAAGCTTAACAAGATGGTTTAAATGCCCCTTGGAAGAGACATGCAGGTCGCAGTAGCTTAACAAGACTGTTGCGATGTCCCTTGGAAAAGTGGTGGAGGTTACAGTAACTTAACAAGACGGTTTAAATGCTCCTTGGAAGAGACGTTCAAGTCACAGTAGCTTAAAAAGACGGTTTAAATGCGCATTGGAAGAGATTTGCAGGTCGCAGTAGCTTAATAAGACGGTTTAAATGCCCCTTGGAAGAGACGTGCAGGTCGCAGTAGCTTAACAAGACGGTTTAAATGCCCCTTGGAAGAGACGTGCAGGTAGCAGTAGCTTAACAAGAGGGTTTAAATGGTCCTTGGAAGAGACGAGCAGGTCGCAGGAGCTTAATAAGAGGGTTTAAATGCCCCTTGGAAGAGACGTACAAGTCACAGTAGCGTAAAAAGACGGTTTAAATGCGCCTTGTAAGAGACGTGCAGGCCGCAGAAGCTTAACAAGACAGTTTAAATGCCCCTTGGAAGAGACGTGCAGGTCGCAGTAGCTTAACAAGAGTTTTTAAATGCCCCTTTCAAGAGACGTGCAGGTCGCAGGACCTTAGCAAGAAGGTTTAAATGTCCCTTGGAAGAGATGTGCAGGTCGCAGTAGCTTAACAAGACAGTTTAAATGCCACTTGGAAGAAACATGCAGATCGAAGCAGCTTAACAAGACTGTTTAAATGCTCCTAGGAAAAGACGTGCAGGTCGCAGAGGCTTAACAAGACGGTTTAAATGCCCCTTGGAAGAAAGATGCAGGTCGCAGTAGCTTAACAAGACGGTTTAAATGCCCCTTGGAAGACACGTGCAGGTCGCAGTAGCTTAACAAGACGGTTTAAATGCCCCGTGGAAAAGTGGTGGAGGTTACAGTAGCTTAACAAGACGGTTTAAATGCCCCTTGGAAGAGACATGCAGGTCGCAGAGGCTTAACAAGACGGTTTAAATGCCCCTTGGAAGAGACATGCAGGTCGCAGCAGCTTAAAAAGACCGTTTAAATGCCACTTGGAAGAGACGTGCAGGTCGCAGAGGCTTAACAAGACGGTTTAAATGCCCCTTGGAAGAGACGATCAAGTCGCAGGAGCTTAAAAAGGAGGTTTAAATGCGCCTTGGAAGAGAAGTTCAGGTCGCAGTAGCATAACAAGACGGTTTAAATGCCCCTTGGAAGAGACGTGCAGGTAGCAGTAGCTTAACAAGACGGTTTAAATCCCCCTTGGAAGAGACATGCAGGTCGCAGGATCTTAACAAGAGGGTTTAAATGCCCCTTAGAATAGGCTTGCAGGTCGCAGTAGCTTAACAAGACAGTTTAAATGGCCCTTGGAAGAGACGTGCAAGTCGCAGTAGCTTAAAAAGACGGTTTAAATGCGCCTTGGAAGAGACGTGCAGGTCGCAGCAGCTTAACAAGACGGTTTAAATGGCCCTTGGAAGAGACGTGCAGGTCGCAGTAGCTTAACAAGACGGTTTAAATCCCCCTTGGAAGAAACGTGCAGGACGCAGTAGCTTAACAAGATGGTTTAAATGCCCCCTTGGAATAGGCTTGCAGGTCGCAGTAGCTTACCAAGACGGTTTAAATGCCCCTTGGACGAGACGTACAGCTCGCAGTAGCTTAACAAGACGGTTTAAATGCCCCTTGGAAGAGCGGTGGGGGTCGCAGTAGCTTAACAAGACAGTTTAAATGCCCCTTGGAAGAGACGTACAGGTTGAAGTAGCTTAATAAGACGGTTTAAATGCCTCTTGGAAGAGATGTGCAGGTCGCAGTAGCTTAATAAGATGTTTTAAATGCCCCTTGGTAGAGAGGTGGAGGTCGCAGTAGCTTAACAAGACAGTTTAAATGACCCTTGGAAGAGAGGTGCAGGTCGCAGTAGCTTAACAAGACGGTTTAAATGACACTTGGAAGAGACGTGCAGGTTGCAGTAGCTTAATAAGACGGTTTAAATGCCCCTTGGAAGAGCGGTGGAGGTCGCAGTAGCTTAACAAGACAGTTTAAATGCCTCTTGAAAGAGACGTGCAGGTCGCAGTAGCTTAACAAGACGATTTAAATGCCCCTTGGAAGAGACGTGCAGGTAGCAGTAGCTTAACAAGACGGTTTAAATCCCCCTTGGAAGAGACATGCAGGTCACAGGATCTTAACAAGAGGGTTTAAATGCCCCTTAGAATAGGCTTGCAGGTCGCAGTAGCTTAACAAGACAGTTTAAATGCCCCTTGGAAGAGACGTGCTGGTCGCAGTAGCTTATAAAGACGGTTTAAATGCGCCTTGGAAGAGACCTGCAGGTCGTAGTAGCTTAAAAAGACGGTTTAAATGGCCCTTGGAAGAGACGTGCAGGTCGCAGTAGCTTAACAAGACAGTTTAAATGCCCCTTGGAAGAGACGTGCTGGTTGAAGTAGCTTAATAAGATGGTTTAAATGCCTCTTGGAAGAGATGTGCATGTCGCAGTAGCTTAATAAGATGTTTTAAATGCCCCTTGGAAGAGAGGTGGAGGTCGCAGTAGCTTAACAAGACAGTTTAAATGCCCCTTGGAAAAGTGGTGGAGGTTACAGTAGCTTAACAAGAAAGTTTAAATGCCCCTTGGAAGAGACATGCAAGTCGCAGTAGCTTAAATAGATGGTTTAAATGCGCCTTGGAAGAAACGTGCAGGTCGCAGTAGCTTAACAAGATGGTTAAAATGCCCCTTGGAATAGACGAGCAGGTCGCAGTAGCTTAACAAGACGGTTTAAATGCCCCTTGGAAGAGACGTGCAGGTCGCAGTAGCTTAACAAGAGGGTTTAAATCCCCTTTGGAACAGACGTGCAGGTCGCTGCAGCTTAACAAGAGGGTTTATATGCCCCTTGGAATTGGCTTGCAGGTCGCAGTAGCTTACCAGGAATGTTTAAATGCACCTTGGAAGAGTGGTGGAGGTCGCAGTAGCTTAACAAGACAGTTTAAATGCCCCTTGGAAGAGACATGCAGGTCGCAGTAGCATAATAAGACGGTCTAAATGCCCCTTGGAAGAGATGTGCAGGTCGCAGTAGCTTAATAAGACGGTTTAAGTGCCCCTTGGAAGTGCGGTGAAGGTCGCAGTAGCTTAACAAGACGGTTTAAATGCCCTTTGGAAGAGACATGCAGGTCACAGCTGCTTAACAAGACGGTTTAAAAGCCCCTTGGAAGAGACGTGGAGGTCGCAGTAGCTTAACAAGACGGTTTAAATGCCCCTTGGAAGAGACATGCAGGTCGCAGTAGCTTAACAAGACTGTTTAAATGCCCCTTAGAAGAGATGCGCAGTTCTCCGAAGCTAAACAAGACAGTTTAAATGCCCCTTGGAAGAGACGTGCAGGTCGCAGTAGCTTAACAAGATGGTTTAAATGCCCCTTGGAAGAGCGTTGGAGGTCGCAGTAGCTTAAGAAGACAGTTTAAATGCCCCTTGGAAGAGACGTGCAGGTCGCAGGAGCTTAACAAGAGGGTTTAAATGCCCTTTGGAAGAGGCTTGCAGGTCGCAGTAGCTTACCAAGATGATTTAAATGCCCCTTGGAAGAGACGTGCAGGTCGCAGTAGCTTAACAATACAGTTTAAATGCCCCTTGGAAGAGCGGTGGAGTTCGCAGTAGCTTAACAAGACAGTTTAAATGCCACTTGGTAGAAACATGGAGGTCGAAGCAGCTTAACAAGACTGTTTAAATGCCCCTAGGAAAAGACGTGCAGGTCGAAGAGGCTTTAAAAGACGGTTAAATGCCCCTTGGAAGAGAAATGCAGGTCGAAGTAGCTTAACAAGATGGTTTAAATGCACCTTGTAAGAGACGTGCAGGTCGCAGTAGCTTAACAAGACAGTTTAAATGCACCTTGTAAGAGACGTGCAGGTCGCAGTAGTTTAACAAGACAGTTTAAATGCCCCTTGGAAGAGACGTGCAGGTCGCAGTAGCTTAATAAGACGGTTTAAATGCCCCTTGGAAGAGATGTGCAGGTCGCAGTAGCTTAACAAGACAGTTTAAATGCCCCTAAAAAGAGAAGTGCAGGTCGCAGGAGCTTAACAAGAGGGTTTAAATGCCCCTTGGAAGAGACGTGCAGTTCGCAGAAGCTTAACAAGATGGTTTAAATGCCCCTTGGAAGAGACATGCAGGTCGCAGTAGCTTAACAAGACTGTTGCGATGTCCCTTGGAAAAGTGGTGGAGGTTACAGTAACTTAACAAGACGGTTTAAATGCTCCTTGGAAGAGACGTTCAAGTCACAGTAGCTTAAAAAGACGGTTTAAATGCGCATTGGAAGAGATTTGCAGGTCGCAGTAGCTTAATAAGACGGTTTAAATGCCCCTTGGAAGAGACGTGCAGGTCGCAGTAGCTTAACAAGACGGTTTAAATGCCCCTTGGAAGAGACGTGCAGGTAGCAGTAGCTTAACAAGAGGGTTTAAATGGTCCTTGGAAGAGACGAGCAGGTCGCAGGAGCTTAATAAGAGGGTTTAAATGCCCCTTGGAAGAGACGTACAAGTCACAGTAGCGTAAAAAGACGGTTTAAATGCGCCTTGTAAGAGACGTGCAGGCCGCAGAAGCTTAACAAGACAGTTTAAATGCCCCTTGGAAGAGACGTGCAGGTCGCAGTAGCTTAACAAGAGTTTTTAAATGCCCCTTTCAAGAGACGTGCAGGTCGCAGGACCTTAGCAAGAAGGTTTAAATGTCCCTTGGAAGAGATGTGCAGGTCGCAGTAGCTTAATAAGACAGTTTAAATGCCACTTGGAAGAAACATGCAGATCGAAGCAGCTTAACAAGACTGTTTAAATGCTCCTAGGAAAAGACGTGCAGGTCGCAGAGGCTTAACAAGACGGTTTAAATGCCCCTTGGAAGAGACATGCAGGTCGCAGTAGCTTAACAAGACGGTTTAAATGCCCCTTGGAAGACACGTGCAGGTCGCAGTAGCTTAACAAGACGGTTTAAATGCCCCGTGGAAAAGTGGTGGAGGTTACAGTAGCTTAACAAGACGGTTTAAATGCCCCTTGGAAGAGACATGCAGGTCGCAGAGGCTTAACAAGACGGTTTAAATGCCCCTTGGAAGAGACATGCAGGTCGCAGCAGCTTAAAAAGACCGTTTAAATGCCACTTGGAAGAGACGTGCAGGTCGCAGAGGCTTAACAAGACGGTTTAAATGCCCCTTGGAAGAGACGATCAAGTCGCAGGAGCTTAAAAAGGAGGTTTAAATGCGCCTTGGAAGAGAAGTGCAGGTCGCAGTAGCATAACAAGACGGTTTAAATGCCCCTTGGAAGAGACGTGCAGGTAGCAGTAGCTTAACAAGACGGTTTAAATCCCCCTTGGAAGAGACATGCAGGTCGCAGGATCTTAACAAGAGGGTTTAAATGCCCCTTAGAATAGGCTTGCAGGTCGCAGTAGCTTAACAAGACAGTTTAAATGGCCCTTGGAAGAGACGTGCAAGTCGCAGTAGCTTAGAAAGACGGTTTAAATGCGCCTTGGAAGAGACGTGCAGGTCGCAGTAGCTTAACAAGACGGTTTAAATGGCCCTTGGAAGAGACGTGCAGGTCGCAGTAGCTTAACAATACAGTTTAAATGCCCCTTGGAAGAGCGGTGGAGTTCGCAGTAGCTTAACAAGACAGTTTAAATGCCACTTGGTAGAAACATGGAGGTCGAAGCAGCTTAACAAGACTGTTTAAATGCCCCTAGGAAAAGACGTGCAGGTCGAAGAGGCTTTAAAAGACGGTTAAATGCCCCTTGGAAGAGAAATGCAGGTCGAAGTAGCTTAACAAGATGGTTTAAATGCACCTTGTAAGAGACGTGCAGGTCGCAGTAGCTTAACAAGACAGTTTAAATGCACCTTGTAAGAGACGTGCAGGTCGCAGTAGTTTAACAAGACAGTTTAAATGCCCCTTGGAAGAGACGTGCAGGTCGCAGTAGCTTAATAAGACGGTTTAAATGCCCCTTGGAAGAGATGTGCAGGTCGCAGTAGCTTAACAAGACAGTTTAAATGCCCCTAAAAAGAGAAGTGCAGGTCGCAGGAGCTTAACAAGAGGGTTTAAATGCCCCTTGGAAGAGACGTGCAGTTCGCAGAAGCTTAACAAGATGGTTTAAATGCCCCTTGGAAGAGACATGCAGGTCGCAGTAGCTTAACAAGACTGTTGCGATGTCCCTTGGAAAAGTGGTGGAGGTTACAGTAACTTAACAAGACGGTTTAAATGCTCCTTGGAAGAGACGTTCAAGTCACAGTAGCTTAAAAAGACGGTTTAAATGCGCATTGGAAGAGATTTGCAGGTCGCAGTAGCTTAATAAGACGGTTTAAATGCCCCTTGGAAGAGACGTGCAGGTCGCAGTAGCTTAACAAGACGGTTTAAATGCCCCTTGGAAGAGACGTGCAGGTAGCAGTAGCTTAACAAGAGGGTTTAAATGGTCCTTGGAAGAGACGAGCAGGTCGCAGGAGCTTAATAAGAGGGTTTAAATGCCCCTTGGAAGAGACGTACAAGTCACAGTAGCGTAAAAAGACGGTTTAAATGCGCCTTGTAAGAGACGTGCAGGCCGCAGAAGCTTAACAAGACAGTTTAAATGCCCCTTGGAAGAGACGTGCAGGTCGCAGTAGCTTAACAAGAGTTTTTAAATGCCCCTTTCAAGAGACGTGCAGGTCGCAGGACCTTAGCAAGAAGGTTTAAATGTCCCTTGGAAGAGATGTGCAGGTCGCAGTAGCTTAACAAGACAGTTTAAATGCCACTTGGAAGAAACATGCAGATCGAAGCAGCTTAACAAGACTGTTTAAATGCTCCTAGGAAAAGACGTGCAGGTCGCAGAGGCTTAACAAGACGGTTTAAATGCCCCTTGGAAGAAAGATGCAGGTCGCAGTAGCTTAACAAGACGGTTTAAATGCCCCTTGGAAGACACGTGCAGGTCGCAGTAGCTTAACAAGACGGTTTAAATGCCCCGTGGAAAAGTGGTGGAGGTTACAGTAGCTTAACAAGACGGTTTAAATGCCCCTTGGAAGAGACATGCAGGTCGCAGAGGCTTAACAAGACGGTTTAAATGCCCCTTGGAAGAGACATGCAGGTCGCAGCAGCTTAAAAAGACCGTTTAAATGCCACTTGGAAGAGACGTGCAGGTCGCAGAGGCTTAACAAGACGGTTTAAATGCCCCTTGGAAGAGACGATCAAGTCGCAGGAGCTTAAAAAGGAGGTTTAAATGCGCCTTGGAAGAGAAGTTCAGGTCGCAGTAGCATAACAAGACGGTTTAAATGCCCCTTGGAAGAGACGTGCAGGTAGCAGTAGCTTAACAAGACGGTTTAAATCCCCCTTGGAAGAGACATGCAGGTCGCAGGATCTTAACAAGAGGGTTTAAATGCCCCTTAGAATAGGCTTGCAGGTCGCAGTAGCTTAACAAGACAGTTTAAATGGCCCTTGGAAGAGACGTGCAAGTCGCAGTAGCTTAAAAAGACGGTTTAAATGCGCCTTGGAAGAGACGTGCAGGTCGCAGCAGCTTAACAAGACGGTTTAAATGGCCCTTGGAAGAGACGTGCAGGTCGCAGTAGCTTAACAAGACGGTTTAAATCCCCCTTGGAAGAAACGTGCAGGACGCAGTAGCTTAACAAGATGGTTTAAATGCCCCCTTGGAATAGGCTTGCAGGTCGCAGTAGCTTACCAAGACGGTTTAAATGCCCCTTGGACGAGACGTACAGCTCGCAGTAGCTTAACAAGACGGTTTAAATGCCCCTTGGAAGAGCGGTGGGGGTCGCAGTAGCTTAACAAGACAGTTTAAATGCCCCTTGGAAGAGACGTACAGGTTGAAGTAGCTTAATAAGACGGTTTAAATGCCTCTTGGAAGAGATGTGCAGGTCGCAGTAGCTTAATAAGATGTTTTAAATGCCCCTTGGTAGAGAGGTGGAGGTCGCAGTAGCTTAACAAGACAGTTTAAATGACCCTTGGAAGAGAGGTGCAGGTCGCAGTAGCTTAACAAGACGGTTTAAATGACACTTGGAAGAGACGTGCAGGTTGCAGTAGCTTAATAAGACGGTTTAAATGCCCCTTGGAAGAGCGGTGGAGGTCGCAGTAGCTTAACAAGACAGTTTAAATGCCTCTTGAAAGAGACGTGCAGGTCGCAGTAGCTTAACAAGACGATTTAAATGCCCCTTGGAAGAGACGTGCAGGTAGCAGTAGCTTAACAAGACGGTTTAAATCCCCCTTGGAAGAGACATGCAGGTCACAGGATCTTAACAAGAGGGTTTAAATGCCCCTTAGAATAGGCTTGCAGGTCGCAGTAGCTTAACAAGACAGTTTAAATGCCCCTTGGAAGAGACGTGCTGGTCGCAGTAGCTTATAAAGACGGTTTAAATGCGCCTTGGAAGAGACCTGCAGGTCGTAGTAGCTTAAAAAGACGGTTTAAATGGCCCTTGGAAGAGACGTGCAGGTCGCAGTAGCTTAACAAGACAGTTTAAATGCCCCTTGGAAGAGACGTGCTGGTTGAAGTAGCTTAATAAGATGGTTTAAATGCCTCTTGGAAGAGATGTGCATGTCGCAGTAGCTTAATAAGATGTTTTAAATGCCCCTTGGAAGAGAGGTGGAGGTCGCAGTAGCTTAACAAGACAGTTTAAATGCCCCTTGGAAGAGACGTGCAGGTCGCAGTATCTTAACAAGCCGGTTTAAATGCCACTTGGAATAGACGTGCAGGTTGCAGTAGCTTAAAAAGACGGTTTAAATGCGCCTTGGAAGAGACCTGCAGGTCGTAGTAGCTTAACAAGACGGTTTAAATGGCCCTTGGAAGAGACGTGCAGGTCGCAGTAGCTTAACAAGACAGTTTAAATGCCCCTTGGAAGAGACGTGCTGGTTGAAGTAGCTTAATAAGATGGTTTAAATGCCTCTTGGAAGAGATGTGCATGTCGCAGTAGCTTAATAAGATGTTTTAAATGCCCCTTGGAAGAGAGGTGGAGGTCGCAGTAGCTTAACAAGACAGTTTAAATGCCCCTTGGAAGAGACGTGCAGGTCGCAGTATCTTAACAAGACGGTTTAAATGCCACTTGGAATAGACGTGCAGGTTGCAGTAGCTTAAAAAGACGGTTTAAATGCCCCTTGGAAGAGCGGTGGAGGTCGCAGTAGCTTAACAAGACGGTTTAAATGCCCCTTGAAAGAGACGTGCAGGTCGCAGTAGCTTAACAAGACGGTTTAAATGCCCCATGGAGGTGCGGTGGAGGTCGCAGTAGCTTAACAAGACGGTTTAAATGCCCCTTGGAAGAGACATTCAGGTCGCAGCAGCTTAACAAGATGGTTTAAATCCCCTTGGAAGAGACATGCAGGTAGCAGTGGCTTAACAAGACGGTTTAAATGCCCCTTGGAAGAGACATGCAGGTCGCAGTAGCTTAACACGACGGTTTAAATGCCCCTTGGAAGAGACGTGCAGGTCGCAGTAGCTTAACAAGACAGTTTAAATGCCCCTTGGAAAAGTGGTGGAGGTTACAGTAGCTTAACAAGACAGTTTAAATGCCCCTTGGAAGAGACATGCAAGTCGCAGTAGCTTAAATAGACGGTTTAAATGCGCCTTGGAAGAGACGTGCAGGTCGCAGTAGCTTAACAAGATGGTTAAAATGCCCCTTGGAATAGACGAGTTTAACGGGTCTGGGAGGCGGAACCTCTGAGCTACTATACAAGGGGGCGGCCCTTGTAAGGGAGCGGGTGGCAGTCTCTGGATAATGGGTAGGTACGACCTGTGATGGCAGAGCCTCCGGGTAGGCTAGCAGGCAGATGGTAGATGTGTGCTCCCAGGTGAGCAAGCGAGAGTCTCTGGAATAACAGGTGGTCATGGCACGTGACGGCGGAGCCTCCGGGCTGGCAAGCAGGCAGGTAACGGAGAAGCGCTCCCAGGTGAGCGGGCAAGAGTCTACGAAGTAGCTGGTGGTCACAGCACGTGACAGCGGAGCCTCCGGGTAGGCAAGCAGGCAGGTAGTGGAGAAGCGCTCCCAGGTGAGCGGGCAAGAGTCTGAAGTAGCTGATGGTCACAGCACGTGACAACGGAGCCTCCGGGCAGGCAAGCAGGCAGGTAACGGAGAAGCGCTCCCAGGTGAGCGGGCAAGAGTCTGAAGTAGCTGATGGTCACAGCACGTGACAACGGAGCCTCCGGGCTGGCAAGCAGGCAGGTAACGGAGAAGCGCTCCCAGGTGAGCAGGCAAGCTGGTCCATAGACAGACTGACCGGAGTTGTAAGGCAGACCGTCGGACCTCAGGCAAGCAGGCAGGTAGCTGATGTGCGCTCCCAGGTGAGCGGGCAGGCTGGTCCTTTAGACAGACTGACAGGAGTAGTAAGGCAGACCGTCGGACCTCAGACTGGCAGACAGGTAACAAGTATTCAGGCAGGAATCAGGCAGGTAACTGGCAGGTAACTGGCAGGTAACTGGCAACGGGACCTGAGGGCTGAAGCACAGGTGAGACACAGGTGCAAACAACATTGCTCGGGCACCTCCATTTTGGAGGAGGTGCCTTATATATGATGAAGTCCTCCGGCCATTGGCCGGGGACTCCTTAGGACGGCGTGCGCGGCCCCTTTAAGAGGAGGGGAGCGCGCGCGCGCGCGCCCTAAGCACAGGGGCCGGGAAGGAGCGCGCACTGAGAGCAGAGCGGGAGTAGGACGCCGGGAAGGAGCGCGCGCTGACAGCAGAGCGGGGGGAGGACGCCGGGCACGGAGCAGAGCGGTGAGGGGAGCAGTGTCCCTGCCTAGCAGAGGGCAGGGACGCCGGCACTACAGTACCCCCCCCTTTAGGCCCCCCCTTTTTTAGGCCAGACAGAAATTTAGCTAGGATGAGAGGGGCATGGATGTTCTCCCGGGGCTCCCACGTTCTCTCCTCAGGACCAAACCCCCTCCAATCTACCAGAAAAAAGGTCTTTCCTCTTACCCTTTTGGTGGCAAGAATGTTCTCTACCTCAAACTCGTCCTCAGCAGAAACCGGAGCAGGAGGCGTACCTGTAGACTTGAAAAAAGAATTAAGTACCACGGGTTTGAGGAGAGAAACATGGAAGGAGTTAGGGATCCGTAAGTTGGCCGGGAGTTTCAATTTATAGGCCACCGGATTGATCTGACTGATGACCTCCAGTGGACCGATGAACCGAGGCCCTAACTTATAGGAAGGGATCTTGAGCTGGACATATTTGGACGAGAGCCAGACTTTATCCCCAGGACGGAATTGAGGAGGATCCAGACGTTTTTTGTCAGCATGTCTTTTCATACGCTCGGATGACAGAAGGAGTGCGGACCGGGTACTCTCCCATATGGAGGAAAATTTGTTAACAAGAGATTCCGCAGCCGGATTGTCCACCGAGGTGGAGACGGGAAACGGGATCCGAGGGTGCTGACCGTAGACTACAAAAAACGGGGATTTGGAGGAAGATTCGCTCTCGTGATTGTTGTACGAGAATTCGGCCCACGGCAGGAGATCCACCCAGTCAGAATGGTGGGCATTAACGAAGTGCCGGAGGTAACTGGTCAGGTTCTGATTGATCCGCTCCACTTGACCATTAGACTGTGGGTGGTAAGCGGAGGAGAAGTCCAGGGTGACGTCCAGCAATTTACAAGTGGCTCTCCAGAAACGAGAAGTGAACTGTACCCCTCGATCCGACACGATGTGACGGGGCAGGCCATGAAGACGGAAGATGTGGCGGATAAAGTCTTTAGCCAGCTCGGGTGCAGACGGAAGGCCTGGCAGGGGAATGAAGTGAGCCATCTTGGAAAAGCGGTCAGCGACCACCCAAATGACCGTACAACCGGCTGAGACGGGCAGATCAGTAATGAAGTCCATCGCTATATGCTGCCAGGGGGCAGCAGGTACTGGCAGAGGAAGAAGGCGGCCGGCCGGCAGGTGTCTCGGAACTTTGTTGCGGGCGCAGGACACACAGGCAGAAACAAAGTCTATTACATCCTTGTGCAGGTTAGGCCACCAGTAGTGCCGGGTAATAAGCTGGAGGGTCTTTTTCTGACCGGCGTGGCCAGCTAGTTTAGACGAATGACCCCAGTGTAGGATCTTCTCCCGATCAGGTACTGATACGAACGTCTTACCGGGAGGGAGACGATTTAGACTCACGGGAGCCACCTGCATTACTCTGGCGGGATCGATGATGTGTTTCGGATCTTCCTCGAGATCAGACACCAGAAAGGATCGAGACAAGGCGTCCGCCTTGACGTTTTTGTCAGCCGGGCGAAAATGAAGGATAAAATCAAAACGAGCAAAAAACAAGGACCACCGGGCTTGGCGCGGGTTAAGTCTCTGGGCGTGCTGGAGGTAAGCCAAGTTCTTGTGGTCAGTGTAAATTATTACCGGGTGAAGAGCCCCCTCAAGCAGGTAACGCCACTCCTCCAATGCCAGTTTGATGGCCAATAACTCTCGATCTCCTATGGAATAATTGCGCTCCGAGGAGGAGAAGAGTTTGGAGAAGAAGCCGCAAGTTACCATTCTCCCGGAAGAAGATTTTTGAGTAAGTACCGCTCCGGCTCCAGAGGAGGAGGCGTCCACTTCCAGGAAAAACTGCTTGTTGCCGTCCGGGCGATGCAGCACCGGGGCGGAAGAGAAGGCCTGTTTTAAGGAAAGAAAGGCTTCCTCTGCTTCGGGCGGCCACTCTTTGGGATTAGTACCCTTACGGGTGAGCGCGGAAATTGGGGCAGTCCGGGAAGAGAAGTGTGGTATGAAGAGGCGGTAGTAGTTGGCGAAGCCCAGGAACCGCTGAATGGCCTTCAACCCTTCCGGTCGGGGCCATTTCTCGATGGCAGACAGTTTCTCTGGATCCATTCGTAGGCCGGTCTGAGAAATAATGTAGCCCAAAAACGGAAGCGAGGTCTGCTCAAAGAGGCACTTCTCGTATTTAGCGAAGAGGTGATTCTGCCTGAGCCTGAGCAGGACTTGACGAACGTCCCTCCGGTGAGTCTGGAGATCCGGAGAGAAGACCAAGATGTCGTCCAGGTACACCACTACGCAGGAGTAGAGAAGGTCCCGGAAGATGTCATTGACCAACTCTTGAAAGACGGCAGGAGCGTTACAGAGACCAAAGGGCATTACCAGGTATTCATAGTGGCCGTCCCGGGTGTTGAAGGCCGTCTTCCATTCATCCCCCTGACGGATACGAACCAGGTTGTATGCCCCGCGAAGGTCCAGTTTGGTGAAGATCCTAGCCCCCCTCAGACGATCAAATAATTCTGGAATGAGCGGAAGGGGGTACTTATTCTTCACCGTGATCTGGTTTAGGCCTCTATAGTCTATACAGGGACGGAGAGAGCCGTCCTTCTTTTTGACGAAAAAGAAGCCTGCTCCCGCCGGGGAGGTAGATTTCCGGATGAATCCCCTGGCCAGATTCTCCTCAATATATTCGGACATCGACCGGGTTTCAGCAGCGGATAATGGATAAATACGCCCACGGGGAGGAGTAGTACCGGGTAACAGGTCGATGGGACAGTCGTATGGTCTATGAGGTGGTAATGTCTCTGCCTCCTTTTTATTAAAGACATCAGCATAAGACCAATAAGGAATCGGAAGTCCAGGTAGATTAGCTGGGGTAGGAGAGGGACGGACGGGATGGACGGGAACCAGGCAGGTTTTATGACAGTCTTGTCCCCAGCGAAGGACCTCTCCGGTTTGCCAGTCAAGCACGGGTGCATGTCTCTGGAGCCAAGGCAGACCTAGCAAGAGGGCGTGAGAGAGTCCAGGCAGAACATGGAAGGAGATACTTTCAGAATGCAGCATTCCCACCTGCAGAGTAATGGATTCGGTGATGAGTTGGATGGGGCGAGGTAAGAGCCCCCCATCCACGGCAGCAACAGACAAGGGTACAGCCAGAGGTTTGGTGGGGATGCGGTATTTTTCTACCAGGGACTGTGAAATAAGATTCCCGGCTGCTCCAGAGTCAAGTTGGGCTAGTTCGAAATAACGGTTCTCCCCGTAGACGATAGAAACTGACAACAGCAGGGATGGAGAGGATTTATTCTTGTCTAGGTGGACCTCTCTGAGCGAACCTAGACACAGGCGTTTCCCGACCTCTCCGGGCAGGCACGGATCCGGTGCTCCTTACTGCCACAGTAGAAGCAGCTCCCCTCGGCACGGCGTGAGTCCTGACGGGTTTTGACCATCTTGGTCTGGTCGACCTGCATAGGCTCAGGAGAGTGTACCTGGGGAGAGACGGAGGAAATGACGGGTTTCTGAAAAGTAGGAGCTAAACGTGGAATCCTCCTCTCACGGGTGACTTCTTTGGCACGCTCCTGGAGCCGTAGGTCAATCCGGGTGGCAAGAGTTATAAGATCATCGAGAGTGGTAAGAATATCCCGACCAGCAAGTTCATCTTTAATACGGCCAGACAGACCCTCCCAGAAGACGGATACCAGAGCGTCGTTATCCCAGGCCAGCTCCGAGGCAAGGGTACGGAACCGTATGGCATATTGGCCCACGGTGAGACCTTCCTGACGGAGGCGTAGCAGCGAGGATGCGGATGAGGTCTTCCGTCCGGGTTCGTCGAAGAGTTTCCGGAAAGCCGAGAGAAAAGCAGGCAAGTTGGACACCAGGGGGTCTCCTCTCTCCCATAGAGGATTTAGCCAGGCCAGGGCCTCCCCGGTGAGATGGGACATGATAAAGGCAATTTTGGCCCGGTCGGAGTTAAACTGATGAGACAAAAGTTCAAAGTGCAGGGTGCACTGATTTATGAAGCCCCGAGCCTGGGCGGAGTCGCCTCCGAAGCGAGAAGGTGCAGACAGCCGGGGTCCGGGGTAGGATACCATGGTATTAGTGGGTAGCGGAGCTGCCGGGTTGCGAGTCATGGTACTGGCAGTGGTTGCAGGTGGAGCAGTCAGAGTGTCCAGGCGAGAATTAACATTCCGTAGGTGACCCAGGATGGACTCCTGTTGGGACCTCTGACGGGACAGTTCATGACACAGGTCCGAGAGCGAGGGAGCTTGGGTGCCACCGGGTTCCATGGCCCGAGCAAACTGTAACGGGTCTGGGAGGCGGAACCTCTGAGCTACTATACAAGGGGGCGGCCCTTGTAAGGGAGCGGGTGGCAGTCTCTGGATAATGGGTAGGTACGACCTGTGATGGCAGAGCCTCCGGGTAGGCTAGCAGGCAGATGGTAGATGTGTGCTCCCAGGTGAGCAAGCGAGAGTCTCTGGAATAACAGGTGGTCACGGCACGTGACGGCGGAGCCTCCGGGCTGGCAAGCAGGCAGGTAACGGAGAAGCGCTCCCAGGTGAGCGGGCAAGAGTCTCTGAAGTAGCTGGTGGTCACAGCACGTGACAGCGGAGCCTCCGGGTAGGCAAGCAGGCAGGTAGTGGAGAAGCGCTCCCAGGTGAGCGGGCAAGAGTCTGAAGTAGCTGATGGTCACAGCACGTGACAACGGAGCCTCCGGGCAGGCAAGCAGGCAGATAACGGAGAAGCGCTCCCAGGTGAGCGGGCAAGAGTCTGAAGTAGCTGATGGTCACAGCACGTGACAACGGAGCCTCCGGGCTGGCAAGTAGGCAGGTAACGGAGAAGCGCTCCCAGGTGAGCAGGCAAGCTGGTCCATAGACAGACTGACCGGAGTTGTAAGGCAGACCGTCGGACCTCAGGCAAGCAGGCAGGTAGCTGATGTGCGCTCCCAGGTGAGCGGGCAGGCTGGTCCTTTAGACAGACTGACAGGAGTAGTAAGGCAGACCGTCGGACCTCAGACTGGCATACAGGTAACAAGTATTCAGGCAGGAATCAGGCAGGTAACTGGCAGGTAACTGGCAGGTAACTGGCAGGTAACTGGCAACGGGACCTGAGGGCTGAAGCACAGGTGAGACACAGGTGCAAACAACATTGCTCGGGCACCTCCATTTTGGAGGAGGTGCCTTATATATGATGAAGTCCTCCGGCCATTGGCCGGGGACTCCTTAGGACGGCACGCGCAGCCCCTTTAAGAGGAGGGGAGCGCGCGCGCGCGCGCCCTAAGCACAGGGGCCAGGAAGGAGCGCGCACTGAGAGCAGAGCGGGAGTAGGACGCCGGGAAGGAGCGCGCGCTGACAGCAGAGCGGGGGGAGGACGCCGGGCACGGAGCAGAGCGGTGAGGGGAGCAGCGTCCCTGCCTAGCAGAGGGCAGGGACGCCGGCACTACAACGAGCAGGTCGCAGTAGCTTAACAAGACGGTTTAAATGCCCCTTGGAAGAGACGTGCAGGTCGCAGTAGCTTAACAAGAGGGTTTAAATCCCCTTTGGAAGAGACGTGCAGGTCGCTGCAGCTTAACAAGAGGGTTTATATGCCCCTTGGAATTGGCTTGCAGGTCGCAGTAGCTTACCAGGAATGTTTAAATGCACCTTGAAAGAGACGTGCAGGTCGCAGTAGCTTAACAAGACGGTTTAAATGCCCCTTGGAAGAGTGGTGGAGGTCGCAGTAGCTTAACAAGACAGTTTAAATGCCCCTTGGAAGAGACATGCAGGTCGCAGTAGCTTAATAAGACGGTTTAAATGCCCCTTGGAAGAGAGGTGGAGGTCGCAGTAGCTTAACAAGACAGTTTAAATGCCCCTTGGAAGAGTGGTGGAGGTCGCAGTAGCTTAACAAGACAGTTTAAATGCCCCTTGGAAGAGACGTGCAGTTCGCAGTAGCTTAACAAGACGGTTTAAATGCCCCTTGGAAGAGCGGTGGAGGTCGCAGTAGCTTAACAAGACTGTTTAACTGCCCCTTGAAAAAGACGTGCAGGTAAAAGTAGCTTAACAAGACGGTTTAAATGCCACTTGGAAGAGACGTGCAGGTCGCAGTAGCTTAACAAGACGGTTTAAATGCCCCTTGGAAGAGACGTGCAGGTCGCAGTAGCTTAACAAGACAGTTTAAATGTCCCTTGGAAGAGCGGTGGAGGTCGGATTAGCTTAACAAGACAGTTTAAATCCCCCTTGAAAGAGACGTGCAGGTCGCAGTAGCTTAACAAGACAGTTTAAATGCCCCTTGGAAGTGCGGTGAAGGTCGCAGTAGCTTAACAAGATGGTTTAAATGCACTTTGGAAGAGACATGCAGGTCACAGCTGCTTAACAAGACGGTTTAAATGCCCCTTGGAAGAGACGTGGAGGTCGCAGTAGCTTAACAAGACGTTTTAAATGCCCCTTGGAAGAGACATGCAGGTCGCAGTAGCTTAACAAGACTGTTTAAATGCCCCTTAGAAGAGACGCGCAGTTCTCCGAAGCTAAACAAGACAGTTTAAATGCCCCTTGGAAGAGACGTGCAGGTCGCAGTAGCTTAACAAGAGGGTTTAAATGCCCTTTGGAAGAGGCTTGCAGGTCGCAGTAGCTTACCAAGACGATTTAAATGCCCCTTGTAAGAGACGTGCAGGTCGCAGTAGCTTAACAAGACAGTTTAAATGCACCTTGGAAGAGCGGTGGAGGTCGCAGTAGCTTAACAAGACAGTTTAAATGCCACTTGGAAGAAACATGCAGGTCGAAGCAGCTTAACAAGACTGTTTAAATGCCCCTAGGAAAAGACGTGCAGGTCGAAGAGGCTTAAAAAGACGGTTAAATGCCCATTGGAAGAAAAATGCAGGTCGAAGTAGCTTAACAAGACGGTTTAAATGCACCTTGTAAGAGACGTGCAGGTCGCAGTAGCTTAAAAAGACGGTTTAAATGCCCCGTGGAAAAGTGGTGGAGGTTACAGTATCTTAACAAGATGGTTTAAATGCCCCTTGGAAGAGACGTGCAAGTTACAGTAGCTTAACAAGACGGTTTAAATGCCCCTTGGAATAGATGTGCAGGTCGCATTAGTTTAACAAGAGGGTTTAAATGCCCCTTGGAAAAGGCTTGCTGGTCGCAGTAGCTTACCAAGATGGTTTAAATGCCCCTTGGAAGAGACGTTCAGGTCTCAGTAGCTTAACAAGACGGTTTAAATGCCCGTTGGAAGAGAAGTGCAGGTCGCAGTAGCTTAACAAGACGGTTTAAATGCCCCTTGGAAAAGTGGTGGAGGTTACAGTAGCTTAACAAGACGGTTTAAATGCCCCTTGGAAGAGAAGAGCAGGTCAAAGTAGCTTAACAAGAAGGTTTAAATGCACCTTGGAAGAGACGTGCATGTCGCAGTAGCTTAATAAGACGGTTTAAATGCCCCTTGGAAAAGTGGTGGAAGTTACAGTAGCTTAACAAGACGGTTTAAATGCCCCTTGGAAGAGACGAGCAGGTCACAGTAGCTTAACAAGACGGTTTAAATCCCCCTTGGAAGAGACGTGCAGGTCGCAGTAGTTTAACAAGAGTGTTTAAATGCCCCTTGGAATAGGCTTGCAGGTCGCAGTAGCTTAACCAGATGGTTTAAATGCCCCTTGGAAGAGACGTGCAGGTTGCAGTAGCTTAACAAGACAGTTTAAATGCCCCTAGGAAGAGCGGTGGAGGTCGCAGTAGCTTAACAAGACAGTTTAAATGCCCCTTGGAAGAGACGTGCAGGTCGCAGTAGCTTAATAAGACGGTTTAAATGCCACTTGGAAGAGATGTGCAGGTCGCAGTAGCTTAATAGGATGGTTTAAATGCCCCTTAGAAGAGAGGTGGAGGTCGCAGTTGCTTAACAAGACAGTTTAAATGCCCCTTGGAAGAGACGTGCAGGTCGCAGTAGCTTAACAAGTTGGTTTAAATGCCCCTTTCAAGAGACATGCAGGTCGCAGTAGCTTAACAAGAGGGTTTAAATGCCCCTTGGAAGAGACGTGCAGGTCGCAGTAGCTTAACAAGATGGTTTAAATGCCCATTGGAAGAGCGGTGGAGGTCGCAGTAGCTTAACAAGACGGTTTAAATGCCCCTTGGAAGAGACATGCAGGTCGCAGTAGCTTAACAAGACTGTTTAAATGCCCCTTGGAAGAGACTTGCAGGTCGCAGAGGCTTAACAAAACGGTTTAAATGCCCCTTGGAAGAGACGTGCAGGTCGCAGTAGCTTAACAAGACGGTTTAAATCCCACTTGGAAGAGATGTGCAGGTCGCAGTAGCTTAACAAGAGGGTTTAAATGCACCTTGGAATAGGCTTGCTGGTCGCAGTAGCTTACCAAGACGGTTTAAATGCCCCTTGGAAGAGATTTGCAGGTCGCAGTAGCTTAAAAAGATGGTTTAAATGCTCCTTGGAAGAGATATGCAGGTCGCAGTAGCTTAACATGACCGTTTTAATGCCCCTTAGAAGAGGCTTGCAGGTCGCAGTAGCTTAACAAGACGGTTTAAATGCCCCTGGGAAGAGATGAGCAGGTCGCAGTAGCTTAACAAGACGGTTCAAATGCCCCTTGGAAGAGACGTGCAGGTCGCAGTAGCTTAACAAGACGGTTTAAATCCCACTTGGAAGAGATGTGCAGGTCGCAGTAGCTTAACAAGAGGGTTTAAATGCCCCTTGGAATAGGCTTGCTGGTCGCAGTAGCTTACCAAGACGGTTTAAATGCCCCTTGGAAGAGATGTGCAGGTCGCAGTAGCTTAACAAGAGGGTTTAAATGCCCCTTGGAATAGGCTTGGTGGTCGCAGTAGCTTAGCAAGAAGGATTAAATGCCCCTTGGAAGAGACTTTCAGGTTGCAGTAGCTTAGCAAGACGGTTTAAATGCCCCTTGAAAGAGACGTGCAGGTCGCAGTAGCTTAACAAGACGGTTTAAATGCCCCTTGGAAAAGTGGTGGAGGTTACAGTAGCTTAACAAGACAGTTTAAATGCCCCTTGGAAGAGACGAGCAGGTCACAGTAGCTTAACAAGACGGTTTAAATGCCCCTTGGAAGAGACGTGCAGGTCGTAGTAGCTTAACAAGACGTTTTAAATCCCACTTGGAAGAGACGTGCAGGTCGCAGTAGCTTAACAAGACGGTTTAAGTGCGCCTTGGAAGAGATGTGCAGGTCGCAGTAGCTTAATAAGATGGTTTAAATGCCCCTTGGAAGAGAGGTGGAGGTCGCAGTAGCTTTACAAGACAGTTTAAATGCCCCTTGGAAGAGACGTGCAGGTCGCAGTAGCTTAATAGGATGGTTTAAATGCCCCTTAGAAGAGAGGTGGAGGTCGCAGTTGCTTAACAAGACAGTTTAAATGCCCCTTGGAAGAGACGTGCAGGTCACAGTAGCTTAACAAGAGGGTTTAAACGCCCCTTTCAAGAGACGTGCAGGTTGCAGGCGCTTAACAAGAGGGTTTAAATGCCCCTTGGAAGAGACGTGCAAGTCGCAGTAGCTTAACAAGATGGTTTAAATGCCCATTGGAAGAGCGGTGGAGGTCGCAGTAGCTTAACAAGACAGTTTAAATGCCCCTTGGAAGAGACATGCAGGTCGCAGTAGCTTAACAAGACTGTTTAAATGCCCCTTGGAAGAGACGTGCAGATCGCAGAGGCTTAACAAGACGGTTTAAATGCCCCTTGGAAGAGACGAGCAGGTCGCAGTAGCTTAACAAGACAGTTTAAAAGCCCCTTGGAAGAGACGTGCAAGTCGCAGTAGCTTAACAAGATGTTTTAAATGCCCCTTGGAAAAGTGGTGGAGGTTACAGTAGCTTAACAAGATGGTTTAATTGCGCCTAGGAAAAGACGATTAAGTCGCAGGAGCTTAAAAAGAAGGTTTAAATGCGCCTTTGAAGAGAAGTGCAGGTCGCAGTACCATAACAAGACGGTTTAAATGCCCCTTGGAAGAGACGAGCAGGTCGCAGTTGCTTAGCAAGACGGTTTAAATGCCCCTTGGAAGAGACGTGCAGGTAGCAGTAGCTTAACAAGACGGTTTAAATCCCCCTTGGAAGAGACATGCAGGTCGCAGGATCTTAACAAGAGGGTTTAAATGCCCCTTAGAATAGGCTTGCAGGTCGCAGTAGCTTAACAAGACAGTTTAAATGCCCCATGGAAGAGACGTGCAGGTCGCAGTAGTTTAATAAGATGGTTTAAATGCCCCTTGGAAGAGACGTGCAGGTCGCAGTAGCTTAACAAGACGGTTTAAATACCCCGTGGAAAAGTGGTGGAGGTTACAGTAGCTTAACAAGACGGTTTAAATGCCCCTTGGAAGAGAAGTGCAAGTTACAGTAGCTTAACAAGACCGTTTAAATGTCCCTTGGAAGAGAAGTGCAGGTCGCAGTAGGTTAACAACACGGTTTAAATGCCCCTTGGAAGAGCGGTGGAGGTCGCAGTAGCTTAACAAGACAGTTTAAATGCCCCTTGACAGAGATGAACAGGTCGCAGTAGCTTAACAAGACTGTTTAATTTCCAGCTTGGAAGTGCGGTGGAGGTCGCAGTAGCTTAACAAGATGGTTTAAATGCCCCTTGGAAGAGAAGTGCAGGTCGCAGCAGCTTAACAAGACGGTTTAAATGACCCCTGGAAGAGACGTGCAGGTCGCAGTGGCTTAACAAGATGGTTTAAATGCCCCATGAAAGAGACATGCAGGTCGCAGTAGCTTAACAAGACGGTTAAATGCCCCTTGGAAAAGACGTGCAGGTCGCAGCAGCTTAGCAAGACAGTTTAAATGCCGCTTGGAAAAGTGGTGGAGGTTACAGTAGATTAACAAGGCGGTTTAAATGCACCTTGGAAGAGACGAGCAGTTCGCAGTATCTTATTAAGACGATTTAAATGCACCTTGGAAGAGACGTGCAGGTCGCAGTAGCTTAAAAAGACAGTTTAAATGCCCCTAGGAAGAGCGGTGGAGGTCGCAGTAGCTTAACAAGACAGTTTAAATGCCCCTTGGAAGAGACGTGCAGGTCGCAGTAGCTTAATAAGATGGTTTAAATGCCACTTGGAAGAGATGTGCAGGTCGCAGTAGCTTAATAGGATGGTTTAAATGCTCCTTAGAAGAGAGGTGGAGGTCGCAGCTGCTTAACAAGACAGTTTAAATGCCCCTTGGAAGAGACGTGCAGGTCGCAGTAGCTTAACAAGAGGGTTTAAATGCCCCTTTCAAGAGACGTGCAGGTTGCAGGCGCTTAACAAGAGGGTTTAAATGCCCCTTGGAAGAGACGTGCAGGTCGCAGTAGCTTAACAAGATGGTTTAAATGCCCATTGGAAGAGACGTGCAGGTCGCAGCAGCTTAACAAGACGGTTTAAATGCCCCTTGGAAGAGCGGTGGAGGTCGCAGTAGCTTAACAAGACGGTTTAAATGCCCCTTGGAAGAGACATGCAGGTCGCAGTAGCTTAACAAGACTGTTTAAATGCCCCTTGGAAGAGACGTGCAGGTCGCAGAGGCTTAACAAGACGGTTTAAATGCCCCTTGGAAGAGACGTGCAGGTCGCAGTAGCTTAACAAGACAGTTTAAAAGCCCCTTGGAAGAGACGTGCAAGTCACAGTAGCTTAACAAGATGTTTTAAATGCCCCTTGGAAAAGTGGTGGAGGTTACAGTAGCTTAACAAGATGGTTTAATTGCGCCTTGGAAAAGACGATTAAGTAGCAGTAGCTTAAAAAGAAGGTTTAAATGCGCCTTTGAAGAGAAGTGCAGGTCGCAGTACCATAACAAGACGGTTTAAATGCCCCTTGGAAGAGACGAGCAGGTCGCAGTAGCTTAGTAAGACGGTTTAAATGCCCCTTGGAAGAGACGTGCAGGTCGCAGTAGCTTAACAAGACGGTTTAAATCCCACTTGGAAGAGATGTGCAGGTCGCAGTAGCTTAACAAGAGGGTTTAAATGCCCCTTGGAATAGGCTTGCTGGTCGCAGTAGCTTACCAAGACGGTTTAAATGCCCCTTGGAAGAGATGTGCAGGTCGCAGTAGCTTAACAAGAGGGTTTAAATGCCCCTTGGAATAGGCTTGCTGGTCGCAGTAGCTTAGCAAGAAGGATTAAGTGCCCCTTGGAAGAGACGTTCAGGTCGCAGTAGCTTAGCAAGACGGTTTAAATGCCCCTTGAAAGAGACGTGCAGGTCGCAGTAGCTTAACAAGACGGCTTAAATGCCCCTTGGAAAAGTGGTGGAGGTTACAGTAGCTTAACAAGACAGTTTAAATGCCCCTTGGAAGAGACGAGCAGGTCGCAGTAGCTTAACAGGACGTTTTAAATCCCCCTTGGAAGAGACGTGCAGGTCGCAGTAGCTTAACAAGACGGTTTAAGTGCGCCTTGGAAGAGATGTGCAGGTCGCAGTAGCTGAATAAGACGGTTTAAATGCCCCTTGGAAGAGAGGTGGAGGTCGCAGTAGCTTAACAAGCGGGTTTAAATGCCCCTTGGAAGAGACGTGCAGGTCGCAGTAGCTTAACAAGAGGGTTTAAATGCCCCGTTCAAGAGACGTGCAGGTCGCATTAGCTTAAAAAGACGGTTTAAATGCCCCTTGGAAGAGACATGCAGGTCACAGCAGCTTAAAAAGACGTGCAGGTCGCAGTAGCTTAACAAGACGGTTTAAATGCCCCTTGGAAGTGCGGTGGAGGTTGCAGTAGCTTAACAAGACAGTTTAAATGCCCCTTGGAATAGACATGCAGGTCGCAGTAGCTTAACAAGATGGCCTAAATGCCACTTTGAAGAGACGTGCAGGTAGCAGTGGCTTAACAAGACTGTTTAAATGCCCCTTGTAAGAGACGTGCAGGTCGCAGTAGCTTAACAAGACGGTTTAAATGCCCCTTGGAAGAGACGTGCAAGTCGCAGTAGCTTAAAAACACGGTTTAAATGCGCCTTGGAAGAGACGTGCTGGTCACAGTAGCTTAACAAGACGGTTTAAATGCCCCTTGGAAAAGCGGTGGAGGTCGCAGTAGCTTAACAAGATGGTTTAAATGCCCCTTGGAAGAGACATGCAGGTCGCAGCAGCCTAAAAAGACGTGCAGATCGCAGTAGCTTAACAAGATGGTTTAAATGCCCCTTGGAAGAGCGGTGGAGGTCGCAGAAGCTTAACAAGACAGTTTAAATGCCCCTTGGAAGAGACGTGCAGGTCGCAGAAGCTTAAAAAGATGGTTTAAATTCCCCTTGGAAGAGATGTACAGGTCGCAGTAGCTTAATAAGACGGTTTAAATGCCCCTTGGAAGAGAGGTGGAGGTCACAGTAACTTAAAAAGACAGTTTAAATGCCCCTAGGAAGAGACGTGCAGGTCGCAGTAGCTTAACAAGACGGTTTAAATGCCCCTTGGAAGAGACGTGCAGGTCGCAGTAGCTTAACAAGGCGGTTTAAATGCCCCTTGGAAGTGCGGTGGAGGTCGCAGTAGCTTAACAAGATGGTTTAAATGCCCCTTGGAAGAGCGGTGGAGGTCGCAGTAGCTTAACAAGACAGTTTAAATGCCTTGAAAGAGACGTGCAGGTCGCAGTAGCTTAACAAGATGGTTTAAATGCCCCTTGGAAATGCGGTGGAGGTCGAAGTAGCTTAACAAGATGGTTTAAATGCCCCTTGGAAGAGACATGCAGGTTGCAGCAGCTTAATAAGACGGTTTAAATGCCCCTTGGAAGAGACGTGCAGGTCGCAGTGGCTTAACAAGATGGTTTAAATGCCCCTTGGAAGAGACGTGCAGGTCGCAGTAGCTTAACAATACAGTTTAAATGCCCCTTGGAAGAGACGTGAAGGTCGCAGTGGCTTAACAAGACGGTTTAAATGCCCCTTGGAAGAGACGTGCAGGTCACAGAAACATAACAAGAGGGTTTAAATGCCCCTTGGAATAGGCTTGCAGGTCGCAGTTGATTACCAAGATGGATTAAATGCCCCTTGGAAGAGCGGTGGAGGTCGCAGTAGCTTAACAAGACAGTTTAAATGCCCCTTAGAAGAGACGTGAAGGTCGCAGTAGCTTAACAAGACAGTTTAAATGCCCCTTGGAAGAGACGTGAAGGTCGCAGTAGATTAATAAGACGGTTTAAATGTCCCCTTGGAAGAGAGGTGGAGTTCGCAGTAGCTTAACAAGACGGTTTAAATGTGCCTTGGAAAAGTGGTGTAGATTACAGAAGCTTAACAACACCGTTTAAATGCCCCTTGGAAGAGACGTGCAAGTCGCTGTAGCTTAAAAACACGGTTTAAATGCGCCTTGGAAGAGACGTGCTGGTCGCAGTAGCTTAACAATACGGTTTAAATGCCCCTTGGAAGAGCGGTGGAGGTCGCAGTAGCTTAACAAGACAGTTTAAATGCCCCTTGAAAGAGACATGCAGGTCGCAGTAGCTTAACAAGACGGTTTAAATGCCCCTTGGAAGTGCAGTGGAGGTCGGAGTAGCTTAACAAGATGGCTTAAATGCCCCTTGGAAGAGCGGTGGAGGTCGCAGTAGCTTAACAAGACAGTTTAAATGCCCCTTGGAAAAGACATGCAGGTCGCAGCAGCTTAACAAGACGGTTTAAATGCCCCTTGGAAGAGACATGCAGGTCGCAGTAGCTTAACAAGACTGTTGAGATGCCCCTTGGAAAAGTGGTGGAGGTTACAGTAGCTTAACAAGACAGTTTAAATGCCCCTTGGAAGAGACGTGCAAGTCGCAGTAGCTTAAAAAGACGGTTTAAATGAGCCTTGGAAGAGACTTGCAGGTCGCAGTAGCTTAACAAGACGGTTTAGATGCCCCTTGAAAGAGACGAGCAGGTCGCAGTAGCTTAACAAGACAGTTTAAATGCCCCTTGGAAGAGATGTGCAGGTAGCAGTAGCTTAATAAGTCGGTTTAAGTGCCCCTTGGAAGAGAGGTGGAGGTCACAGTAACTTAAAAAGACAGTTTAAATGCCCCTTGGAAGAGACGTGCAGGTCGCAAAAGCTTAGCAAGACGGTTTAAATGCCCCTTGGAAGTGCAGTGGAGGTCGCAGTAGCTTAACAAGATGGTTTAAATGCCCCTTGGAAGAGACATACAGTTCACAGTGGCTTAACAAGACAGTTTAAATGCCCCTTGGAAGAGACGTGCAGGTCTCACAAACATAACAAGAGGGTTTAAATGCCCCTTGGAATAGGCTTGCAGGTCGCAGTAGCTTAACAAGACGGTTTAAATGCCACTTGGAAGAGCGGTGGAAGTCGCAGTAGCTTAACAAGACAGTTTAAATGCCCCTTGGAAGAGACGTGAAGGTCGCAGTAGCTTAACAAGACGGTTTAAATGCCCCTTGGAAGAGATGTGCAGGTCGCAGTAGCTTAATAAGACGGTTTAAATGCACCTTGGAAGAGAGGTGGAGGTAGCATTAGCTTAACAAGACAGTTTAAATGCCCCTTGGAAGAGACGTGCAGGTCTCAGTAGCTTAATCAGACGGTTTAAATGCCCCTTGGAAGAGATGTGCAGGTCGCAATAGCTTAATAAGATGGTTAAAATGCACCTTGGAAGAGAGGTGGAGGTCGCAGTAGCTTAACAAGACAGTTTAAATGCCCCTTGGAAGAGAGGTGGAGGTCGCAGTAGCTTAATAAGATGGTTTAATTGCCCGTTGGAAGAGACGTGCAGGTCGCAGTAGCTTAACAAGACGGTTTAAATGCACCTTGGAAGAGACGTGCAGGTCGCAGTAGCTTAACAAGACAGTTTAAATCCCCCTTGGAAGAGACGTGCAGGTCGCAGTAGCTTAACAAGAGGGTTTAAATGTCCCTTGGAAGAGACGTGCAGGTCGCAGTAGCTTAACAAGATATTTTAAATGCCCCTTGGAAGAGCGGTGGAGGTCACAGTAGCTTAACAAGATGGTTTAAATGCCCCTTGGAAGAGACTTGCAGGTAGCAGTAGCTTAACAAGATGTTTTAAATGCCCCTTGGAAGAGACGTGCTGGTCGCAGTAGCTTAACAAGACTGTTGAGATGCCCCTTGGAAAAGTGGTGGAGGTTATAGTAGCTTAACAAGACGGTTTAAATGCCCCTTGGAAGAGACGTTCAAGTCGCAGAAGCTTAAAAAGACGGTTTAAATGAGCCTTGGAAGAGACGTGCAGGTCGCAGTAGCTTAACAAGACGGTTTAAATGCCCCTTGGAAGAGACATGCAGGTCGCAGCAGCTTAAAAAGCCGTGCAGGTCGCAGTAGCTTAACAAGACGGTTTAAATGCCCCTTGGAAGTGCGGTGGAGGGTGCAGTAGCTTAACAAGACGGTTTAAATGCCCCCTGGAAGAGACATGCAGGTAGCAGCAGATTAAATGCCACTTTGAAGAGACGTGCAGGTAGCAGTGGCTTAACAAGACGGTTTAAATGTCCCTTGGAAGAGACATGCAGGTCGCAGTAGCTTAACAAGACGGTTTAAATGCGGCTTGGAAGAGACGTGCTGGTCACAGTAGCTTAACAAGACAGTTTAAATGCCCCTTGGAATAAACGAGCAGGTCGCAGTAGCTTATCAAGACGGTTTAAATGCCCCTTGGAAGAGAGGTGGAGGTCACAGTAACTTAAAAAGACAGTTTAAATGCCCGTTGGAAGAGACGTGCAGGTCGCAGTAGCTTAAGAAGACGGTTTAAATGCCACTTGGAAGAGACGTGCAGGTCGCAGTAGCTTAACAAGACAGTTTAAATGCCCCTTGAAAGAGAAGGTGGAGGTCGCAGTAGCTTAACAAGACAGTTTAAATGCCCCTTGAAAGAGACGTGCAGGTCGCAGTGGCTTAAAAAGACGGTTTAAATGCCCTTGGAAGTGCGGTGGAGGTCGCAGTAGCTTAACAAGATGGTTTAAATGCCCCTTGAAAGAGCGGTGGAGGTCGCAGTAGCTTAACAAGACAGTTTAAATGCCGCTTGAAAGAGACGTGCAGGTCGCAGTAGCTTAACAAGACGGTTTAAATGCAACTTGGAAATGCGGTGGAGGTCGCAGTAGCTTAACATGATGGTTTAAATGCCCCTTGGAAGAGAAATGCAGGTCGCAGCAGCTTAACAAGACGGTTTAAATGCCCCTTGGAAGAGACGTGCAGGTCGCAGTGGCTTAATAAGACAGTTTAAATGCCCCTTGGAAGAGACGTGCAGGTCACAGAAACTTAACAAGAGGGTTTAAATGCCCCTTGGAATAGGCTTGCAGGTCGCAGTAGCTTACCAAGATGGTTTAAATGCCACTTGGAAGAGACATGCAGGTCGCAGTAGCTTAACAAGACGGTTTAAATGCCCCTTGGAAGAGCGGTGGAGGTCGCAGTAGCTTAACAAGACAGTTTAAATGCCCCTTGGAAGAGATGTGAAGGTCGCAGTAGCTTAACAAGACGGTTTAAATGCCCCTTGGAAGAGATGTGTAGGTCGCAGTAGCTTAGCAAGACGGTTTAAATGCCCCTTGGAAGTGCGGTGGAGGTCGCAGTAGCTTAACAAGATGGTTTAAATGCCCCTTGGAAGAGACATGCAGGTCGCAGTGGCTTAACAAGACGGTTTAAATGCCCCTTGGAAGAGACGTGCAGGTCTCAGAAACATAACAAGAGGGTTTAAATGCCCCTTGGAATATGCTTGCAGGTCGCAGTAGCTTAACAAGACGGTTTAAATGCCCCTTGGAAGAGCGGTGGAGGTCGCAGCAGCTTAACAAGACAGTTTAAATGCCCCTTGGAAGAGACGTGAAGGTCGCAGTAGCTTAACAAGACGGTTTAAATGCCCCTTGGAAGAGATGTGCAGGTCGCAGTAGCTTAATAAGACGGTTTAAATGCCCCTTGGAAGAGAGGTGGAGGTTGCATTAGCTTAACAAGACAGTTTAAATGCCCCTTGGAAGAGACGTGCAGGTCTCAGTAGCTTAATCAGACGGTTTAAATGCCCCTTGGAAGAGATGTGCAGGTCGCAGTAGCTTAATAAGATGGTTTAAATGCACCTTGGAAGAGAGGTGGAGGTCGCAGTAGCTTAACAAGACAGTTTAAATGCACCTTGGAAGAGCGGTGGAGGTCGCAGTAGCTTAATAAGATGGTTTGAATGCCCCTTGGAAGAGACGTGCAGGTCGCAGTAGCTTAACAAGACGGTTTAAATGCACCTTGGAAGAGACGTGCAGGTCGCAGTAGCTTAACAAGACGGTTTAAATCCCCCTTGGAAGAGACGTGCAGGTCGCAGTAGCTTAACAAGAGGGTTTAAATGCCCCTTGGAATAGGCTTGCAGGTCGCAGTAGATTACCAAGACGGTTGAAATGCCTCTTGGAAGAGACGTGCAGGTAGCAGAAGCTTAGCAAGATGGTTTAAATGCCCTTTGGAAGAGCGGTGGAGGTCGCAGTAGCATAACAAGTTGGTTTAAATGCCCCTTGGGAGAGACATGCAGTTCGCATCAGCTTAAAAAGATGGTTTAAATGCCCCTTGGAAGAGACGTGCAGGTCGCAGTGGCTTAACAAGACGGTTTAAATGCCCCTTGGAAGAGATGTGCAGATCGCAGTAGCTTAATAAGTCGGTTTAAATGCCCCTTGGAAGAGAGGTGGAGGTAGCATTAGCTTAACAAGACAGTTTAAATGCCCCTTGGAAGAGACATGCAGGTCTCAGTAGCTTAATCAGACGGTTTAAATGCCCCTTGGAAGAGATGTGCAGGTCGCAGTAGCTTAATAAGATGGTTTAAATGCACCTTGGAAGAGAGGTGGAGGTCGCAGTAGCTTAACAAGACAGTTTAAATGCCCCTTGGAAGAGCGGTGGAGGTCGCAGTAGCTTAATAAGATGGTTTAAATGCCCCTTGGAAGAGACGTGCAGGTCGCAGTAGCTTAAGAAGACGGTTTAAATGCACCTTGGAAGAGACGTGCAGGTCGCAGTAGCTTAACAAGAGGGTTTAAATGCCCCTTGGAATAGGCTTGCAAGTCGCAGTAGATTACCAAGACGGTTGAAATGCCTCTTGGAAGAGACGTGCAAGTCGCAGTAGCTTAAAAACACGGTTTAAATGAGCCTTGGAAGAGACGTGCAGGTGGCAATAGCTTAACATGACGGTTTAAATGCCCCTTGGAAGAGACAAGCAGGTCATAGTAGCTTAACAAGACGGTTTAAATACCCCTTTCAAGAGACGTGCAGGTCGCAGTAGCTAAACAAGACGGTTTAAATCCCCCTTGGAAGAGACGTGCAAGTCTCAGTAGCTTAAAAAGACGGTTTAAATGAGCCTTGGAAGAGACTTGCAGGTTGCAGTAGCTTAACAAGACGGTTTAAATGCCCCTTGGAAGAGACGAGCAGGTCGCAGTAGCTTAACAAAATGCTTTAAATGCCCCTTGGAAGAGAGGTGGAGGTCGCAGTAGCTTAACAAGACAGTTTAAATGCCCTTTGGAAGAGACTTGCAGGTCGCAGTAGCTTAACAAGACGGTTTAAATGACACTTGGAAGAGACGTGCAGGTCGCAGTAGCTTAACAAGACGGTTCAAATGCCCCTTGGAAGAGCGGTGGAGGTCGCTGTA
Source organism: Phyllobates terribilis (assembly GCF_046119375.1). Classification (NCBI taxonomy): domain Eukaryota; kingdom Metazoa; phylum Chordata; class Amphibia; order Anura; family Dendrobatidae; genus Phyllobates; species Phyllobates terribilis. Next base: position 2,397,558 of record NW_027362907.1, read on the forward strand.
GCTTAACAAGACAGTTTAAGTCCCCCTTGAAAGAGACGTGCAGGTCGCAGTAGCTTAACAAGACGGTTTAAATGCCCCTTGGAAGAGACGTGCAGGTCGCAGTGGCTTAACAAGACGGTTTAAATGCCCCTTGGAAGAGACATGCCAGTCGCAGTAGCTTAACAAGACGGTTGAAATGCCCCTTGGAAGAGACATGCAGGTCGCAGTAGCTTAACAAGACGGTTTAAATGACCCTTGGAAGAGACGTGCAAGTCGCAGTAGCTTAAAAACACGGTTTAAATGAGCCTTGGAAGAGACGTGCAGGTGGCAGTAGCTTAACATGACGGTTTAAATGCCCCTTGAAGAGACGTGCAGGTCGCAGTAGCTAAACAAGATGGTTTAAATCCCCCTTGGAAGAGACATGCAGGTCGCAGCAGCTTAACAAGATGGCTTAAATGCCACTTTGAAGAGACGTGCAGGTAGCTGTGACTTAACAAGACGGTTTAAATGCCCCTTGGAAGAGACGTGCAAGTCGCAGTAGCTTAACAAGAGGGTTTAAATTCACCTTGGAAGAGACGTGCTGGTCGCAGTAGCTTAACAAGACGGTTTAAATGCCCCTTGGAATAGACGAGCAGGTCGCAGTAGCTTAACAAGAAGATTTAAATGCCCCTTGGAAGAGCGGTGGAGGTTTCAGTAGCTTAACAAGACAGTTTAAATGCCCTTGAAAGAGACGTGCAGGTCGCAGTAGCTTAACAATACGGTTTAAATGCCCCTTGGAAGAGACATGCAGTTCGCAGTAGCTTAACAAGACTGTTGAGATGCCCCTTGGAAAAGTGGTGGAGGTTACAGTAGCTTAACAAGACCGTTTAAATGCCCCTTGGAAGAGACGTGCAAGTCTCAGTAGCTTAAAAAGACGGTTTAAATGAGCCTTGGAAGAGACTTGCAGGTTGCAGTAGCTTAACAAGACGGTTTAAATGCCCCTTGGAAGAGACGAGCAGGTCGCAGTAGCTTAACAAGACGGTTTAAATGCCCCTTGGAAGAGCGGTGGAGGTCGCAGTAGCTTAACAAGACAGTTTAAGTCCCCCTTGAAAGAGACGTGCAGGTCGCAGTAGCTTAACAAGACGGTTTAAATGCCCCTTGGAAGAGCGGTGGAGGTCGCAGTAGCTTAACAAGACGGTTTAAATGCCCCTTGGAAGAGACTTGCAGGTCGCAGTAGCTTAACAAGACGGTTTAAATGCCCCTTGGAAGAGAGATGGAGGTCGCAGTAGATTAACAAGACAGTTTAAATGCCCCTTGGAAGAGACGTGCAGGTCGCAGTACCTTAAAAAAAGGGTTTAAATGCCCCTTTCAAGAGACGTGCAGGTCGCAGGAGCTTAACAAGAGGGTTTAAATGTCCCTTGGAAGAGACGTGCAGGTCGCAGTAGCTTATAAAGATGGTTTAAATGCCCCTTGGAAGAGCGGTGGAGGTCACAGTAGCTTAACAAGATGGTTTAAATGCCCCTTGGAAGAGACATGCAGGTAGCAGTAGCTTAACAAGAAGGTTTAAATGCCCCTTGGAAGAGACGTGCAGGTCGCAGTAGCTTAACAAGACTGTTGAGATGCCCCTTGGAAAAGTGGTGGAGGTTATAGTAGCTTAACAAGACGGTTTAAATGCCCCTTGGAAGAGACGTTCAAGTCGCAGAAGCTTAAAAAGACGGTTTAAATGAGCCTTGGAAGAGACGTGCAGGTCGCAGTAGCTTAACAAGACAGTTTAAATGCCCCTTGGAAGAGACGTGCAGATAGCAGTAGCTTAATAATATGGTTTAAATGCCCCTTGGAAGAGATGTGCAGGTCGCAGTAGCTTAATAAGACGGTTTAAATGCCCCTTGGAAGAGAGGTGGAGGTCACAGTAACTTAAAAATACAGTTTAAATGCCCCTTGGAAAAGACGTGCAGGCCGCATTAGCTTAACAAGAAGCTTTAAATGCCACTTGGAAAAGACGTGCACGTCGCAGTAGCTTAACAAGACGATTTAAATGCCCCTTGGAAGAGCGGTGGAGGTCGCAGTAGCTTAACAAGATGGTTTAAATGCCCCTTGGAAGAGACATGCAGGTCGCAGCAGCTTAAAAAGACGTGCAGGTCGCAGTAGCTTAACAAGACGGCTTAAATGCCCCTTGGAAGTGCGGTGGAGGGTGCAGTAGCTTAACAAGACGGTTTAAAAGCCCCGTGGAAGAGACATGCAGGTCGTAGCAGCTTAACAAGACAGATTAAATGCCACTTTGAAGAGACGTGCAGGTAGCAGTGGCTTAACAAGACGGTTTAAATGCCCCTTGGAAGAGACATGCAGGTCGCAGTAGCTTAACAAGACGGTTTAAATGCGGCTTGGAAGAGACATGCAGGTCACAGTAGCTTAAAAGACAGTTTAAATGCCTCTTGGAATAAACGAGCAGGTCGCAGTAGCTTAACAAGACGGTTTAAATGCCCCTTGGAAGAGCGGTGGAGGTCGCAGAAGCTTAACAAGACAGTTTAAATGCCCCTTGGAAGAGACGTGAAGGTCGCAGTAGCTTAACAAGACGGTTTAAATGCCCCTTGGAAGAGATGTGCAGGTCGCAGTAGCTTAATAAGACGGTTTAAATGCACCTTGGAAGAGAGGTGGAGGTAGCATTAGCTTAACAAGACAGTTTAAATGCCCCTTGGAAGAGACGTGCAGGTCTCAGTAGCTTAATCAGACGGTTTAAATGCCCCTTGGAAGAGATGTGCAGGTCGCAATAGCTTAATAAGATGGTTAAAATGCACCTTGGAAGAGAGGTGGAGGTCGCAGTAGCTTAACAAGACAGTTTAAATGCCCCTTGGAAGAGAGGTGGAGGTCGCAGTAGCTTAATAAGATGGTTTAATTGCCCGTTGGAAGAGACGTGCAGGTCGCAGTAGCTTAACAGGACGGTTTAAATGCACCTTGGAAGAGACGTGCAGGTCGCAGTAGCTTAACAAGACAGTTTAAATCCCCCTTGGAAGAGACGTGCAGGTCGCAGTAGCTTAACAAGAGGGTTTAAATGTCCCTTGGAAGAGACGTGCAGGTCGCCGTAGCTTAACAAGATATTTTAAATGCCCCTTGGAAGAGCGGTGGAGGTCACAGCAGCTTAACAAGATGGTTTAAATGCCCCTTGGAAGAGACTTGCAGGTAGCAGTAGCTTAACAAGATGTTTTAAATGCCCCTTGGAAGAGACGTGCAGGTCGCAGTAGCTTAACAAGACTGTTGAGATGCCCCTTGGAAAAGTGGTGGAGGTTATAGTAGCTTAACAAGACGGTTTAAATGCCCCTTGGAAGAGACGTTCAAGTCGCAGAAGCTTAAAAAGACGGTTTAAATGAGCCTTGGAAGAGACGTGCAGGTCGCAGTAGCTTAACAAGACGGTTTAAATGCCCCTTGGAAGAGCGGTGGAGGTCGCAGAAGCTTAACAAGACAGTTTAAATGCCCCTTGGAAGAGACATGCAGGTAGCAGTAGCTTAACAAGATGGTTTAAATGCCCCGTGGAAGAGACGTGCAGGTCGCAGTAGCTTAACAAGACTGTTGAGATGCCCCTTGGAAAAGTGGTGAAGGTTATAGTAGCTTAACAAGACAGTTTAAATGCCCCTTGGAAAAGACGTGCAGGTCGCATTAGCTTAACAAGACGCTTTAAATGCCACTTGGAAGAGACGTGCAGGTCGCAGTAGCTTAACAAGACGGTTTAAATGCCCCTTGGAAGAGACATGCAGGTCGCAGCAGCTTAAAAAGCCGTGCAGGTCGCAGTAGCTTAACAAGACGGTTTAAATGCCCCTTGGAAGTGCGGTGGAGGGTGCAGTAGCTTAACAAGACGGTTTAAATGCCCCCTGGAAGAGACATGCAGGTAGCAGCAGCTTAACAAGACAGATTAAATGCCACTTTGAAGAGACGTGCAGGTAGCAGTGGCTTAACAAGACGGTTTAAATGTCCCTTGGAAGAGACATGCAGGTCGCAGTAGCTTAACAAGACGGTTTAAATGCGGCTTGGAAGAGACGTGCTGGTCACAGTAGCTTAACAAGACAGTTTAAATGCCCCTTGGAATAAACGAGCAGGTCGCAGTAGCTTATCAAGACGGTTTAAATGCCCCTTGGAAGAGAGGTGGAGGTCACAGTAACTTAAAAAGACAGTTTAAATGCCCGTTGGAAGAGACGTGCAGGTCGCAGTAGCTTAAGAAGACGGTTTAAATGCCACTTGGAAGAGACGTGCAGGTCGCAGTAGCTTAACAAGACAGTTTAAATGCCCCTTGAAAGAGAAGGTGGAGGTCGCAGTAGCTTAACAAGACAGTTTAAATGCCCCTTGAAAGAGACGTGCAGGTCGCAGTGGCTTAAAAAGACGGTTTAAATGCCCTTGGAAGTGCGGTGGAGGTCGCAGTAGCTTAACAAGATGGTTTAAATGCCCCTTGAAAGAGCGGTGGAGGTCGCAGTAGCTTAACAAGACAGTTTAAATGCCGCTTGAAAGAGACGTGCAGGTCGCAGTAGCTTAACAAGACGGTTTAAATGCAACTTGGAAATGCGGTGGAGGTCGCAGTAGCTTAACATGATGGTTTAAATGCCCCTTGGAAGAGACATGCAGGTCGCAGCAGCTTAACAAGACGGTTTAAATGCCCCTTGGAAGAGACGTGCAGGTCGCAGTGGCTTAATAAGACAGTTTAAATGCCCCTTGGAAGAGACGTGCAGGTCACAGAAACTTAACAAGAGGGTTTAAATGCCCCTTGGAATAGGCTTGCAGGTCGCAGTAGCTTACCAAGATGGTTTAAATGCCACTTGGAAGAGACATGCAGGTCGCAGTAGCTTAACAAGACGGTTTAAATGCCCCTTGGAAGAGCGGTGGAGGTCGCAGTAGCTTAACAAGACAGTTTAAATGCCCCTTGGAAGAGATGTGAAGGTCGCAGTAGCTTAACAAGACAGTTTAAATGCCCCTTGGAAGAGATGTGTAGGTCGCAGTAGCTTAGCAAGACGGTTTAAATGCCCCTTGGAAGTGCGGTGGAGGTCGCAGTAGCTTAACAAGATGGTTTAAATGCCCCTTGGAAGAGACATGCAGGTCGCAGTGGCTTAACAAGACGGTTTAAATGCCCCTTGGAAGAGACGTGCAGGTCTCAGAAACATAACAAGAGGGTTTAAATGCCCCTTGGAATAGGCTTGCAGGTCGCAGTAGCTTAACAAGACGGTTTAAATGCCCCTTGGAAGAGCGGTGGAGGTCGCAGCAGCTTAACAAGACAGTTTAAATGCCCCTTGGAAGAGACGTGAAGGTCGCAGTAGCTTAACAAGACGGTTTAAATGCCCCTTGGAAGAGATGTGCAGGTCGCAGTAGCTTAATAAGACGGTTTAAATGCCCCTTGGAAGAGAGGTGGAGGTTGCATTAGCTTAACAAGACAGTTTAAATGCCCCTTGGAAGAGACGTGCAGGTCTCAGTAGCTTAATCAGACGGTTTAAATGCCCCTTGGAAGAGATGTGCAGGTCGCAGTAGCTTAATAAGATGGTTTAAATGCACCTTGGAAGAGAGGTGGAGGTCGCAGTAGCTTAACAAGACAGTTTAAATGCACCTTGGAAGAGCGGTGGAGGTCGCAGTAGCTTAATAAGATGGTTTAAATGCCCCTTGGAAGAGACGTGCAGGTCGCAGTAGCTTAACAAGACGGTTTAAATGCACCTTGGAAGAGACGTGCAGGTCGCAGTAGCTTAACAAGACGGTTTAAATCCCCCTTGGAAGAGACGTGCAGGTCGCAGTAGCTTAACAAGAGGGTTTAAATGCCCCTTGGAATAGGCTTGCAGGTCGCAGTAGATTACCAAGACGGTTGAAATGCCTCTTGGAAGAGACGTGCAGGTAGCAGAAGCTTAGCAAGATGGTTTAAATGCCCTTTGGAAGAGCGGTGGAGGTCGCAGTAGCATAACAAGTTGGTTTAAATGCCCCTTGGGAGAGACATGCAGTTCGCATCAGCTTAAAAAGATGGTTTAAATGCCCCTTGGAAGAGACGTGCAGGTCGCAGTGGCTTAACAAGACGGTTTAAATGCCCCTTGGAAGAGATGTGCAGATCGCAGTAGCTTAATAAGTCGGTTTAAATGCCCCTTGGAAGAGAGGTGGAGGTAGCATTAGCTTAACAAGACAGTTTAAATGCCCCTTGGAAGAGACATGCAGGTCTCAGTAGCTTAATCAGACGGTTTAAATGCCCCTTGGAAGAGATGTGCAGGTCGCAGTAGCTTAATAAGATGGTTTAAATGCACCTTGGAAGAGAGGTGGAGGTCGCAGTAGCTTAACAAGACAGTTTAAATGCCCCTTGGAAGAGCGGTGGAGGTCGCAGTAGCTTAATAAGATGGTTTAAATGCCCCTTGGAAGAGACGTGCAGGTCGCAGTAGCTTAAGAAGACGGTTTAAATGCACCTTGGAAGAGACGTGCAGGTCGCAGTAGCTTAACAAGAGGGTTTAAATGCCCCTTGGAATAGGCTTGCAAGTCGCAGTAGATTACCAAGACGGTTGAAATGCCTCTTGGAAGAGACGTGCAAGTCGCAGTAGCTTAAAAACACGGTTTAAATGAGCCTTGGAAGAGACGTGCAGGTGGCAATAGCTTAACATGACGGTTTAAATGCCCCTTGGAAGAGACAAGCAGGTCATAGTAGCTTAACAAGACGGTTTAAATACCCCTTTCAAGAGACGTGCAGGTCGCAGTAGCTAAACAAGACGGTTTAAATCCCCCTTGGAAGAGACGTGCAAGTCTCAGTAGCTTAAAAAGTCGGTTTAAATGAGCCTTGGATGAGACTTGCAGGTTGCAGTAGCTTAACAAGACGGTTTAAATGCCCCTTGGAAGAGACGAGCAGGTCGCAGTAGCTTAACAAAATGCTTTAAATGCCCCTTGGAAGAGAGGTGGAGGTCGCAGTAGCTTAACAAGACAGTTTAAATGCCCTTTGGAAGAGACTTGCAGGTCGCAGTAGCTTAACAAGACGGTTTAAATGACACTTGGAAGAGACGTGCAGGTCGCAGTAGCTTAACAAGACGGTTTAAATGCCCCTTGGAAGAGCGGTGGAGGTCGCTGTAGCTTAACAAGACAGTTTAAGTCCCCCTTGAAAGAGACGTGCAGGTCGCAGTAGCTTAACAAGACGGTTTAAATGCCCCTTGGAAGAGACGTGCAGGTCGCAGTGGCTTAACAAGACGGTTTAAATGCCCCTTGGAAGAGACATGCCAGTCGCAGTAGCTTAACAAGACGGTTGAAATGCCCCTTGGAAGAGACATGCAGGTCGCAGTAGCTTAACAAGACGGTTTAAATGACCCTTGGAAGAGACGTGCAAGTCGCAGTAGCTTAAAAACACGGTTTAAATGAGCCTTGGAAGAGACGTGCAGGTGGCAGTAGCTTAACATGACGGTTTAAATGCCCCTTGAAGAGACGTGCAGGTCGCAGTAGCTAAACAAGATGGTTTAAATCCCCCTTGGAAGAGACATGCAGGTCGCAGCAGCTTAACAAGATGGCTTAAATGCCACTTTGAAGAGACGTGCAGGTAGCTGTGGCTTAACAAGACGGTTTAAATGCCCCTTGGAAGAGACGTGCAAGTCGCAGTAGCTTAACAAGAGGGTTTAAATTCACCTTGGAAGAGACGTGCTGGTCGCAGTAGCTTAACAAGACGGTTTAAATGCCCCTTGGAATAGACGAGCAGGTCGCAGTAGCTTAACAAGAAGATTTAAATGCCCCTTGGAAGAGCGGTGGAGGTCGCAGTAGCTTAACAAGACAGTTTAAATGCCCTTGAAAGAGACGTGCAGGTCGCAGTAGCTTAACAATACGGTTTAAATGAACCTTGGAAGAGACATGCAGTTCGCAGTAGCTTAACAAGACTGTTGAGATGCCCCTTGGAAAAGTGGTGGAGGTTACAGTAGCTTAACAAGACCGTTTAAATGCCCCTTGGAAGAGACGTGCAAGTCTCAGTAGCTTAAAAAGACGGTTTAAATGAGCCTTGGAAGAGACTTGCAGGTTGCAGTAGCTTAACAAGACGGTTTAAATGCCCCTTGGAAGAGACGAGCAGGTCGCAGTAGCTTAACAAGACGGTTTAAATGCCCCTTGGAAGAGCGGTGGAGGTCGCAGTAGCTTAACAAGACAGTTTAAGTCCCCCTTGAAAGAGACGTGCAGGTCGCAGTAGCTTAACAAGACGGTTTAAATGCCCCTTGGAAGAGCGGTGGAGGTCGCAGTAGCTTAACAAGACGGTTTAAATGCCCCTTGGAAGAGACTTGCAGGTCGCAGTAGCTTAACAAGACGGTTTAAATGCCCCTTGGAAGAGAGATGGAGGTCGCAGTAGATTAACAAGACAGTTTAAATGCCCCTTGGAAGAGACGTGCAGGTCGCAGTACCTTAAAAAAAGGGTTTAAATGCCCCTTTCAAGAGACGTGCAGGTCGCAGGAGCTTAACAAGAGGGTTTAAATGTCCCTTGGAAGAGACGTGCAGGTCGCAGTAGCTTATAAAGATGGTTTAAATGCCCCTTGGAAGAGCGGTGGAGGTCACAGTAGCTTAACAAGATGGTTTAAATGCCCCTTGGAAGAGACATGCAGGTAGCAGTAGCTTAACAAGAAGGTTTAAATGCCCCTTGGAAGAGACGTGCAGGTCGCAGTAGCTTAACAAGACTGTTGAGATGCCCCTTGGAAAAGTGGTGGAGGTTATAGTAGCTTAACAAGACGGTTTAAATGCCCCTTGGAAGAGACGTTCAAGTCGCAGAAGCTTAAAAAGACGGTTTAAATGAGCCTTGGAAGAGACGTGCAGGTCGCAGTAGCTTAACAAGACAGTTTAAATGCCCCTTGGAAGAGACGTGCAGATAGCAGTAGCTTAATAATATGGTTTAAATGCCCCTTGGAAGAGATGTGCAGGTCGCAGTAGCTTAATAAGACGGTTTAAATGCCCCTTGGAAGAGAGGTGGAGGTCACAGTAACTTAAAAATACAGTTTAAATGCCCCTTGGAAAAGACGTGCAGGCCGCATTAGCTTAACAAGAAGCTTTAAATGCCACTTGGAAAAGACGTGCACGTCGCAGTAGCTTAACAAGACGATTTAAATGCCCCTTGGAAGAGCGGTGGAGGTCGCAGTAGCTTAACAAGATGGTTTAAATGCCCCTTGGAAGAGACATGCAGGTCGCAGCAGCTTAAAAAGACGTGCAGGTCGCAGTAGCTTAACAAGACGGCTTAAATGCCCCTTGGAAGTGCGGTGGAGGGTGCAGTAGCTTAACAAGACGGTTTAAAAGCCCCGTGGAAGAGACATGCAGGTCGTAGCAGCTTAACAAGACAGATTAAATGCCACTTTGAAGAGACGTGCAGGTAGCAGTGGCTTAACAAGACGGTTTAAATGCCCCTTGGAAGAGACATGCAGGTCGCAGTAGCTTAACAAGACGGTTTAAATGCGGCTTGGAAGAGACATGCAGGTCACAGTAGCTTAAAAGACAGTTTAAATGCCTCTTGGAATAAACGAGCAGGTCGCAGTAGCTTAACAAGACGGTTTAAATGCCCCTTGGAAGAGCGGTGGAGGTCGCAGAAGCTTAACAAGACAGTTTAAATGCCCCTTGGAAGAGACGTGCAGGTCACAGTAGCTTAATAAGACGGTTTAAATGCCCCTTGGAAGAGATGTACAGGTCGCAGTAGCTTAATAAGACGGTTTAAATGCCAATTGCAAGAGAGGTGGAGGTCACAGTAACTTAAAAAGACAGTTTAAATGCCCCTTGGAAGAGACGTGCAGGTCGCAGTAGCTTAACAAGACGGTTTAAATGCCACTTGGAAGAGACGTGCAGGTCGCAGTAGCTTAACAAGACAGTTTAAATGCCCCTTGAAAGAGCGGTGGAGGTCGCAGTAGCTTAACAAGACAGTTTAAATGCCCCTTGAAAGAGAGGTGCAGGTCGCAGTGGCTTAAAAAGACGGTTTAAATGCCACTTGGAAGTGCGGTGGAGGTCGCAGTAGCTTAACAAGATGTTTTAAATGCCCCTTGGAAGAGCGGTGGAGGTCGCAGAAGCATAACAAGACAGTTTAAATGCCGCTTGAAAGAGACGTGCAGGTCGCAGTAGCTTAACAAGATGGTTTAAATGCAACTTGGAAATGCGGTGGAGGTCGCAGTAGCTTAACATGATGGTTTAAATGCCCCTTGGAAGAGACGTGCAGGTTGCAGTAGCTTAACAAGACGGTTTAAATGCCCCTTGGAAGAGACGTGCAGGTCGCAGTGGCTTAATAAGACGGTTTAAATGCCCCTTGGAAGAGACGTGCAGGTCACAGAAACTTAACAAGAGGGTTTAAATGCCCCTTGGAATAGGCTTGCAGATCGCAGTAGCTTACCAAGATGGTTTAAATGCCCCTTGGAAGAGACGTGCAGGTCGCAGTAGCTTAACAAGACGGTTTAAATGTCCCTTGGAAGAGCGGTGGAGGTCGCAGTAGCTTAACAAGACAGTTTAAATGCCCCTTGGAAGAGACGTGAAGGTCGCAGTAGCTTAACAAGACGGTTTAAATGCCCCTTGGAAGAGATGTGCAGGTCGCAGTAGCTTAGCAAGATGGTTTAAATGCCCCTTGGAAGTGCGGTGGAGGTCGCAGTAGCTTAACAAGATGGTTTAAATGCCCCTTGGAAGAGACATGCAGGTCGCAGTGGCTTAACAAGACGGTTTAAATGCCCCTTGGAAGAGACCTGCAGGTCTCAGAAACATAACAAGAGGGTTTACATGCCCCTTGGAATAGGCTTGCAGGTCGCAGTAGCTTAACAAGACGGTTTAAATGCCCCTTGGAAGAGCGGTGGAGGTCGCAGTAGCTTAACAAGACAGCTTAAATGCCCCTTGGAAGAGACGTGAAGGTCGCAGTAGCTTAACAAGACGGTTTAAATGCCCCTTGGAAGAGATGTGCAGATCGCAGTAGCTTAATAAGACGGTTTAAATGCCCCTTGGAAGAGAGGTGGAGGTAGCATTAGCTTAACAAGACAGTTTAAATGCCCCTTGGAAGAGACATGCAGGTCTCAGTAGCTTAATCAGACGGTTTAAATGCCCCTTGGAAGAGATGTGCAGGTCGCAGTAGCTTAATAAGATGGTTTAAATGCACCTTGGAAGAGAGGTGGAGGTCGCAGTAGCTTAATAAGATGGTTTAAATGCCCCTTGGAAGAAACGTGCAGGTCGCAGTAGCTTAAGAAGACGGTTTAAATGCCTCTTGGAAGAGACGTGCAAGTCGCAGTAGCTTAAAAACACGGTTTAAATGAGCCTTGGAAGAGACGTGCAGGTGGCAGTAGCTTAACATGACGGTTTAAATGCCCCTTGGAAGAGACAAGCAGGTCATAGTAGCTTAACAAGACGGTTTAAATACCCCTTTCAAGAGACGTGCAGGTCGCAGTAGCTAAACAAGATGGTTTAAATCCCCCTTGGAAGAGACGTGCAAGTCTCAGTAGCTTAAAAAGACGGTTTAAATGAGCCTTGGAAGAGACTTGTAGGTTGCAGTAGCTTAACAAGACGGTTTAAATGCCCCTTGGAAGAGACGAGCAGGTCGCAGTAGCTTAACAAAATGCTTTAAATGCCCCTTGGAAGAGAGGTGGAGGTCGCAGTAGCTTAACAAGACAGTTTAAATGCCCTTTGGAAGAGACTTGCAGGTCGCAGTAGCTTAACAAGACGGTTTAAATGACACTTGGAAGAGACGTGCAGGTCGCAGTAGCTTAACAAGACGGTTTAAATGCCCCTTGGAAGAGCGGTGGAGGTCGCTGTAGCTTAACAAGACAGTTTAAGTCCCCCTTGAAAGAGACGTGCAGGTCGCAGTAGCTTAACAAGACCGTTTAAATGCCCCTTGGAAGAGCGGTGGAGGTCGCAGTAGCTTAACAAGACGGTTTAAATGCCCCTTTGAAGAGACGTGCAGGCCGCAGTAGCTTAATTAGACTGTTTAAATGCTGCTTGGAAGAGATGTGCAGGTCGCAGTAGCTTAATAAGATGGTTTAAATGCCCCTTGGAAGAGATATGGAGGTCGCAGTAGATTAACAAGACAGTTTAAATGCCCCTTGGAAGAGACGTGCAGGTCGCAGTAGCTTAAAAAAAGGGTTTAAATGCCCCTTTCAAGAGACGTGCAGGTCGCAGGAGCTTAAAAAGAGGGTTTAAATGTCCCTTGGAAGAGACGTGCAGGTAGCAGTAGCTTAACAAGACGCTTTAAATGCCACTTGGAAGAGACGTGCAGGTCGCAGTAGCTTAACAAGACGGTTTAAATGCGGCTTGGAAGAGACGTGCTGGTCACAGTAGCTTAACAAGACAGTTTAAATGCCCCTTGGAATAAACGAGCAGGTCGCAGTAGCTTAACAAGACGGTTTAAATGCCCCTTGGAAGAGCGGTGGAGGTCGCAGAAGCTTAACAAGACAGTTTAAATGCCCCTTCGAAGAGACGTGCAGGTCACAGTAGCTTAATAAGACGGTTTAAATGCCCCTTGGAAGAGATGTACAGGTCGCAGTAGCTTAATAAGACTGTTTAAATGCCACTTGGAATAGAGGTGGAGGTCACAGTAACTTAAAAAGACAGTTTAAATGCCCCTTGGAAGAGACGTGCAGGTCGCAGTAGCTTAACAAGACGGTTTAAATGCCACTTGGAAGAGACGTGCAGGTCGCAGTAGCTTAACAAGACAGTTTAAATGCCCCTTGAAAGAGCGGTGGAGGTCGCAGTAGCTTAACAAGACAGTTTAAATGCCCCTTGAAAGAGACGTGCAGGTCGCAGTGGCTTAAAAAGAAGGTTTAAATGCCCCTTGGAAGTGCGGTGGAGGTCGCAGTAGCTTAACAAGATGGTTTAAATGCCCCTTGGAAGAGCGGTGGAGGTCGCAGTAGCTTAACAAGACAGTTTAAATGCCGCTTGAAAGAGACGTGCAGGTCGCAGTAGCTTAACAAGACGGTTTAAATGCAACTTGGAAATGCGGTGGAGGTCGCAGTAGCTTAACATGATGGTTTAAATGCCCCTTGGAAGAGACATGCAGGTCGCAGCAGCTTAACAAGACGGTTTAAATGCCCCTTGGAAGAGACGTGCAGGTCGCAGTGGCTTAATAAGACGGTTTAAATGCCCCTTGGAAGAGACGTGCAGGTCACAGAAACTTAACAAGAGGGTTTAAATGCCCCTTGGAATAGGCTTGCAGGTCCCAGTAGCTTACCAAGATGGTTTAAATGCCCCTTGGAAGAGACATGCAGGTCGCAGCAGCTTAACAAGACGGTTTAAATGCCCCTTGGAAGAGACGTGCAGGTCGCAGTGGCTTAATAAGACGGTTTAAATGCCCCTTGGAAGAGACGTGCAGGTCACAGAAACTTAACAAGAGGGTTTAAATGCCCCTTGGAATAGGCTTGCAGGTCCCAGTAGCTTACCAAGACGGTTTAAATGCCCCTTGGAAGAGCGGTGGAGGTCGCACTAGCTTAACAAGACAGTTTAAATGCCCCTTGGAAGAGACGTGAAGGTCGCAGTAGCTTAACAAGACGGTTTAAATGCCCCTTGGAAGAGATGTGCAGGTCGCAGTAGCTTAACAAGACGGTTTAAATGCCCCTTGGAAGAGCGGTGGAGGTCGCAGAAGCTTAACAAGACAGTTTAAATGCCCCTTGGAAGAGACGTGCAGGTCACAGTAGCTTAATAAGACGGTTTAAATGCCCCTTGGAAGAGATGTACAGGTCGCAGTAGCTTAATAAGACTGTTTAAATGCCCCTTGGAATAGAGGTGGAGGTCACAGTAACTTAAAAACACAGTTTAAATGCCCCTTGGAAGAGACGTGCAGGTCGCAGTAGCTTAACAAGACGGTTTAAATGCCACTTGGAAGAGACGTGCAGGTCGCAGTAGCTTAACAAGACAGTTTAAATGCCCCTTGAAAGAGCGGTGGAGGTCGCAGTAGCTTAACAAGACAGTTTAAATGCCCCTTGAAAGAGACGTGCAGGTCGCAGTGGCTTAAAAAGAAGGTTTAAATGCCCCTTGGAAGTGCGGTGGAGGTCGCAGTAGCTTAACAAGATGGTTTAAATGCCCCTTGGAAGAGCGGTGGAGTTCGCAGTAGCTTAACAAGACAGTTTAAATGCCACTTGAAAGAGACGTGCAGGTCGCAGTAGCTTAACAAGACGGTTTAAATGCCCCTTGGAAGAGACGAGCAGGTCGCAGTAGCTTAACAAAATGCTTTAAATGCCCCTTGGAAGAGAGGTGGAGGTCGCAGTAGCTTAACAAGACAGTTTAAATGCCCTTTGGAAGAGACTTGCAGGTCGCAGTAGCTTAACAAGACGGTTTAAATGACACTTGGAAGAGACGTGCAGGTCGCAGTAGCTTAACAAGACGGTTTAAATGCCCCTTGGAAGAGCGGTGGAGGTCGCTGTAGCTTAACAAGACAGTTTAAGTCCCCCTTGAAAGAGACGTGCAGGTCGCAGTAGCTTAACAAGACGGTTTAAATGCCCCTTGGAAGAGACGTGCAGGTCGCAGTGGCTTAACAAGACGGTTTAAATGCCCCTTGGAAGAGACATGCCAGTCGCAGTAGCTTAACAAGACGGTTGAAATGCCCTTTGGAAGAGACATGCAGGTCGCAGTAGCTTAACAAGACGGTTTAAATGACCCTTGGAAGAGACGTGCAAGTCGCAGTAGCTTAAAAACACGGTTTAAATGAGCCTTGGAAGAGACGTGCAGGTGGCAGTAGCTTAACATGACGGTTTAAATGCCCCTTGAAGAGACGTGCAGGTCGCAGTAGCTAAACAAGATGGTTTAAATCCCCCTTGGAAGAGACATGCAGGTCGCAGCAGCTTAACAAGATGGCTTAAATGCCACTTTGAAGAGACGTGCAGGTAGCTGTGGCTTAACAAGACGGTTTAAATGCCCCTTGGAAGAGACGTGCAAGTCGCAGTAGCTTAACAAGAGGGTTTAAATTCACCTTGGAAGAGACGTGCTGGTCGCAGTAGCTTAACAAGACGGTTTAAATGCCCCTTGGAATAGACGAGCAGGTCGCAGTAGCTTAACAAGAAGATTTAAATGCCCCTTGGAAGAGCGGTGGAGGTCGCAGTAGCTTAACAAGACAGTTTAAATGCCCTTGAAAGAGACGTGCAGGTCGCAGTAGCTTAACAATACGGTTTAAATGCCCCTTGGAAGAGACATGCAGTTCGCAGTAGCTTAACAAGACTGTTGAGATGCCCCTTGGAAAAGTGGTGGAGGTTACAGTAGCTTAACAAGACCGTTTAAATGCCCCTTGGAAGAGACGTGCAAGTCTCAGTAGCTTAAAAAGACGGTTTAAATGAGCCTTGGAAGAGACTTGCAGGTTGCAGTAGCTTAACAAGACGGTTTAAATGCCCCTTGGAAGAGACGAGCAGGTCGCAGTAGCTTAACAAGACGGTTTAAATGCCCCTTGGAAGAGCGGTGGAGGTCGCAGTAGCTTAACAAGACAGTTTAAGTCCCCCTTGAAAGAGACGTGCAGGTCGCAGTAGCTTAACAAGACGGTTTAAATGCCCCTTGGAAGAGCGGTGGAGGTCGCAGTAGCTTAACAAGACGGTTTAAATGCCCCTTGGAAGAGACTTGCAGGTCGCAGTAGCTTAACAAGACGGTTTAAATGCCCCTTGGAAGAGAGATGGAGGTCGCAGTAGATTAACAAGACAGTTTAAATGCCCCTTGGAAGAGACGTGCAGGTCGCAGTACCTTAAAAAAAGGGTTTAAATGCCCCTTTCAAGAGACGTGCAGGTCGCAGGAGCTTAACAAGAGGGTTTAAATGTCCCTTGGAAGAGACGTGCAGGTCGCAGTAGCTTATAAAGATGGTTTAAATGACCCTTGGAAGAGCGGTGGAGGTCACAGTAGCTTAACAAGATGGTTTAAATGCCCCTTGGAAGAGACATGCAGGTAGCAGTAGCTTAACAAGAAGGTTTAAATGCCCCTTGGAAGAGACGTGCAGGTCGCAGTAGCTTAACAAGACTGTTGAGATGCCCCTTGGAAAAGTGGTGGAGGTTATAGTAGCTTAACAAGACGGTTTAAATGCCCCTTGGAAGAGACGTTCAAGTCGCAGAAGCTTAAAAACACGGTTTAAATGAGCCTTGGAAGAGACGTGCAGGTCGCAGTAGCTTAACAAGACAGTTTAAATGCCCCTTGGAAGAGACGTGCAGATAGCAGTAGCTTAATAATATGGTTTAAATGCCCCTTGGAAGAGATGTGCAGGTCGCAGTAGCTTAATAAGACGGTTTAAATGCCCCTTGGAAGAGAGGTGGAGGTCACAGTAACTTAAAAATACAGTTTAAATGCCCCTTGGAAAAGACGTGCAGGCCGCATTAGCTTAACAAAAAGCTTTAAATGCCACTTGGAAAAGACGTGCACGTCGCAGTAGCTTAACAAGACGATTTAAATGCCCCTTGGAAGAGCGGTGGAGGTCGCAGTAGCTTAACAAGATGGTTTAAATGCCCCTTGGAAGAGACATGCAGGTCGCAGCAGCTTAAAAAGACGTGCAGGTCGCAGTAGCTTAACAAGACGGCTTAAATGCCCCTTGGAAGTGCGGTGGAGGGTGCAGTAGCTTAACAAGCCGGTTTAAAAGCCCCGTGGAAGAGACATGCAGGTCGTAGCAGCTTAACAAGACAGATTAAATGCCACTTTGAAGAGACGTGCAGGTAGCAGTGGCTTAACAAGACGGTTTAAATGCCCCTTGGAAGAGACATGCAGGTCGCAGTAGCTTAACAAGACGGTTTAAATGCGGCTTGGAAGAGACATGCAGGTCACAGTAGCTTAAAAGACAGTTTAAATGCCTCTTGGAATAAACGAGCAGGTCGCAGTAGCTTAACAAGACGGTTTAAATGCCCCTTGGAAGAGCGGTGGAGGTCGCAGAAGCTTAACAAGACAGTTTAAATGCCCCTTGGAAGAGACGTGCAGGTCACAGTAGTTTAATAAGACGGTTTAAATGCCCCTTGGAAGAGATGTACAGGTCGCAGTAGCTTAATAAGACGGTTTAAATGCCAATTGCAAGAGAGGTGGAGGTCACAGTAACTTAAAAAGACAGTTTAAATGCCCCTTGGAAGAGACGTGCAGGTCGCAGTAGCTTAACAAGACGGTTTAAATGCCACTTGGAAGAGACGTGCAGGTCGCAGCAGCTTAACAAGACAGTTTAAATGCCCCTTGAAAGAGCGGTGGAGGTCGCAGTAGCTTAACAAGACAGTTTAAATGCCCCTTGAAAGAGAGGTGCAGGTCGCAGTGGCTTAAAAAGACGGTTTAAATGCCACTTGGAAGTGCGGTGGAGGTCGCAGTAGCTTAACAAGATGTTTTAAATGCCCCTTGGAAGAGCGGTGGAGGTCGCAGAAGCATAACAAGACAGTTTAAATGCCGCTTGAAAGAGACGTGCAGGTCGCAGTAGCTTAACAAGATGGTTTAAATGCAACTTGGAAATGCGGTGGAGGTCGCAGTAGCTTAACAAGATGGTTTAAATGCAACTTGGAAATGCGGTGGAGGTCGCAGTAGCTTAACATGATGGTTTAAATGCCCCTTGGAAGAGACGTGCAGGTTGCAGTAGCTTAACAAGACGGTTTAAATGCCCCTTGGAAGAGACGTGCAGGTCGCAGTGGCTTAATAAGACGGTTTAAATGCCCCTTGGAAGAGACGTGCAGGTCACAGAAACTTAACAAGAGGGTTTAAATGCCCCTTGGAATAGGCTTGCAGATCGCAGTAGCTTACCAAGATGGTTTAAATGCCCCTTGGAAGAGACGTGCAGGTCGCAGTAGCTTAACAAGACGGTTTAAATGTCCCTTGGAAGAGCGGTGGAGGTCGCAGTAGCTTAACAAGACAGTTTAAATGCCCCTTGGAAGAGACGTGAAGGTCGCAGTAGCTTAACAAGACGGTTTAAATGCCCCTTGGAAGAGATGTGCAGGTCGCAGTAGCTTAGCAAGATGGTTTAAATGCCCCTTGGAAGTGCGGTGGAGGTCGCAGCAGCTTAACAAGATGGTTTAAATGCCCCTTGGAAGAGACATGCAGGTCGCAGTGGCTTAACAAGACGGTTTAAATGCCCCTTGGAAGAGACCTGCAGGTCTCAGAAACATAACAAGAGGGTTTAAATGCCCCTTGGAATAGGCTTGCAGGTCGCAGTAGCTTAACAAGACGGTTTAAATGCCCCTTGGAAGAGCGGTGGAGGTCGCAGTAGCTTAACAAGACAGCTTAAATGCCCCTTGGAAGAGACGTGAAGGTCGCAGTAGCTTAACAAGACGGTTTAAATGCCCCTTGGAAGAGATGTGCAGATCGCAGTAGCTTAATAAGACGGTTTAAATGCCCCTTGGAAGAGAGGTGGAGGTAGCATTAGCTTAACAAGACAGTTTAAATGCCCCTTGGAAGAGACATGCAGGTCTCAGTAGCTTAATCAGACGGTTTAAATGCCCCTTGGAAGAGATGTGCAGGTCGCAGTAGCTTAATAAGATGGTTTAAATGCACCTTGGAAGAGAGGTGGAGTTCGCAGTAGCTTAATAAGATGGTTTAAATGCCCCTTGGAAGAGACGTGCAGGTCGCAGTAGCTTAAGAAGACGGTTTAAATGCCTCTTGGAAGAGACGTGCAAGTCGCAGTAGCTTAAAAACACGGTTTAAATGAGCCTTGGAAGAGACGTGCAGGTGGCAGTAGCTTAACATGACGGTTTAAATGCCCCTTGGAAGAGACAAGCAGGTCATAGTAGCTTAACAAGACGGTTTAAATACCCCTTTCAAGAGACGTGCAGGTCGCAGTAGCTAAACAAGACGGTTTAAATCCCCCTTGGAAGAGACGTGCAAGTCTCAGTAGCTTAAAAAGACGGTTTAAATGAGCCTTGGAAGAGACTTGTAGGTTGCAGTAGCTTAACAAGACGGTTTAAATGCCCCTTGGAAGAGACGAGCAGGTCGCAGTAGCTTAACAAAATGCTTTAAATGCCCCTTGGAAGAGAGGTGGAGGTCGCAGTAGCTTAACAAGACAGTTTAAATGCCCTTTGGAAGAGACTTGCAGGTCGCAGTAGCTTAACAAGACGGTTTAAATGACACTTGGAAGAGACGTGCAGGTCGCAGTAGCTTAACAAGACGGTTTAAATGCCCCTTGGAAGAGCGGTGGAGGTCGCTGTAGCTTAACAAGACAGTTTAAGTCCCCCTTGAAAGAGACGTGCAGGTCGCAGTAGCTTAACAAGACCGTTTAAATGCCCCTTGGAAGAGCGGTGGAGGTCGCAGTAGCTTAACAAGACGGTTTAAATGCCCCTTTGAAGAGACGTGCAGGCCGCAGTAGCTTAATTAGACTGTTTAAATGCTGCTTGGAAGAGATGTGCAGGTCGCAGTAGCTTAATAAGATGGTTTAAATGCCCCTTGGAAGAGATATGGAGGTCGCAGTAGATTAACAAGACAGTTTAAATGCCCCTTGGAAGAGACGTGCAGGTCGCAGTAGCTTAAAAAAAGGGTTTAAATGCCCCTTTCAAGAGACGTGCAGGTCGCAGGAGCTTAAAAAGAGGGTTTAAATGTCCCTTGGAAGAGACGTGCAGGTAGCAGTAGCTTAACAAGACGCTTTAAATGCCACTTGGAAGAGACGTGCAGGTCGCAGTAGCTTAACAAGACGGTTTAAATGCGGCTTGGAAGAGACGTGCTGGTCACAGTAGCTTAACAAGACAGTTTAAATGCCCCTTGGAATAAACGAGCAGGTCGCAGTAGCTTAACAAGACGGTTTAAATGCCCCTTGGAAGAGCGGTGGAGGTCGCAGAAGCTTAACAAGACAGTTTAAATGCCCCTTCGAAGAGACGTGCAGGTCACAGTAGCTTAATAAGACGGTTTAAATGCCCCTTGGAAGAGATGTACAGGTCGCAGTAGCTTAATAAGACTGTTTAAATGCCACTTGGAATAGAGGTGGAGGTCACAGTAACTTAAAAAGACAGTTTAAATGCCCCTTGGAAGAGACGTGCAGGTCGCAGTAGCTTAACAAGACGGTTTAAATGCCACTTGGAAGAGACGTGCAGGTCGCAGTAGCTTAACAAGACAGTTTAAATGCCCCTTGAAAGAGCGGTGGAGGTCGCAGTAGCTTAACAAGACAGTTTAAATGCCCCTTGAAAGAGACGTGCAGGTCGCAGTGGCTTAAAAAGAAGGTTTAAATGCCCCTTGGAAGTGCGGTGGAGGTCGCAGTAGCTTAACAAGATGGTTTAAATGCCCCTTGGAAGAGCGGTGGAGGTCGCAGTAGCTTAACAAGACAGTTTAAATGCCGCTTGAAAGAGACGTGCAGGTCGCAGTAGCTTAACAAGACGGTTTAAATGCAACTTGGAAATGCGGTGGAGGTCGCAGTAGCTTAACATGATGGTTTAAATGCCCCTTGGAAGAGACATGCAGGTCGCAGCAGCTTAACAAGACGGTTTAAATGCCCCTTGGAAGAGACGTGCAGGTCGCAGTGGCTTAATAAGACGGTTTAAATGCCCCTTGGAAGAGACGTGCAGGTCACAGAAACTTAACAAGAGGGTTTAAATGCCCCTTGGAATAGGCTTGCAGGTCCCAGTAGCTTACCAAGATGGTTTAAATGCCCCTTGGAAGAGACATGCAGGTCGCAGCAGCTTAACAAGACGGTTTAAATGCCCCTTGGAAGAGTCGTGCAGGTCGCAGTGGCTTAATAAGACGGTTTAAATGCCCCTTGGAAGAGACGTGCAGGTCACAGAAACTTAACAAGAGGGTTTAAATGCCCCTTGGAATAGGCTTGCAGGTCCCAGTAGCTTACCAAGACGGTTTAAATGCCCCTTGGAAGAGCGGTGGAGGTCGCACTAGCTTAACAAGACAGTTTAAATGCCCCTTGGAAGAGACGTGAAGGTCGCAGTAGCTTAACAAGACGGTTTAAATGCCCCTTGGAAGAGATGTGCAGGTCGCAGTAGCTTAACAAGACGGTTTAAATGCCCCTTGGAAGAGCGGTGGAGGTCGCAGAAGCTTAACAAGACAGTTTAAATGCCCCTTGGAAGAGACGTGCAGCTCACAGTAGCTTAATAAGACGGTTTAAATGCCCCTTGGAAGAGATGTACAGGTCGCAGTAGCTTAATAAGACTGTTTAAATGCCCCTTGGAATAGAGGTGGAGGTCACAGTAACTTAAAAACACAGTTTAAATGCCCCTTGGAAGAGACGTGCAGGTCGCAGTAGCTTAACAAGACGGTTTAAATGCCACTTGGAAGAGACGTGCAGGTCGCAGTAGCTTAACAAGACAGTTTAAATGCCCCTTGAAAGAGCGGTGGAGGTCGCAGTAGCTTAACAAGACAGTTTAAATGCCCCTTGAAAGAGACGTGCAGGTCGCAGTGGCTTAAAAAGAAGGTTTAAATGCCCCTTGGAAGTGCGGTGGAGGTCGCAGTAGCTTAACAAGATGGTTTAAATGCCCCTTGGAAGAGCGGTGGAGTTCGCAGTAGCTTAACAAGACAGTTTAAATGCCGCTTGAAAGAGACGTGCAGGTCGCAGTAGCTTAACAAGACGGTTTAAATGCAACTTGGAAATGCGGTGGAGGTCGCAGTAGCTTAACATGATGGTTTAAATGCCCCTTGGAAGAGACATGCAGGTCGCAGCAGCTTAACAAGACGGTTTAAATGCCCCTTGGAAGAGACGTGCAGGTCGCAGTGGCTTAATAAGACGGTTTAAATGCCCCTTGGAAGAGACGTGCAGGTCACAGAAACTTAACAAGAGGGTTTAAATGCCCCTTGGAATAGGCTTGCAGGTCCCAGTAGCTTACCAAGATGGTTTAAATGCCCCTTGGAAGAGACGTGCAGGTTGCAGTAGCTTAACAAGACGGTTTAAATGCCCCTTGGAAGAGCGGTGGAGGTCGCACTAGCTTAACAAGACAGTTTAAATGCCCCTTGGAAGAGACGTGAAGGTCGCAGTATCTTAACAAGACGGTTTAAATGCCCCTTGGAAGAGATGTGCAGGTCGCAGTAGCTTAATAAGACGGTTTAAATGCCCCTTGGAAGAGAGGTGGAGGTAGCATTAGCTTAACAAGACAGTTTAAATGCCCCTTGGAAGAGACGTGCAGGTCTCAGTAGCTTAATCAGACGGTTTAAATGCCCCTTAGAAGAGATGTGCAGGTCGCAGTAGCTTAATAAGATGGTTTAAATGCACCTTGGAAGAGAGGTGGAGGTCGCAGTAGCTTAACAAGACAGTTTAAATGCCCCTTGGAAGAGCGGTGGAGGTCGCAGTAGCTTAATAAGATGGTTTAAATGCCCCTTGGAAGAGACGTGCAGGTCGCATTAGCTTAACAAGACGGTTTAAATGCACCTTGGAAGAGACGTGTAGGTCACAGTAGCTTAACAAGACGGTTTAAATCCCCCTTGGAAGAGACGTGCAGGTCTCAGTAGCTTAACAAGAGGGTTTAAATGCCCCTTGGAATAGGCTTGCAGGTCGCAGTAGATTACCAAGACGGTTGAAATGCCTCTTGGAAGAGACGTGCAGGTAGCAGAAGCTTAGCAAGATGGTTTAAATGCCCTATGGAAGAGCGGTGGAGGTCGCAGTAGCATAACAAGTTGATTTAAATGCCCCTTGGGAGAGACATACAGTTCGCAACAGCTTAAAAAGATGGTTTAAATGTCCCTTGGAAGAGACGTGCAGGTCGCAGTGGCTTAACAAGACGGTTTAAATGCCCCTTGGAAGAGACATGCCAGTCGCAGTAACTTAACAAGACGGTTTAAATGCCCCTTGGAAGAGACATGCAGGTCGCAGTAGCATAACAAGACGGTTTAAATGACCCTTGGAAGAAACGTGCAGGTCGCAGTAGCTTAACAAGACGGTTTAAATCCCCTTTGGAAGAGACGTGCAGGTTGCAGTAGCTTAACAAGAGGGTTTAAATGCCCCTTGGAAGAGACATGCAGGTCGCAGCAGCTTAACAAGATGGCTTAAATGCCACTTTGAAGAGACGTGCAGGTAGCTGTGGCTTAACAAGACGGTTTAAATGCCCCTTGGAAGAGACGTGCAAGTCGCAGTAGCTTAACAAGAGGGTTTAAATGCGCCTTGGAAGAAACGTGCTGGTCGCAGTAGCTTAACAAGACGGTTTAAATGCCCCTTGGAATAGACGAACAGGTCGCAGTAGCTTAACAAGAAGGTTTAAATGCCCCTTGGAAGAGCGGTGGAGGTCGCAGTAGCTTAACAAGACAGTTTAAATGCCCCTTGAAAGAGACGTGCAGGTCGCAGTAGCTTAACAAGACGGTTTAAAAGCCCCTTGGAAATGCGGTGGAGGTCGCAGAAGCTTAACAAGATGGTTTAAATGCCCCTTGGAAAAGACATGCAGGTCGCAGCAGCTTAACAAGACGGTTTAAATGCCCCTTGGAAGAGACGTGCAAGTTGCAGTAGCTTAAAAAGACGGTTTAAATGAGCCTTGGAAGAGACTTGCAGGTTGCAGTAGCTTAACAAGACGGTTTAAATGCCCCTTGGAAGAGACGAGCAGGTCGCAGTAGCTTAACAAGACGCTTTAAATGCCCCTTGGAAGAGAGGTGGAGGTCGCAGTAGCTTAACAAGACAGTTTAAATGCCCCTTGGAAGATACTTGCAGGTCGCAGTAGCTTAACAAGACGGTTTAAATGACACTTGGAAGAGACGTGCAGGTCGCAGTAGCTTAACAAGACGGTTTAAATGCCCCTTGGAAGAGACGTGCAGGTCGCAGTAGCTTAACAAGACATTTTAAATGCAACTTGGAAATGCGTTGGAGGTCGCAGTAGCTTAACATGATGGTTTAAATGCCCCTTGGAAGAGACATGCAGGTCGCAGCAGCTTAACAAGACGGTTTAAATGCCCCTTGGAAGAGACGTGCAGGTCGCAGTGGCTTAATAAGACGGTTTAAATGCCCCTTGGCAGAGACGTGCAGGTCACAGAACCTTAACAAGAGGGTTTAAATGCCCCTTGGAATAGGCTTGCAGGTCGCAGTAGCTTACCAAGATGGTTTAAATGCCCCTTGGAAGAGACGTGCAGGTCGCAGTAGCTTAACAAGACGGTTTAAATGCCCCTTGGAAGAGCGGTGGACGTCGCAGTAGCTTAACAAGACAGTTTAAATGCCCCTTGGAAGAGACGTGAAGGTCGCAGTAGCTTAGCAAGACGGTTTAAATGCCCCTTGGAAGAGATGTGCAGGTCGCAGTAGCTTAACAAGAGGGTTTAAATGCCCCTTGGAAGAGAGGTGGAGGTAGCATTAGCTTAACAAGACAGTTTAAATAAATGCCCCTTGGAAGAGCGGTGGAGGTCGCAGTAGCATAACAAGTTGATTTAAATGCCCCTTGGGAGAGACATACAGTTCGCAACAGCTTAAAAAGATGGTTTAAATGTCCCTTGGAAGAGACGTGCAGGTCGCAGTGGCTTAACAAGACGGTTTAAATGCCCCTTGGAAGAGACATGCCAGTCGCAGTAACTTAACAAGACGGTTTAAATGCCCCTTGGAAGAGACATGCAGGTCGCAGTAGCATAACAAGACGGTTTAAATGACCCTTGGAAGAAACGTGCAGGTCGCAGTAGCTTAACAAGACGTTTTAAATCCCCCTTGGAAGAGACGTGCAGGTTGCAGTAGCTTAACAAGAGGGTTTAAATGCCCCTTGGAAGAGACATGCAGGTCGCAGCAGCTTAACAAGATGGCTTAAATGCCACTTTGAAGAGACGTGCAGGTAGCTGTGGCTTAACAAGACGGTTTAAATGCCCCTTGGAAGAGACGTGCAAGTCGCAGTAGCTTAACAAGAGGGTTTAAATGCGCCTTGGAAGAAACGTGCTGGTCGCAGTAGCTTAACAAGACGGTTTAAATGCCCCTTGGAATAGACGAACAGGTCGCAGTAGCTTAACAAGAAGGTTTAAATGCCCCTTGGAAGAGCGGTGGAGGTCGCAGTAGCTTAACAAGACAGTTTAAATGCCCCTTGAAAGAGACGTGCAGGTCGCAGTAGCTTAACAAGACAGTTTAAAAGCCCCTTGGAAATGCGGTGGAGGTCGCAGTAGCTTAACAAGATGGTTTAAATGCCCCTTGGAAAAGACATGCAGGTCGCAGCAGCTTAACAAGACGGTTTAAATGCCCCTTGGAAGAGACGTGCAAGTTGCAGTAGCTTAAAAAGACGGTTTAAATGAGCCTTGGAAGAGACTTGCAGGTTGCAGTAGCTTAACAAGACGGTTTAAATGCCCCTTGGAAGAGACGAGCAGGTCGCAGTAGCTTAACAAGACGCTTTAAATGCCCCTTGGAAGAGAGGTGGAGGTCGCAGTAGCTTAACAAGACAGTTTAAATGCCCCTTGGAAGATACTTGCAGGTCGCAGTAGCTTAACAAGACGGTTTAAATGACACTTGGAAGAGACGTGCAGGTCGCAGTAGCTTAACAAGACGGTTTAAATGCCCCTTGGAAGAGACGTGCAGGTCGCAGTAGCTTAACAAGACATTTTAAATGCAACTTGGAAATGCGTTGGAGGTCGCAGTAGCTTAACATGATGGTTTAAATGCCCCTTGGAAGAGACATGCAGGTCGCAGCAGCTTAACAAGACGGTTTAAATGCCCCTTGGAAGAGACGTGCAGGTCGCAGTGGCTTAATAAGACGGTTTAAATGCCCCTTGGCAGAGACGTGCAGGTCACAGAACCTTAACAAGAGGGTTTAAATGCCCCTTGGAATAGGCTTGCAGGTCGCAGTAGCTTACCAAGATGGTTTAAATGCCCCTTGGAAGAGACGTGCAGGTCGCAGTAGCTTAACAAGACGGTTTAAATGCCCCTTGGAGGAGCGGTGGACGTCGCAGTAGCTTAACAAGACAGTTTAAATGCCCCTTGGAAGAGACGTGAAGGTCGCAGTAGCTTAGCAAGACGGTTTAAATGCCCCTTGGAAGAGATGTGCAGGTCGCAGTAGCTTAACAAGAGGGTTTAAATGCCCCTTGGAAGAGAGGTGGAGGTAGCATTAGCTTAACAAGACAGTTTAAATAAATGCCCCTTGGAAGAGACGTGCAGGTCTCAGTAGCTTAATAAGAGGGTTTAAATGCCCCTTGGAAGAGACCTGCAGGTCGCAGTAGCTTAACAAGATGGTTTAAATGCCCCTTGGAAGAGCGGTGGAGGTCACAGTAGCTTAACAAGACGGTTTAAATGCCCCTTGGAAGAGACATGCAGGTCGCAGTAGCTTAACAAGACGGTTTAAATGACACTTGGAAGAGACGTGCAGGTCGCAGTAGCTTAACAAGACGGTTTAAATGCCCCTTGGAAGAGACGTGCAGGTCGCAGTAGCTTAACAAGACGGTTTAAATGCCCCTTGGAAGAGCGGTGAAGGTTGCAGTAGCTTAACAAGACAGTTTAAGTCCCCCTTGAAAGAGACGTGCAGGTCGCAGTAGCTTAACAAGATGGTTTAAATGCCCCTTGGAAGAGCGGTGGAGGTCGCAGTAGCTTAACAAGACGGTTTAAATGCCCCTTTGAAGAGACGTGCAGGTCGCAGTAGCTTAATTAGACTGTTTAAATGCTGCTTGGAAGAGATGTGCAGGTCGCAGTAGCTTAACAAGATGGTTTAAATGCCCCTTGGAAGAGCGGTGGAGGTCACAGTAGCTTAACAAGATGGTTTAAATGCCCCTTGGAAGAGACATGCAGGTAGCAGTAGCTTAACAAGAAGGTTTAAATGCCCCTTGGAAGAGACGTGCAGGTCGCAGTAGCTTAACAAGACTGTTGAGATGCCCCTTGGAAAAGTGGTGGAGGTTATAGTAGCTAAACAAGACGGTTTAAATGCCCCTTGGAAGAGACGTTCAAGTCGCAGAAGCTTAAAAAGACAGTTTAAATGAGCCTTGGAAGAGACGTGCAGGTCGCAGTAGCTTAACAAGACGGTTTAAATGCCCCTTGGAAGAGCGGTGGAGGTCGCAGAAGCTTAACAAGACAGTTTAAATGCCCCTTGGAAGAGACGTGC
Source organism: Phyllobates terribilis (assembly GCF_046119375.1). NCBI lineage: Eukaryota > Metazoa > Chordata > Amphibia > Anura > Dendrobatidae > Phyllobates > Phyllobates terribilis. The sequence goes on from NW_027362907.1 coordinate 2,424,278, forward strand.
AGGTTGCAGAAGCTTAATAAGACGGTTTAAATGCCCCTTGGAAGAGATGTGCAGGTCGCAGTAGCTTAATAAGACAGTTTAAATGCCCCTTGGAAGAGAGGTTGAGGTCACAGTAACTTAAAAATACAGTTTAAATGCCCCTTGGAAAAGACGTGCAGGTCGCATTAGCTTAACAAGACGCTTTAAATGCCACTTTGAAGAGACGTGCAGGTCGCAGTAGCTTAACAAGACGGTTTAAATGCCCCTTGGAAGAGCGGTGTAGGTCGCAGTAGCTTAACAAGATGGTTTAAATGCCCCTTGGAAGAGACATGCAGGTCGCAGCAGCTTAAAAAGACGTGCAAGTCGCAGTAGCTTAACAAGACGGTTTAAATGCCACTTGGAAGTGCGGTGGAGGGTGCAGTAGCTTAACAAGACGGTTTAAATGCCCCCTGGAAGAGACATGCAGGTCGCAGCAGCTTAACAAGACAGCTTAAATGCCACTTTGAAGAGACGTGCAGGTAGCAGTGGCTTAACAAGATGGTTTAAATGCCCCTTGGAAGAGACATGCAGGTCGCAGTAGCTTAACAAGACAGTTTAAATGCCCCTTGGAATAAACGAGCAGGTCGCAGTAGCTTAACAAGACGGTTTAAATGCCCCTTGGAAGAGCGGTGGAGGTCGCAGAAGCTTAACAAGACAGTTTAAATGCCCCTTGGAAGAGACGTGCAGGTCACAGTAGCTTAATAAGACGGTTCAAATGCCCCTTGGAAGAGATGTGCAGGTCGCAGTAGCTTAATATGACGGTTTAAATGCCCCTTGGAAGAGAGGTGGAGGTCACAGTAACTTAAATAGACAGTTTAAATGCCCCTTGGAAGAGGCGTGCAGGTCGCAGTAGCTTAACAAGACGGTTTAAATGCCACTTGGAAGAGACGTGCAGGTCGCAGTAGCTTAACAAGACAGTTTAAATGCCCCTTGAAAGAGCGGTGGAGGTCGCAGTAGCTTAACAAGACAGTTTAAATGCCCCTTGAAAGAGACGTGCAGGTCGCAGTGGCTTAAAAAGACGGTTTAAATGCCCCTTGGAAGTGCGGTGGAGGTCGCAGTAGCTTAACAAGATGTTTTAAATGCCACTTGGAAGAGCGGTGGAGGTCCCAGTAGCTTAACAAGACAGTTTAAATGCCGCTTGAAAGAGACGTGCAGGTCGCAGCAGCTTAACAAGACGGTTTAAATGCAACTTGGAAATGCGGTGGAGGTCGCAGTCGCTTAACATGATGGTTTAAATGCCCTTGGAAGAGACATGCAGGTCGCAGCAGCTTAACAAGACGGTTTAAATGCCCCTGGGAAGAGACGTGCAGGTCGCAGTGGCTTAATAAGACGGTTTAAATGCCCCTTGGAAGAGACGTGCAGGTCACAGAAACTTAACAAGAGGGTTTAAATGCCCCTTGGAATAGGCTTGCAGGTCCCAGTAGCTTACCAAGATGGTTTAAATGCCCCTTGGAAGAGACGTGCAGGTCGCAGTAGCTTAACAAGATGGTTTAAATGCACCTTGGAAGAGCGGTGGAGGTCGCAGTAGCTTAACAAGACAGTTTAAATGCCCCTTGGAAGAGACGTGAAGGTCGCAGTAGCTTAACAAGACGGTTTAAATGCCCCTTGGAAGAGATGTGCAGGTCGCAGTAGCTTAATAAGACGGTTTAAATGCCCCTTGGCAGAGAGGTGGAGGTAGCATTAGCTTAACAAGACAGTTTAAATGCCCCTTGGAAGAGACGTGCAGGTCTCAGTAGCTTAATAAGACGGTTTAAATGACCCTTGGAAGATACCTGCAGGTAGCAGAAGCTTAACAGGACGGTTTAAATGTCCCTTGGAAGTGCGGCGGAGGTCGCAGTAGCTTAACAAGATGGTTTAAATGTCCCTTGGATGTGCGGTGGAGGTCGCAGTAGCTTAACAAGACGGTTTAAATGCCCCTTGGAAGAGACGTACAGGTCGCAGCACCTTAACAAGACTGTTTAAATACCCCTTGGAAGAGACGTGCAGGTAGCAGTAGCTTAAAAGACGTTTTAAATGTCCCTTGGTAGAGACATGCAGGTCTCAGTAGCTTAACAAGACGGTTTAAATGCCCCATGGAAGAGAAGTGCAGGTCGCAGTAGCTTAACAAGACCGTTTAAATGCCCCTTGGAAAAGTGGTGGAGGTTACAGTAGCTTAATAAGACAGTATAAATGCCCCTTGGAAGAGACGTGCAGGTCGCAGGAGCTTAACAAGACCGTTTAAATGTCCCTTGGAAGAGACGTGCAAGTCACAGTAGCTTAACAAGACGGTGTAAATGCCCCTTGGAAAAGACTTGCAGGTCGCAGTAGCTTAACAAGACGGTTTAAATGCCCCTTGGAGGAGACGTGCAGGCAGCAGTAGCTTAACAAGATGGTTTAAATGCCCCTTGGAAGAACGGTTTAGTTCACAGTAGCTTAACAAGGTAGTTTAAATGCCCAATGGAAGAGACGTGCAGGTAGCAGTAACTTAACAAGAAGGGTTAAATGCCCCTTGGAAGAGGCTTGCAGGACGCAGTAGCTTACCAAGACGATTTAAATGCCCCTTGGAAGAGACGTGCAGGTCGCAGTAGCTTAACAAGACAGTTTAAATGCCCCTTGGAAGAGCGGTGGAGGTCGCAGTAGCTTAACAAGACGGTTTAAATGCCCCTTGGAAGAGACATGCAGGTCGCAGCATCTTAACAAGATTGTTTAATTGCCCCTTGGAAGAGACGTGCAGGTCGCAGTAGCTTAACAAGACGGTTTCAATGTCCCTTGGTAGAGACATGCAGGTCGCAGTAGCTTAACAAGACGGTTTAAATGCCCCATGGAAGAGATGTGCAGGTCGCAGTAGCTTAACAAGACGGTTTAAATGTCCCTTGGAAGAGACGTGCAAGTCGCAGTAGCTTAACAAGACGGTTTAAGTGCCCCTTGGAAGAGACGAGCAGGTCGCAGTAGCTTAACAAGACGGTTTAAATGCCCCTTGGAAGAGACGAGCAGGTCGCAGTAGCTTAACAAGACAGTTTAAAGCCCCCTTGGAAGAGACGTGCAGGTCATAGTAGCTTAACAAGATGGTTTAAATGCCCCTTGGAAGAGCGGTGGAGGTCACAGTAGCTTAAGAAGACAGGTTAAATGCCCCTTGGAAGAGACGTGCAGGTCGCAGTAGCTTAATAAGACAGTTCAAATGCCCCTTGGAAGAGATGTGCTGGTCGCAGCAGCTTAATAAGACGGTTTAAATGCCCCTTGGAAGAGACGTGTAGGTCGCAGTAGCTTAACAAGATGGTTTAAATGCCCCTTGGAAGAGCGGTGGAGGTCACAATAGCTTAACAAGACGGTTTAAATGCCCCTTGGAAGAGACATGCAGGTAGCAGTAGCTTAACAGGAGGGTTTAAATGCCCCTTGGAAGAGACGTGCAGGTCGCAGTAGCTTAACAAGACTGTTGAGATGCCCCTTGGAAAAGTGGTGGAGGTTACAGTAGCTTAACAAGACAGTTTAAATGCCCCTTGGAAGAGACGTGAAGGTCGCAGTAGTTTAACAAGACGGTTTAAATGCCCCTTGGAAGAGATGTGCAGGTCGCAGTAGCTTAGCAAGACGGTTTAAATGCCCCTTGGAAGTGCAGTGGAGGTCGCAGTAGCTTATCAAGATGGTTTAAATGCCCCTTGGAAGAGACATGCAGGTCGCAGTGGCTTAACAAGACGGTTTAAATGCCTCTTGGAAGAGACGTGCAGGTCTCAGAAACATAACAAGAGGGTTTAAATGCCCCTTGGAATAGGCTTGCAGGTCGCAGTAGCTTAACAAGACGGTTTAAATGCCCCTTGAAAGAGCGGTGGAGGTCGCAGTAGCTTAACAAGACAGTTTAAATGCCCCTTGGAAGAGACGTGAAGGTCGCAGTAGCTTAACAAGACGGTTTAAATGCCCCTTGGAAGAGATGTGCAGGTCGCAGTAGCTTAATAAGACGGTTTAAATGCCCCTTGGAAGAGAGGTGGAGGTAGCATTAGCTTAACAAGACAGTTTAAATGCCCCTTGGAAGAGACGTGCAGGTCTCAGTAGCTTAATCAGACGGTTTAAATGCCCCTTGGAAGAGATGTGCAGGTCGCAGTAGCTTAATAAGATGGTTTAAATGCACCTTGGAAGAGAGGTGGAGGTCGCAGTAGCTTAACAAGACAGTTTAAATGCCCCTTGGAAGAGCGGTGGAGGTCGCAGTAGCTTAATAAGATGGTTTAAATGCCCCTTGGAAGAGACGTGCAGGTCGCAGTAGCTTAACAAGACGGTTTAAATGCACCTTGGAAGAGACGTGCAGGTCGCAGTAGCTTAACAAGACGGTTTAAATCCCCCTTGGAAGAAATGTGCAGGTCGCAGTAGCTTAACAAGAGGGTTTAAATGCCCCTTGGAATAGGCTTGCAGGTCGAAGTAGATTACCAAGACGGTTGAAATGCCTCTTGGAAGAGACGTGCAGGTAGCAGAAGCTTAGCAAGATGGTTTAAATGCCCTTTGGAAGAGCGGTGGAGGTCGCAGTAGCATAACAAGTTGGTTTAAATGCCCCTTGGGAGAGACATGCAGGTCGCATCAGCTTAAAAAGATGGTTTAAATGCCCCTTGGAAGAGACGTGCAGGTCGCAGTGGCTTAACAAGACGGTTTAAATGCCCCTTGGAAGAGACGTGCAAGTCGCAGTAGCTTAAAAACACGGTTTAAATGAGCCTTGGAAGAGACGTGCAGGTGGCAGTAGCTTAACATGACGGTTTAAATGCCCATTGGAAGAGACAAGCAGGTCGTAGTAGCTAAACAAGACGGTTTAAATCCCCCTTGGAAGAGACGTGCAGGTTGCAGTAGCTTAACAAGAGGGTTTAAATGCCCCTTGGAAGAGACATGCAGGTCGCAGCAGCTTAACAAGATGGCTTAAATGCCACTTTGAAGAGACGTGCAGGTAGCTGTGGCTTAACAAGACGGTTTAAATGCCCCTTGGAAGAGACGTGCAAGTCGCAGTAGCTTAACAAGAGGGTTTAAATGAGCCATGGAAGAGACGTGCTGGTCGCAGTAGCTTAACAAGACGGTTTAAATGCCCCTTGGAATAGACGAACAGGTCGCAGTAGCTTAACAAGAAGGTTTAAATGCCTCTTGGAAGAGCGGTGGAGGTCGCAGTAGCTTAACAAGACAGTTTAAATGCCCCTTGAAAGAGACGTGCAGGTCGCAGTAGCTTAACAAGATGGTTTAAATGCCCATTGGAAATGCGGTGGAGGTCGCAGTAGCTTAACAAGATGGTTTAAATGCCCCTTCGAAAAGACATGCAGGTCGCAGCAGCTTAACAAGACGGTTTAAATGCCCCTTGGAAGAGACATGCAGTTCGCAGTAGCTTAACAAGACTGTTGAGATGCGCCTTGGAAAAGTGGTGGAGGTTACAGTAGCTTAACAAGACCGTTTAAATGCCCCTTGGAACAGACGTGCAAGTCTCAGTAGCTTAAAAAGACAGTTTAAATGAGCCTTGGAAGAGACTTGCAGGTTGCAGTAACTTGACAAGACGGTTTAAATGCCCCTTGGAAGAGACGAGCAGGTCGCAGTAGCTTAACAAGACGCTTTAAATGCACCTTGGAAGAGCGGTGGAGGTCGCAGTAGCTTAACAAGACGGTTTAAATGCCCCTTGGAAGAGACATGCAGGTCGCAGCATCTTAACAAGATTGTTTAATTGCCCCTTGGAAGAGACGTGCAGGTCGCAGTAGCTTAACAAGACGGTTTCAATGTCCCTTGGTAGAGACATGCAGGTCGCAGTAGCTTAACAAGACGGTTTAAATGCCCCATGGAAGAGATGTGCAGGTCGCAGTAGCTTAACAAGACGGTTTAAATGTCCCTTGGAAGAGACGTGCAAGTCGCAGTAGCTTAACAAGACGGTTTAAGTGCCCCTTGGAAGAGACGAGCAGGTCGCAGTAGCTTAACAAGACGGTTTGAATGCCCCTTGGAAGAGACGTGCAGGTCGCAGTAGCTTAACAAGACAGTTTAAAGCCCCCTTGGAAGAGACGTGCAGGTCGTAGTAGCTTAACAAGATGGTTTAAATGCCCCTTGGAAGAGCGGTGGAGGTCACAGTAGCTTAAGAAGACAGGTTAAATGCCCCTTGGAAGAGACGTGCAGGTCGCAGTAGCTTAACAAGACAGTTCAAATGCCCCTTGGAAGAGACGTGCTGGTCGCAGTAGCTTAATAAGACGGTTTAAATGCCCCTTGGAAGAGACGTGTAGGTCGCAGTAGCTTAACAAGATGGTTTAAATGCCCCTTGGAAGAGCGGTGGAGGTCACAATAGCTTAACAAGACGGTTTAAATGCCCCTTGGAAGAGACATGCAGGTAGCAGTAGCTTAACAGGACGGTTTAAATGCCCCTTGGAAGAGACGTGCAGGTCGCAGTAGCTTAACAAGACTGTTGAGATGCCCCTTGGAAAAGTGGTGGAGGTTACAGTAGCTTAACAAGACAGTTTAAATGCCCCTTGGAAGAGACGTGAAGGTCGCAGTAGTTTAACAAGACGGTTTAAATGCCCCTTGGAAGAGATGTGCAGGTCGCAGTAGCTTAGCAAGACGGTTTAAATGCCCCTTGGAAGTGCGGTGGAGGTCGCAGTAGCTTATCAAGATGGTTTAAATGCCCCTTGGAAGAGACATGCAGGTCGCAGTGGCTTAACAAGACGGTTTAAATGCCTCTTGGAAGAGACGTGCAGGTCTCAGAAACATAACAAGAGGGTTTAAATGCCCCTTGGAATAGGCTTGCAGGTCGCAGTAGCTTAACAAGACGGTTTAAATGCCCCTTGAAAGAGCGGTGGAGGTCGCAGTAGCTTAACAAGACAGTTTAAATGCCCCTTGGAAGAGACGTGAAGGTCGCAGTAGCTTAACAAGACGGTTTAAATGCCCCTTGGAAGAGATGTGCAGGTCGCAGTAGCTTAATAAGACGGTTTAAATGCCCCTTGGAAGAGAGGTGGAGGTAGCATTAGCTTAACAAGACAGTTTAAATGCCCCTTGGAAGAGACGTGCAGGTCTCAGTAGCTTAATCAGACGGTTTAAATGCCCCTTGGAAGAGATGTGCAGGTCGCAGTAGCTTAATAAGATGGTTTAAATGCACCTTGGAAGAGAGGTGGAGGTCGCAGTAGCTTAACAAGACAGTTTAAATGCCCCTTGGAAGAGCGGTGGAGGTCGCAGTAGCTTAATAAGATGGTTTAAATGCCCCTTGGAAGAGACGTGCAGGTCGCAGTAGCTTAACAAGACGGTTTAAATGCACCTTGGAAGAGACGTGCAGGTCGCAGTAGCTTAACAAGACGGTTTAAATCCCCCTTGGAAGAAACGTGCAGGTCGCAGTAGCTTAACAAGAGGGTTTAAATGCCCCTTGGAATAGGCTTGCAGGTCGCAGTAGATTACCAAGACGGTTGAAATGCCTCTTGGAAGAGACGTGCAGGTAGCAGAAGCTTAGCAAGATGGTTTAAATGCCCTTTGGAAGAGCGGTGGAGGTCGCAGTAGCATAACAAGTTGGTTTAAATGCCCCTTGGGAGAGACATGCAGGTCGCATCAGCTTAAAAAGATGGTTTAAATGCCCCTTGGAAGAGACGTGCAGGTCGCAGTGGCTTAACAAGACGGTTTAAATGCCCCTTGGAAGAGACGTGCAAGTCGCAGTAGCTTAAAAACACGGTTTAAATGAGCCTTGGAAGAGACGTGCAGGTGGCAGTAGCTTAACATGACGGTTTAAATGCCCATTGGAAGAGACAAGCAGGTCGTAGTAGCTTAACAAGATGGTTTAAATACCCCTTTGAAGAGACGTGCAGGTCGCAGTAGCTAAACAAGACGGTTTAAGTCCCCCTTGGAAGAGACGTGCAGGTTGCAGTAGCTTAACAAGAGGGTTTAAATGCCCCTTGGAAGAGACATGCAGGTCGCAGCAGCTTAACAAGATGGCTTAAATGCCACTTTGAAGAGACGTGCAGGTAGCTGTGGCTTAACAAGACGGTTTAAATGCCCCTTGGAAGAGACGTGCAAGTCGCAGTAGCTTAACAAGAGGGTTTAAATGAGCCATGGAAGAGACGTGCTGGTCGCAGTAGCTTAACAAGACGGTTTAAATGCCCCTTGGAATAGACGAACAGGTCGCAGTAGCTTAACAAGAAGGTTTAAATGCCTCTTGGAAGAGCGGTGGAGGTCGCAGTAGCTTAACAAGACAGTTTAAATGCCCCTTGAAAGAGACGTGCAGGTCGCAGTAGCTTAACAAGATGGTTTAAATGCCCATTGGAAATGCGGTGGAGGTCGCAGTAGCTTAACAAGATGGTTTAAATGCCCCTTGGAAAAGACATGCAGGTCGCAGCAGCTTAACAAGACGGTTTAAATGCCCCTTGGAAGAGACATGCAGTTCGCAGTAGCTTAACAAGACTGTTGAGATGCACCTTGGAAAAGTGGTGGAGGTTACAGTAGCTTAACAAGACCGTTTAAATGCCCCTTGGAAGAGACGTGCAAGTCTCAGTAGCTTAAAAAGACGGTTTAAATGAGCCTTGGAAGAGACTTGCAGGTTGCAGTAACTTGACAAGACGTTTTAAATGCCCCTTGGAAGAGACGAGCAGGTCGCAGTAGCTTAACAAGACGCTTTAAATGCACCTTGGAAGAGAGGTGGAGGTCGCAGTAGCTTAACAAGACAGTTTAAATGCCCCTTGGAAGAGACTTGCAGGTCGCAGTAGCTTAACAAGACGGTTTAAATGACTCTTGGAAGAGACGTGCAGGTCGCAGTAGCTTAACAAGACGGTTTAAATGCCCCTTGGAAGAGACGTGCAGGTCGCAGTAGCTTAACAAGACGGTTTAAATGCCCCTTGGAAGAGCGGTGGAGGTCGCAGTAGCTTAACGAGACAGTTTAAGTCCCCCTTGAAAGAGACGTGCAGGTCACAGTAGCTTAACAAGACGGTTTAAATGCCCCTTGGAAGAGCGGTGGAGGTCGCAGTAGCTTAACAAGACGGTTTAAATGCCCCTTTCAAGAGACGTGCAGGTCGCAGTAGCTTAACTAGACTGTTTAAATGCTGCTTGGAAGAGATGTGCAGGTCGCAGTAGCTTAATAGGATGGTTTAAATGCCCCTTGGAAGAGAGATGGAGGTCGCAGTAGATTAACAAGACAGTTTAAATGCCCCTTGGAAGAGACGTGCAGGTCGCAGTAGCTTAAAAAAAGGGTTTAAATGCCCCTTTCAAGAGACGTGCAGGTCGCAGGAGCTTAACAAGAGGGTTTAAATGTCCCTTGGAAGAGACGTGCAGGTCGCAGTAGCTTAACAAGATGGTTTAAATGCCCCTTGGAAGAGCGGTGTAGGTCACAGTAGCTTAACAAGATGGTTTAAATGCCCCTTGGAAGAGTCATGCAGGTAGCAGTAGCTTAACAAGAAGGTTTAAATGCCCCTTGGAAGAGACGTGCAGGTCGCAGTAGCTTAACAAGACTGTTGAGATGCCCCTTGGAAAAGTGGTGGAGGTTATAGTAGCTTAACAAGACGGTTTAAAAGCCCCTTGGAAGAGACGTTCAAGTCGCAGAAGCTTAAAAAGACAGTTTAAATGAGCCTTGGAAGAGACGTGCAGGTCGCAGTAGCTTAACAAGACGGTTTAAATGCCCCTTGGAAGAGCGGTGGAGGTCACAGAAGCTTAACAAGACAGTTTAAATGCCCCTTGGAAGAGACGTGCATGTTGCAGTAGCTTAATAATACGGTTTAAATGCCCGTTGGAAGAGATGTGCAGGTCGCAGTATCTTAATAAGACGGTTTAAATGGCCCTTGGAAGAGAGGTGGAGGTCACAGTAACTTAAAAATACAGTTTAAATGCCCCTTGGAAAAGACGTGCAGGTCGCATTAGCTTAACAAGACGCTTTAAATGCCACTTGGAAGAGACGTGCAGGTCGCAGTAGCTTAACAAGACGGTTTAAATGCCCCTTGGAAGAGCGGTGTAGGTCGCAGTAGCTTAACAAGATGGTTCAAATGCCCCTTGGAAGAGACATGCAGGTTGCAGCAGCTTAAAAAGACGTGCAAGTCGCAGTAACTTAACAAGACGGTTTAAATGCCACTTGGAAGTGCGGTGGAGGGTGCAGTAGCTTAACAAGACGGTTTAAATGCCCCCTGGAAGAGACATGCAGGTCGCAGCAGCTTAACAAGACAGCTTAAATGCCACTTTGAAGAGACGTGCAGGTAGCAGTGGCTTAACAAGATGGTTTAAATGCCCCTTGGAAGAGACATGCAGGTCGCAGTAGCTTAACAAGACGGTTTAAATGCGGCTTGGAAGAGACGTGCTGGTCACAGTAGCTTAACAAGACAGTTTAAATGCCCCTTGGAATAAACGAGGAGGTCGCAGTAGCTTAACAAGACGGTTTAAATGCCCCTTGGAAGAGCGGTGGAGGTCGCAGAAGCTTAACAAGACAATTTAAATGCCCCTTGGAAGAGACGTGCAGGTCACAGTAGCTTAATAAGACGGTTTAAATGCCCCTTGGAAGAGATGTGCAGGTCGCAGTCGCTTAATAAGACGGTTTAAATGCCCCTTGGAAGAGAGGTGGAGGTCACAGTAACTTAAAAAGACAGTTTAAATGCCCCTTGGAAGAGGCGTGCAGGTCGCAGTAGCTTAACAAGACGGTTTAAATGCCACTTGGAAGAGACGTGCAGGTCGCAGTAGCTTAACAAGACAGTTTAAATGCCCCTTGAAAGAGCGGTGGAGGTCGCAGTAGCTTAACAAGACAGTTTAAATGCCCCTTGAAAGAGACGTGCAGGTCGCAGTGGCTTAAAAAGACGGTTTAAATGCCCCTTGGAAGTGCGGTGGAGGTCGCAGTAGCTTAACAAGATTGTTTAATGCCCCTTGGAAGAGCGGTGGAGGTCGCAGTAGCTTAACAAGACAGTTTAAATGCCGCTTGAAAGAGACGTGCAGGTCGCAGTAGCTTAACAAGACGGTTTAAATGCAACTTGGAAATGCGATGAAGGTCGCAGTATCTTAACATGATGGTTTAAATGCCCCTTGGAAGAGACATGCAGGTCGCAGCAGCTTAACAAGACGGTTTAAATGCCCCTTGGAAGAGACGTGCAGGTCGCAGTGGCTTAATAAGACGGTTTAAATGTCCCTTGGAAGAGACGAGCAGGTCACAGAAACTTAACAAGAGGGTTTAAATTCCCCTTGGAATAGGCTTGCAGGTCGCAGTAGCTTACCAAGATGGTTTAAATGCCCCTTGGAAGAGACGTGCAGGTCGCAGTAGCTTAACAAGACGGTTTAAATGCCCCTTGGAAGAGCGGTGGACGTCGCAGTAGCTTAACAAGACAGTTTAAATGCCCCTTGGAAGAGACGTGAAGGTCGCAGAAGCTTAACAAGACGATTTAAATGCCCCTTGGAAGAGATGTGCAGGTCGCAGTAGCATAATAAGAAGGTTTAAATGCCCCTTGGAAGAGAGGTGGAGGTAGCATTAGCTCAACAAGACAGTTTAAATGCCCCTTGGAAGAGACGTGCAGGTCTCAGTAGCTTAATAAGACGGTTTAAATGCCCCTTGGAAGAGACCTGCAGGTCGCAGTAGCTTAACAAGATGGTTTAAGTGCCCCTTGGAAGAGCGGTGGAGGTCACAGTAGCTTAACAAGACGGTTTAAATGCCCCTTGGAAGAGACGTGCAGGTCGCAGTGGCTTAAAAGACGTTTTAAATGTCCCTTGTTAGAGACATGCAGGTCGCAGTAGCTTAACAAGACGGTTTAAATGCCCCATGGAAGAGAAGTGCAGGTCGCAGTAGCTTAACAAGACCGTTTAAATGCCCCTTGGAAAAGTGGTGGAGGTTACAGCAGCTTAATAAGACGGTTTAAATGCCCCTTGGAAGAGACGTGCAGGTCGCAGGAGCTTAACAAGACCGTTTAAATGTCCCTTGGAAGAGACGTGCAAGTCACAGTAGCTTAACAAGACGGTGTAAATGCCCCTTGGAAAAGACGTGCAGGTCGCAGTAGCTTAACAAGACGGTTTAAATGCCCCTTGGAGGAGACGTGCAGGCAGCAGTAGCTTAACAAGATGTTTTAAATGCCCCTTGGAAGAACGGTTTAGTTCGCAGTAGCTTAACAAGATAGTTTAAATGCCCGTTGGAAGAGACGTGCAGGTAGCAGTAACTTAACAAGAAGGGTTAAATGCCCCTTGGAAGAGGCTTGCAGGATGCAGTAGCTTACCAAGACGGTTTAAATGCCCCTTGGAAGAGATGTGCAGGTCGCAGTAGCTTAACAAGACAGTTTAAATGCCCCTTGGAAGAGCGGTGGAGGTCGCAGTAGCTTAATAAGACTGTTTAAATACCCCTTGGAAGAGATGTGCAGGTCGCAGTAGCTTAATAAGACGGTTTAAATGCCCCTTGGAAGATAGGTGGAGGTCGCAGAAGAAAAACAAAACAGTTTAAATGCCCCTTGGAAGAGACGTGCATGTCGCAGTAGCTTAACAAGATGGTTTAAATGCCACTTGGAAGAGACGTGCAGGTCGCAGTAGCTTAACAAGACGGTTTCAATGCCCCTTGGAAGAGACACGCAGGTCGCAGCAGCTTAACATGATGGTTTAAATGCCCCTTGGAAGAGACGTGCAGTTCGCAGTAGCTTAACAAGACGGTTTAAATGCCCCTTGGAAGAGACATGCAGGTCACAGTAGCTTAACAAAGCGTTTTAAAAGCACCTTGGAAGAGACGTTCAGGTCACAGTAGCTTAACAAGACGGTTTATATGCCCCTTGGAAAATTGGTGGAAGTTACAGTAGCTTAACAAGACGGTTTAAATGCCCCTTGGAAGAGACGTACAAGTCGCAGTAGCTTAGCAAGACGGTTTAAATGCCACTTAGAAGAGACGTGCAGGTCACAGAAGCTTAACAAGACTGTTTAAATGCCCCTTGGAAGAGATGTGCAGGTCGCAGTAGCTTAATAAGACGGTTTAAATGCCCCTTGGAAGATAGGTGGAGGTCGCAGTAGAAAAACAAAACAGTTTAAATGCCCCTTGGAAGAGACGTGCATGTCCCAGTAGCTTAACAAGATGGTTTAAATGCCACTTGGAAGAGACGTGCAGGTCGCAGTAGCTTAACAAGACGGTTTAAATGCCCCTTGGTAGTGCGGAGGAGGTCGCAGTAGCTTAACAAGACGGTTTCAATGCCCCTTGGAAGAGACACGCAGGTCGCAGCAGCTTAACATGATGGTTTAAATGCCCCTTGGAAGAGACGTGCAGGTCGCAGTAGCTTAACAAGACGGTTTAAATGCCCCTTGGAAGAGACATGCAGGTCGCAGTAGCTTAACAAAGCGTTTTAAAAGCCCCTTGGAAGAGACGTGCAGGTCACAGTAGCTTAACAAGACGGTTTATATGCCCCTTGGAAAATTGGTGGAGGTTACAGTAGCTTAAAAAGACGGTTTACATGCCCCTTGGAAGAGACGTGCAAGTCGCAGTAGCTTAACAAGACAGTTTAAATGCCACTTAGAAGAGACGTGAAGGTCACAGAAGCTTAAAAAGACAGTTTAAATGCCCTTTGAAAGAGACGTGCAGGTCACAGTAGCTTAATAAGATGGTTTAAATGCCACTTGGAAGAGCGGTGGAGGTCGCAGTAGCTTAACAAGACAGTTTAAATGCCCCTTGGAAGAGACGTGATGGTCGCAGTAGCTTAACAAGACGGTTTAAATGCCCCTTGGAAGAAACATGCAGGTCGCAGCAGCTTAACAAGACCGTTAAAATGCCCCTTGGAAGAGTTGTGCAGGTCGCAGTAGCTTAACAAGACGGTTTAAATGCCCCTTGGAAAAGTGGTGGAGGTTACAGTAGATTAACAAGACGGTTTAAATGCCCCTTGGAAGAATAGTGAAAGTCGCAGAAGCTTAACAAGACTGTTTAAATGCCCCTTAGAAGAGACGTGCAGGTCGCAGAAGCTTAACAAAATGGTTTAAATGCCCCTTGGAAGAGACGTGCAGGTCGCAGTAGCTTAACAAGATGGTTTAAATGCCCCTTGGAAGAGACATGCAGGCCGCAGCAGCTTAACAAGACCGTATAAATGCCCCTTGGAAGAGACGTGCAGGTCGCAGTAGCTTAACAAGACGATTTAAATGCACCTTGGAAAAGACATGCAGGTCGCAGTAGCTTAACAAAGCGTTTTAAATGCCCTTTGGAAGAGACGTGCTGGTCGCAGTAGCTTAACAAGACGGTTTAAATGCCCCTTGGAAAAGTGGTGGAGGTTACAGTAGCTTAACAAGACAATTTAAATGCCCCTTGGAAGAGACGTGAAAGTCGCAATAGCATAACAAGACGGTTTAAATGCCCCTTAGAGGAGAGGTGCAGGTCGCAGTAGCTTAATAAGACAGCTTAAATGCCCCTTGGAAGAGACGTGCAGGTCGCAGTAGCTTAACAAGATGGTTTAAATGCCCCTTGGAAGAGCGGTGGAGGTCGCAGTAGCTTAACAAGACTGTTTAAATGCCCCTTGGAAGAGGCTTGCAGACCGCAGTAGCTTACCAAGACGATTTAAATGTCCCTTGGAAGAGACCTGCAGGTCGCAGTAGCTTAACAAGACAGTTTAAATGCCCCTTGGAAGAGCGGTGGAGGTCGCAGTAGCTTAACAAGACAGTTTAAATGCCCCTTGGAAGGACATGCAGGTCGCAGCACCTTAACAAGGCTGTTTAAATACCCCTTGGAAGAGACGTGCAGGTCGCAGTAGCTTAAAAGACGTTTTAAATGTCCCTTGGTAGAGACATGCAGGTCGCAGTAGCTTAACAAGACGGTTTAAATGCCCCTTGGAAGAGACGTGCAGGTCGCAGTAGCTCAACAAGACGGATTAAATGCCCCTTGGAAAAGTGGTGGAGGTTACAGTAGCTTAACAAGACCGTTTAAATGCCCCTTGGTAGAGACAGGCAAGTCGCAGTAGCTTAACAAGACGTTGTAAATGCCCCTTCGAAAAGACGTGCAGGTCGCAGTAGCTTAACAAGACGGTTTAAATGCCCCTTGGAAGAGACATGCAGGCTGCAGTAGCTTAACAAGATGGTTTAAATGCCCCTTGGAAGAGGCTTGCAGGAATCAGTAGCTTACCAAGACGATTTAAATGCCCCTTGGAAGAGAAGTGCAGGTCGCAGTAGCTTAACAATACAGTTGAAATGCCCCTTGGAAGAGGGGTGGAGGTCGCATTAGCTTAACAAGACGGTTTAAATGCCCCATGGAAGAGACGTGCAGGTCGCAGTAGCTTAACAAGACGGTTTAAATGACCCTTGGAAGAGACGTGCAAGTCGCAGAAGCTTAAAAAGACGGTTTAAATGCGCCTTGGAAGAGACGTGCAAGTCGCAGTAGCTTAACAAGACAGTTTAAATGCTCCTTGGAAGAGACGAGCAGGTCGCAGTAGCTTAACAAGACGGTTTAAATGCCCCTTGGAAGAGACGTGGAGGTCGCAGTAGCTTAACAAGATGGTTTAAATGCCCCTTGGAAAAGCGGTGGAGGTCGCAGTAGCTTAACAAGACAGTTTAAATGCCCCTTGTAAGAGACGTACAGGTCGCAGTAGCTTAACAAGACCGTTTAAATGCCCCTTGGAAGAGACGTGCAGGTCGCAGTAGCTTAACAAGATGGTTTAAATTCCCCTTGGAAGAGCGGTGGAGGTCGCAGTAGCTTAACAAGATGGTTTAAATGCCCCTTGGAAGAGACATGCAGTTCGCAGCAGCTTATAAAGACGGTTTAAATGCCCCTTGGAAGAGGCTTGCAGGTCGCAGTAGCTTACCAAGACGGTTTAAATGACCCTTGGAAGAGACGTGCAGGTCGCAGTAGCTTAACAAGATGGTTTAAATGCCCCTTGGAAGAGCGGTGGAGGTCGCAGTAGCTTAAAAAGACAGTTTAAATGCCCCTTGGAAGAGACATGCAGGTCGCAGTAGCTTAACAAGAGGGTTTAAATGCCCCTTGGAAGTGGCTTGCAGGTCGCAGTAGCTTACAAGACGATTTAAATGCCCCTTGGAAGAGACGTGCAGGTCGCAGTAGCTTAACAAGACAGTTTAAATGCCCCTTGGTTGAGGCTTGCAGGTCGCAGTAGCTTACCAAGACGATTTAAATGTCCCTTGGAAGAGACGTGCAGCTCACAGTAGCTTAACAAGACAGTTTAAATGCCCCTTGGAAGAGCGGTGGAGGTCGCAGTAGCTTAACAAGACAGTTTAAATATCCCTTGGAAGAGACGTGCAGGTCGCAGTAGCTTAAAAGACGTTTTAAATGTCCCTTGGTAGAGACATGCAGGTCGCAGTAGCTTAACAAGATGGCTTAAATCCCCCTTGGAAGAGACGTGCAGGTCGCAGCAGCTTAACAAGAGGGTTTAAATGCCCCTTGGTATAGGCTTGCAGGTCGCAGTAGATTACCAAGACGGTTTAAATGCCCCTATGAAGAGGCTTGCAGGTCGCAGTAGCTTAACAAGACTGTTTAAATGCCCCTTGGAAGAGACATGCAGTTCGCAGTAGCTTAATAAGACAGTTTAAATGCCCCTTGGAAGAGATGTGCAGGTCGCAGTAGCTTAATAAGACGGTTTAAATGCCCCTTGCAAGAGAGGTGGAGGTCGCAGTAGCTTAACAAGACAGTTTAAATGCCCCTTGGAAGAGACGTGCAGGTCGCAGTAGCTGAACAAGACGGTTTAAATGCCCCTTGGAAGAGACGTGCAGGGCGCAGTAGCTTAACAAGACGGTTTAAATGCCCCTTGGAAGAGTGGTGGAGGTCGCAGTAGCTTAACAAGACAGTTTCAATGACCCTTGGAAGAGACATGCAGTTCGCAGTAGCTTAATAAGACGGTTTAAATGCCCCTTGGAAGAGATGTGCAGGTCGCAGTAGCTTAATAAGACGGTTTAAATGCCCCTTGGAAGAGAGGTGGAGGTCGCAGTAGCTTAACAAGACAGTTTAAATGCCCCTTGGAAGAGACGTGCAGGTCGCAGTAGCTGAACAAGACGGTTTAAATGCCACTTGGAAGAGACGTGCAGGTCGCAGTAGCTTAACAAAACGGTTTAAATGCCCCTTGGAAGAGACGTGCAGGTCGCAGTAGCTTAACAAGATGGTTTAAATGCCCCTTGGAACAGAGGTGCAGGTCGCAGTAGCTTAATAAGACAGTTTAAATGCCCCTTGAAAGAGAGGTGCAGGTCGCAGTAGCTTAACAAGACCGTTTAAATGCCCCTTGGAAGTGCGGTGGATGTCGCAGTAGCTTAACAAGACGGATTAAATGCTCCTTGGAAGAGACATGCAGGTCGCAGCAACTTAACAAGATGGTTTAAATGCCCCTTGGAAGAGACGTGCAGGTAGCAGTGGCTTAACAAGATGGTTTAAATGCTCCTTGGAAGAGACATGCAGGTCGCAGTAGCTTAACAAGACAGTTTAAATGCCCCTTGGAAAAGTGGTGGAGGTTACAGTAGCTTAACAAGACAATTTAAATGCCCCTTGGAACAGACATGCAAGTCGCAGTAGCTTAAAAAGACAGTTTAAATGCGCCTTGCAAGAGACGTGCAGGTCGCAATAGCTTAACAAGACGGTTTAAATGCCCCTTGGAATAGAAGAGCAGGTCGCAGTAGCTTAGCAAGACGGTTTAAATGCCCCTTGGAAGAGACGTGCAGATCGCAGTAGCTTAACAAGACGGTTAAAATGCCACTTGGAAGAGACGTGCAGGGCGCAGTAGCTTAACAAGACGGTTTCAATGCTCCTTGGATGAGCGGTGGAGGTCGCAGTAGCTTAACAAGACGGTTTAAATGCCCCTTGAAAGAGACGTGCAGGTCGCAGTAGCTTAACAAGACGGTTTAAATGCCCCTTCGAAGTGCGGTGGAGGTCGCAGTAGCTTTACAAAACAGATGAAATGCCCCTTGGAAGAGCGTTGGAGGTCGCAGTAGCTTAATAAGACAGTTTAAATGCCCCTTGGAAGAGACATGCAGGTCACTGCATCTTAACAAGATTGTTTAAATGCCCCTTGGAAGAGACGTGCAGGTCGCAATAGCTTAACAAGATGGTTTAAATGTCCCTTGGTAGAGACATGCAGGTCGCAGTAGCTTAACAAGACGGTTTAAATGCCCCATGGAAGAGACGTGCAGGTCGCAGTAGCTTAACAAGACGTTTTAAATGTCCCTTGGAAGAGACGTGCCAGTCGCAGTAGCTTAAAAACGGTTTAAATGACCCTTGGGAAAGACGAGAAGGTCGCATTAGCTTAACAAGACGGTTTAAATGCCCCTTGGAAGAGACGTGCAGTTTGCAGTAGCTTAACAAGACAGTTTAAATGCCCCTTGGAAAAGACGTGCAGGTCGCAGTAGCTTAACAAGATGGTTTAAATGCCCCTTGGAAGAGAAGTGCAGGTCGCAGTAGCATAACAAGATGGTTTAAATGCTCCTTGTAAGAGCGGTGGAGGTCGCAGTAGCTTAAAAAGACGGTTTAAATGCCCCTTGGAAGAGACGTGCAGGTCGCAGTAGCTTAACAAGTTGATTTAAATGCCCCTTGGAAGAGACGTGCAGGTAGCAGTAGCTTAACAAGACTGTTTAAATGCCCCTTGTAAAAGTGGTGGAGGTTACAGTAGCTTAACAAGACGGTTTAAATGCCCCTTGGAAGTGACGTGCAAGTCGTAGTAGCTTAACAAGACGGTTTAAATGCCCCTTGGAAGAGCGGTGGAGGTCGCAGTAGCTTAAAAAGACAGTTTAAATGCCCCTTGAAAGAGACATGCAGGTCGGAGTGGCTTAACAAGACCATTTAAATGCCCCTTGGAAGTGCGGTGGATGTCGCAGTAGCTTAACAAGATGGTTTCAATGCCCCTTGGAAGAGACATGCAGGTCGCAGCAGCTTAACAAGATGGTTTAAATGCCCCTTGGAAGAGACGTGCAGGTAGCAGTGGCTTAAGAAGATGGTTTAAATGCCCCTTGGAAGAGACATGCAGGTCGCAGTAGCTTAACAAGACAGTTTAAATGCCCCTTGGAAAAGTGGTGGAGGTTACAGTAGCTTAACAAGACAGTTTAAATGCCCCTTGGAACAGACATGCAAGTCGCAGTAGCTTAAAAAGACGGTTTAAATGCGCCTTGGAAGAGACGTGCAGGTCGCAGTAGCATAACAAGACCGTTTAAATGCCCCTTGGAATAGAAGAGCAGGTCGCCGTAGCTTAACAAGACGGTTTAAATGCCCCTTGGAAGAAACGTGCAGGTCGCAGTAGCTTAACAAGACGGTTTAAATCCCCCTTGGAAGAGACGTGCAGGTCACAGCAGCTTAACAAGAGGGTTTAAATGCCCCTTGGAATAGGCTTGCAGGTCGCAGTAGCTTACCAAGACGGTTTAATTGCCCTTTGGAAGAGACGTGCAGGTCGCAGTAGCTTAACAAGACGGTTTAAATGCCCATTGGAAGAGTGGTGCAGGTCGCAGTAGCTTAATAAGACGGTTTAAATGCCCCTTGGAAGAGATGTGCAGGTCGCAGTAGCTTAACAAGATGGTTTAAATGCCCCTTGGAAGAGACGTGGAGGTCGCAGTAGCTTAACAAGACTGTTTAAATGCCCCTTGGAAGAGACATGCAGGTCGCAGTAGCTTAATAAGATGGTTTAAATGCCCCTTGGAAAAGTGGTGGAATTTACAGTAGCTTAAGAAGACGGTTTAAATGCTCCTTGGAAGAGGCGTGCAAGTCGCAGTAGCTTAACAAGACTGTTTAAATGCCCCTTGGAAGAGACATGCAGGTGGCAGAAGCTAAACAAGACAGTTTAAATGCCCCTTGGAAGAGCGGTGGAGGTCGCAGTAGCTTAACAAGACAGTTTAAATGCCACTTGGAAGAAACATGCAGGTCGCAGTAGCTTAACAAGACGGTTTAAATGCCCTTGGAAGAGACGTGCAGGTCGCAGTAGCTTAACAAGACGGATTAAATGCCCCTTTGAAGATACGAGCAGGTCGCAGTAGCTTAACAAGACGGTTTAAATGCCCCTCGGAAGAGACGTGCAGGTCGCAGTAGCTTAACAAGACGGTTTTAATCCCCCTTGGAAGAGACGTGCAGGTCGCAGTAGTTAACAAGAGTGTTTAAATGCCCCTTGGAATAGGCTTGCAGGCCGAATTAGCTTACCAAGACGGTTTAAATGCCCCTTGGAAAAGTGGTGGAGGTTACAGTATCTTAAAAAGACAGTTTAAATGCCCCTTGGAAGAGACGTGCAGGACGCAGAAGCTTAACAAGTCGGTTAAACTCCCCCTAGGAAGAGACGTGCAGGTCGCAGTAGCTTAACAAGAGGGTTTAAATGCCCCTTGGAATAGGCTTGCAGCTCGCAGTAGCTTACCAATACGGTTTAAATGCACCTTGGAAGAGCCGTGCAGGTCGCAGTAGCTTAACAAGACGGTTTAAATGTCCATTCGAAGAGCGGTGGAGGTCGCAGAAGCTTAACAAGACGGTTTAAATGCCCCTTGGAAGAGACGTGCAGGTCGCAGTAGCTTAATAAGACGGTTTAAATGCCCCTTGGAAGATATGTGGAGGACGCAGTAGATAAACAAGACAGTTTAAATGCCCCTTGGAAGAGACGTGCACTTCGCAGTAGCTTAAAAAGACAGTTTAAATGCCCCTTGGAAGTGCGGAGGAGGTCGCAGTAGCTTAACAAGACGGTTTAAATGCCCGGTGGAAGAGACACGCAAGTCGCAGCAGCTTAACAAGATGGTTTATATGTCCCTTGGAAGAGACGTGCAGGTCGCAGTAGCTTAACAAGACGGTTTAAATGCCCTTTGCAAGAGACATGCACGTCGCAGTAGCTTAACAAAGCGTATTAAAAGCCCCTTGGAAGAGACGTGCAGGTCACAGTAGCTTAACAAGACGGTTTATATGCCCCTTGGAAGAGTGGTGGAGGTTACAGTAGCTTAACAAGACGGTTTAATTGCCCCTTGGAAGAGACGTACAAGTCGCTGTAGCTTATCAAGACAGTTTAAATGTCCCTTAGAAGAGACGTGCAGGTCACAGAAGCTTAACAAGACAGTTTA
Source organism: Phyllobates terribilis (assembly GCF_046119375.1). Taxonomy (NCBI): domain Eukaryota; kingdom Metazoa; phylum Chordata; class Amphibia; order Anura; family Dendrobatidae; genus Phyllobates; species Phyllobates terribilis. The sequence goes on from NW_027362907.1 coordinate 2,445,149, forward strand.
AATATCCCTTGAAAGAGACATGCAGGTCACAGTAGCTTAACAAGACAGTTTAAATGCCCCTTGGAAGAGACGTGCAGGTCACAAAAGCTTAACAAGACAGTTTAAATGCCCCTTGGAAGAGACGTGCAGTTCACAGAAGCTTAACAAGACAGTTTAAATGCCCCTTGGAAGAGACGTGCAGGTCGCAGTAGCTTAACAAGATGGTTTATATGCCCCTTGGAAAAGTGGTGGAGGTTACAGTGGCTTAACAAGACGCTTTAATTGCCCGTTGGAAGAGACGTGCAAGTCGCAGTAGCTTAACAAGACAGTTTAAATGCCCCTTGGAAGAGACGTGCACGTCGCAGTAGCTTAACAAGATGGTTTAAATGCCCCTTGGAAGAGAGGTGGAGGTGGAAGTAGCTTAACAAGACGGTTTAAATGCCCCTTGGAAGTGCGGTGGAGGTCGCAGTAGCTTAACAAGACGGTTTAAATGCCCCTTGGAAGAGACGTACAGGTCGCAGTAGCTTAAAAAGACGGTTTAAATGCGCCTTGGAAGAGACGTGCAGGTCGCAGTAGCTTAACAAGATGGTTTAAATGCCCCTTGGAAGAGAGGTGGAGGTCGAAGTTGCTTATCAAGACGGTTTAAATGCCCCTTAGAAGTGCGGTGGACGTCGCATTAGCTTAACAAGACGCTTTAAATGCCCCTTGGAAGCGACGTAATGGTCGCAGTAGCTTAACAAGACGGTTTAAATGCCCCTTGGAAGTGTGGTGGAGGTCGCAGTAGCTTCACAAGACGGTTTAAATGCCACTTGGAAGAAACATGCAGGTCGCAGCAGCTTAACAAGACCGTTAAAATGCCCCTTGGAAGAGATGTGCAGGTCGCAGTAGCTTAACAAGATGGTTTAAATGCCCCTTGGAAAAGTGGTGGAGGTTGCAGTAGATTAACAAGACGGTTTAATTGCCCCTTGGAAGTGAAGTGAAAGTCGCAGAAGCTTAACAAGACTGTTTAAATGCCCCTTAGAAGAGACGTGCAGGTCGCAGAAGCTTAACAAGATGGTTTAAATGCCCCTTGGAAGAGACGTGCAGGTCGCAGTAGCTTAACAAGATGGTTTAAATGCCACTTGGAAGTGCGGTGGAGGTCGCAATAGCTTAACAAGACGGTTTAAATGCCCCTTAGAAGAGTAGTGCAGGTCGCAGTAGCTTAATAAGACAGCTTAAATGCCCCTTGGAAGAGACGTGCAGGTTGCAGTAGCTTAACAAGAAGGTATAAATGCCCCTTGGAAGAGCGGTGGAGGTCGCAGTAGCTTAACAAGACATGTTAAATGCCCCTTGGAGGAGACGTGCAGGTTGCAGTAGCTTAACAAGACTGTTTAAATGCCCCTTGGAAGAGGCTAGCAGGCCGCAGTAGCTTACCAAGACGATTTAAATGTCCCTTGGAAGAGACCTGCAGGTCGCAGTAGCTTAACAGGACAGTTTAAATGCCCCTTGGAAGAGCGGTGGAGGTCACAGTAGCTTAACAAGACAGTTTAAATGCCCCTTGGAAGAGACATGCAGGTCGCAGAACCTTAACAAGATGGTTTAAATCCCCCTTGGAAGAGATGTGCAGGTCGCAGTAGCTTAACAAGATGGTTTAAATGCCCCTTGGAAGAGCGGTGGAGGTCGCATTAGCTTAACAAGACGGTTTAAATGCCCATTGGAAGAGACGAGTAGGTCGCAGTAGCTTAATAAGACGGTTTAAATGCCCCTTGGAAGAGAGGTGGAGGTCGCAGTAGCTTAACATGACAGTTTAAATGCCCCTTGGAAGAGACATGCAGTTCGCAGTAGCTTAACAAGAGGGTTTAAATGCCCATTGGAAGAGGCTTGCAGGTCGCAGTAGCTTACCAAGACGATTTAAATGTCCCTTGGAAGAGAAGTGCAGCTTGCAGTAGCTTAACAAGACAGTTTATATGCCCCTTGGAAGAGCGGTGGAGGTCGCAGTAGCTTAACAAGACAGTTTAAATGCCCCTTGGAAGAGACATGCAGGTCGCAGCACCTTAACAAGACTGTTTAAATATCCCTTGGAAGAAACGTGCAGGTCGCAGTAGCTTAAAAGACGTGTTAAATGTCCCTTGGTAGAGACATGCAGGTCGCAGCAGCTTAACAAGATGGCTTACATCCCCCTTGGAAGAGACGTGCAGGTCGCAGCAGCTTAACAAGAGGGTTTAAATGCCCCTTGGAATAGGCTTGCAGGTCGCAGTAGCTTACCAAGACGGTTTAAATGCCCCTTGGAAGAGGCTTGCAGGTCGCAGTAGCTTAACAAGACGGTTTAAATGCCCCTTGGAAGAGACATGCAGTTCGCAGTAGCTTAATAAGACGGTTTAAATGCCCCTTGGAAGAGAGGTGGAGGTCACAGTAGCTTAACAAGACAGTTTAAATGCCCCTTGGAAGAGACGTGCAGGTCGCAGTAGCTTAACAAGACGGTTTAAATGCCACTTGGAAAAGAAGTGCAGGTCGCAGTAGCTTAACAAGATGGTTTAAATGCCCCTTGGAAGAGCGGTGGAGGTCGCAGTAGCTTAACAAGACGCTTTAAATGCCCCTTGAAAGAGACGTGCAGGTCGCAGTAGCTTAACAAGATGGTTTAAATGCCCCTTCGAAGTACGGTGGAGGTCACAGTAGCTTTACAAGACAGATGAAATGCCCCTTGGAAGAGCGTTGGAGGTCGCAGTAGCTTAATAAGACAGTTTAAATGCCCCTTGGAAGAGCGGTGGAGGTTGCAGTAGCTTAACAAGACGGTTTAAATGCCCCTTGGAAGAGACATGCAGGTTGCAGTGGCTTAACAAGACGGTTTAAATGCCCCTCGGAAGAGACATGCAGGTCGCAGTAGCTAACAAGATGGTTTAAATGCCCCTTGGAAGAGACGTGCAGGTAGCAGTAGCTTAACAAGACTGTTTAAATGCCCCTTGTAAAAGTGGTGGAGGTTACAGTAGCTTAACAAGACGGTTTAAATGCCCCTTTGAAGAGACGTGCAAGTCGTAGTAGCTTAAAAAGACGGTTTAAATTCCCCTTGGAGGAGCGGTGTAGGTCGCAGTAGCTTAAGAAGACAGTTTAAATGCCCCTTGAAAGAGACGTGCAGGTCGCAGTAGCTTAACAAGACCGTTTAATTGCCCCTTGGAAGGGTGGTGGATGTCGCAGTAGCTTAACAAAACGGTTTAAATGCCCCTTGGAAGAGACATGCAGGTCGCAGCAGCTTAACAAGATGGTTTAAATGCCCCTTGGAAGAGACGTGCAGGTAGCAGTGGCTTAACAAGATGGTTTAAATGCCCCTTGGAAGAGACATGCAGGTCGCAGTAGCTTAACAAGACAGTTTAAATGCCCCTTGGAAAAGTGGTGGAGGTTACAGTAGCTTAACAAGACAGTTTAAATGCCCCTTGGAAGAGACATGCAAGTCGCAGTAGCTTAACAAGACGGTTTAAATCCCCCTTGGAAGAGGCGTGCAGGTCGCAGCAGCTTAACAAGAGGGTTTAAATGCCCCTTGGAATAGGCTTGCAGGTCGCAGTAGCTTACCAAGACGGTTTAATTGCCCCATGGAAGAGACGTGCAGGTCGCAGTAGCTTAAAAAGACGGTTTAAATGCCCATTGGAAGAGTGGTGCAGGTCGCAGTAGCTTAATAAGACGGTTTAAATGCCCCTTGGAAGAGATGTGCAGGTCGCAGTAGCTTAACAAGATGGTTTAAATGCACCTTAAAAGAGCGGTGGAGGTCGCATTAGCTTAACAAGACGGTTTAAATGCCCATTGGAAGAGACGTGCAGGTCGCAGTAGCTTAACAAGACGGTTTAAATGCCACTTGGAAGAGACGTGCAGGTCGCAGTAGCTTAACAAGATGGTTTAAATGCCCCTTGGAAGAGCGGTGGAGGTCGCAGTAGCTTAACAAGACGCTTTAAATGCCCCTTGAAAGAGACGTGCAGGTCGCAGTAGCTTAACAAGATGGTTTAAATGCCCCTTCGAAGTACGGTGGAGGTCACAGTAGCTTTACAAGACAGATGAAATGCCCCTTGGAAGAGCGTTGGAGGTCGCAGTAGCTTAATAAGACAGTTTAAATGCCCCTTGTAAGAGCGGTGGAGGTTGCAGTAGCTTAACAAGACGGTTTAAATGCCCCTTGGAAGAGACATGCAGGTTGCAGTGGCTTAACAAGACGGTTTAAATGCCCCTCGGAAGAGACATGCAGGTCGCAGTAGCTAACAAGATGGTTTAAATGCCCCTTGGAAGAGACGTGCAGGTAGCAGTAGCTTAACAAGACTGTTTAAATGCCCCTTGTAAAAGTGGTGGAGGTTACAGTAGCTTAACAAGACGGTTTAAATGCCCCTTTGAAGAGACGTGCAAGTCGTAGTAGCTTAAAAAGACGGTTTAAATTCCCCTTGGAGGAGCGGTGTAGGTCGCAGTAGCTTAAGAAGACAGTTTAAATGCCCCTTGAAAGAGACGTGCAGGTCGCAGTAGCTTAACAAGACCGTTTAATTGCCCCTTGGAAGGGTGGTGGATGTCGCAGTAGCTTAACAAAACGGTTTAAATGCCCCTTGGAAGAGACATGCAGGTCGCAGCAGCTTAACAAGATGGTTTAAATGCCCCTTGGAAGAGACGTGCAGGTAGCAGTGGCTTAACAAGATGGTTTAAATGCCCCTTGGAAGAGACATGCAGGTCGCAGTAGCTTAACAAGACAGTTTAAATGCCCCTTGGAAAAGTGGTGGAGGTTACAGTAGCTTAACAAGACAGTTTAAATGCCCCTTGGAAGAGACATGCAAGTCGCAGTAGCTTAAAAAGACGGTTTAAATGCGCCTTGGAAGAGACGTGCAGGTCGCAGTAGCTTAACAAGACGGTTTAAATGCCCCTTGGAAGAGACGTGCAGGTCGCAGTAGCTTAACAAGACGGTTTAAATCCCCCTTGGAAGAGGCGTGCAGGTCGCAGCAGCTTAACAAGAGGGTTTAAATGCCCCTTGGAATAGGCTTGCAGGTCGCAGTAGCTTACCAAGACGGTTTAATTGCCCCATGGAAGAGACGTGCAGGTCGCAGTAGCTTAAAAAGACGGTTTAAATGCCCATTGGAAGAGTGGTGCAGGTCGCAGTAGCTTAATAAGACGGTTTAAATGCCCCTTGGAAGAGATGTGCAGGTCGCAGTAGCTTAACAAGATGGTTTAAATGCACCTTAAAAGAGCGGTGGAGGTCGCATTAGCTTAACAAGACGGTTTAAATGCCCATTGGAAGAGACGTGCAGGTCGCAGTAGCTTAATAAGACGGTTTAAATGCCCCTTGGAAGAGAGGTGGAGGTCGCAGTAGCTTAACAAGACAGTTTAAATGCCCCTTGTAAGAGACGTGCAAGTTGCAGACGCTTAACAAGACGGTTTAAATGCCACTTGGAAGAGACGTGCAGGTCACAGTAGCTTAACAAGGCGGTTTAAATGTCCCTTGGAAGAGCGGAGGAGGTCGCAGTAGCTTAACAAGACAGTTTAAATGCCCCTTGAAAGAGACGTACAAGGCGCAGAAGCTTAACAAGACTGTTTAAATGCCCCTTAGAAGAAACGTGCAGGTGGCAGAAGCTTAACAAGACGGTTTAAATGCCCATTGGAAGTGTGGTGGAGGTCGCAGTAGCTTAACAAGACGGTTTAAATGCCCCTTGGATGAGACATGCAGGTCGCAGCAGCTTAACAAGACGGTTTAAATAACCCTTGGAACAGACGTGGAGGTCGCAGTAGCTTAACAAGACGGTTTAAATGCCCCTTGGAAGAGACATGCAGGTCGCAGTAGCTTAACAAGATGGTTTAAATGCCCCTTGGAAGAGACGTGCAGGTCGCAGTAGCTTAACAAGACAGTTTAAATGCCCCTTGGAAGAGACGTGCAGGTCGCAGTAGCTTAACAAGACGGTTTAAATGCCCCAAGGAAGAGACGTGCAAGTCGCAGTAGCTTAAAAAGACGGTTTAAATGCCCCTTGGAAGAGACGTGCAGGTCGCAGTAGCTAAACAAGACGGTTTAAATGCCCCTTGGAAGAGACGAGCAGGTCGCAGTAGCTTAACAAGACGGTTTAAATGCCACTTGGAAGAGACGTGCAGGTCGCAGTAGCTTAACAAGACGGTTTAAATCCCCCTTGGAAGAGACGTGCAGGTCGCAGTAGCTTAACAAGACGGTTTAAATGCCCCGTGGAATAGGCTTGCAGGCCGCATTAGCTTACCAAGACGGTTTAAATGCCTCTTGGAAAATTGGTGGAGGTTACAGTATCTTAACAAGACAGTTTAAATGCCCATTTGAATAGACTAGCAGGTCGCAGTAGCTTAACAAGACAGTTTAAATGCCCCTTGGAAGAAACGTGCAGGTCGCAGTAGCTTAACAAGTCGGTTTAAATCCCCCTAGGAAGAGACGTGCAGGTCGCAGTAGCTTAACAAGAGGGTTTAAATGCCCCTTGGAATAGGCTTGCAGGTCGCAGTAGCTTACCAATACGGTTTAAATGCCCCTTGGAAGAGCCGTGCAGGTCGCAATAGCTTAACAAGACGCTTTAAATGTCCATTCGAAGAGCGGTGGAGGTCGCAGAAGCTTAACAAGACGGTTTAAATGCCCCTTTGAATAGACTAGCAGGTCGCAGTAGCTTAACAAGACTGTTTAAATGCCCCTTGGAAGAGACGTGCAGGTCGCAGTAGCTTAACAAGACTGTTTAAATGCCCCTAGGAAGAGAAGTGCAGGTCGCAGTAGCTTAACAAGATGGCTTAAATGCCACTTGGAAGAGACGTGCAGGTCGCAGTAGCTTAAAAAGACTGTTTAAATGCCCCTTGGAAGTGCGGAGGAGGTCGCAGTAGCTTAACAAGACGGTTTCAATGCCCCTTGAAAGAGACGTGCAGGTCACAGTAGATTATCAAGACGGTTTAAATGCCCCTTGGAAGAGACGTGCAGGTCGCAGTAGCTTAACAAGACAGTTTAAATGCCCCTTGGAAGAGACGTGCAGGACACAGTAGCTTAACAAGACGGTTTATATGCCCCTTGGAAAATTGGTGGAGGTTACAGTATCTTAACAAGACGGTTTAAATGCCCCTTGGAAGAGACGTGCAAGTCGCAGTAGCTTAACAAGACAGTTTAAATGCCCCTTAGAAGAGACGTGCAGGTCACAGAAGCTTAACAAGCCAGTTTAAATGCCCCTTGAAAGAGACGTGCAGGTCACAGTAGCTTATCAAGACGGTTTAAATGCCCCTTGGAAGTGCGGTGGAGGTCGCAGTAGCTTAACAAGACGGTTTAAATGCCCCCTGGAAGAAACATGCAGGTCGCAGCAGCTTAACAAGACCGTTAAAATGCCCCTTTAAAAAAAACATGCAGGTCGCAGTAGCTTAACAAGACGGTTTAAATGCCCCTTGGAAGAGACATGCAGGCCGCAGCAGCTTAACAAGACCGTATAAATGCCCCTTGAAAGAGACGTGCAGGTCGCAGTAGCTTAACAAGACGGTTTAAATGCACCTTGGAAAAGACATGCAGGTCGCAGTAGCTTAACAAAGCATTTTAAATGCCCTTTGGAAGAGACGTGCTGGTCGCAGTAGCTTAACAAGACGGTTTAAATGCCCCTTGGAAAAGTGGTGGAGGTTACAGTAGCTTAACAAGACGATTTAAATGCCCCTTGGAAGAGACGTGAAAGTCGCAGTAGCATAACAAGACGGTTTAAATGCCCCTTAGAAGAGACGTGCTGGTCGCAGTAGCTTAATAAGACAGCTTAAATGCCCCTTGGAAGAGGCGTGCAGGTTGCAGTAGCTTAACAAGATGGTTTAAATGCCCCTTGGAAGAGCGGTGGAGATCGCAGTAGCTTAACAAGACAGGTTAAATGCCCCTTGGAAGAGACGTGCAGGTCGCAGTAGCTTAACAAGACTGTTTAAATGCCCCTTGGAAGAGGCTTACAGGCCGCAGTAGCTTACCAAGACGATTTAAATGTCCCTTGGAAGAGACCTGCAGGTCGCAGTAGCTTAACAAGACAGTTTAAATGCCCTTGGAAGAGCGGTGGAGGTCGCAGTAGCTTAAAAAGACAGTTTAAATGCCCCTTGGAAGGACATGCAGGTTGCAGCACCTTAACAAGACTGTTTAAATGCCCCTTGGAAGAGACGTGCAGGTCGCAGTAGCTTAAAAGACGTTTTAAATGTCCCTTGGTAGAGACATGCAGGTAGCAGTAGCTTAACAAGACGGTTTAAATGCCCCATGGAAGAGCGGTGTAGGTCGCAGTAGCTTAACAAGACGATTTAAATGCCCCATGGAAGAGACGTGCAGGTCGCAGTAGCTTAACAAGACGGTTTAAATACCCCTTGGAAAAGTGGTGGAGGTTACAGTAGCTTAACAAGACCGTTTAAATGCCCCTTGGAAGAGAGTGCAAGTCGCAGTAGCTTAACAAGACGGTTTAAATGCCCCTTGGAAGAGCGGTGGAGGTCGCAGTAGCTTAACAAGACGGTTTAAATGCCCCATGGAAGAGACGTGCAGGTCGCAGTAGCTTAACAAGACGGTTTAAATACCCCTCGGAAAAGTGGTGGCGGTTACAGTAGCTTAACAAGACCGTTTAAATGCCCCTTGGAAGAGACGTGCAAGTCGCAGTAGCTTAACAAGACGATGTAAATGCCCCTTGGAAAAGACGTGCAGGTCGCAGTAGCTTAACAAGACGGCGTAAATGCCCCTTGGAAAAGACGTGCAGGCCGCAGTAGCTTAACAAGATGGTTTAAATGCCCCTTGGAAGAGACATGCAGGTCGCAGTAGCTTAACAAGATGGTTTAAATGCCCCTTGGAAGAGACATGCAGGTCGCAGTAGCTTAATAAGACAGTTGAAATGCCCCTTGGAAGAGCGCTGGAGGTCGCAGTAGCTTAATAAGACAGTTTAAATGCCCCTTGGAAGAGACATGAAGGTCACAGCATCTTAACAAGATTGTTTAAATGCCCCTTGGAAGAGACGTGCAGGTCGCAGTCGCTTAACAAGATGGTTTAAATGTCCCTTGCTAGAGACATGCAGGTCGCAGTAGCTTAACAAGACGGTTTAAATGCCCCATGGAAGAGACGTGCAGGTCGCAGTAGCTTAACAAGACGGTTTAAATGACCCTTGGAAGAGACGTGCAAATCGCAGAAGCTTAAAAAGACGGTTTAAATGCGCCTTGGAAGAGACGTGCAAGTCGCAGTAGCTTAACAAGACAGTTTAAATGCTCCTTGGAAGAGACGTGCAGGTCGCAGTAGGTTAACAAGACGGTTTAAATGCCCCTTGGAAGAGACGTGCAGGTCGCAGTAGCTTAACAAGACAGTTTAAATGCCCCTTATAAGAGACGTGCAGGTCGCAGTAGCTTAACAAGACGGTTTAAATGCCCCTTGAAAGAGACGTGCAGGTCGCAGTAGCTTAACAAGATGGTTTAAATGCCCCTTGGAAGAGCGGTGGAGGTCGCAGTAGCTTAACAAGATGGTTTAAATGCCCCTTGGAAGAGACATGCAGTTCGCAGCAGCTTATAAAGACGGTTTAAATGCCCCTTGGAAGAGGCTTGCAGGTCGCAGTAGCTTACCAAGACTTTTTAAATGCCCCTTGGAAGAGACGTGCAGGTCGCAGTAGCTTAACAAGATGGTTTAAATGCCCCTTGGAAGAGCGGAGGAGGTCGCAGTAGCTTAAAAAGACAGTTTAAATGCCCCTTGGAAGAGACGTGCAGGTCGCAGTAGCTTAACAAGAGGGTTTAAATGCCCCTTGGAAGAGGCTTGCAGGTCGCAGTAGCTTACCAAGACGACTTAAATGCCCCTTGGAAGAGACGTGCAGGTCGCAGTAGCTTAACAAGACAGTTTAAATGCCCCTTGGAAGAGGCTTGTAGGTCGCAGTAGATTAACAAGAGGGTTTAAATGCCCCTTGGAAGAGGCTTGCAGGTCGCAGTAGCTTACCAAGACGATTTAAATGTCCCTTGGAAGAGACGTGCAGCTCGCAGCAGCTTAACAAGACAGTTTAAATGCCCCTTGGAAGAGCGGTGGAGGTCGCAGTAGCTTAACAAGACAGTTTAAATGCCCCTTGGAAGACACATGCAGGTCGCAGCACCTTAACAAGACTGTTTAAATATCCCTTGGAAGAGACGTGCAGGTCGCAGTAGCTGAAAAGACGTTTTAAATGTCCCTTGGTAGAGACATGCAGGTCGCAGTAGCTTAACAAGATGGCTTAAATCCCCCTTGGAAGAGACGTGCAGGTCGCAGCAGCTTAACAAGAGGGTTTAAATGCCCCTTGGAATAGGCTTGCAGGTCGCAGTAGCTTACCAAGATGGTTTAAATGCCCCTTGGAAGAGGCTTGCAGGTCGCAGTAGCTTAACAAGACGGTTTAAATGCCCCTGGAAGAGTGGTGGAGGTCGCAGTAGCTTAACAAGACAGTTTCAATGCCCCTTGGAATAGGCTTGCAGGTCGCAGTAGCTTAACCAGACGGTTTAAATGCCCCTTGGAAGAGACGTGCAGGTCGCAGTAGCTTAACAAGACGGTTTAAATGCCCATTGGAAGAGAGGTGGAGGTCGCAGTAGCTTAACAAGACAGTTTAAATGCCCTTGGAAGAGACGTGCAAGTCGCAGACGCTTAACAAGACGGTTTAAATGCCACTTGGAAGAGACGTGCAGGTCACAGCAGCTTAACAAGACGGTTTAAATGTCCCTTGGAAGAGCGGAGGAGGTCGCAGTAGCTTAAGAAGACTGTTTAAATGCCCATTAGAAGAGACGTGCAGGTCGCAGAAGCTTAACAAGACGGTTTAAATGCCCATTGGAAGTGTGGTGGAGGTCGCAGTAGCTTAACAAGACGGTTTAAATGCCCCTTAGAAGAGACATGCAGGTCGCAGCAGCTTAACAAGACGGTTTAAATAACCCTTGGAACAGACGTGGAGGTCGCAGTAGCTTAACAAGACAGTTTAAATGCCCCTTGGAAGAGACATGCAGGTCGCAGTAGCTTAACAAGACGGTTTAAATGCCCATTGGAAGTGTGGTGGAGGTCGCAGTAGCTTAACAAGACGGTTTAAATGCCCCTTAGAAGAGACATGCAGGTCGCAGCAACTTAACAAGACGTTTTAAATTCCCCTTGAAAGAGACGTGCAGGTCGCAGTAGCTTAAGAAGACGGTTTAAATGCCCCTTGGAAAAGTGGTGGAGGTTACAGGAGCTTAAGAAGACGGTTTAAATGCCCCTTGGAAGAGACATGCAAGTCGCAGTAGCTTAACAAGACTGTTTAAATGCCCCTTAGAAGAGACGTGCAGGTCGCAGAAGCTAAGCAAGACAGTTTAAATGCCCCTTGGAAGAGACGTGCAGGTCGCAGTAGCTTAACAAGAGGGTTTAAATGCCCCTTGGAAGAGGCTTGCAGGTTGCAGTAGCTTACCAAGACGATTTAAATGCCCCTTGGAAGAGACATGCAGGTCGCAGTAGCTTAACAAGACAGTTTATATGCCCCTTGGAAGAGGCTTGCAGGTCGCAGTAGCTTAACAAGACGGTTTAAATGTCCCTTGGAAGAGACGTGTAGTTCGCAGTATAGCTTAACAAGACAGTTTAAATGCCCCTTGGAAGAGCGGTGGAGTTCACAGTAGCTTAACAAGACAGTTTATATGCCCCTTGGAAGAGACATGCAGGTCGCAGCACCTTAACAAGACTGTTTAAATATCCCTTGGAAGAAACGTGCAGGTCGCATTAGCTTAAAAGACGTTTTATATGTCCCTTGGTAGAGACATGCAGGTCGCAGTTGCTTAAAAAGATGGTTTAAATCCCCCTTGGAAGAGACGTGCAGGTCGGAGCAGCTTAACAAGAGGGTTTAAATGCCCCTTGGAATAGGCTTGCAGGTCGCAGTAGCTTACCAAGACGGTTTAAATGCCCCTTGATAAAGGCTTGCAGGTCGCAGTAGCTTAACAAGACGGTTTAAATGCCCCTTGGAAGAGTGGTGGAGGTTGCAGTAGCTTAACAAGACAGTTTAAATGCCCCTTGGAAGAGACATGCAGTTCGCAGTAGCTTAATAAGACGGTTTAAATGCCCTTTGGAAGAGATGTTCAGGTCGCAGTAGCTTAATAAGACGGTTTAAATGCCCCTTGGAAGAGAGGTGGAGGTCGCAGTAGCTTAACAAGACAGTTTAAATGCCCCTTGGAAGATACGTGCAAGTCGCAGTAACTTAACAAGACGGTTTCAATGCCACTTGGAAGAGACGTGCAAGTCGCAGTAGCTTAAGAAGACGGTTTAAATGCCCCTTGAAAGAGACGTGCAGGTCGCAGTAGCTTAACAAGACGGTTTAAATGCCCCTTCGAAGTGCGGTGGAGGTCGCGGTAGCTTACCAAGACGGTTTAAATGCCCATTGGAAGAGACATGCAGGTCGCAGGAGCTTAACAAGACGGTTTAAATGCCCCTTGGAATAGACGTGGAGGTCGCAGTAGCTTAACAAGACGGTTTAAATGCCCCTTGGAAGAGACATGCAGGTCGAAGTAGCTTAAGAAGACGGTTTAAATGCCCCTTGGAAAAGTCGTGGAGGTTACAGTAGATTAAGAAGACGGTTTAAATGCCCCTTCGATGAGACGTGCAAGTCGCAGTAGCATAACAAGACTGTTTAAATGCCCCTTAGTAGAGACGTGCAGGTCGCAGCAGCTTAATAAGACGGTTTAAATGCCCCTTGGAAGAGACGTGGAGGTCGCAGTAGCTTAACAAGACTGTTTAAATGCCCTTGGAGGAGACATGCAGGTCGCAGTAGCTTAACAAGATGGTTTAAATGCCCCTTGGAAAAGTGGTGGAATTTACAGTAGCTTAAGAAGACGGTTTAAATGCCCCTTGGTAGAGACGTGCAAGTCGCAGTAGCTTAGCAAGACTGTTTAAATGCCCCTTAGAAGAGACGCGCAGGTGGCAGAAGCTAAACAAAAGACAGTTTAAATGCCCCTTGGAAGAGACGTGCAGGTCGCAGTAGCTTAACAAGATGGTTTAAATGCCCCTTGGAAGAGCGGTGGAGGTCGCAGTATCTTAAGAAGACAGTTTAAATGCCCCTTGGAAGAGATGTGCAGGTTGCAATAGCTTAACAAGAGGGTTTAAATGCCCCTTGGAAGTTACGTGCAGGTCACAGTAGCTGAATAAGATGGTTTAAATGCCCCGTGGAATAGGCTTGCAGGTCGCAGTAGCTTACCAAGACGATTTAAATGCCCCTTGGACGGGACGTGCAGGTCGCAGTAGCTTAACAAGACAGTTTAAATGTCCTTTGGAAGAGCGGTGGAGGTCGCAGTAGCTTAACAAGACAGTTTAAATGCCACTTGGAAGAAACATGCAGGTCGCAGTAGCTTAACAAGACGGTTTAAATGCCCCGTGGAAGAGAGGTGCAGGTCGCAGTAGCTTAACAAGACGGTTTAAATGCCCCCTTGGAATAGGCTTGCATGTAGCAGTAGCTTAACAAGACGGTTTAAATGCCCCTTATAAGAGACGTGCAAGTTACAGTAGCTTAACAAGACGGTTTAAATGCCCCTTGGAATAGAAGAGCAGGTCGCAGTAGCTTAACAAGACGGTTTAAAAGCCTCTTGGAAGAGATGTGCAGGTCGCAGTAGCTTAACGAGATGGTTTAAATGCCCCTTGGAAGAGCGGTGGAGGTCGCAGTAGCTTATCAAGATGGTTTAAATGCCCCTTGGAAGAGACATGCAGGACGCAGCAGCTTAAAAAGACGGTTTAAATGCCCCTTGGAAGAGACGTGCAGGTCGCAGAGGCTTAACAAGATGGTTTAAATGCCCCTTGGAAGAGCGGTGCATGTCGCAGTAGCTTAACAAGATGGTTTAAATGCCCCTTGGAAGAGCGGTGGAGGTCGCATTAGCTTAACAAGACAGTTTAAATGCACCTTGGAAGAGACGTGCAGGTCGCAGTCGCTTAACAAGACGGTTTAAATGCCCCTTGGAATAGACGAGCAGGTCGCAGTAGCTTAACAAGACGGTTTAAATGCCCCTTGGAAGAGACGTGCAGGTCGCAGTAGCTTAACAAGACGGTTTAAATCCCCATTGGAAGAGACGTGCAGGTCGCAGCAGCTTAACAAGAGGGTTTAAATGCCCCTTGGAATAGGCTTGCAGGTCGCAGTAGCTTAACAAGATGGTTTAAATGCCCCTTGGAAGAGACTTGCAGGTCGCAGTAGCTTAACAACACGGTTTAAATTCCCCTTGGAAGAGTGGTGGAGGTCGCAGTAGCTTAACAAGACAGTTTAAATGACCCTTGGAAGAGACATGCAGGTCGCAGTAGCATAATAAGACGGTTTAAATGCCCCTTGGAAGAGATGTGCAGGTCGCAGTAGCTTAATAAGACGGTTTAAATGCCCCTTGGAAGAGAGGTGGAGGTCGCAGTAGCTTAACAAGATGATTTAATTGCCCCTTGGAAGACACGTGCAGGTCGCAGTAGCTTAACAAGACGGTTTAAATGCCCCTTGGAAGTGCGGTGGAGGTCGCAGTAGCTTAACAAGATGGTTTAAATGCCCCTTGGAATAGACATGCAGGTCACAGCAGCTTAACAAGACGGTTTAAATGCCCCTTGGAAGAGACGTAGAGGTCGCAGTAGCTTAACAAGACGGTTTAAATGCCCCTTGGAAGAGCAGTGGAGGTCGCAGTAGCTTAACAAGACAGTTTAAATGCCCCTTGAAAGAGATGTGCAGGTCGCAGTAGCTTAACAAAACGGTTTAAATGCCACTTGGAAGAGACGTGCAGGTCGAAGTAGCTTAATAAGACGGTTTAAATGCCCCTTGGAAGTGCGGTGGAGGTCGCAGTAGCTTAACAAGATAGTTTAAATGCCCCTTGGAATAGACATGCAGGTCACAGCATCTTAACAAGACGGTTTAAATGCCCCTTGGAAGAGACGTGGAGGTCGCAGTAGCTTAACAAGACGGTTTAAATGCCCCTTGGAAGAGACATGCAGGTCGCAGTAGCTTAACAAGACAGTTTAAATGCCCCTTGAAAGAGACATGCAGGTCACAGCAGCTTAACAAGACGGTTTAAATGCCCATTGGAAGAGCGGTGGAGGTCGCAGTAGCTTAACGAGACAGTTTAAATGCCTCTTGAAAAAGACGTGCAGGTGGCAGTAGCTTAACAAGACGGTTTAAATGCCCCTTGGAAGTGCGGTGGAGGTCGCAGTAGCTTAACAAGACGGTTTAAATGCCCCTTGGAAAAGTGGTGGAGGTTACAGTAGCTTAAGAAGACGGTTTAAATGCCCCATGGAAGAGATGTGCAAGTCGCAGTAGCTTAACAAGACTGTTTAAATGCCCCATGTAAGTGCGGTGGACGTCGCAGTAGCTTAACAAGACGGTTGAAATGCCCCTTGGAAGAGACATGCAGGTCACATCAGCCTAACAAGACGGTTTAAATGCCCCTTGGAAGAGACATGCAGGTCACATCAGCTTAACAAGACGGTTTAAATGCCCCTTGGAAGAGACGTGGAGGTCGCAGTAGCTTAACAAGACGGTTTAAATGCCCCTTGGAAGAGACATGCAGATCGCAGAAGCTAAACAAGACAGTTTAAATGCCCCTTGGAAGAGACGTGCAGGTCGCAGTAGCTTAACAAGATGGTTTAAATGCCCCTTGGAAGAACGGTGGAGGTCGCAGTAGCTAAAGAAGACAGTTTAAATGCCCCTTGGAAGAGACATGCAGGTCGCAGTTGCTTAACAAGAGGGTTTAAATGCCCCTTGGAAGAGGCTTGCAGGTCGCAGTAGCTTACCAAGACGATTTAAATGACCCTTGGAAGAGATGTGCAGGTCGCAGTAGCTTAACAAGACAGTTTAACTGCCCCTTGGAAGAGCGGTGGAGGTCGCAGTAGCTTAACAAGACAGTTTAAATGCCACTTGGAAGAAACATGCAGGTCGAAGCAGCTTAACAAGACTGTTTAAATGCCCCTAGTAAAAGACGTGCAGGTCGCAGTGGCTTAACAAGACAGTTTAAATGCCACTTGGAAGAAACATGCAGGTCGCAGTAGCTTAACAAGACGGTTTAAATGCCCCGTGGAAGAGAGGTGCAGGTCGCAGTAGCTTAACAAGACGGTTTAAATGCCCCCTTGGAATAGGCTTGCATGTAGCAGTAGCTTAACAAGACGGTTTAAATGCCCCTTATAAGAGACGTGCAAGTTACAGTAGCTTAACAAGACGGTTTAAATGCCCCTTGGAATAGAAGAGCAGGTCGCAGTAGCTTAACAAGACGGTTTAAAAGCCTCTTGGAAGAGATGTGCAGGTCGCAGTAGCTTAACGAGATGGTTTAAATGCCCCTTGGAAGAGCGGTGGAGGTCGCAGTAGCTTATCAAGATGGTTTAAATGCCCCTTGGAAGAGACATGCAGGACGCAGCAGCTTAAAAAGACGGTTTAAATGCCCCTTGGAAGAGACGTGCAGGTCGCAGAGGCTTAACAAGATGGTTTAAATGCCCCTTGGAAGAGCGGTGCATGTCGCAGTAGCTTAACAAGATGGTTTAAATGCCCCTTGGAAGAGCGGTGGAGGTCGCATTAGCTTAACAAGACAGTTTAAATGCACCTTGGAAGAGACGTGCAGGTCGCAGTCGCTTAACAAGACGGTTTAAATGCCCCTTGGAATAGACGAGCAGGTCGCAGTAGCTTAACAAGACGGTTTAAATGCCCCTTGGAAGAGACGTGCAGGTCGCAGTAGCTTAACAAGACGGTTTAAATCCCCATTGGAAGAGACGTGCAGGTCGCAGCAGCTTAACAAGAGGGTTTAAATGCCCCTTGGAATAGGCTTGCAGGTCGCAGTAGCTTAACAAGATGGTTTAAATGCCCCTTGGAAGAGACTTGCAGGTCGCAGTAGCTTAACAACACGGTTTAAATTCCCCTTGGAAGAGTGGTGGAGGTCGCAGTAGCTTAACAAGACAGTTTAAATGACCCTTGGAAGAGACATGCAGGTCGCAGTAGCATAATAAGACGGTTTAAATGCCCCTTGGAAGAGATGTGCAGGTCGCAGTAGCTTAATAAGACGGTTTAAATGCCCCTTGGAAGAGAGGTGGAGGTCGCAGTAGCTTAACAAGATGATTTAATTGCCCCTTGGAAGACACGTGCAGGTCGCAGTAGCTTAACAAGACGGTTTAAATGCCCCTTGGAAGTGCGGTGGAGGTCGCAGTAGCTTAACAAGATGGTTTAAATGCCCCTTGGAATAGACATGCAGGTCACAGCAGCTTAACAAGACGGTTTAAATGCCCCTTGGAAGAGACGTAGAGGTCGCAGTAGCTTAACAAGACGGTTTAAATGCCCCTTGGAAGAGCAGTGGAGGTCGCAGTAGCTTAACAAGACAGTTTAAATGCCCCTTGAAAGAGATGTGCAGGTCGCAGTAGCTTAACAAAACGGTTTAAATGCCACTTGGAAGAGACGTGCAGGTCGAAGTAGCTTAATAAGACGGTTTAAATGCCCCTTGGAAGTGCGGTGGAGGTCGCAGTAGCTTAACAAGATAGTTTAAATGCCCCTTGGAATAGACATGCAGGTCACAGCATCTTAACAAGACGGTTTAAATGCCCCTTGGAAGAGACGTGGAGGTCGCAGTAGCTTAACAAGACGGTTTAAATGCCCCTTGGAAGAGACATGCAGGTCGCAGTAGCTTAACAAGACAGTTTAAATGCCCCTTGAAAGAGACATGCAGGTCACAGCAGCTTAACAAGACGGTTTAAATGCCCATTGGAAGAGCGGTGGAGGTCGCAGTAGCTTAACGAGACAGTTTAAATGCCTCTTGAAAAAGACGTGCAGGTGGCAGTAGCTTAACAAGACGGTTTAAATGCCCCTTGGAAGTGCGGTGGAGGTCGCAGTAGCTTAACAAGACGGTTTAAATGCCCCTTGGAAAAGTGGTGGAGGTTACAGTAGCTTAAGAAGACGGTTTAAATGCCCCATGGAAGAGATGTGCAAGTCGCAGTAGCTTAACAAGACTGTTTAAATGCCCCATGTAAGTGCGGTGGACGTCGCAGTAGCTTAACAAGACGGTTGAAATGCCCCTTGGAAGAGACATGCAGGTCACATCAGCCTAACAAGACGGTTTAAATGCCCCTTGGAAGAGACATGCAGGTCACATCAGCTTAACAAGACGGTTTAAATGCCCCTTGGAAGAGACGTGGAGGTCGCAGTAGCTTAACAAGACGGTTTAAATGCCCCTTGGAAGAGACATGCAGATCGCAGAAGCTAAACAAGACAGTTTAAATGCCCCTTGGAAGAGACGTGCAGGTCGCAGTAGCTTAACAAGATGGTTTAAATGCCCCTTGGAAGAACGGTGGAGGTCGCAGTAGCTAAAGAAGACAGTTTAAATGCCCCTTGGAAGAGACATGCAGGTCGCAGTTGCTTAACAAGAGGGTTTAAATGCCCCTTGGAAGAGGCTTGCAGGTCGCAGTAGCTTACCAAGACGATTTAAATGACCCTTGGAAGAGATGTGCAGGTCGCAGTAGCTTAACAAGACAGTTTAACTGCCCCTTGGAAGAGCGGTGGAGGTCGCAGTAGCTTAACAAGACAGTTTAAATGCCACTTGGAAGAAACATGCAGGTCGAAGCAGCTTAACAAGACTGTTTAAATGCCCCTAGTAAAAGACGTGCAGGTCGCAGTGGCTTAACAAGACAGTTTAAATGCCCCTTGGAAGAGACATGCAGGTCGCAGTAGCTTAACAAGACAGTTTAAATGCACCTTGGAAGAGAAGTACAGGTTGCAGTAGCTTAACAAGACGGTTTAAATGCCCCGTGGAAAAGTGGTGGAGGTTACAGTAGCTTAACAAGACGGTTTAAATGCCCCTTGGAAGAGATGTGCAGGTCGCAGTAGCTTAACAAGATGGTTTAAATGCCCCTTGGAAGAGCGGTGGAGGTCGCAGTAGCTTAACACGATGGTTTAAATGCCCCTTGGAAGAGACATGCAGGTCGCAGCAGCATAAAAAGACGGTTTAAATGCCCCTTGGAAGAGACGTGCATGTCGTAGAGGCTTAACAAGACGGTTTAAATGCCCCTTGGAAGAGACATGCAAGTCGCAGTAGCTTAACAAGACGTTTTAAATGCCCCTTGGAAAAGTGGTGGAGGTTACAGTAGCTTAACAAGATGGTTTGAATGCCCCTTGGAAGAGACGATCAAGTATCAGGAGCTTAATAAGAAGGTTTAAATGCGCCTTGGAAGATAAGTGCAGGTCGCAGTAGCATAACAAGACGGTTTAAATGCCCCTTGGAAGAGAAGAGCAGGTCGCAGTAGCTTAACAAGATGGTTTAAATGCCCCTTGGAAGAGACGTGCAGGTAGCAGTAGCTTAACAACACAGTTTAAATCCCACTTGGTAGAGACGAGCAAGTCGCAGGATCTTAACAAGAGGGTTTAAATGCCCCTTAGAATAGGCTTGCAGGTCGCAGTAGCTTAACAAGATGGTTTAAATGCCCCGTGGAAAAGTGGTGGAGGTTACAGTAGCTTAACAAGATGGTTTAAATGCCCCTTGGAAGAGAAGTGCAAGTTACAGTAGCTTAACAAGACTGTATAAATGCCCCTTGGAAGAGATGTGCAGGTCGCAGTAGCTTAACAAGATGGTTTAAATGTCCCTTGGAAGAGCGGTGGAGGTCGCAGTAGCTTATCACGATGGTTTAAATGACCCTTGGAAGAGACGTGCAGGTCGCAGAGGCTTAACAAGACGGTTTAAATGCCCCTTGGAAGAGACATGCAGGTCGCAGTAGCTTAACAAGATGGTTTAAAAGCCCCTTGGAAGAGACGTGCAAGTCGCAGTAGCTTAACAAGACGTTTTAAATGCCCCTTGCAAAAGTGGTGGAGGTTACAGTAGCTTAACAAGATGGTTTAAATGCCCCTTGGAAGAGACGATCAAGTCGCAGGAGCTTAAAAAGAAGGTTTAAATGCGACTTAGAAGAGAAATGCAGGTCGCAGTAGCTTAACAAGACCGTTTAAATGCCCCTTGGAAGAGACGAGCAGGTCGCAGTAGCTTAACAAGACGGTTTAAATGCCCCTTGGAAGAGACGTGCAGGTAGCAGTAGCTTAACAAGACGGTTTAAATGCCCCTTAGAATAGGCTTGCAGGTCGCAGTAGCTTAACAATACAGTTTAAATGCCCCGTGGAAGAGACGTGCAGGTCGCAGTAGCTTAATAAGACGTTTTAAATGCCTCTTGGAAGAGAGGTGGAGGTCGCAGTAGCTTAACAAGACGGTTTAAATGCCCCTTTTAAGTGCGGTGGAGGTCGCAGTAGCTTAACAAGATGGTTTAAATGCCCCTTGGAAGAGACATGCAGGTCGCAGCTGCTTAACAAGACGGTTTAAATGCCCCTTGGAAGAGATGTGCAGGTCGCAGTAACTTAACAAGACGGTTTAAATGACCCTTGGAAGAGACGTGCAGGTCGCAGTAGCTTAACAAAACGGTTTAAATCTCCCTTGGAAGAGATGTGCAGGTCGCAGTAGTTAAAAAAGACGGTTTACATGCACCTTGGAAGAGACATGCAGGTCGCAGTAGCTTAACAAGACGGTTTAAATGGCCCTTGGAAGAGACGAGCAGGTCGCAGTAGCTTAACAAGACGGTTTAAATTCCCCTTGGAAGAGACGTGCAGGTCGCAGTAGCTTAACAAGACGGTTTAAATCTCCCTTGGAAGAGATGTGCAGGTCGCAGTAGCTTAACAAGAGGGTTTAAATGCCCCTTGGAATAGGCTTGCTGGTCGCAGTAGCTTAACAAGACGGTTTAAATGCCCCTTGGAAGAGACGTGCAGGTCGCAGTAGCTTAACAAGACAGTTTAAATGAACCTTGGAAGAGCGGTGGAGGTTGCAGTAGCTTAACAAGACAGTTTAAATGCCACTTGGAAGAAACATGCAGGTCGAAGCAGCTTAACAAGACAGTTTAAATGCCCCTAGGAAAAGACGTGCAGGTCGTAGAGGCTTAACAAGACGCTTTAAATGCCCCTTGGAAGAGACATGCAGGTCGCAGTAGCTTAACAAGACGGTTTAAATGCACCTTGGAAGAGACGTGCAGGTCGCATTAGCTTAATAAAGACGGTTTAAATGCCCCGTTGAAAAGTGGTGGAGGTTACAGTAGCTTAACAAGATGGTTTAAATGCCCCTTGGAAGAGATGTGCAGGTCGCAGTAGCTTAACAAGATGGTTTAAATGCCCCTTGGAAGAGCGGTGGAGGTCGCAGTAGCTTAACACGATGATTTAAATGCCCCTTGGAAGAGACATGCAGGTCGCAGCAGCTTAAAAAGACGGTTTAAATGCCCCTTGGAAGAGACGTGCATGTCGTAGAGGCTTAACAAGACAGTTTAAATGCCACTTGGAAGAAACATGCAGGTCGAAGCAGCTTAACAAGACTGTTTAAATGCCCCTAGGAAAACACGTGCAGGTCGCAGAGGCTTAACAAGACGGTTTAAATGCCCCTTGGAAGAGACATGCAGGTCGCAGTAGCTTAACAAGACAATTTAAATGCCCCTTGGAAGAGACGTGCAGG
Source organism: Phyllobates terribilis (assembly GCF_046119375.1). NCBI lineage: Eukaryota > Metazoa > Chordata > Amphibia > Anura > Dendrobatidae > Phyllobates > Phyllobates terribilis. The sequence continues at coordinate 2,466,491 of NW_027362907.1, forward strand.
TCGCAGTAGCTTAACAAGACAGATTAAATGCCCCATGGAAAAGTGGTGGAGGTTGCAGTAGCTTAACAAGACGGATTAAATGCCCCTTGGAAGAGATGTGCAGGTCGCAGTAGCTTAACAAGACAGATTAAATGCCCCATGGAAAAGTGGTGGAGGTCGCAGTAGCTTAACAAGATGGTTTAAATGCCCCTTGGAAGAGCGGTGGAGGTCGCAGAAGCTTAACACGATGGTTTAAATGCCCCTTGGAAGAGACATGCAGGTTGCAGCAGCTTAAAAAGACGGTTTAAATGCCACTAGGAAGAGACGTGCAGGTCGCAGTAGCTTAACAAGACGGTTTAAATGCCCCGTGGAAAAGTGGTGGAGGTTACAGTAGCTTAACAAAATGGTTTAAATGCCCCTTGGCAGAGACTTGCAAATTACAGTAGCTTAACAAGACGGATTAAATGCCCCTTGGAAGAGACGTGCAAGTCGCAGTAGCTTAACAAGATGGTTTAAATGCCCCTTGGAAAAGTGGTGGAGGTTGCAGTAGCTTAACAAGATGGTTTAAATGCCCCTTGGAAGAGACGATCAAGTCGCAGGAGCTTAAAAAGAAGGTTTAAATGCGCCATGGAAGAGAACTGCAGGTCGAAGTAGCATAACAAGACGGTTTAAATTCCCCTTGGAAGAGACATGCAGGTCGCAGTAGCTTAACAAGACGGTTTAAATGCCCCTTGGAAGAGACATGCAGGTAGCAGTAGCTTAACAAGACGGTTTAAATGCCCCTTGGAAGAGACCTGCAGGTAGCAGTAGCTTAACAAGACGGTTTAAATGCCCCTTGGAAGAGACGTGCAGGTAGCAGTAGCTTAAAAAGAAGGTTTAAATGCCCCTTGGAAGAGACAAGCAGTTCGCAGTAGCTTAACAAGACGGTTTAAATTTGCCTTGGAAGAGACATGCAGGTCACAGTTGCTTAACAAGACGTTTTAAATGCCCCTTGGAAGTGAAGTGCAGGTCGCAGGATCTTAACAAGAGGGTTTAAATGCCCCTTAGAATAGGCTTGCAGGTCGCAGTAGCTTAACAAGACAGTTTAAATGCCCCTTGGAAGAGACGTGCAGATCACAGTAGCTTAACAAGACGGTTTAAATGCCCCTTGGAAGAGAAGTGCAGTTCGCAGGATCTTAACAAGAGGGTTTAAATGCCCCTTAGAATAGGCTTGCAGGTCGCAGTAGCTTAACAAGACGGTTTAAATCCCCCTTGGAAGAGACGTGCAGGTCGCAGTAGCTTAACAAGATGGTTTAAATGCCCCTTGGAAGAGCGGTGGAGGTCGCAGTAGCTTAACACGATGGTTTAAATGCCCCTTGGAAGAGACATGCAGGTCGCAGCAGCTTAAAAAGACGGTTTAAATGCCCCTTGGAAGAGACATGCAGGTCGTAGAGGCTTAACAAAACGATTTAAATGCCCCTTGGAAGAGGCATACAGGTCGCAGTAGCTTAACAAGACGGTTTAAATCCCCCTTGGAAGAGAAGTGCAAGTCGCAGTAGCTTAAAAGACAGTTTAAATGCCCCTTGGAAAAGTGGTGGAGGTTACAGTAGCTTAACACGATGGTTTAAATGCCCCTTGGAAGAGACGTGCAGATCGCAGTAGCTTAACAAGACGGTTTAAATGCCCCTTGGAAGAGACATGCAGGTCGCAGTAGTTTAACAAGATGGTTTAAATGCCCCTTGGAAGAGACGATCAAGTATCAGGAGCTTAAAAAGAAGGTTTAAATGCGCCTTGGAAGAGAAGTGCAGGTCGCAGTACCATAACAAGACGGTTTAAATGCCCCTTGGAAGAGACGAGCAGGTCGCAGTAGCTTAACAAGACGGTTTAAATGCCCCTTGGAAGAGACGTGCAGGTAGCAGCAGCTTAACAAGACGGTTTAAATCCCCCTTGGAAGAGACATGCAGGTCACAGGATCTTAACAAGAGGGTTTAAATGCCCCTTAGAATAGGCTTGCAGGTCGCAGTAGCTTAACAAGACAGTTTAAATGCCCCTTGGAAGAGACGTGTAGGTCGCAGTAGCTTATCAAGACGGTTTAAATGCCCCGTGGAAAAGTGGTGGAGGTTACAGTAGCTTAACAAGACGGTTTAAATGCCACTTGGAAGAGAAGTGCAAGTTACAGTAGCTTAACAAGACGGTTTAAATGCCCCTTGGAAGAGATGTGCAGGTCGCAGTAGTTTAACAAGACGGTTTAAATGCCCCTTGGAAAAGTGGTGGAGGTTACAGTAGCTTAACAAGATGGTTTAAATGCCCCTTGGAAGAGACGATCAAGTCGCAGGAGCTTAAAAAGAAGGTTTAAATGCGCCATGGAAGAGAACTGCAGGTCGCAGTAGCATAACAAGACGGTTTAAATTCCCCTTTGAAGAGACATGCAGGTCGCAGTAGCTTAACAAGATGGTTTAAATGCCCCTTGGAAGAGACGTGCAGGTAGCAGTAGCTTAACAAGACGGTTTAAATGCCCCTTGGAAGAGACCTGCAGGTAGCAGTAGCTTAAGAAGATGGTTTAAATGCCCCTTGGAAGAGACGTGCAGGTAGCAGTAGCTTAACAAGACGGTTTAAATCCCCCTTAAAAGAAACATGCAGGTCGCAGTAGCTTAAAAAGAAGGTTTAAATGCCCCTTGGAAGAGACGAGCAGGTCGCAGTAGCTTAACAAGACGGTTTAAATTGGCCTTGGAAGAGACATGCAGGTCACCGTTGCTTAACAAGACGGTTTAAATGCCCCTTGGAAGAGAAGAGCAGGTCGCAGTTGCTTAACAAGACGGTTTAAATCCCCCTTGGAAGAGAAGTGCAGGTCGCAGGATCTTAACAAGAGGGTTTAAATGCCCCTTAGAATAGGCTTGCAGGTCGCAGTAGCTTAACAAGACAGTTTAAATGCCCCTTGGAAGACACGTGCAAGTCGCAGTAGCTTAAAAAGACGGTTTAAATTCGCCTTGGAAGAGACGTGCAGGTCGCAGTAGCTTAACAAGACGGTTTAAATGCCCCTTGGAAGAGACGAGCAGGTCGCAGTAGCTTAACAAGATGGTTTATATGCCCCTTGGAAGAGCGGTGGAGGTCGCAGTAGCTTAACACGATGGTTTAAATGCCCCTTGGAAGAGACATGCATGTCGCAGCAGCTTAAAAAGACGGTTTAAATGCCCCTTGGAAGAGACGTGCAGGTCGTAGAGGCTTAACAAAACGATTTAAATGCCCCTTGGAAGAGGCATGCAGGTCGCATTAGCTTAACAAGACGGTTTAAAAGCCCCTTGGTAGAGAAGTGCAAGTCGCAGTAGCTTAAAAGACGGTTTAAATGCCCCTTGGAAAAGTGGTGGAGGTTACAGTAGCTTAACACGATTTTTTAAATGCCCCTTGGAAGAGACTTGCAGGTCGCAGTAGCTTAACAAGACTTGTTTAAATGCCCCTTGGAAGAGACTTGCAGGTCGCAGTAGCTTAACAAGATGGTTTAAATGCCCCTTGGAAGAGACGATCAAGTATCAGGAGCTTAAAAAGAAGGTTTAAATGCGCCTTGGAAGAGAAGTGCAGGTCGCAGTAGCATAACAAGACGGTTTAAATGCCCCTTGGAAGAGACGAGCAGGTCGCAGTAGCTTAACAAGACGGTTTAAATGCCCCTTGGAAGAGACGTGCAGGTAGCAGTAGCTTAACAAGACGGTTTAAATCCCCCTTGGAAGAGACATGCAGGTCAGAGGATCTTAACAAGAGGGTTTAAATGCCCCTTAGAATAGGCTTGCAGGTCGCAGTAGCTTAACAAGACAGTTTAAATGCCCCTTGGAAGAGACGTGTAGGTCGCAGTAGCTTATCAAGACGGTTTAAATGCCCCGTGGATAAGTGGTGGAGGTTACAGTAGCTTAACAAGACGGTTTAAATGCCACTTGGAAGAGAAGTGCAAGTTACAGTAGCTTAACAAGACGGTTTAAATGCACCTTGGAAGAGATGTGCAGGTCGCAGTAGCTTAGCAAGATGGTTTAAATGCCCCTTGGAAGAGCGGTGGAGGTCGCAGTAGCTTATCACGATGGTTTAAATGCCCCTTGGAAGAGACATGCAGGTCGCAGCAGCTTAAAAAGACGGTTTAAATGACCCTTGGAAGAGACGTGCAGGTCGCAGAGGCTTAACAAGACGGTTTAAATGCCCCTTGGAAGAGACATGCAGGTCGCAGTAGCTTAACAAGACAGTTTAAAAGCCCCTTGGAAGAGACGTGCAAGTCGCAGTAGCTTAACAAGACGGTTTAAATGCCCCTTGGAAAAGTGGTGGAGGTTACAGTAGCTTAACAAGACAGTTTAAATGCCCCTTGGAAGAGACGATCAAGTCGCAGGAGCTTAAAAAGAGGGTTTAAATGCCCCTTAGAATAGGCTTGCAGGTCGCAGTAGCTTAACAATACAGTTTAAATGCCCCGGGGAAGAGACGTGCAGGTCGCAGTAGCTTAATAAGACGGTTTAAATGCTGCTTGGAAGAGACGTGCAGGTCGCAGTAGCTTAACAAGATGGTTTAAATGCCCCTTGGAAGAGCGGTGGAGGTCGCAGTAGCTTAACAAGATGGTTTAAATGCCCCTTGGAAGAGCGGTGGAGGTCGCAGTAGCTTAATAAGACGGTTTAAATGCCCCTTGGAAGAGACGTGCAGGTCGCAGTAGCTTAACAAGATGGTTTAAATGCCCCTTGGAAGAGACGTTCAAGTCACAGTAGCGTAAAAAGACTGTTTAAATGCGCCTTGGAAGAGACGTGAAGGTCGCAGAAGCTTAACAAGACGCTTTAAATGCCCCTTGGAAGAGAGGTGGAGGTCGCAGTAGCTTAACAAGACAATCTAAATGCCCCTTGGAAGAGACGTGCAGGTCGCAGTAGCTTAACAAGAGGGTTTAAATGCCCCTTTCAAGAGACGTGCAGGTCGCAGGAGCTTAACAAGAGGTTTTAAATGCCCCTTGGAAGAGACGTGCAGGTCGCAGTAGCTTAACAAGACAGTTTAAATGCCCCTTGGAAGAGACGTGCAGGTCGCAGTAGCTTAAAAAGACGGATTAAATGCCCCGTGGAAAAGTGGTGGAGGTTACAGTAGCTTAACAAGATGGTTTAAATGCCCCTTGGCAGAGACTTGCAAGTTACAGTAGCTTAACAAGACGGATTAAATGCCCCTTGGAAGAGATGTGCAGGTCGCAGTAGCTTAACAAGATGGTTTAAATGTCCCTTGGAAGAGCGGTGGAGTTCGCAGAAGCTTAACACGATGGTTTAAATGCCCCTTGGAAGAGACATGCAGGTTGCAGCAGCTTAAAAAGACGGTTTAAATGCCACTTGGAAGAGACGTGCAGGTCGCAGTAGCTTAACAAGACGGTTTAAATGCCGCTTGGAAAAGTGGTGGAGGTTACAGAAGCTTAACAAGATGGTTTAAATGCCACTTGGAAGAGACGATCAAGTCGCAGGAGCTTAAAAAGAAGGTTTAAATGCGCCATGGAAGAGAACTGCAGGTCGCAGTAGCATAACAAGACGGTTTAAATTCCCCTTGGAAGAGACATGCAGGTCACAGGAGCTTAATAAGACGGTTTAAATGCCCCTTGGAAGTGACGTGCAGGTAGCAGTAGCTTAACAAGACGGTTTAAATCCCCCTTGGAAGAGACATGCAGGTCGCAGGATCTTAACAAGAGGGTTTAAATGCCCCTTAGAATAGGCTTGCAGGTCGCAGTAGCTTAACAATACAGTTTAAATGCCCCATGGAAGAGAGGTGGAGGTCGCAGTAGCTTAACAAGACAGTTTAAATGCCCCTTGGAAGAGACGTGCAGGTCGCAGTAGCTTAACAAGACAGTTTAAATGCCACTTGGAAGAGACGTGCAGGTCGCAGTAGCTTAAGAAGACGGTTTAAATGCCCCTTGGAAGTGCGGTGGAGGTCGCAGTAGCTTAACAAGATGGTTTAAATGCCCCTTGAAAGAGACTTGCTGGTCGCAGCAGCTTAACAAGACGGTTTAAATGCCCCTTGGAAGAGACGTGCAGGTCGCAGTGGCTTAACAAGACGGTTTAAATGCCCCTTGGAAGAGACATGCAGGTCGCAGTAGCTTAACAAGACGGCTATATGCCCCTTGGAAGAGACGTGCAGGTCGCAGTAGCTTAACAAGACTGTTTAAATGCCCCTTGGAAAAGTGGTGGAGGTTTCAGTAGATTACCAAGACGGTTTAAATGCCCCTTGGAAGAGACGTGCAGGTAGCAGTAGCTTAACAAGGCGGTTTAAATTCCCCTTGGAAGAGACATGCAGGTCGCAGTAGCTTAACAAGACGGTTTAAATTCCCCTTGGAAGAGACGTGCAGGTAGCAGTAGCTTAACAAGACGGTTTAAATGCCCCTTGGAAGAGACATGCAGGTCGCAGGATCTTAACAAGAGAGTTTAAATGCACCTTAGAATAGGCTTGCAGGTCGCAGTAGCTTAACAAGACAGTTTTAATGCCCCTTGGAAGAGACGTGCAAGTCGCAGTAGCTTAAAAAGACGGTTTGAATGCGCCTTGGAAGAGACGTGCAGGTCGCAGTAGCTTAACAAGACGGTTTAAATGCACCTTGGAAGAGACGTGCTGATCACAGTAGCTTAACAAGACGGTTTAAATCCCCCTTGGAAGAGACGTGCAGGTCGCAGTAGCTTAACAAGATGGTTTAAATGCCCCTTGGAAGAGCGGTGAAGGTCGCAGTAGCTTAACACGATGGTTTAAATGCCCCTTGGAAGAGACATGCAGGTCGCAGCAGCTTAAAAAGACGGTTTAAATGCCCCTTGGAAGAGACGTGCAGGTCGCAAAGGCTTAACAAAACGATTTAAATGCCCCTTGGAAGAGGCATGCAGGTCGCAGTAGCTTAACAAGAATGTTTAAAAGCCCCTTGGAAGAGAAGTGCAAGTCGCAGTAGCTTAAAAGACGGTTTAAATGCCCCTTGGAAAAGTGGTGGAGGTTACAGTAGCTTAACAAGATGGTTTAAATGCCCCTTGGAAGAGACGTGCAGGTCGCAGTAGCTTAACAAGACAGTTTAAATGCCCCTTGGAAGAGACATGCAGGTCGCAGCAGCTTAAAAAGACGGTTTAAATGCCCCTTTGAAGAGACGTGCATGTCGTAGAGGCTTAACAAGACAGTTTAAATGCCACTTGGAAGAAACATGCAGGTCGAAGCAGCTTAACAAGACTGTTTAAATGCCCCTAGGAAAAGACGTGCAGGTCGCAGAGGCTTAACAAGACGGTTTAAATGCCCTTTGGAAGAGACATGCAGGTCGCAGTAGCTTAACAAGATGGTTTAAATGCCCCTTGGAAGAGACGTGCAGGTCGCAGTAGCTTAACAAGACAGATTAAATGCCCCATGGAAAAGTGGTGGAGGTTACAGTAGCTTAACAAGACGGATTAAATGCCCCTTGGAAGAGATGTGCAGGTCGCAGTAGCTTAACAAGATGGTTTAAGTGCTCCTTGGAAGAGCGGTGGAGGTCGCAGAAGCTTAACACGATGGTTTAAATACCCCTTGGAAGAGACATGCAGGTTGCAGCAGCTTAAAAAGACGGTTTAAATGCCACTTGGAAGAGACGTGCAGGTCGCAGTAGCTTAACAAGACGGTTTAAATGCCCCGTGGAAAAGTGGTGGAGGTTACAGTAGCTTAACAAGATGGTTTAAATGCCCCTTGGCAGAGACTTGCAAATTACAGTAGCTTAACAAGACGGATTAAATGACCCTTGGAAGAGACGTGCAAGTCGCAATAGCTTAACAAGATGGTTTAAATGCCCCTTGGAAAAGTGGTGGAGGTTACAGTAGCTTAACAAGATGGTTTAAATGCCCCTTGGAAGAGACGATCAAGTCGCAGGAGCTTAAAAAGAAGGTTTAAATGCGCCATGGAAGAGAACTTCAGGTCGCAGTAGCATAACAAGACGGTTTAAATTCCCCTTGGAAGAGACATGCAGGTCGCAGTAGCTTAACAAGACGGTTTAAATGCCCCTTGGAAGAGATGTGCAGGTAGCAGTAGCTTAACAAGACGTTTTAAATGCCCCTTGGAATAGACCTGCAGGTAGCAGTAGCTTAACAAGACGGTTTAAATGCCCCTTGGAAGAGACGTGCAGGTAGCAGTAGCTTAAAAAGAAGGTTTAAATGCCCCTTGGAAGAGACAAACAGTTCGCAGTAGCTTAACAAGACGGTTTAAATTGGCCTTGGAAGAGACATGCAGGTCACAGTTGCTTAACAAGACGGTTCAAATGCCCCTTGGAAGAGAAGTGCAGGTCGCAGGATCTTAACAAGAGGGTTTAAATGCCCCTTAGAATAGGCTTGCAGGTCGCAGTAGCTTAACAAGACAGTTTAAATGCCCCTTGGAAGAGACGTGCAGATCACAGTAGCTTAACAAGACGGTTTAAATGCCCCTTGGAAGAGAAGTGCAGGTCGCAGGATCTTAACAAGAGGGTTTAAATGCCCCTTAGAATAGGCTTGCAGGTCGCAGTAGCTTAACAAGACGGTTTAAATCCCCCTTGGAAGAGACGTGCAGGTCGCAGTAGCTTAACAAGATGGTTTAAATGCCCCTTGGAAGAGCGGTGGAGGTCGCAGTAGCTTAACACGATGGTTTAAATGCCCCTTGGAAGAGACATGCAGGTCGCCGCAGCTTAAAAAGACGGTTTAAATGCCCCTTGGAAAAGACGTGCAGGTCGTAGAGGCTTAACAAAAAGATTTAAATGCCCCTTGGAAGAGGCATACAGGTCGCAGTAGCTTAACAAGACGGTTTAAAAGCCCCTTGGAAGAGAAGTGCAAGTCGCAGTAGCTTAAAAGACAGTTTAAATGCCCCTTGGAAAAGTGGTGGAGGTTACAGTAGCTTAACACGATGGTTTAAATGCCACTTGGAAGAGACATGCAGGTCGCAGTAGCTTAACAAGATGGATTAAATGCCCCTTGGAAGAGACGATCAAGTATCAGGAGCTTAAAAAGAAGGTTTAAATGCGCCTTGGAAGAGAAGTGCAGGTCGCAGTAGCATAACAAGACGGTTTAAATGCCCCTTGGAAGAGACGAGCAGGTCGAAGTAGCTTAACAAGATGGTTTAAATGCCCCTTGGAAGAGACGTGCAGGTAGCAGTAGCTTAAGAAGACGGTTTAAATCCCCCTTGGAAGAGACATGCAGGTCACAGGATCTTAACAAGAGGGTTTAAATGCCCCTTAGAATAGGCTAGCAGGTCGCAGTAGCTTAACAAGACAGTTTAAATGCCCCTTGGAAGAGACGTGTAGGTCGCAGTAGCTTATCAAGACGGTTTAAATGCCCCGTGGAAAAGTGGTGGAGGTTACAGTAGCTTAACAAGACGGTTTAAATGCCACTTGGAAGAGAAGTGCAAGTTACAGTAGCTTAACAAGACGGTTTAAATGCCCCTTGGAAGAGATGTGCAGGTCGCAGTTGCTTAACAAGACGGTTTAAATGCCCCTTGGAAAAGTGGTGGAGGTTACAGTAGCTTAACAAGATGGTTTAAATGCCCCTTGGAAGAGACGATCAAGTCGCAGGAGCTTAAAAAGAAGGTTTAAATGCGCCATGGAAGAGAACTGCAGGTCGCAGTAGCATAACAAGACGGTTTAAATTCCCCTTGGAAGAGACATGCAGGTCGCAGTAGCTTAACAAGACGGTTTAAATGCCCCTTGGAAGAGACGTGCAGGTAGCAGTAGCTTAACAAGACGGATTAAATGCCCCTTGGAAGAGACCTGCAGGTAACAGTAGCTTAACAAGATGGTATAAATGCCCCTTGGAAGAGACGTGCAGGTAGCAGTAGCTTAACAAGACGGTTTAAATCCCCCTTGGAAGAAACATGCAGGTCGCAGTAGCTTAAAAAGAAGGTTTAAATGCCCCTTGGAAGAGACGAGCAGGTCGCAGTAGCTTAACAAGACGGTTTAAATTGGCCTTGGAAGAGACATGCAGGTCACCGTTGCTTAACAAGACGGTTTAAATGCCCCTTGGAAGAGAAGAGCAGGTCGCAGTTGCTTAACAAGACGGTTTAAATCCCCCTTGGAAGAGAAGTGCAGGTCACAGGATCTTAACAAGAGGGTTTAAATGCCCCTTAGAATAGGCTTGCAGGTCGCAGTAGCTTAACAAGACAGTTTAAATGCCCCTTGGAAGACACGTGCAAGTCGCAGTAGCTTAAAAAGACGGTTTAATTGCGCCCTGGAAGAGACGTGCAGGTCGCAGTAGCTTAACAAGACGGTTTAAATGCCCCTTGGAAGAGACGAGCAGGTCGCAGTAGCTTAACAAGACAGTTTAAATGGCCCTTGGAAGAGACGTGCAGATCACAGTAGCTTAACAAGACGGTTTAAATCCCCCTTGGAAGAGACGTGCAGGTCGCAGTAGCTTAACAAGATGGTTTAAATGCCCCTTGGAAGAGCGGTGGAGGTCGCAGTAGCTTAACACGAGGGTTTAAATGCCCCTTGGAAGAGACATGCAGGTCGCAGCAGCTTAAAAAGACGGTTTAAATGCCCCTTGGAAGAGACGTGCAGGTCGTAGAGGCTTAACAAAACATTTTAAATGCCCCTTGGAAGAGGCATGCAGGTCGCATTAGCTTAACAAGACGGTTTAAAAGCCCCTTGGAAGAGAAGTGCAAGTCGCAGTAGCTTAAAAGACGGTTTAAATGCCCCTTGGAAAAGTGGTGGAGGTTACAGTAGCTTAACACGATGTTTTAAATGCCCCTTGGAAGAGACGATCAAGTATCAGGAGCTTAAAAAGAAGGTTTAAATGCGCCTTGGAAGAGAAGTGCAGGTCGCAGTAGCATAACAAGACGGTTTAAATGCCCCTTGGAAGAGACGAGCAGGTCGCAGTAGCTTAACAAGACGGTTTAAATGCCCCTTGGAAGAGACGTGCAGGTAGCAGTAGCTTAACAAGACGGTTTAAATCCCCCTTGGAAGAGACATGCAGGTCACAGGATCTTAACAAGAGGGTTTAAATGCCCCTTAGAATAGGCTTGCAGGTCGCAGTAGCTTAACAAGACAGTTTAAATGCCCCTTGGAAGAGACGTGTAGGCCGCAGTAGCTTATCAAGACGGTTTAAATGCCCCGTGGATAAGTGGTGGAGGTTACAGTAGCTTAACAAGACGGTTTAAATGCCACTTGGAAGAGAAGTGCAAGTTACAGTAGCTTAACAAGACGGTTTAAATGCCCCTTGGAAGAGATGTGCAGGTCGCAGTAGCTTAGCAAGATGGTTTAAATGCCCCTTGGAAGAGCGGTGGAGGTCGCAGTAGTTTATCACGATGGTTTAAATGCCCCTTGGAAGAGACATGCAGGTCGCAGCAGCTTAAAAAGACGGTTTAAATGACCCTTGGAAGAGACGTGCAGGTCGCAGAGGCTTAACAAGACGGTTTAAATGCCCCTTGGAAGAGACATGCAGGTCGCAGTAGCTTAACAAGACGGTTTAAAAGCCCCTTGGAAGAGACGTGCAAGTCGCAGTAGCTTAACAAGACAGTTTAAATGCCCCTTGGAAAAGTGGTGGAGGTTACAGTAGCTTAACAAGACAGTTTAAATGCCCCTTGGAAGAGACGATCAAGTCGCAGGAGCATAAAAAGAGGGTTTAAATGCCCCTTAGAATAGGCTTGCAGGTCGCAGTAGCTTAACAATAAAGTTTAAATGCCCCGTGGAAGAGACGTGCAGGTCGCAGTAGCTTAATAAGACGGTTTAAATGCCGCTTGGAAGAGACGTGCAGGTCGCAGTAGCTTAACAAGATGGTTTAAATGCCCCTTGGAAGAGCGGTGGAGCTCGCAGTAGCTTAACAAGATGGTTTAAATGCCCCTTGGAAGAGCGGTGGAGGTCGCAGTAGCTTAATAAGACGGTTTAAATGCCCCTTGGAAGAGACGTGCAGGTCGCAGTAGCTTAACAAGATGGTTTAAATGCCCCTTGGAAGAGACGTTCAAGTCACAGTAGCGTAAAAAGACTGTTTTAATGCGCCTTGGAAGAGACGTGCAGGTCGCAGAAGCTTAACAAGACGATTTAAATGCCCCTTGGAAGAGAGGTGGAGGTCGCAGTAGCTTAACAAGACAATTTAAATGCCCCTTGGAAGAGACGTGCAGGTCACAGTAGCTTAACAAGAGGGTTTAAATGCCCCTTTCAAGAGACGTGCAGGTCGCAGGAGCTTAACAAGAGGTTTTAAATGCCCCTTGGAAGAGACGTGCAGGTCGCAGTAGCTTAACAAGACAGTTTAAATGCTCCTTGGAAGAGCGGTGGAGGTCGCAGTAGCTTAACAAGACAGTTTAAATGCCCCTTGGAAGAAACATGTAGGTCGAAGCAGCTTAACAAGACTGTTTAAATGCCCCTAGGAAAAGACATGCAGGTCGCAGAGACTTAACAAGACGGTTTAAATGCCCCTTGGAAGAGACATGCAGGTCGCAGTAGCTTAACAAGACGGTTTAAATGCCCCTTGGAAGAGACGTGCAGGTCGCAGTAGCTTAACAAGACGGATTAAATGCCCCGTGGAAAAGTAGTGAAGGTTACAGTAGCTTAACAAGATGGTTTAAATGCCCCTTGGCAGAGACTTGCAAGTTACAGTAGCTTAACAAGACGGATTAAATGCCCTTTGGAAGAGATGTGCAGGTCGCAGTAGCTTAACAAGATGGTTTAAATGCCCCTTGGAAGAGCGGTGGATTTCGCAGAAGCTTAACACGATGGTTTAAATGCCCCTTGGAAGAGACATGCAGGTTGCAGCAGCTTAAAAAGACGGTTTAAATGCCACTTGGAAGAGACGTGCAGGTCGCAGTAGCTTAACAAGAGGGTTTAAATGCCGCTTGGAAGAGACATGCAGGTTGCAGAGGCTTAACAAGACGGTTTAAATGCCCCTTGGAAGAGACATGCAGGTCGCAGTAGCTTAACAAAACGGTTTAAATGCCCCTTGGAAAAGTGGTGGAGGTTACAGTAGCTTAAAAAGATGGTTTAAATGCCCCTTGGAAGAGACGATCAAGTCGCAGGAGCTTAAAAAGAGGGTTTAAATGCACCTTAGAATAGGCTTGCAGGTCGCAGTAGCTTAACAATACAGTTTAAATGCCCCGTGGAAGAGACGTGCAGGTCTCAGTAGCTTAATAAGACGGTTTAAATGCCCCTTGGAAGAGACGAGCAAGTCGCAGTAGCTTAACAAGACGGTTTAAATGCCCCTTGGAAGTGACGTGCAGGTAGCAGTAGCTTAACAAGACGGTTTAAATCCCCCTTGGAAGAGACATGCAGGTCGCAGGATCTTAACAAGAAGGTTTAAATGCACCTTGGAAGAGACATGCCGGTCGCAGTAGCTTAACAAGACGGTTTAAAAGCCCCTTGGAAGAGACGTGCAGGTAGCAGTAGCTTAACAAGACGGTTTAAATCCCCCTTGGAAGAGACATGCAGGTCGCAGGATCTTAACAAGAGGGTTTAAATGCCCCTTAGAATAGGCTTGCAGGTCGCAGTAGCTTAACAGTACAGTTTAAATGCCCCGTGGAAGAGACGTGCAGGTCGCAGTAGCTTAATAAGACGGTTTAAATGCCCCTTGGAAGTGACGTGCAGGTAGCAGTAGCTTAACAAGACGGTTTAAATCCCCCTTGGAAGAGACATGCAGGTCGCAGGATCTTAACAAGAGGGTTTAAATGCCCCTTAGAATAGGCTTGCAGGTCGCAGTAGCTTAACAATACAGTTTAAATGCCCCATGGAAGAGAGGTGGAGGTCGCAGTAGCTTAACAAGACAGTTTAAATGCCCCTTGGAAGAGACGTGCAGGACGCAGTAGCTTAACAAGACAGTTTAAATGCCACTTGGAAGAGACGTGCAGGTCGCAGTAGGTTAACAAGACGGTTTAAATGCCCCTTGGAAGAGCGGTGGAGGTCGCAGTAGCTTAACAAGACAGGTTAAATGCCCCTTGACAGAGATGTGCAGGTCGCAGTAGCTTAACAACACGGTTTAAATGCCCCTTGGAAGTGCGGTGGAGGTCGCATTAGCTTAACAAGATGGTTTAAATGCCGCTTGGAAGAGACATGCTGGTCGCAGCAGCTTAACAAGACGGTTTAAATGCCCCTTGGAAGAGACGTGCAGGTCGCAGTGGCTTAACAAGACGGTTTAAATGCCCCTTGGAAGAGACATGCAGGTCGCAGTAGCTTAACAAGACGGCTATATGCCCCTTGGAAGAGACGTGCAGGTCGCAGTAGCTTAACAAGACTGTTTAAATGCCCCTTGCAAAAGTGGTGGAGGTTTCAGTAGATTACCAAGACGGTTTAAATGCACCTTGGAAGAGACGTGCAGGTCGCAGTAGCTTAAAAAGACAGTTTTAATGCACCTTGGAAGAGACGTGCAGGTCGCAGTAGCTTAAAAAAATGGTTTAAATGCCCCTTGGAAGAGACGTGCAGGTCGCAGTAGCTTAACAAGACGGTTTAAATCCCTCTTGGAAGAGATGTGCAGGTCGCAGTAGCTTAACAAGAGGGTTTAAATGCCCCTTGGAATAGGCTTGCTGGTCGCAGCAGCTTAACAAGATGGTTTAAATGCCCCTTGGAAGAGACGTGCAGGTCGCAGTAGCTTAACAAGACGGTTTAAATGCCCCTTGGAAGAGACGTGCAGGTAGCAGTAGCTTAACAAGGCGGTTTAAATTCCCCTTGGAAGAAACATGCAGGTCGCAGTAGCTTAACAAGACGGTTTAAATTCCCCTTGGAAGAGACGTGCAGGTAGCAGTAGCTTAACAAGACGGTTGAAATGCCCCTTGGAAGAGACATGCAGGTCGCAGGATCTTAACAAGAGAGTTTAAATGCCCCTTAGAATAGGCTTGCAGGTCGTAGTAGCTTAACAAGACAGTTTTAATGCCCCTTGGAAGAGACGTGCAAGTCGCAGTAGCTTAAAAAGACGGTTTAAATGCGCCTTGGAAGAGACATGCAGGTCGCAGTAGCTTAACAAGACGGTTTAAATGCACCTTGGAAGAGACGAGCAGGTCGCAGTAGCTTAACAAGACAGTTTAAATGGCCCTTGGAAGAGACGTGCAGATCACATTAGCTTAACAAGACGGTTTAAATCCCCCTTGGAAGAGACGTGCAGGTCGCAGTAGCTTAACAAGATGGTTTAAATGCCCCTTGGAAGAGCGGTGGAGGTCGCAGTAGCTTAACACGATGGTTTAAATGCCCCTTGGAAGAGACATGCAGGTCGCAGCAGCCTAAAAAGACTGTTTAAATGCCCCTTGGAAGAGACATGCAGGTCGTAGAGGCTTAACAAAACGTTTTAAATGCCCCTTGGAAGAGGCATGCAGGTCGCATTAGCTTAACAAGACGGTTTAAAAGCCCCTTGGAAGAGAAGTGCAAGTCGCAGTAGCTTAAAAGACGGTTTAAATGCCCCTTGGAAAAGTGGTGGAGGTTACAGTAGCTTAACACGATTGTTTAAATGCCCCTTGGAAGAGACGTGCAGGTCGCAGTAGCTTAACAAGACTTGTTTAAATGCCCCTTGGAAGAGACATGCAGGTCGCAGTAGCTTAACAAGACGGTTTAAATGCCCCTTGGAAGAGACGTGCAGGTAGCAGTAGCTTAACAAGACGGTTTAAATCCCCCTTGGAAGAGACATGCAGGTCAGAGGATCTTAACAAGAGGGTTTAAATGCCCCTTAGAATAGGCTTGCAGGTCACAGTAGCTTAACAAGACAGTTTAAATGCCCCTTGGAAGAGACATGTAGGTCGCAGTAGCTTATCAAGACGGTTTAAATGCCCCGTGGATAAGTGGTGGAGGTTACAGTAGCTTAACAAGACGGTTTAAATGCCACTTGGAAGAGAAGTGCAAGTTACAGTAGCTTAACAAGACGGTTTAAATGCCCCTTGGAAGAGATGTGCAGGTCGCAGTAGCTTAGCAAGATGGTTTAAATGCCCCTTGGAAGAGCTGTGGAGGTCGCAGTAGCTTATCACGATGGTTTAAATGCCCCTTGGAAGAGACATGCAGGTCGCAGCAGCTTAAAAAGACGGTTTAAATGACCCTTGGAAGAGACGTGCAGGTCGCAGAGGCTTAACAAGACGGTTTAAATGCCCCTTGGAAGAGACATGCAGGTCGCAGTAGCTTAACAAGACGGTTTAAAAGCCCCTTGGAAGAGACGTGCAAGTCGCAGTAGCTTAACAAGACGGTTTAAATGATCCTTGGAAAAGTGGTGGAGGTTACAGTAGCTTAACAAGACAGTTTAAATGCCCCTTGGAAGAGACGATCAAGTCGCAGGAGCTTAAAAAGAGGGTTTAAATGCCCCTTAGAATAGGCTTGCAGGTCGCAGTAGCTTAACAATACAGTTTAAATGCCCCGTGGAAGAGACGTGCAGGTCGCAGTAGCTTAATAAGACGGTTTAAATGCCGCTTGGAAGAGACGTGCAGGTCGCAGTAGCTTACCAAGATGGTTTAAATTCCCCTTGGAAGAGACGTGCAGGTAGCAGTAGCTTAACAAGACGGTTTAAATGCCCCTTGGAAGAGACATCCATGTCGCAGGATCTTAACAAGAGAGTTTAAATGCCCCTTAGAATAGGCTTGCAGGTCGCAGTAGCTTAACAAGACAGTTTTAATGCCCCTTGGAAGAGACGTGCAAGTCGCAGTAGCTTAAAAAGACGGTTTAAATGCGCCTTGGAAGAGACGTGCAGGTCGCAGTAGCTTAACAAGACGGTTTAAATGGACCTTGGAAGAGACGTGCTGATCACAGTAGCTTAA
Organism: Phyllobates terribilis; assembly: GCF_046119375.1. NCBI lineage: Eukaryota > Metazoa > Chordata > Amphibia > Anura > Dendrobatidae > Phyllobates > Phyllobates terribilis. The sequence continues at coordinate 2,483,087 of NW_027362907.1, forward strand.
CAAGACAGTTTAAATCCCCCTTGGAAGAGACGTGCAGGTCGCAGTAGCTTAACAAGATGGTTTAAATGCCCCTTGGAAGAGCGGTGAAGGTCGCAGTAGCTTAACACGATGGTTTAAATGCCCCTTGGAAGAGACATGCAGGTTGCAGCAGCTTAAAAAGACGGTTTAAATGCCCCTTGGAAGAGACGTGCAGGTCGCAGAGGCTTAACAAAACGATTTAAATGCCCCTTGGAAGAGGCATGCAGGTCGCAGTAGCTTAACAAGAAGGTTTAAAAGCCCCTTGGAAGAGAAGTGCAAGTCGCAGTAGCTTAAAAGACGGTTTAAATGCCCCTTGGAAAAGTGGTGGAGGTTACAGTAACTTAACAAGATGGTTTAAATGCCCCTTGAAAGAGACGTGCAGGTCGCAGTAGTTTAACAAGACGGTTTAAATGCCCCTTGTAAGAGACATTCAGGTCGCAGTAGCTTAACAAGACGTTTTAAATGCCCCTTGGAAAAGTGGTGGAGGTTACAGTAGCTTAACATGATGGTTTAAATGCCCCTTGGAAGAGACGATCAAGTATCAGGAGCTTAAAAATAAGGTTTAAATGCGCCTTCGAAGAGAAGTGCAGGTCGCAGTAGCATAACAAGACGGTTTAAATCCCTCTTGGAAGAGATATGCAGGTCGCAGTAGCTTAACAAGAGGGTTGAAATGCCCCTTGGAAGAGACGTGCAGGTCGCAGTAGCTTAACAAGACAGTTTAAATCCCTCTTGGAAGAGATGTGCAGGTCGCAGAAGCTTAACAAGAGGGTTTAAATGCCCCTTGGAAGAGACGTGCAGGTCGCATTAGCTTAACAAGACGGTTTAAATGCCCCTTGGAAGAGACGTGCAGGTAGCAGTAGCTTAACAAGGCGGTTTAAATCCCCCTTGGAAGAGACATGCAGGTCGCAGTAGCTTAACAAGACGGTTTAAATTCCCCTCGGAAGAGACGTGCAGGTAGCAGTAGCTTAACAAGACGGTTTAAATGCCTCTTGGAAGAGACGTGCAAGTCGCAGTAGCTTAAAAAGATGGTTTAAATGCGCCTTGGAAGAGACGTGCAGGTCGCAGTAGCTTAACAAGACTGTTTAAATGCCACTTGGAAGAGACGAGCAGGTCGCAGTAGCTTAACAAGAGGCTTTAAATGGTCCTTGGAAGAGACGTGCAGGTCACAGTAGCTTAACAAGACGGTTTAAATGCCCCTTGGAAGAGCGGTGGAGGTCGCAGTAGCTTATCACGATGGTTTAAATGTCCCGTGGAAGAGACATGCAGGTCGCAGCAGCTTAAAAAGACGGTTTAAATGCCCCTTGGAAGAGACGTGCAGGTCGCAGAGGCTTAACAAGACGGTTTAAATGCCCCTTGGAAGAGGCATGCAGGTCGCAGTAGCTTAACAAGACGGTTTAAAAGCCCCTTGGAAGAGAAGTGCAAGTCGCAGTAGCTTAAAAAACGGTTTAAATGCCCCTTGGAAAAGTGGTGGAGGTTACAGTAGCTTAACAAGATGGTTTAAATGCCCCTTGGAAGAGACGTGCAGGTCGAAGTAGCTTAAAAAGAAGGTTTAAATGCCCCTTTGAAGAGACGAGCAGGTCGCAGTAGCTAAACAAGACGGTTTAAATGCCCCTTGGAAGTGCGGTGGAGATCGCAGTAGCTTAACAAGACGGTTTAAATGCCCCTTGGAAGAGACATGCAGGTCACAGCACCTTAACAAGACGGTTTAAATGCCCCTTGGAAGAGACGTGGAGGTCGCAGTAGCTTAACAAGACGGTTTAAATGCCCTTTGGAAGAGACATGCAGGTCGCAGTAGCTTAACAAAGCGTTTTAAATGCCCCTTGGAAGTGCTGTGGAGGTCGCAGTAGCTTAACAAGATGGTTTAAATGCCCCTTGGAAGTGCGGTGGAGGTCGCAGTAGCTTAACAAGATGGTTTAATTGCCCCTTGGAAGAGACATGCAGGTCGCAGCAGCTTAACAAGACGGTTTAAATGCCCCTTGGAAGAGACGTGCAGGTCGCAGTGGCTTAACATGAGGGTTTAAATGCCCCTTGGAAGAGACGTGCAGGTCGCAGTAGATTAACAAGACGGTTTAAATGCACCTTGGAAGAGACGTGCAGGTCGCAGTAGCTTAAAAAGACGGTTTAAATGCACCTTGGAAGAGACGTGCAGGTCGCAGTAGCTTAACAAGACAGTTTAAATGCCCCTTGAAAGAGACGTGCAGGTCGCAGTAGCTTAACAAGACGGTTTAAATGCCCCTTGGAAGTGCGGTGGAGATCGCAGTAGATTAACAAGACGGTTTAAATGCCCCTTGGAAGAGACATGCAGGTCACAGCACCTTAAAAAGACGGTTTAAATGCCCCTTGGAAGAGACGTGGAGGTCGCAGTAGCTTAACAAGACGGTTTAAATGCCCCTTGGAAGAGACATGCAGGTCGCAGTAGCTTAACAAAGCATTTTAAATGCCCCTTGGAAGTGCTGTGGAGGTCGCAGTAGCTTAACAAGACGGTTTAAATGCCCCTTGGAAAAGTGGTGGAGGTTACAGTAGCTTAAGAAGACGGTTTAAATGCCCCATGGAAGAGACGTGCAAGTCGCAGTAGCTTAACAAGACGGTTTAAATGCCCCTTGGAAGAGACGTGCAGGTAGCAGTAGCTTGACAAGACGGTTTACATCCCCCTTGGAAGAGACATGCAAGTCGCAGTGTCTTAACAAGAGGGTTTAAATGCCCCTTAGAATAGGCTTGCAGGTCGCAGTAGCTTAACAATACAGTTTAAATGCCCCGTGGAAGAGACGTGCAGGTCGCAGTAGATTAATAAGACCGTTTAAATGCCCCTTGGAAGAGCGGTGGAGGTCGCAGTAGCTTAACAAGATGGTTTAAATGCCCCTTGGAAGTGCGGTGGAGGTCGCAGTAGCTTAACAAGATGGTTTAATTGCCCCTTGGAAGAGACATGCAGGTCGCAGCAGCTTAACAAGACGGTTTAAATGCCCCTTGGAAGAGACGTGCAGGTCGCAGTAGCTTACTAAGACGTTTTAAATGCCCCTTGGAAAAGTGGTGGAGGTTACAGTAGCTTAACAAGATGGTTCAAATGCCCCTTGGAAGAGACGACCAAGTATCAGGAGCTTAAAAAGAAGGCTTAAATGCGCCTTGGAAGAGAAGTGCAGGTCGCAGTAGCATAACAAGACGGTTTAAATGCCCCTTGGAAGAGACGAGCAGGTCGCAGTAGCTTAACAAGCCGGTTTAAATGCCTGTTGGAAGAGACATGCAGGTCGCAGTAGCTTAACAAGACGGCTAAATGCCCCTTGGAAGAGACGTGCAGGTCGCAGTAGCTTAACAAGACGGTTTAAATGCCCCATGGAAAGGTGGTGGAGGTTACAGTAGATTAACAAGACGGTTAAATGCACCTTGGAAGAGACGTGCAGGTCGCAGTAGCTTAAAAAGACGGTTTAAATGCACCTTGGAAGAGACGTGCAGGTCGCAGTAGCTTAACAAGAGGGTTTAAATGCCCCTTGGAATAGGTTTGCTGGTCGCAGTAGCTTACCAAGACGGTTTAAATGCCCCTTGGAAGAGACGTGCAGGTCGCAGTAGCTTAACAAGACGGTTTAAATGCCCCTTGGAAAAGTGGTGGAGGTTACAGTAGCTTAACAAGACGGTTTAGATGCCCCTTGGAAGAGACGAGTATGTCACAGTAGCTTAACAAGATGGTTTAAATGCACCTTGGAAGAGACATGCAGGTCGTAGTAGCTTAACAAGATGGTTTAAATCCCCCTTGGAAGAGACGTGCAGGTCCCAGTAGCTTAACAAGAGTGTTTAAATGCCCCTTGGAATAGGCTTGCAGGTCGCAGTAGCTTTACAAGACGGTTTAAATGCCCCTAGGAAGAGTGGTGGAGGTCGCAGTGGCTTAACAAGACAGTTTAAATGCCCCTTGGAAGAGACGTGCAGTTCGCAGTAGCTTAACAAGACAGTTTAAATGCCCTTTGGAAGAGACGTGCAGGTCGCAGTAGCTTAATAAGACGGTTTAAATGCCCCTTCAAAGAGATGTGCAGGTCGCAGTAGCTTAATAAGATGGTTTAAATGCCCCTTGGAAGAGAGACGGAGGTCGCAGTAGCTTCACAAGACAGTTTAAATGCCCCTTGGAAGAGACGTGCAGGTCGCAGTAGCTTAACAAGAGGGTTTAAATGCCCCTTTCAAAAGACGTGCAGGTCGCAGAAGCTTAACAAGAGGGTTTAAATGCCCCTTGGAAGAGCGGTGGAGGTCGCAGTAGCTTAACAAGACTGTTTAAATGCCCCTTGGAAGAGACATGCAGGTCGCAGTAGCTTATCAAGACTGTTTAAATGCCCCTCTGAAGAGACGTGCAGGTCGCAGTAGCTTAACAAGACTGTTGAGATGCCCCTTGGAAAAGTGGTGGAGGTTACATTAACTTAACAAGACGGTTTAAATGCCCCTTGGAAGAGACGTTCAAGTCACAGTAGCTTAAAAAGACGGTTTAAATGCGCCTTGGAAGAAATGTGCAGGTCGCAGTAGCTTAATAAGACAGTTTAAATGCCCCTTGGAAGAGAGGTGGAGGTCGCAGTAGCTTAACAAGACAGTTTAAATGCCCCTTGGAAGAGACGTGCAGGTCGCAGTAGCTTAACAAGAGGGTTTAAATGCCCCTTTAAAGAGACGAGCAGGTCGCAGGAGCTTAATAAGATGGTTTAAATACCCCTTGGAAGAGACGTTCAAGTCACAGTAGCGTAAAAAGACTGTTTAAATGCGCCTTGGAAGAGACGTGCAGGTCGCAGAAGTTTAACAAGATGGTTTAAATGCCCCTTGGAAGAGCGGTGGAGGTCGCAGAAGCTTAACACGATGGTTTAAATGCCCCTTGGAAGAGACATGCATTTTGCAGCAGCTTAAAAAGAGGGTTTAAATGACACTTGGAAGAGACGTGCAGGTCGCCGAGGCTTAACAAGACGGTTTAAATGCCCCTTGAAAGAGACATACAGGTCGCAGTAGCTTAACAAGACGGTTTAAAAGCCCCTTGGAAGAGACGTGCAGGTCGCAGTAGCTTAACAAGAGGGCTTAAATGCCCCTTTCAAGAGACGTGCAGGTCGCAGGAACTTAACAAGAGGTTATAAATGCACCTTGGAAGAGACGTGCAGGTCGCAGTAGCTTAACAAGACAGTTTAAATGCTCCTTGGAAGAGCGGTGAAGGTCGCAGTAGCTTAACAAGACAGTTTAAATGCCACTTGGAAGAAACATGCAGGTCGAAGCAGCTTAATAAGACTGTTTAAATTCCCCTAGGAAAAGACGTGCAGGTCGCAGAGGCTTAACAAGATGGTTTAAATGCCCCTTGGAAGAGACATGCAGGTCGCAGTAGCTTAACAAGACGGTTTAAATGCCCCTTGGAAGAGACGTGCAGGTCGCAGTAGCTTAACAAGACGGTTTAAATGCCCCGTGGAAAAGTGGTGGAGGTTACAGTAGCTTAACAAGATGGTTTAAATGCCCCTTGGCAGAGACTTGCAAGTTACAGTAGCTTAACAAGTCGGATTAAATGCCCCTTGGAAGAGATGTGCAGGTCGCAGTAGCTTAACAAGATGGTTTAAATGCCCATTGGAAGAGCGGTGGAGGTCGCAGAAGCTTAACATGATGGTTTAAATGCCCCTTGGAAGAGACATGCAGGTTGCAGCAGCTTAAAAAGACGGTTTAAATGCAACTTGGAAGAGACGTGCAGGTCGCCGAGGCTTAACAAGACGGTTTAAATGCCCCTTGGAAAAGTGGTGGAGGTTACAGTAGCTTAACAAGATGGTTTAAATGCCCCTTGGAAGAGACGATCAAGTCGCAGGAGCTTAAAAAGAAGGTTTAAATGCGCCATGGAAGAGAACTGCAGGTCGCAGTAGCATAACAAGATGGTTTAAATGCCCCTTGGAAGAGCGGTGGAGGTCGCAGTAGCTTAACAAGACGGTTTAAATGCCCCTTGGAAGAGACATGCAGGTCGCAGTAGCTTAACAAGACTTTTTAAATGCCCCTTGGAAGAGACGTGCAGGTAGCAGTAGCTTAACAAGACTGTTGAGATGCCCCTTGGAAAAGTGGTGGAGGTTACAGTAGCTTAACAAGACGGTTTAATTGCCCCTTGGAAGAGAAGTTCAAGTCACAGTAGCTTAAAAAGACGATTTAAATGCGCCTTGGAAGAGATGTGCAGGTCGCAGTAGCTTAATAAGACGGTTTAAATGCCCCTTGGAAGAGAGGTGGAGGTCGCAGTAGCTTGATGAGACAGTTTAAATGCCCCTTGGAAGAGACGTGCAGGTCACAGTAGTTCAACAAGAAGGTATAAATGCCCCTTTCAAGAGACGTGCATGTCGCAGGAGTTTAACAAGAGGGTTTAAATGACCCTTGGAAGAGACTTGGAGGTCGCAGTAGCTTAACAAGACGGTTTAAAAGCCCCTTGGAAGAGACGTGCAGGTCGCAGTAGCTTAACAAGAGGGTTTAAATGCCCCTTTCAAGAGACGTGCAGGTCGCAGGAACTTAACAAGAGGTTATAAATGCCCCTTGGAAGAGACGTGCAGGCCGCAGTAGCTTAACAAGACAGTTTAAATGCTCCTTTGAAGAGCGGTGAAGGTCGCAGTAGCTTATCAAGACAGTTTAAATGCCACTTGGAAGAAACATGCAGGTCGAAGCAGCTTAATAAGACTGTTTAAATGCCCCTAGGAAAAGACGTGAAGGTCGCAGAGGCTTAACAAGACGGTTTAAATGCCCCTTGGAAGAGACATGCAGGTCGCAGTAGCTTAACAAGACGGTTTAAATGCCCATTGGAAGAGACATGCAGGTCGCAGTAGCTTAACAAGACGGTTTAAATGCCCCGTGGAAAAGTGGTGGAGGTTACAGTAGCTTAACAAGATGGTTTAAATGCACCTTGGCAGAGACTTGCAAGTTACAGTAGCTTAACAAGACGGATTAAATGCCCCTTGGAAGAGATGTGCAGGTCGCAGTAGCTTGACAAGATGGTTTAAATGCCCCTTGGAAGAGCGGTGGAGGTCGCAGAAGCTTAACACGATGGTTTAAATGCCCCTTGGAAGAGACATGCAGGTTGCAGCAGCTTAAAAAGACGATTTAAATGGCCCTTGGAAGAGACGTGCAGTTCGCAGTAGCTTACCAAGACGGTTTAAATGGCCCTTGGAAGAGACGTGCAGGTCGCAGTAGCTTAACAAGACGGTTTAAATGCCCCTTGGAAGAGCAGTGGAGGTCGCAGTAGCTTAACAAGACGGTTTAAATGCCCCTTGGAATAGACATGCAGGTCACAGTAGCTTAACAAGACGGTTTAAATGCCCCTTGGAGGAGACGTGCAGGTCACAGTAGCTTATCAAGATAGTTTAAATGCCCCTTGAAAGAGCGGTGGATGTCGCAGTAGCTTAACAAGACAGTTTAAATGCCCCTTGGAAGAGACGTGCAGGTCGCAGTAGCTTAACAAGACGGTTTAAATGTCCCTTGGTAGAGACATGCAGGTCGCAGTAGCTTAACAAGACAGTTTAAATGCCCCAAGGAGGAGACGTGCAGGTCGCAGTAGCTTAACAAGACGGTTTAAATGTCCCTTGGAAGAGACGTGCAAGTCGCAGTAGCTTAAAAAGTCGGTTTAAATGCGCCTTGTAAGAGACGTGCAGGTCGCAGTAGCTTAACAAGACGATTTAAATGCCCCTTGGAAGAGACGAGCAGGTCTCAGTAGCTTAACAAGATGGTTTAAATGCCCCTTGGAAGAGACATGCAGGTCACAGTAGCTTAACAAGACAGTTTAAATGCCCCTTGGAAGAGCGGTGAAGGTCTCAGTAGCTTAACAAGACAGTTTAAATGCCCCTTGGAAGACACATTCAGGTAGCAGCAGCTTAACAAGACTGTTTAAATGCCCCTTGGAAGAGACGTGCATGTCGCAGTAGCTTAAGAAGACGGTTTAAATGCCCCTTGGAAGAGACGTGCAGGTCGCAGTAGCTTGACAAGACGGTTTAAATGCCCCTTGGAAATGTGGTGGAGGCTACAGTAGCTTAACAAGACGGTTTAAATGCCCCTTGGAAGAGACATGCAGGTCGCAGTAGCTTAACAAGAAGGTTTAAATGCCCCTTGGAAGAGACGTGCAGGTCGCAGTAGCTTGACAAGACGGTTTAAATGCCCCTTGGAAGAGACGTGCAGGTCACAGTAGCTTAGCAAGACAGTTTAAATGCCCCTTGGAAGAGACGTGCAGGTCGCAGTAGCTTGACAAGACGGTTTAAATGCCCCTTGGAAATGTAGTGGAGGCTACAGTAGCTTAACAAGACGGTTTAAATGCAACTTGGAAGAGACGTGCAGGTCACAGTAGCTTAACAAGGCAGTTTAAATGCCCCTTGGAAGAGACGTGCAGGTCAAAGTAGCTTAACAAGATGGTTTAAATGCCCCTTGGAAGAGCGGTGGAGGTTGCATTAGCTTAACAGGATGGTTTAAATGCCCATTGGAAGAGAGGTGCAGGTCGCAGTAGCTTAATAAGACGGTTTAAATGCCCCTTGGAAGAGACGTGCAGGTCACAGTAGCTTAACAAGACGGTTTAAATGCCACTTGGAAGAGACGTGCAGGTCGCAGTAGCTTAACAAGATGGTTTAAATGCCCCTTGGAAGAGCGGTGGAGGTCGCATTAGCTTAACAGGACGTTTTAAATGCCCATTGGAAGAGAGGTGCAGGTCGCAGTAGCTTAATAAGACGGTTTAAATGCCCCTTGGAAGAGACATGCAGGTCGCAGTAGCTTAAAAAGACGGTTTAACTGCCCTTTGGAAGAGACATGCAGGTCGCAGCAGCTTAACAAGACTGTTTAAATGCCCCTTGGAAGAGACATGCAGGTCGCAGTAGCTTAACAAGACGGTTTAAATGCACCTTGGTAGAGACATGCAGGTCGCAGTAGTTTAACAAGACGGTTTAAATGCCCCATTGAAGAGACGTGCAGGTCGCAGTATCTTAACAAGATGGTCTAAATGCCCCTTGCAAGAGCGGTGGAAGTCGCATTAGCTTAACAAGACGGTTTAAATGCCATTTGGAAGAGACGTGCAGGTCGCAGTAGCTTAACAAGATGGTTTAAATGCCCCTTGCAAGAGCGGTGGAGGTCGCATTAGCTTAAAAAGACAGTTTAAATGCCCTTTGGAAGAGACGTGCAGGTCGCAGTAGCTTAACAAGACGGTTTAAATGCACCTTGGTAGAGACATGCAGGTCGCAGTAGCTTAACAAGACGGTTTAAATGTCCCGTTGAAGAGACGTGCAGGTCGCAGTAGCTTAACAATACGGTTTAAATGCCCCTTGGAAAAGTGGTGGAGGTCTAAATAGCTTAACAAGACGGTTTAAATGCCCCTTGGAAGAGACGTGCAGGTCGCAGTAGCTTAACAAGACGGTTTAAATGCCCCTTGGAAGAGACATGCAGGTCGCAGTAGCTTAAAAATACGGTTTAAATGCCCCTTGGAAGAGCGGTGGAGGTCTCAGTAGATTAGCAAGTCAGTTTAAATGCCCCTTGGAAGAGACGTGCAGGTCACAGTAGCTTAACAAGACAGTTTAAATGCCCCTTGGAAGAGACGTGCATGTCACAGAAGCTTAACAAGATGGTTTTAATGCCCCTTGGAAGAGACGTGCAGTTCGCAGTAGCTTAACAATACGGATTAAATGTCCCTTGGAAGAGCAGTGGAGGTCGCATTAGCTTAACAAGACGGTTTAAATGCCCCTTGGTAGAGAAGTGCAGGTCACAGTAGCTTAACAAGTCGGTTAAAATGCCCTTTGGAAGAGCGGTGGAGGTCGCAGTAGCTTAACAAGACGGTTTTAATGCCGCTTGGAAGAGACGTGCTGGTCGCAGTAGCTTAACAATACGGTTTAAATGCCCCTTGGAAGAGACGTGCATGTCGCAGTAGATTAACAAGACGGTTTAATTGCCCCTTGGTAGAGAAATGCAGGTCACAGTAGCTTAATAAGACAGTTTAAATGCAGCTTGGAAGAGACGTGCAGGTCGCAGTAGCTTAACAAGACAATTTAAATGCCCCTTGGAAGAAACGTCCAGGTGGCAGTAGCTTAACAAGACTGTTTAAATGCCCCTTGGAAGAGACGTACAGGTCGCAGTAGCTTAACAAGATGGTTTAAATGCTCCTTGGAAGAGCGGTGGAGGTCGTAGTAGCTTAACAAAACGGATTAAATGCCCCTTGGAAGAGACGTGCAGGTCGCAGCAGCTTACCAAGACTGTTTAAATGCCCGTTGGAAGAGACGTTCAGGTCGCAGTAGCTTAACAAGACGGTTTAAATGCCCCTTGGAAGAGCGGTGGAGGTCGCAGTAGGTTAACAAAACGTTTTAAATGCCCCTTGGAATAGACGTGCAGGTCGCAGTAGCTTAACAAGACGGTTTAAATGCCCCTTGGAAGAGACATGCAGGTCGCAGTAGCTTAACAAGATGGTTTAAATGTCCCTTGGAATAGCGTTGGAGGTCGCAAAAGCTTAACAAGACAGTTTAAATGCCCCTTGGAAGAGACGTGCAGGTCACAGGAGCTTAATAAGATGGTTTAAATGTCCCTTGGAAGAGACGTGCAGGTCGCAGTAGCTTAACAATACAGTTTAAATGCCCCTTGGAAGAGACGTGCGGGTTGCAGCAGCTTAAAAAGACGGTTTAAATGCCCCTTGGAAGAGAAGTGCAGGTCGCCGTAGCTTAACAAGACAATTTAAATGCCCTTTGGAAGAGACATGCAGGTCGCAGTAGCTTAACAAGACGGTTTAAATGCCCCTTGGAAGAGCGGTGTAGGTCGCAGTAGCTTAACAAGACAGTTTAAATGCCCCTTGGAAGAGACGTGCAGTTTGCAGTAGCTTAACAAGACGGTTTAAATGCCCCTTGGAAGAGCGGTGTAGGTCGTAGTAGCTTAACAAGATGGTTTAAATGCCGCTTGGTAGAGACATGCAGGTCGCAGTAGCTTAACAAGTTGGTTTAAATGCCCCTTGGTAGAGACATGCAGGTCGCAGTAGCTTAACAAGACGGTTTAAATGCCCCTTGGAAGAGCGGTGTAGGTCGCAGTAGCTTAACAAGACAGTTTAAATGCCCCTTGGAGGAGACGTGCAGTTCGCATTAGCTAAACAAGACTGTTTAAATGCCGCTTGGAAGAGACGTGCAGGTCGTAGTAGCTTAACAAGATGGTTTAAATGCCCCTTGGTAGAGACATGCAGGTCGCAGTAGCTTAACAAGACGGTTCAAATGCCCCATTGAAGAGACGTGCAGGTCGCAGTAGCTTAACAAGACGGTTTAAATGCCCCTTGGAAAAGTGGTGGAGGTTACAGTAGCTTAACAAGAAGGTTTAAATGCCCCTTGGAAGAGACGTGCAAGTCACAGTAGCTTAACAAGACGATTTAAATGGCACTTGGAAGAGACGTGCAGTTCGCAGTAGCTTACCAAGATGGTTTAAATGGCCCTTGGAAGAGACGTGCAGGTCGCAGTAGCTTAATAAGACGGTTTAAATGCCCCTTGGAAGAGCGGTGGAGGTCGCAGTAGCTTAACAAGACGGTTTAAATGCCCCTTGGAATAGACATGCAGGTCACAGTAGCTTAACAAGACGGTTTAAATGCCCCTTGGAAGAGACGTGCAGGTCGCAGTATCTTAACAAGATGGTTTAAATGCCCCTTGCAAGAGACATGCAGGTCGCAGTAGCTTAACAAGAAGGTTTAAATGCCCCTTGGAAGAGACGTGCAGGTCGCAGTACCTTGACAAGACGGTTTAAATGCCCCTTGGAAATGTGATGGAGGCTACAGTAGCTTAACAAGACGGTTTAAATGCCCCTTGGAAGAGACGTGCAGGTCACAATAGCTTAACAAGACAGTTTAAATGCCCCTTGGAAGAGACGTGTAGGTCGCAGTAGCTTAATAAGATGGTTTAAATGCCCCTTTCAAGAGACGTGCAGGTCACAGTAGCTTAACAAGATGGTTTAAATGCCACTTGGAAGAGACGTGCAGGTCGCAGTAGCTTAACAAGATGGTTTAAATGCCCATTGGAAGAGCAGTGGAGGTCGCATTAGCTTAACAGGACGGTTTAAATGCCCATTGGAAGAGAGGTGCAGGTCGCAGTAGCTTAATAAGACGGTTTAAATGCCCCTTGGAAGAGACATGCAGGTAGCAGTAGCTTAAAAAGACGGTTTAAATGCCCTTTGGAAGAGACATGCAGGTCGCAGCAGCTTAACAAGACTGTTTAAATGCCCCTTGGAAGAGACATGCAGGTCACAGTAGCTTAACAAGACAGTTTAAATGCCCCTTGGAAGAGACGTGCAGGTCAAAGTAGCTTAACAAGACGGTTTAAATGCCCATTGCAAGAGACGAGCAGTTCACAGTAGTTTAACAAGACGGTTAAAATGCCACTTGGAAGAGACGTGCAGGTCACAGTAGCTTAACAAGACGGTTTAAATGCCCTTTGGAAGAGACATGCAGGTTGCAGCAGCTTAACAAGACTGTTTAAATGCCCCTTGGAAGAGACATGCAGGTCACAGTAGCTTAACAAGACAGTTTAAATGCCCCTTGGAAGAGACGTGCAGGTCAAAGTAGCTTAATAAGACGGTTTAAATGCCCCTTGCAAGAGACGTGCAGTTCACAGTAGCTTAACAAGACGGTTTAAATGCCCCTTGGAAGAGACGTGCAGGTCACAGTAGCTTAACAAGACAGTTTAAATGCCCCTTGGAAGAGACCTGGAGGTCAAAGTAGCTTAACAAGGCGGTTTAAATGCCCCTTGCAAGAGACGTGCAGTTCACAGTAGCTTAACAAGACGGTTTAAATGCCACTTGGAAGAGACGTGCAGGTCGCAGTAGCTTAACAAGATGGTTTAAATGTCCCTTGGTAGAGACATGCAGGTCGCAGCAGCTTAACAAGACGGTTTAAATGCCCCATGGAGGAGACGTGCAGGTCACAGTTTCTTAACAAGACCGTTTAAATGTCCCTTGGAAGAGACGTGCAAGTCGCAGTAGCTTAAAAAGACGGTTTAAATGCTCCTTGGAAGAGACGTGCAGGTCGCAGTAGCTTACCAAGATTATTTAAATGCCCCTTGGAAGAGACGTGCAAGTCGCAGAGGCTTAACAAGACAGTTTAAATCCCCCTTGGAAGAGACGTGCAGTTCGCAGTAGCTTAACAAGAGTGTTTAAATGACCCTTGGAAGAGTCTTGCAGTTAGCAGTAGCTTACTAAGACGGTTTAAATGCCCCTTTGAAGAGACATGCAGGTCGCAGTAGCTTAACAAGACGGTTTAAATGCCCCTTGGAAGAGACGAGCAGGTCACAGTAGCTTACCAAGATGGTTTAAATGCCCCTTGGAAGAGACGTGTAGGTCGCAGTAGCTTAACAAGAGGGTGTAAATGCCCCTTGGAAGCGGCTTGCAGGTCGTAGAAGCTTACCAAGACGCTTTAATTGCCCCTTGGAAGAGACGTGCTGGTCGCAGTAGCTTAACAAGAAGGTTTAAATGCCCCTTGGAAGAGACGTGCAGGTCGCAGTAGCTTAACAAGACGGTTTAAATGCCCCTTGGAAGAGCGGTGTAGGTCGCAGTAGCTTAACAAGACAGTTTAAATGCCCCTTGGAAGAGACGTGCAGTTCGCATTAGCTAAACAAGACTGTTTAAATGCCGCTTGGAAGAGACGTGCAGGTCGCAGTAGCTTAACAAGACGGTTCAAATGCCCCATTGAAGAGACGTGCAGGTCGCAGTAGCTTAACAAGACGGTTTAAATGCCCCTTGGAAAAGTGCTGGAGGTTACAGTAGCTTAACAAGAAGGTTTAAATGCCCCTTGGAAGAGACGTGCAAGTCGCAGTAGCTTAACAAGACGATTTAAATGGCCCTTGGAAGAGACGTGCAGTTCGCAGTAGCTTACCAAGACGGTTTAAATGGCCCTTGGAAGAGACGTGCAGGTCGCAGTAGCTTAACAAGACGGTTTAAATGCCCCTTGGTAGAGACATGCAGGTCGCAGTAGCTTAAGAAGACGGTTCAAATGCCCCATTGAAGAGACGTGCAGGTCGCAGTAGCTTAACAAGACGGTTTAAATGCCCCTTGGAAAAGTGCTGGAGGTTACAGTAGCTTAACAAGAAGGTTTAAATGCCCCTTGGAAGAGACGTGCAAGTCGCAGTAGCTTAACAAGACGATTTAAATGGCCCTTGGAAGAGACGTGCAGTTCGCAGTAGCTTACCAAGACGGTTTAAATGGCCCTTGGAAGAGACGTGCAGGTCGCAGTAGCTTAACAAGACGGTTTAAATGCCCCTTGGAAGAGCAGTGGAGGTCGCAGTAGCTTAACAAGACGGTTTAAATGCCCCTTGGAATAGACATGCAGGTCACAGTAGCTTAACAAGACGGTTTAAATGCCCCTTGGAAGAGACGTGCAGGTCACAGTAGCTTATCAAGATAGTTTAAATGCCCCTTGAAAGAGCGGTGGATGTCGCAGTAGCTTAACAAGACAGTTTAAATGCCCCTTGGAAGAGACGTGCAGGTCGCAGTAGCTTAACAAGACGGTTTAAATGTCCCTTGGTAGAGACATGCAGGTCGCAGTAGCTTAACAAGACGGTTTAAATGCCCCAAGGAGGAGACGTGCAGGTCGCAGTAGCTTAACAAGACGGTTTAAATGTCCCTTGGAAGAGACGTGCAAGTCGCAGTAGCTTAAAAAGTCGGTTTAAATGCGCCTTGTAAGAGACGTGCAGGTCGCAGTAGCTTAACAAGACGGTTTAAATGCCCCTTGGAAGAGACGAGCAGGTCTCAGTAGCTTAACAAGATGGTTTAAATGCCCCTTGGAAGAGACATGCAGGTCACAGTAGCTTAACAAGACAGTTTAAATGCCCCTTGGAAGAGCGGTGAAGGTCTCAGTAGCTTAACAAGACAGTTTACATGCCCCTTGGAAGACACATTCAGGTAGCAGCAGCTTAACAAGACTGTTTAAATGCCCCTTGGAAGAGACGTGCATGTCCCAGTAGCTTAACAAGACGGTTTAAATGCCCCTTGGAAGAGACGTGCAGGTCGCAGTAGCTTGACAAGACGGTTTAAATGCCCCTTGGAAATGTGGTGGAGGCTACAGTAGCTTAACAAGACGGTTTAAATGCCCCTTGGAAGAGACATGCAGGTCGCAGTAGCTTAACAAGAAGGTTTAAATGCCCCTTGGAAGAGACGTGCAGGTCGCAGTAGCTTGACAAGACGGTTTAAATGCCCCTTGGAAGAGACGTGCAGGTCACAGTAGCTTAACAAGACAGTTTAAATGCCCCTTGGAAGAGACGTGCAGGTCGCAGTAGCTTGACAAGATGGTTTAAATGCCCCTTGGAAATGTGGTGGAGGCTACAGTAGCTTAACAAGACGGTTTAAATGCAACTTGGAAGAGACGTGCAGGTCAAAGTAGCTTAACAAGATGGTTTAAATGCCCCTTGGAAGAGCGGTGGAGGTCGCATTAGCTTAACAGGATGGTTTAAATGCCCATTGGAAGAGAGGTGCAGGTCGCAGTAGCTTAATAAGACGGTTTAAATGCCCCTTGGAAGAGACGTGCAGGTCACAGTAGCTTAACAAGACGGTTTAAATGCCACTTGGAGGAGACGTGCAGGTCGCAGTAGCTTAACAAGATGGTTTAAATGCCCCTTGGAAGAGCGGTGGAGGTCGCATTAGCTTAACAGGACGGTTTAAATGCCCATTGGAAGAGAGGTGCAGGTCGCAGTAGCTTAATAAGACGGTTTAAATGCCCCTTGGAAGAGACATGCAGGTCGCAGTAGCTTAAAAAGACGGTTTAAATGCCCTTTGGAAGAGACATGCAGGTCGCAGCAGCTTAACAAGACTGTTTAAATGCCCCTTGGAAGAGACATGCAGGTCGCAGTAGCTTAACAAGACGGTTTAAATGCACCTTGGTAGAGACATGCAGGTCGCAGTAGTTTAACAAGACGGTTTAAATGCCCCATTGAAGAGACGTGCAGGTCGCAGTAGCTTAACAATATGGTTTAAATGCCCCTTGGAAAAGTGGTGGAGGTTACAGTAGCTAAACAAGACGGTTTAAATGCCCCTTGGAAGAGACGTGCAAGTCGCAGTAGCTTAACAGGACAATTTAAATGCCCCTTGGAAGAGACGTGCAGGTCGCAGTAGCTTAACAAGACGGTTTAAATGCCCCTTGGAAGAGACGTGCAGGTCGCAGTAGCTTAAAAGGATGGTTTAAATGCCCCTTGGAAGAGCGGTGGAGGTCGCAGAGGCTTAACAAGACAGTGTAAATGCCCCTTGGAAGAGACGTGCAGGTCACAGGAGCTTAATAAGACGGTTTAAATGTCCCTTGGAAGAGACGTGCAGGTCGCAGTTGCTTAACAAGACAGTTTAAATGCCCCTTGGAAGAGACGTGCAGGTCGCAGTAGCTTAACAAGACAGTTTAAATGCCCCTTGTAAGAGACGTGCAGGTCGCAGTAGATTAAAAAGATGGTTTAAATGCCCCTTGGAAGAGAAGTGCAGGTCGCAGTAGCACAACAAGACGGTTTAAATGCCACTTGGAAGAGACGTTCAGGCCGCAGTAGCTTAACAAGACGGTTTAAATGCCCCTTAGAAGAGGCTTGCAGGTCGCAGTAGCTTACCAAGATGGTTTAAATGCCCCTTGGAAAAGACGTGCAGGTCGCAGTATCTTAACAAGATGGTCTAAATGCCCCTTGCAAGAGCGGTGGAAGTCGCATTAGCTTAACAAGACGGTTTAAATGCCATTTGGAAGAGACGTGCAGGTCGCAGTAGCTTAACAAGATGGTTTAAATGCCCCTTGCAAGAGCGGTGGAGGTCGCATTAGCTTAAAAAGACTGTTTAAATGCCCTTTGGAAGAGACGTGCAGGTCGCAGTAGCTTAACAAGACGGTTTAAATGCACCTTGGTAGAGACATGCAGGTCGCAGTAGCTTAACAAGACGGTTTAAATGTCCCGTTGAAGAGACGTGCAGGTCGCAGTAGCTTAACAATACGTTTTAAATGCCCCTTGGAAAAGTGGTGGAGGTCTAAATAGCTTAACAAGACGGTTTAAATGCCCCTTGGAAGAGACATGCAGGTTGCAGTAGCTTAACAAGACGGTTTAAATGCCCCTTGGAAGAGACATGCAGGTCGCAGTAGCTTAAAAATACGGTTTAAATGCCCCTTGGAAGAGCGGTGGAGGTCTCAGTAGATTAGCAAGTCAGTTTAAATGCCCCTTGGAAGAGACGTGCAGGTCCCAGTAGCTTAACAAGACAGTTTAAATGCCCCTTGGAAGAGACGTGCATGTCGCAGAAGCTTAACAAGATGGTTTTAATGCCCCTTGGAAGAGACGTGCAGTTCGCAGTAGCTTAACAATACGGATTAAATGTCCCTTGGAAGAGCAGTGGAGGTCGCATTAGCTTAACAAGACGGTTTAAATGCCCCTTGGTAGAGAAGTGCAGGTCACAGTAGCTTAACAAGTCGGTTAAAATGCCCTTTGGAAGAGCGGTGGAGGTCGCAGTAGCTTAACAAGACGGTTTTAATGCCGCTTGGAAGAGACGTGCTGGTCGCAGTAGCTTAACAATACGGTTTAAATGCCCCTTGGAAGAGACGTGCATGTCGCAGTAGATTAACAAGACGGTTTAATTGCCCCTTGGTAGAGAAATGCAGGTCACAGTAGCTTAATAAGACAGTTTAAATGCAGCTTGGAAGAGACGTGCAGGTCGCAGTAGCTTAACAAGACAATTTAAATGCCCCTTGGAAGAAACATCCAGGTGGCAGTAGCTTAACAAGACTGTTTAAATGCCCCTTGGAAGAGACGTACAGGTCGCAGTAGCTTAACAAGATGGTTTAAATGCTCCTTGGAAGAGCGGTGGAGGTCGTAGTAGCTTAACAAAACGGATTAAATGCCCCTTGGAAGAGACGTGCAGGTCGCAGCAGCTTACCAAGACTGTTTAAATGCCCGTTGGAAGAGACGTTCAGGTCGCAGTAGCTTAACAAGACGGTTTAAATGCCCCTTGGAAGAGCGGTGGAGGTCGCAGTAGGTTAACAAAACGTTTTAAATGCCCCTTGGAATAGACGTGCAGGTCGCAGTAGCTTAACAAGACGGTTTAAATGCCCCTTGGAAGAGACATGCAGGTCGCAGTAGCTTAACAAGATGGTTTAAATGTCCCTTGGAAGAGCGTTGGAGGTCGCAAAAGCTTAACAAGACAGTTTAAATGCCCCTTGGAAGAGACGTGCAGGTCACAGGAGCTTAATAAGACGGTTTAAATGTCCCTTGGAAGAGACGTGCAGGTCGCAGTAGCTTAACAATACAGTTTAAATGCCCCTTGGAAGAGACGTGCGGGTTGCAGCAGCTTAAAAAGACGGTTTAAATGCCCCTTGGAAGAGAAGTGCAGGTCGCCGTAGCTTAACAAGACAATTTAAATGCCCTTTGGAAGAGACATGCAGGTCGCAGTAGCTTAACAAGACGGTTTAAATGCCCCTTGGAAGAGCGGTGTAGGTCGCAGTAGCTTAACAAGACAGTTTAAATGCCCCTTGGAAGAGACGTGCAGTTCGCAGTAGCTTAACAAGACGGTTTAAATGCCCCTTGGAAGAGCGGTGTAGGTCGTAGTAGCTTAACAAGATGGTTTAAATGCCCCTTGGTAGAGACATGCAGGTCGCAGTAGCTTAACAAGTTGGTTTAAATGCCCCTTGGTAGAGACATGCAGGTCGCAGTAGCTTAACAAGACGGTTTAAATGCCCCTTGGAAGAGTGGTGTAGGTCGCAGTAGCTTAACAAGACAGTTTAAATGCCCCTTGGAGGAGACGTGCAGTTCGCATTAGCTAAACAAGACTGTTTAAATGCCGCTTGGAAGAGACGTGCAGGTCGTAGTAGCTTAACAAGATGGTTTAAATGCCCCTTGGTAGAGACATGCAGGTCGCAGTAGCTTAACAAGACGGTTCAAATGCCCCATTGAAGAGACGTGCAGGTCGCAGTAGCTTAACAAGACGGTTTAAATGCCCCTTGGAAAAGTGGTGGAGGTTACAGTAGCTTAACAAGAAGGTTTAAATGCCCCTTGGAAGAGACGTGCAAGTCGCAGTAGCTTAACAAGACGATTTAAATGGCCCTTGGAAGAGACGTGCAGTTCGCAGTAGCTTACCAAGACGGTTTAAATGGCCCTTGGAAGAGACGTGCAGGTCGCAGTAGCTTAATAAGACGGTTTAAATGCCCCTTGGAAGAGCGGTGGAGGTCGCAGTAGCTTAACAAGACGGTTTAAATGCCCCTTGGAATAGACATGCAGGTCACAGTAGCTTAACAAGACGGTTTAAATGCCCCTTGGAAGAGACGTGCAGGTCGCAGTATCTTAACAAGATGGTTTAAATGCCCCTTGCAAGAGACATGCAGGTCGCAGTAGCTTAACAAGAAGGTTTAAGTGCCCCTTGGAAGAGACGTGCAGGTCGCAGTACCTTGACAAGACGGTTTAAATGCCCCTTGGAAATGTGATGGAGGCTACAGTAGCTTAACAAGACGGTTTAAATGCCCCTTGGAAGAGACGTTCAGGTCACAATAGCTCAACAAGACAGTTTAAATGCCCCTTGGAAGAGACGTGTAGGTCGCAGTAGCTTAATAAGATGGTTTAAATGCCCCTTGCAAGAGACGTGCAGGTCACAGTAGCTTAACAAGACGGTTTAAATGCCCCTTGGAAAAGTGCTGGAGGTTACAGTAGCTTAACAAGAAGGTTTTAATGCCCCTTGGAAGAGACGTGCAAGTCGCAGTAGCTTAACAAGACGATTTAAATGGCCCTTGGAAGAGACGTGCAGTTCGCAGTAGCTTACCAAGACGGTTTAAATGGCCCTTGGAAGAGACGTGCAGGTCGCAGTAGCTTAACAAGACGGTTTAAATGCCCCTTGGTAGAGACATGCAGGTCGCAGTAGCTTAAGAAGACGGTTCAAATGCCCCATTGAAGAGACGTGCAGGTCGCAGTAGCTTAACAAGACGGTTTAAATGCCCCTTGGAAAAGTGCTGGAGGTTACAGTAGCTTAACAAGAAGGTTTAAATGCCCCTTGGAAGAGACGTGCAAGTCGCAGTAGCTTAACAAGACGATTTAAATGGCCCTTGGAAGAGACGTGCAGTTCGCAGTAGCTTACCAAGACGGTTTAAATGGCCCTTGGAAGAGACGTGCAGGTCGCAGTAGCTTAACAAGATGGTTTAAATGCCCCTTGGAAGAGCAGTGGAGGTCGCAGTAGCTTAACAAGACGGTTTAAATGCCCCTTGGAATAGACATGCAGGTCACAGTAGCTTAACAAGACGGTTTAAATGCCCCTTGGAAGAGACGTGCAGGTCACAGTAGCTTATCAAGATAGTTTAAATGCCCCTTGAAAGAGCGGTGGATGTCGCAGTAGCTTAACAAGACAGTTTAAATGCCCCTTGGAAGAGACGTGCAGGTCGCAGTAGCTTAACAAGACGGTTTAAATGCCCCTTGGAAGAGACATGCAGGTCGCAGTAGCTTAAAAAGACGGTTTAAATGCCCTTTGGAAGAGACATGCAGGTCGCAGCAGCTTAACAAGACTGTTTAAATGCCCCTTGGAAGAGACATGCAGGTCGCAGTAGCTTAACAAGACGGTTTAAATGCACCTTGGTAGAGACATGCAGGTCGCAGTAGTTTAACAAGACGGTTTAAATGCCCCATTGAAGAGACGTGCAGGTCGCAGTAGCTTAACAATATGGTTTAAATGCCCCTTGGAAAAGTGGTGGAGGTTACAGTAGCTAAACAAGACGGTTTAAATGCCCCTTGGAAGAGACGTGCAAGTCGCAGTAGCTTAACAGGACAATTTAAATGCCCCTTGGAAGAGACGTGCAGGTCGCAGTAGCTTAACAAGACGGTTTAAATGCCCCTTGGAAGAGACGTGCAGGTCGCAGTAGCTTAAAAGGATGGTTTAAATGCCCCTTGGAAGAGCGGTGGAGGTCGCAGAGGCTTAACAAGACAGTGTAAATGCCCCTTGGAAGAGACGTGCAGGTCACAGGAGCTTAATAAGACGGTTTAAATGTCCCTTGGAAGAGACGTGCAGGTCGCAGTTGCTTAACAAGACAGTTTAAATGCCCCTTGGAAGAGACGTGCAGGTCGCAGTAGCTTAACAAGACAGTTTAAATGCCCCTTGTAAGAGACGTGCAGGTCGCAGTAGATTAAAAAGATGGTTTAAATGCCCCTTGGAAGAGAAGTGCAGGTCGCAGTAGCACAACAAGACGGTTTAAATGCCACTTGGAAGAGACGTTCAGGCCGCAGTAGCTTAACAAGACGGTTTAAATGCCCCTTAGAAGAGGCTTGCAGGTCGCAGTAGCTTACCAAGATGGTTTAAATGCCCCTTGGAAAAGACGTGCAGGTCGCAGTATCTTAACAAGATGGTCTAAATGCCCCTTGCAAGAGCGGTGGAAGTCGCATTAGCTTAACAAGACGGTTTAAATGCCATTTGGAAGAGACGTGCAGGTCGCAGTAGCTTAACAAGATGGTTTAAATGCCCCTTGCAAGAGCGGTGGAGGTCGCATTAGCTTAAAAAGACTGTTTAAATGCCCTTTGGAAGAGACGTGCAGGTCGCAGTAGCTTAACAAGACGGTTTAAATGCACCTTGGTAGAGACATGCAGGTCGCAGTAGCTTAACAAGACGGTTTAAATGTCCCGTTGAAGAGACGTGCAGGTCGCAGTAGCTTAACAATACGTTTTAAATGCCCCTTGGAAAAGTGGTGGAGGTCTAAATAGCTTAACAAGACGGTTTAAATGCCCCTTGGAAGAGACATGCAGGTTGCAGTAGCTTAACAAGACGGTTTAAATGCCCCTTGGAAGAGACATGCAGGTCGCAGTAGCTTAAAAATACGGTTTAAATGCCCCTTGGAAGAGCGGTGGAGGTCTCAGTAGATTAGCAAGTCAGTTTAAATGCCCCTTGGAAGAGACGTGCAGGTCCCAGTAGCTTAACAAGACAGTTTAAATGCCCCTTGGAAGAGACGTGCATGTCGCAGAAGCTTAACAAGATGGTTTTAATGCCCCTTGGAAGAGACGTGCAGTTCGCAGTAGCTTAACAATACGGATTAAATGTCCCTTGGAAGAGCAGTGGAGGTCGCATTAGCTTAACAAGACGGTTTAAATGCCCCTTGGTAGAGAAGTGCAGGTCACAGTAGCTTAACAAGTCGGTTAAAATGCCCTTTGGAAGAGCGGTGGAGGTCGCAGTAGCTTAACAAGACGGTTTTAATGCCGCTTGGAAGAGACGTGCTGGTCGCAGTAGCTTAACAATACGGTTTAAATGCCCCTTGGAAGAGACGTGCATGTCGCAGTAGATTAACAAGACGGTTTAATTGCCCCTTGGTAGAGAAATGCAGGTCACAGTAGCTTAATAAGACAGTTTAAATGCAGCTTGGAAGAGACGTGCAGGTCGCAGTAGCTTAACAAGACAATTTAAATGCCCCTTGGAAGAAACATCCAGGTGGCAGTAGCTTAACAAGACTGTTTAAATGCCCCTTGGAAGAGACGTACAGGTCGCAGTAGCTTAACAAGATGGTTTAAATGCTCCTTGGAAGAGCGGTGGAGGTCGTAGTAGCTTAACAAAACGGATTAAATGCCCCTTGGAAGAGACGTGCAGGTCGCAGCAGCTTACCAAGACTGTTTAAATGCCCGTTGGAAGAGACGTTCAGGTCGCAGTAGCTTAACAAGACGGTTTAAATGCCCCTTGGAAGAGCGGTGGAGGTCGCAGTAGGTTAACAAAACGTTTTAAATGCCCCTTGGAATAGACGTGCAGGTCGCAGTAGCTTAACAAGACGGTTTAAATGCCCCTTGGAAGAGACATGCAGGTCGCAGTAGCTTAACAAGATGGTTTAAATGTCCCTTGGAAGAGCGTTGGAGGTCGCAAAAGCTTAACAAGACAGTTTAAATGCCCCTTGGAAGAGACGTGCAGGTCACAGGAGCTTAATAAGACGGTTTAAATGTCCCTTGGAAGAGACGTGCAGGTCGCAGTAGCTTAACAATACAGTTTAAATGCCCCTTGGAAGAGACGTGCGGGTTGCAGCAGCTTAAAAAGACGGTTTAAATGCCCCTTGGAAGAGAAGTGCAGGTCGCCGTAGCTTAACAAGACAATTTAAATGCCCTTTGGAAGAGACATGCAGGTCGCAGTAGCTTAACAAGACGGTTTAAATGCCCCTTGGAAGAGCGGTGTAGGTCGCAGTAGCTTAACAAGACAGTTTAAATGCCCCTTGGAAGAGACGTGCAGTTCGCAGTAGCTTAACAAGACGGTTTAAATGCCCCTTGGAAGAGCGGTGTAGGTCGTAGTAGCTTAACAAGATGGTTTAAATGCCCCTTGGTAGAGACATGCAGGTCGCAGTAGCTTAACAAGTTGGTTTAAATGCCCCTTGGTAGAGACATGCAGGTCGCAGTAGCTTAACAAGACGGTTTAAATGCCCCTTGGAAGAGTGGTGTAGGTCGCAGTAGCTTAACAAGACAGTTTAAATGCCCCTTGGAGGAGACGTGCAGTTCGCATTAGCTAAACAAGACTGTTTAAATGCCGCTTGGAAGAGACGTGCAGGTCGTAGTAGCTTAACAAGATGGTTTAAATGCCCCTTGGTAGAGACATGCAGGTCGCAGTAGCTTAACAAGACGGTTCAAATGCCCCATTGAAGAGACGTGCAGGTCGCAGTAGCTTAACAAGACGGTTTAAATGCCCCTTGGAAAAGTGGTGGAGGTTACAGTAGCTTAACAAGAAGGTTTAAATGCCCCTTGGAAGAGACGTGCAAGTCGCAGTAGCTTAACAAGACGATTTAAATGGCCCTTGGAAGAGACGTGCAGTTCGCAGTAGCTTACCAAGACGGTTTAAATGGCCCTTGGAAGAGACGTGCAGGTCGCAGTAGCTTAATAAGACGGTTTAAATGCCCCTTGGAAGAGCGGTGGAGGTCGCAGTAGCTTAACAAGACGGTTTAAATGCCCCTTGGAATAGACATGCAGGTCACAGTAGCTTAACAAGACGGTTTAAATGCCCCTTGGAAGAGACGTGCAGGTCGCAGTATCTTAACAAGATGGTTTAAATGCCCCTTGCAAGAGACATGCAGGTCGCAGTAGCTTAACAAGAAGGTTTAAGTGCCCCTTGGAAGAGACGTGCAGGTCGCAGTACCTTGACAAGACGGTTTAAATGCCCCTTGGAAATGTGATGGAGGCTACAGTAGCTTAACAAGACGGTTTAAATGCCCCTTGGAAGAGACGTTCAGGTCACAATAGCTCAACAAGACAGTTTAAATGCCCCTTGGAAGAGACGTGTAGGTCGCAGTAGCTTAATAAGATGGTTTAAATGCCCCTTGCAAGAGACGTGCAGGTCACAGTAGCTTAACAAGACGGTTTAAATGCCCCTTGGAAAAGTGCTGGAGGTTACAGTAGCTTAACAAGAAGGTTTTAATGCCCCTTGGAAGAGACGTGCAAGTCGCAGTAGCTTAACAAGACGATTTAAATGGCCCTTGGAAGAGACGTGCAGTTCGCAGTAGCTTACCAAGACGGTTTAAATGGCCCTTGGAAGAGACGTGCAGGTCGCAGTAGCTTAACAAGACGGTTTAAATGCCCCTTGGTAGAGACATGCAGGTCGCAGTAGCTTAAGAAGACGGTTCAAATGCCCCATTGAAGAGACGTGCAGGTCGCAGTAGCTTAACAAGACGGTTTAAATGCCCCTTGGAAAAGTGCTGGAGGTTACAGTAGCTTAACAAGAAGGTTTAAATGCCCCTTGGAAGAGACGTGCAAGTCGCAGTAGCTTAACAAGACGATTTAAATGGCCCTTGGAAGAGACGTGCAGTTCGCAGTAGCTTACCAAGACGGTTTAAATGGCCCTTGGAAGAGACGTGCAGGTCGCAGTAGCTTAACAAGATGGTTTAAATGCCCCTTGGAAGAGCAGTGGAGGTCGCAGTAGCTTAACAAGACGGTTTAAATGCCCCTTGGAATAGACATGCAGGTCACAGTAGCTTAACAAGACGGTTTAAATGCCCCTTGGAAGAGACGTGCAGGTCACAGTAGCTTATCAAGATAGTTTAAATGCCCCTTGAAAGAGCGGTGGATGTCGCAGTAGCTTAACAAGACAGTTTAAATGCCCCTTGGAAGAGACGTGCAGGTCGCAGTAGCTTAACAAGACGGTTTAAATGTCCCTTGGTAGAGACATGCAGGTCGCAGTAGCTTAACAAGACGGTTTAAATGCCCCAAGGAGGAGACGTGCAGGTCGCAGTAGCTTAACAAGACGGT
Source organism: Phyllobates terribilis (assembly GCF_046119375.1). Taxonomy (NCBI): domain Eukaryota; kingdom Metazoa; phylum Chordata; class Amphibia; order Anura; family Dendrobatidae; genus Phyllobates; species Phyllobates terribilis. Next base: position 2,508,208 of record NW_027362907.1, read on the forward strand.
TTAAATGTCCCTTGGAAGAGACGTGCAAGTCGCAGTAGCTTAAAAAGTCGGTTTAAATGCGCCTTGTAAGAGACGTGCAGGTCGCAGTAGCTTAACAAGACGGTTTAAATGCCCCTTGGAAGAGACGAGCAGGTCTCAGTAGCTTAACAAGATGGTTTAAATGCCCCTTGGAAGAGACATGCAGGTCACAGTAGCTTAACAAGACAGTTTAAATGCCCCTTGGAAGAGCGGTGAAGGTCTCAGTAGCTTAACAAGACAGTTTACATGCCCCTTGGAAGACACATTCAGGTAGCAGCAGCTTAACAAGACTGTTTAAATGCCCCTTGGAAGAGACGTGCATGTCCCAGTAGCTTAACAAGACGGTTTAAATGCCCCTTGGAAGAGACGTGCAGGTCGCAGTAGCTTGACAAGACGGTTTAAATGCCCCTTGGAAATGTGGTGGAGGCTACAGTAGCTTAACAAGACGGTTTAAATGCCCCTTGGAAGAGACATGCAGGTCGCAGTAGCTTAACAAGAAGGTTTAAATGCCCCTTGGAAGAGACGTGCAGGTCGCAGTAGCTTGACAAGACGGTTTAAATGCCCCTTGGAAGAGACGTGCAGGTCACAGTAGCTTAACAAGACAGTTTAAATGCCCCTTGGAAGAGACGTGCAGGTCGCAGTAGCTTGACAAGATGGTTTAAATGCCCCTTGGAAATGTGGTGGAGGCTACAGTAGCTTAACAAGACGGTTTAAATGCAACTTGGAAGAGACGTGCAGGTCAAAGTAGCTTAACAAGATGGTTTAAATGCCCCTTGGAAGAGCGGTGGAGGTCGCATTAGCTTAACAGGATGGTTTAAATGCCCATTGGAAGAGAGGTGCAGGTCGCAGTAGCTTAATAAGACGGTTTAAATGCCCCTTGGAAGAGACGTGCAGGTCACAGTAGCTTAACAAGACGGTTTAAATGCCACTTGGAGGAGACGTGCAGGTCGCAGTAGCTTAACAAGATGGTTTAAATGCCCCTTGGAAGAGCGGTGGAGGTCGCATTAGCTTAACAGGACGGTTTAAATGCCCATTGGAAGAGAGGTGCAGGTCGCAGTAGCTTAATAAGACGGTTTAAATGCCCCTTGGAAGAGACATGCAGGTCGCAGTAGCTTAAAAAGACGGTTTAAATGCCCTTTGGAAGAGACATGCAGGTCGCAGCAGCTTAACAAGACTGTTTAAATGCCCCTTGGAAGAGACATGCAGGTCGCAGTAGCTTAACAAGACGGTTTAAATGCACCTTGGTAGAGACATGCAGGTCGCAGTAGTTTAACAAGACGGTTTAAATGCCCCATTGAAGAGACGTGCAGGTCGCAGTAGCTTAACAATATGGTTTAAATGCCCCTTGGAAAAGTGGTGGAGGTTACAGTAGCTAAACAAGACGGTTTAAATGCCCCTTGGAAGAGACGTGCAAGTCGCAGTAGCTTAACAAGACGGTTTAAATGCCCCTTGGAAGAGACGTGCAGGTCGCAGTAGCTTAAAAGGATGGTTTAAATGCCCCTTGGAAGAGCGGTGGAGGTCGCAGAGGCTTAACAAGACAGTGTAAATGCCCCTTGGAAGAGACGTGCAGGTCACAGGAGCTTAATAAGACGGTTTAAATGTCCCTTGGAAGAGACGTGCAGGTCGCAGTTGCTTAACAAGACAGTTTAAATGCCCCTTGGAAGAGACGTGCAGGTCGCAGTAGCTTAACAAGACAGTTTAAATGCCCCTTGTAAGAGACGTGCAGGTCGCAGTAGATTAAAAAGATGGTTTAAATGCCCCTTGGAAGAGAAGTGCAGGTCGCAGTAGCACAACAAGACGGTTTAAATGCCACTTGGAAGAGACGTTCAGGCCGCAGTAGCTTAACAAGATGGTTTAAATGCCCCTTAGAAGAGGCTTGCAGGTCGCAGTAGCTTACCAAGATGGTTTAAATGCCCCTTGGAAAAGACGTGCAGGTCGCAGTATCTTAACAAGATGGTCTAAATGCCCCTTGCAAGAGCGGTGGAAGTCGCATTAGCTTAACAAGACGGTTTAAATGCCATTTGGAAGAGACGTGCAGGTCGCAGTAGCTTAACAAGATGGTTTAAATGCCCCTTGCAAGAGCGGTGGAGGTCGCATTAGCTTAAAAAGACTGTTTAAATGCCCTTTGGAAGAGACGTGCAGGTCGCAGTAGCTTAACAAGACGGTTTAAATGCACCTTGGTAGAGACATGCAGGTCGCAGTAGCTTAACAAGACGGTTTAAATGTCCCGTTGAAGAGACGTGCAGGTCGCAGTAGCTTAACAATACGTTTTAAATGCCCCTTGGAAAAGTGGTGGAGGTCTAAATAGCTTAACAAGACGGTTTAAATGCCCCTTGGAAGAGACATGCAGGTTACAGTAGCTTAACAAGACGGTTTAAATGCCCCTTGGAAGAGACATGCAGGTCGCAGTAGCTTAAAAATACGGTTTAAATGCCCCTTGGAAGAGCGGTGGAGGTCTCAGTAGATTAGCAAGTCAGTTTAAATGCCCCTTGGAAGAGACGTGCAGGTCCCAGTAGCTTAACAAGACAGTTTAAATGCCCCTTGGAAGAGACGTGCATGTCGCAGAAGCTTAACAAGATGGTTTTAATGCCCCTTGGAAGAGACGTGCAGTTCGCAGTAGCTTAACAATACGGATTAAATGTCCCTTGGAAGAGCAGTGGAGGTCGCATTAGCTTAACAAGACGGTTTAAATGCCCCTTGGTAGAGAAGTGCAGGTCACAGTAGCTTAACAAGTCGGTTAAAATGCCCTTTGGAAGAGCGGTGGAGGTCGCAGTAGCTTAACAAGACGGTTTTAATGCCGCTTGGAAGAGACGTGCTGGTCGCAGTAGCTTAACAATACGGTTTAAATGCCCCTTGGAAGAGACGTGCATGTCGCAGTAGATTAACAAGACGGTTTAATTGCCCCTTGGTAGAGAAATGCAGGTCACAGTAGCTTAATAAGACAGTTTAAATGCAGCTTGGAAGAGACGTGCAGGTCGCAGTAGCTTAACAAGACAATTTAAATGCCCCTTGGAAGAAACATCCAGGTGGCAGTAGCTTAACAAGACTGTTTAAATGCCCCTTGGAAGAGACGTACAGGTCGCAGTAGCTTAACAAGATGGTTTAAATGCTCCTTGGAAGAGCGGTGGAGGTCGTAGTAGCTTAACAAAACGGATTAAATGCCCCTTGGAAGAGACGTGCAGGTCGCAGCAGCTTACCAAGACTGTTTAAATGCCCGTTGGAAGAGACGTTCAGGTCGCAGTAGCTTAACAAGACGGTTTAAATGCCCCTTGGAAGAGCGGTGGAGGTCGCAGTAGGTTAACAAAACGTTTTAAATGCCCCTTGGAATAGACGTGCAGGTCGCAGTAGCTTAACAAGACGGTTTAAATGCCCCTTGGAAGAGACATGCAGGTCGCAGTAGCTTAACAAGATGGTTTAAATGTCCCTTGGAAGAGCGTTGGAGGTCGCAAAAGCTTAACAAGACAGTTTAAATGCCCCTTGGAAGAGACGTGCAGGTCACAGGAGCTTAATAAGACGGTTTAAATGTCCCTTGGAAGAGACGTGCAGGTCGCAGTAGCTTAACAATACAGTTTAAATGCCCCTTGGAAGAGACGTGCGGGTTGCAGCAGCTTAAAAAGACGGTTTAAATGCCCCTTGGAAGAGAAGTGCAGGTCGCCGTAGCTTAACAAGACAATTTAAATGCCCTTTGGAAGAGACATGCAGGTCGCAGTAGCTTAACAAGACGGTTTAAATGCCCCTTGGAAGAGCGGTGTAGGTCGCAGTAGCTTAACAAGACAGTTTAAATGCCCCTTGGAAGAGACGTGCAGTTCGCAGTAGCTTAACAAGACGGTTTAAATGCCCCTTGGAAGAGCGGTGTAGGTCGTAGTAGCTTAACAAGATGGTTTAAATGCCCCTTGGTAGAGACATGCAGGTCGCAGTAGCTTAACAAGTTGGTTTAAATGCCCCTTGGTAGAGACATGCAGGTCGCAGTAGCTTAACAAGACGGTTTAAATGCCCCTTGGAAGAGTGGTGTAGGTCGCAGTAGCTTAACAAGACAGTTTAAATGCCCCTTGGAGGAGACGTGCAGTTCGCATTAGCTAAACAAGACTGTTTAAATGCCGCTTGGAAGAGACGTGCAGGTCGTAGTAGCTTAACAAGATGGTTTAAATGCCCCTTGGTAGAGACATGCAGGTCGCAGTAGCTTAACAAGACGGTTCAAATGCCCCATTGAAGAGACGTGCAGGTCGCAGTAGCTTAACAAGACGGTTTAAATGCCCCTTGGAAAAGTGGTGGAGGTTACAGTAGCTTAACAAGAAGGTTTAAATGCCCCTTGGAAGAGACGTGCAAGTCGCAGTAGCTTAACAAGACGATTTAAATGGCCCTTGGAAGAGACGTGCAGTTCGCAGTAGCTTACCAAGACGGTTTAAATGGCCCTTGGAAGAGACGTGCAGGTCGCAGTAGCTTAATAAGACGGTTTAAATGCCCCTTGGAAGAGCGGTGGAGGTCGCAGTAGCTTAACAAGACGGTTTAAATGCCCCTTGGAATAGACATGCAGGTCACAGTAGCTTAACAAGACGGTTTAAATGCCCCTTGGAAGAGACGTGCAGGTCGCAGTATCTTAACAAGATGGTTTAAATGCCCCTTGCAAGAGACATGCAGGTCGCAGTAGCTTAACAAGAAGGTTTAAGTGCCCCTTGGAAGAGACGTGCAGGTCGCAGTACCTTGACAAGACGGTTTAAATGCCCCTTGGAAATGTGATGGAGGCTACAGTAGCTTAACAAGACGGTTTAAATGCCCCTTGGAAGAGACGTTCAGGTCACAATAGCTCAACAAGACAGTTTAAATGCCCCTTGGAAGAGACGTGTAGGTCGCAGTAGCTTAATAAGATGGTTTAAATGCCCCTTGCAAGAGACGTGCAGGTCACAGTAGCTTAACAAGACGGTTTAAATGCCCCTTGGAAAAGTGCTGGAGGTTACAGTAGCTTAACAAGAAGGTTTAAATGCCCCTTGGAAGAGACGTGCAAGTCGCAGTAGCTTAACAAGACGATTTAAATGGCCCTTGGAAGAGACGTGCAGTTCGCAGTAGCTTACCAAGACGGTTTAAATGGCCCTTGGAAGAGACGTGCAGGTCGCAGTAGCTTAACAAGACGGTTTAAATGCCCCTTGGTAGAGACATGCAGGTCGCAGTAGCTTAAGAAGACGGTTCAAATGCCCCATTGAAGAGACGTGCAGGTCGCAGTAGCTTAACAAGACGGTTTAAATGCCCCTTGGAAAAGTGCTGGAGGTTACAGTAGCTTAACAAGAAGGTTTAAATGCCCCTTGGAAGAGACGTGCAAGTCGCAGTAGCTTAACAAGACGATTTAAATGGCCCTTGGAAGAGACGTGCAGTTCGCAGTAGCTTACCAAGACGGTTTAAATGGCCCTTGGAAGAGACGTGCAGGTCGCAGTAGCTTAACAAGACGGTTTAAATGCCCCTTGGAAGAGCAGTGGAGGTCGCAGTAGCTTAACAAGACGGTTTAAATGCCCCTTGGAATAGACATGCAGGTCACAGTAGCTTAACAAGACGGTTTAAATGCCCCTTGGAAGAGACGTGCAGGTCACAGTAGCTTATCAAGATAGTTTAAATGCCCCTTGAAAGAGCGGTGGATGTCGCAGTAGCTTAACAAGACAGTTTAAATGCCCCTTGGAAGAGACGTGCAGGTCGCAGTAGCTTAACAAGACGGTTTAAATGTCCCTTGGTAGAGACATGCAGGTCGCAGTAGCTTAACAAGACGGTTTAAATGCCCCAAGGAGGAGACGTGCAGGTCGCAGTAGCTTAACAAGACGGTTTAAATGTCCCTTGGAAGAGACGTGCAAGTCGCAGTAGCTTAAAAAGTCGGTTTAAATGCGCCTTGTAAGAGACGTGCAGGTCGCAGTAGCTTAACAAGACGGTTTAAATGCCCCTTGGAAGAGACGAGCAGGTCTCAGTAGCTTAACAAGATGGTTTAAATGCCCCTTGGAAGAGACATGCAGGTCACAGTAGCTTAACAAGACAGTTTAAATGCCCCTTGGAAGAGCGGTGAAGGTCTCAGTAGCTTAACAAGACAGTTTACATGCCCCTTGGAAGACACATTCAGGTAGCAGCAGCTTAACAAGACTGTTTAAATGCCCCTTGGAAGAGACGTGCATGTCCCAGTAGCTTAACAAGACGGTTTAAATGCCCCTTGGAAGAGACGTGCAGGTCGCAGTAGCTTGACAAGACGGTTTAAATGCCCCTTGGAAATGTGGTGGAGGCTACAGTAGCTTAACAAGACGGTTTAAATGCCCCTTGGAAGAGACATGCAGGTCGCAGTAGCTTAACAAGAAGGTTTAAATGCCCCTTGGAAGAGACGTGCAGGTCGCAGTAGCTTGACAAGACGGTTTAAATGCCCCTTGGAAGAGACGTGCAGGTCACAGTAGCTTAACAAGACAGTTTAAATGCCCCTTGGAAGAGACGTGCAGGTCGCAGTAGCTTGACAAGATGGTTTAAATGCCCCTTGGAAATGTGGTGGAGGCTACAGTAGCTTAACAAGACGGTTTAAATGCAACTTGGAAGAGACGTGCAGGTCAAAGTAGCTTAACAAGATGGTTTAAATGCCCCTTGGAAGAGCGGTGGAGGTCGCATTAGCTTAACAGGATGGTTTAAATGCCCATTGGAAGAGAGGTGCAGGTCGCAGTAGCTTAATAAGACGGTTTAAATGCCCCTTGGAAGAGACGTGCAGGTCACAGTAGCTTAACAAGACGGTTTAAATGCCACTTGGAGGAGACGTGCAGGTCGCAGTAGCTTAACAAGATGGTTTAAATGCCCCTTGGAAGAGCGGTGGAGGTCGCATTAGCTTAACAGGACGGTTTAAATGCCCATTGGAAGAGAGGTGCAGGTCGCAGTAGCTTAATAAGACGGTTTAAATGCCCCTTGGAAGAGACATGCAGGTCGCAGTAGCTTAAAAAGACGGTTTAAATGCCCTTTGGAAGAGACATGCAGGTCGCAGCAGCTTAACAAGACTGTTTAAATGCCCCTTGGAAGAGACATGCAGGTCGCAGTAGCTTAACAAGACGGTTTAAATGCACCTTGGTAGAGACATGCAGGTCGCAGTAGTTTAACAAGACGGTTTAAATGCCCCATTGAAGAGACGTGCAGGTCGCAGTAGCTTAACAATATGGTTTAAATGCCCCTTGGAAAAGTGGTGGAGGTTACAGTAGCTAAACAAGACGGTTTAAATGCCCCTTGGAAGAGACGTGCAAGTCGCAGTAGCTTAACAGGACAATTTAAATGCCCCTTGGAAGAGACGTGCAGGTCGCAGTAGCTTAACAAGACGGTTTAAATGCCCCTTGGAAGAGACGTGCAGGTCGCAGTAGCTTAAAAGGATGGTTTAAATGCCCCTTGGAAGAGCGGTGGAGGTCGCAGAGGCTTAACAAGACAGTGTAAATGCCCCTTGGAAGAGACGTGCAGGTCACAGGAGCTTAATAAGACGGTTTAAATGTCCCTTGGAAGAGACGTGCAGGTCGCAGTTGCTTAACAAGACAGTTTAAATGCCCCTTGGAAGAGACGTGCAGGTCGCAGTAGCTTAACAAGACAGTTTAAATGCCCCTTGTAAGAGACGTGCAGGTCGCAGTAGATTAAAAAGATGGTTTAAATGCCCCTTGGAAGAGAAGTGCAGGTCGCAGTAGCACAACAAGACGGTTTAAATGCCACTTGGAAGAGACGTTCAGGCCGCAGTAGCTTAACAAGATGGTTTAAATGCCCCTTAGAAGAGGCTTGCAGGTCGCAGTAGCTTACCAAGATGGTTTAAATGCCCCTTGGAAAAGACGTGCAGGTCGCAGTATCTTAACAAGATGGTCTAAATGCCCCTTGCAAGAGCGGTGGAAGTCGCATTAGCTTAACAAGACGGTTTAAATGCCATTTGGAAGAGACGTGCAGGTCGCAGTAGCTTAACAAGATGGTTTAAATGCCCCTTGCAAGAGCGGTGGAGGTCGCATTAGCTTAAAAAGACTGTTTAAATGCCCTTTGGAAGAGACGTGCAGGTCGCAGTAGCTTAACAAGACGGTTTAAATGCACCTTGGTAGAGACATGCAGGTCGCAGTAGCTTAACAAGACGGTTTAAATGTCCCGTTGAAGAGACGTGCAGGTCGCAGTAGCTTAACAATACGTTTTAAATGCCCCTTGGAAAAGTGGTGGAGGTCTAAATAGCTTAACAAGACGGTTTAAATGCCCCTTGGAAGAGACATGCAGGTTGCAGTAGCTTAACAAGACGGTTTAAATGCCCCTTGGAAGAGACATGCAGGTCGCAGTAGCTTAAAAATACGGTTTAAATGCCCCTTGGAAGAGCGGTGGAGGTCTCAGTAGATTAGCAAGTCAGTTTAAATGCCCCTTGGAAGAGACGTGCAGGTCCCAGTAGCTTAACAAGACAGTTTAAATGCCCCTTGGAAGAGACGTGCATGTCGCAGAAGCTTAACAAGGTGGTTTTAATGCCCCTTGGAAGAGACGTGCAGTTCGCAGTAGCTTAACAATACGGATTAAATGTCCCTTGGAAGAGCAGTGGAGGTCGCATTAGCTTAACAAGACGGTTTAAATGCCCCTTGGTAGAGAAGTGCAGGTCACAGTAGCTTAACAAGTCGGTTAAAATGCCCTTTGGAAGAGCGGTGGAGGTCGCAGTAGCTTAACAAGACGGTTTTAATGCCGCTTGGAAGAGACGTGCTGGTCGCAGTAGCTTAACAATACGGTTTAAATGCCCCTTGGAAGAGACGTGCATGTCGCAGTAGATTAACAAGACGGTTTAATTGCCCCTTGGTAGAGAAATGCAGGTCACAGTAGCTTAATAAGACAGTTTAAATGCAGCTTGGAAGAGACGTGCAGGTCGCAGTAGCTTAACAAGACAATTTAAATGCCCCTTGGAAGAAACATCCAGGTGGCAGTAGCTTAACAAGACTGTTTAAATGCCCCTTGGAAGAGACGTACAGGTCGCAGTAGCTTAACAAGATGGTTTAAATGCTCCTTGGAAGAGCGGTGGAGGTCGTAGTAGCTTAACAAAACGGATTAAATGCCCCTTGGAAGAGACGTGCAGGTCGCAGCAGCTTACCAAGACTGTTTAAATGCCCGTTGGAAGAGACGTTCAGGTCGCAGTAGCTTAACAAGACGGTTTAAATGCCCCTTGGAAGAGCGGTGGAGGTCGCAGTAGGTTAACAAAACGTTTTAAATGCCCCTTGGAATAGACGTGCAGGTCGCAGTAGCTTAACAAGACGGTTTAAATGCCCCTTGGAAGAGACATGCAGGTCGCAGTAGCTTAACAAGATGGTTTAAATGTCCCTTGGAAGAGCGTTGGAGGTCGCAAAAGCTTAACAAGACAGTTTAAATGCCCCTTGGAAGAGACGTGCAGGTCACAGGAGCTTAATAAGACGGTTTAAATGTCCCTTGGAAGAGACGTGCAGGTCGCAGTAGCTTAACAATACAGTTTAAATGCCCCTTGGAAGAGACGTGCGGGTTGCAGCAGCTTAAAAAGACGGTTTAAATGCCCCTTGGAAGAGAAGTGCAGGTCGCCGTAGCTTAACAAGACAATTTAAATGCCCTTTGGAAGAGACATGCAGGTCGCAGTAGCTTAACAAGACGGTTTAAATGCCCCTTGGAAGAGCGGTGTAGGTCGCAGTAGCTTAACAAGACAGTTTAAATGCCCCTTGGAAGAGACGTGCAGTTCGCAGTAGCTTAACAAGACGGTTTAAATGCCCCTTGGAAGAGCGGTGTAGGTCGTAGTAGCTTAACAAGATGGTTTAAATGCCCCTTGGTAGAGACATGCAGGTCGCAGTAGCTTAACAAGTTGGTTTAAATGCCCCTTGGTAGAGACATGCAGGTCGCAGTAGCTTAACAAGACGGTTTAAATGCCCCTTGGAAGAGTGGTGTAGGTCGCAGTAGCTTAACAAGACAGTTTAAATGCCCCTTGGAGGAGACGTGCAGTTCGCATTAGCTAAACAAGACTGTTTAAATGCCGCTTGGAAGAGACGTGCAGGTCGTAGTAGCTTAACAAGATGGTTTAAATGCCCCTTGGTAGAGACATGCAGGTCGCAGTAGCTTAACAAGACGGTTCAAATGCCCCATTGAAGAGACGTGCAGGTCGCAGTAGCTTAACAAGACGGTTTAAATGCCCCTTGGAAAAGTGGTGGAGGTTACAGTAGCTTAACAAGAAGGTTTAAATGCCCCTTGGAAGAGACGTGCAAGTCGCAGTAGCTTAACAAGACGATTTAAATGGCCCTTGGAAGAGACGTGCAGTTCGCAGTAGCTTACCAAGACGGTTTAAATGGCCCTTGGAAGAGACGTGCAGGTCGCAGTAGCTTAATAAGACGGTTTAAATGCCCCTTGGAAGAGCGGTGGAGGTCGCAGTAGCTTAACAAGACGGTTTAAATGCCCCTTGGAATAGACATGCAGGTCACAGTAGCTTAACAAGACGGTTTAAATGCCCCTTGGAAGAGACGTGCAGGTCGCAGTATCTTAACAAGATGGTTTAAATGCCCCTTGCAAGAGACATGCAGGTCGCAGTAGCTTAACAAGAAGGTTTAAGTGCCCCTTGGAAGAGACGTGCAGGTCGCAGTACCTTGACAAGACGGTTTAAATGCCCCTTGGAAATGTGATGGAGGCTACAGTAGCTTAACAAGACGGTTTAAATGCCCCTTGGAAGAGACGTGCAGGTCACAATAGCTCAACAAGACAGTTTAAATGCCCCTTGGAAGAGACGTGTAGGTCGCAGTAGCTTAATAAGATGGTTTAAATGCCCCTTGCAAGAGACGTGCAGGTCACAGTAGCTTAACAAGATGGTTTAAATGCCCCTTGGAAGAGCAGTGGAGGTCGCATTAGCTTAACAGGACGGTTTAGTTGCTCATTGGAAGAGAGGTGCAGGTCGCAGTAGCTTAATAAGACGGTTTAAATGCCCCTTTTAAGAGACATGCAGGTAGCAGTAGCTTAAAAAGACGGTTTAAATGCCCTTTGGAAGAGACATGCAGGTCGCAGCAGCTTAACAAGACTGTTTAAATGCCCCTTGGAAGAGACATGCAGGTCACAGTAGCTTAACAAGACAGTTTAAATGCCCCTTGGAAGAGACGTGCAGGTCAAAGTAGCTTAACAAGACGGTTTAAATGCCCCTTGCAAGAGACGAGCAGTTCACAGTAGCTTAACAAGACGGTTAAAATGCCACTTGGAAGAGACGTGCAGGTCACAGTAGCTTAACAAGACGGTTTAAATGCCCTTTGGAAGAGACATGCAGGTCGCAGCAGCTTAACAAGACTGTTTAAATGCCCCTTGGAAGAGACATGCAGGTCACAGTAGCTTAACAAGACAGTTTAAATGCCCCTTGGAAGAGACGTGCAGGTCAAAGTAGCTTAATAAGACGGTTTAAATGCCCCTTGCAAGAGACGTGCAGTTCACAGTAGCTTAACAAGACGGTTTAAATGCCCCTTGGAAGAGACGTGCAGGTCACAGTAGCTTAACAAGACAGTTTAAATGCCCCTTGGAAGAGACGTGGAGGTCAAAGTAGCTTAACAAGGCGGTTTAAATGCCCCTTGCAAGAGACGTGCAGTTCACAGTAGCTTAACAAGACGGTTTAAATGCCACTTGGAAGAGACGTGCAGGTCGCAGTAGCTTAACAAGATGGTTTAAATGCCCATTGGAAGAGCGGTGGAGGTCGCAGTAGATTAAAAAGATGGTTTAAATGCCCCTTGGAAGAGACGTGCAGGTCGCAGTAGCACAACAAGACGGTTTAAATGCCACTTGGAAGAGACGTTCAGGCCGCAGTAGCTTAACAAGACGGTTTAAATGCCCCTTAGAAGAGGCTTGCAGGTCGCAGTAGCTTACCAAGATGGTTTAAATGCCCCTTGGAAAAGACGTGCAGGTCGCAGTATCTTAACAAGATGGTCTAAATGCCCCTTGCAAGAGCGGTGGAAGTCACATTAGCTTAACAAGACGGTTTAAATGCCATTTGGAAGAGACGTGCAGGTCGCAGTAGCTTAATAAGATGGTTTAAATGCCCCTTGCAAGAGCGGTGGAGGTCGCATTAGCTTAAAAAGACAGTTTAAATGCCCTTTGGAAGAGACGTGCAGGTCGCAGTAGCTTAACAAGACGGTTTAAATGCACCTTGGTAGAGACATGCAGGTCGCAGTAGCTTAACAAGACGGTTTAAATGTCCCGTTGAAGAGACGTGCAGGTCGCAGTAGCTTAACAATACGGTTTAAATGCCCCTTGGAAAAGTGGTGGAGGTCTAAATAGCTTAACAAGATGGTTTAAATGCCCCTTGGAAGAGACGTGCAGGTCGCAGTAGCTTAACAAGACGGTTTAAATGCCCCTTGGAAGAGACATGCAGGTCGCAGTAGCTTAAAAATACGGTTTAAATGCCCCTTGGAAGAGCGGTGGAGGTCTCAGTAGATTAGCAAGTCAGTTTAAATGCCCCTTGGAAGAGACGTGCAGGTCACAGTAGCTTAACAAGACAGTTTAAATGCCCCTGGGAAGAGACGTGCAGTTCGCAGTAGCTTAACAAATCGGTTAAAATGCCCTTTGGAAGAGCGGTGGAGGTCGCAGTAGCTTAATAAGACGGTTTAAATGCCCCTTGGAAGAGACATGCAGGTAGCAGTAGCTTAAAAAGACGGTTTAAATGCCCTTTGGAAGAGACATGCAGGTCGCAGCAGCTTAACAAGACTGTTTAAATGCCCCTTGAAAGAGACATGCAGGTCACAGTAGCTTAACAAGACAGTTTAAATGCCCCTTGGAAGAGACGTGCAGGTCAAAGTAGCTTAACAAGACGGTTTAAATGCCCCTTGCAAGAGACGAGCAGTTCACAGTAGCTTAACAAGACGGTTAAAATGCCACTTGGAAGAGACGTGCAGGTCACAGTAGCTTAACAAGACGGTTTAAATGCCCTTTGGAAGAGACATGCAGGTCGCAGCAGCTTAACAAGACTGTTTAAATGCCCCTTGGAAGAGACATGCAGGTCACAGTAGCTTAACAAGACAGTTTAAATGCCCCTTGGAAGAGACGTGCAGGTCAAAGTAGCTTAATAAGACGGTTTAAATGCCCCTTGCAAGAGACGTGCAGTTCACAGTAGCTTAACAAGACGGTTTAAATGCCCCTTGGAAGAAACGTGCAGGTCACAGTAGCTTAACAAGACAGTTTAAATGCCCCTAGGAAGAGACGTGCAGGTCAAAGTAGCTTAACAAGGCGGTTTAAATGCCCCTTGCAAGAGACGTGCAGTTCACAGTATCTTAACAAGACGGTTTAAATGCCACTTGGAAGAGACGTGCAGGTCGCAGTAGCTTAACAAGATGGTTTAAATGCCCCTTGGAAGAGCGGTGGAGGTCGCATTAGCTTAAGAGGATGGTTTAAATGCCCATTGGAAGAGAGGTGCAGGTCGCAGTAGGTTAATAAGACGGTTTAAATGCCCCTTGGAAGAGACGTGCAGGTCACAGTAGCTTAACAAGACGGTTTAAATGCCACTTGGAAGAGACGTGCAGGTCGCAGTAGCTTAACAAGATGGTTTAAATGCCCCTTGGAAGAGCGGTGGAGGTCGCATTAGCTTAACAGGACGGTTTAAATGCCCATTGGAAGAGAGGTGCAGTTCGCAGTAGATTAATAATACGGTTTAAATGCTCCTCGGAAGAGACATGCAGGTCGCAGTAGCTTAAAAAGACGGTTTAAATGCCCTTTGGAAGAGACATGCAGGTCGCAGCAGCTTAACAAGACTGTTTAAATGCCCCTTGGAAGAGACATGAAGGTCGCAGTAGCTTAACAAGACGGTTTAAATGCACCTTGGTAGAGACATGCAGGTCGCAGTAGTTTAACAAGACGGTTTAAATGCCCCATTGAAGAGACGTGCAGGTCGCAGTAGCTTAACAATATGGTTTAAATGCCCCTTGGAAAAGTGGTGGAGGTTACAGTAGCTAAACAAGACGGTTTAAATGCCCCTTGGAAGAGACGTGCAAGTCGCAGTAGCTTAACAGGACAATTTAAATGCCCCTTGGAAGAGACGTGCAGGTCGCAGTAGCTTAACAAGACGGTTTAAATGCCCCTTGGAAGAGACGTGCAGGTCGCAGTAGCTTAAAAAGATGGTTTAAATGCCCCTTGGAAGAGCGGTGGAGGTCGCAGAAGCTTAACAAGACAGTTTAAATGCCCCTTGGAAGAGACGTGCAGGTCACAGGAGCTTAATAAGACGGTTTAAATGTCCCTTGGAAGAGACGTGCAGGTCGCAGTTGCTTAACAAGACAGTTTAAATGCCCCTTGGAAGAGACATGCAGGTCGCAGTAGCTTAACAAGACAGTTTAAATGCCCCTTGGAAGAGACGTGCAGGTCGCAGTAGATTAAAAAGATGGTTTAAATGCCCCTTGGAAGAGACGTGCAGGTCGCAGTAGCACAAGAAGACGGTTTAAATGCCACTTGGAAGAGACGTTCAGGCCGCAGTAGCTTAACAAGACGGTTTAAATGCCCCTTAGAAGAGGCTTGCAGGTCGCAGTAGCTTACCAAGATGGTTTAAATGCCCCTTGGAAAAGACGTGCAGGTCGCAGTATCTTAACAAGATGGTCTAAATGCCCCTTGCAAGAGCGGTGGAGGTCGCATTAGCTTAACAAGACGGTTTAAATGCCCATTGGAAGAGAAGTGCAGGTCGCAGTAGCGTAATAAGATGGTTTAAATGCCCCTTGGAAGAGACATGCAGGTCGCAGTAGCTTAACAAGACGGTTTAAATGCCCCTTAGAAGAGACGTGCAGGTTGCAGTAGCTTAAAAAGACGGCTTAAATGCCCTTTGGAAGAGACGTGCAGGTCGCAGTAGCTTAACAAGACGGTTTAAATGCACCTTGGTAGAGACATGCAGGTCGCAGTAGCTTAACAAGACGGTTTAAATGCCCCGTTGAAGAGACGTGCAGGTCGCAGTAGCTTAACAATACGGTTTAAATGCCCCTTGGAAAAGTGGTGGAGGTCTAAATAGCTTAAAAAGACGGTTTAAATGCCCCTTGGAAGAGACGTGCAGGTCGCAGTAGCTTAACAAGACGGTTTAAATGCCCCTTGGAAGAGACATGCAGGTCGCAGTAGCTTAAAAATACGGTTTAAATGCCCCTTGGAAGAGCGGTGGAGGTCTCAGTAGATTAACAAGTCAGTTTAAATGCCCCTTGGAAGAGACGTGCAGGTCGCAGTAGCTTAACAAGACAGTTTAAATGCCCCTTGGAAGAGACGTGCATGTCGCAGAAGCTTAACAAGATGGTTTAAATGCCCCTTGGAAGAGACGTGCAGTTCGCAGTAGCTTAACAAGACGGTTTAAATGCCCCTTGGTAGAGACCTGCAGGTCGCAGTAGCTTAACAAGGCGGATTAAATGTCCCTTGGAAGAGCAGTGGAGGTCGCAGTAGCTTAACAAGACGGTTTAAATGCCCCTTGGTAGAGACGTGCAGGTCACAGTAGCTTAACAAGTTGGTTAAAATGCCCTTTGGAAGAGCGGTGGAGGTCGCAGTAGCTTAACAAGACGGTTTTAATGCCGCTTGGAAGAGACGTGCTGGTCGCAGTAGCTTAACAATACGGTTTAAAGGCCCCTTGGAAGAGACGTGCATGTCGCAGTAGATTAACAATACGGTTTAATTGCCCCTTGGTAGAGAAATGCAGGTCACAGTAGCTTAATAAGACAGTTTAAATGCAGCTTGGAAGAGACGTGCAGGTCGCAGTAGCTTAACAAGACGATTTAAATGCCCCTTGGAAGAAACGTCCAGGTGGCAGTAGCTTAACAAGACTGTTTAAATGCCCCTTGGAAGAGACGTACAGGTCGCAGTAGCTTAACAAGATGGTTTAAATGCTCCTTGGAAGAGCGGTGGAGGTCGTAGTAGCTTAACAAAACGGATTAAATGCCCCTTGGAAGAGACGTGCAGGTCGCAGCAGCTTTCCAAGACTGTTTAAATGCCCGTTGGAAGAGACGTGCAGGTCGCAGTAGCTTAACAAGACGGTTTAAATGCCCCTTGGAAGAGCGGTGGAGGTCGCAGTAGGTTAACAAAACGTTTTAAATGCCCCTTGGAATAGACGTGCAGGTCGCAGTAGCTTAACAAGACGGTTTAAATGCCCCTTGGAAGAGCGGTGGAGGTCGTAGTAGCTTTTCAAGACTGATTAAATGCCCCTTGGTAGAGACATGCAGGTCGCATCAGCTTAACAAGACGGTTTAAATGTCCCTTGGAAGAGACGTGCTAGTCGCAGTAGCTTAACAAGACGGTTTAAATGCCCCTTAGAAGAGCGGTGGAGATCGCAGCAGCTTAACAAGACAGTTTAAATGCCCCTTGGAAGAGATGTGCAGGTCGCAGTAGCTTAACAAGATGGATTAAATGCCCCTTGTAAGAGACGTGCAAATCGCAGTAGCTTAACAACACGGTTTACATGCCCCTTGGAAGAGCGGTGGAGGTCGCAGTAGCTTAACAAGATGGTTTAAATGCCCCTTGGTAGAGACGTGCAGGTCACAGTAGCTTAACAAGATGGTTAAAATGCCCTTTGGAAGAGCGGTGGAGGTCGCAGTAGCTTAACAAGATGGTTTAAATGCGCCTTGGAAGAGACATGCAGGTCCCAGTAGCTTAACAAGATGGTTTAAATGCCCCTATGAAAAGCGGTGGAGATCGCAGTAGCTTAACAAGACGGTTTAAATGCCCCTTGGAAGAAACGTGCAGGTCGCAGTAGCTTAAAAAGACAATTTAAATGCCCCTTGGAAAAGTGGTGGAGGTTACAGTAGCTAAACAAGAAGGTTTAAATACCCCTTGGAAGAGACGTGTAAGTCACAGTAGCTTAACAAGACAGTTTAAATGCCCCTTGGAAGAGACGTGCAGGTCGCAGTAGCTTAACAAGACGGTTTAAATACCCCTTGGAAGAGACGTGCAGGTCGCAGTAGCTTAACAAAAGAGTTTAAATGCCCCTTGAAATAGGCTTGCAGGTCGCAGTAGCTTACCAAGACGGTTTAAATGTCCCTTGGTAGAGACATGCAGGTCACAGTAGCTTAACAAGACGGTTAAAATGCCCCTTGGAAGAGACGTGCAGGACGCAGTAGCTTAAAAAGACGGTTTAAATGCCCTTGTAAGAGACTTGCAGGTCCCAGTAGCTTACCAAGACGGTTTAAATGCCCCTTGGTAGAGACGTGCAGGTCGCAGTAGCTTAACAAAATGGTTTAAATACCCCTTGCAAGAGACGTGCAGGTCACAGTAGCTTAACAAGACGGTTTACATGCCCCTTGGAAGAAACGTGCAGGTCGCAGTAGCTTAACAAGATGGTTTAAATGCCCCTTGTTAGAGACGTGCAAGTTGCAGTAGCTTAACAAGACGGTTTAAATGCCCCTTGGAAGAGCGGTGGAGGTCGTAGTAGCTTATCAAGACTGATTAAATGCCCCTTGGTAGAGACGTGCAGGTCGCATCAGCTTAACAAGACGCTTTAAATGTCCCTTGGAAGAGACGTGCCAGTCGCAGTAGCTTAACAAGACGGTTTAAATGCCCAATAGAAGAGCGGTGGAGGTCGCAGTAGCTTAACAAGACAGTTTAAATGCCCCTTGGAAGAGATGTGCAGGTCGCAGTAGCTTAACAAGATGGATTAAATGCCCCTTGGAAGAGACGTGCAAATCGCAGTAGCTTAACAGCACGGTTTACATGCCCCTTGGAAGAGCGGTGGAGGTCGCAGTAGCTTAACAAGATGGTTTAAATGCCCCTTGGAAGAGCTGTGGAGGTCGCAGTAGCTTAACAAGACAGTTTAAATGCCCCTTGGAAGAGATGTGCAGGTCGCAGTAGCTTAACAAGACGGTTTAAATGCCCCTTGGAAGAGACGTGCAGGTCGCAGAAGCTTAACAAGATGGTTTAAATGCCCCTTGGAAGAGCGGTGGAGGTCGCAGTAGCTTAACAAGACAGTTTAATTGCCCCTTGGAAAAGACATGCAGGTCGCAGTAGCTTAGCAAGACTGTTTAAATGCCCAATAGAGGAGCGGTGGAGGTGGCAGTAGCTTAACAAGACAGTTTAATTGCCCCTTGGAAGAGATGTGCAGGTCGCAGTAGCTTAACAAGATGGATTAAATACCCCTTGGAAGAGACGTGCAAATCGCAGTAGCTTAACAACACGGTTTACATGCCCCTTGGATGAGCGGTGGAGGTCGCAGTAGCTTAACAAGATGGTTTAAATGCCCCTTGGAAGAGCGGTGGAGGTCGCAGTAGCTTAACAAGACAATTTAAATGCCCCTTGGAAGAGATGTGCAGGTCGCAGTAGCTTAACAAGACGGTTTAAATGCCCCTTGGAAGAGACGTGCAGGTCGCAGAAGCTTAACAAGATGGTTTAAATGCCCCTTGGAAGAGCGGTGGAGGTCGCAGTAGCTTAACAAGACAGTTTAATTGCCCCTTGGAAGAGACATGCAGGTCGCACTAGCTTAGCAAGACTGTTTAAATGCCCCTTGAAGAGACGTGCAGGTCGCAGTAGCTTAACAAGACGGATTAAATGCCCCTTGGTAGAGACATGCAGGTCGCAGTAGCTTAACAACATGGTTTACATGCCCCCATGGAAGAGAAGTGCAGGTCGCAGTAGCTTAACAAGATGGTTTAAATGCCCCTTGGAAAAGTGGTGGAGGTTACAGTAGCTTAACAAGACAGTTTAAATGCCCCTTGGAAGAGACGTGCAAATCGCAGTAGCTTAACAAGACTGTTTAAATGCCCCTTGAACGAGCGGTGGAGGTCGTAGTAGCTTTTCAAGACTGATTAAATGCCCCTTGGTAGAGACGTGCAGGTCGCAGTAGCTTAACAAGATGGTTTAAATGCCCCTTAGAAGAGCGGTAGAGGTCGCAGCAGCTTAACAAGACAGTTTAAATGCCTCTTGGAATAGATGTGCAGGTCGCAGTAGCTTAACAAGATGGATTAAATGCCCCTTGTAAGAGACGTGCAAATCGCAGTAGCTTAACAACACGGTTTACATGCCCCTTGGAAGAGCGGTGGAGGTCGCAGTAGCTTAACAAGATGGTTTAAATGCCCCTTGGAAAAGTGGTGGAGGTTACAGTAGCTTAACAAGACAGTTTAAATGCTCCTTGGAAGAGACGTGCAAGTCGCAGTAGCTTAAGAAGACGGTTTAAATGCCCCTTGGAAGAGACGTGCAGGTCGCAGAAGCTTAAAAAGACGGTTTAAATGCCCCTTGGAAGAGACATGCAGGTCGCAGCAGCTTAAAAAGACTGTTTAAATGCCCCTTGGAAAAGACGTGCAGGTCGCAGTGGCTTAACAAGACAGCTTAAATGCCCCTTGGAAGAGATGTGCAAGTCGCAGTAGCTTAGAAAGACGGTTTAAATGCCCCTTGCAAGAGACGTGCAGGTCGCAGTAGCTTAACAAGACGGTTTAAATGCCACTTGGAAGAGACGTGCAAGTCGCAGTAGCTTAAAAAGACGGTTTAAATGAGCCTTGGAGGAGAGGTGCAGGTTGCAGCAGCTTAACAAGACGATTTAAATGCCCCTTGGAAGAAACGTGCAGGTCGCAGTAGCTTAACAAGAAGGTTTAAATGCACCTTGGAAGAGACGTGCAGGTCGCAGTAGCTTAACAAGATGGTCTAAATACCCCTTGGAAGAGCGGTGGAGGTCGTAGTAGCTTAACAAGACACTTTAATTGCCCCTTGGAAGAGACATGCAGGTCGCACTAGCTTAGCAAGACTGTTTAAATGCCCCTTGAAGAGACGTGCAGGTCGCAGTAGCTTAACAAGACGGATTAAATGCCCCTTGGTAGAGACATGCAGGTCGCAGTAGCTTAACAACATGGTTTACATGCCCCCATGGAAGAGAAGTGCAGGTCGCAGTAGCTTAACAAGATGGTTTAAATGCCCCTTGGAAAAGTGGTGGAGGTTACAGTAGCTTAACAAGACAGTTTAAATGCCCCTTGGAAGAGCGGTGGAGGTCGTAGTAGCTTTTCAAGACTGATTAAATGCCCATTTGTAGAGACGTGCAGGTCGCAGTAGCTTAACAAGACGGTTTAAATGCCCCTTAGAAGAGCGGTGGAGGTCGCAGCAGCTTAACAAGACAGTTTAAATGCCCCTTGGAAGAGATGTGCAGGTCGCAGTAGCTTAACAAGATGGATTAAATGCCCCTTGTAAGAGACGTGCAAATCGCAGTAGCTTAACAACATGGTTAACATGCCCCTTGGAAGAGCGGTGGAGGTCGCAGTAGCTTAACAAGATGGTTTAAATGCCCCTTGGAAAAGTGGTGGAGGTTACAGTAGCTTAACAAGACGGTTTAAATGCTCCTTGGAAGAGACGTGCAAGTCTCAGTAGCTTAAGAAGACGGTTTAAATGCCCCTTGGAAGAGACGTGCAGGTCGCAGAAGCTTAAAAAGACGGTTTAAATGAACCTTGGAAGAGACATGCAGGTCGCAGCAGCTTAAAATGACTGTTTAAATGCCCCTTGGAAAAGACGTGCAGGTCGCAGTGGCTTAACAAGACAGCTTAAATGCCCCTTGGAAGAGATGTGCAAGTCGCAGTAGCTTAGAAAGACGGTTTAAATGCCCCTTGGAAGAGACGTGCAGGTCGCAGTAGCTTAACAAGACGGTTTAAATGCCACTTGGAAGAGACGTGCAAGTCGCAGTAGCTTAAAAAGACGGTTTAAATGAGCCTTGGAGGAGAGGTGCAGGTCGCAGTAGCTTAACAAGACGATTTAAATGCCCCTTGGAAGAAACGTGCAGGTCGCAGTAGCTTAACAAGACGGTTTAAATGCCCCTTGGAAGAGACGTGCAGGTCGCAGTAGCTTAACAAGATGGTCTAAATACCCCTTGGAAGAGCGGTGGAGGTCGTAGTAGTTTATCAAGACTGATTAAATGCCCCTTGGTAGAGACGTGCAGGTCGCAGTAGCTTAACAAGATGGATTAAATGCCCCTTGGTAGAGACATGCAGGTCGCAGTAGCTTAACAACATGGTTTAAATGCCCCATGGAAGAGAAGTGCAGGTCGCAGTAGCTTAACAAGATGGTTTAAATGCCCCTTGGAAAAGTGGTGGAGGTTACAGTAGCTTAACAAGACAGTTTAAATGCCCCTTGGAAGAGACGTGCAAGTCGCAGTAGCTTAAGAAGACGGTTTAAATGCCCCTTGGAAGAGACGTGCATGTCGCAGAAGCTTAAAAAGACGGTTTAAATGCCCCTTGGAAGAGAAATGCAGGTCGCAGCAGCTTAAAAAGACTGTTGAAATGCCCCTTGGAAAAGACGTGCAGGTCGCAGTGGCTTAACAGGACAGCTTAAATGCCCCTTTGAAGAGATGTGCAAGTCGCAGTGGCTTAAAAAGAAGGTTTAAATGCCCCTTGGAAGAGACGTGCAGGTCGCAGTAGCTTAACAAGATGGTTTAAATGCCCCTTGGAAGAGACGTGCAAGTCGCAGTAGCTTAAAAAGACGGTTTAAATGAGCCTTGGAAGAGAGGTGCAGGTCGCAGTAGCTTAACAAGACGATTTAAATGCCCCTTGAGAGAAACGTGCAGGTCGCAGAAGCTTAACAAGATGGTTTACATGCCCCTTGGAAGAGACGTGCAGGTCGCAGTAGCTTAACAAGAAGGTCTAAATGCCCCTTGGAAGAGCGGTGGAGGTCGTAGTAGTTTATCAAGACTGATTAAATGCCCCTTGGTAGAGACGTGCAGGTCGCATCAGCTTAACAAGACGGTTTAAATGTCCCTTGGAAGAGACGTGCAAGTCGCAGTAGCTTAACAAGACTGTTTAAATACCCCTTGGAAAATCGGTGGAGGTCGCAGTAGATTAACAAGATGGATTAAATGCCCCTTGGAATAGACGTGCAAGTCACAGTAGCTTAACAACACGGTTTACATGCCCCTTGGAAGAGCGGTGGAGGTCGCAGTAGCTTAACAAGATGGTTTAAATGCCCCTTGGAAGAGCGCTGGAGGTCGCAGTAGTTTAACAAGACAGTTTAAATGCCCCTTGGAAGAGACGTGCAGGTCGCAGTAGCTTAACTACACGGTTTACATGCCCCTTGGAAGAGCGGAGGAGGTCGCAGTAGCTTAACAAGATGGTTTAAACGCTCCTTGGAAGAGCGGTGGAGGTCGCAGTAGTTTAACAAGACAGTTTAAATGCCCCTTGGTAGAGACGTGCAGGTCGCAGTAGCTTAACAACACGGTTTACATGCCCCTTGGAAGAGACGTGCAGGTCGCAGAAGCTTAACAATATGGTTTAAATGCCCCTTGGAAGAGCGGTGGAGGTCGCAGTAGCTTAACAAGACGGTTTAAATGCCCCTTGGAAGAGACGTGCAGGTCGCAGAAGCTTAACAATATGGTTTAAATGCCCCTTGGAAAAGCGGTGGAGGTCGCAGTAGCTTAACAAGACTGTTTAATTGCCCCTTGGAAGAGACATGCAGGTCGCAGCAGCTTAACAAGACTGTTTAAATGCCCCTTGGAAGATATGTGCAGGTCGCAGTAGCTTAACAAGACGGATTAAATGCCCCTTGGTAGAGACATGCAGGTCGCAGTAGCTTAACAAAATGGTTTAAATGCCCAATGGAAGAGAAGTGCAGGTTGCAGTAGCTTAACAAGACGGTTTAAATGCCCCTTGGAAAAGTGGTGGAGGTTACAGTAGCTTAACAAGACGGTTTAAATGCCCCTTGGAAGAGACGTGCAGGTCGCAGTAGCTTAAAAAGACGGTTTAAATGCCCCTTGGAAGAGACGTGCAGGTCGCAGTAGCTTAACAAGATGGTTTAAATGCCCCTTAGAAGAGTGGTGGAGGTCGCAGTAGCTTAACAAAACAGTTTAAATACCCATTGGAAGAGACGTGCAGGTCGCAGTAGCTTAATAAGACGGTTTAAATGTTCCTTGGAAGAGATGTGCAGGTCGCAGTAGCTTAACAAGACGGTTTAAATGCCCCTTGGAAGAGACGTGCAGGTCGCAGTAGCTTAGCAAGACGGTTTAAATGCCACTTGGAAGAGCGGTGGAGGTCGCAGTAGCTTAACAAGACAGGTTAAATACCCCTTGGAAGAGACGTGCAGGTCGCAGTAGCTTAATAAGACGGTTTAAATGCCCCTTGGAAGAGACGTGCAGGTCGCAGTAGCTTAACAAGACGGTTTAAATGCCCCTTGGAAGAGACGTGCAGGTCGCAGAAGCTTAAAAAGACTGTTTAAATGCCCCTTGGAAAAGACGTGAAGGTCTCAGTGGCCTAACAAGACAGTTTAAATGCCCCTTGGAAGAGACATGCAGGTCGCAGTAGCTTAACAAGACGGTTTAAATGCCCCTTGGAAGAGACGTGCAGGTTGCAGTAGCTTAACAAGACGGTTTAAATGCCCCTTGGAAGAGCGGTGGAGGTCGCAGTAGCTTAACAAGACAGGTTAAATACCCCTTGGAAGAGACGTGCAGGTCGCAGTAGCTTAATAAGACGGTTTAAATGCCCCTTGGAAGAGACGTGCAGGTCGCAGTAGCTTAATAAGATGGTTTAAATGCCCCTTGGAAGAGCGGTGGAGGTCGCAGTAGCTTAACAAGATGGTTTAAATGCCCCTTGGAAGAGACATGCAGGTCGCAGCAGCTTAAAAAGACTGTTTAAATGCCCCTTGGAAAAGACGTGCAGGTCTCAGTGGCCTAACAAGACAGTTTAAATGCCCCTTGGAAGAGACATGCAGGTCGCAGTAGCTTAACAAGACGGTTTAAATGCCCCTTGGAAGAGACGTGCAGGTTGCAGTAGCTTAACAAGACGGTTTAAATGCCCCTTGGAAGAGACGTGCAAGTCGCAGTAGCTTAAAAAGACGGTTTAAATGAGCCTTGGAAGAGACGTGCAGGTCGCAGTAGCTTAACAAGACAGTTTAAATGCCCCTTGCAAGAGACGTGCATGTCGCACTAGATTAACAAGACGGTTTAAATGCCCCTTGGTAGAGACGTGCAGGTCACAGTAGCTTAACAAGACTTTTTAAATGCCCCTTGGAAGAAATGTGCAGGTCGCAGTAGCTTAACAAGACGGTTTAAATACCCCTTGGAAGAGACGTGCAGGTCACAGTAGCTTAACAAGACTTTTTAAATGCCCCTTGGATGAAATGTGCAGGTCGCAGTAGCTTAACAAGACGGTTTAAATGCCCCTTGGAAGAGACGTGCAGGTTGCAGTAGCTTAACAAGACGGTTTAAATGCCCCTTGGAAGAGCCGTGGAGGTCGTAGTAGCTTATCAAAACTGATTAAATGCCCCTTGGTAGAGACGTGCAGGTCGCAGCAGCTTATCAAGACGGTTTAAATGTCCCTTGGAAAATCGATGGAGGTCGCAGTAGCTTAACATGATGGATTAAATGCCCCTTGGAAGAGACGTGCAAGTCGCAGTAGCTTAACAAGAAGGTTTAAATGCCCCTTGGAAGAGACGTGCAGGTCGCAGTAGCTTAACAAGACAGTTTAAATGCCCTTTGGAAGAGACGTGCAGGTCGCAGTAGCTTAACAAGACGGTTTAAATGCCCCTTGGAAGAGGCTGGCAGGTCTCAGAAGCTTACCAAGACGATTTAAATGCCCCTTGGAAGAGACGTGCAGGTCGCAGTAGCTTAACAAGATGGTTTAAATGCCCCTTGGAAGAGACGTGCAGTTCGCAGTAGCTTAACAAGAAGGTTTAAATGCCCCTTGGAAAAGTGGTGGAGGTTACAGTAGCTTAACAAGACGGTTTAAATGCCCATTGGAAGAGACGTGCAGGTCACAGTAGCTTAACAAGACGGTTTAAATGCCCATTGGAAGAAACGTGCAGGTCGCAGTAGCTTAACAAGACGGTTTAAATGCCCCTTGGTAGAATCGTGCAAGTCGCAGTAGCTTAACAAGACGGTTTAAATGCCCCTTGGAAGAGCGGTGGAGGTCGTAGTAGCTTTTCAAGACTGATTAAATGCCCCTTGGTAGAGACGTGCAGGTCGCATCAGCTTAACAAGACGGTTTACATGTCCCTTGGAAGAGACGTGCTAGTCGCAGTAGCTTAACAAGACGGTTTAAATGCCCCTTAGAAGAGCGGTGGAGGTCGCAGCAGCTTAACAAGACAGTTTAAATGCCCCTTTGAAGAGATGTGCAGGTCGCAGTAGCTTAACAAGATGGATTAAATGCCCCTTGGAAGAGACGTGCAAATCGCAGTAGCTTAACAACCCGGTTTACATGCCCCTTGGAAGAGCGGTGGAGGTCGCAGTAGCTTAACAAGATGGTTTAAATGCCCCTTGGAAGAGCGGTGGAGGTCGCAGTAGCTTAACAAGACAGTTTAAATGCCCCTTGGAAGAGATGTGCAGGTCGCAGTAGCTTAACAAGACGGTTTAAAAGCCCCTTGGAAGAGCGGTGGAGGTCGTAGTACCTTATCAAGACTGATTAAATGCCCCTTGCTAGAGACGTGCAGGTCGCATCAGCTTAACAAGATGGTTTAGATGTCCCTTGGAAGAGACGTGCTAGTCGCAGTAGCTTAACAAGACGGTTTAAATGCCCAATAGAAGAGCGGTGGAGGTCGCAGTAGCTTAACAAGACAGTTTAAATGCCCCTGGGAAGAGATGTGCAGGTCGCAGTAGCTTAACAAGATGGTTTAAATGCCCCTTGGAAGAGACGTGCAGTTCGCAGTAGCTTAACAAGAAGGTTTAAATGCCCCTTGGAAAAGTGGTGGGGGCTACAGTAGCTTAACAAGACGGTTTAAATGCCCCTTGGAAGAGACGTGCAGGTCGCAGTAGCTTAACAAGACGGTTTAAATGCCCCTTGGAAGAAACGTGCAGGTCGCAGTAGCTTAACAAGACGGTTTAAATGCCCCTTGGTAGAGACGTGCAAGTCGCAGTAGCTTAACAAGACGGTTTAAATGCCCCTTGGAAGAGCGGTGGAGGTCGTAGTAGCTTTTCAAGACTGATTAAATGCCCCTTGGTAGAGACGTGCAGGTCGCATCAGCTTAACAAGACGGTTTAAATGTCCCTTGGAAGAGACGTGCTTGTCGCAGTAGCTTAACAAGACGGTTTAAATGTCCCTTGGAAGAGACGTGCTAGTCGCAGTAGCTTAACAAGACGGTTTAAATGCCCCTTAGAAGAGCGGTGGAGGTCGCAGCAGCTTAATAAGACAGTTTAAATGCCCCTTGGAAGAGATGTGCAGGTCGCAGTAGCTTAACAAGATGGATTATATGCCCCTTGGAAGAGACGTGCAAATCGCAGTAGCTTAACAACACGGTTTACATGCCCCTTGGAAGAGCGGTGGAGGTCGCAGTAGCTTAACAAGATGGTTTAAATGCCCCTTGGAAGAGCGGTGGAGGTCACAGTAGCTTAACAAGACAGTTTAAATGCCCCTTGGAAGAGATGTGCAGGTCGCAGTAGCTTAACAACACGGTTTAAATGCCCCTTGGAAGAGACGTGCAGGTCGCAGAAGCTTAACAAGATGGTTTAAATGCCCCTTGGAAGAGCGGTGGAGGTCGCAGTAGCTTAACAAGACAGTTTAATTGCCCCTTGGAGGAGACATGCAGGTCGCAGTAGCTTAGCAAGACTGTTTAAATGCCAAATAGAAGAGCGGTGGAGGTCGCAGTAGCTTAACAAGACAGTTTAAATGCCCCTTGGAAGAGATGTGCAGGTCGCAGTAGCTTAACAAGATGGATTAAATGACCCCTTGGAAGAGACGTGCAAATCGCAGTAGCTTAACAACACGGTTTACATGCCCCTTGGAAGAGCGGTGGAGGTCGCAGTAGCTTAACAAGATGGTTTAAATGCCCCTTGGAAGAGCGGTGGAGGTCGCGGTAGCTTAACAAGACAGTTTAAATGCCCCTTGGAAGAGATGTGCAGGTCGCAGTAGCTTAACAAGACGGTTTAAATGCCCCTTGGAAGAGAAGAGCAGGTCGCAGAAGCTTAACAAGATGGTTTAAATGCCCCTTGGAAGAGCGGTGGAGGTCGCAGTAGCTTAACAAGACAGTTTAATTGCCCCTTGGAAGAGACATGCAGTTCGCAGTAGCTTAGCAAGACTGTTTAAATGCCCCTTGAAGAGACGTGCAGGTCGCAGTAGCTTAACAAGACGGATTAAATGCCCCTTGGTAGAGACATGCAGGTCGCAGTAGCTTAACAACATGGTTTAAATGCCCCATGGAAGAGAAGTGCAGGTCGCAGTAGCTTAACAAGATGGTTTAAATGAACCTTGGAAAAGTGGTGGAGGTTACAGTAGCTTAACAAGACAGTTTAAATGCCCCTTGGAAGAGACGTGCAAGTCGCAGTAGCTTAAGAAGACGGTTTAAATGCCCCTTTGAAGAGACGTGCAGGTCGCAGAAGCTTAAAAAGACGGTTTAAATGCCCCTTGGAAGAGACATGCAGGTCGCAGCAGCTTAAAAAGACTGTTTAAATGCCCCTTGGAAAAGACGTGCAGGTCGCAGTGGCTTAACAAGACAGCTTAAATGCCCCTTGGAAGAGATGTGCAAGTCGCAGTAGCTTAAAAAGACGGTTTAAATGCCCCTTGGAAGAGACGTGCAGGTCGCAGTAGCTTAACAAGACGGTTTAAATGCCCCTTGGAAGAGACGTGCAAGTCGCAGTAGCTTAAAAAGACGGTTTAAATGAGCCTAGGAAGAGAGGTGCAGGTCGCAGTAGCTTAACAAGACGATTTAAATGCCCCTTGGAAGAAACGTGCAGGTCGCAGTAGCTTAACAAGACGGTTTAAATGCCCCTTGGAAGAGACGTGCAGGTCGCAGTAGCTTAACAAGACGGTCTAAATGCCCCTTGGAAGAGCGGTGGAGTTCGTAGTAGTTTATCAAGACTGATTAAATGCCCCTTGGCAGAGACGTGCAGGTCGCAGTAGCTTAACAAGACGGAATAAATGCCCCTTGGTAGAGACATGCAGGTCGCAGTAGCTTAACAACATGGTTTAAATGCCCCATGGAAGAGAAGTGCAGGTCGCAGTAGCTTAACAAGATGGTTTAAATGCCCCTTGGAAAAGTGGTGGAGGTTACAGTAGCTTAACAAGACAGTTTAAATGCCCCTTGGAAGAGACGTGCAAGTCGCAGTAGCTTAAGAAGACGGTTTAAATGCCCCTTGGAAGAGACGTGCAGGTTCGCAGAAGCTTAAAAAGACGGTTTAAATGCCCCTTGGAAGAGACATGCAGGTCGCATCAGCTTAAAAAGACTGTTTAAATTCCCCTTGGAAAAGACGTGCAGGTCGCAGTGGCTTAATAAGACAGCTTAAATGCCCCTTGGAAGAGATGTGCAAGTCGCAGTAGCTTAAAAAGACGGTTTAAATGCCCCTTGGAAGAGACGTGCAGGTCGCAGTAGCTTAACAAGATGGTTTAAATGCCCCTTGGAAGAGACGTGCAAGTCGCAGTAGCTTAAAAAGACGGTTTAAATGAGCCTTGGAAGAGATGTGCAAGTCGCAGTAGCTTAAAAAGACGGTTTAAATGCCCCTTGGAAGAGACGTGCAGGTCGCAGTAGCTTAACAAGATGGTTTAAATGCCCCTTGGAAGAGACGTGCAAGTCGCAGTAGCTTAAAAAGACGGTTTAAATGAGCCTTGGAAGAGAGGTGCAGGTCGCAGTAGCTTAACAAGACGATTTAAATGCCCCTTGGAAGAAACGTGCAGGTCGCAGTAGCTTAACAAGACGGTCTAAACGCCCCTTGGAAGAGCGGAGGAGGTCGTAGTAGTTTATCAAGACTGATTAAATGCCCCTTGGTAGAGACGTGCAGGTCGCATCAGCTTAACAAGACGGTTTAAATGTCCCTTGGAAGAGACGTGCAAGTCGCAGTAGCTTAACAAGACTGTTTAAATGCCCCTTGGAAAATCGGTGGAGGTCGCAGTAGATTAAAAAGATGGATTAAATGCCCCTTGGAAGAGACGTGCAAGTCACAGTAGCTTAACAACACGGTTTACATGCCCCTTGGAAGAGCGGTGGAGGTCGCAGTAGCTTAACAAGATGGTTTAAATGCCCCTTGGAAGAGCGGTGCAGGTCGCAGTAGTTTAACAAGACAGTTTAAATGCCCCTTGGAAGAGACGTGCAGGTCGCAGTAGCTTAACTACACGGTTAACATGCCCCTTGGAAGAGCGGTGGAGGTCGCAGTAGCTTAACAAGATGGTTTAAATGCCCCTTGGAAGAGCGGTGGAGGTCGCAGTAGCTTAACAAGACAGTTTAAATGCCCCTTGGAAGAGATGTGCAGGTCGCAGTAGCTTAACAAGACGGTTTAAATGCCCCTTGGAAGAGCGGTGGAGGTCGTAGTAGCTTATCAAGACTGATTAAATGCCCCTTGGTAGAGACGTGCAGGTCGCATCAGCTTAACAAGACGGTTTAAATGTCCCTTGGAAGAGACGTGCTAGTCGCAGTAGCTTAACAAGACGGTTTAAATGCCCAATAGAAGAGCGGTGGAGGTCGCAGTAGCTTAACAAGACAGTTTAAATGCCCCTTGGAAGAGATGTGCAGGTCGCAGTAGCTTAACAAGATGGATTAAATGACCCCTTGGAAGAGACGTGCAAATCGCAGTAGCTTAACAACACGGTTTACATGCCCCTTGGAAGAGCGGTGGAGGTCGCAGTAGCTTAACAAGATGGTTTAAATGCCCCTTGGAAGAGCGGTGGAGGTCGCAGTAGCTTAACAAGACAGTTTAAATGCCCCTTGGAAGAGATGTGCAGGTCGCAGTAGCTTAACAAGACGGTTTAAATGCCCCTTGGAAGAGACGTGCAGGTCGCAGAAGCTTAACAAGATGGTTTAAATGCCCCTTGGAAGAGCGGTGGAGGTCGCAGTAGCTTAACAAGACAGTTAAATTGCCCCTTGGAAGAGACATGCAGGTCGCAGTAGCTTAGCAAGACTGTTTAAATGCCCCTTGAAGAGACGTGCAGGTCGCAGTAGCTTAACAAGACGGATTAAATGCCCCTTGGTAGAGACATGCAGGTCGCAGTAGCTTAACAACATGGTTTAAATACCCCATGGAAGAGAAGTGCAGGTCGCAGTAGCTTAACAAGATGGTTTAAATGAACCTTGGAAAAGTGGTGGAGGTTACAGTAGCTTAACAAGACAGTTTAAATGCCCCTTGGAAGAGACGTGCAAATCGCAGTAGCTTAAGAAGACGGTTTAAATGCCCCTTTGAAGAGACGTGCAGGTCGCAGAAGCTTAAAAAGACGGTTTAAATGCCCCTTGGAAGAGACATGCAGGTCGCAGCAGCTTAAAAAAACTGTTTAAATGCCCCTTGGAAAAGACGTGCAGGTCGCAGTGGCTTAACAAGACAGCTTAAATGCCCCTTGGAAGAGATGTGCAAGTCGCAGTAGCTTAAAAAGACGGTTTAAATGCCCCTTGGAAGAGACGTGCAACTCGCAGTAGCTTAACAAGACGGTTTAAATGCCCCTTGGAAGAGACGTGCAAGTCGCAGTAGCTTAAAAAGACGGTTTAAATGAGCCTAGGAAGAGAGGTGCAGGTCGCAGTAGCTTAACAAGACGATTTAAATGCCCCTTGGAAGAAACGTGCAGGTCGCAGTAGCTTAACAAGACGGTTTAAATGCCCCTTGGAAGAGACGTGCAGGTCGCAGTAGCTTAACAAGACGGTCTAAATGCCCCTTGGAAGAGCGGTGGAGGTCGTAGTAGTTTATCAAGACTGATTAAATGCCCCTTGGCAGAGACGTGCAGGTCGCAGTAGCTTAACAAGACGGAATAAATGCCCCTTGGTAGAGACATGCAGGTCGCAGTAGCTTAACAACACGGTTTAAATGCCCCATGGAAGAGAAGTGCAGGTCGCAGTAGCTTAACAAGATGGTTTAAATGCCCCTTTAAAAAGTGGTGGAGGTTACAGTAGCTTAACAAGACAGTTTAAATGCCCCTTTGAAGAGACGTGCAAGTCTCAGTAGCTTTAGAAGACGGTTTAAATGCCCCTTGGAAGAGACGTGCAGGTCGCAGAAGCTTAAAAAGACGGTTTAAATGCCCCTTGGAAGAGACATGCAGGTCACATCAGCTTAAAAAGACTGTTTAAATTCCCCTTGGAAAAGACGTGCAGGTCGCAGTGGCTTAATAAGACAGCTTAAATGCCCTTTGGAAGAGATGTGCAAGTCGCAGTAGCTTAAAAAGACGGTTTAAATGCCCCTTGGAAGAGACGTTCAGGTCGCAGTAGCTTAACAAGATGGTTTAAATGCCCCTTGGAAGAGACGTGCAAGTCACAGTAGCTTAATAACACGGTTTACATGCCCCTTGGAAGAGCGGTGGAGGTCGCAGTAGCTTAACAAGATGGTTTAAATGCCCCTTGGAAGAGCGGTGCAGGTCGCAGTAGTTTAACAAGACAGTTTAAATGCCCCTTGGAAGAGACGTGCAGGTCGCAGTAGCTTAACTACACGGTTTACATACCCTTGGAAGAGCGGTGGAGGTCGCAGTAGCTTAACAAGATGGTTTAAATGCCCCTTGGAAGAGCGGTGGAGGTCGCAGTAGTTTAACAAGACAGTTTAAATGCCCCTTGGTAGAGACGTGCAGGTCGCAGTAGCTTAACAATACGGTTTACATGCTCCTTGGAAGAGCGGTGGAGGTCGCAGTAGCTTAACAATATGGTTTAAATGCCCCTTGGAAGAGCGGTGGAGGTCGCAGTAGCTTAACAAGATGGTTTGAATGCCCCTTGGAAGAGACGTGCAGGTCGCAGAAGCTTAACAAGATGGTTTAAATGCCCCTTGGAAAAGCGGTGGAGGTCGCAGTAGCTTAAAAAGACTGTTTAATTGCCCCTTGGAAGAGACATGCAGGTCGCAGCAGCTTAACAAGACTGTTTAAATGCCCCTTGGAAGAGACGTGCAGGTCGCAGTAGCTTAACAAGACGGATTAAATGCCCCTTGGTAGAGACATGCAGCTCGCAGTAGCTTAACAAAATGGTTTAAATGCCCCTTGGAAGAGCGGTGGAGGTCGCTGTAGCTTAACAAGACGGTTTAAATGCACCTTGGAAAAGTGGTGGAGGTTACAGTAGCTTAACAAGAGGGTTTAAATGCCCCTTGGAAGAGACGTGCAAGTCACAGTAGCTTAATAAGACGGTTTAAATGCCCCTTGGAAGAGACGTGCAAGTCGCAGTAGCTTAAAAAGACGGTTTAAATGCCCCTTGGAAGAGACGTGCAGGTCGCAGTAGCTTAACAACATGGTTTAAATGCCCCTTTGAAGAGAGGTGGAGGTCGCAGTAGCTTAACAAGACAGTTTAAATTACCCATTGGAAGAGACGTGCAGGTTGCAGTAGCTTAATAAGACGGTTTAAATGTCCCTTGGAAGAGATGTGCAGGTCGCAGTAGCTTAACAAGACGGTTTAAATGCCCCTTGGAAGAGACGTGCAGGTCGCAGTAGCTTAGCAAGACGGTTTAAATGCCACTTGGAAGAGCGGTGGAGGTCGCAGTAGCTTAACAAGACAGTTTAAATACCCCTTGGAAGAGACGTGCAGGTCGCAGTAGCTTAACAAGACGGTTTAAATGCCCCTTGGAAGAGACGTGCAGGTCGCAGTAGCTTAACAAGGCAGTTTAAATACCCCTTGGAAGAGACGTGCATGTCGCAGTAGCTTAACAAGATGGTTTAAATGCCCCTTGGAAGAGCGGTGGAGGTCGCAGTAGCTTAACAAGATGGTTTAAATGACCCTTGGAAGAGACATGCAGGTCGCAGTAGCTTAACAAGACGGTTTAAATGCCCCTTGGAAGAGACGTGCAAGTCGCAGTAGCTTAAAAAGACGGTTTAAATGAGCCTTGGAAGAGACGTGCAGGTCGCAGTAGCTTAACAAGACGGTTTAAATGCCCCTTGCAAGAGACGTGCATGTCGCACTAGATTAACAAGACGGTTTAAATGCCCCTTGGAAGAGACGTGCAAGTCGCAGTAGCTTAACAAGATGGTTTAAATGCCCCTTGGAAGAGCGGTGGAGGTCGCAGTAGCTTAACAAGACGGTTTAAATGCCCCTTGGAAGAGACGTGCAGGTCGCAGAAGTTTAACAAGATGGTTTAAATGCCCCTTGGAAAAGCGGTGGAGGTCGCAGTAGCTTAAAAAGATGGTTTAAATGACCCTTGGAAGAGATATGCAGGTCGCAGCAGCTTAAAAAGACTGTTTAAATGCCCATTGGAAAAGACGTGCAGGTCTCAGTGGCCTAACAAGACAGTTTAAATGCCCCTTAGAAGAGACATGCAGGTCGCAGTAGCTTAACAAGACGGTTTAAATGCCCCTTGGAAGAGACGTGCAAGTCGCAGTAGCTTAAAAAGACGGTTTAAATGAGCCTTGGAAGAGACGTGCAGGTCGCAGTAGCTTAACAAGACGGTTTAAATGCCCCTTGCAAGAGACGTGCATGTCGCACTAGATTAACAAGACGGTTTAAATGCCCCTTGGTAGAGACCTGCAGGTCGCAGTAGCTTAACAAGACGGTTTAAATACCCCTTGGAAGAGACGTGCTGGTCACAGTAGCTTAACAAGACTTTTTAAATGCCCCTTGGAAGAAATGTGCAGGTCGCAGTAGCTTAACAAGACGGTTTAAATGCCCCTTGGAAGAGACGTGCAGGTCGCAGTAGCTTAACAAGACAGTTTAAATGCCCCTTGGAAGAGCGGTGGAGGTCGTAGTAGCTTATCAAAATGATTAAATGCCCCTTGGTAGAGACGTGCAGGTCGCAGCAGCTTATCAAGACGGTTTAAATGCCCCTTGGAAAATCGATGGAGGTCGCAGTAGCTTAACAAGATGGATTAAATGCCCCTTGGAAGAGACGTGCAAGTCGCAGTAGCTTAACAAGAAGGTTTAAATGCCCCTTGGAAGAGACGTGCAGGTCGCAGTAGCTTAACAAGACAGTTTAAATGCCCCTTGGAAGAGACGTGCAGGTCGCAGTAGCTTAACAAGATGGTTTAAATGCCCCTTGGAAGAGGCTGGCAGGTCTCAGTAGCTTACCAAGATGATTTAAATGCCCCTTGGAAGAGACGTGCAGGTCGCAGTAGCTTAACAAAATGGTTTAAATGCCCCTTGGAAGAGACGTGCAGTTCGCAGTAGCTTAACAAGACTGTTTAAATGCCCCTTGGAAAAGTGGTGGAGGTTACAGTAGCTTAACAAGACGGTTTAAATGCCCCTTGGAAGAGACGTGCAAGTGACAGTAGCTTAACAAGACGGTTTAAATGCCCCTTGGAAGAGACGTGCAGGTCGCAGTAGCTTAAAAAGACGGTTTAAATGCCCCTCGGAAGAGATGTGCAGGTCGCAGTAGCTTAACAACATGGTTTAAATGCCCTTTGGAAGAGCGGTGGAGGTCGCAGTAGCTTAACAAGACAGTTTAAATACCCATTGGAAGAGACGTGCAGGTCGCAGTAGCTTAATAAGACGGTTTAAATGTCCCTTGGAAGAGATGTGCAGGTCGCAGTAGCTTAACAAGACGGTTTAAATGCCCCTTGGAAGAGACGTGCAGGTCGCAGTAGCTTAGCAAGATGGTTTAAATGCCACTTGGAAGAGCGGTGGAGGTCGCAGTAGCTTAACAAGACAGTTTAAATACCCCTTGGAAGAGACGTGCAGGTCGCAGTAGCTTAACAAGACGGTTTAAATGCCCCTTGGAAGAGACGTGCAGGTCGCAGTAGCTTAGCAAGACGGTTTAAATGCCACTTGGAAGAGCGGTGGAGGTCGCAGTAGCTTAACAAGACAGTTTAAATACCCCTTGGAAGAGACGTGCAGGTCGCAGTAGCTTAACAAGACGGTTTAAATGCCCCTTGGAAGAGACGTGCAGGTCGCAGTAGCTTAACAAGGCAGTTTAAATACCCCTTGGAAGAGACGTGCAGGTCGCAGTAGCTTAACAAGATGGTTTAAATGCCCCTTGGAAGAGCGGTGGAGGTCGCAGTAGCTTAACAAGATGGTTTAAATGACCCTTGGAAGAGACATGCAGGTCGCAGCAGCTTAAAAAGACTGTTTAAATGCCCATTGGAAAAGACGTGCAGGTCTCAGTGGCCTAACAAGACAGTTTAAATGCCCCTTGGAAGAGACATGCAGGTCGCAGTAGCTTATCAAGACGGTTTAAATGCCCCTTGGAAGAGATGTGCAAGTCGCAGTAGCTTAAAAAGACTGTTTAAATGAGCCTTGGAAGAGACGTGCAGGTCGCAGTAGCTTAACAAGACGGTTTAAATGCCCCTTGCAAGAGACGTGCATGTCGCACTAGATTAACAAGACGGTTTAAATGCCCCTTGGTAGAGACCTGCAGGTCGCAGTAGCTTAACAAGACGGTTTAAATACCCATTGGAAGAGACGTGCAGGTCACAGTAGCTTAACAAGACTTTTTAAATGCCCCTTGGAAGAAATGTGCAGGTCGCAGTAGCTTAACAAGACGGTTTAAATGCCCCTTGGAAGAGACGTGCAGGTCGCAGTAGCTTAACAAGACAGTTTAAATGCCCCTTGGAAGAGCGGTGGAGGTCGTAGTAGCTTATCAAAATGATTAAATGCCCCTTGGTAGAGACGTGCAGGTCGCAGCAGCTTATCAAGACGGTTTAAATGCCCCTTGGAAAATCGATGGAGGTCGCAGTAGCTTAACAAGATGGATTAAATGCCCCTTGGAAGAGACGTGCAAGTCGCAGTAGCTTAACAAGAAGGTTTAAATGCCCCTTGAAAGAGACGTGCAGGTCGCAGTAGCTTAACAAGACAGTTTAAATGCCCCTTGGAAGAGACGTGCAGGTCGCAGTAGCTTAACAAGATGGTTTAAATGCCCCTTGGAAGAGGCTGGCAGGTCTCAGTAGCTTACCAAGATGATTTAAATGCCCCTTGGAAGAGACGTGCAGGTCGCAGTAGCTTAACAAGATGGTTTAAATGCCCCTTGGAAGAGACGTGCAGTTCGCAGTAGCTTAACAAGACGGGTTAAATGCCCCTTGGAAAAGTGGTGGAGGTTACAGTAGCTTAACAAGATGGTTTAAATGCCCCTTGGAAGAGACGTGCAAGTGACAGTAGCTTAACAAGACGGTTTAAATGCCCCTTGGAAGAGACGTGCAGGTCGCAGTAGCTTAAAAGGACGGTTTAAATGCCCCTCGGAAGAGATGTGCAGGTCGCAGTAGCTTAACAACATGGTTTAAATGCCCTTTGGAAGAGCGGTGGAGGTCGCAGTAGCTTAACAAGACAGTTTAAATACCCATTGGAAGAGACGTGCAGGTCGCAGTAGCTTAATAAGACGGTTTAAATGTCCCTTGGAAGAGATGTGCAGGTCGCAGTAGCTTAACAAGACGGTTTAAATGCCCCTTGGAAGAGAGACGTGCAGGTCGCAGTAGCTTAGCAAGATGGTTTAAATGCCACTTGGAAGAGCGGTGGAGGTCGCAGTAGCTTAACAAGACAGTTTAAATACCCCTTGGAAGAGACGTGCAGGTCGC
This sequence comes from Phyllobates terribilis, assembly GCF_046119375.1. NCBI lineage: Eukaryota > Metazoa > Chordata > Amphibia > Anura > Dendrobatidae > Phyllobates > Phyllobates terribilis. The sequence goes on from NW_027362907.1 coordinate 2,544,381, forward strand.
AGTAGCTTAACAAGACGGTTTAAATGCCCCTTGGAAGAGACGTGCAGGTCGCAGTAGCTTAACAAGACGGTTTAAATGCCCCTTGGAAGAGCGGTGGAGGTCGTAGTAGCTTATCAAGGCTGATTAAATGCCCCTTGGTAGAGACGTGCAGGTCGCATCAGCTTAACAAGACGGTTTAAATGTCCCTTGGAAGAGACGTGCTAGTCGCAGTAGCTTAACAAGACGGTTTAAATGCCCAATAGAAGAGCGGTGGAGGTCGCAGTAGCTTAACAAGACAGTTTAAATGCCCCTTGGAAGAGATGTGCAGGTCGCAGTAGCTTAACAAGATGGATTAAATGACCCCTTGGAAGATACGTGCAAATCGCAGTAGCTTAACAACACGGTTTACATGCCCCTTGGAAGAGCGGTGGAGGTCGCAGTAGATTAACAAGATGGTTTAAATGCCCCTTGGAAGAGCGGTGGAGGTCGCAGTAGCTTAAAAAGACAGTTTAAATGCCCCTTGGAAGAGATGTGCAGGTCGCAGTAGCTTAACTAGATGGTTTAAATGCCCCTTGGAAGAGATATGCAGGTCGCATCAGCTTAAAAAGACTGTTTAAATTCCCCTTGGAAAAGACGTGCAGGTCGCAGTGGCTTAATAAGACAGCTTAAATGCACTTTGGAAGAGATGTGCAAGTCGCAGTAGCTTAAAAAGACGGTTTAAATGCCCCTTGGAAGAGACGTGCAGGTCGCAGTAGCTTAACAAGATGGTTTAAATGCCCCTTGGAAGAGACGTGCAAGTCGCAGTAGCTTAAAAAGACGGTTTAAATGAGCCTTGGGAGAGAGGTGCAGGTCGCAGTAGCTTAACAAGACGATTTAAATGCCCCTTGGAAGAAACGTGCAGGTCGCAGTAGTTTAACAAGACGGTCTAAATGCCCCTTGGAAGAGCGGAGGAGGTCGTAGTAGTTTATCAAGACTGATTAAATGCCCCTTGGTAGAGACGTGCAGGTCGCATCAGCTTAACAAGACGGTTTAAATGTCCCTTGGAAGAGACGTGCAAGTCGCAGTAGCTTAACAAGACTGTTTAAATGCCCCTTGGAAAATCGGTGGAGGTCGCAGTAGATTAACAAGATGGATTAAATGCCCCTTGGAAGAGACGTGCAAGTCACAGTAGCTTAACAACACGGTTTACATGCCCCTTGGAAGAGCGGTGGAGGTCGCAGTAGCTTAACAAGATGGTTTAAATGCCCCTTGGAAGAGCGGTGCAGGTCGCAGTAGTTTAACAAGACAGTTTAAATGCCCCTTGGAAGAGACGTGCAGGTCGCAGTAGCTTAACTACACGGTTTACATGCCCCTTGGAAGAGCGGTGGAGGTCGCAGTAGCTTAACAAGATGGTTTAAATGCCCCTTGGAAGAGCGGTGTAGGTTGCAGTAGTTTAACAAGACAGTTTAAATGCCCCTTGGTAGAGACGTGCAGGTCGCAGTAGCTTAACAACACGGTTTACATGCCCCTTGGAAGAGCGGTGGAGGTCGCAGTAGCTTAACAATATGGTTTAAATGCCCCTTGGAAGAGCGGTGGAGGTCGCAGTAGCTTAACAAGACGGTTTAAATGCCCCTTGGAAGAAACGTGCAGGTCGCAGAAGCTTAACAAGATGGTTTAAATGCCCCTTGGAAAAGCGGTGGAGGTCGCAGTAGCTTAAAAAGACTGTTTTATTGCCCCTTGGAAGAGATATGCAGGTTGCAGCAGCTTAACAAGACTGTTTAAATGCCCCTTGGAAGAGACGTGCAGGTCGCAGTAGCTTAACAAGACGGATTAAATGCCCCTTGGTAGAGACATGCAGGTCGCAGTAGCTTAACAAAATGGTTTAAATGCCCCGTGGAAGAGCGGTGGAGGTCGCTGTAGCTTAACAAGACGGTTTAAATGCCCCTTGGAAAGTGGTGGAGGTTACAGTAGCTTAACAAGACGGTTTAAATGCCCCTTGGAAGAGACGTGCAAGTCACAGTAGCTTAATAAGACGGTTTAAATGCCCCTTGGAAGAGACGTGCAAGTCGCAGTAGCTTAAAAAGACGGTTTAAATGCCCCTTGGAAGAGACGTGCAGGTCGCAGTAGCTTAACAACATGGTTTAAATGACCCTTGGAAGAGCGGTGGAGGTCGCAGTAGCTTAACAAGACAGTTTAAATACCCATTGGAAGAGACGTGCAGGTCGCAGCAGCTTAATAAGACGGTTTAAATGTCCCTTGGAAGAGATGTGCAGGTCGCAGTAGCTTAACAAGACGGTTTAAATGCCCCTTGGAAGAGACGTGCAGGTCGCAGTAGCTTAGCAAGACGGTTTAAATGCCACTTGGAAGAGCGGTGGAGGTCGCAGTAGCTTAACAAGACAGTTTAAATACCCCTTGGAAGAGACGTGCAGGTCGCAGTAGCTTAACAAGACGGTTTAAATGCCCCTTGGAAGAGACGTGCAGGTCGCAGTAGCTTAACAAGACGGTTTAAATGCCCCTTGGAAGAGACGTGCAGGTCGCAGTAGCTTAACAAGACGGTTTAAATGCCCCTTGCAAGAGACGTGCATGTCGCACTAGATTAACAAGACGGTTTAAATGCCCCTTGGTAGAGACGTGCAGGTCGCAGTAGCTTAACAAGACGGTTTAAATACCCCTTGGAAGAGACGTGCAGGTCACAGTAGCTTAACAAGACTTTTTAAATGCCCCTTGGAAGAAATGTGCAGGTCGCAGTAGCTTAACAAGACGGTTTAAATGCCCCTTGGAAGAGACGTGCAGGTCGCAGTAGCTTAACAAGACAGTTTAAATGCCCCTTGGAAGAGCAGTGGAGGTCGTAGTAGCTTATCAAAATGATTAAATGCCCCTTGTGTTAGAACCTTGCTGTTAGGTTTTTTTTCCTTTGCTGGTCACATGACCTTGTTGGCCTATTTAATCCTGCTCCGCCCTTCTGGCTTTGCTGGACTTCATTGTATATCTACTTTCTGGCTAGCCTGTGCTCTGTATCTAACTCTGTTAGTTTGCTTGGTCTACGGACCTCTATGTTCTATCTATTTTGTTTGTTCTTCTGTCTGCTACTATTTCTGTTAAGAGGTGTCCCATATTCCTCCCAGTCCTTAGTACTTGTAGGGATTCCCTCCCCACATCTATAGGTCTCCGTACAGACTAGATTAGGACTTTAGCAGGTCTGATCGCAGGATCAGGTTCCCTGTTACATCGTAGGGATTCAGCTGAGTCTTATAGTAGGGACAGATCTCCTCTCTTTCCTTAGCTTTGGTAGCAGAACATAACAGTAAGTCCAGCCTGCAAATTCTCTAAGGAAAGATTTTTTTTTTTTTTCTTTTTTGTTCCATCATGGTGTCGGTTCAGGATTTGGCTAAACACCTGCAGGGACTCTCTCTGGAAGTGGCCGAGCTCCGTCAGCACGTGAGTAACTGTCCTGGAGCATATTTCTTGGAGCCTAAGGTATGTTTGCCGGATTTATTTTTTGGTGAACATCGAGAATTTTTTTCATTTAAAAATGCTTGCTTATTGTATTTTCGTTTGAGACCCAAGTCCTCTGGGGATGAATCCCAGCGCGTAGGGTTCATAATGTCACTTTTGCGCAAAGAGCCTCAGGAGTGGGCCTTTTCTTTGCAACCTAGTGATACATGCTTCAGATCAGTGGATAGTTTTTTTTCTGCTTTAGGACTATTATATGATGATCCTGACCGTGTCGCACCAGCTGAGACTGAGTTGAGACGTTTAAAACAAGGATCAGGTAATATAGAAAAATATTGTACACATTTTCGTCGTTGGTCCACTCAAACAGGGTGGAACGATTCTGCTCTGAAAAGTCTATTTCTTGCTGGGCTCAGTGAAAGGTTAAAGACCTGCTAATTGCTTATCCTACACCTGAGGATTTGCAACAGGCTATGCAATTAGCTATACGGGTGGATAGGAGACTGCGTGCTAGGGTTAATGAGAGCAAATCCTCTGCTATGTCAGTTTCTGGTTATGATAATGTGTGTACTAACAGTGGTGAACCGATGGAGATTGGATCGGTGGCACCTCGCTCTCAAGAAAAAGATCGTCGTTTTTCAGAAGGCTTGTGTTTCTATTGCGGGAAATCTGGTCATTTGATTAAAGGCTGTGAGCTTCGTATGAAGAAAGAAAAAAAAAATGGTCAGTCACGCCCGTATTGCCTGTTTAAATTCCAAGGGTATATTTTTAGCTGCTTCCACGATTGCTCAGGAAAAATTAATGGAATTTCGGGTGTTTGTTGATTGCGGGTCTACACTGAATGTAATTGATGGGGGATTCGTGGAAAAACTCAATTTAAAACCTGAACCTTTATCATCCCCCATTGCTGTGGTTTCTGTGGATGGCTCCCCTTTGAAGAATATTACTCTCAAGGTCAGTGAATTTCCTCTCACTATTAATGGTGTTCACCATGAGAAATTGGATTTGGTAGTGTTGAATAACTTGCCTTCTCCAGTAATATTGGGTTTGCCCTGGTTAAAATTTCACAATCCTGTACTGGATTGGTCTACCAGTGAAATTAAATCCTGGAGCCATAAATGTTATGACAAGTGTTGTAACGGGCGTATTGCAGCTTTGGATAGGGGAGAATTGCCTGTTCCTATTCAGGATTTTTGGAGAGTTTTTTCTGAGAAAGAATCGCAGGTTTTGCCTCCCCATAGAGACTATGATTGTTCTATTGAATTTGTCCCTGGAGCGACTCTTCCTAAGAGTCGTTTATTTAACCTTACTATTCCTGAGAGGAAGGCTTTGGAGGAATACATACAGACAAGCTGGGCCGCCGGTCACATTAGGCCCTCTAAGTCTCCTGTGGCGGTTGGATTTTTTTTTGTAAAAAAAAAGGACGGCGGTTTACGTCCTTGTCTGGATTTCCGTGAGATTAACAAAATTACGGTACGCAATCCTTACCCACTGCCATTGATTCCTGATCTGTTTAACCAGTTATTGGGGGCCAAGTGGTTCTCTAAAATTGACCTTAAGGGGGCATACAATCTGTTGCGCATGAAGGAGGGTGATGAATGGAAGACTGCTTTTAACCACTTCGCACCAGAGCCTGTTTTTGCCTTCGTGACCAGGCCAATTTTTTCAATTCTGACCACTGTCACTTTATGAAGCAATTACTCTGGAACGCTTCAACGGATCCCCCTGATTCTGAGATTGTTTTTTCGTGACATATTGTACTTCATGATAGTGGTAAAATTTCTTTGATATCACATGCGTTTATTTGTGAAAAAATCGGAAATTTGGCGAAAATTTTGAAAATTTTGCAATTTTCAAACTTTGAATTTTTAAGCCCTTAAATCAGAGAAATATGTCACACAAAATACTTAATAAATAACATTTCCCACATGTCTACTTTACATCAGCACAATTTTGGAACCAAAATTTTTTTTTGTTAGGGAGCTATAAGGGTTAAAAGTTGACCAGCGATTTCTCATTTTTCCAACAAAATTTACAAAAACATTTTTTTAGGGACCACATCATATTTGAAGTCACTTTGAGGGGTCTTTATGACAGAAAATACCCAAAAGTGACACCGTTCTAAAAACTGCACCCCTCAAGGTGCTCAAAACCACATTTAAGAACTTTATTAACCCTTCAGGTGCTTCACAGAAATTTTTGGAATGTGGAAGAAAAAAATTAACATTTAACTTTTTTCACAACAATGTTACTTTAGACCCAATTTTTTTTATTTTCACAGGGGTAACAGGAAAAAAATGGACCCCAAAATTTTTTGTGCAATTTCTCTTGAGCGTGCTGATACCCCATATGTGAGGGAAAACCACTGTTTGGGCGCACGGCAGGGCTCGGAAAGGAAGGAGCGCCATTAGACTTTTTGAATGTAAAATTTGTCTGAATAATTAGCAGACGCCATGTTGCGTTTGGAGAGCTCCTGATGTACCTAAACAGTGGAAACCCCCCACAAGTGACACCATTTTGGAAACTAGACCCCTTAGGGAACTTATCTAGATGTGTGGTGAGCACCTTGAACCCCAAGGTGCTTCACAGAAGTTTATAATATTGAGCTGTAAAAATAAAATTTTCACATTTTTCCCACAAAACCGTTTTTCATCCCTTAATTTTGCATTATCATAAGGGTAATAGGATAAATTGCACCATGAAATTTGTTGTGCAATTTCTCCTGAACACGCTGATACCCCATATGCGGAGGCAAATTACTGTTTGGGCGCATGGCAGGGTTTGAAAGGAAAGGAGCGCCATTTGACTTTTTGAATGTAAAATTTGTTTGAATAATTAGCAGACGCCATGTCGCATTTGGGGAGCCCCTAATGTGACTAAACAGTGGAAACCCCCCACAAGTGCCACCATTTTGGAAACTAGACCCCTTAGGGAACTTATCTAGATGTGTGGTGAGCACCTCGCACCCCCAGCTGCTTCACAGAAGTTTATAATATTGAGCTGTAAAAATAAAATTTTCACATTTTTCCCACAAAACCGTTTTTCATCCCTTAATTTTGCATTATCATAAGGGTAATAGGATAAATTGCACCATGAAATTTGTTGTGCAATTTCTCCTGAACACGCTGATACCCCATATGCGGAGGCAAATTACTGTTTGGGCGCATGGCAGGGTTTGAAAGGAAAGGAGCGCCATTTGACTTTTTGAATGTAAAATTTGTTTGAATAATTAGCAGACGCCATGTCGCATTTGGGGAGCCCCTAATGTGACTAAACAGTGGAAACCCCCCACAAGTGCCACCATTTTGGAAACTAGACCCCTTAGGGAACTTATCTAGATGTGTGGTGAGCACCTCGCACCCCCAGCTGCTTCACAGAAGTTTATAATATTGAGCCGTAAAAATAAAATTTTCACATTTTTCCCACAAAAAATCTTTTTCATTCTCTAATTTTGTATTATCATAAGGGTAACAGGATAAATTGCACCATGAAGTTTGTTGTGCAATTTCTCCTGAACACGCCGATACCCCATATGTGAGGGAAAACCACTGTTTGGGCGCACGGCAGGGTTTGAAAGGGAAGGAGCGCCATTTGACTTTTTGAATGTAAAATTTATTTGAATAATTAGCGGACGCCATGTCACATTTGTGGAGCCCCTAATGTGTCTAAACAGCGGAAACCCCCCACAAGTGCCACCATTTTGGAAACTAGACCCCTTAGGGAACTTATCTAGATGTGTGGTGAGCACCTTGCACCCCCAGCTGCTTCACAGAAGTTTATAATATTGAGCCGTGAAAATAAAATTTTCACATTTTTCCCATAAAAAATGTTTTTCATCCCCTAATTTTGCATTATCATAAGGGTAACAGGAGAAATTGCACCATGAAATTTGTTGTACAATTTCTCCTGAGTACGCCGATACCCCATATGTGGGGGAAAACCACTGCTTTGGTGTACGGCAGGGTTCGGAAGAGAAAGGAGCGCTATGTTGGCTGGGATAGGCAGCAGACACCATGTCACATTTGAAGAGTCGCTGACATGCCAAAACAGCAGAAACCTCCACAAATGACCCCATTTTGTAAACTACACCTCTCAAGGAATTCATCTAGGGAAGTAGTGAGTATTTTTTAATTTTTAAATTTATACCATTGGGCAGTGAAAAAATCATAATTATATTTTTACCACAAAAAAATGTTTTACCCTCAGATTTTACATTTTCACACAGGGCAATGGGTAAAAATGGTGCCGAAATGTGTCACACAATTTCTTCTAAAAGTGTCAATACCCCATATGTGGCTGTATCGTACCGCTTAGCCATACGGTGAGATCTGGGGGGGACAGAGTGCTATTTGACAATTGGAGAACAAATTATTGTAGAATAGGCATTTGGATTTGGGAGCACAAAATTTTCTGAATTTCTTTTGGGGGGCAAGGGTCATTTTGGTTTTCCAGAGCCTTTCTGCTACCAGTAACTTGGAAGTCCCTTATATTTTTAACAGATGACGGACCTGAGTGGGGACTAGCTTTTTTGAGGACTGAGTTGAAGCTTTTATTGGGAACATTTTACGTAACATTTATCCGGCGCTCTAGGCTGAGCACTTACATCGGGGTTTCCATCTAAATTTCCAAGTGATGTAATTCAGATGAAACCCCTGCAGGATCCATTCACTGTAATGAGGCAGCAGAGTTACTCTGGACACCGTCTGGCCTCTGTGTAGCGGTGTCCTTTTTTTCAGAAGTGCACAAAACTGTGGCCAACCGCACTTTTATGCACGCCTAAAACAAATGACACCGTGGGATCCCAGGCTAGACGGCGTCCACAGTGGCCTATATCTGTCTCATTACAGGGAATCTTCCGTCATGGGTTCCGGCTGAATCATGTATTTCAGAGATTTACACGGAAACTCTGGTGTAAGTGCTCAGCGCAGAGCACAGGATAAATGTGGGCAGAGCCTTACTGGGATCTTTGGGGACATAATAAACAAATCAGTAGCAGGTGAAGAATTGGTTTTATTTATTTTTTACGCCGTTCCTAGTGTGATATAACTGATTAGATTACTTTATTCTTCGGGTCGGTGTGATTACAGAGATACCAGATTGATATCGGGTTTTTATGACTGACAGCTGTCACACACTAAAAGACGCTTTTTTTGCAAAATCTAGTTTTTGCATCACCATATTTTGAGAGCTATAATTTTTCCATATTTCGGCCGACAGAGTCATGTGACGGCTTGTTTTTTGCGGGACGAGTTGACATTTTTATTGGTACCATTTTTGGGGACGTGACATTTTTTGATCGCTTTCTATTCCGTTTTTTGGGAGGTAAAATTAACAAAAACAAACAATTCAGGAATTGTTTTTTGAGTTTTTTTTTTATGCCGTTCTGCGTGTGGTAAAAGTGATAAGGCAGCGTTATTCTTCGGGTCAGTACGTTTACAGCGATACTACACTTACTGTATTTTTTTATGTTTTGGCGTTTTTACACAATAAAACTATTTTATAGAAAAAAATATTTTTTTTGCATTGCTTTATTCTGAGCGCTATAACTTTTTTATTTTTCGGCTGATGGAGCTGTATGGCGGCTTTTTTTTTGCGTAACAAGATGACGTTTTCAGTGGTACCATTTTTATTTCTATTTTGTTTTTTGATCGCATTTTTTTCCACTTTTTGTTTGGCAATATGATGAAAAAGCATATTTTTTTGCTCCGTTTTTTATTTATTTTTATTACGGTGTGCACAGAAGGAGTTAATTAGTGCGACAGTTTTATAGCTCGGGTTGTTTCGGACGCGGCGATACCAAATATGTGTACTTTTTTTGGTTTTGTAAAAATATACGGATTTATTGGTTTAATATTTTATTTATTTATTTTTATTTATTTTGTGATTTTTTTATTAATAGTTTAAAAACTTTTTTTTTACTTTTTTTCACATTTTTTCTTAGTCCCTGTATGGGACATTAATTTTTATTTTTCTGATCACTGATCTCATGTAATGTAATAGACATATATTACATTACATGAGATCTTCACACAGTCAGTGTGTCCTGCCAGGCTTCAGCTGTAGCTGAGCCAGACAGGACACCATATATGGCAGAGCTGGAGGCGGTCATGTGACCTCCAGCTGCCATAGCAACCCCAGGTCCTGGAAGGACACGGAGGTCTTCGGAGAGGTAAGTTGACGACCCCCTCTCCTCCTGCTGTCTCCTATATGCCGTGATCACTATAGATCACAGCATATAGATGACAGCTAAGGGTTAACATCACTGGGACCTGATCTAATCAGGTCCCGATGATGTTCCCTGTCAGAGCTAACGCTCTGCACCGGAATCGCAGCGCTTGCAGGACCCTAGGGGTCCTGAGCGCTGCGAGACCACCCACCGTTTTTAAACGTCGGCGCTGCACAGAGCCCAGGCAGCGCGGACGTTTATCTACAGTGGGCGGTCGGGAACCGGTTAACACTCCTGTGGGTCATTTTGAGAATCTGGTTATGCCTTTTGGTCTTACTAATGCTCCTGCATTTTTTCAGAATCTGATTAATGACATCCTTAGACCTTTGATTGGTAAAAATGTGGTTGTGTATTTGGATGACATTTTGATTTATTCGCCAGATCTGGAGTCTCATTGGCGGAGCGTGCGTGAGGTATTACAGTTGTTAATGGACAATTTGCTTTTTGCTAAGCTGGAGAAATGTGAGTTCGCTGTACAGAGAATTAGTTTTTTGGGCTACATTATCTCCAGCAAAGGTTTTGAGATGGATCCGGTTAAGGTTCAGGCTGTGCAGGAATGGCCTAGGCCTATTGGTTTGAAATCGATACAGAGGTTTTTGGGTTTCGCCAATTACTATAGAAAATTCAGAAAAAAATTTTCTAGTATTGTCAAACCTCTGACTGATCTCACCAGGAAAGGTGCTGATGCTGTTCAGTGGTCTTCTGAGGCCATTGAAGCTTTTGTGTATCTCAAGGAGAGGTTCACCTCTGCTCCCATCCTTATGCAGCCTGATGTTACTAGGCCGTTTTTGGTTGAGGTTGATGCTTCCTCTGTGGGGGTTGGCGCAGTATTGTCTCAGGATAACGGGGATGGATTACATCCCTGTGCCTTTTTTTCCAAAAATTTTTCGGAGACTGAATTGAATTACGATATTGGTAATCGGGAATTATTGGCTATTAAACTCGCATTTGAACACTGGCGCCACTTCTTGGAAGGTGCGGAATTTCCCGTTCAGGTTCTTACGGATCATAAAAATCTGATATATCTTGATGCTGCCAAGCGCCTGAATGCCCGTCAGGCTAGGTGGGCACTGTTTTTCTCGCGGTTTAATTTCTCCGTTACTTACATCCCTGGTACTAAGAATGTTAAGGCGGATGCCTTGTCTCGCAGTTTTTCTCCCATAGTCGGTGCTGAGAAAGAGGAAAACATTTTACAAGAAGGTGTTGTGATAGCTGCTTTAGACTCCGTTTTGGAAGATGAGATTCTTAAAGCTCAGGAGAATGCCCCATCTAACACTCCTCATGGGAGGTTGTTTGTGCCTGGGACCTTTAGGAGAGATTTGTTTGTTGAGTGTCACGAATCTCGGTTGGCAGGTCATCCCGGAATCTCTGAGACCAAGAGACTGGTGGGTCGCAGTTTTTGGTGGCCTGGATGGCAGAAGGAAGTCATTAAGTGGGTGCACCAATGTACTATATGTGCTAGATCCAAGTCCTCACATACTCCTGCTGCGGGGTTGCTTTGTCCTTTGGAGGTCCCCAGTGCTCCTTGGACACATTTGGCTATGGACTTTATAACTGACCTTCCCCCCTCTGAGGGTTTTACTGTCATCTGGGTGGTCATGGACCGTTTTAGCAAGATGTGTCACTTGGTTCCCTTCGTCAAACTGCCCTGCGCTAAAACTCTCGCTAAGGCCTTTGTCAAGGAAATTGTCAGACTTCATGGCGTTCCTACTGACATTGTTTCTGATAGGGGTCCTCAGTTCGTGGCTCGTTTTTGGCGTGCCTTTTGTGACAGGTTGGGAATTCATTTGTCGTTTTCGTCCGGATACCATCCTGAATCTAATGGCCAGACTGAAAGGAAAAACCAGGATGTTGAGCAGTTCTTGCGTTGTTTTGTGGCAGACAATCAAGAGGGGTGGTCTGAGTTTCTGCCACTTGCCGAATTTGCTCTGAACAATCATACATCTTCTTCTGCTGGTTGTTCGCCTTTTTTTTGTTGTTCTGGGAGACATCCGTCGTTTGGGTCGTTCTCCAAGTTGGGATCTGCCGTGCCTGAGGAGGAGAATTTTTCCGGTGATTTGGAAAGAGTTTGGACGGATGTGCGTGGTAATCTTCAGGAGGCCAACAGAAAATCTAAAGACTACTTTGATAGGAAACGACAGGAGGTTTTGTTCGCTGTTGGTGACATGGTTTGGTTGTCCTCTAGGAATCTGCGGTTGAGGATTCCTTCTAAGAAATTGGGTCCCAAGTTTGTAGGGCCCTTTAAGGTGCTTCAGGTTGTCAACCAATCTGCTGTTAGGTTGGAGGTTCCTACCTCCTGGAGAATTAATCCGGTCTTTCATGTCTCTCTGTTAAAAAAAGCTGTCGTGTCGGATGGTGACGCCTCAGCCTCTGTTCCTCCGGTGGTGGAGGACGGGGAATATGAAATTTCTCGCATCCTTGACTCTAGACGGTATAGAGGTAGTTTGCAGTATCTTGTGGCCTGGAAAGGTTTCGGACCCGAGGATAACTCTTGAGTGAGGTCAGATGATGTTTCCGCGTCCAGACTTATCAGAGCGTTTCACAGGAGATTTCCTGATAAGCCTGGTCCTAGGGGATCCGGAGGATGCTCTTAGAAGGGGGGGTACTGTTAGAACCTTGCTGTTAGGTTTTTTTTCCTTTGCTGGTCACATGACCTTGTTGGCCTATTTAATCCTGCTCCGCCCTTCTGGCTTTGCTGGACTTCATTGTATATCTACTTTCTGGCTAGCCTGTGCTCTGTATCTAACTCTGTTAGTTTGCTTGGTCTACGGACCTCTATGTTCTATCTATTTTGTTTGTTCTTCTGTCTGCTACTATTTCTGTTAGGAGGTGTCCCATATTCCTCCCAGTCCTTAGTACTTGTAGGGATTCCCTCCCCACATCTATAGGTCTCCGTACAGACTAGATTAGGACTTTAGCAGGTCTGATCGCAGGATCAGGTTCCCTGTTACATCGTAGGGATTCAGCTGAGTCTTATAGTAGGGACAGATCTCCTCTCTTTCCTTAGCTTTGGTAGCAGAACATAACACCTTGGTAGAGACGTGAAGGTCGCAGCAGCTTATCAAGACGGTTTAAATGCCCCTTGGAAAATCGATGGAGGTCGCAGTAGCTTAACAAGATGGATTAAATGCCCCTTGGAAGAGACGTGCAAGTCGCAGTAGCTTAACAAGAAGGTTTAAATGCCCCTTGGAAGAGACGTGCAGGTCGCAGTAGCTTAACAAGACAGTTTAAATGCCCCTTGGAAGAGACGTGCAGGTCGCAGTAGCTTAACAAGATGGTTTAAATGCCCCTTGGAAGAGGCTGGCAGGTCTCAGTAGCTTACCAAGACGATTTAAATGCCCCTTGGAAGAGACGTGCAGGTCGCAGTAGCTTAACAAGATGGTTTAAATGCCCCTTGGAAGAGACGTGCAGTTCGCAGTAGCTTAACAAGACGGTTTAAATGCCCCTTGGAAAAGTGGTGGAGGTTACAGTAGCTTAACAAGACGGTTTAAATGCCCCTTGGAAGAGACGTGCAAGTGACAGTAGCTTAACAAGACGGTTTAAATGCCCCTTGGAAGAGACGTGCAGGTCGCAGTAGCTTAAAAAGACAGTTTAAATGCCCCTTGGAAGAGATATGAAGGTCGCAGTAGCTTAACAACATGGTTTAAATGCCCCTTGGAAGAGCCGTGCAGGTCGCAGTAGCTTAGCAAGATGGTTTAAATGCCACTTGGAAGAGCGGTGGAGGTCGCAGTAGCTTAACAAGACAGTTTAAATACCCTTTGGAAGAGACGTGCAGGTCGCAGTAGCTTAACAAGACGGTTTAAATGCCCCTTGGAAGAGACGTGCAGGTCGCAGTAGCTTAACAAGACGGTTTAAATGCCCCTTGGAAGAGCGGTGGAGGTCGTAGTAGCTTATCAAGACTGATTAAATGCCCCTTGGTAGAGACGTGCAGGTCGCATCAGCTTAACAAGACGGTTTAAATGTCCCTTGGAAGAGACGTGCTAGTCGCAGTAGCTTAACAAGACGGTTTAAATGCCCAATAGAAGAGCGGTGGAGGTCGCAGTAGCTTAACAAGACAGTTTAAATGCCCCTTGGAAGAGATGTGCAGGTCGCAGTAGCTTAACAAGATGGATTAAATGCCCCTTGGAAGAGACGTCCAAATCTCAGTAGCTTAACAACACGGTTTACATGCCCCTTGGAAGAGCGGTGGAGGTCACAGTAGCTTAACAAGACAGTTTAAATGCCCCTTGGAAGAGATGTGCAGGTCGCAGTAGCTTAACAACACGGTTTAAATGCCCCTTGGAAGAGACGTGCAGGTCGCAGAAGCTTAACAAGATGGTTTAAATGCCCCTTGGAAGAGCGGTGGAGGTCGCAGTAGCTTAACAAGACAGTTTAATTGCCCCTTGGAGGAGACATGCAGGTCGCAGTAGCTTAGCAAGACTGTTTAAATGCCCAGTAGAAGAGCGGTGGAGGTCGCAGTAGCTTAACAAGACAGTTTAAATGCCCCTTGGAAGAGATGTGCAGGTCGCAGTAGCTTAACAAGATGGATTAAATGACCCCTTGGAAGAGACGTGCAAATCGCAGTAGCTTAACAACACGGTTTACATGCCCCTTGGAAGAGCGGTGGAGGTCGCAGTAGATTAACAAGATGGTTTAAATGCCCCTTGGAAGAGCGGTGGAGGTCACAGTAGCTTAACAAGACAGTTTAAATGCCCCTTGGAAGAGATGTGCAGGTCGCAGTAGCTTAACAAGACGGTTTAAATGCCCCTTGGAAGAGACGTGCAGGTCGCAGAAGCTTAACAAGATGGTTTAAATGCCCCTTGGAAGAGCGGTGGAGGTCGCAGTAGCTTAACAAGACAGTTTAATTGCCCCTTGGAAGAGACATGCAGGTAGCAGTAGCTTAGCAAGACTGTTTAAATGCCCCTTGAAGAGACGTGCAGTCGCAGTAACTTAACAAGACGGATTAAATGCCCCTTGGTAGAGACATGCAGGTCGCAGTAGCTTAACAACATGGTTTAAATGCCCCATGGAAGAGAAGTGCAGGTCGCAGTAGCTTAACAAGATGGTTTAAATGAACCTTGGAAAAGTGGTGGAGGTTATAGTAGCTTAACAAGTCAGTTTAAATGACCCTTGGAAGAGACGTGCAAGTCGCAGTAGCTTAAGAAGACGCTTTAAATGCACCTTTGAAGAGACGTGCAGGTCGCAGAAGCTTAAAAAGACGGTTTAAATGCCCCTTGGAAGAGACATGCAGGTCGCAGCAGCTTAAAAAGACTGTTTAAATGCCCCTTGGAAAAGACCTGCAGGTCGCAGTGGCTTAACAAGACAGCTTAAATGCACCTTGGAAGAGATGTGCAAGTCGCAGTAGCTTAAAAAGATGGTTTAAATGCCCCTTGGAAAAGACGTGCAGATCGCAGTAGCTTAACAAGACGGTTTAAATGCCCCTTGGAAGAGACGTGCAAGTCGCAGTAGCTTAAAAAGACGGTTTAAATGAGCCTTGGAAGAGAGGTGCAGGTCGCAGTAGCTTAACAAGACGATTTAAATGCCCCTTGGAAGAAACGTGCAGGTCGCAGTAGCTTGACAAGACGGTCTAAATGCCCCTTGGAAGAGCGGTGGAGGTCGTATTAGTTTATCAAGACTGATTAAATGCCCCTTGGCAGAGACGTGCAGGTCGCAGTAGCTTAACAAGACGGATTAAATGCCCCTTGGTAGAGACATGCAGGTCGCAGTAGCTTAACAACATGGTTTAAATGCCCCATGGAAGAGAAGTGCAGGTCGCAGAAGCTTAAAAAGACGGTTTAAATGCCCCTTGCAAGAGACATGCAGGTCGCATCAGCTTAAAAAGACTGTTTAAATGCCCCTTGGAAAAGACGTGCAGGTCGCAGTGGCTTAGCAAGACAGCTTAAATGCCCCTTGGAAGAGATGTGCAAGTCGCAGTAGCTTAAAAAGACGGTTTAAATGCCCCTTGGAAGAGACGTGCAGGTCGCAGTAGATTAACAAGATGGTTTAAATGCCCCTTGGAAGAGACGTGCAAGTCGCAGTAGCTTAAAAAGACGGTTTAAATGAGCCTTGGAAGAGAGGTGCAGGTCGCAGTAGCTTACCAAGACGATTTAAATGCCCCTTGGAAGAAACGTGCAGGTCGCAGAAGCTTAACAAGACGGTTTAAATGCCCCTTGGAAGAGACGTGCAGGTCGCAGTAGCTTAACAAGACGGTCTAAATGCCCCTTGGAAGAGCGGAGGAGGTCGTAGTAGTTTATCAAGACTGATTAAATGCCCCTTGGTAGAGACGTGCAGGTCGCATCAGCTTAACAAGACGGTTAAAATGTCCCTTGGAAGAGACGTGCAAGTCGCAGTAGCTAAACAAGACTGTTTAAATGCCCCATGGAAAATCGGTGGAGGTCGCAGTAGATTAACAAGATGGATTAAATGCCCCTTGGAAGAGACATGCAGGTCGCAGCAGCTTAACAAGACTGTTTAAATGCCCCTTGGAAGAGACGTGCAGGTCGCAGTAGCTTAACAAGACGGATTAAATGCCCCTTGGTGGAGACATGCAGGTCGCAGGAGCTTAACAAAATGGTTTAAATGCCCAATGGAAGAGAAGTGCAGGTTGCAGTAGCTTAACAAGACGGTTTAAATGCCCCTTGGAAAAGTGGTGGAGGTTACAGTAGCTTAACAAGACGGTTTAAATGCCCCTTGGAAGAGAAGTGCAAGTCACAGTAGCTTAACAAGACGGTTTAAATGCCCCTTGGAAGAGACGTGCAGGTCACAGTAGCTTAAAAAGACGGTTTAAATGCCCCTTGGAAGAGACGTGCAGGTCGCAGTAGCTTAACAACATGGTTTAAATGCCCCTTGGAAGAGGGGTGGAGGTCGCAGTAGCTTAACAAGACAGATTAAATACCCATTGGAAGAGACGTGCAGGTCGCAGTAGCTTAATAAGACGGTTTAAATGTCCCTTGGAAGAGATGTGCAGGTCGCAATAGCTTAACAAGACGGTTTAAATGCCCCTTGGAAGAGACGTGCAGGTCGCAGTAGCTTAGCAAGACGGTTTAAATGCCACTTGGAAGAGCGGTGGAGGTCGCAGTAGCTTAACAAGACAGTTTAAATACCCCTTGGAAGAGACGTGCAGGTCGCAGTAGCTTAACAAGACGGTTTAAATGCCCCTTGTAAGAGACGTGCAGGTCGCAGTAGCTTAACAAGACGGTTTAAATGCCCCTTGGAAGAGACGTGCAGGTCGCAGTAGCTTAACAAGGCAGTTTAAATACCCCTTGGAAGAGACGTGCAGGTCGCAGTAGCTTAACAAGATGGTTTAAATGCCCCTTGGAAGAGCGGTGGAGGTCGCAGTAGCTTAACAAGATGGTTTAAATGCCCCTTGGAAGAGACATGCAGGTAGCAGCAGCTTAAAAAGACTGTTTAAATGCCCCTTGGAAAAGACGTGCAGGTCTCAGTGGCCTAGCAAGACAGTTTAAATGAGCCTTGGAAGAGACATGCAGTTCGCAGTAGCTTAACAAGACGGTTTAAATGCCCCTTGGAAGAGACGTGCAGGTCGCAGTAGCTTAACAAGACGGTTTAAATGCCCCTTGGAAGAGACGTGCAAGTCGCAGTAGCTTAAAAAGACGGTTTAAATGAGCCTTGGAAGAGATGTGCAGGTCGCAGTAGCTTAACAAGACGGTTTAAATGCCCCTTGCAAGAGACGTGCATGTCGCACTAGATTAACAAGACGGTTTAAATGCCCCTTGGTAGAGACGTGCAGGTCGCAGTAGCTTAACAAGACGGTTTAAATACCCCTTGGAAGAGACGTGCAAATCACAGTAGCTTAACAAGACTTTTTAAATGCCCCTTGGAAGAAATGTGCAGGTCGCAGTAGCTTAGCAAGACGGTTTAAATGATCCTTGGAAGAGACGTGCAGGTCGCAGTAGCTTAACAAGACGGTTTAAATGCCCCTTGGAAGAGCAGTGGATGTCGTAGTAGCTTATCAAAACTGATTAAATGCCCCTTGGTAGAGATGTGCAGGTCGCAGCAGCTTATCAAGACAGTTTAAATGCCCCTTGGAAAATCGATGGAGGTCGCAGTAGCTTAACAAGATGGATTAAATGCCCTTTGGAAGAGACGTGCAAGTCGCAGTAGCTTAACAAGAAGGTTTAAATGCCCCTTGGAAGAGACGTGCAGGTCGCAGTAGCTTAACAAGACAGTTTAAATGCCCCTTGGAAGAGACGTGCAGGTCGCAGTTGCTTAACAAGACGGTTTAAATGCCCCTTGGAAGAGGTTGGCAGGTCTCAGTAGCTTACCAAGACGATTTAAATGCCCCTTGGAAGAGACGTGCAGTTCGCAGTAGCTTAACAAGATGGTTTAAATGCCCCTTGGAAGAGACGTGCAGTTCGCAGTAGCTTAACAAGACGGTTTAAATGCCCCTTGGAAAAGTGGTGGAGGTTACAGTAGCTTAACAAGACGGTTTAAATGCCGCTTGGAAGAGACGTGCAAGTCACAGTAGCTTAACAAGATGGTTTAAATGCCCCTTGGAAGAGACGTGCAGGTCGCAGTAGCTTAAAAAGACGGTTTAAATGCCCCTTGGAAGAGACGTGCAGGTCGCAGTAGCTTAACAACATGGTTTAAATGCCCCTTGGAAGAGCGGTGGAGGTCGCAGTAGCTTAACAAGACATTTTAAATACCCATTGGAAGAGACGTGCAGGTCGCAGTAGCTTAATAAGACGGTTTAAATGTCCCTTGGAAGAGATGTGCAGGTCGCAGTAGCTTAACAAGACGGTTTAAATGCCCCTTGGAAGAGACGTGCAGGTCGCAGTAGCTTAGCAAGATGGTTTAAATGCCACTTGGAAGAGCGGTGGAGGTCGCAGTAGCTTAACAAGACAGTTTAAATACCCCTTGGAAGAGACGTGCAGGTCGCAGTAGCTTAACAAGACGGTTTAAATGCCCCTTGGAAGAGACATGCAGGTCGCAGTAGCTTAACAAGATGGGTTAAATGCCCCTTGGAAGAGACGTGCAGGTCGCAGTAGCTTAACAAGGCAGTTTAAATACCCCTTGGAAGAGACGTGCAGGTCGCAGAAGCTTAACGAGATGGTTTAAATGCCCCTTGGAAGAGCGGTGGAGGTCGCAGTAGCTTAACAAGATGGTTTAAATGCCACTTGGAAGAGCAGTGGAGGTCGCAGTAGCTTAACAAGACGGTTTAAATGCCCCTTGGAAAAGACGTGCAGGTCTCAGTGGCCTAACAAGACAGTTTAAATGCCCCTTGGAAGAGACATGCAGGTCGCAGTAGCTTAACAAGACGGTTTAAATGCCCCTTGGAAGAGACGTGCAGCTTGCAGTAGATTAACAAGACGGTTTAAATGCCCCTTGGAAGAGACGTGCAAGTCGCAGTAGCTTAAAAAGACGGTTTAAATGAGCCTTGGAAGATACGTGCAGGTCGCAGTAGCTTAACAAGACAGTTTAAATCCCCCTTGCAAGAGACATGCATGTCGCACTAGATTAACAAGACGGTTTAAATGCCCCTTGGTAGAGACGCGCATGTCGCAGTAGCTTAACAAGACGGTTTAAATACCCCTTGGAAGAGACGTGCAGGTCTCAGCAGCTTAACAAGACTTTTTAAATGCCCCTTGGAAGAATTGTGCAGGTCGCAGTAGCTTAACAAGACTTTTTAAATGCCCCTTGGAAGAAATGTGCAGGTCGCAGTAGCTTAACAAGACTGTTTAAATGCCCCTTGGAAGAGACGTGCAGGTCGCAGTAGCTTAACAAGACGGTTTAAATGCCCCTTGGAAGAGCGGTGGAGGTCGTAGTAGCTTATCAAAACTGATTAAATGCCCCTTGGTAGAGACGTGCAGGTCGCAGCAGCTTATCAAGATGGTTTAAATGCCCCTTGGAAAATCGATGGAGATCGCAGTAGCTTAACAAGATGGATTAAATGCCCCTTGGAAGAGAGGTGCAAGTCGCAGTAGCTTAACAAGAAGGTTTAAATGCCCCTTGGAAGAGACGTGCAGGTCGCAGTAGCTTAACAAGACAGTTTAAATGCCCCTTGGAAGAGACGTGCAGGTCGCAGTAGCTTAACAAGACGTTTAAATGCCCCTTGGAAGAAGCTGGCAGGTATCAGTAGCTTACCAAGACGATTTAAATGACCCTTGGAAGAGACGTGCAGGTCGCAGTAGCTTAACAAGATGGTTTAAATGCCCCTTGGAAGAGACGTGCAGTTCGCAGTAGCTTAACAAGACGGTTTAAATGCCCCTTGGAAAAGTGGTGGAGGTTACAGTAGCTTAGCAAGACGGTTTAAATGCCCCTTGGAAGAGACGTGCAGGTCGCAGTAGCTTAACAAGACGGTTTAAATGCCCCTTGGAAGAAACGTGCAGGTCTCAGTAGCTTAACAAGACCGTTTAAATGCCCCTTGGTAGAGATGTGAAAGTCGCAGTAGCTTAACAAGACGGTATAAATGCCCCTTGGAAGAGCGGTGGAGGTCGTAGTAGCTTATCAAGACTGATTAAATGCCCCTTGGTAGAGACGTGCAGGTCGCATCAGCTTACAAGACGGTTTAAATGTCCCTTGGAAGAGACGTGCTAGTCGCAGTAGCTTAACAAGACGGTTTAAATGCCCCTTAGAAGAGCGGTGGAGGTCGCAGCAGCTTAACAAGACAGTTTAAATGCCCCTTGGAAGAGATGTGCAGGTCGCAGTAGCTTAACAAGATGGATTAAATGCCCCTTGGAAGAGACGTGCAAATCGCAGTAGCTTAACAACAAGGTTTACATGCCCCTTGGAAGAGCGGTGGAGGTCGCAGTAGCTTAACAAGATGGTTTAAATGCCCCTTGGAAGAGCGGTGGAGGTCGCAGTAGCTTAACAAGACAGTTTAAATGCCCCTTGGAAGAAATGTGCAGGTCGCAGTAGCTTAACAAGACAGTTTAAATGCCCCTTGGAAGAGACGTGCAGGTCGCAGAAGCTTAACAAGATGGTTTAAATGCCCCTTGGAAAAGTGGTGGAGGTCGCAGTAGCTTAACAAGACAGTTTAATTGCCCCTTGGAAGAGACATGCAGGTCGCAGTAGCTTAGCAAGACTGTTTAAATGCCCCTTGAAGAGACGTGCAGGTCGCAGTAGCTTAACAAAACGGATTAAATGCCCCTTGGTAGAGACATGCAGGTCGCAGTAGCTTAACAAAATGGTTTAAATGCCCCATGGAAGAGAAGTGCAGGTCGCAGTAGCTTAACAAGATGGTTTAAATGCCCCTTGGAAAAGTGGTGGAGGTTACAGTAGCTTAACAAGACAGTTTAAATGCCCCTTGGAAGAGACGTGCAAGTCGCAGTAGCTTAAGAAGACGGTTTAAATGCCCCTTGGAAGAGACGTGCAGGTCGCAGTAGCTTAAAAAGACGGTTTAAATGCCCCTTGGAAGAGACATGCAGGTCGCAGCAGCTTAAAAAGACTGTTTAAATGCCCCTTGGAAAAGACGTGCAGGTCGCAGTGGCGTAACAAGACAGTTTAAATGCCCCTTGGAAGAGATGTGCAAGTCGCAGTAGCTTAAAAAGACGGTTTAAATGCCCCTTGGAAGAGACGTGCAGGTCGCAGTAGCTTAACAAGACGGTTTAAATGCCCCTTGGAAGAGACGTGCAAGTCGCAGTAGCTTAAAAAGACGGTTTAAATGAGCCTTGGAAGAGAGGTGCAGGTCGCAGTAGCTTAACAAGACGATTTAAATGCCCCTTGGAAGAGACGTGCAGGTCGCATTAGCTTAACAAGACTGTTTAAATGCCCCTTGGAAGAGATGTGCAGGTCGCAGTAGCTTAAAAAGACGGTTTAAATGAGCATTGGAAGAGTGGTGCAGGTCGCAGTAGCTTAACAAGACGAATAAAATGCCCCTTGGCAGAAACGTGCAGGTCGCAGTAGCTTAACAAAACAGTTTCAATGCTCCTTGGAAGAGACGTGCAGGTCGCAGTAGCTTAACAAGACGGTTTAAATGCCCCTTGGAAGAGCGGTGGAGATCGTAGTACTTTATCAAGACTGATTAAATGCCCCTTGGTAGAGACATGCAGATCGCGTCAGCTTAACAAGACGGTTTAAATGTCCCTTGGAAGAGCCGTGCAGGTCGCAGTAGCTTAACAAGACGGTCTAAATGCCCCTTGGAAGAGCGGTGGAGGTCGTAGTAGTTTATCAAGACTGATTAAATGCCCCTTGGTAGAGACGTGCAGGTCGCATCAGCTTAACAAGACGGTTTAAATGTCCCTTGGAAGAGACGTGCAGGTCGCAGTAGATTAATAAGATGGATTAAATGCCCCTTGGAAGAGACATGCAAGTCACAGTAGATTAACAGCACGGTTTAAATGCCCCTTGGAAGAGCGGTGGAGGTCGCAGTAGCTTAACAAGATGGTTTAAATGCCCCTTGGAAGAGCGGTGGAGGTCGCAGTAGTTTAACAAGACAGTTTAAATGCCCCTTGGAAGAGACGTGCAGGTCGCAGTAGCTTAACTACACGGTTTACATGCCCCTTGGAAGAGCGGTGGAGGTCGCAGTAGCTTAACAAGATGGTTTAAATGCCCCTTGAAAGAGCGGTGGAGGTCGCAGTAGCTTAACAACACGGTTTACATGCCCTTGGAAGAGCGGTGGACGTCGCAGTAGCTTAACAAGACGGTTTAAATGCCCCTTGGAAGAGACGTGCAGGTCGCAGAAGCTTAACAAGATGGTTTAAATGCCCCTTGGAAAAGCGGTGTAGGTCGCAGTAGCTTAACAAGACTGTTTAATTGCCCCTTGGAAGAGACATGCAGGTCGCAGCAGCTTAACAAGACTGTTTAAATGCCCCTTGGAATAGACGTGCAGGTCGCAGTAGCTTAACAAGACGGATTAAATGCCCCTTGGTAGAGACATGCAGGTCGCAGTAGCTTAACAAAATGGTTTAAATGCCCCATGGAAGAGAAGTGCAGGTTGCAGTAGCTTAACAAGACGGTTTAAATGCCCCTTGGAAATGTGTTGGTAGAGGTTACAGTAGCTTAACAAGATGGTTTAAATGCCCCTTGGAAGAGACATGCAAGTCACAGTAGCTTAACAAGACGGTTTAAATGCCCCTTGGAAGAGACGTACAGGTCGCAGTAGCTTAAAAAGACGGTTTAAATGCCCCTTGGAAGAGACGTGCAGGTCGCAGTAGCTTAACAAGATGGTTTAAAAGCCCCTTGGAAGAGCGGTGGAGGTCGCAGTAGCTTAGCAAGACAGTTTAAATACCCATTGGAAGAGACGTGCAGGTCGCAGTAGCTTAATAAGACGGTTTAAATAAATGTCCCTTGGAAGAGATGTGCAGGTCGCAGTAACTTAACAAGACGGTTTAAATGCCCCTTGGAAGAGACGTGCAGGTCGCAGTAGCTTAGCAAGACGGTTTAAATGCCAATTGGAAGAGCGGTGGAGGTCGCAATAGCTTATCAAGACAGTTTAAATACCCCTTGGAAGAGACGTGCAGGTCGCAGTAGCTTAACAAGATGGTTTAAATGCCCCTTGGAAGAGCGGTGGAGGTCGCAGTAGCTTAACAAGATGGTTTAAATGCCCCTTGGCAGAGACATGCAGGTCGCAGCAGCTTAAAAAGACTGTTTAAATGCGCCTTGGAAAAGACGTTCAGGTCTCAGTGGCTTAACAAGACAGTTTAAATGCCCCTTGGAAGAGACATGCAGGTCGCAGTAGCTTAACAAGACTGTTAAAATGCCCCTTGAAAGAGACGTGCAGGTCGCAGTAGCTTAACAAGACGGTTTAAATGCCCCTTGGAAGAGCGGTGGATGTCGTAGTAGCTTATCAAAACTGATTAAATGCCCCTTGGTAGAGACGTGCAGGTCGCAGCAGCTTATCAAGACGGTTTAAATGCCCCTTGGAAAATCGATGGAGGTCGCAGTAGATTAACAAGACAGATTAAATGCCCCTTGGAAGTGACGTGCAAGTCGCAGTAGCTTAACAAGAAGGTTTAAATGCCCCTTGGAAGAGACGTGCAGGTCGCAGTAGCTTAAAAAGAAGGTTTAAATGCCCCTTGGAAGAGACATGCCGGTCGCAGAAGCTTAACAAGACAGTTTAAATGCCCCTTGGAAGAGACGTGCAAGTCGCAGTAGCTTAACAAGACGGTTTAAATGCCCCTTGGAAGAGGCTGGCAGCTCTCAGTAGCTTACCAAGACGATTTAAATGCCCCTTGGAAGAGACATGCCGGTCGCAGTAGATTAACAAGATGGTTTAAATGCCCCTTGGAAAAGCGGTGGAGGTCGCAGTAGCTTAGCAAGACAGTTTAATTGCCCCTTGGAAGAGACATGCAGGTAGCAGCAGCTTAAAAAGACGGTTTAAATGCCCCTTGGAAGAGACGTGCAGGTCGCAGTAGCTTAAAAAGACGGTTTAAATGCCCCTTGGAAGAGACGTGCAAGTCGCAGTAGCTTAACAAGACGGTTTAAATGCCCCTTGGAAGAGACGTGCAGATCGCAGTAGCTTAAAAAGACGGTTTAAATGCCCCTTGGAAGAGACGTGCAGGTCGCAGTAGTTTAACAAGACGGTTTAAATGCCCCTTGGAGGAGACGTGCAGGTCGCAGTAGCTTAAAAAGACGGTTTAAATGTCCCTTGGAAGAGACGTGCAGGTCGCAGTAGTTTAACAAGACGGTTTAAATGCCCCTTGGAAGAGACGTGCAGGTCGCAGTAGCTTAAAAAGACGGTTTAAATGTCCCTTGGAAGAAACGTGCAGGTCGCAGTAGCTTAACAAAACGGTTTAAATGCCCCTTGGAAAAGTGGTGGAGGTTACAGTAGCTTAACAATACGGTTTAAATGCCCCTTGGAAGAGACGTGCAAGTCACAGTAGCTTAACAAGACGATTTAAATGCGCCTTGGAAGAGACGTGCAGGTCGCAGTAGCTTAACAAGACGGTTTAAATGCCCCTTGGAAAAGCGGTGGAGGTTCCAGTAGCTTAACAAGACAGTTTAAATACCCCTTGGAAGAGACGTGCAGGTCGCAGTAGCTTAATAAGACGGTTTAAATGTCCCTTGGAAGAAATGTGCAGGTCGCAGTAGCTTAACAAGACGGTTTAAATGCCCCTTGGAAGAGACGTGCAGGTCGCAGTAGCTTAACAAGACGGTTTAAATGCCACTTGGAAGAGCGGTGGAGGTCGCAGTAGCTTAACAAGACAGTTTAAATGCCCCTTGGAAGAGACGTGCAGGTCGCAGTAGCTTAATAAGACGGTTTAAATGCCCCTTGGAAGAGACGTGCAGGTCGCAGTAGCTTAACAAGACGGTTTAAATGCCCCTTGTAAGAGACGTGCAGGTCGCAGTAGCTTAACAAGACAGTTTAAATACCCCTTGGAAGAGACGTGCAGGTCGCATCAGCTTAACAAGACGGTTTAAATGTCCCTTGGAAGAGACGTGCAGGTCGCAGTAGATTAATAAGATGGATTAAATGCCCCTTGGAAGAGACATGCAAGTCACAGTAGATTAACAGCACGGTTTAAATGCCCCTTGGAAGAGCGGTGGAGGTCGCAGTAGCTTAACAAGATGGTTTAAATGCCCCTTGGAAGAGCGGTGGAGGTCGCAGTAGTTTAACAAGACAGTTTAAATGCCCCTTGGAAGAGACGTGCAGGTCGCAGTAGCTTAACTACACGGTTTACATGCCCCTTGGAAGAGCGGTGGAGGTCGCAGTAGCTTAACAAGATGGTTTAAATGCCCCTTGAAAGAGCGGTGGAGGTCGCAGTAGCTTAACAACACGGTTTACATGCCCTTGGAAGAGCGGTGGACGTCGCAGTAGCTTAACAAGACGGTTTAAATGCCCCTTGGAAGAGACGTGCAGGTCGCAGAAGCTTAACAAGATGGTTTAAATGCCCCTTGGAAAAGCGGTGTAGGTCGCAGTAGCTTAACAAGACTGTTTAATTGCCCCTTGGAAGAGACATGCAGGTCGCAGCAGCTTAACAAGACTGTTTAAATGCCCCTTGGAATAGACGTGCAGGTCGCAGTAGCTTAACAAGACGGATTAAATGCCCCTTGGTAGAGACATGCAGGTCGCAGTAGCTTAACAAAATGGTTTAAATGCCCCATGGAAGAGAAGTGCAGGTTGCAGTAGCTTAACAAGACGGTTTAAATGCCCCTTGGAAATGTGTTGGTAGAGGTTACAGTAGCTTAACAAGATGGTTTAAATGCCCCTTGGAAGAGACATGCAAGTCACAGTAGCTTAACAAGACGGTTTAAATGCCCCTTGGAAGAGACGTACAGGTCGCAGTAGCTTAAAAAGACGGTTTAAATGCCCCTTGGAAGAGACGTGCAGGTCGCAGTAGCTTAACAAGATGGTTTAAAAGCCCCTTGGAAGAGCGGTGGAGGTCGCAGTAGCTTAGCAAGACAGTTTAAATACCCATTGGAAGAGACGTGCAGGTCGCAGTAGCTTAATAAGACGGTTTAAATAAATGTCCCTTGGAAGAGATGTGCAGGTCGCAGTAACTTAACAAGACGGTTTAAATGCCCCTTGGAAGAGACGTGCAGGTCGCAGTAGCTTAGCAAGACGGTTTAAATGCCAATTGGAAGAGCGGTGGAGGTCGCAATAGCTTATCAAGACAGTTTAAATACCCCTTGGAAGAGACGTGCAGGTCGCAGTAGCTTAACAAGATGGTTTAAATGCCCCTTGGAAGAGCGGTGGAGGTCGCAGTAGCTTAACAAGATGGTTTAAATGCCCCTTGGCAGAGACATGCAGGTCGCAGCAGCTTAAAAAGACTGTTTAAATGCGCCTTGGAAAAGACGTTCAGGTCTCAGTGGCTTAACAAGACAGTTTAAATGCCCCTTGGAAGAGACATGCAGGTCGCAGTAGCTTAACAAGACTGTTAAAATGCCCCTTGAAAGAGACGTGCAGGTCGCAGTAGCTTAACAAGACGGTTTAAATGCCCCTTGGAAGAGCGGTGGATGTCGTAGTAGCTTATCAAAACTGATTAAATGCCCCTTGGTAGAGACGTGCAGGTCGCAGCAGCTTATCAAGACGGTTTAAATGCCCCTTGGAAAATCGATGGAGGTCGCAGTAGATTAACAAGACAGATTAAATGCCCCTTGGAAGTGACGTGCAAGTCGCAGTAGCTTAACAAGAAGGTTTAAATGCCCCTTGGAAGAGACGTGCAGGTCGCAGTAGCTTAAAAAGAAGGTTTAAATGCCCCTTGGAAGAGACATGCCGGTCGCAGAAGCTTAACAAGACAGTTTAAATGCCCCTTGGAAGAGACGTGCAAGTCGCAGTAGCTTAACAAGACGGTTTAAATGCCCCTTGGAAGAGGCTGGCAGCTCTCAGTAGCTTACCAAGACGATTTAAATGCCCCTTGGAAGAGACATGCCGGTCGCAGTAGATTAACAAGATGGTTTAAATGCCCCTTGGAAAAGCGGTGGAGGTCGCAGTAGCTTAGCAAGACAGTTTAATTGCCCCTTGGAAGAGACATGCAGGTAGCAGCAGCTTAAAAAGACGGTTTAAATGCCCCTTGGAAGAGACGTGCAGGTCGCAGTAGCTTAAAAAGACGGTTTAAATGCCCCTTGGAAGAGACGTGCAAGTCGCAGTAGCTTAACAAGACGGTTTAAATGCCCCTTGGAAGAGACGTGCAGATCGCAGTAGCTTAAAAAGACGGTTTAAATGCCCCTTGGAAGAGACGTGCAGGTCGCAGTAGTTTAACAAGACGGTTTAAATGCCCCTTGGAGGAGACGTGCAGGTCGCAGTAGCTTAAAAAGACGGTTTAAATGTCCCTTGGAAGAGACGTGCAGGTCGCAGTAGTTTAACAAGACGGTTTAAATGCCCCTTGGAAGAGACGTGCAGGTCGCAGTAGCTTAAAAAGACGGTTTAAATGTCCCTTGGAAGAAACGTGCAGGTCGCAGTAGCTTAACAAAACGGTTTAAATGCCCCTTGGAAAAGTGGTGGAGGTTACAGTAGCTTAACAATACGGTTTAAATGCCCCTTGGAAGAGACGTGCAAGTCACAGTAGCTTAACAAGACGATTTAAATGCGCCTTGGAAGAGACGTGCAGGTCGCAGTAGCTTAACAAGACGGTTTAAATGCCCCTTGGAAAAGCGGTGGAGGTTCCAGTAGCTTAACAAGACAGTTTAAATACCCCTTGGAAGAGACGTGCAGGTCGCAGTAGCTTAATAAGACGGTTTAAATGTCCCTTGGAAGAAATGTGCAGGTCGCAGTAGCTTAACAAGACGGTTTAAATGCCCCTTGGAAGAGACGTGCAGGTCGCAGTAGCTTAACAAGACGGTTTAAATGCCACTTGGAAGAGCGGTGGAGGTCGCAGTAGCTTAACAAGACAGTTTAAATGCCCCTTGGAAGAGACGTGCAGGTCGCAGTAGCTTAATAAGACGGTTTAAATGCCCCTTGGAAGAGACGTGCAGGTCGCAGTAGCTTAACAAGACGGTTTAAATGCCCCTTGTAAGAGACGTGCAGGTCGCAGTAGCTTAACAAGACAGTTTAAATACCCCTTGGAAGAGACGTGCAGGTCGCAGTAGCTTAACAAGATGGTTTAAATGCCCCTTGGCAGAGCGGTGGAGGTCGCAGTAGCTTAACAAGATGGTTTAAATGCCCCTTGGAAGAGACATGCAGGTCGCAGCAGCTTAAAAAGACTGTTTAAATGCCCCTTGGAAAAGACATGCAGGTCTCAGTGGCTTAACAAGACAGTTTAAATGCACCTTGGAAGAGACATGCAGGTCTCAGTAGCTTAACAAGATGGTTTAAATGCCCCTTGGAAGAGACGTGCAGGTCGCAGTAGCTTAACAAGACGGTTTAAATGCCCCTTGGAAGAGCGGTGGAGGTCGTCGTAGCTTATCAAAACTGATTAAATGCCCCTTGGTAGAGACGTGCAGGTCGCAGCAGCTTATCAAGACGGTTTAAATGCCCCTTGGAAAATCGATGGAGATCGCAGTAGCTTAACAAGATGGATTAAATGCCCCTTGGAAGAGAGGTGCAAGTCGCAGTAGCTTAACAAGAAGGTTTAAATGCCCCTTGGAAGAGACGTGCAGGTCGCAGTAGCTTAACAAGACAGTTTAAATGCCCCTTGGAAGAGACGTGCAGGTCGCAGTAGCTTAACAAGACGGTTTAAATGCCCCTTGGAAGAAGCTGGCAGGTATCAGTAGCTTACCAAGACGATTTAAATGACCCTTGGAAGAGACGTGCAGGTCGCAGTAGCTTAACAAGATGGTTTAAATGCCCCTTGGAAGAGACGTGCAGTTCGCAGTAGCTTAACAAGACGGTTTAAATGCCCCTTGGAAAAGTGGTGGAGGTTACAATAGCTTAACAAGACGGTTTAAATGCCCCTTGGAAGAGACGTGCAGGTCGCAGTAACTTAACAAGACGGTTTAAATGCCCCTTGGAAGAAACGTGCAGGTCTCAGTAGCTTAACAAGACCGTTTAAATGCCCCTTGGTAGAGATGTGAAAGTCGCAGTAGCTTAACAAGACGGTATAAATGCCCCTTGGAAGAGCGGTGGAGGTCGTAGTAGCTTATCAAGACTGATTAAATGCCCCTTGGTAGAGACGTGCAGGTCGCATCAGCTTACAAGACGGTTTAAATGTCCCTTGGAAGAGACGTGCTAGTCGCAGTAGCTTAACAAGACGGTTTAAATGCCCCTTAGAAGAGCGGTGGAGGTCGCAGCAGCTTAACAAGACAGTTTAAATGCCCCTTGGAAGAGATGTGCAGGTCGCAGTAGCTTAACAAGATGGATTAAATGCCCCTTGGAAGAGACGTGCAAATCGCAGTAGCTTAACAACAAGGTTTACATGCCCCTTGGAAGAGCGGTGGAGGTCGCAGTAGCTTAACAAGATGGTTTAAATGCCCCTTGGAAGAGCGGTGGAGGTCGCAGTAGCTTAACAAGACAGTTTAAATGCCCCTTGGAAGAAATGTGCAGGTCGCAGTAGCTTAACAAGACAGTTTAAATGCCCCTTGGAAGAGACGTGCAGGTCGCAGAAGCTTAACAAGATGGTTTAAATGCCCCTTGGAAAAGTGGTGGAGGTCGCAGTAGCTTAACAAGACAGTTTAATTGCCCCTTGGAAGAGACATGCAGGTCGCAGTAGCTTAGCAAGACTGTTTAAATGCCCCTTGAAGAGACGTGCAGGTCGCAGTAGCTTAACAAGACGGATTAAATGCCCCTTGGTAGAGACATGCAGGTCGCAGTAGCTTAACAAAATGGTTTAAATGCCCCATGGAAGAGAAGTGCAGGTCACAGTAGCTTAACAAGATGGTTTAAATGCCCCTTGGAAAAGTGGTGGAGGTTACAGTAGCTTAACAAGACAGTTTAAATGCCCCTTGGAAGAGACGTGCAAGTCGCAGTAGCTTAAAAAGACGGTTTAAATACCCCTTGGAAGAGCGGCGTAGGTCGCAGTAGCTTAACAAGACGATTTAATTGCCCCTTGGATGAGACGTGCAGGTCACAGTAGATTAATAAGACGGTTTAAATGCGCCTTGGAAGAGACGTGCAGGTCCCAGTAGCTTAACAAGATGGTTTAAAAGCCCCTATGAAAAGCGGTGGAGGTCGCAGTAGCTTAACAAGACG
Organism: Phyllobates terribilis; assembly: GCF_046119375.1. Lineage (NCBI taxonomy): Eukaryota > Metazoa > Chordata > Amphibia > Anura > Dendrobatidae > Phyllobates > Phyllobates terribilis. Next base: position 2,574,461 of record NW_027362907.1, read on the forward strand.
GTTTAACTGCCCCTTGGAAGAGACGAGCAGGTCACAGTAGCTTAACAAGACGGTTTAAATGCCCCTTGGAAGAGACGTGCAGGTCGAAGTAGCTTAACAAGACGCTTTAAATGCCCCTTGGAAGAGCGGTGGAGGTCGCAGTAGCTTTACAAAACGGTTTAAATACCCCTTGCAAGAGACGTGCAGGTCACAGTAGATTAACAAGACGGTTTAAATGACCCCTTGGAAGAAACGTGCAGGTCGCAGTAGCTTAACAAGACGGTTTAAATGCCCCTTGGAAGAGACGTGCAGGTCGCAGTAGCTTAACAAGACGGTTTAAATGCCCCTTGGAAGAGCGGTGGAGGTCGTAGTAGCTTATAAAAACTGATTAAATGCCCCTTGGTAGAGACGTGCAGGTCGCAGCAGCTTAACAAGACGGTTTAAATGCCCCTTGGAAAATCGATGGAGGTCGCAGTAGATTAACAAGATGCATTAAATGCCCCTTGCAAGAGACGTGCAAGTCGCAGCAGCTTAACAAGAAGGTTTACATGCCCATTGGAAGAGCGGTGGAGGTCGCAGTAGCGTAACAAGACAGTTTAAATGCCCCTTCGAAGAGACATGCAGGTCGCAGTAGCTTAACAAGATAGTTTAAATGCCCCTTGGAAGAGGCTGGCAGGTCGCAGTAGCTTACCAAGACGATTTAAATGCCCCTTGGAAGAGACGTGCAGGTCGCAGTATCTTAGCAAGATGGTTTAAATACCCCTTGGAAAAGCGGTGGAGGTCGCAGTAGCTTAACAAGACAGTTTAATTGCCCCTTGGAAGAGACATGCAGGTCTCAGCAGCTTAACAAGACTGTTTAAATGCCCCTTGGAAGAGACGTGCAGGTCGCAGTAGCTTAAAAATACGGTTTAAATGCCCCTTGGAAAAGACGTGCAGGTCGCAGTAGCTTAACAAGACGGTTTAAATGCCCCTTGGAAAAGTGGTGGAGGTTAGAGTAGCTTAACAAGACGGTTTAAATGCCCGTTAGAAGAGACGTGCAAGTCGCAGTAGCTTAACAAGACGGTTTAAATGCCCCTTGGAAGAGACCTGCAGGTCGCAAGAGCTTAAAAAGACGGTTTAAATGACCCTTGGTAGAGACATGCAGGTCGCAGTAGCTTAGCAAAACGGTTTAAATGCCCCTGGAAGAGACGTGCAGGTCGCAATAGCTTAAGAAAAAGGTTTAAATGCCTCTTGGAAAAGTGGTGGAGGTTACAGTAGCTTAACAAGACGTTTTAAAAGCCCCTTGGAAGAGACATGCAAGTCGCAGTAGCTTAACAAGAAGGTTTAAATGCCCCTTGGAAGAGACGTGCAGGTCGCAGTAGTTTAACAGTATGGTTTAAATGCCCCTTGGAATAGACTTGCAGGTCGCAATAGCTTACCAAGACGGTTTAAGTGCCCCTTGGAAGAGACGTGCAGGTTGCAGTACCGTAACAAGACGTTTTAAATGACCTTTGGTAGAGAAGTGCAGGTCGTGTACCTTAACAAGACGTTTTAAATGCCCCTTGGAAGAGACATGCAAGTCGCAGTAGCTTAACAAGAAGGTTTAAATGCCCCTTGGAAGAGACGTGCAGGTCGCAGTAGTTTAACAAGACGGTTTAAATGCCCCTTGGAAGAGACGTGCAGGTCGCAGTAGCTTAACAAGACGGTTTAAATGCCACTTGGAAGAGCGGTGGAGGTCGCAGTAGCTTAACAAGACAGTTTTAATCCCCCTTGGAAGAGATGTGCAGATCGCAGTAGTTTAACAGTATGGTTTAAATGCCCCTTGGAATAGACTTGCAGGTCGCAATAGCTTACCAAGACGGTTTAAGTGCCCCTTGGAAGAGACGTGCAGGTTGCACTACCGTAACAAGACGTTTTAAATGACCTTTGGTAGAGAAGTGCAGGTCGTGTACCTTAACAAGACGGTTTAAATGCCCCTTGGAAGGGCAGTGGAGGTCGCAGATGTTAAACAAGACGGTTTAAATGCCTCTTGGAAGAGACATGCAGGTCGCAGTAGCCTAACAAGATGGTTTAAATGCCTCTTGGAAGAGACATGCAGGTCGCAGTAGCTTAACAAGACGATTTAAATGCCCCTTGGAAAAGTGGTGGAGGTTACAGTAGCTAAACAATAAGGTTTAAATGCCACTTGGAAGAGACGTGCAGGTCACAGTAGCTTAACAAGACAGTTTAAATGCCCCTTGGAAGAGACGTGCAGGTCGCAGTAGCTTAACAAGACAGATTAAATGCCCCTTGGAAGAGACGTGCAGGTCGCTGTAGCTTAACAAGACGGTTTAAATGCCCCTTGGAAGAGACGTGCAGGTCGCAGTAGCTTAATAAGACGGTTTAAATGCCCCTTGGAAGAGACGTGCAGGTCGCAGTAGCTTAACAAGACTGTTTAAACACCCCTTGGAAGAGACGTGCAGGTCGCAGTAGCTTAACAAAAGGGTTTAAATGCCCCTTGAAATAGGCTTGCAGGTCACAGTAGCTTACCAAGATGGTTTAAATGCCCCTTGGTAGAGACGTACAGGTCGCAGTAGCTTAACAAGACGGTTTAAATGACCCTTGGTAGAGATATGCAGGTCACAGTAGCTTAACAAGATGGTTTAAATGCCCCTTGGTAGAGACATGCAGGTCACAGTAGCTTAACAAGACGGTTAAAATGCCCCTTGGTAGAGACATGCAAGTCGCAGTAGCTTAACAAGATGGTTTAAATGCACCTATGAAAAGCGGTGGAGGTCGCAGTAGCTTAACAAGACGGTTTAAATGCCCCTTGGAAGAGACGTGCAGGTCGCAGTAGCTTAACAAAATGGTTTAAATACCCCTTGAAAGAGGCGTGCAGGTCACAGTAGCTTAACAAGACGGTTTAAATGCCCCTTGGAAGAAACGTGCAGATCGCAGTAGCTTAACAAGACGTTTTAAATGCCCCTTGGTAGAGATGTGCAAGTCACAGTAGCTTAACAAGACGGTTTAAATGTCCCTTGGAAGAGACGTGCTAGTCGCAGCAGCTTAACAAGATGGTTTAAATGCCCCTTTGAAGAGCGGTGGACGTCGCAGTAGCTTAACAAGACAGTTTAAATGCCCCTTGGAAGAGATGTGCAGGTCGCAGTAGCTTAACAAGATGGATTAAATGCACCTTGGAAGAGACGTGCAAATCGCAGTAGCTTAACAACACGGTTTACATGCCCCTTGGAAGAGCGGTGGAGGTTGCAGTAGCTTAACAAGATGGTTTAAATGCCCCTTGGAAGAGCGGTGGAGGTCGCAGAAGCTTAACAAGACAGTTTAAATGCCCCTTGGAAGAGATGTGCAGGTCGCAGTATCTTAACAAGACGGTTTAAATGCCCCTTGGAAGAGACGTGCAGGTCGCAACAACTTAACAAGATGGTTTAAATGCCCCTTGGAAGAGCGGTGGAGGTCGCAGTAGCTTAACAAGACAGTTTAAATGCCCCTTGGAAGAGACGTGCAGGTCGCAGCAGCTTAAAAAGACGTTTTAAATGTCCCTTGGAAGAGACGTGCAGGTCGCAGTAGCTTAACAAGATCGTTTAAATGCCCCTTGGAAAAGCGGTGGAGGTCGCAGTAGCTTAACAAGACAGTTTAAATGCCCCTTGGAAAAGACGTGCAGGTCGCAGCAGCTTAAAAAGACGGTTTAAATGCCCCTTGGAAGAGACGTGCAGGTCACAGTAGCTTAACAAGACGGTTTAAATGCCCCTTGGAAAAGTGGTGGAGGTTACAGTAGCTTAACAAGACGGTTTAAATGCCCCTTGGAAGGGACGTGCAAGTCGCAGTAGCTTAACAAGACGGTTTAAATACCCCTTGGAAGAGACGTGCAGGTCGCAGTAGCTTAAAAAGACGGTTTAAATGCCCCTTGGAAGAGACGTGCAGGTCGCAGTAGCTTAATAAGACGGTTTAAATGCCCCATGGAAGAGACGTGCAGGTCGCAGTAGCTTAAAAAGACGGTTTAAATGCCCCTTGGTAGAGACATGCAGGTCGCAGTAGCTTAACAAAACGGTTTAAATGCCCCATGGAAGAGACGTGCAGGTCGCAGTAGCTTAATAAGACGGTTTAAATGTCAGCTGGTAGAGACGTGCAGGTCGCAGTAGCTTAATAAGACGGTTTAAATGCCACTTGGAAGAGCGGTGGAGGTCGCAGTAGCTTAACAAGACAGTTTAAATGCCCCTTGGAAGAGACGTGCAGGTCGCAGTAGCTTAAAAAGACGGTTTAAATGCCCCTTGGAAGAGACGTGCAGGTCGCAGTAGCTTAACAAGACTGTTTAAATCCCCCTTGGAAGAGATGTGCAGATCGCAGTAGCTTAACAAGATGGTTTAAATGCCCCTTGGAATAGGCTTGCAGGTGGCAATAGCTTGCCAAGACGGTTTAAATGTCCCTTGGAAGAGACGTGCAGGTTGCAATACCGTAACAAGACGGTTTAAATGACCTTTGGTAGAGAAGTGCAGGTCGTGTAGCTTAACAAGACGGTTTAAATGCCCCTTGGAAGAGCAGTGGAGGTCGCAGATGTTTAACAAGACGGTTTAAATGCCTCTTGGAAGAGACATGCAGGACGTAGCAGCTTAACAAGATGGTTTAAATGCCCCTTGGAAGAGACATGCAGGTCGCAGTAGCTTAACAAAACGATTTAAATGCCCCTTGGAAAAGTTGTGGAGGTTACAGTAGCTAAACAAGAAGGTTTAAATGCGCCTTGGAAGAGACGTGCAGGTCACAGTAGCTTAACAAGACAGTTTAAATGCCCCTTGGTAGAGAGGTGCAGGTCACAGTAGCTTAACAAGACAGTTTAAATGCCCCTTGGAAGAGACGTGCAAGTCGCAGAAGCTTAAAAGGACGGTATAAATGCCCCTTGGAAGAGACGTGCAAGTCGCAGTAGCTTAACAAGACGGTTTAAATGAGCCTTGGAAGAGACGTGCAGGTCGCAGTAGCTTAACAAGACGGTTTAAATGCCCCTTGGAAGACACGAGCAGGTCGCAGTAGCTTAAAAAGACGGTTTAAATGCCCCTTGGAAGAGCGGTGGAGGTCGCAGTAGCTTAACAAGACAGTTTAGATGCCCCTTGGAAGAGACGTGCAGGTCGCCGTAGCTTAACAAGACGTTATAAATGCCCCTTGGAAGAGAAGTACAGGTCGCAGTAGCTTAACAAGATGGTTTAAATGCCCTTTGGAAAAGTGGTTGAGGTTACAGTAGCTTAACAAGACGGTTTAAATGCCCCTTGGAAGAGACGTGCAGGTCGCAGTAGCTTAACAAGACGGTTTAAATGCCCCATGGAAGACACGAGCAGGTCGCAGTAGCTTAACAAAAGGGTTTAAATGCCCCTTGGAAGAGCGGAGGATGTCGCAGTAGCTTAACAAGACAGTTTAAATGCCCCTTGGAAGAGACGTGCAGGTCGCAGTAGCTTAACAAGACGGTTTAAATGCCCCTTGGAAGAGCGGTGGAGGTCGCAGTAGCTTAACAAGACAGTTTAAATGCCACTTGGAAGAAACGTGCAGGTCGCAGTAGCTTAACAAGACGGTTTAAATGCTCCTTGGAAGAGATGTGCAGGTCGCAGTAGCTTAACAAGACTTTTTAAATGCTCCTTGGAAGAGACGTGCAGGTCGCAGTAGCTTAACAAGATGGTTTAAATGCCCCTTGGAATAGGCTTGCAGGTCGCAGTAGCTTAACAAGATGGTTTAAATGCCCCTTGGAAGACACGTGCAGGTCGCAGTAGCTTAACAAGATGGTTTAAATGCCCCTTGTAAGAGCGGTGGAGGTCGCAGTAGCTTAACAAGACGGTTTAAATGCCCCTTGGAAGAGACATGCAGGTCGCAGCAGCTTAAAAAGACTGTATAACTGCCCCTTGGAAAAGACGTGCAGGACTCAGTGGCTTAACAAGACAGTTTAAATGCCCCTTGGAAGAGACGTGCAGGTCGCAGTAGCTTAACAAGACGGTTTAAATGCCCCTTGGAAGAGCGGTGCAGTTCGCAGTAGCTTAACAAGACAGTTTAAATGCCACTTGGAAGAAACGTGCAGGTCGCAGTAGCTTAACAAGACGGTTTAAATGCTCCTTGGATGAGATGTGCATGTCGCAGTAGATTAACAAGACAGTTTAAATGCCCCTTGGAAGAGCGGTGGAGGTCGTAGTAGCTTAACAAGACGGATTAAATGCCCCTTGGTAGAGACGTGCAGGTCGCAGCAGCTTAACAAGACGGATTAAATGTCCCTTGGAAGAGACGTGCAGGTCGCGGTAGCTTAACAAGACGGTTTAAATGCCCCTTGGAAAAGCGGTGGAGGTCGCAGTAGATTAACAAAATGGATGAAATGCTCCTTGGAAGAGACATGCAAGTCGCAGTAGCTTAACAAAACGGTTTACATGCCCCTTGGAAGAGTGGTGGAGGTCGCAGTAGCTTAACAAGTCGGTTTAAATGCCCCTTGGAAGAGACGTGCAGGTCGCAGTAGCTTAACAAGATGGTTTAAATGCCCCTTGGAATAGGCTTGCAGGTCGCATTAGCTTACCAAGACGGTTTAAATGCCCCTTGGAAAAGTGGTGGAGGTTACAGTAGCTTAACAAGACGGTTTAAATGCCCCTTGGAAGAGACGTGCAAGTCGCAGAAGCTTAAAAAGACCGTTTAAATGCGCCTTGGAAAAAACGTGCAGGTCGCAGTAGCTTAACAAGACGGTTTAAATGCCCATTGGAAGACACGAGCAGGTTGCAGTAGCTTAACAAGAGGGTTTAAATGCCCCTTGGACGAGCGGTGTAGGTCGCAGTAGCTTAACATGACAGTTTAAATGCCCCTTGGAAGAGACGAGCAGGTCGCAGTAGCTTAACAAGACGGTTTAATTCCCCCTTGGAAGAGACGTACAGGTCGCAGTAGCTTAACAAGACGGTTTAAATGCCCCTTGGAAAAGTGGTGGAGGTTACAGTAGCTTAACAAGACGGTTTAAATGCCCCTTGGAAGAGACGTGCTGGTCGCAGTAGCTTAACAAGACGGTTTAAATGCACCTTGGAAGAGACGAGCAAGTCGCAGTAGATTAACAAGACAGTTTAAATGCCGCTTGGTAGAGAAGTGCAGGTCGCAGTAGCTAAACAAGACGGTTTAAATGCCCCCTGGACGAGCGATGGAGGTCGCAGTAGCTTAACAAGATGATTTAATTGCCCATTGGTAGAGACATGCAGGTCACAGTAGCTTAATAATACGGTTTAAATGCCCCTTGGAAGAAACGTGCAGGTCGTAGTAGCTTAACAAAACGGATTAAATGCCCCTTGTTAGAGACGTGCAGGTCGCAGCAGCTTAACAAGACGGTTTAAATGCCCCTTGGAAGAGACGTGCAGGTCGCAGTAGCTTAACAAGACGGTTTAAATGCCCCTTGGAAGAGACGTGCAGGTCGCAGTAGCTTAACAAGACTGTTTAAACGCCCCTTGGAAGAGACGTGCAGGTCGCAGTAGCTTAACAAGAGGGTTTAAATGCCCGTTGGAATAGGCTTGCAGGTCACAGAAGCTTACCAAGACAGTATAAATGCCCCTTGGTAGAGATTAACAGGTAGCAGTAGCTTAACAATACGGTTTAAATGCCCCTTGGAAGAGACGTGCAGGTCGCTGTAGCTAAACAAGACGGTTTAAATACCCCTTGGAAGAGCGGCGGAGGTAGCAGTAGCTTAACAAGACGATTTAATTGCCCTTTGGGAGAGACGTGCAGGTCACAGTAACTTAACAAGACGGTTTAAATGCGCCTTGGAAGAGACATGCAGGTCCCAGCAGCTTAACAAGATGGTTTAAAAGCCCCTATGAAAAGCGGTGGAGGTCGCAGTAGCTTAACAAGACGGTATAACTGCCCCTTGCAAGAGACGTGCAGGTCACAGTAGCTTAACAAGACGGTTTAAATGCCCCTTGGAAGAAACGTGCAGGTCGCAGTAGCTTAACAAGATGGTTTAAATGCACCTTGGATGAGACGTGCAGGTCGCAGTAGCTTAACAAGACGGTTTAAATACCCGTTGGAAGAGCGTTGGAGGTCGTAGTAGCTTAACAAGACTGATTAAATGCCCCTTGGTAGAGACGTGCAGGTCGCAGCAGCTTAACAAGACGGTTTAAATGCCCCTTGGAAAATTGGTGGAGGTCGCAGTAGATTAACAATATGTATTAAATGCCCCTTGGAAGAGACGTGCAAGTCGCAGTAGCTTAACAAGACGGTTTACATGTCCATTAGAAGAGTGGTGGAGGTCGCAGTAGCTTGACAAGATGGTTTAAATGCCCCTTGAAAGAGCGGTGGAGGTCGCAGAAGCTTAACAAGACCGTTTAAACGCCCCTTGGAAGAGGCTGACAGGTCGCAGTAGCTTACCAAGGCGATTTAAATGCCCCTTGGAAGAGACGTGCAGGTCGCAGTAGCTTAAAAAGACGGTTTAAATGCCCCTTTGAAGAGACGTGCAGGTCGCAGTAGCTTAACAAGTTGGTTTAAATGCCCCTTGGAAAAGTGGTGGATGTTACAGTAGCTTAACAAGACAGTTTAGTTGCCCATTGGAAGAGACATGCAGGTCGCAGCAGCTTAACAAGACTGTTTAAATGCCCCTTGGAAGAGACGTGCAGGTCGCAGTAGCTTAACAAGACGGTTTAAATGCCCCTTGGAAGAGACGTGCAAGTCGCAGTAGCTTAACAAGACGGTTTAAGTGCCCCTTGGAAGAGACGTGCAGGTCGCAGAGGCTTAAAAAGACGGTTTAATTGCCCCTTGGAAGAGACGTGCAGGTCGCAGTAGCTTAACAAGACGGTTTAAATGCCCCTTGGAAGAGCGATGGAGGTCGCAGTAGCTTAACAAGACAGTTTAAATACCCCTTGGAAGAGACGTGCAGGTCGCAGTTGATAAATAAGACGGTTTAAATATCAGTTGGAAGAGACATGCAGGTCGCAGTAGCTTAACAAGACGGTTTAAATGCCCCTTGAAAGAGACCTGCAGGTCGCAGTAGCTTAACAAGTCGATTTAAATGCCACTTGGAAGAGTGGTGGAGGTCGCAGTAGCTTAACAAGACAGTTTAAATGCCCCTTTGAAGAGACGTGCAGGTCGCAGTAGCTTAACAAGACTGTTTAAATCCCCCTTGGAAGAGATGTGCAGGTCGCAGTAGCTTAACAAGATGGTTTAAATGCCCCTTGGAAGAGCGGTGGAGGTGGCAGTAGCTTAACAAGACGGTTTAAATGCCCCTTGAAAGAGACATGCAGGTCGCAGTAGCTTAACAAGACGGTTTAAATTCCCCTTGGAAGAAACGTGCAGGTCGCAGTAGTTTAGCAAGACGGTTTAAATGCCCCTAGGAAGAGACGTGCAGGTCGCAGTAGCTTAACAAGAGGGTATAACTGCTGCTTGGAATAGGCTTGCAGGTCGCAGTAACTTACCAAGACAGTTTAAATGCCCATTGGAAGAGACGCGCAGGTCGCAGTAGCTTAACAAGATGGTTTAAATGCCCCTTGGAGGAGCGGTGAACGTCGCAGTAGCTTAACAATATGGTTTAAATGCCCCTTGGAAGAGACATGCAGGTCGCAGCAGCTTAAAAAGATGGTTTAAATGCCCCATGGAATAGACATGCAGGTCGCAGCAGCTTAAAAAGACGGTTTAATTGCCCCTTGGAAGAGACGTGCAGGTCGCAGTAGCTTAACAAGACTGTTTAAATGCCCCTTGGAAGAGACATGCAGGTCGCAGTAGCTTAACAAGACGTTTTAAATGCCCCTTGGAAGAGACATGCAGGTCGCAGCACCTTAAAAAGACGGTTTAAATGAACCATGGAATAGACATGCAGGTCGCAGCAGCTTAAAAAGACGGTTTAATTGCCCCTTGGAAGAGACATGCAGGTCGCAGTAGCTTAACAAGACTGTTTAAATGCCCCTTGGAAGAGACGTGCAGGTCGCAGTAGCTTAACAAGACGGTTTAAATGCCCCTTGGAAGAGACATGCAGGTCGCAGTGGCTTAACAAGACGGTTTAAATGACACTTGGAAAAGTGGTGGAGGTTACAGTAGCTTAAGAAGACCGTTTAAATGCCACTTGGAAGAGAAGTGCAAGTCGCAGTAGCTTAAAAAGACGTGCAGGTCGCAGTCACTTAACAAGACGTTTTAAATGGCCCTTGGAAGAGCAGTGGAGGTCGCAGTAGCTTAATAAGACAGTTAAAATGCCCCTTGGAAGAGCGGTGGAGGTCGCATTAGCATAATAAGACAGTTTACATGCCCCTTGGAAGAGAAGTACAGGTCGCAGTAGCTTAATAAGACAGTTTAAATGCCCCTTTGAAGAGACTTGCAGGTCGCAGTAGCTTAACAAGACTGTTTAAATCCCCCTTGGAAGAGATGTGCAGGTCGCAGTAGCTTAACAAGACAGTTTAAATGCCCCTTGGAAGAGCGGTGGACGTGGCAGTAGCTTAACAAGACGGTTTAAATGCCCCTTGGAAGAGACGTGCAGGTGGCAGTAGCTTAACAAGTTGGTTTAAATGCCCCTTGGAAAAGTGGTGGAGGTTACAGTAGCTTAACAAGACAGTTTAATTGCCCACTGGAAGAGACATGCAGGTCGCAGCAGCTTAACAAGACTGTTTAAATGCCCCTTGGAAGAGACGTGCAGGTCGCAGTAGCTTAACAAGACGGTTTAAATGCCCCTTTGGAAGAGACGTGCAAGTCGCAGTAGCTTAACAAGATGGTTTAAACGCCCCTTGGAAGAGACGTGCAGGTCGCAGAGGCTTAAAAAGACGGTTTAATTGCCCCTTGGAAGAGACGTGCAGGTCGCAGTAGCTTAACAAGACGGTTTAAATGCCCCTTAGAAGAGCGATGGAGGTCGCAGTAGCTTAACAAGACAGTTTAAATACCCCTTGGAAGAGACGAGCAGGTCGCAGTAGCTTAACAAGACGGTTTAAATGCCCCTTGGAACAGACGTGCAGGTCGCAGTAGCTTAACAAGATGGTTTAAATGCCCCTTGGAAGAGAAGTGCAGGTCGCAGAGGCTTAAAAAGACGGTTTAATTGCCCCTTGGAAGAGACGTGCAGGTCGCAGTAGCTTAACAAGACGGTTTAAATGCCCCTTGGAAGAGCGATGGAGGTCGCAGTAGCTTAACAAGACAGTTTAAATACTCCTTGGAAGAGACGTGCAGGTCGCAGCTGATAAATAAGACGGTTTAAATATCAGTTGGAAGAGACATGCAGGTCGCAGTAGCTTAACAAGACGGTTTAAATGCCCCTTGAAAGAGACGTGCAGTTCGCAGTAGCTTAACAAGTCGGTTTAAATGCCACTTGGAAGAGCGGTGGAGGTCGCAGTAGCTTAACAAGACAGTTTAAATGCCCCTTTGAAGAGACGTGCAGGTCGCAGTAGCTTAACAAGACTGTTTAAATCCCCCTTGGAAGAGATGTGCAGGTCGCAGTAGCTTAACAAGATGGTTTAAATGCCCCTTGGAAGAGCGGTGGAGGTGGCAGTAGCATAACAAGACGGTTTAAATGCCCCTTGAAAGAGACATGCAGGTCGCAGTAGCTTAACAAGACGGTTTAAATGCCCCTTGAAAGAGACGTGCAGTTCGCAGTAGCTTAACAAGTCGGTTTAAATGCCACTTGGAAGAGCGGTGGAGGTCACAGTAGCTTAACAAGACAGTTTAAATGCCCCTTTGAAGAGACGTGCAGGTCGCAGTAGCTTAACAAGACTGTTTAAATCCCCCTTGGAAGAGATGTGCAGGTCGCAGTAGCTTAACAAGATGGTTTAAATGCCCCTTGGAAGAGCGGTGGAGGTGGCAGTAGCATAACAAGACGGTTTAAATGCCCCTTGAAAGAGACATGCAGGTCGCAGCAGCTTAAAAAGACTGTTTAAATGCCCCTTGGAAGAGACATGCAGGTCGCAGTGGCTTAACAAGACAGTATAAATGCCCCTTGGAAGAGACATGCAGGTCGCAGTAGCTTAACAAGACGGTTTAAATGCCCCTTGGAAGAGACGAGCAGGTCGCAGTATCTTAACAAGACGGTTTAAATGCCCCTAGGAAGAGACGTGCAGGTCGCAGGAGCTTAACAAGAGGGTATAACTGCCGCTTGGAATAGGCTTGCAGGTCACAGTAGCTTAACAAGATGGTTTAAATGCTCCTTGGAAGAGACGTGCAGGTCGCAGTAGCTTAACAAGATGGTTTAAATGTCCCTTGGAAGAGACGTGCAGGTCGCAGTAGCTTAAAAAGACGGTTTAAATGCCCCTTGGAAGAGCGGTGTAGGTCGCAGTAGCTTAACAAGACAGTTTAAATGCCCTTTGGAAGAGACATGCAGGTCGCAGCAGCTTAACAAGACTATTTAAATGTCCCTTGGAAGATACGTGCAGGTCGCGGTAGCTTAACAAGACGGTTTAAATGTCCATTGGTAGAGACGTGCAGGACTCAGTAGCTTAACAAGATGGTTTAAATGCCCCATTGAAGAGACGTGCAGGTCGCAGTAGCTTAACAAGACGGTTGAAAAGCCCCTTGGAAAAGTGGTGGAGGTTACAGTAGCTTAACAAGACCGTTTAAATGTGCCTTGGAAGAGACGTGCAAGTCGCAGAAGCTTACCAAGACAAATTAAAAGACCCTTGGAAGAGACGTGCAGGTCGCAGTAGCTTAACAAGACGGTTTAAATGCCCCTTGGAAGAGCGGTGGAGGTCGCAGTAGGTTAGCAAGACAGTTTAAATGCCGCTTGGAAGAGACGTGCAGGTCGCAGTAGCTTAACAAGATGGTTTAAATGCCCCCTGGAACAGCGGTGGAGGTCGCAGAAGCTTAACAAGACAGTTTAAATACCCCTTTGGAAGAGACATGCAGGTCGCAGCAGCTTAACAAGACTATTTAAATGCCCCTTGGAAGAGACGTGCAGGTAGCAGTAGCTTAACAAGATGGTTTAAATGCCCCTTGGAAGAGCGATGGACGTCGTAGTAGCTTAACAAGACGGTTTAAATGCCCCTTGGAAGAGACATGCAGGTCACAGCAGCTTAAAAAGACGGTTTAAACGCCCCTTGGAAGAGACATGTAGGTCGCAGTAGCTTAACAAGACGGTTTAAATGCCCCTTGGAAGAGACGTGCAGGTCGAAGTAGCTTAATAAGACCGTTTAAATGACACTTGGAAAAGTGGTGGAGGTTACAGTAGCTTAATAAGACAGTTTACATGCCCCTTGGAAGAGAAGTGCAAGTGGCAGTAGCTTAAAAATACGGTTTAAATGAGCCTTGGAAGAGACGTGCAGGTCGCAGTAGCTTAACTAGACGGTTTAAAGGCCCCTTGGAAGAGACGAGCAGGTCGCAGTAGATAAACAAGACTGTTTAAATGCCCCTGGGAAGAGGGGTGGAGGTCGCAGTAGCTTAATAAGACAGTTTACATGCCCCTTGGAAGAGAAGTGCAGGTCGCAGTAGCTTAATAAGACGGTTTAAATGCCCCTTGGAAGAGACGTGCAGGTCGCAGTAGCTTAACAAGACAGTTTAAATGCCCCTTGGAAGAGACGAGCATGTCGCAGTAGATCAACAAGACTGTTTAAATGCCCCTGGGAAGAGCGGTGGAGGTCGCAGTAGCTTAACATGACAGTTTACATGCCCCTTGGAAGAGTAGTGCAGGTCGCAGTAGCTTAATAAGACGGTTTAAATGCCCCTTGGAAGAGACGTGCAGGTCGCAGTAGCTTAACAAGACTGTTTAAATGCCCCTTGGAAGAGACGTGCAGGTCGCAGTAGCTTAACAAGATGGTTTAAATGCCCCTTGGAAGAGACGTGCAGTTCGCAGTAGCTTAACAAGACGGCTTCAATGCCCCTTGGAAGAGACGTGCAGGTCGCAGTAGCTCAACAAGACGGTTTAAATGCCCCTTGGAAGAGCGGTGGAGGTCGCAGTAGCTTAGCAAGACAGTATAAATGCCCCATGGAAGAGATGTTCAAGTCGCAGTAGCTTAACAAGGCGGTTTAAATGCCCCTTGGAAGAGACGTGCAGGTCGCAGTAGCTTAACAAGACGGTTTAAATGCTCCTTGGAAGCGACGTGCAGGTCGCAGTAGCTTAACAAGACAGTTTAAATGCCCCTTGGAAGAGACATGCAGGTCACAGTAGCTTAACAAGATGGTTTAAATGCACCTTGGAAGAGACGTGCTGGTCGCAGTAGCTTAACAAGACGGTTTAAATGCGCCTTGGAAGAGACATGCAGGTCGCAGTAGCTTAACAAGACGGTTTAAATGCCCCTTGCAAGAGACGTGCAGGTCGCAGTAGCTTAACAAAAGGGTTTAAATGCCCCTTAGAAAAGGCTTGCAGGTCGCAGTAGCTTACCAAGACGGTTTAAATGCCCCTTGGAAGAGACGTGCAGGTCGCAATATCTTAACAAGATGGTTTAAATGCCCCTTGGAAGAGCGGTGGAGGTCGCAGTAGCTTAACAAGACGGTTTAAATGCCCCTTGGAAAAGACGTGCAGGTCGCAGTAGCTTAACAACATGTTTTAAATGCCCGTTGGAAGAGACGTGCAGTTCGCAGTAGCTTAACAAGACTGTATAAATGCCACTTGGAAGAGGCTCGCAGGTCGCAGTAGCTTACCAAGACGGTTTAAATGGCACTTGGAAAAGTGGTGGAGGTTACAGTAGCTTAACAAGATGGTTTAAATGCGCCTTGGAAGAGACGTGCAGGTCGCAGTAGCTTAATAAGACGGTTTAAATGCCCCTTGGTAGAGACGTGCAGGTCGCAGTAGCTTAACAAGACAGTTTAAATGCCCCTTGGAAGAGACATGCAGGTCGCAGTAGCTTAACAAGATGGTTTAAATGCACCTTGGAAGAGACGTGCTGGTCGCAGTAGCTTAACAAGACGGTTTAAATGACACTTGGAAAAGTGGTGGAGGTTACAGTAGCTTAACAAGATGGTTTAAATGCGCCTTGGAAGAGACGTGCAGGTCGCAGTAGCTTAACAAGACGGTTTAAATGCCCCTTGCAAGAGACGTGCAGGTCGCAGTAGCTTAACAAAAGGGTTTAAATGCCCCTTAGAAAAGGCTTGCAGGTCGCAGTAGCTTACCAAGACGGTTTAAATGCCCCTTGGAAGAGGCTTGCAGGTCGCAGTAGCTTACCAAGACGGTTTAAATGGCACTTGTAAGAGACGTGCAGGTCGCAGTAGCTTAACAAGACGGTTTAAATGCCCCTTGGAAGAGCGGTGGAGGTCGCAGTAGCTTAACAAGACGGTTTAAATGCCCCTTGGAAGAGACATTCAGGTCGCAGCAGCTTAACAAGACTGTTTAAATGCCCCTTGGAAGAGACGTGCAGGTCGCAGTAGCTTAATAAGACCGTTTAAATGCCCCTTGGTAGAGACGTGCAGGTCGCAGTAGATTAACAAGACGGTTTAAATGCCTCTTGGAAGAGACGTGCAGGTCGCAGTAGCTTAACAAGAAGGTTTAATTGCTCCTTGGAAGAAACGTGCAGGTTGCAGTAGCTTAAAAAGACTGTTTAAATGCCCCTTGGTAGAGCGGTGGAGGTCGCAGTAGCTTAACAAGATGATTTAAATGCCCCTTGGAAGAGACGTGCAGGTCGCAGTAGCTTAACAAGACGGTTTAAATGCCCCTTGGAAGGTACGTGCTGGTCGCAGTAGCTTACCAAGACGGTTTAAATGCCCCATGGTTGAGACATGCAGGTCGCAGTAGCTCAACAAGATGGTTTAAATGCCCCATTGAAGAGATGTGCAGGTCGCAGTAGCTTAACAAGACGGTTTAAATGCCCCTTGGAAAAGTGGTGGAGGATGCAGTAGCTTAACAAGACGATTTAAATGTTCCTTGGAAGAGACGTGCAGGTGGCAGTAGCTTAACAATTCTGTTTAAATGCCCCTTGGAAGAGAGGTGCAGGTCACAGGAGCTTAATAAGACAGTTTAAATGTCCCTTGGAAGAGACATGCAGGTCGCAGTAGCTTAACAAGATGGTTTAAATGCCCCATGGAAGAG
Organism: Phyllobates terribilis; assembly: GCF_046119375.1. Lineage (NCBI taxonomy): Eukaryota > Metazoa > Chordata > Amphibia > Anura > Dendrobatidae > Phyllobates > Phyllobates terribilis. The sequence goes on from NW_027362907.1 coordinate 2,590,317, forward strand.
CGGTGGAGGTCGCAGAAGCTTAACAAGACAGTTTAAATACCCCTTTGGAAGAGACATGCAGGTCGCAGCTGCTTAACAAGACTATTTAAATGCCCCTTGGAAGAGACGTGCAGGTAGCAGTAGCTTAGCAAGATGGTTTATATGCCCCTTGGAAGAGCGATGGACGTCATAGTAGCTTAACAAGACGGTTTAAATGCCCCTTGGAAGAGACATGCAGGTCACAGCAGCTTAAAAAGACGGTTTAAACGCCCCTTGGAAGAGACATGTGGGTCGCAGTAGCTTAACAAGACGGTTTAAATGCCACTTGGAAGAGACGTGCAGGTCGAAGTAGCTTAACAAGACCGTTTAAATGACACTTGGAAAAGTGGTGGAGGTTACAGTAGCTTAATAAAACAGTTTACATGCCCCTTGGAAGAGAAGTGCAAGTGGCAGTAGCTTAAAAATACGGTTTAAATGAGCCTTGGAAGAGACGTGCAGGTCGCAGTAGCTTAACAAGACGGTTTAAATGCCCCTTGGAAGAGACGAGCAGGTCGCAGTAGATAAACAAGACTGGTTAAATGCCCCTGGGAAGAGCGTGGAGGTCGCAGTAGCTTAATAAGACAGTTTACTTGCCCCTTGGAAGAGAAGTGCAGGTCGCAGTAGCTTAACAAGACGGTTGAAATGCCCTTTGGAAGAGACGTGCAGGTCGCAGTAGCTTAACAGGACGGTTTAAATGCCCCTTGGAAGAGACGAGCAGGTCGCAGTAGATAAACAAGACTGGTTAAATGCCCCTGGGAAGAGCGTGGAGGTCGCAGTAGCTTAATAAGACAGTTTACTTGGCCCTTGGAAGAGAAGTGCAGGTCGCAGTAGCTTAACAAGACGGTTGAAATGCCCTTTGGAAGTGACGTGCAGGTCGCAGTAGCTTAACAAGACGGTTTAAATGCACTTTGGAAGAGACGTGCTGGTCGCAGTAGCTTAACAAGACGGTTTAAATGCCACTTGGAAAAGTGGTGGAGGTTACAGTAGCTTAACAAGACGGTTTAAATGCGCTTTGGAAGAGACGTGCAGGTCGCAGTAGCTTAACAAGACGGTTTAAATGCCCCTTGCAAGAGACATGCAGGTCGCAGTAGCTTAACAAAAGGGTTTAAATGCCCCTTAGAAAAGGCTTGCAGGTCGCAGTAGCTTACCAAGACGGTTTAAATGCCCCTTGGAAGAGACGTGCAGGTCGCAGTAGCTTAACAAGATGGTTTAAATGCCCCTTGGAAAAGACGTGCAGGTCGCAGTAGCTTAACAACATGTTTTAAATGCCCCTTGGAAGAGACGTGCAGGTCGCAGTAGCTTAACAAGACTGTATAAATGCCCCTTGGAAGAGGCTTGCAGGTCGCAGTAGCTTACCAAGACGGTTTAAATGGCACTTGTAAGAGACGTGCAGGTCGCAGTAGCTTAACAAGACGGTTTAAATGCCCCTTGGAAGAGCGGTGGAGGTGGCAGTAGCTTAACAAGACGATTTAAATGCCCCTTGGAAGAGACATGCAGGTCGCAGCAGGTTAACAAGACTGTTTAAATGCCCCTTGGAAGAGACGTGCAGGTCGCAGTAGATTAACAAGACGGTTTAAATGCCCCTTGGAAGAAACGTGCAGGTCGCAGTAGCTTAAAAAGACCGTTTAAATGCCCCTTGGTAGAGACGTGCAGGTCGCAGTAGATTAACAAGACGTTTTAAATGCCCCTTGGAAGAAACGTGCAGGTTGCAGTAGCTTAAAAAGACTGTTTAAATGCCCCTTGGTAGAGCGGTGGAGGTCGCAGTAGCTTAACAAGATGATTTAAATGCCCCTTGGAAGAGACGTGCAGGTCGCCGTAGCATAACAAGACGGTTTAAATGCCCCTTGGAAGAGCGGTGTAGGTCGCAGTAGCTTAACAAGACAGTTTAAATGCCCTTTGGAAGAGACATGCAGGACGCAGCAGCTTAACAAGACTGTTTAAATGCCCCTTGGAAGGTACGTGCTGGTCGAAGTAGCTTACCAAGATGGTTTAAATGCCCCATGGTTGAGACATGCAGGTCGCAGTAGCTCAACAAGACGGTTTAAATGCCCCATTGAAGATATGTGCAGGTCGCAGTAGCTTAACAAGACGGTTTAAATGCCCCTTGGAAAAGTGGTGGAGGTTGCAGTAGCTTAACAAGACGATTTAAATGTTCCTTGTTAGAGACGTGCAGGTGGCAGTAGCTTAACAAGTCGGTTTAAATGCCCCTTGGAAGAGAGGTGCAGGTCACAGGAGCTTAATAAGACAGTTTAAATGTCCCTTGGAAGAGACGTGCAGGTCGCAGTAGCTTAACAAGACGATTTAAATGCCCCTTGGAAGAGACGTGCAGTTCGCAGTAGCTTAACAAGACGTTTTAAATGCCCCTTGGAAGAGACGTGCAGGTCACAGGAGCTTAATAAGAGTGTTTAAATGTCCCTTGGAAGAGACGTGCAGGTCGCAGAAGCTCAACAAGACAGTTTAAATGCCCCTTGGTAGAGACGTGCAGGTCACAGGAGCTTAATAAGACGGTTTAAATGTCCCTTGGAAGAGACGTGCAGATCACAGTAGCTTAACAAGACGGTTTAAATGCCCCTTGGAAGAGACGTGCAGGTCGCAGTAGCTTAACAAGACAGTTTAAATAACCCCTTGGAAGAGCGGTGGAGGTCGCAGTAGCTTAACAAGAAAGTTTAAATGCCCCTTGGAAGAGAAGTGCAGGTCGCAGTCGCTTAAAAAGACGGTTTAAATGCCCCTTGGAAGAGACGTGCAGGTCGCAGTAGCTTAGCAAGACGGTTTAAATGCCCCTTGGTAGAGACATGCAGGTCGCAGTAGCTTAACAAGACGGCTTCAATGCCCCTTGGAAGAGACATGCAGGTCACAGCAGCTTAACAAGACAGTTTAAATGCCCCTTGAAAGAGACATGCAGGTCACAGCAGCTTAACAAGACAGTTTAAATGCCCCTTGGAAGAGACGTGCAGGTCGCAGTAGCTTACCAAGACAGTTTAAATGCCCCTTGGAAGAGACGTGCAAGTCGCAGTAGCTTAACAAGACGGTTTAAATGCCCCTTGAAAGAGACGTGCAGTTCGCAGTAGCTTAACAAGACAGTTTAAATGCCCCTTGGAAGAGACGTGCAGTTCGCAGTAGCTTAACAAGACGGTTTAAATGCCCCTTGAAAGAGACGTGCAGGTCGCAGTAGCTTAACAAGACAGTTTAAATGCCCCTTGGAAGAGACGTGCAGTTCGCAGTAGCTTAACAAGATGGTTTAAATGCCCCTTGGAAGAGACGTGCAGGTCGCAGTAGCTTAACAAGACGGTTTAAATGCCCCTTGGAAGAGACGTGCAGGTCACAGTAGCTTAAAAAAACGGTTGAAATGCCCCTTGGAAGAGAGGTGGAGGTCGCAGTAGCTTAACAAGACAGTTTAAATGCCCCTTGTAAGAGACGTGCAGGTCGCAGTAGCTTAATAAGACGGTTTAAATGCCCCTTGGAAGAGACGTGCAGGTCGCAGTAGCTTAACAAGATGGTTTAAATGCCCCTTGGAAGAGATGTGCAGGTCGCAGTAGCTTAACAAGACGGTTTAAATGCCCCTTGCAAGAGACGTGCAGGTCGCAGTAGCTTAACAAAAGGGTTTAAATAACCCTTAGAAAAGGCTTGCAGGTCGCAGTAGCTTACCAAGACGGTTTAAATGCCCCTTGGAAGAGAAGTGCAGGTCGCAGTAGCTTAACAAGACGGTTTAAATGCTCCTTGGAAAAGACGTGCAGGTCGCAGTAGCTTAACAACATGTTTTAAATGCCCCTTGGAAGAGACGTGCAGGTCGCAGTAACTTAACAAGACTGTATAAATGCCCCTTGGAAGAGGCTTGCAGGTCGCAGTAGCTTACCAAGACGATTTAAATGCCCCTTGGAAGAGACGTGCAGGTCGCCGTAGCATAACAAGATGGTTTAAATGCCCCTTGGAAGAGCGGTGTAGGTCGCAGTAGCTTAACAAGACAGTTTAAATGCCCTTTGGAAGAGACATGCAGGACGCAGAAGCTTAACAAGACTGTTTAAATGCCCCTTGGAAGATACGTGCTGGTCGCAGTAGCTTACCAAGACGGTTTAAATGCCTCATGGTTGAGACATGCAGGTCGCAGTAGCTCAACAAGACGGTTTAAATGCCCCATTAAAGAGACGTGCAGGTCGCAGTAGCTTAACAAGATAGTTTAAATGCCCCTTGGAAAAGTGGTGGAGGTTGCAGTAGCTTAACAAGACGATTTAAATGTCCGTTGGAAGAGACGTGCAGGTGGCAGTAGCTTAACAAGTCAGTTTAAATGCCCCTTGGAAGAGAGGTGCAGGTCGCAGTAGCTTAACAAGACGATTTAAATGCCCCTTGGAAGAGACGTGCAGGTCACAGGAGCTTAATAAGATGGTTTAAATGTCCCTTGGAAGAGACGTGCAGGTTGCAAAAGCTCAACAAGACAGTTTAAATGCCCCTTGGAAGAGACGTGCAGGTCACAGGAGCTTAATAAGACGGTTTAAATGTCCCTTGATAGAGACGTGCAAGTCGCAGTAGCTTAACAAGACGGTTTAAATGCCCATTGGTAGAGACATGCAGGTCGCAGTAGCTTAACAAGATGGTTTAAATGCCCCTTGAAAGAGACGTGCAGGTCGCAGTAGCTTAACAAGACGGTTATAATGCCCCTTGGAAGAGATGTACAGTTCGCAGTAGCTTAACAAGACGGTTTAAATGCCCCTTGCAAGAGACATGCAGGTCGCAGTAGCTTAACAAAACAGTTTAAATGCCCCTTGGAAGAGACGTGCAAGTCGCAGTAGCTTAACAAGATGGTTTAAATGCCCCTTGGAAGAGACGTGCAGGTCGCAGTAGCTTAACAAGACGGTTTAAATGCCCCTTGGAAGAGACGTGCAGGTTGCAATAGATTAAAAAGACGGTTGAAATGTCCCTTGGAAGAGAGGTGGAGGTCGCAGTAGCTTAACAAGACAGTTTAATTGCCCCTTGGAAGAGACGTGCAGGTCGCAGTAGCTTAATAAGACGGTTTAAATGCTCCTTGGAAGAGACGTGCAGGTCGCAGAAGCTTAACAAGATGGATTAAATGCCCCTTGGAAGAGACGTGGAGGTCGCAGTAGCTTAACAAGACGGTTTAAATGCCCCTTGCAAGAGACGTGCAGGTCTCAGTAGCTTAACAAAAGGGTTTAAATGCCCCTTAGAAAAGGCTTGCAGGTCACAGAAGCTTACCAAGACGGTTTAAATGCCCCTTGGAAGAGACGTGCAGGTCGCAGTAGCTTAAAAAGATGGTTTAAATGCCCCTTGGAAGAGCGGTGCAGGTCGCAGTAGCTTAACGAGACGGTTTAAATGCCCCTTGGAAAAGACGTGCAGGTCGCAGTAGCTTAACAACATGTTTTAAATGCCCCTTGGAAGAGACGTGCAGGTCGCAGTAGATTAACAAGACTGTATAAATGCCCCTTGGAAGAGGCTTGCAGGTCGCAGTAGCTTACCAAGACGGTTTAAATGGCACTTGTAAGAGACGTGCAGGTCGCAGTGGCTTAACAAGATGGTTTAAATGCCCCTTGGAAAAGCGGTGGAAGTCGCAGTAGCTTAACAAGACGGTTTAAATGCCCCTTGGAAGAGACATGCAGGTCGCAGTAGCTTAACAAGACGGTTTAAATGCCCCTTAGAAGAGACGTGCAGGTCGCAGTAGCTTAAAAAGACGGTTTAAATGCCTCTTGGAAGAGACGTGCAGGTCGCAGTAGCTTAACAAGACGGTTTAAATGCCCCTTGCAAGAAACATGCAGGTTGCAGTAGCTTAAAAAGACGGTTTAAATGCCCCTTGGTAGAGCGGTAGAGGTCGCAGTAGCTTAACAATATGGTTTAAGTGCCAATTGGAAGAGACATGCAGGTCACAGTAGCTTAACAAGACGATTTAAATGCCCCTTGAAAGAGACATGCAGGTCGCAGAAGCTCAAGAAGACAGTTTAAATGCCTCTTGGAAGAGACGTGCAGGTCACAGGAGCTTAATAAGACGGTTTAAATGGCCCTTGGAAGAGACGTGCAGGTCACAGTAGCTTAACAAGACGGTTTAAATGTCCCCTTGGAAGAGCGGTGGAGGTCGCAATAGCTTAACAAGACGGTTTAAATGCCCCTTGGGAGAGACATGCAAGTCACATTAGTTTAACAAGACGGTTTAAGTGCCCCTTGGAAGAGAAGTGCAGGTCGCAGCAGCTTGACAAGATGGTTTAAATGCCCATTGGAAGAGATGTGCAGGTCGCAGTAGCTTAACAAGACGGTTTAAATGCCCCTTGGAAGAGACGTGCAGGTCGCAGTAGCTTAATAAGACGGTTTAAATGCTCCTTGGTAGAAACGTTCAGGTCACAGGAGCTTAATAAGACGGTTTAAATGTCCCTTGGAAGAGACGTGCAGGTCGCAGTAGCTTAACAAGACGGTTTAAATGCCCCTTGGAAGAGACGTGCATTTCGCAGTAGCTTAACAAGACAGTTTAAATGCCAATTGGAAGAGCGGTGGAGGTCGCAGTAGATTAGCAAGACAGTTTAAATGCCCCTTGGAAGAGACGTGCAGGTCGCAGTAGCTTGACAAGACAGTTTAAATGCCCCTTGGAATAGACGTGCAGGTCGCAGTAGCTTAATAAGACGGTTTAAATGCCCCTTGGAAGAGACGTTCAGGTCACAGTAGCTTAACAAGATGGTTTAAATGCCAATTGGAAGAGGCTTGCAGGTCGCAGTAGCTTAACAAGACGGTTTAAATGCCGCTTGGAAGAGACGTGCAGGTCGCAGTAGCTTAACAAAACAGTTTAAATGCCACTTGGAAGAGGCTTGCAGGTGGCAGTAGCTTAACAAGACGGTTTAAATGCCCCCTTGGAAGAGCGGTGGAGGTCGCAATAGCTTAACAAGACGGTTTAGATGCCCCTTGGGAGAGACATGCAAGTCACATTAGCTTAACAAGACGGTTTAAGTGCCCCTTGGAAGAGACGTGCAGGTCGCAGTAGCTTGAGAAGATATTTTAAATGCCCCTTGGAAGAGATGTGCAGGTCGCAGTAGCTTAACAAGACGGTTTAAATGCCCTTTGGAAGAGACGTGCAGGTCGCAGTAGCTTAATAAGACGGTTTAAATGCTCCTTGGTAGAAACGTTCAGGTCACAGGAGCTTAATAAGACGTTTTAAATGTCCCTTGGAAGAGACTTGCAGGTCGTAGTAGCTTAACAAGACGGTTTAAATGCCCCTTGGAAGAGACGTGCAGGTCGCAGTAGCTTAATAAGACAGTTTAAATGCCAATTGGAAGAGCGGTGGAGGTCGCAGTAGATTAGCAAGACAGTTTAAATGCCCCTTGGAAGAGACGTGCAGGTCGCAGTAGCTTGACAAGACAGTTTAAATGCCCCTTGGAAGAGACGTGCAGGTCGCAGTAGCTTAATAAGACGTTTTAAATGCCCCTTGGAAGAGACACTCAGGTCACAGTAGCTTAACAAGACTGTTTAAATGCCAATTGGAAGAGGCTTGCAGGTCGCAGTAGCTTAACAAGACGGTTTAAATGCCGCTTGGAAGAGACGTACAGGTCGCAGTAGCTTAACAAGACAGTTTAAATGCCAATTGGAAGAGGCTTGCAGGTGGCAGTAGCTTACCAAGGTGGTTTAAATGGCCCTTGGAAGAGACGTGCAGGTCACAGTAGCTTAACAAGACAGTTTAAATGTCCCCTTGGAAGAGCCGTGGAGGTCGCAGTAGCTTAACAAGATGGTTTAAATGCCCCTTGGGAGAGACATGCAGGTCAAAGTAGCTTTACAAGACGGTTTAAATGCCCCTTGAAAGAGACGTGCAGGTCGCAGTAGCTTAACAAGACGGTTTAAATGCCCCTTGGAAGAGACGTGCAGTTCGCAGTAGCTTAACAAGATGGTTTAAATGCCCCTTGGAAGAGCGGTGGAGGTCGCAGTAGCTTAACAAAACAGTTTAAATGCCCCTTGGAAGAGACGTGCAAGTCGCAGTAGCTTAACAAGATGGTTTAAATGCCCATTGGAAGAGACATGGAGGTCGCAGTAGCTTAACAAGACAGTTTAAATGCCCCTTGGAAGAGACGTGAAGGTCGCAGAAGCTTAACAAGACGGTTTAAATGCCCCTTGGAAGAGACATGCAAGTCGCAGTAGCTTAAAAAGACAGTTTAAATGCATCTTGGAAAAGACGTGCAGGTCGCAGTAGCTTAGCAAGACGGTTTAAATGCCCCTTGGAAGAGCGGTGGAGGTCGCAGTAGCTTGACAAGACAGTTTAAATGCCCCTTGGAAGTGATGTGCAAGTCGCAGAAGCTTAACAAGACTGTTTAAATGCCCCTTGGAAGAGACGTGCAGTTCGCAGTAGCTTAACAAGACGGTTTAAATGGCCCTTGGAAGAGCGGTGGAGGTCGCAGTAGCTTGACAAGACAGTTTAAATGCCCCTTGGAAGTGATGTGCAAGTCGCAGTAGCTTAACAAGACGGTTTAAATGACCCTTGGAACAGACATGCAGGTCACAGCAGCTTAACAAGACTGTTCAAATGCCCCTTGGAAGAGACGTGCAGGTCGCAGTAGCTTAACAAGACGGTTTAAATGACCCTTGGAACAGACATGCAGGTCACAGCAGCTTAACAAGAATGTTTAAATGCCCCTTGGTAGAGACATGCAGGTCGCAGTAGCTTAACAAGACGGCTTAAATACCCATTGGAAGAGACGTGCAGGTCGCAGTAGCTTAACAAGATGGTTTAAATGCCCCTTGCAAGAGACGTGCATGTCGCAGTAGCTTAACAAAAGGGTTTAAATGCCCCTTAGAAAAGGCTTGCAGGTCGCAGTAGCTTACCAAGATGGTTTAAATGCCCCTTGGAAGAGACGTGCAGGTCGCAGTTGCTTAACAAGATGGCTTAAATGCCCCTTTGAAGAGCGGTGGAGGTCGCAGTAGCTTAACAAGACGGTTTAAATGCACCTTGGAAAACACATGCATGTCGCAGAAGCTTAACAAGACGGTATAAATGCCCCTTGGAAGAGGATTGCAGGTCACAGTAGCTTACCAAGACGCTTTAAATGCCCCTTTGAAGAGACGTGCAGGTCGCAGTAGCTTAACAAGACGGTTTAAATGCCCCTTGGAAGAGCGGTGGAGGTTGCAGTAGCTTAACAAGACGGTTTAAATGCCCCTTGGAAGAGACATGCAGGTCGCAGCACCTTAACAAGTCTGTTTAAATGCCCCTTGGAAGAGACGTGCAGGTCGCAGTAGCTTAAAAAGACGGTTTAAATGCCCCATGGTAGAGACATGCAGGTCGCAGTAGCTTAACAAGACGGTTTAAATGCCTCTTGGAAGAGACGTGCAGGCCGCAGTAGCTTAACAAGACTTTTTAAATGCCCCTTGGAAGAAACGTGCAGGTTGCAGTAGCTTAAAAAGACGGTTTAAATGCCCCTTGGTAGAGCGGTGGAAGTCGAAGTAGCTTAACAAGATGGTTTAAGTGCCCCTTGGAAGAGAAGTGTAGGTCGCAGTAGCTTACCAAGACGATTTAAATGCCCCTTGGAAGAGACGTGCAGGTCGCAGTATCTTAACAAGACGGTTTAAATGCCCCTTGGAAGAGACGTGCAGGTCGCAGTAGCTTAATAAGACGGTTTAAATGCCCCTTGGTAGAAACGTTCAGGTCACAGTAGTTTAACAAGACGGTTTAAATGCCACTTGGAAGAGACGTGCAGGTCGCAGTAGCTTAATAAGATGGTTTAGATGCCCCTTGGTAGAAACGTGCAGGTCACAGTAGCCTAACAAGACGGTTTAAATGCCACTTGGAAGAGACGTGCAGGTCGCAGTAGCTTAACAAAACGGTTTAAATGCCACTTGGAAGAGACGTGCAGGTCGCAGTAGCTTAACAAGACAGTTTAAATGCCCCTTGGAAGAGACGTGAAGGTCGCAGTAGCTTAACAAGACGGTTTAAATGCCCCTTGGAAGAGACATGCAAGTCGCAGTAGATTAAAAAGACAGTTTAAATGCATCTTGGAAAAGACGTTCAGATCGCAGTAGCTTAGAAAGACGGTTTAAATGCCCCTTGGAAGAGCGGTGGAGGTCGCAGTAGCTTGACAAGACAGTTTAAATGCCCCTTGGAAGTGATGTGCAAGTCGCAGTAGCTTAACAAGACGGTTTAAATGACCCTTGGAACAGACATGCAGGTCACAGCAGCTTAACAAGACTGTTCAAATGCCCCTTGGAAGAGACGTGCAGGTCGCAGTAGCTTAACAAGACGGTTTAAATGACCCTTGGAACAGACATGCAGGTCACAGCAGCTTAACAAGAATGTTTAAATGCCCCTTGGTAGAGACATGCAGGTCGCAGTAGCTTACCAAGACGGCTTAAATACCCATTGGAAGAGACGTGCAGGTCGCAGTAGCTTAACAAGATGGTTTAAATGCCCCTTGAAAGAGACGTGCAGGTCGCAGTAGCTTAATAAGACTGTTTAAATGCCAATTGGAAGAGCGGTGGAGGTCGCAGTAGATTAGCAAGACAGTTTAAATGCCCCTTGGAAGAGACGTGCAGGTCGCAGTAGCTTGACAAGACAGTTTAAATGCCCCTTGGAAGAGACGTGCAGGTCGCAGTAGCTTAATAAGACGTTTTAAATGCCCCTTGGAAGAGACGTTCAGGTCACAGTAGCTTAACAAGACGGTTTAAATGCCAATTGGAAGAGGCTTGCAGGTCGCAGTAGCTTAACAAGACGGTTTAAATGCCGCTTGGAAGAGACGTACAGGTCGCAGTAGCTTAACAACACAGTTTAAATGCCACTTGGAAGAGGCTTGCAGGTGGCAGTAGCTTACCAAGGTGGTTTAAATGGCCCTTGGAAGAGACGTGCAGGTCACAGTAGCTTAACAGGACAGTTTAAATGTCCCCTTGGAAGAGCGGTGGAGGTCGCAGTAGCTTAACAAGACGGTTTAAATGCCCCTTGGGAGAGACATGCAGGTCAAAGTAGCTTTACAAGACGGTTTAAATGCCCCTTGAAAGAGACGTGCAGGTCGCAGTAGCTTAACAAGACTGTTTAAATGCCCCTTGGAAGAGACGTGCAGTTCGCAGTAGCTTAACAAGATGGTTTAAATGCCCCTTGGAAGAGCGGTGGAGGTCGCAGTAGCTTAACAAAACAGTTTAAATGCCCCTTGGAAGAGACGTGCAAGTCGCAGTAGCTTAACAAGATGGTTTAAATGCCCCTTGGAAGAGACGTGCAGGTCGCAGTAGCTTAACAAGACGGTTTAAATGCCCCTTGGAAGAGACGTGCAGGTCACAGTAGCTTAAAAAGATGGTTGAAATGCCTCTTGTAAGAGAGGTGGAGGTCGCAGTAGCTTAATAAGACAGTTTAAATGCCCCTTGGAAGAGACGTGCAGGTCGCAGTAGCTTAACAAGACGGTTTAAATGCCCCTTGCAAGAGACGTGCATGTCGCAGTAGCTTAACAAAAGGGTTTAAATGCCCCTTAGAAAAGGCTTGCAGGTCGCAGTAGCTTACCAAGATGGTTTAAATGCCCCTTGGAAGAGACGTGCAGGTCGCAGTAGCTTAACAAGATGGCTTAAATGCCCCTTTGAAGAGCGGTGGAGGTCGCAGTAGCTTAACAAGACGTTTTAAATGCACCTTGGAAATGACGTGCATGTCGCAGAAGCTTAACAAGACGGTATAAATGCCCCTTGGAAGAGGCTTGCAGGTCGCAGTAGCTTACCAAGACGCTTTAAATGCCCCTTTGAAGAGACGTGCAGGTCGCAGTAGCTTAACAAGACGGTTTAAATGCCCCTTGGAAGAGCGGTGGAGGTCGCAGTAGCTTAACAAGACGGTTTAAATGCCCCTTGGAAGAGACATGCAGGTCACAGCAGTTTAACAAGTCTGTTTAAATGCCCCTTGGAAGAGACGTGCAGGTCGCAGTAGCTTAAAAAGACGGTTTAAATGCCCCTTGGTAGAGACGTGCAGGTCGCAGTAGCTTAACAAGACGGTTTAAATGCCTCTTGGAAGAGACGTGCAGGCCGCAGTAGCTTAACAAGATGGTTTAAATGCCCCTTGGAAGAAACGTGCAGGTTGCAGTAGCTTAAAAAGAAGGTTTAAATGCCCCTTGGTAGAGCGGTGGAAGTCGCAGTAGCTTAACAAGATGGTTTAAGTGCACCTTGGAAGAGAAGTGTAGGTCGCAGTAGCTTACCAAGACGATTTAAATGCCCCTTGGAAGAGACGTGCAGGTCGCAGTATCTTAAGAAGACGGTTTAAATGCCCCTTGGAAGAGACGTGCAGGTCGCAGTAGCTTAATAAGACGGCTTAAATGCCCCTTGGTAGAAACGTTCAGGTCACAGTAGTTTAACAAGACGGTTTAAATGCCACTTGGAAGAGACGTGCAGGTCGCAGTAGCTTAATAAGATGGTTTAGATGCCCCTTGGTAGAAACGTGCAGGTCACAGTAGCCTAACAAGACGGTTTAAATGCCACTTGGAAGAGACGTGCAGGTCGCAGTAGCTTAACAAGACGGTTTAAATGCCACTTGGAAGAGACGTGCAGGTCGCAGTAGCTTAACAAGACAGTTTAAATGCCCCTTGGAAGAGACGTGAAGGTCGCAGTAGCTTAACAAGACGGTTTAAATGCCCCTTGGAAGAGACATGCAAGTCGCAGTAGCTTAAAAAGACAGTTTAAATGCATCTTGGAAAAGACGTGCAGGTCGCAGTAGCTTAGCAAGACGGTTTAAATGCCCCTTGGAAGAGCGGTGGAGGTCGCAGTAGCTTGACAAGACAGTTTAAATGCTCCTTGGAAGTGATGTGCAAGTCGCAGAAGCTTAACAAGACTGTTTAAATGCCCCTTGGAAGAGACGTGCAGTTCGCAGTAGCTTAACAAGACGGTTTAAATGGCCCTTGGAAGAGCGGTGGAGGTCGCAGTAGCTTGACAAGACAGTTTAAATGCCCCTTGGAAGTGATGTGCAAGTCGCAGTAGCTTAACAAGACGGTTTAAATGACCCTTGGAACAGACATGCAGGTCACAGCAGCTTAACAAGACTGTTCAAATGCCCCTTGGAAGAGACGTGCAGGTCGCAGTAGCTTAACAAGACGGTTTAAATGACCCTTGGAACAGACATGCAGGTCACAGCAGCTTAACAAGAATGTTTAAATGCCCCTTGGTAGAGACATGCAGGTCGCAGTAGCTTAACAAGACGGCTTAAATACCCATTGGAAGAGACGTGCAGGTCGCAGTAGCTTAACAAGATGGTTTAAATGCCCCTTGAAAGAGACGTGCAGGTCGCAGTAGCTTAATAAGACAGTTTAAATGCCAATTGGAAGAGCAGTGGAGGTCGCAGTAGATTAGCAAGACAGTTTAAATGCCCCTTGGAAGAGACGTGCAGGTCGCAGTAGCTTGACAAGACAGTTTAAATGCCCCTTGGAAGAGACGTGCAGGTCGCAGTAGCTTAATAAGACGTTTTAAATGCCCCTTGGAAGAGACGTTCAGGTCACAGTAGCTTAACAAGACGGTTTAAATGCCAATTGGAAGAGGCTTGCAGGTCGCAGTAGCTTAACAAGACGCTTTAAATGCCGCTTGGAAGAGACGTACAGGTCGCAGTAGCTTAACAACACAGTTTAAATGCCACTTGGAAGAGGCTTGCAGGTGGCAGTAGCTTACCAAGGTGGTTTAAATGGCCCTTGGAAGAGACGTGCAGGTCACAGTAGCTTAACAGGACAGTTTAAATGTCCCCTTGGAAGAGCGGTGGAGGTCGCAGTAGCTTAACAAGACGGTTTAAATGCCCCTTGGGAGAGACATGCAGGTCAAAGTAGCTTTACAAGACGGTTTAAATGCCCCTTGAAAGAGACGTGCAGGTCGCAGTAGCTTAACAAGACGGTTTAATTGCCCCTTGGAAGAGAAGTGCAGTTCGCAGTAGCTTAACAAGATGGTTTAAATGCCCCTTGGAAGAGCGGTGGAGGTCGCAGTAGCTTAACAAAACAGTTTAAATGCCCCTTGGAAGAGACGTGCAAGTCGCAGAAGCTTAACAAGATGGTTTAAATGCCCCTTGGAAGAGACGTGCAGGTCGCAGTAGCTTAACAAGACGGTTTAAATGCCCCTTGGAAGAGACGTGCAGGTCACAGTAGCTTAAAAAGATGGTTGAAATGCCTCTTGTAAGAGAGGTGGAGGTCGCAGTAGCTTAATAAGACAGTTTAAATGCCCCTTGGAAGAGACGTGCAGCTCGCAGTAGCTTAACAAGACGGTTTAAATGCCCCTTGCAAGAGACGTGCATGTCGCAGTAGCTTAACAAAAGGGTTTAAATGCCCCTTAGAAAAGGCTTGCAGGTCGCAGTAGCTTACCAAGATGGTTTAAATGCCCCTTGGAAGAGACGTGCAGGTCGCAGTAGCTTAACAAGATGGCTTAAATGCCCCTTTGAAGAGCGGTGGAGGTCGCAGTAGCTTAACAAGACGGTTTAATTGCACCTTGGAAAAGACGTGCATGTCGCAGAAGCTTAACAAGACGGTATAAATGCCCCTTGGAAGAGGCTTGCAGGTCGCAGTAGCTTACCAAGACGCTTTAAATGCCCCTTTGAAGAGACGTGCAGGTCGCAGTAGCTTAACAAGACGGTTTAAATGCCCCTTGGAAGAGCGGTGGAGGTCGCAGTAGCTTAACAAGACGGTTTAAATGCCCCTTGGAAGAGACATGCAGGTCGCAGAAGCTAAACAAGTCTGTTTAAATGCCCCTTGGAAGAGACGTGCAGGTCGCAGTAGCTTAAAAAGACGGTTTAAATGCCCCTTGGTAGAGACGTGCAGGTCGCAGTAGCTTAACAAGACGGTTTAAATGCCTCTTGGAAGAGACGTGCAGGCCGCAGTAGCTTAACAAGACTGTTTAAATGCCCCTTGGAAGAAACGTTCAGGTTGCAGTAGCTTAAAAAGAAGGTTTAAATGCCCCTTGGTAGAGCGGTGGAAGTCGCAGTAGCTTAACAAGATGGTTTAAGTGCCCCTTGGAAGAGAAGTGTAGGTCGCAGTAGCTTACCAAGACGATTTAAATGCCCCTTGGAAGAGACGTGCAGGTCGCAGTATCTTAACAAGACGGTTTAAAGGCCCCTTGGAAGAGACGTGCAGGTCGCAGTAGATTAATAAGACGGTTTAAATGCCCCTTGGTAGAAACGTTCAGGTCACAGTAGTTTAACAAGACGGTTTAAATGCCACTTGGAAGAAACGTGCAGGTCGCAGTAGCTTAATAAGATGGTTTAGATGCCCCTTGGTAGAAACGTGCAGGTCACAGTAGCCTAACAAGACGGTTTAAATGCCACTTGGAAGAGACGTGCAGGTCGCAGTAGCTTAACAAGACGGTTTAAATGCCACTTGGAAGAGACGTGCAGGTCGCAGTAGCTTAACAAGACAGTTTAAATGCCCCTTGGAATAGACGTGAAGGTCGCAGTAGCTTAACAAGACGGTTTAAATGCCCCTTGGAAGAGACGTGCAGGTCGCAGTAGCTTAACAAGGCGGTTTAAATGCATCTTGGAAAAGACGTGCAGGTCGCAGTAGCTTAGCAAGACGGTTTAAATGCACCTTGGAAGAGCGGTGGAGGTCGCAGTAGCTTGACAAGACAGTTTAAATGCCCCTTGGAAGTGATGTGCAAGTCGCAGAAGCTTAACAAGACTGTTTAAATGCCCCTTGGAAGAGACGTGCAGTTCGCAGTAGCTTAACAAGACGGTTTAAATGGCCCTTGGAAGAGCGGTGGAGGTCGCAGTAGCTTGACAAGACAGTTTAAATGCCCCTTGGAAGTGATGTGCAAGTCGCAGTAGCTTAACAAGACGGTTTAAATGACCCTTGGAACAGACATGCAGGTCACAGCAGCTTAACAAGACTGTTTAAATGCCACTTGGAAGAGACGTGCAGGTCGCAGTAGCTTAACAAGACGGTTTAAATGACCCTTGGAACAGACATGCAGGTCACAGCAGCTTAACAAGACTGTTTAAATGCCCCTTGGTAGAGACATGCAGGTCGCAGTAGCTTAACAAGACGGCTTAAATACCCTCTGGAAGAGACGTGCAGGTCGCAGTAGCTTAACAAGATGGTTTAAATGCCCCTTGAAAGAGACGTGCAGGTCGCAGTAGCTTAACAAGACGGTTTAATTGCCCCTTGGAAGAGACGTGCAGGTCGCAGTAGCTTAATAAGACGGTTTAAATGCCCCTTGGAAGAGCGTTGAAGGTCGCAGTAACTTAACAAGACAGTTTAAATGCCCCTTGGAAGAGACGTGTAAGTCGCAGTAGCTTAACAAGACGGTTTAAATGCCCCTTTGAAGAGACGTGCAGGTCGCAGTAGCTTAACAAGACGGTTTAAATGCCCCTTGGAAGAGACGTGCAGGTCGCAGTAGCTTAACAAGATGTTTTAAATGCCCCTTGGAAGAGACGTGCAGGTCACAGTAGCTTAACAAGATGGTATAAATGCCCCTTGGAAGAGGCTTGCGGGTTGCAGTATCTTACCAAGACGGTTTAAATGGCCCTTGGAAGAGACGTGCAGGTCGCAGTAGCTTAACAAGACGGTTTAAATGCCCCTTGGAAGAGCAGTGGAGGTCGCAGTAGCTTAGCAAGACGGTTGAAATGCCCCTTGGAAGAGACATGCAGGTCGCAGCAGCTTAACAAGACTGTTTAAATGCCCCTTGGAAGAGATGTGCAGGTCGCAGTAGCTTAACAAGACGGTTTAAATGCCTCTTGGAAGAGAAGTGCAGGTCGCAGTAGCTTAACAATACAGTTTAAATGCCCCTTGGAAGAGACATGCAGGTCGCAGCAGCTTAACAAGTCTGTTTAAATGCCCCTTGGAAGAGACGTGCAGGTCGCAGTAGCTTAAAAAGACGGTTTAAATGCCCCTTGGTAGAGACGTGCAGGTCGCAGTAGCTTAACAAGACGGTTTAAATGCCTCTTGGAAGAGACGTGCAGGACGCAGTAGCTTAACAAGACTGTTTAAATGCCCCTTGGAAGAAACGTGCAGGTTGCAGTAGCTTAAAAAGAAGGTTTAAATGCCCCTTGGTAGAGCGGTGGAAGTCGCAGTAGCTTAACAAGATGGTTTAAGTGCCCCTTGGAAGAGAAGTGTAGGTCGCAGTAGCTTACCAAGACGATTTAAATGCCCCTTGGAAGAGACGTGCAGGTCGCAGTATCTTAAGAAGACGGTTTAAATGCCCCTTGGAAGAGACGTGCAGGTCGCAGTAGCTTAATAAGACGGTTTAAATGCCCCTTGGTAGAAACGTTCAGGTCACAGTAGTTTAACAAGACGGTTTAAATGCCACTTGGAAGAGACGTGCAGGTCGCAGTAGCTTAATAAGATGGTTTAGATGCCCCTTGGTAGAAACGTGCAGGTCACAGTAGCCTAACAAGACGGTTTAAATGCCACTTGGAAGAGACGTGCAGGTCGCAGTAGCTTAACAAGACGGTTTAAATGCCACTTGGAAGAGACGTGCAGGTCGCAGTAGCTTAACAAGACAGTTTAAATGCCCCTTGGAAGAGACGTGAAGGTCGCAGTAGCTTAACAAGACGGTTTAAATGCCCCTTGGAAGAGACATGCAAGTCGCAGTAGCTTAAAAAGACAGTTTAAATGTATCTTGGAAAAGACGTGCAGGTCGCAGTAGCTTAGCAAGACGGTTTAAATGCCCCTTGGAAGAGCGGTGGAGGTCGCAGTAGCTTGACAAGACAGTTTAAATGCCCCTTGGAAGTGATGTGCAAGTCGCAGAAGCTTAACAAGACTGTTTAAATGCCCCTTGGAAGAGACGTGCAGTTCGCAGTAGCTTAACAAGACGGTTAAAATGGCCCTTGGAAGAGCGGTGGAGGTCGCAGTAGCTTGACAAGACAGTTTAAATGCCCCTTGGAAGTGATGTGCAAGTCGCAGTAGCTTAACAAGACGGTTTAAATGACCCTTGGAACAGACATGCAGGTCACAGCAGCTTAACAAGACTGTTCAAATGCCCCTTGGAAGAGACGTGCAGGTCGCAGTAGCTTAACAAGACGGTTTAAATGACCCTTGGAACAGACATGCAGGTCACAGCAGCTTAACAAGAATGTTTAAATGCCCCTTGGTAGAGACATGCAGGTCGCAGTAGCTTAACAAGACGGCTTAAATACCCATTGGAAGAGACGTGCAGGTCGCAGTAGCTTAACAAGATGGTTTAAATGCCCCTTGAAAGAGACGTGCAGGTCGCAGTAGCTTAATAAGACAGTTTAAATGCCAATTGGAAGAGCGGTGGAGGTCGCAGTAGATTAGCAAGACAGTTTAAATGCCCCTTGGAAGAGACGTGCAGGTCGCAGTAGCTTGACAAGACAGTTTAAATGCCCCTTGGAAGAGACGTGCAGGTCGCAGTAGCTTAAAAAGACGTTTTAAATGCCCCTTGGAAGAGACGTTCGGGTCACAGTAGCTTAACAAGACGGTTTAAATGCCAATTGGAAGAGGCTTGCAGGTCGCAGTAGCTTAACAAGACGGTTTAAATGCCGCTTGGAAGAGACGTACAGGTCGCAGTAGCTTAACAACACAGTTTAAATGCCACTTGGAAGAGGCTTGCAGGTGGCAGCAGCTTACCAAGGTGGTTTAAATGGCCCTTGGAAGAGACGTGCAGGTCACAGTAGCTTAACAGGACAGTTTAAATGTCCCCTTGGAAGAGCGGTGGAGGTCGCAGTAGCTTAACAAGACGGTTTAAATGCCCCTTGGGAGAGACATGCAGGTCAAAGTAGCTTTACAAGACGGTTTAAATGCCCCTTGAAAGAGACGTGCAGGTCGCAGTAGCTTAACAAGACGGTTTAATTGCCCCTTGGAAGAGAAGTGCAGTTCGCAGTAGCTTAACAAGATGGTTTAAATGCCCCTTGGAAGAGCGGTGGAGGTCGCAGTAGCTTAACAAAACAGTTTAAATGCCCTTTGGAAGAGACGTGCAAGTCGCAGTAGCTTAACAAGATGGTTTAAATGCCCCTTGGAAGAGACGTGCAGGTCGCAGTAGCTTAACAAGACGGTTTAAATGCCCCTTGGAAGAGACGTGCAGGTCACAGTAGCTTAAAAAGATGGTTGAAATGCCTCTTGTAAGAGAGGTGGAGGTCGCAGTAGCTTAATAAGACAGTTTAAATGCCCCTTGGAAGAGACGTGCAGGTCGCAGTAGCTTAACAAGACGGTTTAAATGCCCCTTGCAAGAGACGTGCATGTCGCAGTAGCTTAACAAAAGGGTTTAAATGCCCCTTAGAAAAGGCTTGCAGGTCGCAGTAGCTTACCAAGATGGTTTAAATGCCCCTTGGAAGAGACGTGCAGGTCGCCGTAGCTTAACAAGATGGCTTAAATGCCCCTTTGAAGAGCGGTGGAGGTCGCAGTAGCTTAACAAGACGGTTTAAATGCACCTTGGAAAAGACGTGCATGTCGCAGAAGCTTAACAAGACGGTATAAATGCCCCTTGGAAGAGGCTTGCAGGTCGCAGTAGCTTACCAAGACGCTTTAAATGCCCCTTTGAAGAGACGTGCAGGTCGCAGTAGCTTAACAAGACGGTTTAAATGCCCCTTGGAAGAGCGGTGGAGGTCGCAGTAGCTTAACAAGACGGTTTAAATGCCCCTTGGAAGAGACATGCAGGTCGCAGCAGCTTAACAAGTCTGTTTAAATGCCCCTTGGAAGAGACGTGCAGGTCGCAGTAGCTTAAAAAGACGGTTTAAATGCCCCTTGGTAGAGACGTGCAGGTCGCAGTAGCTTAACAAGACGGTTTAAATGCCTCTTGGAAGAGACGTGCAGGCCGCAGTAGCTTAACAAGACTGTTTAAATGCCCCTTGGAAGAAACGTGCAGGTTGCAGTAGCTTAAAAAGAAGGTTTAAATGCCCCTTGGTAGAGCGGTGGAAGTCGCAGTAGCTTAACAAGATGGTTTAAGTGCCCCTTGGAAGAGAAGTGTAGGTCGCAGTAGCTTACCAAGACGATTTAAATGCCCCTTGGAAGAGACGTGCAGGTCGCAGTATCTTAACAAGACGGTTTAAATGCCCCTTGGAAGAGACGTGCAGGTCGCAGTAGATTAATAAGACGGTTTAAATGCCCCTTGGTAGAAACGTGCAGGTCACAGTAGCCTAACAAGACGGTTTAAATGCCACTTGGAAGAGACGTGCAGGTCGCAGTAGCTTAATAAGATGGTTTAGATGCCCCTTGGTAGAAACGTGCAGGTCACAGTAGCCTAACAAGACGGTTTAAATGCCACTTGGAAGAGACGTGCAGGTCGCAGTAGCTTAACAAGACGGTTTAAATGCCACTTGGAAGAGACGTGCAGGTCGCAGTAGCTTAACAAGACAGTTTAAATGCCCCTTGGAAGAGACGTGAAGGTCGCAGTAGCTTAACAAGACGGTTTAAATGCCCCTTGGAAGAGACATGCAAGTCGCAATAGCTTAAAAAGACAGTTTAAATGCATCTTGGAAAAGACGTGCAGGTCGCAGTAGCTTAGCAAGACGGTTTAAATGCCCCTTGGAAGAGCGGTGGAGGTCGCAGTAGCTTGACAAGACAGTTTAAATGCCCCTTGGAAGTGATGTGCAAGTCGCAGTAGCTTAACAAGACGGTTTAAATGACCCTTGGAACAGACATGCAGGTCACAGCAGCTTAACAAGACTGTTTAAATGCCCCTTGGAAGAGACGTGCAGGTCGCAGTAGCTTAACAAGACGGTTTAAATGACCCTTGGAACAGACATGCAGGTCACAGCAGCTTAACAAGACTGTTTAAATGCCCCTTGGTAGAGACATGCAGGTCGCAGTAGCTTAACAAGACGGCTTAAATACCCTCTGGAAGAGACGTGCAGGTCGCAGTAGCTTAACAAGATGGTTTAAATGCCCCTTGAAAAAGACGTGCAGGTCGCAGTAGCTTAACAAGACTGTTTAATTGCCCCTTGGAAGAGACGTGCAGGTCGCAGTAGCTTAATAAGACGGTTTAAATGCCCCTTGGAAGAGCGTTGAAGGTCGCAGTAGCTTAACAAGACAGTTTAAATGCCCCTTGGAAGAGACGTGCAAGTCGCAGTAGCTTAACAAGACGGTTTAAATGCCCCTTTGAAGAGACGTGCAGGTCGCAGTAGCTTAACAAGACGGTTTAAATGCCCCTTGGAAGAGACGTGCAGGTCGCAGTAGCTTAACAAGATGTTTTAAATGCCCCTTGGAAGAGACGTGCAGGTCACAGTAGCTTAACAAGACGGTATAAATGCCCCTTGGAAGAGGCTTGCAGGTTGCAGTAGCTTACCAAGACGGTTTAAATGGCCCTTGGAAGAGACATGCAGGTCGCAGTAGCTTAACAAGACGGTTTAAATGCCCCTTGGAAGAGACATGCAGGTCGCAGCAGCTTAACAAGACTGTTTAAATGCCCCTTGGAAGAGATGTGCAGGTCGCAGTAGCTTAACAAGACGGTTTAAATGCCTCTTGGAAGAGAAGTGCAGGTCGCAGTAGCTTAACAATACAGTTTAAATGCCCCTTGGAAGAGATGTGCATGTCGCAGTAGCTTAAAAAGACGGTTTAAATGCCCCTTGGTAGAGCGGTGGAGGACGCAGAAGCTTAACAAGATGGTTTAAGTGCCCCTTGGAAGAGAAGTGTAGGTCGCAGTAGCTTACCAAGACGATTTAAATGCCCCTTGGAACAGATGTGCAGGTCACAGTAGCTTAACAAGACAGTTTAAATGCCCTTTGGAAGAGACATGCAGGACGCAGCAGCTTAACAAGACAGTTTAAATGCCCCTTGGAAGATACATGCAGGTCGATGTAGCTTACCAAGACGGTTTAAATGCCCCATGGTAGAGACATGCAGGTCGTAGTAGCTCAACAAGACGGTTTAAATGCCCCATTGAAGAGACGTGCAGGTCGCAGTAGCTTAAAAAGACGGTTTAAATGCCCCTTGGAAAAGTGGTGGAGGTTGCAGTAGCTTAACAAGACGATTTAAATGCCCCTTGGAAGAGATGTGCAGGTGGCAGTAGCTTAACAAGTCGGTTTAAATGCCCCTTGGAAGAGACGTGCAGGTCGCAGGAGCTTAATAAGACAGTTTAAATGTCCCTTGGAAGAGACGTGCAGTTCGCAGAAGCTTAACAAGACGTTTTAAATGCCCCTTGGAAGAGACGTGCAGGTCACAGGAGCTTAATAAGACGGTTTAAATGTCCCTTGGAAGAGACGTGCAGGTCGCAGAAGCTTAACAAGACAGTTTAAATGCCCCTTGGTAGAGACGTGCAGGTCACAGGAGCTTAATAAGACGCTTTAAATGTCCCTTGGAAGAGACGTGCAGGTCGCAGTAGCTTAACAAGACGGTTTAAATGCCCCTTGGAAGAGATGTGCAGGTCGCAGTAGCTTAATAAGACGGTTTAAATGCCCCTTGGTAGAAACGTTCAGGTCACAGTAGTTTAACAAGACGGTTTAAATGCCACTTGGAAGAGACGTGCAGGTGGCAGTAGCTTAACAAGTTGGTTTAAATGTCCCTTGGAAGAGACGTGCAGGTCACAGGAGCTTAATAAGACAGTTTAAATGTCCCTTGGAAGAGACGTGCAGTTCGCAGTAGCTTAACAAGACGTTCTAAATGCCCGTTGGAAGAGACGTGCAGGTCACAGGAGCTCAATAAGACAGTTTAAATGTCCCTTGGAAGAGACGTGCAGGTCGCAAAAGCTTAACAAGACAGTTTAAATGCCCCTTGGTAGAGACGTGCAGGTCACAGGAGCTTAATAAGACGCTTTAAATGTCCCTTGGAAGAGACGTGCAGGTCGCAGTAGCTTAACAAGAAGGTTTAAATGCCCCTTGGAAGAGACGTGCAGGTCGCAGTAGCTTAATAAGACGGTTTAAATGCCCCTTGGTAGAAACGTTCAGGTCACAGTAGTTTAACAAGACGGTTTAAATGCCACTTGGAAGAGACGTGCAGGTCGCAGTAGCTTAATAAGATGGTTTAGATGCCCCTTGGTAGAAACCTGCAGGTCACAGTAGCCTAACAAGACGTTTTAAATGCCACGTGGAAGAGACGTGCAGGTCGCAGTAGCTTAACAAGACGGTTTAAATGCCCCTTGGAAGAGACGTGAAGGACGCAGTAGCTTAACAAGACGGTTTAAATGCCCCTTGGAAGAGACGTGCAAGTCGCAGTAGCTTAAAAAGACGGTTTAAATGCGTCTTGGAAAAGACGTGCAGGTCGCAGTAGCTTAGCAAGACGGTTTAAATGCCCCTTGGAAGAGCGGTGGAGGTCACAGTAGCTTGACAAGATAGTTTAAATGCCCCTTGGAAGTAATGTGCAAGTCGCAGAAGCTTAACAAGACGGTTTAAATGCCCCTTGGAACAGACATGCAGGTCACAGCAGCTTAACAAGACTGTTTAAATGCGCCTTGGCAGAGACGTGCAGGTCGCAGTAGCTTAACAAGACTGTTTAAATGCCCCTTGGTAGAGACATGCAGGTGGCAGTAGGTTAACAAGACGGTTTAAATGCCCCTTGGAACAGACATGCAGGTCACAGCAGCTTAACAAGACTGTTTAAATGCCCCTTGGAAGACAAGTGCATGTCACAGTAGCTTAATAAGACTGTTTAAATGCCCCTTGAAAGAGACGTGCAGGTCACAGGAGCTTAATAAGACGGTTTAAAAGTCCCTTGGAAGAGAAATGCAGGTCACAGTAGCTTAACAAGAAAGTTTAAATGCCCCTTGGAAGAGACGTGCAGGTCGCAGTAGCTTAACAAGACGATTTAAATGCCACTTGGAGGAGCGGTGGAGGTCGCAGTAGCTTAATAAGACAGTTTAAATGCCCCTTGGAAGAGACGTGCAGGTCGCAGTTGCTTAACAAGACGGTTTAAATGCCCCTTGGAAGAGACGTGCAGGTCACAGGAGCTTAACAAGACGGTTTAAATGCCCCTTGGAAGAGACGTGCAGGTCGCAGTAGCTTAACAAGACGGTTTAAATACCCCTTGGAAGAGACGTGCAGGTCGCAGTAGCTTAACAAGACGTTTTAAATGCCACTTGGAGGAGCGATGGAGGTCGCAGTAGCTTAACAAGACAGTTGAAATGCCCCTTGGAAGAGACGTGCAGGTCGCAGTTGCTTAACAAGACGGTTTAAATGCCCCTTGGAAGAGACGTGCAGGTCGCAGTAGCTTAACGAGACGGTTTAAATGCCACTTGGAGGAGCGGTGGTGGTCGCAGTAGCTTAACAAGACAGTTTAAATGCCCCTTGGAAGAGACGTGCAGGTCGCAGTTGCTTAACAAGACGGTTTAAATGCCCCTTGGAAGAGACGTGCAGGTCGCAGTTGCTTAACAAGACGGTTTAAATGCCCATTGGAAGAGACGTGCATGTCGCAGTAGCTTAATAAAACGGTTTAAATGCCTCTTGGAAGAGACGTGCAGGTCGCAGTAGCTTAACAAGACGGTTTAAATGCCCCTTGGAAGAGACGTGCAGGTCGCAGTAGCTTAACAAGACGCTATAAATGCCCCTTGGAAGAGTCTTGCAGGTCGCAGTAGCTTACCAAGATGGTTTAAATGGCCCTTGGAAGAGACGTGCAGTTCGCAGTAGCTTAACAAGACGGTTTAAATGCCCCTTGGAAGAGCTGTGGAGGTCGCACTAGCTTAACAAGACTGTTTAAATGCCCCTTGGAAGAGACGTGCAGGTCGCAGTAGCTTAATAAGACGGTTTAAATGCCCCTTGGAAGAGAGGTGGAGGTCGCTGTAGCTTAACAAGAAGGTTTAAATGCCCCCTGGAGTAGACGTTCAGGTCGCAGTAGCTTAACAAAAGGGTTTAAATGCCCCTTAGAAAAGGCTTGCAGGTCGTAGTAGCTTACCAAGACGGTTTAAATGCCCCCTGGAAGAGACGTGCAGGTCGCAGTAGCTTAACAAGATGGTTTAAATGCCCCTTGGAAGAGCGGTGTAGGACGCAGTAGCTTAACAAGACGGTTTAAATGCCCCTTGGAAAACACGTGCATGTTGCAGTAGCTTAACAAGATGTTTTAAATGCCCCTTGGAAGAGACGTGCAGGTCGCAGTAGCTTAACAAGATGGTATAAATGCCCATTGGAAGAGGCTTGCAGGTCGCAGTAGCTTACCTAGACGGTTTAAATGGCCCTTGGAAGAGACGTGCAGGTCGCAGTAGCTTAACAAGACGGTTTAAATGCCACTTGGAAGAGCGGTGGAGGTCGCAGTAGCTTAACAAGACGGATAAATGCCCCTTGGAAGAGACATGCAGGTCGCAGTAGCTTAACAATACTGTTTAAATGCCCCTTGGAAGAGACGTGCAGGTCGCAGTAGCTTAACAAGACTTTTTAAATGCCCCTTGGAAGAGTGGAGGAGGGCGCAGTAGCTTAACAAGACGGTTTAAATGCCCCTTGGAAGAGCACTGGAGGTCGCAGTAGCTTAACAAAACGGTTTAAATGCCCCTTGGAAGATTCGTGCAGGTTGCAGTAGCTTAACAAGACTGTTTAAATGCCGCTTGGGAGAGACGTTCAGGTCGCAGTAGCTTAACAAGATGGTTTAAATGCTCCTTGGTAGAGACATGCAGGTCGCAGTAGCTTAACAATACAGTTTAAATGCCCCATTGAAGAGACGTGCAGGTCGCAGTAGCTTAACAAGATAGTTTAAATGCCCCTTGGAAAAGTGGTGGAGGTTACAGTAGCTTAACAAGATGGTTTAAATGCCCCTTGGAAGAGACGTGCAAGCCGCAGTAGCTTAACAAGACGATTTAAATGCCCTTTGGAAGAGACGTGCAGGTTGCAGTAGCTTAACAAGACAGTTTAAATGCCCCTTGGAAGAGCGGTGGAGGTCGCAGAAGCTTAACAAGACAGTTTAAATGCCCATTGGAAGAGACGTGCATGTCACAGTAGCTAAATAAGACTGTTTACATGCCCCTTGGAAGAAACGTGCAGGTCACAGGAGCTTAATAAGACGGTTTAAAAGTCCCTTGGAAGAGACGTGCTGGTCGCAGTAGCTTGACAAGATGGTTTAAATGCCCCTTGGAAGAGACGTGCAGGTCGCAGTAGCTTAACAAGACGGTTTAAATGCCATTTGGAGGAGCGGTGGAGGTCACAGTAGCTTAACAAGACAGTTTAAATGCCCCTTGGAAGAGACGTGCAGGTCGCAGTTGCTTAACAAGATGGTTTAAATGCACCTTGGAAGAGACGTGCAGGTCACAGGAGCTTAACAAGACGGTTTAAATGCCCCTTGGAAGAGACGTGCAGGTCGCAGTAGCTTAACAAGACGGTTTAAATGACCCTTGGAAGAGACGTGTAGGTCGCAGTAGCTTAACAAGACGGTTTAAATGCCACTTGGAGGAGCGGTGGAGGTCGCAGTAGCTTAACAAGACAGTTGAAATGCCCCTTGGAAGAGACGTGCAGGTCGCAGTAGCTTAACAAGACGGTTTAAATGCCACTTGGAGGAGCTGTGGAGGTCGCAGTAGCTTAACAAGACAGTTTAAATGCCCCTTGGAAGAGACGTGCAGCTCGCAGTTGATTAACAATACGGTTTAAATGCCCCTTGGAAGAGACGTGCAGGTCTCAGTTGCTTAACAAGACGGTTTAAATGCCCATTGGAAGAGACGTGCATGTCACAGTAGCTTAATAAGACGGTTTAAATGCCCCTTGGAAGAGACGTGCACGTCGCAGTAGCTTAACAAGACGGTTTAAATGCCCCTTGGAAGAGACGTGCAGGTCGCAGTAGCTTAACAAGGCGGTTTAAATGCCACTTGGAGGAGCGGTGGAGGTCGCAGTAGCTTAACAAGACAGTTGAAATGCCCCTTGGAAGAGACGTGCAGGTCGCAGTTGCTTAACAAGACGGTTTAAATGCCCCTTGGAAGAGACGTGCAGGTCGCAGTAGCTTAACAAGACGGTTTAAATGCCACTTGGAGGAGCGGTGGAGGTCGCAGTAGCTTAACAAGACAGTTTAAATGCCCCTTGGAAGAGACGTGCAGGTCGCAGTTGCTTAACAAGACGGTTTAAATGCCCCTTGGAAGAGACGTGCAGGTCGCAGTTGCTTAACAAGACGGTTTAAATGCCCATTGGAAGAGACGTGCAAGTCGCAGTAGCTTAATAACACGGTTTAAATGCCCCTTGGAAGAGACGTGCAGGTCGCAGTAGCTTAACAAGACGGTTTAAATGCCCCTTGGAAGAGACGTGCAGCTCGCAGTAGCTAAACAAGGCGGTTTAAATGCCACTTGGAGGAGCGGTGGAGGTCGCAGTAGCTTAACAACACAGTTTAAATGCCCCTTGGAAGAGACTTGCAGGTCGCAGTTGCTTAACAAGATGGTTTAAATGCCCCTTGGAAGAGACGTGCAGGTCCCAGTAGCTTAACAAGACAGTTTAAATACCCCTTGGAAAAGTGGTGGAGATTACAGTAGCTTAACAAGACGGTTGAAATGCCCCTTGGAAGAGACGTGCAGGACGCAGTAGCTTAATGAGATGGTTTAAATGCCCCTTGGAAGAGACGTGCAGGTCGCAGTAGCTTAATAAGACGGTTTAAATGCCCCTTGGAAGAGACATGCAGGTCGCAGTAGCTTAACAAGATGGTTTAAATGCCCCTTGGAAGAGACGTGCAGGTCGCAGGAGCTTAACAAGACAGTTTAAATGGCCCTTGGAAGAGACGTGAAGGTCGCAGAAGCTTAACAAGACTGTTTAAATGCCCCATGGAAGAGACGTGCAGGTCGCAGTAGCTTAGCAAGACGGTTTAAATGCCACTTGCAGGAGAAGTGCAGGTCGCAGTAGCTTAACAAGACGGTTTAAATGCCCCTTGGAAGAGACGTGCAGCTCGCAGTAGCTAAACAAGGCGGTTTAAATGCCACTTGGAGGAGCGGTGGAGGTCGCAGTAGCTTAACAAGACAGTTGAAATGCCCCTTGGAAGAGACGTGCAGGTCGCAGTAGCTTAACAAGACGGTTTAAATGCCACTTGGAGGAGCTGTGGAGGTCGCAGTAGCTTAACAAGACAGTTTAAATGCCCCTTGGAAGAGACGTGCAGCTCGCAGTTGATTAACAATACGGTTTAAATGCCCCTTGGAAGAGACGTGCAGGTCTCAGTTGCTTAACAAGACGGTTTAAATGCCCATTGGAAGAGACGTGCATGTCACAGTAGCTTAATAAGACGGTTTAAATGCCCCTTGGAAGAGACGTGCACGTCGCAGTAGCTTAACAAGACGGTTTAAATGCCCCTTGGAAGAGACGTGCAGGTCGCAGTAGCTTAACAAGGCGGTTTAAATGCCACTTGGAGGAGCGGTGGAGGTCGCAGTAGCTTAACAAGACAGTTGAAATGCCCCTTGGAAGAGACGTGCAGGTCGCAGTTGCTTAACAAGACGGTTTAAATGCCCCTTGGAAGAGACGTGCAGGTCGCAGTAGCTTAACAAGACGGTTTAAATGCCACTTGGAGGAGCGGTGGAGGTCGCAGTAGCTTAACAAGACAGTTTAAATGCCCCTTGGAAGAGACGTGCAGGTCGCAGTTGCTTAACAAGACGGTTTAAATGCCCCTTGGAAGAGACGTGCAGGTCGCAGTTGCTTAACAAGACGGTTTAAATGCCCATTGGAAGAGACGTGCAAGTCGCAGTAGCTTAATAACACGGTTTAAATGCCCCTTGGAAGAGACGTGCAGGTCGCAGTAGCTTAACAAGACGGTTTAAATGCCCCTTGGAAGAGACGTGCAGCTCGCAGTAGCTAAACAAGGCGGTTTAAATGCCACTTGGAGGAGCGGTGGAGGTCGCAGTAGCTTAACAACACAGTTTAAATGCCCCTTGGAAGAGACTTGCAGGTCGCAGTTGCTTAACAAGATGGTTTAAATGCCCCTTGGAAGAGACGTGCAGGTCCCAGTAGCTTAACAAGACAGTTTAAATACCCCTTGGAAAAGTGGTGGAGATTACAGTAGCTTAACAAGACGGTTGAAATGCCCCTTGGAAGAGACGTGCAGGACGCAGTAGCTTAATGAGATGGTTTAAATGCCCCTTGGAAGAGACGTGCAGGTCGCAGTAGCTTAATAAGACGGTTTAAATGCCCCTTGGAAGAGACATGCAGGTCGCAGTAGCTTAACAAGATGGTTTAAATGCCCCTTGGAAGAGACGTGCAGGTCGCAGGAGCTTAACAAGACAGTTTAAATGGCCCTTGGAAGAGACGTGAAGGTCGCAGAAGCTTAACAAGACTGTTTAAATGCCCCATGGAAGAGACGTGCAGGTCGCAGTAGCTTAGCAAGACGGTTTAAATGCCACTTGCAGGAGAAGTGCAGGTCACAGTAGCTTAACAAGAGGGTTTAAATGCCCCTTAGAAAAGGCTTGCAGGTCTTAGTAGCTTACCAAGATGGTTTAAATGCACCTTGGAAGACACGTGCAGGTCGCAGTAGCTTAACAAGACGCTATAAATGCCCCTTGGAAGAGTCTTGCAGGTCGCAGTAGCTTACCAAGATGGTTTAAAAGGCCCTTGGAAGAGAGGTGAAGGTCGCAGTAGCTTAACAAGACGGTTTAAAAGCCCCTTGGAAGAGCAGTGGAGGTCGCAGTAGCTTAACAAAACGGTTTAAATGCCCCTTGGAAGAGACGTGCAGGTTGCAGTAGCTTAACAAGACTGTTTAAATGCCGCTTGGGAGAGACGTTCAGGTCGCAGTAGCTTAACAAGATGGTTTAAATGCTCCTTGGTAGAGACATGCAGGTCGCAGTAGCTTAACAAGACAGTTTAAATGTCCCATTGAAGAGACGTGCAGGTCGCAGTAGCTTAACAAGATAGTTTAAATGCCCCTTGGAAAAGTGGTGGAGGTTACAGTAGCTTAACAAGATGGTTTAAATGCCCCTTGGAAGAGACGTGCAAGTCGCAGTAGCTTAATAAGACGATTTAAATGCCCTTTGGAAGAGACGTGCAGGTTGCAGTAGCTTAACAAGACAGTTTAAATGTCCCTTGGAAGAGCGGTGGAGGTCGCAGAAGCTTAACAAGACAGTTTAAATGCCCATTGGAAGAGACGTGCATGTCACAGTAGCTAAATAAGACTGTTTACATGCCCCTTGGAAGAGACGTGCAGGTCACAGGAGCTTAATAAGACGGTTTAAAAGTCCCTTGGAAGAGACGTGCTGGTCGCAGTAGCTTGACAAGATGGTTTAAATGCCCCTTGGAAGAGACGTGCAGGTCGCAGTAGCTTAACAAGACGGTTTAAATGACACTTGGAGGAGCGGTGGAGGTCACAGTAGCTTAACAAGACAGTTTAAATGCCCCTTGGAAGAGACGTGCAGGTCGCAGTTGCTTAACAAGATGGTTTAAATGCCCCTTGGAAGAGACGTGCAGGTCGCAGTAGCTTAATAAGACGGTTTAAATGCCCCTTGGAAGAGAGGTGGAGGTCGCAGTAGCTTAACAAGACGGTTTAAATGCCCCTTGGAGTAGACGTTCAGGTCGCAGTAGCTTATCAAGACGGTTTACATGCCCCTTGCAAGAGACGTGCATTTCGCAGAAGCTTAACAAAAGGGTTTAAATGCCCCTTAGAAAAAGCTTGCAGGTCGTAGTAGCTTAACAAGATGGTTTAAATGCCACTTGGAAGAGACGTGCAGGTCGCAGCAGCTTAACAAGACGGTTTAAATGCCACTTGGAGGAGCGGTGGAGGTCACAGTAGATTAACAAGACAGTTTAAATGCCCCTTGGAAGAGACTTGCAGGTCGCAGTTGCTTAACAAGACGGTTTAAATGCCCATTGGAAGAGACGTGCAGGTCACAGGAGCTTAACAAGACGGTTTAAATGCCCCTTGGAAGAGACGTGCAGTTCGCAGTAGCTTATCAAGACGGTTTAAATGCCCATTGGAGGAGCGGTGGAGGTCGCAGTAGCTTAATAAGATGGTTTAAATGCCCCTTGGAAGAGACGTGCAGGTCGCAGTTGCTTAACAATACGGTTTAAATGCCCCTTGGAGGAGCGGTGGAGGTCGCAGTAGCTTAACAAGACAGTTGAAATGCCCCTTGGAAGAGACGTGCAGGTCGCAGCAGCTTAACAAGACGGTTTAAATGCCACTTGGAGGAGCGGTGGAGGTCGCAGTAGCTTAATAAGACGGTTTAAATGCCCCTTGGAAGAGACGTGCAGGTCGCAGTTGCTCAACAAGACGGTTTAAATGCCCATTGGAAGAGACGTGCATGTCACAGTAGCTTAATAAGACGGTTTAAATGCCCCTTGGAAGAGACGTGCAGGTCGCAGTAGCTTAACAAGACGGTTTAAATGCCCCTTGGAAGAGACGTGCAGGTCTCAGTAGCTTAACAATGCGGTTTAAATGCCACTTGGAGGAGCGGTGGAGGTCGCAGTAGCTTAACAAGACAGTTTAAATGCCCCTTGGAAGAGACGTGCAGGTCGCAGTTGCTTAACAAGACGGTTTAAATGCCCCTTGGAAGAGACGTGCAGGTCGCACTAGCTTAACAAGACGGTTTAATTGCCCCTTGGAAGAGACGTGCTGGTCGCAGTAGCTTAACAAGACGGTTTAAATGCCCCTTGGAAAAGTGGTGGAGATTACAGTAGCTTAACAAGACGGTTTAAATGCCCCTTGAAAGAGACGTGCAAGTCGCAGTAGCTTAATAAGACGGTTTAAGTGTTCCTTGGAAGAGACGTGCTGGTCGCAGTAGCTTAACAAGACGGTTTAAATGCCCCTTGGAAGAAATGTGCAGGTCGCAGTAGCTTAACAAGACTTTTTAAATGCCCCTTGGAAGAGTGCAGGAGGGCATAGTAGCTTAACAAGACGGTTTAAAAGCCCCTTGGAAGAGCAGTGGAGGTCGCAGTAGCTTAACAAAACGGTTTAAATGCCCCTTGGAAGAGACGTGCAGGTTGCAGTAGCTTAACAAGACTGTTTAAATGCCGCTTGGGAGAGACGTTCAGGTCGCAGTAGCTTAACAAGATGGTTTAAATGCTCCTTGGTAGAGACATGCAGGTCGCAGTAGCTTAACAAGACAGTTTAAATGTCCCATTGAAGAGACGTGCAGGTCGCAGTAGCTTAACAAGATAGTTTCAATGCCCCTTGGAAAAGTGGTGGAGGTTACAGTAGCTTAACAAGATGGTTTAAATGCCCCTTGGAAGAGACGTGCAAGTCGCAGTAGCTTAACAAGACGATTTAAATGCCCTTTGGAAGAGACGTGCAGGTTGCAGTAGCTTTACAAGACAGTTTAAATGCCCCTTGGAAGAGCGGTGGAGGTCGCAGAAGCTTAACAAGACAGTTTAAATGCCCATTGGAAGAGACGTGCATGTCACAGTAGCTAAATAAGACTGTTTACATGCCCCTTGGAAGAGACGTGCAGGTCACAGGAGCTTAATAAGACGGTTTAAAAGTCTCTTGGAAGAGACGTGCTGATCGCAGAAGCTTGACAAGATGGTTTAAATGCCCCTTGGAAGAGACGTGCAGGTCGCAGTAGCTTAACAAGACGGTTTAAATGCCACTTGGAGGAGCGGTGGAGGTCGCAGTAGCTTAACAAGACAGTTGAAATGCCCCTTGGAAGAGACGTGCAGGTCGCAGTAGCTTAACAAGACGGTTTAAATGCCACTTGGAGGAGCGGTGGAGGTCACAGTAGCTTAACAAGACAGTTTAAATGCCCCTTGGAAGAGACATGCAGGTCGCAGTTGCTTAAGAAGATGGTTTAAATGCCCCTTGGAAGAGACGTGCAGGTCACAGGAGCTTAACAAGACGGTTTAAATGCCCCTTGGAAGAGACGTGCAGGTCGCAGTAGCTTAACAAGACGGTTTAAATGACCCTTGGAAGAGACGTGTAGGTCGCAGTAGCTTAACAAGACGGTTTAAATGCCACTTGGAGGAGCGGTGGAGGTCGCAGTAGCTTAACAAGACAGTTGAAATGCCCCTTGGAAGAGACGTGCAGGTCGCAGTAGCTTAACAAGACGGTTTAAATGCCACTTGGAGGAGCTGTGGAGGTCGCAGTAGCTTAACAAGACAGTTTAAATGCCCCTTGGAAGAGACGTGCAGGTCGCAGTTGATTAACAATACGGTTTAAATGCCCCTTGGAAGAGACGTGCAGGTCGCAGTTGCTTAACAAGACGGTTTAAATGCCCATTGGAAGAGACGTGCATGTCACAGTAGCTTAATAAGACGGTTTAAATGCCCCTTGGAAGAGACGTGCACGTCGCAGTAGCTTAACAAGACGGTTTAAATGCCCCTTGGAAGAGACGTGCAGGTCGCAGTAGCTTAACAAGGCGGTTTAAATGCCACTTGGAGGAGCGATGGAGGTCGCAGTAGCTTAACAAGACAGTTTAAATGCCCCTTGGAAGAGACTTGCAGGTCGCAGTTGCTTAACAAGATGGTTTAAATGCCCCTTGGAAGAGACGTGCAGGTCGCACTAGCTTAACAAGATGGTTTAATTGCCCCTTGGAAGAGACGTGCTGGTCGCAGTAGCTTAACAAGATGGTTTAAATGCCCCTTGGAAAAGTGGTGGATATTACAGTAGCTTAACAAGACGGTTTAAATGCCCCTTGAAAGAGATGTGCAAGTCGCAGTAGCTTAATAAGACGATTTAAATGTTCCTTGGAAGAGACGTGCAGGTCCCAGTAGCTTAACAAGACAGTTTAAATACCCCTTGGAAAAGTGGTGGAGATTACAGTAGCTTAACAAGACGGTTTAAATGCCCCTTGGAAGAGACGTGCAGGACGCAGTAGCTTAATGAGACGGTTTAAATGCCCCTTGGAAGAGACGTGCAGGTCGCAGTAGCTTAATAAGACGGTTTAAATGCCCCTTGGAAGAGACATGCAGGTCGCAGTAGCTTAACAAGATGGTTTAAATGCCCCTTGGAAGAGACGTGCAGGTCGCAGGAGCTTAACAAGACAGTTTAAATGGCCCTTGGAAGAGACGTGAAGGTCGCAGAAGCTTAACAAGACTGTTTAAATGCCCCATGGAAGAGACGTGCAGGTCGCAGTAGCTTAACAAGACGGTTTAAATGCCACTTGCAGGAGAAGTGCAGGTCACAGTAGCTTAACAAGAGGGTTTAAATGCCCCTTAGAAAAGTCTTGCAGGTCTTAGTAGCTTACCAAGACGGTTTAAATGCACCTTGGAAGACAAGTGCAGGTCGCAGTAGCTTAACAAGACGCTATAAATGCCCCTTGGAAGAGTCTTGCAGGTCGCAGTAGCTTACCAAGATGGTTTAAATGGCCGTTGGAAGAGCTGTGGAGGTCGCACTAGCTTAACAAGACGGTTTAAATGCCCCTTGGAAGAGACATGCAAGTAGCAGAAACTTAACAAGACTGTTTAAATGCCCCTTGGAAGAGACGTGCAGGTCGCAGTAGCTTAATAAGACGGTTTAAATGCCCCTTGGAAGAGAGGTGGAGGTCGCAGTAGCTTAACAAGACGGTTTAAATGCCCCTTGGAGTAGACGTTCAGGTCGCAGTAGCTTATCAAGACGGTTTACATGCCCCTTGCAAGAGACGGTCATTTCGCAGAAGCTTAACAAAAGGGTTTAAATGCCCCTTAGAAAAGGCTTGCAGGTCGTAGTAGCTTAACAAGATGGTTTAAATGCCACTTGGAAGAGACGTGCAGGTCGCAGTAGCTTAACAAGACGGTTTAAATGCCACTTGGAGGAGCGGTGGAGGTCACAGTAGATTAACAAGACAGTTTAAATGCCCCTTGGTAGAGACTTGCAGGTCGCAGTTGCTTAACAAGACGGTTTAAATGCCTCTTGGAAGAGACGTGCAGGTCACAGGAGCTTAACAAGACGGTTTAAATGCCCCTTGAAAGAGACGTGCAGTTCGCAGTAGCTTAACAAGACGGTTTAAATGCCCCTTGGAGGAGCGGTGGAGGTCGCAGTAGCTTAATAAGACGGTTTAAATGCCCCTTGGAAGAGACGTGCAGGTCGCAGTTGCTTAACAATACGGTTTAAATGCCCCTTGGAGGAGCGGTGGAGGTCGCAGTAGCTTAACAAGACAGTTGAAATGCCCCTTGGAAGAGACGTGCAGGTCGCAGTAGCTTAACAAGACGGTTTAAATGCCACTTGGAGGAGCGGTGGAGGTCGCAGTAGCTTAATAAGACGGTTTAAATGCCCCTTGGAAGAGACGTGCAGGTCGCAGTTGCTCAACAAGACGGTTTAAATGCCCATTGGAAGCGACGTGCATGTCACAGTAGCTTAATAAGACGGTTTAAATGCCCCTTGGAAGAGACGTGCAGGTCGCAGTAGCTTAACAAGATGGTTTAAATGCCCCTTGGAAGAGACGTGCAGGTCTCAGTAGCTTAACAATGCGGTTTAAATGCCACTTGGAGGAGCGGTGGAGGTCGCAGTAGCTTAACAAGACAGTTTAAATGCCCCTTGGAAGAGACGTGCAGGTCGCAGTTGCTTAACAAGACGGTTTAAATGCCCCTTGGAAGAGACGTGCAGGTCACACTAGCTTAACAAGACGGTTTAATTGCCCCTTGGAAGAGACGTGCTGGTCGCAGTAGCTTAACAAGATGGTATAAATGCCCCTTGGAAAAGTGGTGGAGATTACAGTAGCTTAACAAGACGGTTTAAATGCCCCTTGAAAGAGACGTGCAAGTCGCAGTAGCTTAATAAGACGGTTTAAGTGTTCCTTGGAAGAGACGTGCTGGTCGCAGTAGCTTAATAAGACGGTTTAAATTCCCCTTGGAAGAGACATGCAGGTCGCAGTAGCTTAACAAGATGGTTTAAATGCACCTTGGAAGAAACGTGCAGGTCGCAGGAGCTTAACAAGACGGTTGAAATGCCCCTTGGAAGAGAGGTGGAGGTCGCAGTAGCTTAACAAGACAGTTTAAATGGCCCTTGGAAGAGACGTGCAGGTCGCAGTAGCTTAACAAGACGGTTTAAATGCCACTTGCAGTAGACGTGCAGGTCGCAGTAGCTTAACAAGAGGGTTTAAATGCCCCTTAGAAAAGGCTTGCAGGTCGCAGTAGCTTACCAAGACGGTTTAAATGCCCCTTGGAAGAGTCTTGAAGGTCGCAGTAGCTTAAAAAGACGCTATAAATTCCCCTTGGAAGAGTCTTGCAGGTCGCAGTAGCTTACCAAGATGGTTTAAATGGCCCTTGGAAGAGACGTGCAGTACGCAGTAGCTTAACAAGACGGTTTAAATGCCCCTTGGAAGAGACGTGCAGGTCGCAGTAGCTTAACAAGAGGGTTTAAATGCCCCTTAGAAAAGGCTTGCAGGTCGCAGTAGCTTTCCAAGACGGTTTAAATGCCCCTTGGAAGAGTCTTGAAGGTCGCAGTAGCTTAAAAAGACGCTATAAATTCCCCTTGGAAGAGTCTTGCAGGTCGCAGTAGCTTACCAAGATGGTTTAAATGGCCCTTGGAAGAGACGTGCAGTTCGCAGTAGCTTAACAAGACGGTTTAAATGCCCCTTGGAAGAGACATGCAGGTCGCAGAAGCTTAACAAGACTGTTTAAATGCCCCTTGGAAGAGACGTGCAGGTCGCAGTAGCTTAATAAGACGGTTTAAATGCTCCTTGGAAGAGAGGTGGAGGTCGCAGTAGCTTAACAAGACGGTTTAAATGCCTCTTGGAATAGACGTTCAGGTCGCAGTAGCTTATCAAGACTGTTTACATGCCCCTTGCAAGAGACGTGCAGGTCGCAGAAGCTTAACAAAAGGGTTTAAATGCCCCTTAGAAAAGGCTTGCAGGTCGCAGTAGCTTACCAAGACGGTTTAAATGCCCCCTGGAAGAGACGTGCAGGTCGCAGTAGCTTAACAAGATGGTTTAAATGCCCCTTGGAAGAGCGGTGGAGGACGCAGTAGCTTAACAAGAC
Source organism: Phyllobates terribilis (assembly GCF_046119375.1). NCBI lineage: Eukaryota > Metazoa > Chordata > Amphibia > Anura > Dendrobatidae > Phyllobates > Phyllobates terribilis. The sequence continues at coordinate 2,626,855 of NW_027362907.1, forward strand.
GGTTTAAATGCCCCTTGGAAAAGACGTGCAGGTTGCAGTAGCTTAACAAAATGTTTTAAATGCCCCTTGGAAGAGACGTACAGGTCGCAGTAGCTTAACAAGACGGTATAAATGCCGCTTGGAAGAGGCTTGCAGGTCGCAGTAGCTTACCAAGACGGTTTAAATGGCCCTTGGAAGAGACGTGCAGGTCGCAGTAGCTTAACAAGATGGTTTAAATGCCCCTTGAAAGAGCGGTGGAGGTCGCAGTAGCGTAACAAGACAGATAAATGCCCCTTGGAAGAGACATGCAGGTCGCAGTAGCTTAACAAGACTGTTTAAATGCCCCTTGGAAGAGACGTGCAGGTCGCAGTAGCTTAACAAGACTGTTTAAATGCCCATTGGAAAAGACGTGCAGGTTGCAGTAGCTTAACAAGATGTTTTAAATGCCCTTTGGAAGAGAAGTGCAGGTCACAGTAGCTTAACAAGATGGTTTAAATGCCCCTTGGAAGAGATGTGCAGGTCACAGTAGCTTAACAAGATGGTTTAAATGCTCCTTGGAAGAGCGGAGGAGGTCGCAGTAGCTTAACAAGACGGTTTAAATGCCTCTTGGAAGAAACGTGCAGGTCGGAGTAGCTTAACAAGACTTTTTAAATGCCCCTTGGAAGAGCGGAGGAGGTCGCAGTAGCTTAACAAGACGGTTTAAATGCCCCTTGGAAGAGCGGTGGTGGTCGCAGTAGCTTAACAAAACGGTCTAAATGCCCCTTGGAAGAGACGTGCAAGTCGCAGTAGGCGTAACAAGACGATTTAAATGCCCTTTGGAAGAGACGTGCAGGTCGCAGTAGCTTAACAAGACGGTTTAAATGCCCCTTGGAAGAGCGGTGGAGGTTGCAGAAGCTTAACAAGACAGTTTAAATGCCCCTTGGAAGAGACGTGCAGGCCACAGGAGCTTAATAAGACAGTTTAAATGTCCCTTGGAAGAGACGTGCAGGTCGCAGTAGCTTAACAAGACGGTTTAAATGCCCCTTGGAAGAGACGTGCAGGTCGCAGTAGCTTAACAAGACGGTTTAAACGCCACTTGGAGGAGCGGTGGAGGTCGCAGTAGCTTAACAAGACAGTTGAAATGCCCCTTGGAAGAGACGTGCAGGTCGCAGTTGCTTAACAAGACGGTTTAAATGCCCCTTGGAAGAGACGTGCAGGTCGCAGTAGCTTAACAAGACAGTTGAAACGCCCCTTGGAAGAGACGTGCAGGTCGCAGTTGCTTAACAAGATGGTTTAATGCCCCTTGGAAGAGACGTGCAGGTCACAGGAGTTTAACAAGACGGTTGAAATGCCCCTTGGAAGAGATGTGCAGGTCGCAGTTGCTTAATAAGACGGTTAAAATGTCCCCTTGGAAGAGACGTGCAGGTCGCAGTAGCTTAACAAGACGGTTTAAATGCCACTTGGAGGAGCGGTCGAGGTCGCAGTAGTTTAACAAGATGGTTTAAATGCCCCTTGGAAGAGACGTGCAGGTCGCAGTTGCTTAAGAAGACGGTTTAAATGCCCCTTGGAAGAGACGAGCAGGTCGCAGTTGCTTAACAAGACGGTTTAAATGCCCATTGGAAGAGACGTGCATGTCACAGGAGCTTAATAAGACGGTTTAAATGTCCCTTGGAAGAGACGTGCAGGTCGCAGTAGCTTAACAAGACGGTTTAAATGCCCCTTGGAAGAGACGTGCAGGTCGCAGTAGCTTAACAAGACGGTTTAATTGCCACTTGGAGGAGCAGTGCAGGTCGAAGTTGCTTAACAAGACGGTTTAAATGCCCCTTGGAAGAGACGTGCAGGTCGCAGTAGCTTAACAAGATGGTTTAAATGCCCCTTGGAAGGGCGGTGGATGTCGCAGTAGCTTAACAAGACGGTTTAAATGCCCCTTGGAAGAGACGTGAAGGTCGCATTAGCTTAACAAGATGGTTTAAATTCCCCTTGGAAGAGACGTGCAAGTCGAAGAAGCTTACCAAGAAGGTTTAAATGACCCTTGGAAGAGACGTGCAGGTTGCAGTAGCTTAACAAGACTGTTTAAATGCCCCTTGGAAAAGTGGTGGAGATTACAGTAGCTTAACAAGACGGTTTAATTGCCCTTTGGAAGAGACGTGCAAGTCGCAGTATCTTAACAAGATGGTTTAAATGCCCCTTGGAAGAGACGTGCAGGTCGCAGGAGCTTAACAAGACGGTTTAAATGCCCCTTGGAAGAAACGTGCAGGTCGCAGTAGCTTAACAAGACGGTTTAAATGCCCCTTGGAAGAGACGTGCAGGTCGCAGTAGCTTAACAAGACGGTTTAAACGCCACTTGGAGGAGCGGTGGAGGTCGCAGTAGCTTAACAAGACAGTTGAAATGCCCCTTGGAAGAGACGTGCAGGTCGCAGTTGCTTAACAAGACGGTTTAAATGCCCCTTGGAAGAGACGTGCAGGTCGCAGTAGCTTAACAAGACAGTTGAAACGCCCCTTGGAAGAGACGTGCAGGTCGCAGTTGCTTAACAAGATGGTTTAATGCCCCTTGGAAGAGACGTGCAGGTCACAGGAGTTTAACAAGACGGTTGAAATGCCCCTTGGAAGAGATGTGCAGGTCGCAGTTGCTTAATAAGACGGTTAAAATGTCCCCTTGGAAGAGACGTGCAGGTCGCAGTAGCTTAACAAGACGGTTTAAATGCCACTTGGAGGAGCGGTCGAGGTCGCAGTAGTTTAACAAGATGGTTTAAATGCCCCTTGGAAGAGACGTGCAGGTCGCAGTTGCTTAAGAAGACGGTTTAAATGCCCCTTGGAAGAGACGAGCAGGTCGCAGTTGCTTAACAAGACGGTTTAAATGCCCATTGGAAGAGACGTGCATGTCACAGGAGCTTAATAAGACGGTTTAAATGTCCCTTGGAAGAGACGTGCAGGTCGCAGTAGCTTAACAAGACGGTTTAAATGCCCCTTGGAAGAGACGTGCAGGTCGCAGTAGCTTAACAAGACGGTTTAATTGCCACTTGGAGGAGCGGTGCAGGTCGCAGTTGCTTAACAAGACGGTTTAAATGCCCCTTGGAAGAGACGTGCAGGTCGCAGTAGCTTAACAAGATGGTTTAAATGCCCCTTGGAAGGGCGGTGGATGTCGCAGTAGCTTAACAAGACGGTTTAAATGCCCCTTGGAAGAGACGTGAAGGTCGCATTAGCTTAACAAGATGGTTTAAATTCCCCTTGGAAGAGACGTGCAAGTCGCAGAAGCTTACCAAGAAGGTTTAAATGACCCTTGGAAGAGACGTGCAGGTTGCAGTAGCTTAACAAGACTGTTTAAATGCCCCTTGGAAAAGTGGTGGAGATTACAGTAGCTTAACAAGACGGTTTAATTGCCCTTTGGAAGAGACGTGCAAGTCGCAGTATCTTAACAAGATGGTTTAAATGCCCATTGGAAGAGACGTGCAGGTCGCAGGAGCTTAACAAGACGGTTTAAATGCCCCTTGGAAGAAACGTGCAGGTCGCAGTAGCTTAACAAGACGGTTTAAATGCCCCTTGGAAGAGCGGAGGAGGTCGCAGTAGCTTTGCAAGACGGTTTAAATGCCCCTTGGAAGAGCGGTGAAGTTCGCAGTAGCTTAACAAAACGTTTTAAATGCCCCTTGGAAGAGGCTTGCAGGTCGCAGTAGATTACCAAGACAGTTTAAATGGCCCTTGGAAGAGACGTGCAGGTCGCAGTAGCTTAACAGGATGGTTTAAATGCCCCTTGGTAGAGCGGTGGAGGTCGCAGTAGCTTAACATGATGGTTTAAATGCCCCTTGGAAGAGAAGTGCAGGTCGCAGTAGATTACCAAGACGATTTAAATGCCCCTTGGAAGAGACGTGCAGGTCGCAGTAGCTTAACAAGACGGTTTAAATGCCCTTTGGAAGAGCGGTGTAGGTCGCAGTAGCTTAACAAGACAGTTTAAATGCCCTTTGGAAGAGACATGCAGGTTACAGCAGCTTAACAAGACTGTTTAAATGCCGCTTGGAAGAGACGTGCAGGTCGTAGTAGCTTAACAAGACGGTTTAAATGCCCCTTGGAAGAGACATGCAGGTTGCAGTAGCTTAACAAGACGGTTTAAATGCCCGATTGAAGAGACGTGCAGGTCGCAGTAGTTTAACAAGACGGTTTAAATGCCCTTTGGAAGAGACGTGCAGGTCGCAGTAGCTTAACAAGATGGTTTAAATGCTCCTTGGAAGAGCGGTGGAGGTCGCAGAAGCTTAACAAGACAGGTTAAATGCCCCTTGGAAGAGACGTGCAGGTCGCAGTAGGTTAACAAGACGGTTTAAATGCCCCTTGGAAGAGACGTGCAGGTCGCAGTTGCTTAACAAGACGCTTTAAATGCCCCTTGGAAAAGACGTGCAGGTCGCAGTAGCTTAACAGGATGGTTTAAATGCCCCTTGGAAGAGCGGTGGAGGTCGCAGTAGCTTAATAAGATGGTTTAAATGCCCATTGGAAAAGACGTGAAGTTCGCATTAGCCTAACAAGATGGTTTAAATGCCCCTTGGAAGAGACGTGCAGGTCGCAGAAGCTTAACAAGACATTTTAAATGCCCCTTGGAAGAGGCTTGCAGGTCGCAGTAGCTTACCAAGAAGGTTAAAATGGCCCTTGGAAGAGACGTGCAGGTCGCAGTAGCTTAACAAGACGGTTTAAATGCCCCATGGAAGAGCGGTGGAGGTCGCAGTAACTTAACAAGACGGTTTAAATGCCCCTTGGAAGAGACATGTAGGTCACAGTAGCTTAAGAAGACTGTTTAAATACCCCTTGGAAGAGGCGTGCAGGTCGCAGTAGCTTAACAAGACCGTTGAAATGCCACTTGGAAGAGAGGTGGAGGTCACAGTAGCTTAACAAGACAGTTTAAATGCCCCTTGGAAGAGACGTGTAGGTCGCAGTAGTTTAACAAGACGGTTTAAATGCCCTTTGGAAGAGACGTGCAGGTCGCAGTAGCTTAACAAGATGGTTTAAATGCCCCTTGGAAGAGCGGTGGAGGTCGCAGAAGCTTAACAAGACAGGTTAAATGCCCCTTGGAAGAGACGTGCAGGTCACAGGAGCTTAATAAGACAGTTTAAATGCCCCTTGGAAGAGACGTGTAGGTCGCAGTAGCTTAACAAGACAGTTTAAATGCCCCTTGGAAGAGACGTGTAGGTCGCAGTAGCTTAACAAGATGGTTTAAATGCCCCTTGGAAGAGCGGTGGAGGTCGCAGTAGCTTAACAAGACCGTTGAAATGCCCCTTGGAAGAGCGGTAGAGGTCGCAGTAGCTTAACAAGACGTTTTAAATGCCCCTTGCAAGAGACGAGCAGGTCGCAGAAGTTTAACAAAAGGGTTTAAATGCCCCTTAGAAAAGGCTTGCAGGTCGCAGTAGCTTAACAAGATGGTTTAAATGCCCCTTGGAAGACCGGTGGAGGTCGCAGTAGCTTAACAAGACGGTTTAAATGCCCCTAGGAAAAGACGTGCAGGTCGCAGTAGCTTAACAAGATGGTTTAAATGCCCCTTGGTAGAGACATGCAGATCGCTGTAGCTTAACAAGACGGTTTAAATGCCCCTTGTAAGAGACGTGCAGGTCGCAGTAGGTTAACAAGACTGTTTAAATGCCCCTTGGAAAAGTGGTGGAGATTACAGTAGCTTAACAAGACGGTTTAAATGCCCCTTGGAAGAGACGTGCAAGTCGCAGTAGCTTAACAAGACGGTTTAGATTCCCCTTGGAAGAGCGGTGGAGGTCGCAGTAGCTTAACAAGACAGTTTAAATGCCCCTTGGAAGAGACGTGCAGGTCGCAGTGGCTTAACAAGACTTTTTAAATGCCCCTTGGAAGAGATGTACAAGTCGCAGTAGCTTAATAAGACGGTTTAAATGCCCCTTGGTAAAGAGGTGGACGTCGCAGTAGCTTAACAAGATGGTTAAATTGCCCCTTGGAATAGACGTGCAGGTCGCAGTAGCTTATCAAGATGGTTTAAATGCCCCTTGGAAGAGACGTGCAGGTCGCAGTAGCTTAAAAAGATGGTTTAAATGCCCCTTGGAAGAGCGGTGGAGGTCGCAGTAGCTTAACGAGACGGTTTAAATGCCCCTTGGAAAAGACGTGCAGGTTGCAGTAGCTTAATAAGACGGTATAAATGCCCCTTGGAAGAGGCTTGCAGGTCGCAGTAGCTTACCAAGACAGTTTAAATTGCCCTTGGAAGAGACGTGCAGGTCGCAGTAGCTTAACAAGATGGTTTAAATGCACCTTGGAAGAGACATGCAGGTCGTAGCAGCTTAAGAAGACTGTTTAAATGCCCCTTGGAAGAGACGTGCAGGTCGCAGTAGCTTAACAAGATGGTTTAAATGCCCCTTGGAAGAGAAGTGCAGGTCGCAGTAGCTTAACAAGACGGTTTAAATGCCCCTTGGAAGAGACATGCAGGTTGCAGTAGCTTAACAAGACGGTTTAAATGCCCGATTGAAGAGACGTGCAGGTCGCAGTAGTTTAACAAGACTGTTTAAATGCCCTTTGGAAGAGACGTGCAGGTCGCAGTAGCTTAACAAGATGGTTTAAATGCCCCTTGGAAGAGCGGTGGAGGTCGCAGAAGCTTAACAAGACAGGTTAAATGCCCCTTGGAAGAGACGTGCAGGTCGCAGTAGGTTAACAAGACGGTTTAAATGCCCCTTGGAAGAGACGTGCAGGTCGCAGTTGCTTAACAAGACGCTTTAAATGCCCCTTGGAAAAGACGTGCAGGTCGCAGTAGCTTAACAGGATGGTTTAAATGCCCCTTGGAAGAGCGGTGGAGGTCGCAGTAGCTTAACAAGATGGTTTAAATGCCCATTGGAAAAGACGTGAAGTTCGCATTAGCCTAACAAGATGGTTTAAATGCCCCTTGGAAGAGACGTGCAGGTCGCAGAAGCTTAACAAGACATTTTAAATGCCCCTTGGAAGAGGCTTGCAGGTCGCAGTAGCTTACCAAGAAGGTTAAAATGGCCCTTGGAAGAGACGTGCAGGTCGCAGTAGCTTAACAAGACGGTTTAAATGCCCCTTGGAAGAGGGGTGGAGGTCGCAGTAACTTAACAAGACGGTTTAAATGCCCCTTGGAAGAGACATGTAGGTCACAGTAGCTTAACAAGACTGTTTAAATGCCCCTTGGAAGAGGCGTGCAGGTCGCAGTAGCTTAACAAGACCGTTGAAATGCCACTTGGAAGAGAGGTGGAGGTCACAGTAGCTTAACAAGACAGTTTAAATGCCCCTTGGAAGAGACGTGTAGGTCGCAGTAGTTTAACAAGACGGTTTAAATGCCCTTTGGAAGAGACGTGCAGGTCGCAGTAGCTTAACAAGATGGTTTAAATGCCCCTTGGAAGAGCGGTGGAGGTCGCAGAAGCTTAACAAGACAGGTTAAATGCCCCTTGGAAGAGACGTGCAGGTCACAGGAGCTTAATAAGACGGTTTAAATCTCCCTTGGAAGAGACGTGCAGGTCGCAGTAGCTTAACAAGACAGTTTAAATGCCCCTTGGAAGAGACGTGTAGGTCGCAGTAGCTTAACAAGATGGTTTAAATGCCCCTTGGAAGAGCGGTGGAGGTCGCAGTAGCTTAACAAGACCGTTGAAATGCCCCTTGGAAGAGCGGTAGAGATCGCAGTAGCTTAACAAGACGTTTTAAATGCCCCTTGCAAGAGACGAGCAGGTCGCAGAAGCTTAACAAAAGGGTTTAAATGCCCCTTAGAAAAGGCTTGCAGTTCGCAGTAGCTTAACAAGATGGTTTAAATGCCCCTTGGAAGACCGGTGGAGGTCGCAGTAGCTTAACAAGACGGTTTAAATGCCCCTTGTAAAAGACGTGCAGGTCGCAGTAGCTTAACAAGATGGTTTAAATGCCCCTTGGTAGAGACATGCAGATCGCTGTAGCTTAACAAGACGGTTTAAATGCCCCTTGTAAGAGACGTGCAGGTCGCAGTAGGTTAACAAGACTGTTTAAATGCCCCTTGGAAAAGTGGTGGAGGTTACAGTAGCTTAACAAGACGGTTTAAATGCCCCTTGGAAGAGACGTGCAAGTCGCAGTAGCTTAACAAGACGGTTTAGATTCCCCTTGGAAGAGCGGTGGAGGTCGCAGTAGCTTAACAAGACAGTTTAAATGCCCCTTGGAAGAGACGTGCAGGTCGCAGTGGCTTAACAAGACTTTTTAAATGCCCCTAGGAAGAGATGTACAAGTCGCAGTAGCTTAATAAGACGGTTTAAATGCCCCTTGGTAAAGAGGTGGACGTCGCAGTAGCTTAACAAGATGGTTAAATTGCCCCTTGGAATAGACGTGCAGGTCGCAGTAGCTTATCAAGACGGATTAAATGCCCCTTGGAAGAGACGTGCAGGTCGCAGTAGCTTAAAAAGATGGTTTAAATGCCCCTTGGAAGAGCGGTGGAGGTCGCAGTAGCTTAACGAGACGGTTTAAATGCCCCTTGGAAAAGACGTGCAGGTTGCAGTAGCTTAATAAGACGGTATAAATGCCCCTTGGAAGAGGCTTGCAGGTCGCAGTAGCTTACCAAGACAGTTTAAATTGCCCTTGGAAGAGCGGTGGAGGACGCAGTAGCTTGACAAAATGGTTTAATTGCCCCTTGGAAGAGACGTGCAGGTTGCAGTAGCTTAAAAAGACGGTTTAAACGCCCCTTGGTTAAGCGGTGGAGGTCGCAGTAGCTTAACAAGATGGTTTAAATGCCCCTTGGAAGAGACGTGCAGGTCGTAGTAGCTTAACAAGACGGTTTAAATGCCCCTTGGAAGAGCGGTGTAGGTCGCAGTAGCTTAACAAGACGGTTTAAATGCCCCATTGAAGAGACGTGCAGGTCGCAGTAGCTTAACAAGACGGTTTAAATGCCCCTTGGAAAAGTGGTGGAGGTTACAGTAGCTTTACAAGATGGTTTAAATGCCCCTTGGAAGAGACGTGCAGGTAGCAGTAGCTTAACAAGACGGTTTAAATGCCCCTTGGAAGAGACGTGCAGGTCGCAGTAGCTTAACAAGACAGTTTAAATACCGCTTGGAAGAGCGGTGGAGGTCGCAGAAGCTTAACAAGACAGTTTAAATGCCCCTTGGAAGAGACGTGCAGGTCGCAGTAGCTTAACAAGACGGATTAAATGCCCCTTGGTAGAGACGTGCAGGTCGCAGTAGCTTAACAAGATGGTTTAAATGCCACTTGGAGGAGCGGTGGAGGTCGCAGTAGCTTAACAACACAGTTTAAATGCCCCTTGGAAGAGACATGCAAGTCGCAGTTACTTAACAAGATGGTTTAAATGCCCCTTGGAAAAGACGTGCAGGTCGCAGTAGCTTAACAAGATAGTATAAATGCCCCTTGGAAGAAACGTGCAGGTCGCAGTATCTTACCAAGACGGCTTAAATGCCCCTTGGAAGAGACATGCTGGTCGCAGTAGCTTAACAAGATGGTTTAAATGCCCCTTGGAAGAGCGGTGGAGGTCGCAGTAGCTTAATAAGACAGTTTAAATGCCCCTTGGAAAAGACGTGCAGGTTGCAGTAGCTGAACAAGATGTTTTAAATGCCCCTTGGAAGAGACATGCAGGTCGCAGTAGCTTAACAAGACGGTTTAAATGCCCCTTGGAAAAGATGTGCAGGTTGCAGTAGCTTAACAAGATGGTTTAAATGCCCCTTGGAAGAGACATGCAGGTCACAGTAGCTTAACAAGACGGTTTAAATGCCCCTTGGAAGAGCGGTGGAGGTCGCAGTGGCTTAACAAGACAGTTTAAATGCCCTTTGGAAGAGATGTGCAGGTCGCAGTAGCTTAACAAGACGGTTTAAATGCCCCTTGGAAGAGACGTGCAGGTCGCAGTAGCTTAATAAGACGGTTTAAATGCCCCTTGGAAGAGAGGTGGAGGTCGCAGTAGCTTAACAAGACGGTTTAAATGCCCCTTGGAATAGACGTGCAGGTCGCAGTAGCTTATCAAGACGGTTTAAATGCCCCTTGCAAGAGACGTGCAGGTCGCAGTAGCTTAACAAGATGGTTTAAATGCCCCTTGGAGGAGCGGTGGAGGTCGCAGTAGCTTAACAAGATGGTTTAAATGCCCCTTGGAAAAGACGTGCAGGTTGCAGTAGCTTAACAAGATGTTTTAAATGCCCCTTGGAAGAGGCTTGCTGGTCGCAGTAGCTTACCAAGAAGGTTTAAATGGCCATTGGAAGAGACGTGCAGGTCGCTGTAGCTTAACAAGACTTTATAAATGCCCCATGGAAGAGCGGTGGAGGTCCAGTAGCTTAACAAGACAGTTTAAATGCCCCTTGGAAGAGACATGCAGGTCGTAGCAGCTTAACAAGACTGTTTAAATGCCCCTTGGAAGAGACGTGCAGGTCGCAGCACCTTAACAAGACTGTTTAAATGCCCTTTGGAAGAGACGTGCAGGTCGCAGTAGCTTAACAAGACGGTTTAAATGCCCCTTGGAAGAGACGTGCAGGTCGCAGTAGCTTAACAAGACAGTTTAAATACCGCTTGGAAGAGCGGTGGAGGTCGCAGAAGCTTAACAAGACAGTTTAAATGCCCCTTGGAAGAGACGTGCAGGTCGCAGTAGCTTAACAAGACGGTTTAAATGCCCCTTGGAAGAGACGTGCAGGTCGCAGTAGCTTAACAAGATGGTTTAAATGCCACTTGGAGGAGCGGTGGAGGTCGCAGTAGCTTAACAAGACAGTTTAAATGCCCCTTGGAAGAGACGTGCAGGTCGCAGTTGCTTAACAAGACGTTTTAAATGCCCCTTGCAAGAGACGTGCAGGTCGCAGAAGCTTAACAAAAGGGTTTAAATGCCCCTTAGAAAAGGCTTGCAGGTCGCAGTATCTTACCAAGACGGTTTAAATGCCCCTTGGAAGAGACGTGCAGGTCACAGGAGCTTAATAAGACGGTTTAAATGTCCCTTGGAAGAGACGTGCAGGTCGCAGTAGCTTAACAAGACGGTTTAAATGCCCCTTGGAAGAGACGTGCAGGTAGCAGTAGCTTAGCAAGACGGTTTAAATGCCACTTGGAGGAGCGGTGGAGGTCGCAGTAGCTTAACAAGACAGTTTAAATGCCCCTTGGAAGAGACGTGCAGGTCGCAGTTGCTTAACAAGACGGTTTAAATGCCCCTTGGAAGACACGTGCAGGTCACAGGAGCTTAAAAAGACGGTTTAAATGCCCGTTGGAAGAGACATGCAGGTTGCAGTAGCTTAACAAGACGGTTTAAATGCCCCTTGGAAGAGACGTTCAGGTCGCAGTAGCTTAACAAGACAGTTTAAATGCCACTCTGAGGAGCGGTGGAGGTCGCAGTAGCTTAACAAGACAGTTTAAATGCACCTTGGAAGAGACGTGCAGGTCGCAGTTGCTTAACAAGACGGTTTAAATGCCCCTTGGAAGAGACGTGCAGGTCGCAGTAGCTTAACAAGATGGTTTAAATGCCCCTTGGAAGGTCGGTGGAGGTCGCAGTAGCTTAACATGACGGTTTAAATGCCCCTTGGAAGAGACGTGAAGGTCGCATTAGCTTAACAAGATGGTTTAAATTCCCCTTGGAAGAGACGTGCAGGTCGCAGAAGCTAACCAAGAAGGTTTAAATGGCCCTTGGAAGGGACGTGCAGGTCGCAATAGCTTAACAAGACTGTTTAAATGCCCCTTGGAAAAGTGGTGGAGATTACAGTAGCTTAGCAAGACGGTTTAAATGCCCCTTGGAAGAGACGTGCAAGTCGCAGTAGCTTAACAAGATGGTTTAAATGTCCCTTGGAAGAGACGTGCAGGTCGCAGTAGCTTAACAAGACGGTTTAAATGCCCCTTGGAAGAAACGTGCAGGTCGCAGTAGCTTAACAAGACGGTTTAAATGCCCCTTGGAAGAGCGGAGGAGGTCGCAGTAGCTTAACAAGACGGTTTAAATGCCCCTTGGAAGAGCGGTGAAGGTCGCAGTAGCTTAACAAAACTTTTTAAATGCCCCTTGGAAGAGACGTGCAGGTTGCAGTAGCTTAAAAAGATGGTTTAAATGCCCCTTGGTAGAGCGGTGGAGGTCGCAGTAGCTTAACAAGATGGTTGAAATGCCCCTTGGAAGAGAAGTGCAGGTCGCAGTAGCTTAACAAGACGATTTAAATGCCCCTTGGAAGAGACGTGCAGGTCACAGTAGCTTAACAAGTCGGTTTAAATGCCCTTTGGAAGAGCGGTGTAGGTCGCAGTAGCTTAACAAGACAGTTTAAATGCCCCTTGGAAGAGACATGCAGGTTGCAGTAGCTTAACAAGACGGTTTAAATGCCCCATTGAAGAGACGTGCAGGTCGCAGTAGATTAACAAGATGGTTTAAATGCCCCTTGGAAGAGCGGTGGAGGTCGCTGAAGCTTAACAAGACAGGTTAAATGCCCCTTGGAAGAGACGTGCATGTCACAGGAGCTTAATAAGACGGTTTAAATCTCCCTTGGAAGAGACGTGCAGGTCGCAGTAGCTTAACAAGACGGTTTAAATGCCCCTTGGAAGAGACGTGCAGGTCGCAGTAGCTTAACAAGACGGTTTAAATGACACTTGGAGGAGCGGTGGAAGTCGCAGTAGCTTAACTAGACAGTTTAAATGCCCCTTGGAAGAGACGTGTAGGTCGCAGTTGCTTAACAAGACGCTTTAAATGCCCCTTGGAAAAGAAGTGCAGGTCGCAGTAGCTTAACAAGATGGTTTAAATGCCCATTGGAAAAGACGTGAAGTTTGCATTAGACTAACAAGATGGTTTAAATGCCCCTTGGAAGAGACGTGCAGGTCGCAGAAGCTTAACAAGACATTTTAAATGCCCCTTGGAAGAGGCTTGCAGGTCGCAGTAGCTTACCAAGAAGTTTAAAATGGCCCTTGGAAGAGACGTGCAGGTCGCAGTAGCTTAACAAGATGGTTTAAATGCCCCTTGGAAGAGCGGTGGAGGTCGCAGTAGCTTAACAAGACGGTTTAAATGCCTCTTGGAAGAGACGTGCAGGTCGCAGTAGCTTAACAAGACTGTTTAAACGCTCCTTGGAAGAGACGTGCCGGTCGCAGTAGCTTAACAAGACCGTTGAAATTCCCCTTGGAAGAGACGTGCTGGTCGCAGTAGCTTAACAAGACGGTTTAAATGCCCCTTGGAAGAGACGTGCAGGTCGCTGTAGCTTAACAAGACGTTTTAAATGCCCCTTGCAAGAGACGTGCAGGTCGCAGAAGCTTAACAAAAGGGTTTAAATGCCCCTTAGAAAAGGCTTGTTGGTCGCAGTAGCTTAGCAAGATGGTTTAAATGCCCCTTGGAAGAGCAGTGGAGGTCGCAGTAGCTTAACAAGACGGTTTAAATGCCCCTTGGAAAAGACGTGCAGGTCGCAGTAGCTTAACAAGATGGTTTAAATGCCCCTTGGAAGAGACGTGCAGGTCGCAGTATCTTACCAAGACGGTTTAAATGCCCATTGGAAGAGACGTGCTGGTCGCAGTAGCTTAAGAAGATGGTTTAAATGCCCCTTGGAAGAGCGGTGGAAGTCGCAGTAGCTTAATAAGACGGTTTAAATGCCCCTTGGAAAAGACGTGCAGGTTGCAGTAGCTTAACAAGATGTTTTAAATGCCCCTTGGAAGAGACATGCAGGTCGCAGTAGCTTAACAAGACGGTTTAAATGCCCCTTGGAAAAGACGTGCAGTTTGCAGTAGCTTAACAAGATGTTTTAAATGCCCCTTGGAAGAGACATGCAGGTTGTAGCAGCTTAACAAAATGGTTTAAATGCCCCTTGGAAGAGACATGCAGGTCACAGTAGCTTAACAAGACGGTTTAAATGCCCCTTGGAAGAGACGTGCAACTCGCAGTAGCTTAACAAGATGGTTTAAATGCCCCTTGGAAGAGACATGCAGGTCACAGTAGCTTAACAAGACGGTTTAAATGCCCCTTGGAAGAGCGGTGGAGGTCGCAGTGGCTTAAAAAGACAGTTTAAATGCCCCTTGGAAAAGATGTGCAGGTCGCAGTAGCTTAACAAGATGGTTTAAATGCCCCTTGGAAGAGACGTGCAGGTCGCAGTAGCTTAATAAGACGGTTTAAATGCCCCTTGGAAGAGAGGTGGAGGTCGTAGTGTGTCACCCTGACCTGGATGCCACAAGTGTAATTAAAGCTGTGTCTGAGAGCAAGGGGGAGGTTCTCTTGTCAGGGGAACTTTAGCATGCAATGCCTCCTGTCTCAGGCCAGTAGGGGGAGCTGGCTGCCCCTATAAAAGCTGGTACTGAGGGCAGGGTTAGAGAGAACTGGACGACCTGCCTCAGCACTGAGAGGTGTCCCAGAGCAGGGACAGAAAGTTGCACTGCACCTAAGAGGAAGTGTGGCAGGAGGAGAGCCACAAGCCAGAGACAAGAAGCAAAGAGAGCCTGTCTTGGCAGAAAGAGGACTTAATCTACCAGACTTTGGTGTCTGAGGCTGGAAGGATTCCACATCCCCCAGCAGAGAACCAGTCCGCAAGGGACTGTACATTCCTTGGCCTAAGAAGCCTGGAGGCCCTGCCACAACCGAAGGGACCAGTAAAGCCGTACAAGGCTGAGAGCAGAAAGGAACCCACGTCGCAGGCCATACAGGCGAGAATACACGGAAAGCTTGGAAACGTGGGCTGTTACCTTATAACGAGGAGATAGCCAGAAGGAGCGCAGAAAGCACGGTAGGCCTACACCCTCACCCTGACCAGGGCCAATTTCCCCGTTGCTCTCAGACATCCAGGTCCCCTCCTAGCTGGGACTGTTTGTGGGTCAGTTTGCCTGTTTAGTAAAGACCCTGGACTGCAACCTGTTGTCTGTGTGCTCCTTGCTCCTCTAGCACTATCAGCACTGGGACTCTCACTACCATCACTCCCAAAATCCACTATACTGCCCTGGGGCCGCACTCTTCCCGTGGGGAGTCACACTACCATAGCTGCACACCTCATCAGCCCCAGCGGTCTGCATGCAGCGGCGGTTCCTAATAACCGCAAATCCACGGGTGGCGTAGTCGGACATAATCAACAACACATAACGGACTACCACTGGCCTGACCACCCTGAGCCACGGAACCGGGTTGCCACTACTACTCCCATCGTTTCCCTAATTGCCCGGATCCGAGTGCCCCACGGCCCAGGGGTCGAGTCAGCTTTGGCATAGTCGGCAAGATTTCGTGCCCGCAACCACCGGGTACTGCGTGCCTGAAAAAGACTTTTGTAACTTACCTGTGGCGAAGTTTCCCGCCGTCCGGAGTCTCTTCCCGCCATCCGGAGCCGATTCCCGCCATCAGACGCCATCTTGGACCGTTTCCCGCCGTCTTCTGCCGTCTTCCCGCCATCCGCAGCTGTTTCCCGCCATCGGACGCCATCTTCAGGACGCCGCGCGGGAAGAAGAGGGGCGTGGACGTCAAAACCGCGCGAGATCCGAAGCTCCGCCCCACGCACCGACGCTGCGCAAGGTCCTAAAAGGAAGAGAGAGCGACGCTGACGTCATCAGGACGCGACGCCAGGTCCTCGTCCATAGCAGCAGCAGCGGAGCCGCGACCTACAGAAGAGGATCGTCGGAAGGTAGGCCACGCTTAACTAGGGGGGAGGAAGATGTCGGACACAGAGGCGCCCACTACCACCAACGCAGCTGCAGCAGCGGTAATGCCCTTTTACTTGCCCTACATCCCTGGAGCGGCCTGGCTGCCCAAATATTCAGGGGAGCCCCATGCCCTAACTGACTTCAAGGAAAGGCTATACAGTTTGTTCCAGGTTTACCCCCTGACAGAGGAACAGAAGGTCAGCATATTGACAGGGCAATTAACTGGCGCAGCCCAAAGGGAGGTAAAATCATGGCCCACTGAGGAGAAAAGGACTGTGAAGGGTATTCTGGCCCGGCTGCAGGGTACCTTTGACACACGTACCTCCGCTGAGATTAAAATGAGGTTCTATGGATGTAGGCAGCGGGCACAGGACAGCATCAGAGACTATGCCCTAAATCTGCAGGAAGCCTTGAGGGCTATTCAACAAACTGACCCTGGCAGTGTGCAGGAAACGGATAAACTGCTAACAGAACAATTCATACAGGGTCTGCTGTCTAGCGCCCACAGGGCCCAACTGCGCCTCATGTTCTTTCAGAACCCCGACCTGACCTTTGCCTAATTTAAGGACAGGGCCATAAGGGTGCTCCGTGAATCTGCAACCAGTGGCGCTATAAACCCCCGGCGCCCTGCTATCACTTACCACCAGGAGGCGGCGCCCTCCTCTATGGACTCCGTGGAGGCTGATGCACAGGCCCTGAACCAAGCCCCGTCGAAAGATCTGCACCACCAAGTCCAGGAGCTGACCAGGAGCGCTGCGGCGTTGACCAGGACCGTCCAGGCGTTGCAAGTAGACCCGTCAAGACCCATCGAGCTGGCTTCAAGTCCGGAGGATGTCCCGTGGCATCGACAGAGGAGTAAACCGTCGTTCCGAGGGAGACCCACAGACCGCTACGCAGAGGATGGACAGCCCATTTGCCGTCGATGCAACCAGCCCGGACACATTTCCAGGTACTGTAATTTAAACGGGTCCAACCTGGGGCTGAGGGCCGACCCCCAGGCATAAGATCACCAGGCCCTTATAATTGGCGTGATAAGTACGTTGGGGGGCGCCCGGTTTTACCCGTGGTGCTGGACGGTATCCCCATGTGCGCCTTGCTGGATACTGGGTCACAAGTAACCACTATCCCTTATGTACTTTTTAAGCAGTATTGGACTGATGCTGATATCACACGGTATCCAGACAGTAACTTGAGCATCATCGCCAGTAATGGCTTATCCGTGTCGCAGATGGGGTTCAAGGAGATGACCATTAAAATTGGTAAAGTTGAACTGCCGGCACAGGGAGTGATTATTGTGGACATTGACCGTCATGAAAGTCACCCTAAAATAACTGTGGGTACTAACATAATTGAAAATTGTCTTTCAGAGGTAATTGTAATTCTACAACAGGGGCGGTGAATGCTAGTTCCAGCCAACAGAGAGTCCTCAACAAGGAGATAAAAGCCCTGATGAGACGGCAGCAGGTAGAACTGTCTGGTGGTGAGATCGGTAGCGTAAGACTCAGTGATCCATTCCCCATTTCCATGCCTCCCAAAAGTGAAATGATGATCTGGTGTCGGACTGCAATCGGGTTGAGAGGTAGAGACTACCAAGCCATGGTAGAACCCGTGTACTCAGACAGCAGGCCCACCATTTTGACAGCCCGGGGGGTGGTTGATGTCCGTCAGGGGAGGGTGCCCGTCCGCATCCTCAACATTGGGGAGAGGGAAGTACACTTACCCAGGTATGCTACACTCGCCAAACTGTTTGTTGTCGAACACCAAGCTATCAGGGCTGTGGAACCCTTGCCTCCATCTCCTCAGGCGGAGGGTAATGGCTCCCGGAAACAAAAGGAGGACTGGTGCCAGAAACTCCATGTGGGTGCTGACTCCACTCCCCTGCACCAAAAACAAGGAGTCTACCGGGTGGTACAGGAGTACGAGAGAGTCTTTAGTAAGCCCCCGCTAGACTTCGGCAGAGTAAAAGGGATAGAACACCACATCCCCACAGGGAGCCACCCACCGATAAAAGAAAGACACCGACCTGTACCCCCTGCACATTATCAGAACGCAAAGGGCATGCTAAGAGAGATGAAGGAAGCTGGGGTCATTAGAGACAGCTGTAGACCCTGGGCAGCCCCCTTGGTTCTGGTCAAAAAGAAAGACGGCACCATGAGAATGTGCGTGGACTATAGACAAATCAACCGTATCACTCACAAAGACGCATATCCGCTGCCTAGAATAGAGGAGTCTTTAGCTGCACTAAAATCAGCTAACTTCTTTTCTACTTTGGACCTTACTAGCGGGTACTGGCAGGTTCCTGTGGCAGAGGCTGACAAGGAGAAGACCGCCTTCACCACCCCGATGGGACTGAGTGAGTTCAACTGTATGCCCTTCGGGTGATCGTCTATCCGAAGACCTACGAGGACCACCTAAAGCATGTAACGGGTCTGGGAGGCGGAACCTCTGAGCTACTATACAAGGGGGCGGTCCTTGTAAGGGAGCGGGTGGCGACCAGGGAAGACGGGCTGGAAGTCTCAGCAGGTGACCGGGACAGTCTCTGAGTGAGCGGGCTGGAGGTCACGACAAGTGACCGAGGCAGTCTCTGGAAGAACGGGCTGGTGGTCACGGCAAGTGACCGGGACAGTCTCTGAGTGAACGGGCTGGAGGTCACGGCAAGTGACCGAGGCAGTCTCTGGATGAACGGGCTGGTGGTCACGGCAAGTGATCGGGGCAGTCTCTGAATAACCGGGCAGGTGGTCACGGCAAGTGACCGGGGCAGTCTCTAGGTAAAGGGTTGGTACGACCTGTGGCGGCTGATGATAGACGTGAGCTCCCAGGTGAGCAGGCGAGAGTCTCTGGATGAACGGGTGGTCACAGCATGTGACGGCGGAGCCTCCAGGAAGACCAACAGACAGGCGGCAGATGAGCGCTCCCAGGTGAGCGGGCAGAAGTCTCTGGACAGGCGGATGGTCACAGCACGTGACGGCAGAGCCTCCGGGTAGGCTAGCAGACAGGTAGCAGATGAGCGCTCCCAGGTGAGCGGGCAGAAGTCACTGGACAGGCAGATGGTCACAGCACGTGACGGCGGAGCCTCCAGGTAGGCTAGCAGACAGGTAGCAGATGTGCGCTCCCAGGTGAGCGGGCAAGCTGGTCCATAGACAGACTGACAGGAGTTGGAAGGCAGACCGTCGGACCTCAGGCAAGCAGGCAGGTAGCTGATGTGCGCTCCCAGGTGAGCGGGCAGGCTGGTCCTTAGACAGACTGACAGGAGTAGTAAGGCAGACCGTCGGACCTCAGACTAGCAGGCAGGTAGCAAGTAATCAGGCAGGAATCTGGCAGGTAACTGGCAGGTAACTGGCAACGGGACCTGAGGGCTGAAGCAGAGTAGTGAACAGTGCAACAATATTGCTCGGGCACCTCCATTTTGGAGGAGGTGCCTTATATATGGTGAAGTCCTCCGGCTATTGGCCGGGGACTCCTTAGGACGGCGCGCGCGGCCCCTTTAAGAGGGAGGGAGAGCGCGCGTGCCCTAAGCACAGTGGCCGGGAAGGAGCGCGCGCTGCCAGCAGAGCGGGAGGAGGACGCCGGGCACGGAGCAGAGAGGTGAGGGGAACAGCTTCCCTGCCTAGCAGAGGGCAGGGACGCCGGCGCTACAGTACCCCCCCCTTTAGGCCCCCCCTTTTTTAGGCCAGACAGAAATTTAGCTAGGATGAGAGGGGCATGGATGTTCTCCCGGGGCTCCCACGTTCTCTCCTCAGGACCAAACCCCTTCCAATCTACTAGAAAAAAGGTCTTTCCTCTTACCCTTTTGGTGGCAAGAATGTTCTCTACCTCAAACTCGTCCTCAGCAGAAACCGGAGCAGGAGGCGTACCTGTAGACTTGGAAAAAGAGTTAAGTACCACAGGTTTGAGGAGAGATACATGGAAGGAGTTAGGGATCCGTAAGTTGGCCGGGAGTTTCAATTTATAGGCCACCGGGTTGATCTGACTGATGAGCTCCAGAGGACCGATGAAGCGAGGCCCTAACTTGTAAGAAGGTATCTTGAGTCGGACATATTTAGATGAGAGCCAGACTTTATCTCCAGGACGAAATTGTGGAGGATCCAGGCGTTTTTTGTCAGCGTGTCTTTTCATCCGTTCGGACGACTGAAGGAGTGCGGATCGGGTACTCTCCCAAATGGAGGAAAATTTGCTAACGAGAGATTCCGCAGCCGGGTTGTCCACAGAGGTGGAGACAGGAAAAGGAATCCGAGGATGCTGACCGAAGACAACAAAAAACGGGGATTTGGAGGAGGATTCGCTCTGGTGATTATTATAAGAGAACTCGGCCCATGGTAGGAGATCCACCCAGTCTGAATGATGGGCATTAACGAAGTGCCGGAGGTAACTGGTCAGGTTCTGATTGATCCGCTCCACTTGACCATTGGACTGTGGGTGGTAAGCGGAAGAGAAGTCCAGGGTGACGTCTAGCAGTTTACAAGTGGCTCTCCAGAAACGTGAGGTGAACTGTACCCCACGATCCGACACGATGTGGAGGGGCAGGCCATGAAGACGGAAGATGTGGCGGATAAAGTCTTTAGCCAGCTCGGGTGCAGACGGGAGGCCTGGCAAGGGAATAAAGTGAGCCATCTTGGAAAAGCGGTCAGCGACCACCCAAATGACCGTACAACCGGCAGAGACGGGGAGATCAGTTATGAAGTCCATAGCAATATGCTGCCAGGGGGCAGCAGGCACAGGAAGCGGAAGGAGGCGACCGGCTGGCAGGTGTCTCGGGACTTTGTTGCGGGCGCAGGACATACAGGTAGAAACAAAGTCTATTACGTCCTTGTGCAGGGTAAGCCACCAGTAGTGCCGGGCAATAAGCTGGAGGGTCTTTTTCTGACCGGCGTGGCCAGCTAGTTTAGACGAATGGCCCCAGTGTAGGATCTTCTCCCGATCAGGTACTGAAACAAACGTCTTACCGGGAGGGAGACGATTTAGACTCACGGGAGCCACCTGCATTACTCTGGCGGGATTGATGATATGTTTAGGTTCTTCCTCGAGATCGGACACCAGAAAGGATCGGGACAAGGCGTCTGCTTTGACGTTTTTGTCAGCCGGGCGAAAATGAAGAACAAAATCAAAGCGAGCAAAAAACAAGGACCACCGGGCTTGGCGCGGGTTAAGTCTCTGGGCATGCTGGAGGTAAGCCAAGTTCTTGTGGTCAGTGTAAATTATTACCGGGTGAAGAGCCCCCTCGAGCAGGTAACGCCACTCCTCCAATGCCAGTTTGATGGCCAATAACTCTCGGTCTCCAATGGAATAATTGCGCTCTGAGGAGGAGAAGAGTTTAGAGAAGAAACCACAAGTTACCATTCTCCCGGAAGATGATTTTTGAGTAAGTACCGCTCCGGCTCCAGAGGAGGAGGCGTCAACTTCCAGGAAGAACTGCTTGTTGCCATCTGGGCGATGCAGCACCGGGGCGGAAGAGAAGGCCTGTTTTAGGGAAAGAAAGGCCTCCTCTGCTTCGGGTGGCCACTCTTTGGGATTAGTACCTTTACGGGTGAGCGCGGAAATTGGGGCGGTCCGGGAAGAGAAGTGAGGTATGAAGAGACGGTAGTAGTTGGCGAAGCCCAGGAATCGCTGAATGGCCTTTAACCCCTCCGGTCGAGGCCATTTCTCGATGGCAGACAGTTTCTCTGGATCCATTCGTAGGCCGGTCTGAGAAATAATGTAGCCTAAAAACGGAAGCGAGGTCTGCTCAAAGAGGCACTTCTCGTATTTAGCGAAGAGGTGATTCTGCCTGAGCCTGAGCAGGACCTGGCGAACGTCCCTCCGGTGAGTCTGGAGATCCGGAGAGAAGACCAAGATGTCGTCCAGGTACACCACTACGCAGGAGTAGAGAAGGTCCCGGAAGATGTCATTGACCAACTCTTGAAAGACGGCAGGAGCATTACAGAGGCCAAAGGGCATTACCAGATATTCATAGTGGCCGTCCCGGGTGTTGAATGCCGTCTTCCATTCATCCCCCTGATGGATACGAACCAGGTTGTACGCCCCACGGAGGTCCAGTTTGGTGAAGATTCTAGCCCCCCTCAGACGATCAAATAACTCCGGAATGAGCGGAAGGGGGTACTTATTCTTCACCGTGATCTGGTTAAGGCCTCTATAGTCTATACAGGGACGGAGAGAGCCGTCCTTCTTTTTGACGAAAAAGAAGCCTGCTCCCGCCGGGGAGGTAGATTTCCGGATGAATCCTCTGGCCAGATTCTCCTCAATATATTCGGACATCGACCGGGTTTCAGCAGCGGATAATGGATAAATACGCCCACGGGGAGGAGTAGTACCAGGTAACAGGTCGATAGGGCAGTCGTATGGTCTATGAGGGGGTAGTGTCTCTGCCTCCTTTTTATTAAAGACATCAGCATAAGACCAATAAGGAATCGGAAGTCCAGGTAGATTAGCTGGGGTAGGAGAAGGACGGACGGGATGGACGGGAACCAGACAGGTCTTATGGCAGTCCTGTCCCCAGCGAAGGACTTCTCCGGTCTGCCAGTCAAGCACGGGTGCATGTCTCTGGAGCCAAGGTAGGCCTAGCAGGAGGGCGTGAGAAAGTCCAGGCAGAACATGAAAGGAGATACTCTCAGAATGCAGCATTCCCACCTGCAGAGTAATGGATTCGGTGATGAGTTGGATGGGGCGTGGTAAGAGGCCCCAATCCACGGCAGCAACAGACAAGGGTACAGCCAGAGGTTTGGTGGGGATGCGGTATTTCTTTACCAGGGACTGTGAGATAAGATTCCCGGCTGCTCCAGAGTCAAGTTGGGCTAGTTCGAAATAACGGTTCTCCCCGCAGACGATTGAGACTGACAACAGCAGAGATGGAGAGGATTTATTCTTGTCTAGGTCGACCTCTCTGAGCGAACCTAGACACAGGCGTTTCCCGACCTCTCCGGGCAGGCACGGATCCGGTGCTCCTTACTGCCACAGTAGAAGCAGCTCCCCTCGGCACGGCGTAAGTCCTGACGGGTTTTGACCATCTTGGTCTGGTCGACCTGCATAGGCTCAGGAGAGTGTACCTGGGTAGAGACGGAGGGAGTGACGGGTTTCTGAAAAGTAGGAGCTAGACGTGGTGAACTCCTCTCACGGGTGACCTCTTTGGCACGCTCCTGGAACCGTAGGTCAATCCGGGTGGCAAGAGTTATTAGGTCATAGAGAGTGGTAGGGATGTCCCGACCGGCAAGTTCATCTTTAATACGGCCGGACAGACCCTCCCAGAAGACGGATACCAGAGCGTCGTTATCCCAGGCCAGCTCCGAGGCAAGGGTACGGAACCGTATGGCATATTGGCCCACGGTGAGACTTCCCTGACGGAGGCGTAGCAGTGATGATGCGGATGAGGTCTTCCGTCCGGGTTCGTCGAAGACTTTCCGGAAGGCCGTGAGAAAAGCAGGCAAGTTGGACACCAGGGGGTCTCCTCTCTCCCATAGAGGATTTAGCCAGGCCAGGGCCTCCCCGGTGAGATGGGACATGATAAATGCAATTTTGGCCCGGTCGGAGTTAAACTGGTGGGACAATAGTTCAAAGTGCAGGGTGCACTGATTTATGAAGCCCCGAGCCTGGGCGGAGTCGCCTCCGAAGCGAGGAGGTGCAGAAAGCCGGGGTCCGGGATAGGATACCATGGTATTATTGGGCAGCGGAGCTGCCGGATTGCGAGACATGGCACTGGCGGAGGTTGCTGGTGGAGCAGTCAGAGTGTCCAGGCGAGTATTGACATTCCGCAGGTGACCCAGGATGGACTCCTGTTGGGACCTTTGACGGGACAGTTCATGACACAGGTCCGAGAGCGAGGGAGCTTGGGTGCCACCGGGTTCCATGGCCCGAGCAAACTGTAACGGGTCTGGGAGGCGGAACCTCTGAGCTACTATACAAGGGGGCGGTCCTTGTAAGGGAGCGGGTGGCGACCAGGGAAGACGGGCTGGAAGTTTCAGCAGGTGACCGGGACAGTCTCTGAGTGAGCGGGCTGGAGGTCACGGCAAGTGACCGAGGCAGTCTCTGGAAGAACGGGCTGGTGGTCACGGCAAGTGACCGGGACAGTCTCTGAGTGAATGGGCTGGAGGTCACGGCAAGTGACCGAGGCAGTCTCTGGATGAACGGGCTGGTGGTCACGGCAAGTGATCGGGGCAGTCTCTGAATGACCGGGCAGGTGGTCACGGCAAGTGACCGGGGCAGTCTCTAGGTAAAGGGTTGGTACGACCTGTGGCGGCTGATGATAGACGTGAGCTCCCAGGTGAGCAGGCGAGAGTCTCTGGATGAACGGGTGGTCACAGCATGTGACGGCGGAGCCTCCAGGAAGACCAACAGACAGGCGGCAGATGAGCGCTCCCAGGTGAGCGGGCAGAAGTCTCTGGACAGGCGGATGGTCACAGCACGTGACGGCAGAGCCTCGGGGTAGGCTAGCGGACAGGTAGCAGATGAGCGCTCCCAGGTGAGCGGGCAGAAGTCACTGGACAGGCAGATGGTCACAGCACGTGACGGCGGAGCCTCCAGGTAGGCTAGCAGGCAGGTAGCAGATGTGCGCTCCCAGGTGAGCGGGCCAGCTGGTCCATAGACAGACTGACAGGAGTTGGAAGGCAGACCGTCGGACCTCAGGCAAGCAGGCAGGTAGCTGATGTGCGCTCCCAGGTGAGCGGGCAGGCTGGTCCTTAGACAGACTGACAGGAGTAGTAAGGCAGACCGTCGGACCTCAGACTAGCAGGCAGGTAGCAAGTAATCAGGCAGGAATCTGGCAGGTAACTGGCAGGTAACTGGCAACGAGACCTGAGGGCTGAAGCAGAGTAGTGAACAGTGCAACAACATTGCTCGGGCACCTCCATTTTGGAGGAGGTGCCTTATATATGGTGAAGTCCTCCGGCCATTGGCCGGGGACTCCTTAGGACGGCGCGCGCGGCCCCTTTAAGAGGGAGGGAGAGCGTGCGCGCGCCCTAAGCACAGTGGCCGGGAAGGAGCGCGCGCTGCCAGCAGAGCGGGAGGAGGACGCCGGGCACGGAGCAGAGAGGTGAGGGGAACAGCGTCCCTGCCTAGCAGAGGGCAGGGACGCCGGCGCTACAAAGCACCTGGCCAAGGTGTTCGAAGCCCTGGCAGGCTATGTCCTGAAGGTAAAACCATCGAAGTGCCACCTGCTGAAACCAAAGGTCCAGTAACTAGGGCACGTGGTAAGCGCGGAGGGAGTGGCCCCCGACCCTGACAAGGTCACGGCAATCAAGAGCTGGCCAAGCCCCTCGAACATCAAAGAGGTGAGACAGTTTCTCGGGTTGGTAGGCTACTACCGAAGGTTCATCCCCGGGTTCACTAAGATGGCAGCTCCTATGCAGGACCTCCTGATCCGACAGTCTAAGTCCAGGAGTCAAAAGCCACCCTTCAAGTGGGATAAACCGGAAGAGGAGTCCTTCCGCCAGTTGAAGATGGCCCTCACGGGGGATGAGATCCTGGCCTACCCTGATTATGGCCAGCCTTTTATTCTCCACACGGACGCCAGTAATGTGGGACTGGGAGCCGTACTGTCCCAAAACCAACAGGGCAGAGAACGGGTGATCGCATACGCCAGCCGGAAGCTGAGGCCCACCGAGAGGAACCCGGAGAATTACAGCTCCTTCAAGCTAGAATTCTTGGCGGTGGTGTGGGCCGTGACGGAACGCTTCAAGCATTACCTGGCCTCCGCAAAGTTCACCGTGTACACGGACAACAACCCGTTGACACACCTGGACAATGCAAGACTGGGTGCCCTAGAACAGCGGTGGATGGCCCGTGTCTCCAACTATGACTTTGTGATCAAGTACCGGGCCGGCAAAACCAATGCCAATGCAAACGCCCTGTCGAGGATGCCTCACTTACCTGAAGGTGACGAAGACCCAGAAGAGCTGGAGGATGTAGAACTCCCCGCGTTTCACCGGTATGGAGCCGCTCAATACTCCCACCGCGCGAAAGAGGAGGATCTAACAACCGTGATGATCAATCCCCTACCTCACCACAGCTGGGCTGAGACCCAAGATAGTGACCCTGCCATCCGTCTGGTGAAAGAACTGCTGACCCAGGAAGAAGCCCGCATGGATCCGGATGCTCCAGAGGAAGCCAAGCAGCTGTGGAAGGAGAAGAGCAAGCTGTTCCTCTACAAAGGCAAGTTGTGCAGAAGGATTGTCAACAACCGGACGCACGAGCTGACCTGGCAAGTCGTGGTTCCAAGGCGGGATGCAGCTATGGTCCTGGGAGCTTACCATGACAGAGCGGGACACTTCGGTTGGAAGAAACTGGAGTTCCTACTAAGAGGAAGGTTCTTTTGGGTCGGCATGAGAGGAGCTGTGGAAAAATGGTGCAGAAACTGTGGCCCTTGTGACCTAAGGAGGAAGGACCGTACCAGCCAGAAGACACCCTTGAGGCCCATCGTCACCACGCAGCCTCTTGAGCTGGTAGCTCTGGACCACGTCAAATTAGCTCCCAGCCGGTCAGGATACATCTATGCCCTGACAATCGTGGACCACTATTCCCGTTTTCTAGTGGTGGTCCCGGTAAAGGACTTGACAGCCCAAACGGCGGCCAGAGCCTTCCAGCAATATTTCTGCCGTCCACACGGGTATCCGGAACAGGTCTTGACAGACCAGGGTCCAGCGTTCGAAGCTGAAATCTTCCAGGAGTTCTGCAACCTCTATGGCTGTAAGAAGATTCGGACAACGCTTTACCACCCCCAAACCAACGGGATGTGTGAGAAGATGAACAATATAGTCATTGATCTCCTGAAGACGTTGCCCCTGGAGGAACGCAGCCTGTGGCCAGAAAAATTGCCGGACCTGGTAGACATGTACAACAATATCCCGGTGAATGCTACAAACTGCACCCCGGCTTACCTGATGCGAGCTAGACCAGGTAAGCTGCCCGTGGACCTAGAGATGGGAGTCCTAATACCTGAGGACACCTCCCCGGATGCGGACTGGGATACGGAAAGGCAACTGCAGTACAAGAAGGTACAGGAGAGTGTGGAGAAGAGCCTGGCCCAGGTGAGAGAGAAGCAAGAAAGACTCTTCAATCAACACGCCCCTGCTGGTCCCCTAGAACCTGGTGAGCAAGTCCTAAAGCGAAAAAGAAGGCTACATAAGTTGGACGACCAGTGGGAAAGGGAACCCTACACCGTACTGCAGTCTGACCACGACAACCCAAAGGTGTGCGTAATCACCAAGGACGGAGGAGAAACCACTAGTGTCGTCTCCAGAGACCACCTCAAAAGGTGCCCCGAGCAACTCCGTAGTGCAGAAGAGGATCAGAGTGACCTTGAACCCGCAGAGGACAAGGAAGAAATGATCAGCACCGTTCTCGGAGAGTTCCCTCAGTCCTGGACTCGCATAAATGATGCCATAGTGGTACCTGTCCTGCATTTCCTGCAACCGGCACAGCAACAACCAACACCAGAGCCGGAAGGTGAAGAGGAGCAAGCGGTTCCAGAGGCAGAAGAGCCTGTACCAGCAGCCCAGGAGAGTCAACCCTCTGCTGACAGTGAGCCTGCCATGCCTGCGGTAAGCCAAAGAACCCGCAGACAGTTGCCTGCCCTACCTGTACACCCAGCTGGTAGCTGTACCCCTAACGCTAGTGGGGAAAGCCAGGTTGGTCCACCACCAGACAGTGGGTTAAGGAGGTCAACCAGGAGCACAAAGGGACAGATACCCGCTCACTGGAGAATATAGAGTGTACTAAAATTGTAAATAACCCTGTTGCCAAATGTTGAAATGTTTGCCAAGTTACATGCATGTTTGGTAATTCTATGTTTCAGTTTCTTGCAGCTACCGTAAGGACTCACAGGTTATGGACTTTTTTATAACCGGGACCTTGTATGGACTGCATTCTGAGCCTAACCCAGGAATGAAATAAGACTGTGAAGGACTTGGGGTAGGACAGACCCCCACCTGGTTAAGGCTCCCCGTTGTATTGGTGATATGGACACCCGGTCACAGACCACACTGTGACCTTAAGAACTCAATTTGTGCGTCGTCTGTCTATTAATGTTTTATTGTTATGCATATTGTCTTTGTTTACTGTTTAGTCCCGGAGTACTAAATTTCACTAGGGGGGAATGTGTCACCCTGACCTGGATGCCACAAGTGTAATTAAAGCTGTGTCTGAGAGCAAGGGGGAGGTTCCCTTGTCAGGGAAACTTTAGCATGCAATGACTCCTGTTTCAGACCAGTAGGGGGAGCTGGCTGCCCCTATAAAAGCTGGTACTGAGGGCAGGGTTAGAGAGAACTGGACGACCTGCCTCAGCACTGAGAGGTGTCCCAGAGCAGGGACAGAAAGTTGCACTGCACCTAAGAGGAAGTGTGGCAGGAGGAGAGCCACAAGCCAGAGACAAGAGGCGAAGAGAGCCTGTCTTGGCAGAAAGAGGACTTAATCTACCAGACTTTGGTGTCTGAGGCTGGAAGGATTCCACATCCCCCAGCAGAGAACCAGTCCGCAAGGGACTGTACATTCCTTGGCCTAAGAAGCCTGGAGGCCCTGCCACAACCGAAGGGACCAGTAAAGCCGTACAAGGCTGGGAGCAGAAAGGAACCCACGTCGCAGGCCATACAGGCGAGAATACACGGAAAGCTTGGAAACGTGGGCTGTTACCTTATAACGAGGAGATAGCCAGAAGGAGCGCAGAAAGCACGGTAGGCCTACACCCTCACCCTGACCAGGGCCAATTTCCCCGTTGCTCTCAGACATCCAGGTCCCCTCCTAGCTGGGACTGTTTGTGGGTCAGTTTGCCTGTTTAGTAAAGACCCTGGACTGCAACCTGTTGTCTGTGTGCTCCTTGCTCCTCTAGCACTATCAGCACTGGGACTCTCACTACCATCACTCCCACCATCCACTATACTGCCCTGGGGCCGCACTCTTCCCGTGGGGAGTCACACTACCATAGCTGCACACATCATCAGCCCCAGCGGTCTGCATGCAGCGGCGGTTCCTAATAACCGCAAATCCACGGGTGGCGTAGTCGGACATAATCAACAACACATAACGGACTACCACTGGCCTGACCACCCTGAGCCACGGAACCGGGTTGCCACTACTACTCCCATCGTTTCCCTAATTGCCCGGATCCGAGTGCCCCACGGCCCAGGGGGCGCGTCAGCAGTAGCTTAACAAGACGGTTTAAATGCCCCTTGGAATAGACGTGCAGGTCGCAATAGCATATCAATAGAGTTTAAATTCCCCTTAGAAAAGGCTTGCAGGTCGTAGTAGCTTACCAAGACGGTTTAAATGCCCCTTGGAAGAGACGTGCAGGTCGCAGTAGCTTAACAAGATGGTTTAAATGCCCCTTGGAAAAGCGGTGGAGGTCGCATTAGCTTAACAAGACGGTTTAAATGCCCCTTGGAAAAGACGTGCAGGTTGCAGTAGCTTAACAAGATGTTTTAAATGCCCCTTGGAAGAGACGTGCAGGTCGCAGTAGCTTAACAAGACGGTAAAAATGCCCCTTGGAAGAGGCTTGCAGGTCGCAGTAGCTTACCAAGAAGGTTTAAATGGCCCTTGGAAGAGACGTGCAGGTCGCTGTAGCTTAACAAGACGGTTTAAATGCCCCTTGGAAGAGCGGTGGAGGTCGTAGCAGCTTAACAAGACTGTTTAAATGCCCCTTGGAAAAGACGTGCAGGTCGCAGTAGCTTAACAAGACTGTTTAAATGCCCTTTGGAAGAGACGTGCAGGTCGCAGTAGCTTAACAAGATGGTTTAAATGCCCCTTGGAAGAGACGTGCAGGTCGCAGTAGCTTAACAAGACAGTTTAAATACCGCTTGTAAGAGCGGTGGAGGTCGCAGAAGCTTAACAAGACAGTTTAAATGCCCCTTGGAAGAGACGTGCAGGTCGCAGTAGCTTAACAAGACGGTTTAAATGCCCCTTGGAAGAGACGTGCAGGTCGCAGTAGCTCAACAAGATGGTTTAAATGCCACTTGGAGGAGCAGTGGAGGTCGCAGTAGCTTAACAAGACAGTTTAAATGCCCCTTGGAAGAGACGTGCAGGTCGCAGTTGCTTAACAAGACGGTTTAAATGCCAGTTGGAAAAGACGTGCAGGTCGCAGTAGCTTAACAAGATGGTTTAAATGCCCCTTGGAAGAGACGTGCAGGTCGCAGTAGCTTACCAAGACGTTTTAAATGCCCCTTGCAAGAGACGTGCAGGTCGCAGAAGCTTAACAAAAGGGTTTAAATGCCCCTTAGAAAAGGCTTGCAGGTCGCAGTATCTTACCAAGACGGTTTAAATGCCCCTTGGAAGAGACGTGCAGGTCGCAGTAGCTTAACAAGATGGTTTAAATGCCCCTTGGAAGAGAGGTGGAGGTCGCAGTAGCTTAATAAGACGGTTTAAATGCCCCTTGGAAAAGACGTGCAGGTTGCAGTAGCTTAACAAGATGTTTTAAATGCCCCTTGGAAGAGACATGCAGGTCGCAGTAGCTTAACAAGACGGTTTAAATGCCCCTTGGAAGAGACGTGCAAGTCGCAGTAGCTTAACAAGATGGTTTAAATGCCCCTTGGAAGAGACATGCAGCTCACAGTAGCTTAACAAGACGGATTAAATGCCCCTTGGAAGAGCGGTGGAGGTCGCAGTAGCTTAACAAGACAGTTTAAATGCCCCTTGGAAGAGGCTTGCAGGTCGCAGTAGCTTACCAAGAAGGCTTAAATGGCCCTTGGAAGAGACGTGCAGGTCGCTGTAGCTTAACAAGACGGTTTAAGTGCCCTTTGGAAGAGCGGTGTAGGTCCAGTAGCTTAACAAGACTGTTTAAATGCCCCTTGGAAGAGACGTGCAGGTTGCAGTAGCTTAACAAGACTGTTTAAATGCCCCTTGAAAAAGTGGTGGAGATTACAGTAGCTTAACAAGACGGTTTAAATGCCCCTTAGAAGAGACGTGCAAGTCGCAGTAGCTTAACAAGATGGTTTAAATGCCCCTTGTAAGAGACGTGCAGGTCGCAGTAGCTTAAAAAGATGGTTTAAATGCCCCTTGGAAGAAACGTGCAGGTCGCAGTAGCTTAAAAAAATGGTTTAAATGCCCCTTGGAAGAGCGGAGGAGGTCGCAGTAGCTTAACAAGATGGTTTAACTGCCCCTTGGAAGAGAATGGAGGTTGCAGTAGCTTAACAAAATTGTTTAAATGCCCCTTGGAATAGACGTGCAGGTTGCAGTAGCTTAAAAAGACGATTTAAATGCCCCTTGGTAGAGCGATGGAGGTCGCAGTATCTTACCAAGCCGATTTAAATACCCCTTGGAAGAGACTTGCAGGTCGCAGTAGCTTAACAAGACGGTTTAAATGCCCCTTGG
Source organism: Phyllobates terribilis (assembly GCF_046119375.1). Classification (NCBI taxonomy): domain Eukaryota; kingdom Metazoa; phylum Chordata; class Amphibia; order Anura; family Dendrobatidae; genus Phyllobates; species Phyllobates terribilis. The sequence goes on from NW_027362907.1 coordinate 2,657,584, forward strand.
AAGAGCGGTGTAGGTCGCGGTAACTTAACAAGACAGTTTAAATGCCCTTTGGAAGAGACATGCAGGTCGCAACAGCTTAACAAGACTGTTTAAATGCCGCTTGGAAGAGAAGTGCAGGTCGCAGTAGCTTAGCAAGACGATTTAAATGCCCTTTGGAAGAGATGTGCAGGTCGCAGTAGCTTAACAAGATGGTTTAAATGCCCCTTGGAAGAGACGTGCAGGTCGCAGTAGCTTAACAAGACAGTTTAAATGCCCCTTGGAAGAGCGGTGTAGGTCGCAGTAGCTTAACAAGAAGGTTTAAATGCCCCTTGGTAGAGACATGCAGGTCGCAGTAGCTTAACAAGACGGATTAAATGCCCCATTGAAGAGACGTGCAGGTCGCAGTAGCTTAACAAGACGGTTTAAATGCCAGTTGGAAAAGTGGTGGGGGTTACAGAAGCTTAACAAGATGGTTTAAATGCCCCTTGGAAGAAACGTGCAAGTCGCAGTAGCTTAACAAGAAGGTTTAAATGCCCCTTGGAAGAGCGGTGGAGGTCGCAGTAGCTTAACAAGACAGTTTAAATGCCCCTTGGAAGAGATGTGCAGGTCGCAGTAGCTTAACAAGACGGTTTAAATGCCCCTTGGAAGAGACGTGCAGGTCGCAGTAGCTTAATAAGATGGTTTAAATGCCCCTTGGAAGAGAGGTGGAGGTCGCAGTAGCTTAACAAGATGGTTTAAATGCCCCTTGGAATAGACGTGCAGGTCGCAGTAGCTTATCAAGACGGTTTAAATACCCCTTGCAAGAGACGTGAAGGTCGCAGAAGCTGAACAAAAGAGTTTAAATGCCCCTTAGAAAAGGCTTGCAGGTCGTAGTAGCTTACCAAGACGGTTTAAATGCCCCTTGGAAGAGACATGCAAGTCGCAGTAGCTTAAAAAGATGGTTTAAATGCCCCTTGGAAGAGCGGTGGAGGTCGCAGTAGCTTAACAAGATGGTTTAATTGCCCCTTGGAAAAGACGTGCAGGTTGCAGTAGCTTACCAAGATGTTTTAAATGCACCTTGGAAGAGACGTGCAGGTCGCAGTAGCTTAACAAGACAGTATAAATGCCCCTTGGAAGAGGCTTGCAGGTCGCAGTAGCTTACCAAGAAGGCTTAAATGGCCCTTGGAAGCGACGTGCAGGTCGCTGTAGCTTAACAAGACGGTTTAAATGCCCCTTGGAAGAGCGGTGTAGGTCCAGTAGCTTAACAAGACTGTTTAAATGCCCCTTGTAAGAGACGTGCAGGTCGCAGTAGCTTAAAAAGACGGTTTAAATGCCCCTTGGAAGAAACGTGCAGGTCGCAGTAGCTTAAAAAAACGGTTTAAATGCCCCTTGGAAGAGCGGAGGAGGTCGCAGTAGCTTAACAAGACGGTTTAAATGCCCCTTGGAAGAGCGGTGGAGGTTGCAGTAGCTTAACAAAATGGTTTAAATGCCCCTTGGAATAGACGTGCAGGTTGCAGTAACTTAAAAAGACGATTTAAATGCCCCTTGGTAGAGCGATGGAGGTCGCAGTATCTTACCAAGCCGATTTAAATGCCCCTTGGAAGAGACGTGCAGGTCGCAGTAGCTTAGCAAGACGATTTAAATGCCCTTTGGAAGAGATGTGCAGGTTGCAGTAGCTTAACAAGACGGTTTAAATGCCCTTTGGAAGAGACGTGCAGGTCGCAGTAGCTTAACAAGACAGTTTAAATGCCCCTTGGAAGAGCGGTGTAGGTCGCAGTAGCTTAACAAGACGGTTTAAATGCCCCTTGGTAGAGACATGCAGGTCGCAGTAGCTTAACAAGACGGTTTAAATGCCCCATTGAAGAGACGTGCAGGTCGCAGTAGCTTAACAAGACGGTTTAAATGCCAGTTGGAAAAGTGGTGGGGGTTACATAAGCTTAACAAGATGGTTTAAATGCCCCTTGGAAGAAACGTGCAAGTCGCAGTAGCTTAACAAGATGGTTTAAATGCCCCTTGGAAGAGACGTGAAGGTCGCAGTAGCTTAAAAAGACGGTTTACATGCCCCTTTGAAGAGCGGTGGAGGTCGCAGAAGCTTAACAAGACAGTTTAAATGCCCCTTGGAAGAGACGTGCAGGTCACAGGAGCTTAATAAGACCATTTAAATGTCCCTTGGAAGAGCGGTGTAGGTCGCGGTAGCTTAACAAGACAGTTTAAATGCCCTTTGGAAGAGACATGCAGGTCGCAGCAGCTTAACAAGACTTTTTAAATGCCGCTTGGAAGAGACGTGCAGGTCGCAGTAGCTTAACAAGACGGTTTAAATGACCCTTGGTAGAGACATGCAGGTCGCAGTAGCTTAACAAGACGGTTTAAATGCCCCATTGAAGAAACATGCAGGTCGCAGTAGCTTAACAAGACGGTTTAAATGCCCTGTGGAAAAGTGGTGGAGGTAGCAGTAGCTTAACAAGATGGTTTAAATGCCCCTTGGAAGAGACGTGCAAGTCGCAGTAGCTTAGCAAGACGATTTAAATGCCCTTTGGAAGAGACGTGCAGGTCGCAGTAGCTTAACAAGACAGTTTAAATGCCCCTTGGAAGAGCGGTGTAGGTCGCAGTAGCTTAACAAGACAGTTTAAATGCCCTTTGGAAGAGACATGCAGGTCGCAGCAGCTTAACAAGACTGTTTAAATGCCGCTTGGAAGAGACATGCAGGTCGTAGTAGCTTAACAAGACGGTTTAAATGCCCCTTGGTAGAGACATGCAGGTGGCAGTAGCTTAACAAGACGGTTTAAATGCCCCATTGAAGAGACGTGCACGTCGCAGTAGCTTAACAAGACGGTTTAAATGCCCCTTGGAAAAGTGTTGGAGGTTACAGTAGCTTAACAAGATGGTTTAAATGCCCCTTGGAAGAAACGTGCAAGTCGCAGTAGCTTAACAAGACGGTTTAAATGCCCCTTGGAAGAGACGTGAAGGTCGCAGTAGCTTAAAAAGATGGATTAAATGCCCCTTGGAAGAGCGGTGGAGGTCGGAGAAGCTTAACAAGACAGTTTAAATGCCCCTTGGAAGAGCGGTGTAGGTCGCAGTAGCTTAACAAGACGGTTTAAATGCCCCTTGGTAGAGACATGCAGGTCGCAGTAGCTTAACAAGACGGTTTAAATGCCCCATTGAAGAGACGTGCAGGTCGCAGTAGCTTAACAAGACGGTTTAAATGCCAGTTGGAAAAGTGGTGGGGGTTACATAAGCTTAACAAGATGGTTTAAATGCCCCTTGGAAGAAACGTGCAAGTCGCAGTAGCTTAACAAGATGGTTTAAATGCCCCTTGGAAGAGACGTGAAGGTCGCAGTAGCTTAAAAAGACGGTTTACATGCCCCTTTGAAGAGCGGTGGAGGTCGCAGAAGCTTAACAAGACAGTTTAAATGCCCCTTGGAAGAGACGTGCAGGTCACAGGAGCTTAATAAGACCATTTAAATGTCCCTTGGAAGAGCGGTGTAGGTCGCGGTAGCTTAACAAGACAGTTTAAATGCCCTTTGGAAGAGACATGCAGGTCGCAGCAGCTTAACAAGACTTTTTAAATGCCGCTTGGAAGAGACGTGCAGGTCGCAGTAGCTTAACAAGACGGTTTAAATGACCCTTGGTAGAGACATGCAGGTCGCAGTAGCTTAACAAGACGGTTTAAATGCCCCATTGAAGAAACATGCAGGTCGCAGTAGCTTAACAAGACGGTTTAAATGCCCTGTGGAAAAGTGGTGGAGGTAGCAGTAGCTTAACAAGATGGTTTAAATGCCCCTTGGAAGAGACGTGCAAGTCGCAGTAGCTTAGCAAGACGATTTAAATGCCCTTTGGAAGAGACGTGCAGGTCGCAGTAGCTTAACAAGACAGTTTAAATGCCCCTTGGAAGAGCGGTGTAGGTCGCAGTAGCTTAACAAGACAGTCTAAATGCCCTTTGGAAGAGACATGCAGGTCGCAGCAGCTTAACAAGACTGTTTAAATGCCGCTTGGAAGAGACATGCAGGTCGTAGTAGCTTAACAAGACGGTTTAAATGCCCCTTGGTAGAGACATGCAGGTGGCAGTAGCTTAACAAGAAGGTTTAAATGCCCCATTGAAGAGACGTGCACGTCGCAGTAGCTTAACAAGACGGTTTAAATGCCCCTTGGAAAAGTGTTGGAGGTTACAGTAGCTTAACAAGATGGTTTAAATCCCCCTTGGAAGAAACGTGCAAGTCGCAGTAGCTTAACAAGACGGTTTAAATGCCCCTTGGAAGAGACGTGAAGGTCGCAGTAGCTTAAAAAGATGGATTAAATGCCCCTTGGAAGAGCGGTGGAGGTCGGAGAAGCTTAACAAGACTGTTTAAATGCCCCTTGGAAGAGACGTGCAGGTCACAGGAGCTTAATAAGACGGTTTAAATGTCCCTTGGAAGAGACGTGCAGGTGGCAGTAGCTTAACAAGACGGTTTAAATGCCCCTTGGAAGAGACGTGCAGGTCGCAGTAGCTTAACAAGACGGTTTAAATGCCCCTTAGAAGAGGCTTGCAGGTCGCAGTAGCTTACCAAGATGGTTTAAATGCCGCTTAGAAAAGACGTGCAGGTCGCAGTAGCTTAACAAGACGGTTTAAATGCCCCGTGGAAAAGTGGTGGAGGTTACAGTGTCTTAACAAGATGGTTTAAATGCCCCTTGGAAGAGACGTGCAAGTCGCAGTAGCGTAGCAAGACGATTTAAATGCCCTTTGGAAGAGACGTGCAGGTCGCATTAGCTTAACAAGATGGTTTAAATGCCCCTTGGAAGAGACGTGCAGGTCGCAGTAGCTTAACAAGACAGTTTAAGTGCCCTTTGGAAGAGACATGCAGGTCGCAGCAGCTTAACAAGACTGTTTAAATGCCCCTTGGAAGAGACGTGCAGGACGCAGTAGCTTAACAAGACGGTTTAAATGCCCCTTGGAAGACACTTGCAGATCGCAGTAGCTTAACAAGACAGTTTAAATGCCACTTGGAAGAGCGGTGGAGGTCGCAGTAGCTTAACAAGACAGTTTAAATGCCCGTTGGAAGAGACGTGCAGGTCGCAGTAGCTTAATAAGACGGTTTAAATGCCACTTGGAAGAGACGTGCCGGTCGCAGTAGCTTAACAAGACGGTTTAAATGCCCCTTGGAAGAGACGTGCAGGTCGCAGTAGCTTAACAAGACGGTTTAAATGTCCCTTAGAAGAGGCTTGCAGGTCGCAGTAGCTTACCAAGACGGTTTAAATGCCGCTTGGAAAAGACGTGCAGGTCGCAGTAGCTTAACAAGATGGTTTAAATGCCCCTTGGAAGAGCGTTGGAGGTCGCAGTAGCTTAACAAGATGGTTTAAATGCCCCTTGTAAGAGACGTGCAGGTCGCAGTAGCTTAACAAGATGGTTTAAATGCCCCTTGGAAGAGCCGAGGAGGTCGCAGTAGCTTAACAAGACGGTTTAAATGCCCCTTGGAAGAGCGGTGGAGGTTGCAGTAGCTTAACAAAATGGTTTAAATGCCCCTTGGAATAGACGTGCAGGTTGCAGTAGCTTAAAAAGACGATTTAAATGCCCCTTGGTAGAGCGATGGAGGTCGCAGTATCTTACCAAGCCGATTTAAATGCCCCTTGGAAGAGACGTGCAGGTCGCAGTAGCTTAGCAAGACGATTTAAATGCCCTTTGGAAGAGATGTGCAGGTCGCAGTAGCTTAACAAGACGGTTTAAATGCCCCTTGGAAAAGACGTGCAGGTCGCAGTAGCTTAACAAGACAGTTTAAATGCCCCTTGGAAGAGCGGTGTAGGTCGCAGTAGCTTAACAAGACGGTTTAAATGCCCCTTGATAGAGACATGCAGGTCGCAGTAGCTTAACAAGACGGTTTAAATGCCCCATTGAAGAGACGTGCAGGTCGCAGTAGCTTAACAAGACGGTTTAAATGCCAGTTGGAAAAGTGGTGGGGGTTACAGAAGCTTAACAAGATGGTTTAAATGCCCCTTGGAAGAAACGTGCAAGTCGCAGTAGCTTAACAAGATGGTTTAAATGCCCCTTGGAAGAGACGTGAAGGTTGCAGTAGCTTAAAAAGACGGTTTACATGCCCCTTTGAAGAGCGGTGGAGGTCGCAGAAGCTTAACAAGACAGTTTAAATGCCCCTTGGAAGAGACGTGCAGGTCACAGGAGCTTAATAAGACGATTTAAATGTCCCTTGGAAGAGCGGTGTAGGTCGCGGTAGCTTAACAAGACAGTTTAAATGCCCTTTGGAAGAGACATGCAGGTCGCAGCAGCTTAACAAGACTTTTTAAATGCCGCTTGGAAGAGACGTGCAGGTCGCAGTAGCTTAACAAGACGGTTTAAATGACCCTTGGTAGAGACATGCAGGTCGCAGTAGCTTAACAAGACGGTTTAAATGCCCCATTGAAGAAACATGCAGGTCGCAGTAGCTTAACAAGACGGTTTAAATGCCCTGTGGAAAAGTGGTGGAGGTAGCAGTAGCTTAACAAAATGGTTTAAATGCCCCTTGGAAGAGACGTGCAAGTCGCAGTAGCTTAGCAAGACGATTTAAATGCCCTTTGGAAGAGACGTGCAGGTCGCAGTAGCTTAACAAGACGGTTTAAATGCCCCTTGGAAGAGACGTGCAGGTCGCAGTAGCTTAACAAGACAGTTTAAATGCCCCTTGGAAGAGCGGTGTAGGTCGCAGTAGCTGAACAAGACAGTTTAAATGCCCTTTGGAAGAGACATGCAGGTCGCAGCAGCTTAACAAGACTGTTTAAATGCCGCTTGGAAGAGACGTGCAGGTCGTAGTAGCTTAACAAGACGGTTTAAATGCCCCTTGGTAGAGACATGCAGGTGGCAGTAGCTTAACAAGACGGTTTAAATGCCCCATTGAAGAGACGTGCAGGTCGCAGTAACTTAACAAGACGGTTTAAATGCCCCTTGGAAAAGTGGTGGAGGTTACAGTAGCTTAACAAGATGGTTTAAATGCCCCTTGGAAGAAACGTGCAAGTCGCAGTAGCTTAACAAGACGGTTTAAATGCCCCTTGGAAGAGACGTGAAGGTCGCAGTAGCTTAAAAAGACGGTTTAAATGCCCCTTGGAAGAGCGGTGGAGGTCGGAGAAGCTTAACAAGACTGTTTAAATGCCCCTTGGAAGAGACGTGCAGGTGGCAGTAGCTTAACAAGACGGTTTAAATGCCCCTTGGAAGAGACGTGCAGGTCGCAGTAGCTTAACAAGATGGTTTAAATGCCGCTTGGAAAAGACGTGCAGGTCGCAGTAGCTTAACAAGACGGTTTAAATGCCCCGTGGAAAAGTGGTGGAGGTTACAGTATCTTAACAAGATGGTTTAAATGCCCCTTGGAAGAGACGTGCAAGTCGCAGTAGCGTAGCAAGACGATTTAAATGCCCTTTGGAAGAGACGTGCAGGTCGCAGTAGCTTAACAAGATGGTTTAAATGCCCCTTGGAAGAGACGTGCAGGTCGCAGTAGCTTAACAAGACAGTTTAAATGCCCTTTGGAAGAGACATGCAGGTCGCAGCAGCTTAACAAGACTGTTTAAATGCCCCTTGGAAAAGACTTGCAGGACGCAGTAGCTTAACAAGACGGTTTAAATGCCCCTTGGAAGACACTTGCAGGTCGCAGTAGCTTAACAAGACAGTTTAAATGTCACTTGGAAGAGCGGTGGAGGTCGCAGTAGCTTAACAAGACAGTTTAAATGCCCGTTGGAAGAGACGTGCAGGTCGCAGTAGCTTAATAAGACGGTTTAAATGCCCCTTGGAAGAGACGTGCCGGTCGCAGTAGCTTAACAAGACGGTTTAAATGCCCCTTGGAAGAGACGTGCAGGTCGCAGTAGCTTAACAAGACGGTTTAAATGCCCCTTAGAAGAGGCTTGCAGGTCGCAGTAGCTTACCAAGACAGTTTAAATGCCCCATTGAAGAGACGTGCAGGTCGCAGTAGCTTAACAAGACGGTTTAAATGCCCCTTGGAAAAGTGGTGGAGGTTACAGTAGCTTAACAAGATGGTTTAAATGCCCCTTGGAAGAAACGTGCAAGTCGCAGTAGCTTAACAAGACGGTTTAAATGCCCCTTGGAAGAGACGTGAAGGTCGCAGTAGCTTAAAAAGACGGTTTAAATGCCCCTTGGAAGAGCGGTGGAGGTCGGAGAAGCTTAACAAGACTGTTTAAATGCCCCTTGGAAGAGACGTGCAGGTCACAGGAGCTTAATAAGACGGTTTAAATGTCCCTTGGAAGAGACGTGCAGGTGGCAGTAGCTTAACAAGACGGTTTAAATGCCCCTTGGAAGAGACGTGCAGGTCGCAGTAGCTTAACAAGATGGTTTAAATGCCCCTTAGAAAAGGTTTGCAGGTCGCAGTAGCTTACCAAGATGGTTTACATGCCGCTTGGAAAAGACGTGCAGGTCGCAGTAGCTTAACATGACGGTTTAAATGCCCCGTGGAAAAGTGGTGGAGGTTACAGTAGCTTAACAAGATGGTTTAAATGCCCCTTGGAAGAGACGTACAAGTCGCAGTAGCTTAGCAAGACGGTTTAAATGCCCCTTGGAAGAGACGTGCAGGTCGCAGTAGCTTAACAAGATGGTTTAAATGCCCCTTAGAAGAGGCTTGCAGGTCGCAGTAGCTTACCAAGATGGTTTAAATGCCGCTTGGAAAAGACGTGCAGGTCGCAGTAGCTTAACAAGACGGTTTAAATGCCCCGTGGAAAAGTGGTGGAGGTTACAGTATCTTAACAAGATGGTTTAAATGCCCCTTGGAAGAGACGTGCAAGTCGCAGTAGCGTAGCAAGACGATTTAAATGCCCTTTGGAAGAGACGTGCAGGTCGCAGTAGCTTAACAAGATGGTTTAAATGCCCCTTGGAAGAGACGTGCAGGTCGCAGTAGCTTAACAAGACAGTTTAAATGCCCTTTGGAAGAGACATGCAGGTCGCAGCAGCTTAACAAGACTGTTTAAATGCCCCTTGGAAAAGACGTGCAGGACGCAGTAGCTTAACAAGACGGTTTAAATGCCCCTTGGAAGACACTTGCAGGTCGCAGTAGCTTAACAAGACAGTTTAAATGCCACTTGGAAGAGCGGTGGAGGTCGCAGTAGCTTAACAAGACAGTTTAAATGCCCGTTGGAAGAGACGTGCAGGTCGCAGTAGCTTAATAAGACGGTTTAAATGCCCCTTGGAAGAGACGTGCCGGTCGCAGTAGCTTAACAAGACGGTTTAAATGCCCCTTGGAAGAGACGTGCAGGTCGCAGTAGCTTAACAAGACGGTTTAAATGCCCCTTAGAAGAGGCTTGCAGGTCGCAGTAGCTTACCAAGACGGTTTAAATGCCGCTTGGAAAAGACGTGCAGGTCGCAGTAGCTTAAGAAGATGGTTTAAATGCCCCTTGGAAGAGCGGTGGAGGTCGCAGTAGCTTAACAAGACGGTTTAAATGCCCCTTGGAAGAGACATGTAGGTCACAGTAGCTTAACAAGTCGGTTTAAATGCTCCTTGGAAGAGACGTGTGGGTCGCAGTAGCTTAATAAGACTGTTTAAATGCCCCTTGGAAGATACGTGCAGGTCGCAGTAGCTTAACAAGACCATTGAAATGCCCCTTGGAAGAGAGGTGGAGGTCGCAGTAGCTTCACAAGACAGTTTAAATGCCCCTTGGAAGAGACGTGCAGATCGCAGTAGCTTAATAAGACGGTTTAAATGCCCCTTGGAAGAGACGTGCAGGTCGCAGTTGATTAACAAGACGGTTTAAATGCCCCATGCAAGAGACGTGCAGGTCGCAGTAGCTTAACAAAGGGTTTAAATGCCCCTTAGAAAAGGCTTGCAGGTCGCAGTAGCTTACCAAGACGGTTTAAATGCCCCTTTGAAGAGACGTGCAGGTTGCAGTAGCTTAACAAGATGGTTTAAATGCCCCTTGGAAGAGCGGTAGAGGTCGCAGTAGCTTAACACGACGGTATAAATGCCCCTTGGAAAAGACGTGCAGGTTGCAGTAGCTTAACAAGATGTTTTAAATACCCCTTGGAAGAGACATGCAGGTCGCAGTAGCTTAACAAGATGGTTTAAATGCCCCTTGGAAGAGTGGTGGAGATTACAGTAGCTTAACAAGACGATTTAAATGCCCCTTGGAAGAGACGTGCAAGTCGCAGTAGCTTAACAAGACGGTTTAAATGCCCCTTGGAAGAGACGTCCAGGTCGCAGTAGCTTAACAAGACGGTTTAAATGTCCCTTTGAAGAGTCGTGCAGGTAGCAGTAGCTTAAGAAGACGGTTTAAATGCCCCTTGGAAAAGTGGTGGAGGTTACAGTAGCTAAACAAGATGGTTTAAATGCCCCTAGGAAAAGCGGTGGAGGTCGCAGAAGCTTAACAAGACAGTTTAAATGTCCCTTGGAAGAGACGTGCTGGTCGCAGTAGCTTAACAAGATGGTTTAAATGCCCCTTGGAAGACACGTGCAGGTCGCAGTAGCTTAACAAGACAGTTTAAATGCCCGTTGGAAGAGACGTGCGGGTCGCAGTAGCTTAACAAGATGGTTTAAATGCCCCTCGGAAGTGGGGTGGAGGTTACAGTAGCTTAACAAGATGGTTTAAATGCCCCTTGGAAGAAACGTGCAAGTCGCAGTAGCTTAACAAGAAGATTTAAATGCCCCTTGGAAGAGACGTGCAGGTCGCAATAGCTTAACAAGACGGTTTAAATGCCCCTTGGAAGAAACGTGAAGGTCGCAGTAGCTTATCAAGACGGTTTAAATGCCCCTTGGAAGAGCGGTGGAGGTCGCAGAAGCTTAACAAGACAGTTTAAATGCCCCTTGGAAGAGACGTGCAGGTCACAGGAGCTTAATAAGATGGTTTAAATGTCCCTTGGAAGAGACGTGCTGGACGCAGTAGCTTAACAAGATGGTTTAAATGCCCCTTGGAAGACACGTGCAGGTGGCAGCAGCTTAACAAGACGGTTTAAGTGCAACTTGGAAGAGACGTGCAGGTTGCAGTAGCTTAATAAGACGGTTTAAATGCCCCTTGGAAGAGACGTGCAGGTCGCAGAAGCTTTACAAGACGGTTTAAATGCCCCTTGGAAGAGACGTGCAGGTCGCAGTAGCTTAACAAGACGGTTTAAATGCCCCTTAGAAGAGTCTTGCATATCGCAGTAGCTTACCAAGACGGTTTAAATGCCCCTTGGAAAAGACGTGCAGGTCGCAGTAGCTTAACAAGATGGTTTAAATGCCCCTGGGAAGAGCGGTGGAGGTCGCAGTATCTTAACAAGACGGTTTAAATGCCCCTTGGAAAAGACGTGAAGGTCGCATTAGCTTAACAAGATGGTTTAAATGCCTCTTGGAAGAGACGTGCAGATCGCAGTAGCTTAACAAGACAGTTTAAATGCCCCTTGGAAGAGGCTTGCAGGTCGCAGTAGCTTGCCAAGATGGTTTAAATGGCCCTTGAAAGAGACGTACAGGTCGCTGTAGCTTAACAAGACAGTTTAAATGCCCCTTGGAAGAGACTTGCAGGTCGTAGCAGCTTAACAAGACTGTTTAAATGCCCCTTGGAAGAGACTTGCAGGTCGCAGTAGCTTAACAAGACTGTTTAAATGCCCCTTGGAAAAGTGGTGGAGATTACAGTAGCTTAAAAAGACGGTTTAAATGCCCCTTGGAAGAGACGTGCAAGTCGCAGTAGCTTAACAAGATGGTTTAAATGCCCCTTGCAAGAGACGTGCAGGTCGTAGTAGCTTAAAAAGACGGTTTAAATGCCCCTTGGAAGAAACATGCAGGTCGCAGTAGCTTAAAAAGACGGTTTAAATGCCCCTTGCAAGAGACGTGCAGGTCGCAGTAGCTTAAAAAGACGGTTTAAATGCCCCTTGGAAGAAACATGCAGGTCGCAGTAGCTTATAAAGACGGTTTAAATGCCCCTTGGAAGAGCGGTGGAGGTCGCAGTAGCTTAACAAAATGGTTTAAATGTCCCTTGGAATAGACCTGCAGGTTGCAGTAGCTTAAAAAGACGGTTTAAATGCCCCTTGGTAGAGCGGTGGAGGTCGCAGTAGCTTAACAAGATGGTTTAAATGCCCCTTGGAAGAGAAGTGCAGGTCGCAGTAGCTTACCAACATGATTTAAATGCCCCTTGGAAGAGACGTGCAGGTCGCAGTAGCTTAACAAGACGGTTTAAATGCCCCTTGGAAGAGCGGTGTAGGTCGCGGTAGCTTAACAAGACAGTTTAAATGCCCTTTGGAAGAGACATGCAGGTCGCAGCAGCTAAACAAGACGATTTAAATGCCCCATTGAATAGACGTGCAGGTCGCAGTAGCTTAGCAAGACGATTAAAATGCCCTTTGGAAGAGAAGTGCAGGTCGCAGTAGCTTAACAAAACGGTTTAAATGCCCCTTGGAGAAGACGTGCAGGTCGCAGTATCTTAAAAAGACGGTTTAAATGCCCCTTGGACGAGTGGTGGAGGTCGCAGAAGCTTAATAAGACAGTTTAAATGCCCCTTGGAAGAGACATGCAGGTCACAGGAGCATAATGAGATGGTTAAATGTGCCTTGGAAGAGACGTGCAGGTCGCAGTAGCTTAACAAGAGGGTTTAAATGCCCCTTGGAAGAGACGTGCAGGTCGCAGTTGCTTAACAAGACGGTTTAAATGCCCCTTGGAAAAGAGGTGCAGGTCGCAGTAGCTTAACAAGAGGGTTTAAATGCCCCTTGGAAGAGACGTGCAGGTCGCAGTTGCTTAACAAGACGGTTTAAATGCCCCTTGGAAAAGACGTGAAGGTTGCATTAGCTTAACAAGATGGTTTAAATGCCCCTTGGATGAGACGTGCAGGTTGCAGAAGCTTAACAAGACATTTTAAATGCCCCTTGGAAGAGACATGCAGGTCACAGGAGCATAATGAGATGGTTAAATGTGCCTTGGAAGAGGCTTGCAAGTCGCAGTAGCTTACCAAGAAGGTTTAAATGCCCCTTGGAAGATCGGTGGAGGTCGCAGTAGCTTAACAAGACGGTGTAAATGCCCCTTGGAAGAGACGTGCCGGTCGCAGTAGCTTAACAAGACGGTTTAAATGCCCCTTGGAAGAGACGTGCAGGTCGCAGTAGCTTAACAAGACGGTTTAAATGCCCCTTAGAAGAGGCTTGCAGGTCGCAGTAGCTTACCAAGACGGTTTAAATGCCGCTTGGAAAAGACGTGCAGGTCGCAGTAGCTTAAGAAGATGGTTTAAATGCCCCTTGGAAGAGCGGTGGAGGTCGCAGTAGCTTAACAAGACGGTTTAAATGCCCCTTGGAAGAGACATGTAGGTCACAGTAGCTTAACAAGTCGGTTTAAATGCTCCTTGGAAGAGACGTGTGGGTCGCAGTAGCTTAATAAGACTGTTTAAATGCCCCTTGGAAGATACGTGCAGGTCGCAGTAGCTTAACAAGACCATTGAAATGCCCCTTGGAAGAGAGGTGGAGGTCGCAGTAGCTTCACAAGACAGTTTAAATGCCCCTTGGAAGAGACGTGCAGATCGCAGTAGCTTAATAAGACGGTTTAAATGCCCCTTGGAAGAGACGTGCAGGTCGCAGTTGATTAACAAGACGGTTTAAATGCCCCATGCAAGAGACGTGCAGGTCGCAGTAGCTTAACAAAGGGTTTAAATGCCCCTTAGAAAAGGCTTGCAGGTCGCAGTAGCTTACCAAGACGGTTTAAATGCCCCTTTGAAGAGACGTGCAGGTTGCAGTAGCTTAACAAGATGGTTTAAATGCCCCTTGGAAAAGTGGTGGAGGTTACAGCAGCTTAACAAGATGGTTTAAATGCCCCTTGGAAGAAACATGCAAGTCGCAGTAGCTTAACAAGACGGTTTAAATGCCCCTTGGAAGAGACGTGCAGGTCGCAGTAGCTTAACAAGACGGTTTAAATGCCCCTTGGAAGAGCGGTGGAGGTCGCAGAAGCTTAACAAGACAGTTTAAATGCCCCTTGGAAGAGACGTGCAGGTCAGAGGAGCTTAATAAGACGGTTTAAATGTCCCTTGGAAGAGACGTGCAGGTCGCAGTAGCTTAACAAGACGGTTTAAATGCCCCTTGGAAGACACGTGCAGTTCTCAGTAGCTTAACAAGACAGTTTAAATGCCACTTGGAAGAGCGGTGGAGGTCGCAGTAGCTTAACAAGACAGTTTAAATGCCAGTTGGAAGAGACATGCAGGTCGCAGTTGCTTAACAAGACGGTTTAAATGCCCATTGGAAGATACGTGCAGGTTGCAGTAGCTTAATAAGACGGTTTAAATGCCCCTTGGAAGAGACGTGCAGGTCGCAGTAGCTTAACAAGACGGTTTAAATGCCCCTTGGAAGAGACGTGCAGGTCGCAGTAGCTTAACAAGGCGGTTTAAATGCCCCTTAGAAGAGGCTTGCAGGTCTCAGCAGCTTACCAAGACGGTTTAAATGCCGCTTGGAAAAGACGTGCAGGTCGCAGTAGTTTAACAAGATGGTTTAAATGCCCCTTGGAAGAGAGGTGGAGGTCGCAGTAGCTTAACAAGACTGTTTAAATGCCCCTTGGAAGAGACGTGTAGGTCGCAGTAGCTTAACAAGACTGTTTAACTGCCCCTTGGAAGAGACGTGCAGGTCGCAGTAGCTTAACAAGAACGTTGAAATGCCCCTTGGAAGAGAGCTGGAGGTCGCAGTAGCTTAATAAGACAGTTTAAATGCCCCTTGGAAGAGACGTGCAGGTCGCAGTAGCTTAATAAGACGGTTTAAATGCACCTTGGAATAGACGTGTAAGTCGCAGTAGCTTAACAAGACGGTTTAAATACCCCTTAAAAGAGACGTGCAGGTGGCAGAAGCTTAACAAAAGTGTTTAAATGCCCCTTAGAAAAGGCTTGCAGGTCGCAGTAGCTTAACAAGACGGTTTAAATGCCCCTTGGAAGAGACGTGCAGGTCGCAGTAGCTTAACAAGATGGTTCAAATGCCCCTTGGAAGAGCGGTGGAGGTCGCAGTAGCTTAACAAGACGGTTTAAATGCCCATTGGAAAAGACGTGCAGTTTGCAGTAGCTTAACAAGATGTTTTAAATACCCCTTGGAAGAGACATGCAGGTCGTAGCAGTTTAAGAAGACTGATTAAATGCCCCTTGGAAGAGACATGCAGATTTCAGTAGCTTAACAAGACGGTTTAAATGCCCCTTGGAAGAGACGTGCAGGTCGCAGTAGCTTAGCAAGACTGTTTAAATGCCCTTAGGAAAAGTGGTGGAGATTACAGTAGCTTAACAAGACGGTTTAAATGCCCCTTGGAAGAGACGTGCAAGTTGCAGTAGCTTAACAAGACTGTTTAAATGCCCCTTGGAAGAGACGTACAGATCACAGTAGCTTAACAAGACGGTTTAAATGCCCCTTGTAAGAGCATTGTAGGTCGCAGTAGCTTAACAAGACAGTTTAAATGCCCCTTGTAAGAGCGGTTTAGGTCGCAGTATCTTAACAAGACAGTTTAAATGCCCTTTGGAAGAGACATGCAGGTCGCAGCAGCTTAACAAGACTGTTTAAATGCCGCTTGGAAGAGACTTGCAGGTCGCAGTAGCTTAACAAGACGATTTAAATGCCCCTTGGAAGAAACGTGCAGGTCGCAGTAGCTTAACAAGACGATTTAAATGCCCCTTGGAAGAGACTTGCAGGTCGCAGTAGCTTAACAAGACAGTTTGAATGCCCCTTGGAAGAGACGTGCAGGTCGCAGTAGCTTATCAAGATGGTTTAAATGCCCCTTGGAAGAGTGGTGGAGGTCGCAGTAGCTTAACAAGACGGTTTAAATGCCCCTTGGAAGAGACTTGCAGGTCGCAGTAGCTTAACAAGACAGTTTGAATGCCCCTTGGAAGAGACGTGCAGGTCGCAGTAGCTTATCAAGATGGTTTAAATGCCCCTTGGAAGAGTGGTGGAGGTCGCAGTAGCTTAACAAGACGGTTTAAATGCCCCTTGGAAGAGCTGTGGAGGTCGCAGTAGCTTAACAAGATGGTTTAAATGCCCCTTGGAAGAGACGTGCAGGTTGCAGTAGCTTAAAAAGACAGTTTAAATGTCCCTTGTAAGAGCGGTGTAGGTCGCAGTAGCTTAACAAGACGATTTAAATGCCCCTTGGAAGAGACATGCAGGTCGCAGTAGCTTAACAAGACGGTTTAAATGCCCCTTGTAAGAGCGGTGTAGGTCGCAGTAGCGTAACAAGACAGTTTAAATGCCGGTTGGAAGAGACATGCAGGTTGCAGTAGCTTAACAAGACGGTTTAAATGCCCCTTGGTAGAGACATGCAGGTCGCAGTAGCTTAACAAGACGGTTTAAATGCCCCTTGGAAAAGTGTTGGAGGTTACAGTAGCTTAACAAGATGATTTAAAAGCCCCTTGGAAGAGACGTGCAAGTCGCATTAGCTTAACAAGACGATTTAAATGCCCCTTGGAAGAGACGTGCAGGTCGCAGTAGCTTAACAAGACGGTTTGAATGCCCCTTGGAAGAGACGTGCGTGTCGCAGTAGCTTAACAAGATGGTTTAAATGCCCCTTGGAAGAGCGGTGGTGGTCGCAGTAGCTTAACAAGACGGTTTAAATGCCTCTTGGAAGAGCGGTGGAGGTCGCAGTAGCTTAACAAGACGGTTTAAATGCCCATTGGAAAAGTGGTGGAGGTTACAGTAGCTTAACAAGATGGTTTAAATGCCTCTTGGAAGAAACGTGCAAGTCGCAGTAGCTTAACAATACGATTTAAATGCCCCTTGAAGAGACGTGCAGGTCGCAGTAGCTTAACAAGACGTTTTTAAATGCCCCTTGGAAGAGACGTGCAGGTCGCAGTAGCTTAACAAGACGGTTTAAATGCCCCTTGGAAGAGCGGTGGAGGTCGCAGAAGCTTAGAAGACAGTTTAAATGCCCCTTGGAAGAGACGTGCAGGTCACAGGAGCTTAATAAGACGGTTTAAATGTCCCTTGGAAGTGACATGCTGGTCGCAGTAGGTTAACAAAACGGTTTAAATGCCCCTTGGAAGACACGTGCAGGTCGCAGTAGCTTAACAAGACAGTTTAAATGCCCGTTGGAAGAGACGTGCAGGTCGCAGTTGCTTAACAAGACAGTTTAAATGCCCCTTGGAAGAGACGTGCAGGTTGCAGTAGCTTAAAAAGACGGTTTAAATGCCCCTTGGAAGAGACGTGCAGGTCGCAGTAGCTTAACAAGATGGTTTAAATGCCCCTTGGAAGAGACGTGCAGGTCGCAGTAGCTTAATAAGACGGTTTAAATGCCCCTTGGAAAAGTGGTGGATGTTACAGTAGCTTAACAAGATGGTTTAAATGTCCCGTTGGAAGAAACGTGCAAGTCGCAGTAGCTTAACGAGACGATTTAACTGCCCCTTGGAAGAGACGTGCAGGTCGCAGTAGCTTAACAAGACGGTTTAAATGCCCCTTGGAAGAGCGGTGGGGGTCGCAGAAGCTTAACAAGACAGTTTAAATGCCCCTTGGAAGAGACGTGCAGGTTACAGGAGCTTAATAAGACGGTTTAAATGTCCCTTGGAAGAGACGTGCAGGTCGCAGTAGCTTAACAAGACGGTTTAATTGCCCCTTAGAAGAGGCTTTCAGGTCTCAGTAGCTTACCAAGACGGTTTAAATGCCGCTTGGAAAAGACGTGCAGGTTGCAGTAGCTTAACAAGATGGTTTAAATGCCCCTTGGAAGAGCGATGGAGGTCGCAGTAGCTTAACAAGACGGCTTAAATGCCCCTTGGAAGAGACATGTAGGTCACAGTAGCTTAACAAGACTGTTTAAATGCCCCTTGGAAGAGACGTGTAGGTCGCAGTAGCTTAACAAGACTGTTTAAATGCCCCTTGGAAGAGACGTGCAGGTCGCAGTAGCTTAACAAGACCGTTGAAATGCCCCTTGGAAGAGAGGTGGAGGTCGCAGTAGCTTAACAAGACAGTTTAAATGCCACTTGGAAGAGACGTGCAGGTCGCAGTAACTTAATAAGACGGTTTAAATGCCCCTTGGTAGAGACGTGCAGGTCACAGTAGCTTAACAAGACGGTTTGAATGCCCCTTGGAAGAGACGTGCAGGTCGCAGTAGCTTATCAAGATGGTTTAAATGCCCCTTGGAAGAGCGGTGGAGGTCGCAGTAGCTTAACAAGACGGTTTAAATGCCCCTTGGAAGAGCGGTTTAGGTCGCAGAAGCTTAACAAGACGGTTTAAATTCCCCTTGGAAGAGACGTGCAGGTTGCAGTAGCTTAAAAAGACAGTTTAAATGCCCTTTGGTAGAGCCGTGGAGGTCGCGGTAGCTTAACAAAACAGTTTAAATGCCCCTTGTTAGAGACGTGCAGGTCGGAGTAGCTTAACAAAACGATTTAAATGCCCCTTGGAAGAGACGTGCAGGTCGCAGTAGCTTAACAAGACGGTTTAAATGCCCCTTGTAAGAGCGGTGTAGGTCGCAGTAGCTTAACAAGACAGTTTAAATGCCCTTTGGAAGAGACATGCAGGTCGCAGCAGCTTAACAAGACTGTTTAAATGCCGGTTGGAAGAGACATGCAGGTTGCAGTAGCTTAACAAGACGGTTTAAATGCCCCTTGGTAGAGACATGCAGGTTACAGTAGCTTAACAAGACGGTTTAAATGCCCCATTGAAGAGACGTGCAGGTCGCAGTAGCTTAACAAGACGGTTTAAATGCCCCTTGGAAAAGTGGTGGAGGTTACAGTAGCTTAACAAGATGATTTAAATGCCCCTTGAAAGAGACGTGCAAGTCGCAGTAGCTTAACAAGACGATTTAAATGCCCCTTGGAAGAGACGTGCAGGTCGCAGTAGCTTAACAAGACGGTTTGAATGCCCCTTGGAAGAGACGCGCAGGTCGCAGTAGCTTAACAAGATATTTTAAATGCCCCTTGGAAGAGCGTTGGAGGTCGCAGTAGCATAACAAGACGGTTTAAATGCCCCTTGGAAGAGCGGTGGAGGTCGCAGTAGCTTAACAAGACGGTTTAAATGACCCTTGGAAAAGTGGTGGAGGTTACAGTAGCTTAAGAAGATGGTTTAAATGCCCCTTGGAAGAAACATGCAAGTCGCACTAGCTTAACAAGACGATTTAAATGCCTCTTGGAAGAGACGTGCAGGTCGCAGTAGCTTAACAAGACGGTTTAAATGCCCCTTGGAAGAGACGTGCAGGTCGCAGTAGCTTAACAAGATGGTTTAAATGCCCCTTGGAAGAGCGGTGGAGGTCGCAGAAGCTTAACAAGACAGTTTAAATGCCCCTTGGAAGAGACGTGCAGGTCACAGGAGCTTAATAAGACGGTTTAAATGTCCCTTGGAAGTGACGTGCAGGTCGCAGTAGGTTAACAAAACGGTTTAAATGCCCCTTGGAAGACACATGCAGGTGGCAGTAGCTTAACAAGACAGCTTAAATGCCCCTTGGAAGAGACGTGCAGGTTGCAGTAGCTTAATAAGACGGTTTAAATGCCCCTTGGAAGAGACGTGCAGGTCGCAGTAGCTTAACAAGATGGTTTAATTGCCCCTTGGAAGAGACGTGCCGGTCGCAGTAGCTTAACAAGACGGTTTAAATGCCCCTTGGAAAAGTGGTGGAGGTTACAGTTAGTGTTGAGCCACCCCCGTAGTGTTCGAGTTCTGTTCGGTTCGTCGAACACCCGTGTGTTCGCCGAACTGTTCGTCGAACTGTTCGTCGAACACCTTCGAACACCCTTAAAACCAATGGCAGGCAAACAAAAACACATAGAAACACATAGAAAACACCTTCAAAGGTGTCCAAAAGCTGACAAACTGCTCAGAAGACACAACTAACACATGGAAAAGTGACAAGTACATATAGTCATGCGAAAAGAAAAGAGGTGGAGGAGTAAAAGGAGGGGGAGACACAGATATAGGCATGTCATGCCCTTCTAAAATCCAAAAAGTGAGAAGCTGACACGTTCAGTCCGCTCCTGCCCGTGCCACCTCCGTGTCGCCGGGTTTGTGCCAGAGCCGCGGTGAACCCTGACGGCCAGCCCCCCTCTTCCAATACTGGTGCCTGTCCGCTGGTGGGTCGAGCGAGCCCCCCTGTGGTGGAGGCAGCTCTAAGCTTTTTAAATTAAATTGTCTCTCTAATTTGAATGAATACACTTTAAATCCATTTACAAGGATCTATTGGAGGGCAAGTCTCATGCCAGCAGCCGCGTAATTCCAGCTCCAGTAGCATCCACTAAAGCTGCTGCAGTTAAAAAGCTTTAATAAGGATCGAGCTTGGCTGTCCACCTCAAGGCATCCTACTGCCAGTCCCAGCCCCTATGCTTTGGGGTGCCTCCTGATGCTCTTCACTGAGTATCCCGTGGTCCCGAAGCATTTCCTTTGAAAAAATTAAGTGTCCAAACTACAGGTGGTGTAGCTTGCTTAACAGCCGGGATAATCCGCTGACTAGTAGACACTGCTACTAGGCACAAAGTATTTCCTGGGCTAGATGCAGTTAAAAATTTGTAAGTAGATACTCTCGTTGGATGCTGAGAAAGCATTCCATAGAGTCTCCTGGCACGCCATATATGATTCTCTTAAAAAGCTTGGGGTAGGGGTCTAGGGGACCCTTTTATAGCCAAAATCACGGCCCTGTATCACAATACGTCACCTAGGCTGAAGATAAATGGAACTGTAGCACCCTGAGGGCTCGGTTGCTACAGAGGTATTGCACCTCACCCAGAGGTGTGATATCTCACTCTCAGGTAAGGATGGAGTGTGGATCAGGACCCGACACCTGCATGCATTACACCACATTGCCGTGGGGCAGGGCGATCAATATGCCTCTGAGATGGGCACGACAGTCCCTATCCCTGGCTGGAGTGGGGGGGAGGGAACACTGAGGAAGGGGAACCCTGTAGTTCAAGAGCATGGAGGAAACAGTTCCTGGGTGCATTGAGAAGGGAGTATAAAAGGTGGGCACAATCTTAGTTCAGTGCAGAGAAGTCTGAGCAGAAGTGGCAGGGAGCAGGGGCTCTGCATGAGCTCTGCTCCGGAGGCGGGCCTAGTAACAGAGGCCCAGGCCTGGAAGAGGGAGAAGGAAGGAAGAGGAGCGGAGAAGGCTCCAGGAACGAGGAATGAAGGGATCCCAGGGGTGCGGACGGGCGAGTCGCCACCGCACGCCCGAATCCACCTGCGTGGAGGGGTCAGGCCAAAGGGGGAGTGGAGGCAGGAAACGACCCTCAGCTAGAAACAGGAGACTGTGACATTTTATGTGGCGCAGCCCCTCGCTACACCCGCTAGGAAGGCACCACATAGGGTCAGGGAAACTGGCGCCAAGTTTACCAAGAGGAGGCCCGAGGCAGCTGGACAGAAGGGTTGGTAAGAAAGGCCAGACAAAGGACACACAAAGGGGGTCCTGTGAAGCGCTCCAAAGTTATCTGGGAGTTGTCTGAGCCCCTCACCTGGTGAGCACAGTACGACGTGGGCAGCCGTTACCTGCAGACGTGGTCTGGATAATAAGAACTGTGAGTAAAGGCCCTGGACTGCATCACTGACTCCGTGTCGTTACTGCTGCTGCCCTGCACCATCAACCCCATCCTCCGCATACACTGCCCTGAGGCTATACTCCTCCCGTGGGGAGTTATGCTACGCTCTGCTGCACCCACAACACCAGCCTCAGCGGTCTGCCCTGCAGCGGCGGTTCACTCTGACCGCAATCCACGGGTGGCGTAGTCGGACATTTAAACATCAAAACCACATAAATAGTTCCGCCACTGGTTTGACCACCCTGAGCCACGGAACCGGGTCGCCGCCACGAAGACTACAACCACCAGCATCCACCAAAAAGGGTCCGGCTCCGGGTGTCCCAAGGCCCAGGGGGTGCATCAGAACATTTTCATCACCTTTCACAATCACCAATGGGACAAGGCAGGGATGTCCTCTGTCCCCTCTCTTATACATCCTAGTGACGGAGCACCTGCTCTCATCAATTCGCCATAACCCCAATATTAGGTGGATTGAGGTGGGAGGCACCGAGTACAAGTGCTCTCTATTTGCTGATGATGTCCTAGTATATATCACTCAATCACATATATCCATCCATGCTGTTATGGCTGAAATAGATCACTTTGTTACATGGTCAAATTTTAAAATCAATGCAGCGAAGTCTGAGGCCCTCGATGTCTCCCTCTCCAAATCCATATAGGATTCCATCCAGTCCAACTTTCCCTTTGCCTGGCCCTCACAGGGTATCAAATACTTAGGAATTCCTATTCATAGAGACCTCTCCCATCTATGTTATCTTAATTTTGGGCCCTTTATTGAACAACTCCATACAGACCACGATTGGCAAGTTAGAACTGTAAGATTCACTACGTCAAGCACTGGTGTTTTGTGGAAAAGCACATGTACACTGTGTTCCAAATTATTATGCAAAAAGTGTTTAGGAGTGATAAGGGAAGAATTTGTTTGTTTGTCAGTTAAACTCATTGATGGTGATGTGTGTCAGGGCTCTTTATATCACTGTAAGCAATTGTAGACACCTGTGCTAATTAGTTTAGCAGGTGTGTCCAATGAAAGGCAAGACTACTTAAGAAGGCTGTCTCACGTTATTAAGCAGCCTACATTTTCTGCCAAAATGGGAAAGAAAAAGGATGTGTCGGCTGCTGAGAAGCAACAAATTGTGGAGTGTTTAGGTCAAGGCATGACTACAATCAACATTGTGCGATGATCAGGATGAAGTGTCTTGGCAATCAAGAAGTATGTAGCTGATTCACAGTACACACGTGTGCGTGCTGATAAGGGCAAATTGAGGACTCTTTCCTACAGGCAATTACGTCAGGTTAAAAGAGCAGCGGCAAAAAAGCCTTGTCATAGCAGCAGACAAGTTTTTGAAGCTGCTGGTGCCTCCAACGTCCCCCGAACAACAAGATGCAGGGTCCTTCAGAGGTTTGCAGCTGTGCATACGCCATCCTGTCGACCTCCTCTATCCACTTCACACAAGCAGAAACGGCTCCAGTGGGCCAAACATTACATGAAGACTGATTTCAAAACTGTTTTGTTCACGGATGAGTGCCGTGCAGCGCTCGATGGTCCAGATGGATGGAGTGGAGGATGGCTGGTTGATGGACACCCCACACAAACACGGCTACAGCGCCAACAAGGAGGAGGTGGAGTAATGTTATGGGCTGGAATCATGGGGAGAGAGATTGTCGGCCCCTTTAGGATCCCTGAAGGCGCTAAAGATGAACTCCATAATGTATGTGGATTTTCTCAAACAGCACTTCCTGCCATGGTTCAAGAAGAAGAACCGTGTATTTAACAGCAAGATCATTTTTTTGCATGATAATGCACCATCTGATGCTGCTCATAAAACATCTGCATCTCTGGCTGATATGGGCATAAAAGGGGACAAACTTATGGTGTGACCCCCATGCTCCCCTGACCTCTACCCCATTCAGAACCTCTGGAGCATCATCAAAAGGAGTGTCTATGATGGCGGGAGGCAGTTCACATCTAAGCAACAGCTCTGGGAGGGTATTCTGTCCTCATGCAAAACAATTGAAGCAGAAACCATCCAAAACCTGACAAATTCAATGGACGAGAGAGTTCAGAAGCTCCTTTCGAACAAGGGGTCCTATGTGAAAATATAACATCACCTAGAATAAAGTTTTGAGTTGAAAACTTTTTGATTTCAGTTTCTAATAACCTGCTAATGCTTATAATTTCAAAAATGACCATTTTTTTGGTCTTTATTAAAATGAAAAGGTTGATCGAAAAGTTTGGGGGATCTACGAGTGTGGCAACCGAGTAGTCATGATTACTTCGAATTCTGACAATATGAGGGTCATGTTGCAGGTAGTGCAGCAAGAAGGCACTTATGTGTCTTGCGCATCTCGGAGCCCCAAAATTATTTTCCGGGCTAGATGCAGCTAAAAGTTATTATTAATTTTAAATCTGGTGGAGCTTAGTATAGATGGCCTAATAGGATCAGTGCTGCACACTGCTACAAAGCCCAAATTATTTTCCAGTCAAGATACAGATAAACATGATTAGTAATTTTAAATCTGGTGGAGCTTATTATAGATGGCCTAATAGAATCAGTGCTGCACACTGCTACAAAGCCCAAATTATTTTCCAGCCAAGATACAGATAAACATGATTAGTAATTTGAAAGCTTAAAACGGTTGGTAGGGTGATTTTAACCAATCATCAAGCTTTTACTC
Organism: Phyllobates terribilis; assembly: GCF_046119375.1. Lineage (NCBI taxonomy): Eukaryota > Metazoa > Chordata > Amphibia > Anura > Dendrobatidae > Phyllobates > Phyllobates terribilis. The sequence goes on from NW_027362907.1 coordinate 2,681,572, forward strand.
TCCCCAGGATGACACAGGGGTAGAAAAGTCGTTTCGGATCCATGATTTGTTCATCTTTATGAACGTGAGTCTGTCTACATTATCAGTGGAGAGCCGCGTGCGCTTATCTGTCAGCACACCACCAGCAGCGCTGAACACACGTTCAGACAGAACGCTGGCTGCGGGGCATGACAAGATCTCCAAGGCGTAAGTGGCTAGCTCCGGCCATTTATCCAGATTGGAAGCCCAAAAAGAGCAAGGGTCCAGTGACACAGTCATGACTTCAATGTTTACTTGGAGATACTCCTGTACCATCGTCTCTAGGCGTTGACTATGTGTCAGACTTCTTGTCTCCTGTGGCCTTGCAAAGGATGGGCTAAAAAAGTGGTGAAATGATTCCGCAAAATTGATGTTGCCAGCAGATACTGTGGTTCTGTTACGGTTTGAGTGCTGAACACTTGACGGTCCCACGGTTGGCAAGTTGGAACTGTGAGATTCACTACGTGCACCACTGGTGTTTTGTGGAAAAGCACATGTAAGATTCTGCAACAGTCTCTGCTGATACTCCTGCATGCGTGCATCCCTTTCTATGGCAGGAATAATTTCTGCAAATTTACTTTTGTACCGGGGATCTAACAGTGTGGCAACCCAGTAGTCAGGATTATTTCTAATTCTCACAATTCGAGGGTCATGTTGCAGGTAGTGCAGCAAGAAGGCACTCATGTGTGTTGCGCATCCAGGAGCACCAAGTCCCTGTTGTGTTGGTGGCGAGGTAACAATCATGCTTCCTTCCTCTGTCCTCTCCCCCCAACCTCGCACAACAGAAATGTGATCAAGGTCTCCCTCATCTGATGAGTCTTCCATCAGTTCGTCCTCCACTTCTTCCTGGGCTCCTGCACCTTCCTCACTAGTTTGGCTGCTACCATGCGCCCTGGTAAAACCATCTCCCCCACCCTCACATGCCTGCCGCCTTGGTGCTGCCGACCGTCTGGACCTTGCAGATGTTAGCCCTTCCGCATACAACTCCTCCTCCTCTACTTCCTCCACCTCCTCTTGTGCCACCACCTGACTCCGAATTCTGTTTAACATGTGCTCCAGCATGTAAATCACGGAATAGTCATGCTGATAATGGCATCGTCAGCACTAAACATCTTCGTCGCCATTTCAAAACTGTGCAGAAGGGTGCATAGGTCCCTGATCTGAGACCACTCCTCCAGCGTGATTTGCCCCACCTCTGGATCTCGTTGGCCCAGGCTATACGTCAGAACGTATTGCACCAGGGCTTGTCAGTGCTGCCACAGTCGCTGCAACATGTGCAGGGTTGAATTCCACCGGGTAGGCACATCGCATTTTAGCCGGTGAAGTGGCAGGCCCAACGACTTCTGTAGAGATGTAAGTCGCTGAGCTGCGGGATGCGAACGGCGGAAGTGAGCACACAGCGACCGTGCCCTCTGCAGAAGGCCATCTAGTCTGGGATAGTGGGCTAAAAATTGCTGGACAACCAGGTTCAACACGTGAGCCATACAAGGCACGTGTGTGACATTGCCCCGGCGAAGGTCCGCACCCAGGTTTGCAGCATTATCGCACACGGCCTTCCCTGGTTTCAGGTCCAGTGGAGATAACCATTCATGAAATTGGTTCTCCAGAGCTGACCACAACTCCTCAGCTGTGTGACTCACATTTCCCAGACATTTCAAAGTAAAGACCACCTGATGACGTTGAGCCCTACTGCCAGCATAGTAAGGAGGTGTGCAGGATCCCTTCTGCGCAGTTAGAAAGCTTGTGGCATGACCAGACAGGCTTTGGGTGCAGGTGGAAGACCGAGAGGAGGTTGAGGAGGCAGAAGCAGTGGAGGAACTTTGACATAAAGAGGATTGACGCACAACTCGTGGGGACAGCAAGACTTGGACAGCAGCCCCTTGTCCTGCTGTCACCATAGTTACCCAGTGCCCAGTCAGCGACATGTAACGCCCCTGTCCATGCCTACTCGTCCAAGTGTCTGTGGTGAAATGCACCCTGTCACACACAGAGTTTCTCAAAGAAGCGGTGATGTTGTGTGCGACATGCTGGTGGAGCGCAGGCACACCTTTCTTTGAGAAGTAGTGCCGACTGGGCATCTGGTACTGGGGCACTGCGACGGACATAAGGTCTCGAAAATCCTCTGTGTCCACCAGGCGGAAAGGCAGCATTTCTGTAGCCAAGAGCTTGCAGATGGTGAAATTCAACCTCTTAGCTTTCTCATGGCTAGGAGGAAATGGTCTTTTACTTGTCCACATCTGAGGGACCGAGGGCTGGCTATTGTGCTTAGACGGGGTTGATAAGGGTGTCCCCGGCAAACTGCCGGTCTGTGAGGAAGATGCAGGCGGACATGTTAGGTTGCCTTGATCCAAAGGTGGTGCTATCGATGTCGGACAGCGCTCAACACCAGCTGGTGTTACCACCTCCAAAGAAAATGATGACCTGCCAATCACGCTGGCTGTTGCGGGTAAAGAGGTGGCAGGTCTGCGCCCCAAAACAGGTGTGACTGCTGTCCCCCCAGTCACAGAGGATGAAGCGGCCGCGGATGCACAAGATATGGCAGACGGTGGTTGGCCCGGCCGGCTAGGCCGCATTGTAGCACAGTGAGCTTCCCACTGCAACTTATGCTTCATGTCCATGTGCCGGTTCATGCATGAAGTACTCAAACTATGTATTTTTTGGCCTCTACTTAGCTTTTGCTGACAAATGTTACAGATAACACGAGTTGGGTCATCTTTATCGATCTGAAAAAATGCCCAGGCTATGCAAGGCTTAGCACCCATGCGACCTGAAGAGCCACCACGACTTGTGGTGAGAGGCAGAGTTGTGTTTGAGGATGCAGTTGTTGACGTGCTTCCAGTACTACGTCTCTGTCCAGGAAGGCGCAACCTGACCTCGTCGTCACTAGCATCTTCCTCCACCTCCTCTGCTGACCTCATCTCTTGGCTGACTGTGAGTTGACAGTAAGTGGGATCTCCAACCTCATCATCATCACCCTGTGCGTTATCACACCCGTCGTCCTCAGAGCCAACCTGTTCCTGCCCTGACAAAAAACTAAAGTTGTCGCTCCAATCAGGTATTTGAGTCTCATCATCGTCTTCCTCATTGTCTCCACCAACAGGAGTTACAGTTTGGGAATGAGGGTCTACATTATGGTCAGTAGGAAAAGAAAATCCCGGCACTCACGTGTTGATAATCAGTTGATTTATTCCACAACTCACACAAGACGTTTCAGCCTGTCCAAGGCTTTTTTCAATTGTGGTTCAATACATTCAGTCAAGATATTTATAAACAAATCCACGGAAATGACATAATTCTCATTAACATAAAAAAAGAGTAGACCAATAAAAAAAATTATATATAACAGAATTTACAACAACATACAAAAAATTAAGCAATAATAAACTCAGGTTGCACAATGAAAAAGAACAAGTGAATTCATATATTTAAATAATCCCCGACTACACATAAAACCATATACATCGCAGATTGTAAAATTTATTGCATGCATATACCACATTATATCTTTATTTCTCCATATTCTTTTAGCTAAAAATATGTAACATTTCATAGTTTTTCCAGAAAAAATCCTTAATGTTTTTAAGATTTTTTAATATTTCCCATGGAATCAAATATATCAATGACAAGTAAATTCATATATATAAATAATCTCCAACCAAATATGAGAATATAAATCCTAAAATATGGATTCCATTTCATAAATGAATTAAAAATATTCCAATCTAAATTTCTCAATGTTCTTTTTATTAAACACATTCAACATTATATCATTTTTCTGGAAAAAATTCCTTGATATTTTTAGATTTTTTCAAAAAGATTTTTATTACAACAATACAGTTTATTACATTTATATATACAACTGATTCCTCATGAACAGCCTGCAACAAGTGACTAAATCTATCTTTTATTCTCTTGCCCTTTGTCAGCAAAAGCTAAGTAGAGGCAAAAGCTATGGTGCGTGCAGAGGACGGGGCCGTGGCCAAGGTGAAAATGTGCCACAACCAACCTCCACATCTTCTCGTTCCCACTTCTTGACCGAATTACTAGGGAAGCACACAACAACACCAGTATTGCGAACTGATTCGTGTGAACAGGTTATTAATTGGATAGCAGATAATACTTCCAGTTACCTGGGCACCACCACCTCCGGTCTGTCTTCCACACGGTCAAGTTTTAGTAGCCGTGAGTCTCGACCGCATACTCCTCCTCACCCTGATGCTCCTTCCTCCCATTATGCCGAGTGTTGTCAAACAGCAACTGATCCCACAGTTGGACACTCTGAAGAGCTGTTCACTGCTCCATTTCCATGTTTGTGCCCCTCGCCTGCTCCTCTTGAAGTGGTGGAAGAGGAGATCCCATGTAGCGATGCCCAAATATTTGAACAGTCATGGCCACAGGAAGGTGACGCTGGCAATTTGTCACAAGAGGTGGACGATGATGAAACACAATTGCCACGAAGTGAGGAGGAGGATCGTGGTGCTTAAGAGGAGGAGGTGGTGGATGATCTAGTAACTGACCCAACGTGGCAGGAGGACACGCAGAGCGGGGCCAGCAGCACACAGGGAGAGGGAGGCCGAGTACCCCAACAGGCAGGAAGAAGCAGTGTGGTGGTTGCAGACAGAAGGCGGGAAACCGTTCCCCGTAACACCAACACGAGGGACGTTGCCAGTACAACCGGTAGGTCTTCCAGAGTCTGGAATTTTTTTAAAGACTCTGCTGATAACCCCAAAAAGGCCATTTGTACCACCTGTCATGCCAGCATCAGCAGGGGTGACAAAACTACCAGCTTGACCACCACCAGCATGATCAGGCACATGTCAGCAAAGCACCCGACTTTGTGGGGCGAACCCCAGGGTCCACGATCAGTGTCAGCGGGTGTCACCACTGCTTCTTCCGCTGTTGTGCGTGTAAGAGAACCCCCTGCTGTGCGTGGAAGGCAATCCCCTGTCCATACTGCATGCAAAGATGCCCCCTCCTCTCAGTCTTCACTTGTTATGGTAGTTTCTCAAGAAACTGCATCAACGTCCATGTCCCAACGCAGCGTTCAATTGTCCATATCCCAGACCTTTGAGCGAAAGCGCAAATTCGCAGCCAACGCCCCACAGGCCACAGTCCTATATTCGCACATTTCCCGACTGCTTGCGTTGGAAATGCTGCCTTTTAGGCTGGTGGAGACGGAATCCTTCCGCAACCTTATGGCGGTGGCCGTCCCTCGGTACTCGGTCCCCAGCCGACACTATTTTGCCTGGTGTGCCATCCCCGCACTGAACAAGCACGTGTCCTAAAACATCTTCTGTGCCCTCAACAACGCAGTTTCTGGGAGAGTCCACCTGACAACGGACACGTGGACAAGTGCTTGTGGCCAGGGACGGTACAGCTCCCTGACGGCACACTGGGTAAACATAGTGGAAGCTGGGACCCAGTCAGACCTTGGAACGGAACACATCCTCCCCCCAGGATTGCGGGCCCTATGTCAGTCAGAGTTGCCCCCACAGTGTACAGCTCTTGCACATCATCCTCCTCATGTTCAGCCTCCATCTCAACTATCACCACATCATTTACAAGCTGGAAGCACTGCAGTACTGCCTCCGCCAAGCGGCAACAGGCTGTGCTGAAACTCATAAGCTTAGGTGATAAACCTCACACTGCTTGTGAGTTGTGGACAGCTGTGAAACAGCAGGCAGATCTGTGGCTGAGACCGCTGAACCTACATCCAGGCATGGTCGTGTGTGACAATGGCCGTAACCTGGTGGCGGCTCTGAGGCGAGGCGAGATCACACACGTACCATGCCTGGCTCATGTGCTTAACCTCGTGGTTCAGCGGTTTCTTAAATTGTACCCCGAGTTGCCAGATCTGCTCGTCAAAGTACGCCGCCTGTCAGCTCATTTTCACAAGTCGGCTACAGCTTCCGCCGCCCTTGCTGTGTTGCAGCAGCGTTTGTAGCTTCCGGCACACCGACTGGTGTGTGATGTCCCCACACTTTGGAACTCTACCCTCCACATGTTGCAAAGGATTTGTGAGCAGAAGAGAGCAGTTGTGGAGTACCAGCTGCTACAAGGCCGTCAGACTCCACACATAAGACCTCAGGAGTGGACCTGGATGTCTTACATATGTACCATCTTGACAAACTTTGAGGAGTCCACCAAGATGGTGAGTGGCAATGACGCAATCAGCATCCCACTTGTCTGTCTTTTGCAACACTGTCTGCAGAGAATTAAAGAGGAAGCATTGCAGCCAGAGTATGATGAGATGGATCAAGAAGCCGTAGCGGGCGATTACACACAGCCCAGTCTCATCTCATCCCAATGTGCATTGGGGGACAATGAGGGAGAGGAGGAAGAACAGGAGCTGGTATCATGCGCTGTAGACGGTAGTACCTGTACAACTGTCATACCGTCGGTTCAGCGTGGGTGGCCTGAGGACAGGGGGGGAGGAGGAGGAGAGCATAGTCAGTCGTCATCTTGATGAGGACAAGGAAGTCTTGCCCGTTACCAGTCTGGCACGCATGGCTGACTTTATGTTACGCTGCCTTAACCGTGACCCTTTGCGTTGTCAAAATGTTGGGTGACAGTCATTACTGGTTGGTGACACTTTTAGACCCCCGCTACAAGGAGAACTTTCACTCTCTTATTCCTGAGGTGGAGAGGTCTACAAAAATGGGGCAGTACCAGAAGGCCCTTGCTGCAGAACTGTTAAAAAAATTCCCATCTGAACACGCTAGCTGCAGAGATCACAGTTCGTTGCCCAATACTGGCGAGAGAGACGCAACTCCAATCCAGCTGAGGCAGGGGAACAACCCGCCCAGCTTACAGGCCCTGAGGCACGGGGTACTCTCACAAGGAGTGGAAAGTTTCAAAAGATGGTGAGGGAGTACCTTGCCGACCCTACCAGCGTCCTCCGTGATTCCTCTGTACCTTTTAATTTTTGGGTATCCAAGCTGGACACTTGGAATGAACTTGCTCTGTACACCTTGGAGGTCCTTACCTGCCCTGCCGCTAGCGTGTTATCGGAGCGTGTTTTTAGTGCCGCTGGGGGAATTATAACTGATAAGCGCACTTGCCTGTCAACTGACAATGCTGACAAGCTGACCCTTATCAAAACGAACAAGGGCTGCATTGGGCCAGACTTCTCATCACCACCAAATGACAGCAGAGTAACATAAAGTCAAATCCACTGTGTTATTTCGGGAGGTGTATTCCCATGCACCGCTTCACACCCACACATGGGTATACGCTTCCTCATTTCGGCTGTATTTTGCTCTTCTCCTTATCCTCAGCCTCCACCACCACTATACCACCAGGGTGACCTTGGTCTGTGTTGCCAGCATTGCAAGTTCCTCCGTCCTAATTTTTGGCAGCTTTTGCTGGGAAGGCATAGGCAAAGACTATGGGAGACCCACTCCCCAATAATGGGAATAATGTTTTTAAGATGCTGTACTGCATGGCTCTTGTTTGCCAGCATTGCAAGTTCCTCCGTTCTAATTTTTAGAAGCTTTTGCTTGGAAGGCATAGGCAAAGACTATGGGAGACCCACTCCCCAATAATGGGAATAATGTTTTTAAGATGCTGTACTGCATGGCTCTTGTAAGGGACATTAAAACCATCTTGTTAAGCTACTGTGACCTCCTCGTCTCTTCCACGGCGGATTGATATTGTCTTTATATTCCTCTGCGACCTCCACCACTCTTCCAAGAGGCATTAAAACCGTCTGGTTAAACCACTCGGAACTCCACAGCTCTTCCAAGGGGCATTGATATTGTCTTTTTAATCAGCCTCGACCTCCACCACTCCACCAAGGGGCATTAAAACCATCTTGTTAAACCACTATGAACTCCACAGCTCTTCCAAGGGGCATTGATATTGTCTTTTTAATCAGCTGCGACCTCCACCACTCTTCCAAGGGGCATTAAAACCGTCTGGTTAAACCACTCTGAACTCCACAGCTCTTCCAAGGGGCCTTGATATTGTCTTTTTAATCAGCTGCGACCTCCACCACTCTTCCAAGGGGCATTAAAACCGTCTTGTTAAACCACTCTGAACTCCACAGCTCTTCCAAGGGGCATTGATATTGTCTTTTTAATCAGCTGCGACCTCCACCACTCTTCCAAGGGGCATTAAAACCATCTGGTTAAACCACTCGTAACTCCACAGCTCTTCCAAGGGGCATTAAAACCATCTTGTTAAACCACTCTGAACTCCACAGCTTTTCCAAGGGGCATTGATATTGTCCTTTTAATCAGCTGTGACATCCACCACTCTTCCAAGGGGCATTAAAACCGTCCGTTTAAACCACTCGGAACTCCACAGCTCTTCCAAGGGGCATTAAAACCGTCTTGTTAAACCACTCTGAACTCCACAGCTCTTCCAAGGGGCATTGATATTGTCTTTTTAATCAGCTGTGACTTCCACCACTCTTCCAAGGGGCATTAAAACCGTCTGTTTAAACCACTCGGAACTCCACAGCTCTTCCATCGGGCATTAAAACTGTCTTGTTAAACCACTCTGAACTCCACAGCTCTTCCAAGGGGCATTGATGTTGTCTTTTTAATCAGCTGCGACCTCCACCACTCTTCCAAGGGGCATTAAAACCATGTTGTTAAGCCACTCTGAACTCCACAGCTCTTCCAAGGGGCATTGATATTGTCTTTTTAATCAGCTGCGACCTCCACCACTCTTCCAAGGGGCATTAAAACCATTTGGTTAAACCACTCGAAACTCCACAGCTCTTCCAAGGGGCATTAAAACCGTCTTGTTAATCCACTCTGAACTCCACAGCTCTTCCAAGGGGCATTGATATTGTCTTTTTAATCAGCTGCGACCTCCACCACTCTTCCAAGGGGCATTAAAACCGCCTGGTTAAACCACTCGGAACTCCACAGCTCTTCCAAGGGGCATTAAAACCATCTTGTTAAACCACTCTGAACTCCACAGCTCTTCCAAGGGGCATTGATATTGTCTTTTTAATCAGCTGCGATGTCCACCACTCTTCCAAGGGGCATTAAAACCATCTGGTTAAACCACTCGAATCTCCACAGCTCCTCAAAGGGGCATTAAAACCGTCTTGTTAAACCACTCTGAACTCCACAGCTCTTCCAAGGGGCATTGATATTGTCTTTTTAATCAGCTGCGACATCCACCACTCTTCCAAGGGGCATTAAAACCGTCTGGTTAAACCACTCGGAACTCCACAGCTCTTCCAAAGGGCATTAAAACCATCTTCTTAAACCACTCTGAACTCCACAGCTCTTCCAATGGGCATTGATATTGTCTTTTTAATCAGCTGCGACCTCCACCACTCTTCCAAGGGGCATTAAAACCGTCTTGTTAAACCACTCTGAACTCCACAGCTCTTCCAAGGGACATTAATATTGTCTTTTTAATCAGCTGCGACCTCCACCACTCTTCCAAGGGGCATTAAAACCGTCTGGTTAAACCACTCGGAACTCCACAGCTCTTCAAATGGGCTTTAAAACCGTCTTGTTAAACCACTCTGAACTCCACAGCTCTTCCAAGGGGCATTGATATTGTATTTTTAATCAGCTGCGACGTCCACCACTCTTCCAAGGGGCATTAAAACCATCTGGTTAAACCACTCGAAACTCCACAGCTCTTCCAAGGGACATTAAAACCGTCTTGTTAAACCACTCTGAACTCCACAGCTCTTCCAAGGGACATTCATATTGTCTTTTTAATCAGCTGCGACATCCACCACTCTTCCAAGGGGCATTAAAACCATCTGGTTAAACCACTCGGAACTCCACAGCTCTTCCAAGGGGCATTAAAACCATCTTGTTAAACCACTCTGAACTCCACAGCTCTTCCAAGGGGCATTGATATTGTCTTTTTTAATCAGCTGCGACATCCACCACTCTTCCAAGGGGCATTAAAACCGTCTTGTTAAACCACTCAGAACTCCACAGCTCTTCCAAGGGGCATTGATGTTGTCTTTTTAATGAGCTGTGACTTCCACCGCTCTTCCAAGGGGCATTAAAACCATCTGGTTAAACCACTCGGAACTCCACAGCTTTTCCAAGGGGTATTAAAACCATCTTGATAAACCACTCTGAACTCCACAGCTCTTCTAAGGGGCATTGATATTGTCTTTTTAGCAGCTGCGACCTCCACCACTCTTCCAAGGAGCATTAAAACCGTCTGGTTAAACCACTCGGAACTCCACAGCTCTTCCAATGGGCATTAAAACCGTCTTATTAAACCACTCTGAACTCCACAGCTCTTCCAAGGGGACATTGATATTGTCTTTTTAATCAGCTGCGACCTCCACCACTCTTCCAAGTGGCATTAAAACCGTCTGGTTAAACCACTCGGAACTCCACAGCTCTTCCAAGGGGCATTAAAACCGTCTTGTTAAACCACTCTGAACTCCACAGCTCTTCCAAGGGGCATTGATATTGTCTTTTTAATCAGCTGCGACCTCCACCACTCTTCCAAGGGGCATTAAAACCATCTGGTTAAACCACTCAGAACTCCACAGCTCTTCCAAGGGGCATTAAAACCGCCTTGTTAAACCACTCTGAACTCCACAGCTCTTCCAAGGTGCACTGATAATTGTCTTTTTAATCAGCTGCGACCTCCACCACTCTACCAAGGGGCATTAAAACGGTCTCGTTAAACCACTCTGAACTCCACAGCTCTTCCAAGGGGCATTGAAATGTTATTTTTAATTACCTCTAACCTCCACGACTCTTCCAACGAGCATTGCATTTCCTCCTAATTTTAGTCAGCTTTTGCTTTTCAATGCATAGGCGAAAACTCAAGGAGACCCACTCCCCAATAATAGGTAGAATGTTTTTAGTACGCTGTAATCCACGTCTGTTTCAAGGGGCATTGCAGTTCCTCATAATTTTTGGAAAGCCTTCCATTCACTGCTTATGCCAACAGTGTACAGGAGACCCAGTTGCTATAAATGGAAAAAACGATTTAGTTAAGGCCCTCTGACCTCAATGTCACTTCCAAGGGGCATTGGAGTGCCTCGAAATTTTCGGTAGGCATTGCACTTACTGTATGCCCTATAACCGTGTAGCCGAACCGCTCCTTTTGGTACAGAAACATATTCTACAAGACATGTGTGGTTGACTGACCTGATATTAATGTGAATGGTCCCTGTTCCTCCTGCTCTTTCTCCTTTGCCACCACCTCATCCACCATTCATCACCTGAAGCTTTGTTTTAACCGGAGTCATAGAACTGGGATAGTAGCAGGAAAACATCCAGCAATCCTCGGAGGAGGTAGGATATGCGCCAAAACGCTGACCGCCTCAGGCCTAGCCGCTACTACATACATGCGCTTGCATTCCAAGGAACAGAAAGCTAAGGAGATGGATGGCCTCATCATGATCATAAATAATTTACTCGTTGTGTAGGAGGCCGACCACTGCTGCTGTCTACCTTCTGAACTTTGTGTTGAAGCCTGATTGACCCAGGACCCGCAATCCTCTATGTCTGGAGGACGTGTTGCATTATGGTATTGCAGCCTGGGGGTGGGTGGGTGGCAGGCTGCATACTTGCGCTTGCATTGCAAGGAATGGGGGAGGTACAATTGAACACTGCCCTGGGACAAGGACTTGCATGGGGATAGTTGCAAGTCAGCATCTTCTGATACGGCAAGGATCACTTCTGATGGGCACACCTTTAGGCAGTGACCTGGGTGTCAGAGATGCTTCCAGGGGTCTCCCCCATGCTGTTCCCATGTCTTTTCAGCACTGTATGCATATGTCACACAGCACATGGCCAGATAAGATTGTAAAATGTTAAAATGACATTTCGCGGTGAATGCAATTGTCACGGTTGAAAGCAATAAAAAAGTGCAAAAACGCATAAAAAATGCTACTTGTGAACATAGCCCAAGGTGTGGAGGAGTATTTTTGTTTTTGGTTATTTATTTTACCTTATACACAAGTCTTTACCCTGGAAAAGAAGTTCCTTAACATATTTCACAGGAAAACCGTTTCAGTTTCGTTTTTGAACTTTTTATTGTGAGCCCGTAAAAGTGCCTTAATACCTCTGACCACGTTGTTCACAGCAGTGACCTGGGGGTCAGAAATGCTTCCTGGGGCTATCCCCATGCTGTCCCCATGTCATTTGAGCACTGTCACTATTGTTTTGGGCACTTTTTAGGCTTTCTACAAACTGCCGGGGGTGCCGCCGCAAAAATGCTCGGGTCTCCCATAGACTAACATTGGGCACCCAAGTATCACGGTGAGCTCGGCCCGAGCTTCGAGCACCCGAGCATTTTAGTGCTCGCTCAACACTAATAAACAGGGATTAAAGAAGACTTACTATTAAGATCGCAGGGACGATTCAGTATAGCTGGAGGGGAGGCGCTCTAATTTGATTTGACCGTTATCGAATGGGATCCTTTGGTTATAGAGTCTATACCCCCCGGCAATGAATACTGACCCACCTTCAGCTGTGTCTTTTATGCCGAAGGGGGGGACCTGCCCACATGCCCCTTGTGCTGACATTATGTGTGCTGGGCTCCAGCCTTCATATTTTTATTAGAATCTCTAACTTCTGGAATAACTTATCACTGGTTGATCGCAGAAGCCTGAAATTGATACCATATTTTCCATTATGAATTTACCTTTCTTTAGAGACCACGTATGACATAACTGCAGTCTGTTATCTGGTACTTTTGCATTACCACTCATTGGAGGGGCATACAGCTACGGAAAATTATACATTAACGAATGTAATCCCAGATCTGGCAAAACACACATAATAGGGCAGTCAAAGATTCACCCCCAGAGAACCCATAATCTTACTCCATTTATTGCTATGAAAAACAAGAGAAGATGGGAGTTTTATAGATAAAAAATAAAAAATTATTTTTATTTTAACAATTATTAAAAAATACTCAATACATCCAATATTGTGCAAAAGATAAGAGACATATAAAGTGACATAGTGCATAGCCACAGACTTTCTATGTAAAATGTACCATGAAGTCAAAAAAGATTGCAAATGGTAATCAAAAATAGATGTTTAACCATTTAATAATACCATTATACAAGTACAGACTTTTTTCCTGGCCACTCCTCCATAAAGGCCACCTCTGTTCAGTTTTCGACTTATTGTGGTCATATGGACGGATACTCCAGTCTCTGCTTGGAAACTCTGCAGCTCCTTCAGGGTTACCTTTAGTCTCTGTTCTGCCTTTCTGATTAATGCCCTCCTTGCCATGGCTGAGAGTTTTGGTAGGAGGCCCTCTCTTGGCAAGTTTGTTGTGGTACCATGTTCTTTCCATTTGATGGTAATGGATTTCATGATGCTCCGGGGGATCATCAGTGGTTAGGATATTTTTTTTATAATCCAACTCTGGCTTGAACTTCTTATCAACTTTGTCCCTGACTTGTTTGGAGATCTCCTTGGTCTTCATGGTGTTGTTCGGTTAATGGTGTTTCAGCCTATGTGGCCTTTCAGAAAAGATGTGTATATACTGACAGATCATGTGACACTTAGATTGCATACAGGTGGACTTCCTTTCACTAAGAATGTGATTTATGAAGTTAATTGCTTGCACCAAAAGTTTTAGTAAACAAGAGGGGTTTATAGGGAGAGAAAATAGGAAGTGCAGGCTTCTCAGTGCAGAAGTTGGATTCCAAGGGTGTATACTCAGTATAAATCCACTCACCTATTTGATGTCTTGAGGTACTGCATGTAAATCCAATCAGTGGATTACTACATTCCTCTTTCCATTCAGTTTGCTGCAGAAATCTGGGAGCTAATGAGAGCACTGGACTGTGCTTTCATGGGCGATACCACTTTGTAAATATTTTTCCCATCAATATGCGCTCCTGAAGGATGATGATGGAACTCAATATTCGGATTCGAAGATCATTTTTATTTCAAACTAAAATACAACCGGTTTCGACTTCTTTAACAGAGATCTCCTTGGTCTTCATGGAGTTGTTCGGTTAATGGTGTTTCAGCCTCTGTGGCCTTTCAGAAAAGATGTGTATATTCTGACAGATCATGTAACACTTAAGATTGCATACAGGTGGACTTCCTTCTACTAAGAATGTGATTTATGAAGGTAATTGCTTGCACCAAAATTTTTAGGGGCTTTATAGCAAAAAGGGTGAATACATATGTACATGCTAATTTTAGTTATTTAATCCCATAAATGTATTTATTTTTTATTTTTCTCACTTTACTTCACCAATTTAGACTATTTAGTGCTGATGCATCGCACACAAATTGAATTACATAAATATTTAAACATAGATTGTAATGTAACAAAATCGATAAAAAGTCAAGGGGGGGTAAATACTTTTGAAGCCACTGTACATGACGAATCTGAGGGCGATGCACCTGATACTTTAGGTTAGGTAAGTACTGCACTTTAACATGCCATGATTCTTAACCCTGTCTTGTAGTGATTAGTTTTAACTTTTCTGACAGTCCCTTTGCAATATGTCGACCACTTGTTCATTCCACTCCTAGAAAATTTGGTGCTTTCTGTAGAAATCACAAAAGTCATATAAAATAATATATGTAGTAGTTTTAATGTGGAGTGCATTCATTTTTGCATGAACTAATTTGAGTACAACTAAAGATTTTGTAATGAAACATATTACTAACCTTAGTTTCTTGTTTTGGGTTAAAAAAATGTTCTGTGAAACACAGTCTTGTCAACATTTTGGAAATTGTTCTTGTATTCAATATGACATTGATGAAATTCTTACTTTTCAAATGGTGTTTACTCATTTATGGTAAGCACGGAATATACTGTACATATAAAAATTTATATATATATATATATATATATATATATATATATATATAAACACACTTAAACTCATGAAATAGGCCTGGACAGAAATGATGATACTCTTAACTTACTATTTTGTTGAACAACCTTTTGAGGCAATCACTGCAATCAAACGATTCCGGTAACTGTCAATGAGACTTCTGCACCTCTCGACAGGTATTTTGGCCCATTCCTCATGAGCAAACTGCTCCAGTTGTCTCGTGTTTGAAGGTTGCCTTTTCCAGATGGCATGTTTCAGCTCTTTCCAAATATGCTCGATAGGATTTAGGTCAGGAGTCATAGAAGGCCACTTCAGAATAGTCCAATGTTTTCCTCTTAGCCATTCTTGGGTGTTTTTAGCTGAGTGTTCTGGATCATTATCCTGTTGCAAGACCCATGACCTGCGACTGAGACCAAGCTTTCTGACACTGGGCGGCACATATCTCTCTAGAATCCCTTGATAGTCTTGAGATTTCATTGTACCCTGCACAGATTCAAGTCACCTTGTGCCTGATGCTGCAAAGCAGCCCCAGAACATAACAGAGCCTCCACCATGTTTCACAGTAGGTACAGTGGTCTTTTCTTGATATGCTTCATTTTTCCCTCTGTGAACATAGAGCTGATGTGCGTTACCAAAATCTTCCATTTTTGTCTCATCTGTCCATGGGACATTCTTCCAGAAGCTTTGTGGCTTGTCAATGATGCACCCCCTGGGCCTGTGCTGTGCAGGGGAACCTGGAACCGGGCCTGTTGTAGGATGCTGGGGGTTGTAGTCTCCGTGTGGCGGTGACCCGGTCCGTGCCCAGGGTGGTCAAACCAGTGGCAGTCTATTTGTATTGTAATTGTCCGACTACGCCACCCGTGGATTGCGGTCAGTGGGGACCGCCGCTGCGCTGCAGACCGCTGAGGCTGATGTTGTTTGCGCAGCCGAGTATGGGATAACTCCCCACGGGAGAAGTATTGCCTCAGGGCAGCTAATGTGAGAGATGATGGGAGTGATGGTGTGAGGGTCCCAGTGCTAATGGTGCTGGTGCGGCAAGGAATCACAGAGACGTGAGGTGCAGTTCAGGGTCTTTACTGATGGTACAAGGCAGACCCTCCCGGGAGTACTGGCTAGTATAAGGGGCCTGGTCAGTCTGCGAGCAAGCAGGAGTTCCCCTGGCCAGGTGGAGTTGTAGGCCTCCCCGTTTATCTGCACTCTTCCTGGCTACCTTGCTGTCAGCGGTTACAAGTAGTCCACGTCCCTGAGTATACCGTGTGGTGCTCACCCGTATGGCTGGTGACTTGGGGCCTTCTGTTAGCCTCCGCTCCTGGATGGCGGCGCTGGTCCCTTCTTTGTGACTGAGCCTCCGGGCTTCTATGGCCAGAGGACCTGGAATCCCCTGCCGGCTGGTTTCTGCTGCTGGGTATATATCAGTCCCCACAGCCTCGGACTCCTGTGTCCGGTTTTAGTAACTTCAGCCAGGGTGAGCTATATCTCTGCTCACAGCCCCTGGTCTTCTGCTGCTGCTTCTACAGAGCTCCTGATGTATCTTTCCCTGTCCCGGCTCTGACTAACTTAATCCCGCCCCAGACCCAGTTTATAAGGGCAGATTCCTCTCCTCCCAGGTCTGGGTGGGCCGTGTTGCATGCTTAGGGTTCCTGACCAGAGAAACCTCCCACTTGCTCTCAGACATAATATCTCTATTACTGTGGTAACCAGACCCCTGGGGTGCCACATTCCCCTCTAGTAAATTTTACTACTCCGGGACTAAACACATTTTTAAAACATAATAACAGGGTATAAACAATAATACGATAACATATTTACAAGAAGCTTTAGTTCTTTAAAGGTCACGGCGTGTCCGCAACCGGGTGTCCATATCACCCAAGGTGAAGTTTTTGAAACAAGAGGGTGTCCATGTCACCCAAGGTGAAACTTTAAGCGAAGTAGGGGACCTGTCCAAAGCAAACCCCTTGCGTTGGCCTTGGGCGTGGCTGCAAGGGTAGACTAACTACTTTGGGCCGCAAGGAGGCCACGCCAGACAGGTTTTCTCTTCCACGGCCGTCTTCGCAAGAGGCACCAAGGTGCAACTATCTACAAGCATTGTTCCGGTTATCCAGTGTCCATAACCTGTTAGTCCACATAAATCTGCAGGGTAACTGAGAAACATAATTAGTAACAGGCAACAAACATAAACCATAAACCGTTAACAGATAAATTCACAGTGCATTAGTTTAGATTTTCCAGCGAGCGGGCATCTGACCTCTAGTGACTCTAGTGGACCTACGGAGCTCACTAACTGGTTCTGCACTACAGGGTGTAGGAGGTGTTATGGGCAAGCTGGGCAGCTGTCTGCGCACTCTTTGGCTCACTAGGGGCACGGCAGGCTCACTACTAGCAGAGGGTTGATCCTCCTGGACTGCTGGTGGGGACTCTTCTGCCTCTTGGGCCGGCTGCTCTTCCAGCTCTACCGGTTCCTCTGTAGGCACTTGCGGGGCTGGCTGGAGAAAGGTGAGGACGGGTATCACGACAGCGCCGTTTACTTGTGTCCAAGACCGGGGGAAGTCTCCGAGTACGGTACTGATCATTTCTTCCCTTTCCTCTGCGGGTTGAGGGTTTTCTTGATCTTCTTCAGGGCTTTGCAGCTGCTCGGGACACTTCTTCAGGTGGTCTCTGGAGACAATGGCTGTGGTTTCTCCTCCATCCTTACTGATTACGCAGATTTTTGGGTTCTCATGGCTTGAGGGCAGTACGGTGTACGGGTCCTTCTCCCACTGGTCGTCCAACTTGTGGAGCCGCCTCTTCCTCTTCAAGACCTGCTCTCCAGGTACCAGGGGAACAGCGGGAGCATACTGGTTATAAGCCTTCTCTTGCCTCTCTCTAGCTTGAGACAGACTTCGCTCGACACTCTCCTGTACTTTCCGATACTGCTGCTGCCGTTCTGTTCCCAGTCTGCCTCTGGCGAGGTGTCCTCAGGCGTCAGGACTCCCATATCCAGGTCAATAGGCAGCTTACCAGGTCTTGCTCTCATTAGGTAAGCCGGGGTACAGTTGGTGGAACCTACAGGGATGTGGTTATACAGGTCCACCAGATCGGGCAGTTTCTCAGGCCACAGACTGCGTTCTTCCAGGGGCAATGTTTTTAGCAGATCTATCACCACCTGGTTCATCTTCTCGCAGAGTCCATTGGTTTGAGGGTGATAGGGCGTTGTTCTTATCTTCTTGCAGCCATACAGGTTGCAGAACTCCTGGAAGACCTCCGCTTCAAAGGCTGGTCCTTGGTCTGTCAGCACTTGGTCCGGGTACCCGTGTGGACGGCAGAAGTGCTGCTGGAAGGCTCTAGCTGCTGTTTGAGCCATTAAGTCCTTGACCGGGACCACCACCAGGAACCGGGAGTAATGATCTACGATTGTTAGGGCGTAGACATACCCAGATCTGCTTGGAGCCAGTTTTGTTATGTTCTGCTACCAGAGCTAAGGAAAGAGAGGAGATCTGTCCCTACGATAGAACTCAGCTTTATCCCTACGATGTAACAGGGGACCTGATCCTGCGATCAGACCTGCTAAAGTCCTAAGCTAGTCTGTACGGAGACCTATAGATGTGGGGAAGGATTCCCTACAAGTACTAAGGACTGGGAGGAAAAATGGGACACCTCCTAACAGAAATAGTAGCAGACAGACGAACAAACAAAACACATAGAACACAGAGGTCCGTAGACCAAGCAAACTAACAGAGTTAGATACAGAGTACAGGCTAGCTAGAAAGTAGTTAAACAATGAAGTCCAGCAAAGCCAGAAGGGCGGAGCAGGATTAAATAGGCCAACAAGGTCATGTGACCAGCAAAGGAAAAAAAACCTAAGAGCAAGGTTCTAACAGTACCCCCCCTTCTAAGAGGATCCTCCGGATCCCCTAGGACCAGGCTTATCAGGAAATCTCCTGTGAAACGCTCTGATAAGTCTGGACGCGGAAACATCATCCGACCTCACCCAAGAGTTGTCCTCGGGTCCAAAACCTTTCCAGGCCACAAGATACTGCAAACTACCTCTATACCGTCTAGAGTTAAGGATGCGAGAAATTTCATATTCCCCGTCCTCCACCACCGGAGGAACAGAGGCAGAGGCGTCACCATCCGACACAACAGCTTTTTTTAACAGAGAGACATGAAATACCGGATTAATTCTCCAGGAGGTAGGAACCTCCAACCTAACAGCAGATTGGTTGACAACCTGAAGCACCTTAAAGGGCCCTACAAACTTGGGACCCAATTTCTTAGAAGGAATCCTCAACCGCAGATTCCTAGAGGACAACCAAACCATGTCACCAACAGCGAACAAAACCTCCTGTCGTTTCCTATCAAAGTAGTCTTTAGATTTTCTGTTGGCCTCCTGAAGATTACCACGCACATCCGTCCAAACTCTCTCCAAATCACCGGAAAAATTCTCCTCCTCAGGCACGGCAGATCCCAACTTGGAGAACGACCCAAACGACGGATGTCTCCCAGAACAACAAAAAAAAGGCGAACAACCAGCAGAAGAAGATGTATGATTGTTCAGAGCAAATTCAGCAAGTGGCAGAAACTCAGACCACCCCTCTTGATTGTCTGCCACAAAACAACGCAAGAACTGCTCAACATCCTGGTTTTTCCTTTCTGTCTGGCCATTAGATTCAGGATGATATCCGGACGAGAACGACAAATGAACTCCCAACCTGTCACAAAAGGCACGCCAAAAACGAGCCACGAACTGAGGACCCCTATCAGAAACAATGTCAGTAGGAACGCCATGAAGTCTGACAATTTCCTTGACAAAGGCCTTAGCGAGAGTTTTAGCGCAGGGCAGTTTGATGAAGGGAACCAAGTGACACATCTTGCTGAAACGGTCCACGACCACCCAGATGACAGTAAAACCCTCAGAGGGGGGAAGGTCATTTATAAAGTCCATATTCAAATGTGTCCAAGGAGCACTGGGAACCTCCAAAGGACAAAGCAACCCCGCAGCAGGAGTATGTGAGGACTTAGATCTAGCACATATAGTACACTGACGCACCCACTTAATGACTTCCTTCTGCCATCCAGGCCACCAAAAACTGCGACCCACCAGTCTCTTGGTCTCAGAGATTCCAGGATGACCTGCCAACCGAGATTCGTGACACTCAACAAACAAATCTCTCCTAAAGGTCCCAGGCACAAACAACCTCCCATGAGGAGTGTTAGATGGGGCATTCTCCTGTGCTTTAAGAATCTCATCTTCCAAAACGGAGTCCAAAGCAGCTATCACAACACCTTCTTGTAAAATGTTCTCCTCATTCTCAACACCGACTATGGGAGAAAAACTGCGAGACAAGGCATCCGCCTTAACATTCTTAGTACCAGGGATGTAAGTAACGGAGAAATTAAACCGTGCCCACCTAGCCTGACGGGCATTCAGGCGCTTGGCAGCATCAAGATATATCAGATTTTTATGATCCGTAAGAACCTGAACGGGAAATTCCGCACCTTCCAAGAAGTGGCGCCAGTGTTCAAATGCGAGTTTAATAGCCAATAATTCCCGATTACCAATATCGTAATTCAGTTCAGTTTCCGAAAAATTTTTTGAAAAAAAGGCACAGGGATGTAATCCATCCCCGTTATCCTGAGACAATACTGCGCCAACCCCCACAGAGGAAGCATCAACCTCAACCAAAAACGGCTTAGTCACATCAGGCTGCATAAGGATGGGAGCAGAGGTGAACCTCTCCTTGAGATACACAAAAGCTTCAATGGCCTCAGAAGACCACTGAACCGCATCAGCACCTTTCCTGGTGAGATCGGTCAGAGGTTTGACAATACTAGAAAAATTTTTAATGAATTTTCTATAATAATTGGCGAAACCTAAAAACCTCTGTATCGATTTCAAACCAATAGGCCTAGGCCATTCCTGTACAGCTTGAACTTTAACCGGGTCCATCTCAAAACCTTCGCTGGAGATAATGTAACCCAAAAAACTAATTCTCTGTACAGCGAACTCACATTTCTCCAGTTTAGCAAAAAGCGAATTGTCCATTAATAACTGTAATACCTCACGTACGCTCCGCCAATGAGACTCCAGATCCGGCGAATAAATCAAAATGTCATCCAAATACACAACCACATTTTTGCCGATCAAAGGTCTAAGGATGTCATTAATAAGATTCTGAAAAAATGCAGGAGCATTAGTAAGACCAAAAGGCATAACGAGATTCTCAAAATGACCCACAGGAGTGTTAAAAGCAGTCTTCCATTCGTCACCCTCCTTCATGCGCAACAGATTGTATGCCCCCTTAAGGTCAATTTTAGAGAACCACTTGGCCCCCATTAACTGGTTAAACAGATCAGGAATCAATGGCAGTGGGTAAGGATTGCGTACAGTAATTTTGTTAATCTCACGAAAATCCAGACAAGGACGTAAACCGCCATCCTTTTTTTTTTACAAAAAAAAATCCAACCGCCACAGGAGACTTAGAGGGCCTAATGTGACCGGCGGCCAAACTTGTCTGTATGTATTCCTCCAAAGCCTTCCTCTCAGGAATAGTAAGGTTAAATAAACGACTTTTAGGAAGAGTCGCTCCAGGGACAAATTCAATAGAACAATCATAGTCTCTATGGGGAGGCAAAACCTGCGATTCCTTCTCAGAAAAAACTCTCCAAAAATCCTGAATAGGAACAGGCAATTCTCCCCTATCCAAAGCTGCAATACGCCCGTTACAACACTTGTCATAACATTTATGGCTCCAGGATTTAATTTCATTGGTACACCAATCCAGTACAGGATTGTGAAATTTTAACCAGGGCAATCCCAATATTACTGGAGAAGGCAAGTTATTCAAAACTACCAAATCCAATTTCTCGTGGTGAACACCATTAATAGTGAGAGGAAATTCACAGACCTTGAGAGTAATATTCTTCAAAGGGGAACCATCCACAGAAACCACAGCAATGGGGGATGATAAAGGTTCGGGTTTTAAATTGAGTCTTTCCAAGAATCCCCCATAAATAACATTCAGAGTAGACCCACAATCGACAAACACCCGAAATTCCATTAATTTTTCCTGAGCAATCGTGGAAGCAGCTAAAAATACACCCTTGGAATTTAAACAGGCAATACGGGCATGACTGACCATTTTTTTTTCTTTCTTCATACGAAGCTCACAGCCTTTAATCAAATGACCAGATTTTCCGCAATAGAAACACAAGCCTTCAAAAAACCTACGATCTTTTTCTTGAGAGCGAGGTGCCACCGATCCAATCTCCATCGGTTCACCACTGTTAGTACACACATTCTTATAACCAGAAACTGACATAGCAGAGGATTTGCTCTCATTAACCCTCTCACGCAGTCTCCTATCCACCCGTATAGCTAATTGCATAGCCTGTTGCAAATCTTCAGGTGTAGGATAAGCAATTAGCAGGTCTTTAACCCTTTCATTGAGCCCAGCAAGAAATAGACTTTTCAGAGCAGAATCGTTCCACCCTGTTTGAGTAGACCAACGACGGAAATGAGTACAATATTTTTCCACATTACCTGATCCCTGTTTCAAACGTCTCAACTCAGTCTCAGCTGATGCGACACGGTCAGGATCATCATATAATAGTCCCAAAGCAGAAAAAAAACTATCCACTGATCTGAAGCATGTATCACTAGGTTGCAAAGAAAAGGCCCACTCCTGAGGCTCTTTGCGCAAAAGTGACATTATGAACCCTATGCGCTGGGATTCATCCCCAGAGGACTTGGGTCTCAAACGAAAATACAATAAGCAAGCATTTTTAAATGAAAAAAATTCTCGGTGTTCACCAAAAAATAAATACGGCAAACATACCTTAGGCTCCAAGAAATGTGCTCCAGGACAGTTACTCACGTGCTGACGGAGCTCGGCCACTTCCAGAGAGAGTCCCTGCAGGTGTTTAGCCAAACCCTGAACCGACACCATGATGAAACAAAAAAAATCTTTCCTTAGAGAATTTGCGGGCTGGACTTACTGTTATGTTCTGCTACCAGAGCTAAGGAAAGAGAGGAGATCTGTCCCTACGATAGAACTCAGCTTTATCCCTACGATGTAACAGGGGACCTGATCCTGCGATCAGACCTGCTAAAGTCCTAAGCTAGTCTGTACGGAGACCTATAGATGTGGGGAAGGATTCCCTACAAGTACTAAGGACTGGGAGGAAAAATGGGACACCTCCTAACAGAAATAGTAGCAGACAGACGAACAAACAAAACACATAGAACACAGAGGTCCGTAGACCAAGCAAACTAACAGAGTTAGATACAGAGTACAGGCTAGCTAGAAAGTAGTTAAACAATGAAGTCCAGCAAAGCCAGAAGGGCGGAGCAGGATTAAATAGGCCAACAAGGTCATGTGACCAGCAAAGGAAAAAAAACCTAAGAGCAAGGTTCTAACAAGTTTCACATGGTCCAGGGCTACCAGTTCCAGTGGCTGTCTGGTGATGATGGGCTGCAGGGGAGTCTTCTGGCTGGCACGGTCCTTTCTTCTTAGGTTGCACGGGCCATAGTCTCTGCATCACCTCTCGATGGCTCCTCTCATGCCTACCCAGTAGAACCGCTCACGCAACAAGAACTCCAGCTTCTTCCATCCGAAATGCCCTGCTCCGTTGTGGTATGCCTCCAGAACCATAGCCGCGTCTCGTCTTGGGACCACTACCTGCCAGGTCAACTCATGTGTTCGAGAGTTAACCATTCTCCGGCACAGCTTCTCCCTGTAGAGGAACAGTTTACTTTTCTCCTTCCACAGTTGCTTGGTCTCCTCCGGAGCGTCTGGGTCAAGACTGGCATCGGCCTGGGTCAGCATTTCCTTCACCAAACGGACTGCGGGATCACTGTTTTGCGTCTCCGCCCAGTTGTAGTGGGGCAAGGGATTGAACGTCACGGAGCGCCTGTCCTTCACACAGTGGGAATACAGGGTAATCCCATGACGGTGGAACGCAGGGAGCTCAACTTCTTCCAGATCTTCTGGATCTTCCCCTACGTCCGGTAAGTTCGGAATTCTAGACAGGGCATCCGCATTGGCATTTGAGCGTCCTGCCCGGTATTTGATGGTGAATTCAAAGTTGGACAGGCGGGCCATCCATCTCTGTTCCAGGGCACCGAGCCTTGCAGTGTCCAGGTGTGTCAACGGGTTGTTATCCGTGTACACGGTGAACTTGGAAGAGGCAAGGTAATGCTTGAAACGTTCGGTCACTGCCCACACTACTGCCAGGAACTCCAGCTTGAATGAGCTATAATTCTCAGGGTTCCTCTCCGTGGGCCGTAGCTTTCGGCTGGCGTAAGCGATTACCCGTTCTTTCCCTTGCTGGATCTGGGACAGTACGGCTCCTAGCCTGATGTTGCTTGCGTCCGTGTGGAGGATAAAGGGCTGGCTGTAGTCTGGATATGCCAGGATTTCATCCCGCGTGAGGGCCATCTTCAGCTGGCAAAAGGACTCCTCTTCCAGCTTTTCCCACCTGAAGGGCGGCTTCTGGTTTTTGGCTTTCCGAGATTGACCTATCAGGAGGTCCTGCATAGGGGCTGCCATTTTGGTGAAACCGGGAATGAATCTTCGGTAGTAGCCTACCAACCCGAGGAACTGCCGCACTTCCTTTATGCTGGAGGGTCTTGGCCAGTCCTTAATCACGGTGATCTTATCAGGGTCGGGAGCCACTCCGTCAGCACTCACCACGTTTCCCAGGTACTGCACCTTTGGTTTCAGGAGGTGACACTTGGAGGGTTTCACTTTTAGGCCGTAGTTTGCCAGAGCTTCAAACACTTCTGCCAGGTGTTTCAGGTGGTCCTCGTAGGTCTTGGAATAGACGATGACATCGTCCAGGTACAACAGGACCGTCTCGAAGTTCCGGTGTCCCAGACAGCATTCCATCAACCGTTGGAAGGTTTCTGGTGCGTTGCAGAGCCCGAACGGCATACAGTTAAATTCGCTGAGACCCATCGGGGTGGTGAATGCGGTCTTCTCCCAGTCCGCCTCTGCTACAGGAACCTACCAGTACCCGCTAGTGAGATCCAAAGTAGAGAAGAAGTTAGCAGACTTTAATGCAGCTAAGGACTCTTCTATCCTTGGTAACGGGTACGCATTTTTGTGTGTGATACGGTTGACCTTCCTGTAGTCTACACACATCCTCATGGTGTTGTCTTTCTTATTCACTAAGACTAGTGGAGCTGCCCAGGGGCTACAGCTGTCCCTGATCACCCCAGTCTCCTTCATGTCTCTAAGCATCCCCTTGGCGTGTTGGTAGTGTGTCAAGGGTACGGGTCGGTATCTCTCCTTTATGGGAGGGTGGTCTCCCGTGGGGATGTGGTGTTCTACCCCCTTTACTCGCCTGAAGTCTAGCGGGTGTTTACTAAACACTCTCTCGTACTCTTGAACCACCCGATAGACTCCCTGTTTTTGGTGTGAGGGAGTGGAGTCAGTACCCAAATGTAGTTGCTGACACCAGTCCTCCATTGGTTTCTTATAGCCGTTACCTTCCTCTGGTTGAGATGGAGGCAAGGGTTCCACGGCCTGTACAGAGTTCTGGTGTATGGTGAACAATTTGGCTAGCGTGGCATACCGGGGCAGGTGTACTTCTCTCTCCCCGATATTTATGATGCGAACGGGCACCCTCCCATGGCGTACGTCGACCACCCCCCGTGCTGTCAAAATGGTGGGCCTACTGTCTGAGTAGACAGGTTCTACCATTGCTTGGTAGTCTCTACCTCTTAGACCAATAGCTGCCTGGCACCAAATCATCATCTCACTTTTTGGGGGCATGGCAATAGGGAACGGGTCACACATTCTCACGCTACCTATCTCACCACCAGATAGTTCCACCTGTTGCCGCTTCATCAGTGCCCGGATCTCTTTTTGGAGCACACGCTGCTGGCCGAAACTGGCGTTCTTGGCAACCTGCTGTAAAATGAGAATCACCTCTGCAAGACAATTTTCAATCACATTAGTACCTAGGGTTATTCTAGGGTGACTCTCATGACGGTCTATGTCCACTATAATCAGTCCTTGTGCCGCCAGTTCGACTTTACCGATGTTAATGGTCACCTCTTTGAATCCCACCTGCGGCACGGGCTGACCATTGCTGGCGATGATACTCAGGTCGTCATCTGGGTAGCGGGTTATGTCCGAGTTATTCCAGTACTGCTTAAAGAGCACGTACGGGATGGTGGTCACCTGTGACCCAGTGTCTAGTAGGGCACTCATAGGAATGCCATCCAGTACCACAGGCAAGATTGGACGTCCCCCTACGTATTTATCACGCCAGTTTGATGGGCCTGATGGTCTTGTGCCTGGGGGTTGGCCCTCTACCCCAGGTTGTGCCCGTTTAAATGACAGTACCTTGCCACATGTCCGGGTTGATTGCAGCGGTGGCAGATGGGTCGTCCGTCCTCGTTGTATCTGTCGCTGGGTCTTCCTCTGGCCGGTGGGGTCCTCCTCAGTCGGCGCCACGGGACGTCCTCCGGTCCGGATGCCAGCTGGATCTTTCCTGGAGAAGAGACCTGTAAAGACTGCACAGTTCTGGTTAGCGCGGCAACGCTCTTAGTCAGCTCTTGGACCTGATGGTGCAGGTCTGTAGCCGGGTCACTGTTTAAAGCCTGCGCATCAGCTCCCGCAGGCCCTGCAGACAAGGGCGCCGTCTCCTGGTGGTAAGTGATAGCAGGGCACCTGTGGGTCACAGCGCCACCTGGTGCCGGATGGCTCTGTCCTTGAACTGTGCAAAGTCCAGGTCAGGGTCCTGTAAGGCCATTTCCCGCAACTGGGTTCGGTGGGCATTGCACAGTAGACCCTCAATAAATTGTTCAGTCAACAGCTTATCTTCATTTCCCACGCTGTCAGGGTCTGCCTGCTTAATGGCTCTCAGGGCCTCTTGTAGGTTTAGAGCATAGTCTCTTATACTTTCATGTGCCCGTTGTTTACACCCGTAAAATCTGAGCTTTATTTCGGCTGAGGTGCGGGTGTCAAATGTGTCTTTCAGCCGAGCTAGTATTTCTCTGACAGTCCTCTTCCTCCCAGGTGGCCAGGACTTTACCTCCCTTTGGGCTGCCCCAATTAATTGGGCCACCAGGATGCTCACTTTTTGCTCTTCTATGAGGGGGTACACCTGGAAGAGGCTATCCAGTCTCTCTCTAAAGTCATTTAGAGTATGTGACTCCCCTGAGTACTGGGGTAGCTAGGTTGCCCCCGGGATATAGGGCATGGTGAATGGCATGACTGTTGCAGCGGTTGCGCTGGCGGTGGCTGTGGCAGTGGAGCTCCCCTCGGTATCCGGCATCCTCCTCCCCCCTAGTGGACCGTGGCCTACCTTGCGATGCTCTTCTTCCGTAGGCCGCGGCTCTGCAGTCGATCGTCGGGGTCGAGGACCTGGCGTCGCGCTCCGATGACGTCAGCGTCGCTCTTCCTCCCTTCCAGGACCTTGCGCAGCGTCACTGTGTGGGGCGGAGCATGGGGCGGAGCTTCGGATCTCGCGCGCTTTCGGCGTCCACGCCCCTCTTCTTCCTGTGCGGCATCCCGAAGATGGCGTCCGAAGGCGGGAAGCAGCTGCGGATGGCGGGAAGAAGGTAGAAGATGGCGGAAAGCGGTCCAAGATGGCGTCTGATGGCGGGAATCGGCTCCAGATGGCGGGAAACGACTCCGGACGGCGGGAAACTTCACCACAGGTAAGTTCAAAAGTCTTTTTTAGGCACGCAGTACCTGGTGGTTGCGGGCACGAAATCCTGCCAACTACGCCAAAGTTGACTCGCCCCCTGGGCCTGTGCTGTGCAGGGGAACCCGGAACCGGGCCTGTTGTAGGATGCTGGGGGTTGTAGTCTCCGTGTGGCGGTGACCCGGTCCGTGCCCAGGGTGGTCAAACCAGTGGCAGTCTATTTGTATTGTAATTGTCCGACTACGCCACCCGTGGATTGCGGTCAGTGGGGACCGCCGCTGCGCTGCAGACTGCTGAGGCTGATGTTGTTTGCGCAGCCGAGTATGGGATAACTCCCCACGGGAGAAGTATTGCCTCAGGGCAGCTAATGTGAGAGATGATGGGAGTGATGGTGTGAGGGTCCCAGTGCTAATGGTGCTGGTGCGGCAAGGAATCACAGAGACGTGAGGTGCAGTTCAGGGTCTTTACTGATGGTACAAGGCAGACCCTCCCGGGAGTACTGGCTAGTATAAGGGGCCTGGTCAGTCTGCGAGCAAGCAGGAGTTCCCCTGGCCAGGTGGAGTTGTAGGCCTCCCCGTTTATCTGCACTCTTCCTGGCTACCTTGCTGTCAGCGGTTACAAGTAGCCCACGTCCCTGAGTATACCGTGTGGTGCTCACCCGTATGGCTGGTGACTTGGGGCCTTCTGTTAGCCTCCGCTCCTGGATGGCGGCGCTGGTCCCTTCTTTGTGACTGAGCCTCTGGGCTTCTATGGCCAGAGGACCTGGAATCCCCTGCCGGCTGGTTTCTGCTGCTGGGTGTATATCAGTCCCCACAGCCTCGGACTCCTGTGTCCGGTTTTAGTAACTTCAGCCAGGGCAAGCTATATCTCTGCTCACAGCCCCTGGTCTTCTGCTGCTGCTCCTACAGAGCTCCTGATGTATCTTTCCCTGTCCCGGCTCTGACTAACTTAATCCCGCCCCAGACCCAGTTTATAAGGGCAGATTCCTCTCCTCCCAGGTCTGGGTGGGCCGTGTTGCATGCTTAGGGTTCCTGACCAGAGAAACCTCCCACTTGCTCTCAGACATAATATCTCTATTACTGTGGTAACCAGACCCCTGGGGTGCCACATCAACATGTAGTTTGGCAAATTCCAGTCTGGCTTTTTTATGATTTTTGTTTCAACTATGATGTTCTGCTTGGTCGACTCCCATGAAATCCACTTTGGATCAAACAACGACGGATGGTGCGATCTGATGTTCCTTGAGCTTGAAGTTCACCTTTAATCGCTTTAGAAGTTTTCCTGCGCTCTTTTGTTACCATTCGTATTATCCGTCTCTTTGATTTGTCATCAATTTTCCTCCTGCGGCCGCGTCCAGGGAGGTTGGCAGTCCCACATATCTTTTTTCTTTTTAATCAGATACATTTTTATTAAACATAACAAAACTTGAAACAGATATTACATGACAATACTCGTTTTACAATATTACAGTAAGTCCCCCCCTTCCCTTACCCCGCCCCCATGGAGACCTTTCAACCTCTTTTTTTTTATCCCCCCCTTCTTTCCTTTCCTTTTCTTCTCTACTTTACTCCTTCTCTTTCCTCCCCCTACTCCCTTTCCTTCTCTTCCCCTTTTCTTCTTTCCTTCTTCTCTTTCCACTCCGCCATACAGTTTACCAAGAGTTTTACTCTACAGTAGTATATATAGGTGTACTCTAATTAATCCTATCCAACCATGGCTGCCATAATTTATGGAAGTATTCCTGCTTATTCCTCTTGGTGTAAATACTTTTTTCAAGTTGAATTATATAGTTCGTTTGGGCAATGAATTTGCGTCTGGACGGGGGCTCCTCTCTAATCTAATATTTTGCAATCAATTTTCTGGCAATAAACAATAATCTCGCAATTGCTATTTTGGTCAAGTTGTCTATTTTTATTTCCTCAACGTACCCTAATATACATGTCAGTGGGTCCCTAGGGACGATACACCTATACACTATTCCAATATGGTTCAACACTACGATCCGAAAGGAGGACAATCTAGGACAATGCCAAAGCATATGCAGTATGTCTGCCTGAGTTTGCGAGCACCTTGGGCAGTCGGAGTTAGACTTCAACCCTGCTTTAAATAACATACCAGGGGTTCTATACACCCTGTGGATCACATACAGCTGTGACATTCTCCCAGGCTCACTCATGGATAACTTGGGTATATAATCTAGAATAGACTCCCACTTATCGTCGTTTATCTCTCCCAAGTCTGTCTCTCACTTTCTTCTAGCTTTGATAGGGTGTCCTCCAATAATTCAAGTTATTTCTGTGACCATTGTGGGTGTTTCTTTCATTAAACGAGGGGTACCAACAATTCTGACCATGTTTGTATGTACAGTTGGTACGGAAAGTATTCAGACCCCATTCCATTTTTCACACTATGCTTCATTGCAGCCATTTGGTAAATTCTAAAAAGTTCATTTTCTTCTCATTAAAGTACACTCTGCATTCCATCTTGACTGAAAAAAACAGAAATGTAGAAATGTTTGCAAATTTATTAAAAAAGAAAAACTGAAATATCACATGGTCATAAGTATTCAGACCCTTTGCTCAGACACTCATATTTAAGTCACATGCTGTCCATTTCCTTGTGATCCTCCTTGAGATGGTTCTACTCCTTCACTGGAGTCCAGCTGTGTTTAATTAAACTGATAGGACTTGATTTGGAAAGGCACACACCTGTCTATATAAGACCTCACAGCTCACAGTGCATGTCAGACCAAATGAGAATCATGAGCTCAAAGGAACTGCCCAAGGAGCTCAAAGACAGAATTGTGGCAAGGCACAGATCTGGCCATGGTTACAAAAGAATTTCTGCATTACTCAAGGTTCCCAAGAGCACAGTGGCTTCCATAATCCTTAAATGGAAGAAGTTTGGGACCACCAGAAGTCTTCCTAGACCTGGCTGTCCAGCCAAACTGAGCAATCATGGGAGAAGAGCCTTGGTGAAAGAGGTAAAGAAGAACCCCAAGATCTCTGTGGCTGAGCTTCAGAGATGCTGTAGGGAGATGGGAGAAAGATCCACAAAGTCAACTATCACTGCAGCCCTCCACTAGTCGGGCCTTTATGGCAGAGCCTCTCCTCAGTGCAAGACATATGAAAGCCCGCATACAGTTTGCTCAAAAACACATGAAGGACTCCCAGACTATGAGAAGTAAGATTCTCTGGTCTGATGAGACGAAGATAGAACTTTTTGGTGATAATTCTTAGCGGTACGTGTGGAGAAAACCAGGCACTGCTCATCACCTGCCCGATACAATCCCAATAGTGAAACATGGTGGTGGAAGCATCATGCTATGGGGGTGTTTTTCAGCTGCAGAGACAGGACGACTGCTTGCAATTGAAGGAAACATGAATGCGGCCAAGTCCAGATATATCCTGGATGAAAACCTCTTCCAGAGTGCTCTGGACCTCAGACTTTGCTGAAGGTTCACATTCCAACAAGAAAATGACTCTAAGCACACAGCTAAAATAACAAAGGAGTGGCTTCAGAATAACTCTGTGACCATTCTTGACTGGCCCAGCCAGAGCCCTGACCTAAACCCAGTTCAGCATCTCTGGAGAGACCCAAAAATGGCTGTCCACCAAAGTTCACCATCCAGCCTGACGGAACTGAAGATGATCTGCAAGGAAGAATGGCAGAAGATCCCCAAATACAGGTGTGAAAAACTTGTTGCATCATTGCCAAGAAGACACATGGCTTTACTAGCTCAAAAGGGTGCTTCTACTCAATACCGAGCAAAGGGTCTGAATAATTATGACCATGTGATATTTCAGATATTTCAAAAAATTCTACATTTCTGGTTTATATTCAGTCAAGATGGGGTGCTGAGTGTACTTTAATGAGAAAAAAAATGAACTTTTTAGAATTTACCAAATGGCTGCAATGAAACAAAGAGTGGAAAATTTAAAGGGGTCTGAATACTTTCCGTAGCCACTGTGTATGTATATATAGATCATTATTATGATAAGAATATATATATATATATATAGTACAGACCAAAAGTTTGGACACACCTTCTCATTTAAAGATTTTTCTGTATTTTCATGACTTTGAAAATTGTACATTCACACTGAAGACATAAAAACTATGAATTAACAAATGTGGTATTATATACTTAACAAAAAAGTGTGAAACAACTGAAAATATGTCTTATATTCTAAGTTCTTCAAAGTAGCCACCTTTTGCTTTGATGACTGCTTTGCACACTCTTGGCATTCTCTTGATGAGCTTCAAGAGGTAGTCACCGGAAATGGTTTTCACTTCACAGGTGTGCCCTGTCAGGTTTAATAAGTGTGATTTCTTGCCTTATAAATGGGGTTGGGACCATCAGTTGTGTTGTGCTGAAGTTAAGTGGATACACAGCTGATAGTCCTACTGAATAGACTATTAGAATTTGTATTATGGCAAGAAAAAAGCAGCTAAGTAAAGAAAAATGAGTGGCCATCATTGCTTTAAGAAATGAAGGTCAGTCAGTCCGACAAATTGGGCAAACTTTGAAAGTGTCCCCAAGTGCAGTTGCAAAAACCATCAAACGCTACAAAGAAACTGGCTCACATGAGGACCGCCCCAGGAAAGGAAGACCAAGAGTCACCTCTGCTTCTGAGGATAAGTTTATCCGAGTCACCAGCCTCAAAAATCTCAGGTTAACAGCAGCTTAGATTAGAGACCAGGTCAATGCCACAAAGAGTTCTAGCAGCAGACACATCTCTACAACAACTGTTAAGAGGAGACTTTGTGCAGCAGGCCTTCATGGTAAAATAGCTGCTAGGAAACCACTGCTAATGACAGGCAACAAGCAGAAGAGACTTGTTTGGGCTAAAGAACACAAGGAATGGACATTAGACCAGTGGAAATCTGTGCTTTGGTCTGATGAGTCCAAATTTGAGATCTTTGGTTCCAACAACCGTGTCTTTGTGCGATGCAGAAAAGGTGAACGGATGGACTCTACATGCCTGGTTCCCACCGTGAAGCATGGAGGAGGAGGTGTGATGGTGTGGGGGTGCTTTGCTGGTGACACTGTTGGGGATTTATTCAAAATTGAAGGCATACTGAATCAGCATGGCTACCACAGGATCTTGCAGCGGCATGCTATTCCATCCAGTTTGTGTTTAGTTGGACCACCATTTATTTTTCAACAGGACAATGACCCCAAACACACCTCCAGGCTGTGTAAGGGCTATTTGACCAAGAAGGAGAGTGATGGGGTGCTACGCCAGATGACCTGGCCTCCACAGTCACCAGACCTGAACCCAATCGAGATGGTTTGGGGTGCGCTGGACCGCAGAGTGAAGGCAAAAGGGCCAACAAGTGCTAAGCATCTCTGGGAACTCCTTCAAGATTGTTGGAAGACCATTTCCGGTGACTACCTCTTGAAGCTCATCAAGAGAATGCCAAGAGTGTACAAAGCAGTCATCAAAGCAAAAGATGGCTACTTTGAAGAACCTAGAATATAAGACATATTTTCAGTTGTTTCACACTTTTTTGTTAATTATATAATTCCACATGTGTTAATTCATAGTTTTGATGCCTTCAGTGTGAATGTACAATTTTCAAAGTCATGAAAATACAGAAAAATCTTTAAATGAGAAGGTGTGTCCAAACTTTTGGTCTGTACTGTATATATATATATATATATATATATATATATATATATATTCTTATCGTAATAATGATCTAGAAGTTGACTTTTACAATTTAAGTCCTGGTTGAAATCTCTTGATTAATTGGAAATTTCAAATTCCTTCTCTTTTATGAAAATGTTATTTCCAGTCCTCTCCTTTATTAGACATGTTCAAAGGGTTGTTAGGATGATACATAAAAAATATAAAGCAATACCTCACCGATCCCCTACCACCCCCACCCCACTGTGTTGGCGTACATCAGGCACACGCCTGAGTTTGGAATGTCATTGCTGATTATAGAAAGGTAGAGAGAGCATCATTTCAGAAGGAGTGGGCTTGTGTAAAGTGCTGGATCCTTTTTTACCATGTTCCATTGAGTTTACCTGTCGTTGATGTTCACCAAGCTGTCTATTTAACCTCTTAGCGTCATTAGCAATTGGTGAGAAAAGCTTTTTAGACTGACTTAATTCTCTTAATATTATATTTTTTTATCTGTGTAAATTACCAGACGTGACTTGATTGCAAGAGCCAAGAGTATTTATTGATTGAAACATCTTTCTTTTTCCGTCAACAGGTCCTGTAAAAAACTTTTTTTTTTTCAAGAGTGTGCAAAATTTTTAATTCAAGACTGGTCATCAGGCTGCCCTACTGCCCTATTGTAAGTGGCAAAATAGAATACGTGTATATTCTCTTTTATATATATATGTGTGTGAGTGTGTGTAATATATATAATATGTCTTATATAATGTCTGTAGCAGTCGTGTGTGTTTGTGTGTGTGTGTGTGTGTATATATATATTTTCACTGATTCACTCATAAAGAAAATATCGATTGGCTCTTATTTTCACTGTTCCCTGCAACCTACATGATTGGCAGGTCTCTCCTGTGTGTACATAGGAAGAGTCCTCTCAATTCCCTGGAGCATCATTGTGATAAGTTGGCGGGGAGAGTCACCAAAGTTCCATAGAAAAACACACGTGGTTTTTATCGTGCTGCCAGGCTCTGATTCATGCTGCCCATGATTTAGACAGCACAAATTAGTTAACAGGTTCCCTTTAATGATTCCTATGCAATCTACATACTTTATACAGCAACTAGTATGTTCATCCACTGTTATTTAATGAGGTGTTGTCAGTTCTTACATCTGCTTGTGTCAAGAAATCCACTGCCGAAATTTTTATTTGCCGATTAGTTATATACCACCTGATTGTGGCAACTAAATTAAATTGCCTGTACACCATTTGACCGTGGGAACTGGGTGCAGTTTGAACAACTGTTACAACTTGACTGTGAAAAATTAA
Organism: Phyllobates terribilis; assembly: GCF_046119375.1. Classification (NCBI taxonomy): domain Eukaryota; kingdom Metazoa; phylum Chordata; class Amphibia; order Anura; family Dendrobatidae; genus Phyllobates; species Phyllobates terribilis. The sequence goes on from NW_027362907.1 coordinate 2,715,950, forward strand.
GAATATGATTCTTAATAAAGTGTATCACATTTCCTTCACTCACACAGGGCCCTGCATGGTTTATAGAAAATAAAGTAAGAGACTAGTTGAGAAAATGTTTTACAAAAATAAAAAGCCACGAGGGAGTAGAGAGAGACTTTGAAAGTTGCAAAACAAAGTGCTGCATTACAGTAGAATCTCCTCTCCATTGGCATCACTGTTAAGGGCTGGGAGGCATATAAATCACTGGGGAGGGCTGGGAAGCATATACATCACTGGGGGCAAATGCATCACTGGGGGGAGGGGGCCTGGAGAGCATAGACATCATTAGGGAGGGCTGGTGTGCATATACATATACTCCAGTGATTCATATGACTCCCAGCCCCCCCCCCCCCCCCCCATCGATGTCTCTGACGCGCCCCCTGGGCCAGTGCTGTTTGGGGATACCCGGAGCCGGATCAGATGGGGGTTGTAGTCTCCGAGTGGCGGCGACCCGGTCCGTGCCCAGGGTGTCAAACTCAGTGTGCGGCAGTCTTTGCAGATGTTGTTAGATGTTCTTAGTGTCGACTACGCCACCCGTTGATTTGCGGTCAAAAGGCCGCCGCTGCAGAAGGGTCCGCTGAGGCTGGTGGTATGTGTGCAGCTGTGGTAGTATAACCCCCAACGGGAGGGGTATAGCCTCAGGGGGTCAGATGTAGAGGATGGTGGTTGTGAAGGTGCAGGAGAGTTAAGCAAGAAGACTCAGAGTCGGGCTGTGCAGTTCAGGGGTTTTTACTTACTGATCTTCTTGTGGTCACTCTGGCCTTGAGTGACCACCCGAGCCGTGCTGCGTCCACCAGGTTATGGACTCGGCCAACCCCCAAGCAATTCTGGAGCGTGGTCCTGAGCTCCTTTCTGACTTTCCCTTTCTACTGGCCGTTCTCACCAGGGATCCACTTATGTCCGGCTCCCTCGGGCCTCTTGGTGGTTGCACCTCTTCTGGGTTCCCTGACCCTATGCTTGGTGTGCCTTTCTAGTGGATTTGGTGAGGGTCGTGGCAGGTCCTGTCCACGACCTCCGGTTCCTGGCTAAGGTGTGCTTTTGCCTCTGCCAGCTTGGGATCCGGTACCCTTGTGTGCCAACCCTTCACCCTGCTGTTTGTATTCTGGGGTCTTGGGTTTCCTTCTTTTTCCTCTCTGGGTCCTTCTGACTCCTCTCTCTCTCTCAGACTGGGCCTTGGAGCTGGGCCCAGCCGGAACCACAACTCCCTGTCAGCCCTTCTGGCTGAGCTCTGCCGCTCTGCTCCTCTTCTCTACAAAGACTGGCTGACTGACTGACCCTGTCCTAAGATGGTGCCCACCTTATATACTCCCTCTATGTGTGAGCTCAGGTGACCAGCACCCAATGAGCTCCTAGCCTTACCCAGACTGCTCCCCCTATCTGCCCCTACACTACTGGGATGTTCCACCCCCCTCCCACTCCAGCCAGGGACAGACGCTGTCGTACCTGCACATAAACTGGTGGGAGTACCGTCGATCTGTCCCCCGGAAATGGGATGTATGTAGTGTATGCAGCTTACTGAGCTCAGTTCCACACTCCATCCTTACCCGGGAGTGGAATACCACACCTCTGGCTTGAGGTGTAATACCCCTGTAGCAGCCGAGTCCTCAGGGTGCTACATCTCTGCCCCCCAATGAGGTCTAGGCCCCCAGCACCCACCAGTGATGGCTATGCCCCTCAGTGATGTCTATACCTCCACATTCATGTATATGCCTGCACTCAAGAAATCGCTGTTCGCGCCTGTGCTCTATGCTTTATCCTACTGTGGTCACAGCCGAGCGCATAAGTGCGCATGCGACCGCAGTAGGGCAAAGCATACTGCACAGGCGCGAACCGCGATTTCTATTTGCAGGCGCAAGATTTCTTCCAGCAGTATGGATGACGTGAGGCGTCGTCCACATCGATTAAAGAAGGAGGATGGCGAGCAGCAGCCGGGAGGAGGGATGGAGAGGCCCAAAAAATCACCCATCGGACCCGACCAAAAGGATTACCATGCAGCGCAGTAGAATTTAAAAAGGGTTTTGGCGGGTCTACAGGGGGAGTCAGCGGCTTGTATAAGCAGGTGCTGCATAAAGGGATAGTTTAAGATTCATATAGGACAAAACTAGTGACAGGTTCCCTTTAACTTCATAAGTCACATGCTTAGTGAAAGGAAGTGAGCAGTCTAAGGCTGCGTGCCCACTATGCGTTTTTCAAGCGTTTATGCTGCGGAATTTACGTAGCGTAAACGCTTGGTAATCCGTCCCCCATGGTCCCCAATGACAAGCCGCAATGTCAATGCCCATGCTGTGGATTTTTACGCTGCGTTTGTGCTGCGCTCAAAAGTCCGCAGCATGTCCATTAATTTTGCGGACACGCAGCGTAATCACCGACATTGACTTGCATTGGACCGCGTGATATCCGCATCACTGCATCTGTACAAGCGGATATCACGCGGTTCAATGTGCGGATGGTACCAAGGTCTGGAGGAGAGGAGATTCTCATCCAGACCTGGGTACCATTGTACCTGTAAAAAAAAGAATAAAATAAAAAATACATATTCTATTTACCTTCTGACTGCCCCTGCAGTGCTTGTCCTCCTTTGCTGGCAGCTCGCGATGGACTGAAGGACCTGCGCTGACGTCATAGTCATGTGACGGCAGGTCCTAGTGCAGTGTACCGCGATCTGCCCGCAGCCTGGACGGAGCGAAGCAAGACTGCGGGGGCCATCAGAAGGTAAGTATAGATTTATTTTTTAACATTCTTACGGTCACACTATATAAATCCATGCCAGTTGCATGGATTTATATAGTGTGACCAAGTTATCAAGCACTTTCCAAGTGATGCTAAAAACGCTTGGAAAGCGCTTGTCAACCCGCATGCAGAAATGCATGTGAAAACGCTTCACATCCGCATGTCCCTGGCAGGAAAAACGCATGTATAATCTGCATGCGTTTTTTCTGCCAGGGAAATGCAGAAATGCTCAGGAAAAAATCCTGTGCATTTCTGCATCGTGGGCACATAGCCTAAGGGTCACATGATCTGTCAGTATATATGCACACCTTTTCTGAAAGGCCACAGAAGCTGCAACACCATTAAGCAAAAGGCACCACTAACCAAACAACACCATGAAAAACTCCAAATAGATATCCAAGTAAGTCAGGGACAAAGTTGTTGAGAAGTACATGTCATGGTTGGGTTATAAAAGAAATATATATATCACAATCTCTGATGACCCCGGAGCACCATCAAATCCATTACCATCAAGTGGAAAGAAATTTGTATCAGAACAAACCTGCCAAGAGAGGTCTGCCTGACAAAACTCTCAGCCTGGACGGAGAGGGCATTAATCAGAGAGGCAGCACAGAGAGCAAAGGCAATCCTGAAGGAGCTGCAGAGTTCCCAAACAGAGAATGGAGTATCTGTCCATATTAAAGGAGGTAGAAAAAAGAAGTCAGCTCATCCTGTATTAGACCATATGCACGGATCCACTGAATCACGTAGAGGAATGATCAGCAGGAAAGGGATATCCAGCAAAACGATCTCCAATAAAAACCATATTTATTAATTCATTTAAAATATTCCATATCGCCAAGATGCAGTTTTAGATCGCAGCCATCTCAAGCATGGGAGAACAGTTCAGTAGCAGATGCGTTTCGGATATTAATCCTTAGTCATTGCAATAAATATGTTTTTTTATTGGAGATCGTTTTGCTGAATATCCCTTTCCTATCTGGCCATATGACCACAATGAGCCTTGCACTTGTTGCATTTATGGAAGAATGGGCAGACTCATTTTAAGCTTTCCGAAAGACGTGGTAGATTCCCCAAATGTATAAAAGGAGGGTGTTTTGGTCAGAGGAGGCCAAAATTGAACTTTGTGGCCAACAAGGTAAACGCTAGGTCTGGTGCCAAACTAACACAGCTCATCACCCCAAGAACATCACCCCCACAGTGAAACATGCTGGTGGCAGCAGCATGATGTGGGGATGTTTTTCAGCAGCAGGGAGAGGGAAAATAGTCCGAGTCGAGGGGAAGATGGATGGTGCGAAATACATAGATATTCTTAAGCAAAACCTGTTTGTATGTCACTGATTTGAGACTGGGACGGAGGTTCCCCTTCGAACAAGGCAATGACCCAAAGCATACTTCTAAAGTAACATTTGAGTGGTTTAAGGGAAAATGTGTAAATGTTTTTGACCTTAATCCAATTGAGAATCTGTAGTCTACCTTGAAGATTGCTGTTCACAAGGAAAATCTATCTAACTTGAAGGATCTGAAATAGTTTTGCTTGAGGAATGGGCAAAAATTCTAGTGGAAAGATGTGGAAAGCTCATAGGCACTTATCCAAAGTGGCATGCAGCTGTAATTGCTGCAAAATGTAGCTTTACAAAGTACTGACTTTAGGGGGGTGAATAGTTATGCATACTGAAGTTTTTCAAAAAGTTTGTCCTATTTGTTGTTTGCTTCACAATAAAAAGAAAAATAAATGTTCACAGTTGTAAGCATGTTCTTTACATGAACTGATGCAAACCCTCAAAAAACAGAGAAATTCCATGCTGTGAGGTAGCAAAACACGAAAAATGCCAAGGGGGTTGAATACATTTGCAATCCACTGTACATCACTGAGGAGGGCTGGTGGCATATACATCACTGGAATGAGCTGGTGGGCATAGACATCACTGGGTAAAGATGGGAGGCATATATATCACTTGGGAGGGCTAGGGGTCATAGACCATCACTGGGAGGGTTGGGGGACATATACATCACTAAGTAAAGCTTAGGGGCATAGACATCACTGGGGTAGGTTGGGAGGCATATACAGTGGCTTGCAAAAGTACCCTCTTGGCATTTTCCGTGTTTTGCTACCTCACAAACTTGAATTTCACAGTTTATCTTTATTGAGGGCTTGCATCAGTTCATTTAAGGAATATGTCTACAACTGAACATTTGATTTTTGTTTTGTCAAGCAAACAACAAATAGGACAAAGTAACTAAAAATTTTAATATGCATAACTATTCACTTCCCTAAAGAAAGTACTTTGTAGGGCCTCCTTTTGCGGCAATCACAGCTGCAAATCGTTTTGGATAAGACTATATGAGCTTTCCACAACTGGCCACTTGGATTTTTGCACATTCCTCAAGGAAAAACTGCTTTAGCTCCTTCAAGTTAGATAGATAGTTTCCTCTGGTGAACAGGAATCTTCAAGTCCGACAACAGATTCTCAGTTGAATTAAGGTGTGGGCTTTGAATAGGCCACCCCAAAACACATACACATTTTCCCTTAATCCACTCAAGTGTTACTTGAGCAGTATGCTTTGGACCATTGCCTTGTCATTGTCTGTGAACCTCCATCCCAGTCTCAAATCACTGACAGAATTAAACAGTTTTTGCTCAAGAATATTTCACACCATCCATCTTCTCAACTCGGACCATTTGCCCTTTCTCTGCTGCATAAAAACATCCCCACAGCATAATGCTGCCACCACCATGCTTCACTGCGGGGATGGTGTTCTAGGGGTGATGAGCTGTGTTGGTTTGGCCCTAGACATAGCATTTACCTTGTGGGCCAAAAAGTTCAGTTTTGGTCTCATCTAAACCAGCACCTTCCTCCATACATTTGAGGATTCTTCCACATGTCTTTTGGCAAACTCAAAATGAGCCTTACAGTTTTTGTTTGCAAGTAAATGCTTTTTTTTTCTGGCCACTTTTTCATAATCGCCACGTCTATGGAGCGTACAGTGTGAAGATCTGAAGTTGTGGATTGTAAATAATCACCTAGGCAGGTTAGCAATGCAACATTATTTTATTCCTTACATCAAGGTTTTATAACAACTCCAGGTAAATGGCCAAAATACAAATGTCTCTGTCAACAAGATCCCCTCACTGGGACGGTAATTCTATTGCCTTTGTTCCAGGCTATACTCACTTTCTCCCAACTTTTGGTTGTCCCAGAGATTTCGTATCCCCAGCCAGTATGGTCTGTATTCACATTCCACGATCCTCTAGAAGACCGATAAAACGATGGAAGCACAGGTATCCAGTGGCAACAGTCCTTTAAAAGAGTTTAATCCAAATTAAAGATCCCACAACTGTAATATGTTTATGCAGTCCAGTAGGTAACTGATCTCCAAAACTCCATAGGCCTTCAATACAGGATCTTAGCCTAGATCCGCTCCCTTCGATGTCATTCTACCAACTCTCTGACTAAAACATGTGGCTTCTCTTTTTTACCTCCCTGGGATCAACCCCCTGAATGGGCAGAAGTGTTCCACCCCTTCCCTTTAGACATTTGCTTTTTAGCTGCAAGAATGAAAAATCTTTCAGAAGCCCATCACTGGTGACTACATGTGAGACCCCCTGCGATGACTGCTCCTCTGAGACTACTATCCCCATGCGCACAATGGGCCTAGTGGCTGAGAGAACAATGGCTTAAAGAAGATGTCCAGTACTTTATCCCCCCCCCCAATGTATCCCCCCAGGCCACCTAAGACTTGTTGCAAGCACCTTCTGTTGCTGATAATGCCTGTGAGCGGCGCTATCGGTGGCCGCTCACAGGCATCACTTGACCCCGCTCTGACGTCACAACAAGTGAGGCAAAACTCAGCCTCAAGACCCCCGGCTGCTGCCAGCACTTGTCGTGACATCAGCAGATGTCAGCGCCGGCTGCAGCCGGGGGTCACGTGAAGCCTGTGAGCGGCCAGTGATAGTGCCGCTCACAGGCATTATCAGCAACAGAAGGTATTTACAATAAGTCTTAGGGGCGCCGGGGTGATACATGGTGGGAGCGATATAAAGTAGTGGACAACCCCTTTAAGGTCCCCTGAGATACTAACGAGATTAAAGAAATGTTGGACACTTTATAACTGAAATTAGTGCACATAAACTAACGAGCAAGCAGAACATTAATAAAACACAGCCAGCAAATCTCTAATAAAAGACAATAATAAGATCGAAATAACCGGTGTTCCGTGCTGGAAAAAGTCTGCGTCTCAGAGCCGTGGACGTTGCTCCATGTGCATTGGTTTAATAGTCTTCAGAACAAGGCTAGCTCCTCACATACAGCTTATAGTGGTCTTATGGGCAGATACTCTGCTTGGGAACTCAGCAGCTCCTTCAGAGTTACTTTTGGTCTCTGTGCTGCCTCTCTGATTAATGCCCTCCTTTACCGGATTGAGAGTTTTGCTTGGCGGCCCCCTCTTGGCAGGATCTTGTATCATGCTCTTTGAAGATACTTTATTTGATAGTGCTCCAGAGGTCATCAGAGATTGGGATATTTCTTTTATAACTCAACCCTGACTTGTACTTCTCAACAGCTTTGCCTCTGTGTGAGCTCCATAGTCTTCATAGTGTTGTTTAGTTAGTGATGCTTCTTGCTTGATGTTGTTGCAGCCTCTGTGGCCTGTCAGAAAAGGTGTGTATATACTGACAGACAATATGACACTTAGATTGCACACAGGTGGACTTCCTTTCACTTAGCATGTGACTTAAGAAGATAATTGCCTGCACCCCAAATTTTTAGGAAAAATATATAGAAAAAAGTCAGCTCACCCATCTCAGAAGTTCCACACCCCAAAAAAAGCAGTGTCACAGGGAGAAATACCAGTAGAAAGAAGTAATTCCTGCTTCTTAAAAACACTTTTAATGAAAATGCATTGAACACGTGTTGTTCGGCGTATTAAGTCATATACTGACTAAATACTTGATCAAGCATCACCAATCCTGAACAGAAATTTTTTTTTAAAAGAAGCACTTATGTTAGCAATAAAAACAATGGTGAAACAAAATACAATAAAAGAAAAAAAAATTATTCGTAAGGCTAGATAAGATCATGTCTCAAGTTCATACCCAGAGGAAACCTAGTATTTAGTTCATAGATCCACCAGGATTCTCTGTGTAATAATTTCCTATGGTGATTCTGGCCCCTAAGAGGCTTTTTAAGAAATACTATCCCTGTAACCACACAAGAGGAAATAATCCCATTATGTTCGGTGGAAAAATGATTAATCGCCACAGAACATTTAGCATCTAATTCTAACTTTCAAGGAGTTGGAGGTACAACCCACATATTGGCAATCACATGTCTTACACATGATCAAATATTCTGTCATGATGTGCGATACTCTCCAGACCGCTGTGTCTAATCCCATCATCATGTGCAATGCTCCTTAGACTGGTATATCTAATCCTGTCATCATGTGCGAAACTTCTTATAGCAGTGTAAATAATCCCGTCATGTGTCATACTCCACAGAATGGTGTATTACGCTTTAGACTGGTGTATCCAATCCTGTCATCATGTGCGATACTCCTTAAAACGGTGTATCTAATTCCGTCATCATGTGCGATACTCCCCAGACAGGTGTATCAAATCCTGTCATCATGTGCAATACTCCTCATACCGGTGTATCTAATCCCGTCATATGCGATACCCCCCAGACTGGTGTATTACGCCTTTCACTGGTGTATTTAATCCCGTCATCATGTGCAATACTCCTTAGACCGGTGTGCTTAATCCCGTCATGTGCGATACTCCCCAGGCTGGTGCATCTTATTCCATCATCATGTCCGATACTCCCCAGACTGATGTATCTAATTCCATCATCATATGCGATACTCCTTAGAATGGTGTATCTAATCCCATCATGTGAGATACTCCTTAGACTGGTGTATCTAATCCTGTCACGTGCGCTACCCCCCAGACAAGTGTATCTAATCTTGTCATCCTTTGCTATACTCCTTAGACCGGTTTATCTAATCCCATCATGTGTGATACTCCCCAGACTGGTGTATTACACCTTAAACCGGTGTATCAAATCCCATCATGTGCAATACTCCCCAGACTGATGTACCTAATCCCGTCATCATGTGCGATACTCCTTAGACCGATATATCTAATCCCGTCATGTGCGATACTCCACAGAAAGGTGTATTACGCTTTAGACTGGTGTATCCAATCCTGTCATCATGTGCGATACTCCTTAGACCGGTGTATCAAATCCCGACATGAGCGAAACTCCCCAGACTGGTGTATCTAATCCTGTCATGTGCGCTACTCCCCAGACCGATGTATATAATCCCGTCATGTGCGATACTCCACAGAATGGTGTATTACGCTTTAGACTGGTATATCCAATCCTGTCATCATGTGCAATACTCCTTAGACCGGTGTATCAACTCCCAACATGTGCAATACTCCCCAGAATGGTGTATTACGCTTTAGACTGGTGTATCCAATCCCGTAATCATCTGCAATATTCCTTAGACCGGTGTATCTAATCCCATCATCATGTGCGATATTCCTTTGACCGTTGTATCTAATCCAATAATGTGCTATACTCCCCAGACTGGTGCATTACTCCTTTGACCAGTGTATTTAACCCCATCATCATGTGCGATACTCCACAGACCGGTGTATCTAATCCAGTCATAATGTGTGATACTCATATCGGTGTATCTAATCGCATCATATGCGATACTCCCCAGACTGGTGTATCTAATCCCGTCATGTGCGATACTCCTTAGACTGGTGTATCTAATCCAATCATGTGCGATACTTCCCAGACTGGTGTATCTGATCCTATCATGTTCGATACTCCCCAGACTGGTGTATCTAATCCCGTCATCCTGTGCGATACTCCCCAGACTGGTGTATTTAATCCCATAATTTGTGATACACCCTAGACCGATGTATCTAATCCCGTCATCATGTGCAATACTCCCCAGACTGGTGTATCTAATTCAGTTATCATGTGCGATTCTCCCCAGACTGGTGTATCTAATCCCATTATCATGTGCGATACTCCCCAGACTGGTGTATCTAATCCCGTCATCTTATGCGATACTCCATAGACTGGTGTATCTAATCCTGTCATGTGCACTACTCCCCAGACCGGTGTATCTAATCCTGTCATCATGTGCGATACTCCTTAGACCGGTGTATCTAATTTCATCATGTGTGATACTCCCCAGACTGATGTATCTAATCCCGTCATCCTGTGCGATACTCCCCAGACTGGTGTATTTAATCCCATCATCATTTGCGATACACCCTAGACCGATGTATCTAATCCCGTCATCATGTGCTATACTCCCCAGACTGGTGTATCTAGTTCAGTTATCATGTGCGATACTCCCCAGACTGATGTATCTAATCCTGTAATCATGTGCGATACTCCTTAGGCCGGTGTATCTAATCTCGTCAAGTGAGATACTCCCAAGACTGGTGTATTACGCCTTTGACTGATGTATCTAATCCCATCATGTGCAATGCTCCCCAGACTGATTTATCTAATCCCGTCATCATGTGCAATACTCCCCAGACTGGTGTATCAATTCAGTTATGTTTGATACTCCCAAGACTGGTGTATTTAATCCCATTATCATGTGTGATACTCCCCAGACCAGTGTATCTGATCCCATCATGTGCGATACTCCTTAGAGTGGTGTATCTAATCCCATCATGTGTGATGCTCCCCAGACCAATGAATCTAATCACGTCATCATATGCAATACTCCTTAGATTGGTGTATCTAATTCCGTCATCATGTGCGATACTCCTCAGACTGGTGTATTTTGCCCTAGACCAGTGTATCTAATCTCGTCATCATGAGTTATATTCCTTGTATTGTATCTAATCCAATCGTGCTATACTTCCCAGACTCGTGTATCTCTCCTTAGTATTTATTCCCATTATCATGTGCGATACTCCCCAGACCGATGTATCTAATTCCGTCATCATATGTGATACTCCCCAGACTGGTGTATCTAACCCCGTAATCATGTGCGATACTCCTTAGGCCGGTGTATCTAATCCCGTAATCATGTGCGATACTCCTTAGGCCGGTGTATCTAATCCCGTCATATGCAATACTCCACAGAATGGTGTATTATGCTTTAGACTGGTATATCCAATCCTGTCATCATGTGCGATACTCCTTAGACCGGTGTACCTAATCCAGTCATGTGCGATGCTCCCCAGACTGGTGTATCTTATTCCATCATCATGTCCGATTCTCCCCAGACTGATGTATCTAATCCTGTCATCTTATGCGATACTCCTCTAATCCCATCATGTTCGATACTCCTAGACTGGTGTATCTAATCCTGTCATGTGCACTACTCCCCAGACCTGTGTATCTAATCCTGTCATCCTGTGCGATACACCTTAGACCGGTGTATCTAATCCCATCATGTGTGATACTCCCCAGAGTGGTGTATTATGCCTTAAACCGCTGTATCTAATCCTGTCATCATGTGCAATGCTCCCCAGACTGATGTATCTAATCCCATAATCATGTGTGATACTCCCCAGACCGGTGTATGTAATCCCATCATCATGTGCGATACTCCCCAGACCGGTGTATCAAATCCCGTCATCAAGTGCGATACTCCTTATACTGGTGTATCTAATTCCGTTTTATGCGATACTCCCCAGACTGGTGTATTACGCCTTTCACTGATGTATCTAATCCGGTCATCATGTGCGATACTCCTTAGACCGTTGTATCTAATCCAATCGTGCTATACTTCTCAGACTGGTGTATTACTCCTTAGACCATATTTATTCCCATCATCATGTGCGATACTCCCCAGATGGGTGTATCAAATCCCATCATCATGTGCAATACTCCTTATACCAGTGTATCTAATCTCATCATATGCGATACCCCCCAGACTAGTGTATCTAATCCCATCATTATGTGTAATACTCCCCAGACTGGTGCATGTAATCCCATCATCATGTGCGATACCCCCCAGACTGGTGTATCTAAACCCATCATCATGTGCAATACTCCCCAGACTGGTGTATATAATCCCTTCATCATGTGCGATACTCCTTAGACCGGTGTATCTAATCCCGTCATATGCGATACTCCACAGAATGGTGTATTATGCTTTAGACTTGTATATCCAATCCTGTCATCATGTGCGATACTCCCCAGACTGGTGTATCTTATTTCATCATCATGTCCGATTCTCCCTTGACTGATGTATCTAATCCCGTCATATGCGATACTCCTTAGACTGGTGTATCTAATCCTGTCATGTGCGCTACTCCCTAGACCGGTGTATCTAATCCTGTCATCCTGTGCGATACTCCTTAGACCGGTGTATCTAATCCCATCATGTGTGATACTCCCCAGAGTGGTGTATTATGCCTTAAACCGGTGTATCTAATCCCGTCATCATGTGCAATGCTCCCCAGACTGATGTATCTAATCCCCTAATCATGTGCGATACTCCCCAGACTGGTGTATCTAATCCTACCATCATGTGCGATACTCCTTAGGCCGGTGTATCTAATCTCATCAAATGTGATACTACCAAGACTGGTGTATTACGCCTTAGACTGGTGTATCTAATCCCATTATCATGTGCCATACTCCCCAGACTGGTGTATCTAATCCCGTCATCATGTGCGATACTCCTTAGACCGATATATCTAATCCCGTCATGTGCGATACTCCACAGAAAGGTGTATTACGCTTTAGACTGGTGTATCCAATCCTGTCATCATGTGCGATACTCCTTACACCGGTGTATCAAATCCCGACATGAGCGAAACTCCCCAGACCGGTGTATTTAATCCTGTCATGTGCGCTACTCCCCAGACCGATGTATATAATCCCGTCATGTGCGATACTCCACAGAATGGTGTATTACGCTTTAGACTGGTGTATCCAATCCTGTCATCATGTGCGATACTCCTTACACCGGTGTATCTAATCCTGTCATGTGCGCTACTCCCCAGACCGGTGTATTTAATCCTGTCATGTGCGCTACTCCCCAGACCGATGTATATAATCCCGTCATGTGCGATACTCCACAGAAAGGTGTATTACGCTTTAGACTGGTGTATCCAATCCTGTCATCATGTGCGATACTCCTTACACCGGTGTATCTAATCCTGTCATGTGCGCTACTCCCCAGACCGGTGTATTTAATCCTGTCATGTGCGCTACTCCCCAGACCGATGTATATAATCCCGTCATGTGCGATACTCCACAGAATGGTGTATTACGCTTTAGACTGGTATATCCAATCCTGTCATCATGTGCAATACTCCTTAGACCGGTGTATCAAATCCCAACATGTGCAATACTCCCCAGAATGGTGTATTACGCTTTAGACTGGTGTATCCAATCCCGTAATCATCTGCAATATTCCTTAGACCGGTGTATCTAATCCCATCATCATGTGCGATATTCCTTTGACCGTTGTATCTAATCCAATAATGTGCTATACTCCCCAGACTGGTGCATTACTCCTTTGACCAGTGTATTTAACCCCATCATCATGTGCGATACTCCCCAGACCGGTGTATCTAATCCAGTCATAATGTGTGATACTCATATTGGTGTATCTAATCGCATCATATGCGATACTCCCCAGACTGGTGTATCTAATCCCGTCATGTGCGATACTCCTTAGACTGGTGTATCTAATCCAATCATGTGCGATACTTCCCAGACTGGTGTATCTGATCCTATCATGTTCGATACTCCCCAGACTGGTGTATCTAATCCCGTCATCCTGTGCGATACTCCCCAGACTGGTGTATTTAATCCCATAATTTGTGATACACCCTAGACCGATGTATCTAATCCCGTCATCATGTGCAATACTCCCCAGACTGGTGTATCTAATTCAGTTATCATGTGCGATTCTCCCCAGACTGGTGTATCTAATCCCATTATCATGTGCGATACTCCCCAGACTGGTGTATCTAATCCCGTCATCTTATGCGATACTCCATAGACTGGTGTATCTAATCCTGTCATGTGCACTACTCCCCAGACCGGTGTATCTAATCCTGTCATCATGTGCGATACTCCTTAGACCGGTGTATCTAATTTCATCATGTGTGATACTCCCCAGACTGATGTATCTAATCCCGTCATCCTGTGCGATACTCCCCAGACTGGTGTATTTAATCCCATCATCATTTGCGATACACCCTAGACCGATGTATCTAATCCCGTCATCATGTGCTATACTCCTCAGACTGGTGTATCTAATTCAGTTATCATGTGCGATACTCCCCAGACTGATGTATCTAATCCTGTAAACATGTGCGATACTCCTTAGGCCGGTGTATCTAATCTCGTCAAGTGAGATACTCCCAAGACTGGTGTATTACGCCTTTGACTGATGTATCTAATCCCATCATGTGCAATGCTCCCCAGACTGATTTATCTAATCCCGTCATCATGTGCAATACTCCCCAGACTGGTGTATCAATTCAGTTATGTTTGATACTCCCAAGACTGGTGTATTTAATCCCATTATCATGTGTGATACTCCCCAGACCAGTGTATCTGATCCCATCATGTGCGATACTCCTTAGAGTGGTGTATCTAATCCCATCATGTGTGATGCTCCCCAGACCAATGAATCTAATCACGTCATCATATTCAATACTCCTTAGATTGGTGTATCTAATTCCGTCATCATGTGCGATACTCCTCAGACTGGTGTATTTTGCCCTAGACCAGTGTATCTAATCTCGTCATCATGAGTTATATTCCTTGTATTGTATCTAATCCAATCGTGCTATACTTCCCAGACTCGTGTATCTCTCCTTAGTATTTATTCCCATTATCATGTGCGATACTCCCCAGACCGATGTATCTAATTCCGTCATCATATGTGATACTCCCCAGACTGGTGTATCTAACCCCGTTATCATGTGCGATACTCCTTAGGCCGGTGTATCTAATCCCGTAATCATGTGCGATACTCCTTAGGCCGGTGTATCTAATCTCGTCATATGCAATACTCCACAGAATGGTGTATTATGCTTTAGACTGGTATATCCAATCCTGTCATCATGTGCGATACTCCTTAGACCGGTGTACCTAATCCAGTCATGTGCGATGCTCCCCAGACTGGTGTATCTTATTCCATCATCATGTCCGATTCTCCCCAGACTGATGTATCTAATCCTGTCATCTTATGCGATACTCCTCTAATCCCATCATGTTCGATACTCCTAGACTGGTGTATCTAATCCTGTCATGTGCACTACTCCCCAGACCTGTGTATCTAATCCTGTCATACTGTGCGATACACCTTAGACCGGTGTATCTAATCCCATCATGTGTGATACTCCCCAGAGTGGTGTATTATGCCTTAAACCGCTGTATCTAATCCTGTCATCATGTGCAATGCTCCCCAGACTGATGTATCTAATCCCATAATCATGTGTGATACTCCCCAGACCGGTGTATGTAATCCCGTCATCATGTGCGATACTCCCCAGACCGGTGTATCAAATCCCGTCATCAAGTGCGATACTCCTTATACTGGTGTATCTAATTCCGTCTTATGCGATACTCCCCAGACTGGTGTATTACGCCTTTCACTGATGTATCTAATCCGGTCATCATGTGCGATACTCCTTAGACCGTTGTATCTAATCCAATCGTGCTATACTTCCCAGACTTGTGTATTACTCCTTAGACCATATTTATTCCCATCATCATGTGCGATACTCCCCAGATGGGTGTATCAAATCCCATCATCATGTGCGATACTCCTTATACCAGTGTATCTAATCTCATCATATGCGATACCCCCCAGACTAGTGTATCTAATCCCATCATTATGTGTAATACTCCCCAGACTGGTATATGTAATCCCATCATCATGTGCAATACTCCCCAGACTGGTGTATATAATCCCTTCATCATGTGCGATACTCCTTAGACCGGTGTATCTAATCCCGTCATATGCGATACTCCACAGAATGGTGTATTATGCTTTAGACTTGTATATCCAATCCTGTCATCATGTGCGATACTCCCCAGACTGGTGTATCTTATTTCATCATCATGTCCGATTCTCCCCTGACTGATGTATCTAATCCCGTCATATGCGATACTCCTTAGACTGGTGTATCTAATCCTGTCATGTGCGCTACTCCCTAGACCGGTGTATCTAATCCTGTCATCCTGTGCGATACTCCTTAGGCCGGTGTATCTAATCTCATCAAATGTGATACTCCCAAGACTGGTGTATTACGCCTTAGACTGGTGTATCTAATCCCATTATCATGTGCCATACTCCCCAGACTGGTGTATCTAATCCCGTCATCATGTGCGATACTCCTTAGACTGGTGTATCTATTCCTTTCATGTGTGATACTCCCCATACTGGTGTATCTAATCCTATCATCTTGTGCGATACTCCCCAGACCGATGTATCTAATTCCGTCATCATGTACAATACTACCCAGACTGGTGTATTACACCCCAGACCAGTATATCTAATCTCATCATGTGCGATATTCCTTAGCCGTTGTATCTAATCCAATCGTGCTATACTTCCCAGACTCGTGTATTACTCCTTAGACCAGTGTATTTATTCCCCTTATCATGTGCGATACTCCCCAGACCGGTGTATCTAATCTGGTCATCATGTGCGATACTCCTTAGACTGGTGTATCTAATCCCATCATGTGTGACACTCCTTAGACCAGTGTATCTAATCTCATCAAGTGTGATACTCCCAAAACTGGTGTATTACTCCTTAGACCGGTGTATCTAATCCCTTCATCATGTGCAATTCTCCCCAGACTGGTGTATCTAATACCGTCATCATGTGCGATACTCCTTAGACTGGTGTATCTAATCCCATCATGTGTGATACTCCCCAGACCGATGTATCTAATTCCGTCATCATGTGCGATACTCCTTAGACTGGTGTATCTAATACCATCATCTTGTGTGATACTCCCCAGACTGATGTATCTAAATCCGTCATCATGTGCGATACTCCCCAGACTGGTGTATCTAATTCCGTCATCATGTGTTATATTCCTTAAACCGTTGTATCTAATCTAATCGTGCTATACTTCCCAGACTTGTGTATTACTCCTTAGACCAGTGTATTTATTTCCATCATCATGTGCGATACTCCCCAGACGGGTGTATCAAATCCCGTCATTATGTGCGATACTCCTTACACCGGTGTATCTAATCCCGTCATATGCGATACCCCCAAGACTGGTGTATTACGCCTTTCACTGGTGTATCTAATTCCGTCATCATATGCGATACTCCTTAGACTGGTGTATCTAATCCCATCATTATGTGCAATACTCCCCAGACTGGTGTATCTAATCCCATCATCATGTGCGATACTCCCCAGACTGGTGTATGTAATCCCGTCATCATGTGCGATACTTCCCAGACCGGTGTATCAAATCCGGTCATCATGTGCGATACTCCTTATACTGGTGTATCTAATTCCTTCATATGCGATACTCCCCAGACTGGTGTGTTACGCCTTTCACTGGTGTATCTAATTCGGTCATCATGTTTGATACTTCTTAGACTGGTGTATCTAATCCCATCATGTGTGACACTCCTTAGACCGGTGTATCTAATCTCATCAAGTGTGATACTCCCAAGACTGGTGTATTACGCCTTAGACCGGTGTTTCTAATCCCATCATGTGCAATTCTCCCCAGACTGGTGTATCTAATTCCGTCATCATGTGCGATACTCCTTAGACTGGTGTATCTAATCCCATAATGTGCGATACTCCCCAGACTGGTGTATCTAATCCCATAATGTGCGATACTCCCCAGACTGGTGTATCTAATCCCGTCATCCTGTGTGATACTCCCCAGACTGGTGTATTTAATCCCATCATCATTTGCGATACACCCTAGACTGATGTATCTAAACCCGGCATGTGCAATACTCCCCAGACTGGTGTATCTAATTCAGTTATCATGTGCGATATTCCCCAGACTGGTGTATCTAATCCCATCATGTGCGATACTCCCCAGACTGGTGTATCTAATCCCGTCATCTTGTGCGATACTCCCCAGACCGATGTATCAAATCCCGTCATCATGTGCGATACTCCCCAGACTGGTGTATGTAATCCCGTCATCATGTGCGATACTCCCCAGAATGGTGTATGTAACCCCGTCATCATGTGCGATACTCCCCAGACCGGTGTATCAAATCCCGTCATCATGTGCCATACTCCTTATACTGGTGTATCTAATTCCGTCATAAGCGATACTCCCCAGACTTGTGTGTTACGCCTTTCACTGGTGTATCTAATCCAGGCATCATGTGCGATTCTCCTTAGACTGGTGTATCTAATCCCATCATGTGACACTCCTTAGACTGGTGTATCTAATTTTGTCAAGTGTGATAGTCCCAAGATTGGTGTTTTACGCCTTAGACCGGTGTATCTAATCCCGTCATATGCGATACCCCCCAGACTGGTGTATTACACCTTTCACTGGTGTATCTAATTCTGTCATCATATGCGATACTCCTCAGACTGGTGTATCTAATCCCATAATTATGTGCAATACTCCCCAGACTGGTGTATCTAATCCCATCATCAAGTGCGATACTCACCAGACTTGTGTATGTAATCCCGTCATCATGTGCGATACTCCCCAGACCGGTGTATCAAATCCCATCATCATATGCGATACTCCTTATACTGGGGTATCTAATTCCATCATATGAGATACTCTCCGGACTGGTGTGTTACGCCTTTCACTGGTGTATCTAATCCGGTCATCATGTGCGATACTCCTTAGACTGGTGTATCTAATCTCGTCAAGTGTCATACTCCCAAGACTGGTGTATTACACCTTAGACCGGTCTATCTAATCCCGTCATCATGTGCAATTCTCCCCAGACTGGTGTATCTAATACAGTCATCATGTGCGATACTCCTTAGACTGGTGTATCTAATCCCATCATGTGCGATACTCCCCAGACTGGTGTATCTAATCCCATCATGTTCGATACTTCTTAGACTGGTGTATCTAATCCCATCATGTGTGACACTCCTTAGACCGGTGTATCTAATCTCATCAAGTGTGATACTCCCAAGACTGGTGTATTACGCCTTAGACCGGTGTTTCTAATCCCGTCATCATGTGCAATTCTCCCCAGACTGGTGTATCTAATTCCGTCATCATGTGCGATACTCCTTAGACTGGTGTATCTAATCCCATAATGTGCGATACTCCCCAGACTGGTGTATCTAATCCCATAATGTGCGATACTCCCCAGACTGGTGTATCTAATCCCGTCATCCTGTGTGATACTCCCCAGACTGGTGTATTTAATCCCATCATCATTTGCGATACACCCTAGACTGATGTATCTAAACCCGGCATGTGCAATACTCCCCAGACTGGTGTATCTAATTCAGTTATCATGTGCGATATTCCCCAGACTGGTGTATCTAATCCCATCATGTGCGATACTCCCCAGACTGGTGTATCTAATCCCGTCATCTTGTGCGATACTCCCCAGACCGATGTATCAAATCCCGTCATCATGTGCGATACTCCCCAGACTGGTGTATGTAATCCCGTCATCATGTGCGATACTCCCCAGAATGGTGTATGTAACCCCGTCATCATGTGCGATACTCCCCAGACCGGTGTATCAAATCCCGTCATCATGTGCCATACTCCTTATACTGGTGTATCTAATTCCGTCATAAGCGATACTCCCCAGACTTGTGTGTTACGCCTTTCACTGGTGTATCTAATCCAGGCATCATGTGCGATTCTCCTTAGACTGGTGTATCTAATCCCATCATGTGACACTCCTTAGACTGGTGTATCTAATTTTGTCAAGTGTGATAGTCCCAAGATTGGTGTTTTACGCCTTAGACCGGTGTATCTAATCCCGTCATATGCGATACCCCCCAGACTGGTGTATTACACCTTTCACTGGTGTATCTAATTCTGTCATCATATGCGATACTCCTCAGACTGGTGTATCTAATCCCATAATTATGTGCAATACTCCCCAGACTGGTGTATCTAATCCCATCATCAAGTGCGATACTCACCAGACTTGTGTATGTAATCCCGTCATCATGTGCGATACTCCCCAGACCGGTGTATCAAATCCCATCATCATATGCGATACTCCTTATACTGGGGTATCTAATTCCATCATATGAGATACTCTCCGGACTGGTGTGTTACGCCTTTCACTGGTGTATCTAATCCGGTCATCATGTGCGATACTCCTTAGACTGGTGTATCTAATCTCGTCAAGTGTCATACTCCCAAGACTGGTGTATTACACCTTAGACCGGTCTATCTAATCCCGTCATCATGTGCAATTCTCCCCAGACTGGTGTATCTAATACAGTCATCATGTGCGATACTCCTTAGACTGGTGTATCTAATCCCATCATGTGCGATACTCCCCAGACTGGTGTATCTAATCCCATCATGTGCGATACTCCCCAGACTGGTGTATCTAATCCCGTCATTCTGTGTGATACTCCCCAGACTGGTGTATTTAATCCCATCATCATTTGCGATACACCCTAGACTGATGTATCTAAACCCGGCATGTGCAATACTCCCCAGACTGGTGTATCTAATTCAGTTATCATGTGCGATATTCCCCAGACTGGTGTATCTAATCCCATCATGTGCGATACTCCCCAGACTGGTGTATCTAATCCCGTCATCTTGTGCGATACTCCCCAGACCGATGTATCAAATCCCATCATCATGTGCGATACTCCCCAGACTGGTGTATGTAATCCCGTCATCATGTGCGATACTCCCCAGAATGGTGTATGTAACCCCGTCATCATGTGCGATACTCCCCAGACCGGTGTATCAAATCCCGTCATCATGTGCTATACTCCTTATACTGGTGTATCTAATTCCGTCATAAGCGATACTCCCCAGACTTGTGTGTTACGCCTTTCACTGGTGTATCTAATCCAGGCATCATGTGCGATTCTCCTTAGACTGGTGTATCTAATCCCATCATGTGACACTCCTTAGACTGGTGTATCTAATTTTGTCAAGTGTGATAGTCCCAAGATTGGTGTATTACGCCTTAGACCGGTGTATCTAATCCCGTCATATGCGATACCCCCCAGACTGGTGTATTACACCTTTCACTGGTGTATCTAATTCTGTCATCATATGCGATACTCCTCAGACTGGTGTATCTAATCCCATAATTATGTGCAATACTCCCCAGACTGGTGTATCTAATCCCATCATCATGTGCGATACTCACCAGACTTGTGTATGTAATCCCGTCATCATGTGCGATACTCCCCAGACCGGTGTATCAAATCCCATCATCATATGCGATACTCCTTATACTGGTGTATCTAATTCCATCAAATGAGATACTCTCCGGACTGGTGTGTTACGCCTTTCACTGGTGTATCTAATCCGGTCATCATGTGCGATACTCCTTAGACTGGTGTATCTAATCTCGTCAAGTGTCATACTCCCAAGACTGGTGTATTACACCTTAGACCGGTCTATCTAATCCCGTCATCATGTGCAATTCTCCCCAGACTGGTGTATCTAATACAGTCATCATGTGCGATACTCCTTAGACTGGTGTATCTAATCCCATCATGTGCGATACTCCCCAGACTGGTGTATCTAATCCCATCATGTGCTATACTCTCCAGACTGGTGTATCTAATCCCGTCATGCTGTGTGATACTCCCCAGACTGGTGTATTTAATCCCATCATCATTTGCGATACACACTAGACCAATGTATCTAATCCCGTCATCATGTGCAATACTCCCCAGACTGGTGTATCTAATTCAGTTATCATGTGCGATACTCCCCAGACTGGTGTATCTAATCCCATTATCATGTTCGATACTCCCCAGACTGGTGTATCTAATCCCGTCATCATGTGCGATACTCCCCAGACTGGTGTATCTAATCCCGTCATCATGTGCGATACTCCCCAGACCGATGTATCTAATCCCGTCATCATGTGCGATTCTCCCCAGACTGGTGTATCTATTCCCGTCATCATGTGCGATACTCCTTAGACTGGTGTATCTAATCCCATCATGTGTGATACTCCTTATACCAGTGTATCTAATCCCGTCATATGCGATACTCCACAGAATGGTGTATTATGCTTTAGACTGGTATATCCAATCCTGTCATCATGTGCGATACTCCTTAGACCGGTGTACCTAATCCAGTCATGTGCGATACTCCCCAGACTGGTGTATCTTATTCCATCATCATGTCCGATACTCCTTAGACTGGTGTATCTAATCCCATCATGTGCGATACTCCTTAGACTGGTGTATCTAATCCCATCATGTGCTATACTCCCCAGACTGGTGTATCTAATCCCATCATCATGTGCGATACACCCCAGACTGGTGTATCTAATCCCGTCATGTGCGATACTCCTTAGACTGGTGTATCTAATCCCATCATGTGTGATGCTCCCCAGACTGGTGTATTTATTCCCATCATCATGTGCGATACTCCCCAGACGGGTGTATCAAATCCCGTCATCATGTGCGATACTCCTTATACCAGTGTATCTAATCCCGTCATATGCGATACTCCACAGAATGGTGTATTATGCTTTAGACTGGTATATCCAATCCTGTCATCATGTGCGATACTCCTTAGACCGGTGTACCTAATCCAGTCATGTGCGATACTCCCCAGACTGGTGTATCTTATTCCATCATCATGTCCGATACTCCTTAGACTGGTGTATCTAATCCTGTCATGTGCGCTACTCCTCAGACTGGTGTATCTAATCCTGTCATCCTGTGCGATACTCCTTAGACCGGTGTATCTTATCCCATCATTTATGATACTCCCCAGACTGATGTATATAATCCCATCATGTGCGATACTCCCCAAACTGGTGTATCTAATCCCGTCATCCTGTGCAATACTCCCCAGACTGGTGTATTTAATCCCATCATTTGCGATACACCCTAGACTGATGTATCTAATCCCGTCATCATGTGCAATACTCCCCAGACTGGTGTATCTAATTCAGTTATCATGTGCGATACTCCCCAGACTGATGTATGTAATCATGTGCGATACTCCTTAGGCCGGTGTATCTAATCTCGTCAAGTGTGATACTCCCCAGACTGGTGTATCTAATCCCGTCATCCTGTGTGATACTCCCCAGACTGGTGTATTTAATCCCATCATCATTTGCGATACACCCTAGACTGATGTATCTAAACCCGGCATGTGCAATACTCCCCAGACTGGTGTATCTAATTCAGTTATCATGTGCGATATTCCCCAGACTGGTGTATCTAATCCCATTAGGTGCGATACTCCCCAGACCGATGTATCTAATCCTGTCATCATGTGCGATACTCCTTAGACTGGTGTATCTAATCCCATCATGTGCGATACTCCCCAGACTGGTGTATGTAATCCCATCATCATGTGCGATACTCCCCAGAATGGTGTATGTAACCCCGTCATCATGTGCGATACTCCCCAGACCGGTGTATCAAATCCCGTCATCATGTGCCATACTCCTTATACTGGTGTATCTAATTCCGTCATAAGCGATACTCCCCAGATTTGTGTGTTACGCCTTTCACTGGTGTATCTAATCCAGGCATCATGTGCGATTCTCCTTAGACTGGTGTATCTAATCCCATCATGTCACACTCCTTAGACTGGTGTATCTAATTTTGTCAAGTGTGATACTCCCAAGACTGGTGTATTACGCCTTAGACCGGTGTATCTAATCCCGTCATATGCGATACCCCCCAGACTGGTGTATTATACCTTTCACTGGTGTATCTAATTCTGTCATCATATGCGATACTCCTCAGACTGGTGTATCTAATCCCATAATTATGTGCAATACTCCCCAGACCGGTGTATCAAATCCCATCATCATATGCGATACTCCTTATACTGGGGTATCTAATTCCATCATATGAGATACTCTCCGGACTGGTGTGTTACGCCTTTCACTGGTGTATCTAATCCGGTCATCATGTGCGATACTCCTTAGACTGGTGTATCTAATCTCGTCAAATGTCATACTCCCAAGACTGGTGTATTACACCTTAGACCGGTCTATCTAATCCCGTCATCATGTGCAATTCTCCCCAGACTGGTGTATCTAATACAGTCATCATGTGCGATACTCCTTAGACTGGTGTATCTAATCCCATCTTGTGCGATACTCCCCAGACTGGTGTATCTAATCCCATCATGTGCTATACTCTCCAGACTGGTGTATCTAATCCCGTCATCCTGTGTGATACTCCCCAGACTGGTGTATTTAATCCCATCATCATTTGCGATACACACTAGACCAATGTATCTAATCCCGTCATCATGTGCAATACTCCCCAGACTGGTGTATCTAATTCAGTTATCATGTGCGATACTCCCCAGACTGGTGTATCTAATCCCATTATCATGTTCGATACTCCCCAGACTGGTGTATCTAATCCCGTCATCATGTGCTATACTCCCCAGACTGGTGTATCTAATCCCGTCATCATGTGCGATACTCCCCAGACCGATGTATCTAATTCCGTCATCATGTGCGATACTCCCCAGACTGGTGTATCTATTCCCGTCATCATGTGCGATACTCCTTAGACTGGTGTATCAAATCCCATCATGTGTGATACTCCCCAGACTGGTGTATTTATTTCCATCATCATGTGCGATACTCCCCAGACGAGTGTATCCTATCCCGTCATCATGTGCGATACTCCTTATGCCAGAGTATCTAATCCCGTCATATGCGATACTCCACAGAATGGTTTATTATGCTTTAGACTGGTATATCCAATCCGGTCATCATGTGCGATACTCCTTAGACCGGTGTACCTAATCCAGTCATGTGCGATACTCCCCAGACTGGTGAATCTTATTCCATCATCATGTCCGATACTCCTTAGACTGGTGTATCTAATCCCATCATGTGCGATACTCCTTAGACTGATGTATCTAATCCCATCATGTGCGATACTCCCCAGGCTGGTGTATCTAATCCCATCATGTGCTATACTCCCCAGACTGGTGTATCTAATCCCATCATCATGTGCAATACGCCCCAGACTGGTGTATCTAATCCCGTCATGTGCGATACTCCTTAGACTGGTGTATCTAATCCCATCATGTGTGATGCTCCCCAGACTGGTGTATTTATTCCCATCATCATGTGCGATACTCCCCAGACGGGTGTATCAAATCCCGTCATCATGTGCGATACTCCTTATACCAGTGTATCTAATCCCGTCATATGCGATACTCCACAGAATGGTGTATTATGCTTTAGACTGGTATATCCAATCCTGTCATCATGTGCGATACTCCTTAGACCGGTGTACCTAATCCAGTCATGTGCGATACTCCCCAGACTGGTGTATCTTATTCCATCATCATGTCCGATGCTCCTTAGACTGGTGTATCTAATCCCATCATGTGCGATACTCCTTAGACTGGTGTATCTAATCCTGTCATGTGCGTTACTCCTCAGACTGGTGTATCTAATCCTGTCATCCTGTGCGATACTCCTTAGACCGGTGTATCTAATCCCATCATTTGTGATACTCCCCAGACTGATGTATATAATCCCATCATGTGCGATACTCCCCAAACTGGTGTATCTAATCCCGTCATCCTGTGCGATACTCCCCAGACTGGTGTATTTAATCCCATCATTTGCGATACACCCTAGACCGATGTATCTAATCTCGTCATCATGTGCAATACTCCCCAGACTGGTGTATCTAATTCAGTTATCATGTGCGATACTCCCCAGACTGATGTATCTAATCCTGTAATCATGTGCGATACTCCTTAGGCCAGTGTATCTAATTTCGTCAAGTGTGATACTCCCAAGACTGGTGTATTACACCTTAGACTGATGTATCTAATCCCATCATGTGCGATACTCCCCAGACTGGTGTATCTATTCCAGTCATCCTGTGCGATAGTCCCCAGACTGGTGTATGTAATCCCATCATCATTTGCGATACACCCTAGACCGATGTATCTAATCCCGTCATCATGTGCAATACTCCCCAGACTGGTGTATCTAATCCCGTCATCATGTGCGATATTCCTTAGACTGTTGTATCTAATCCAATCCTGCTATACTTCCCAGACTGGTGTATTACTCCTTAGACCAGTGTATTTATTCCCATCATCATATGCGAGACTCCCCAGACAGGTGTATCAAATCCAGTCATCATGTGCGATACTCCTTATACTGGTGTATCTAATTCCGTTATATGCAATACTCCCCAGACTGGTGTATTACACCCCAGACCAGTGTATCTAATCTCGTCATCATGTGCGATATTCCTTAGACCGTTGTATCTAATCCAATCATGCTATACTTCTCAGACTGGTGTATTACTCCTTAGACCAGTGTATTTATTCCCATCATCATATGCGATACTCCCCAGACAGGTGTATCAAATCCCGTCATCATGTACGATACTCCTTATACCAGTGTATCTAATCCCGTCATAATGCGATACCCCCCAAACTGGTGTATTACTCCTTTCACTGGTGTATCTAATTCCGTCATCATATGCGATACTCCTTAGACTGGTGTATCTAATCCCATCATTATGTGCAATACTCCCCAGACTGGTGTATCTAATCCCATCATCATGTGCGATACTCCCCTGACTGGTGTATCTAATCCCATCATCATGTGCGATACTCCCCAGACTGGTGTATCTAATCCCATCATCATGTGCGATACTCCCCAGACTGGTGTATGTAATCCCGTCATCATGTGCGATACTCCTTAGACCGGTGTATCTAATCCCGTCATATGCGATACTCCACAAAATGGTGTATTATGCTTTAGACTGGTATATCCAATCCTATCATCATGTGCTATACTCCTTAGACCGGTGTACCTAACCCAGTCATGTGGAATACTCCCCAGACCGGTGTATCTAATCCTGTCATCCTGTGCGATACTCCTTAGACCGGTGTATCTAATCCCATTATGTGTGATACTCCCCAGACTGATGTATCTAATCCAATCATGTGCGATACTCCCCAAACTGGTGTATCTAATCCCTTCATCCTGTGCGATACTCCCCAGACTGGTGTATTTAATCCCATCATTTGCGATACACCCTAGACCGATGTATCTAATCTCGTCATCATGTGCAATACTCCCCAGACTGGTGTATCTAATTCAGTTATCATGTGCGATACTCCCCAGACTGATGTATCTAATCCTGTAATCATGTGCGATACTCCTTAGGCCAGTGTATCTAATTTCGTCAAGTGTGATACTCCCAAGACTGGTGTATTACACCTTAGACTGATGTATCTAATCCCATCATGTGCGATACTCCCCAGACTGGTGTATCTATTCCAGTCATCCTGTGCGATAGTCCCCAGACTGGTGTATGTAATCCCATCATCATTTGCGATACACCCTAGACCGATGTATCTAATCCCGTCATCATGTGCAATACTCCCCAGACTGGTGTATCTAATCCCGTCATCATGTGCGATATTCCTTAGACTGTTGTATCTAATCCAATCCTGCTATACTTCCCAGACTGGTGTATTACTCCTTAGACCAGTGTATTTATTCCCATCATCATATGCGAGACTCCCCAGACAGGTGTATCAAATCCAGTCATCATGTGCGATACTCCTTATACTGGTGTATCTAATTCCGTTATATGCAATACTCCCCAGACTGGTGTATTACACCCCAGACCAGTGTATCTAATCTCGTCATCATGTGCGATATTCCTTAGACCGTTGTATCTAATCCAATCATGCTATACTTCTCAGACTGGTGTATTACTCCTTAGACCAGTGTATTTATTCCCATCATCATATGCGATACTCCCCAGACAGGTGTATCAAATCCCGTCATCATGTACGATACTCCTTATACCAGTGTATCTAATCCCGTCATAATGCGATACCCCCCAAACTGGTGTATTACTCCTTTCACTGGTGTATCTAATTCCGTCATCATATGCGATACTCCTTAGACTGGTGTATCTAATCCCATCATTATGTGCAATACTCCCCAGACTGGTGTATCTAATCCCATCATCATGTGCGATACTCCCCTGACTGGTGTATCTAATCCCATCATCATGTGCGATACTCCCCAGACTGGTGTATCTAATCCCATCATCATGTGCGATACTCCCCAGACTGGTGTATGTAATCCCGTCATCATGTGCGATACTCCTTAGACCGGTGTATCTAATCCCGTCATATGCGATACTCCACAAAATGGTGTATTATGCTTTAGACTGGTATATCCAATCCTATCATCATGTGCTATACTCCTTAGACCGGTGTACCTAACCCAGTCATGTGGAATACTCCCCAGACCGGTGTATCTAATCCTGTCATCCTGTGCGATACTCCTTAGACCGGTGTATCTAATCCCATTATGTGTGATACTCCCCAGACTGATGTATTTAATCCAATCATGTGCGATACTCCCCAAACTGGTGTATCTAATCCCTTCATCCTGTGCGATACTCCCCAGACTGGTATATTTAATCACATCATCATTTGCGATACACCCTAGACTGATGTATCTAATCCTGTCATCATGTGCAATACTCCTCAGACTGGTGTATCTAATTCAGTTATCATGTGCGATACTCCCCAGACTGATGTATCTAATCCCGTAATCATGTGCGATACTGCTTAGGCTGGTGTATCTAATCTCGTCAAGTGTGATACTCCCAAGACTGGTGTATTACACCTTAGACTGATGTTTCTAATCCCATCATGTGCGATACTCCCCAGACTGGTGTATCTAATCCAGTCATCCTGTGCGATAGTCCCCAGACTGGTGTATGTAATCCCATCATCATTTGCGATACACCCTAGACCGATGTATCTAATCCCGTCATCATGTGCAATACTCCCCAGACTGCTGTATCAATTCAATTATGTGTGATACTCCCAAGACTGGTGTATCTAATCCCATTATCATGTGCAATACTCCCAGACCAGTGTGTCTGATCCCATCATGTGCGATACTCCTTAGGCTGGTGTATCTAATCCCATCATGTGCGATACTCCTTAGACTGGTGTATCTAATCACATTATGTGCGATACTCCCCAGACTGGTGTATCTAATCCCATCTTGTGCGATGCTCCCCAGACCGATGAATCTAATCACGTCATTATATGCAATACTCCTTACACCGGTGTATCTAATTCCGTCATCATGTGCGATACTCCTAATACTGGTGTATCTAATCCCGTCTTGTGCGATACCTCTAGACTGGCGTATTACGCCTTTCACCGATGTATCTAATCCCGTCATAATATCATATGCTATACTCCCCAGAATGGTGTATCTTATTCCATCATCATGTTCGATACTCCACAGACCGATGTATCTAATCCCGTCATCATATGCGATAATCCTTAGACCGGTGTATCTAATCCCGTCATCATATGTGATACTCCTTATACTGGTGTATCTAATCCCGTCATGTGTGACACTCCTTACACCAGTGTATCTAATCTTGTTAAGTGTGATACTCCCAAGACTGATGTATTACGCCTTAGACCGGTGTATCTAATCCCGTCATCATGTGCAATTCTCCCCAGACTGGTGTATCTAATAAAGTCATCATGTGCGATACTCCTCAGACTGGTGTATCTAATCCCGTCATCATATGCGATACTTCTTATACTGGTGTATCTAATCCCGTCATATGCGATACTCCCCAGACTTTTGTATTACAACTTTCACTGGTGTATCTGATCCGGTCATCATGTACGATACTCCTAAGACTGGTGTATCTAATCCCGTAATCATGTGCGGTACTCCTTAGACTGTTTTATCTAATCACATCATGTGCGCTGCTCCCCAGACCGATGTATTTAATCCCATTATGTGTGATACTCCTTAGACCGGTGTATCTAATCTCGTCATCATGTGCGATACTTCTTAGACTGATGTATATAATCCCGCCATGTGCAATTCTCCACAGAATGGTGTATTACACTTTAGACTGGTGTATCAAATCCCGTCATCATGTGCGATACTCCTTATACTGGTGTATCTAATCCCATCATATGCGATACTCCCCAGACTGGTGTATTACGCCTTTCACTGGTGTATCTAATCCGGTCATCATGTGCGATACTCCTTAGACTGGTGTATCTAATCTCATCATGTGTGACACTCCTTAGACTGGTGTATCTAATCCTGTCATGTGCGCTACTCCCCAGACCGCTGTATCTAATTTCATCTTCATGTGCGATGATACTCCACAGACTGGTGTATCTAATGCCATCATCATTTGCGATACACCCCAGACAGATGTATCTAATCCCATCATTTTGCATGATACACCTTAGACCGGTGTATCTAATACCATCATGTGTGACACTCCTTAGACTGGTGTATCTAATCCGGTCATGTGCGCTACTCCCCAGACCACTGTATCTAATACCATCATCATGTGTGATGATACTCCCCAGACCAGTGTATCTAATCCCATCATGTCCGATATTCCTTAGTCTGGTGTATCTAATCCCATCATGTGCGATACTCCTTAAACTGGTGTATCTATTCCTGTCATGTGCGCTCCTCCCCAGATCGGTGTACCTAATCCCATCATCCGGTGCGATACTCCCCAGACTGGTGTATCTAATCCCATAATTTGCGATACGCCCCAGACAGGTGTATTACACCTTAGACTGGTGTATCTAATCTCGTCATCATGTGCAATATTCCCAAGACTGTTATATTACACCTTAGAATGGTGTAGCTAATCCCGTCATCATGTGCGATACTCCTTAGACCGGTGTATTGAATACCGTCATGTGCTATACTCCCCAGACTGATGTATTACGCTTTAGACCAGTGTATCTAATACTGTCATCATGTGTGTATCTAATCCCGTCATATGCGATACTCCTTAGACCGGTGTATCCCTTCGTTATGTGCGATACTCGCCAGACTGGCCTATTGCTCCTTAGTATGGTGTATCTAATCTCATCATCATGTGCGATACGCCTTAGACCGGTGTATCTAATACCATTGTCATGTGTGATACTCCCGAGACTGGTGTATTACGCCTTAGACCAGTGTATCTAATCCCGTCATGTGCGATACTCCCCAGATTGGTGTATTATGCCTTAGACCAGTGTATCTAAACCTGTCATCATGTGCGATACTCCTAAGACCGGTGCATCTATTCTCGTCATGTGCGATACGCCCCAGATTGGTGTATTACGTCTTAGATCGGTGTATCTAAACCCGTCATCATGTCTGATACTCCTTAGACAAGTGTATCTAATCCAGTCACGTATGATACTCCCCAGGTTGGTGTATTATGCCTTAGACCAGTATATCTAATCCCGTCATCATGTGCGACACTTCCCAGACTGGTGTATCTAATCACATCATCATGTGCGATACTCCTTAGACCGGTGTATCTAATCCCGTCATCATGTTCGATACTCCCCAGACTAGTGTATTACGCCTTACACTGATGTATCTAATCCCGTCATCATGTTCGATACTTCTTAGACCGGTGTATCTAATCCTGTCATGTGCAATACTCCCCATACTGCTATGTCTAATTCCGTCATCATGTGTGATACTCCCCAAACCGGTGTATCCAATCCCGTCATCATGTGTAATACTCCCCAGACTGGTGTATCTAATCCTGTCATGTGCAATACTCCACAGATTGGTCTATTATGCCTTAGACCAGTGTATCTAAACCCGTCATCATGTGCGATTCTCCTTAGATCGGTGTATCTAATCCCGTCATGTGCGATACTCGCCAGACTGGTGTATTACTCCTTAGACTAGTGTATCTAATCCCGTCATCATATGCATTACTCGCCAGACTGGTGTATTATGCCTTAGACCATTGTATCTAATACCGTTATCATGTGTGTATCCCGTCGTCATGTGCAAAACTCGCAAGACTGGCCTATTGCTCCTTAGTACGGTGTATCTAATCCCATCATCATTCGCGATACTCCTTAGACTGGTGTATCTAATACCGTCATGTGTGATACTCCCCAGATTGGTGTATTACGCCTTAAACCGGTGTATCTAATCCAGTCATCATGTGCGATACTCCTTAGACCAGTGTATCTAATACCGTTGTCATGTGTGATACTCCCCAGACTGGTGTATTACGCCTTAGACCAGTGTATCTAATCCCGTCATCATATGCGATACTCCTTAGACCGGTGTATCTAATACCATCATGTGCGATACTCCTTAAACCGGTGTATCTAATCCCGTCATCATGTGTGAAGGTATCAAGGATAGATGGACGAGATTGAATAGGGTAACAAAGGGGGTTCTTTGTGGCGAACAAATAATTTAAATTTATAGTTTCATGTGATCCTTCACTTTCCAAGGTTTTTAAATCAAGGAGGGAACAAGATTCCTGAAAGGTTCCCACATCTGTGAGTACCAGTAAGTGCGAGGTAGAAGGTTGATGAATAAAATTCTGGTCATATTGCTGTTCAACATTATCCTCAAAGTGACACCGTAATGTTATCATTCTTGCGAATTTATGAACATCTAGGATTGTCCTATATAAATCAAATTAATTCATTGGTGAAAATGATAAGTCTTTAGATAATAAAGATAGCTGCGGTTCACTGAGGATATAACATGATAGGTTGATCCACTGATTGCAATAAAATTTCCGTTGACGTGGTGTGAACTGATTCATGGTTCTTGTGTTTCCTGCCACTCCTGCTCCACCTTTTATATTTTTTGAATGGTCCATATTTTCAAAACTAGTTTTGATCAAACCTTTGTTATAGACCGTATTCCTCCTAGTGGTGCTAATAAATTGGTTGACCGAAAATGTGTCGGAAACATCCTTTGAAGTCATGCCAACTGAGGTTTCAAAAGATGAGTCTGTGTCTGAAAAACTAACTTTTAAAAAAAAAAAAATCCTTCTGAGTATAGGTTTAAAGTTTTGCCACTTGCCATTATTTCTTTTGTAGCCATTATATGTTCTCCAAGACAATAGATTTTAGTTTTTAGAGCAGAGTCCCACTCTTTAAATTCCTTGGAATCAGTATGAGGAAAAATTGTTGTTTGAACTTGCTGGATATCTGCCTGCACCGCAGTCAATGATTGTCCTTCATATGAAACTATTAGCTGCTTCAGCTGATTAGAACACTGATTCAAGATACTACACCATTTTTTGTTGAATTCATCTGAACACTGTGTAGTAGGTACTTTTTTTATACGAGTCCTTTTGGGATGATATGTTTCTCAAGATATGAACCTAAGGTTGTACTGTCCAACCATAACTTTAATTCTTTAACAAGGAGATTTTTCAACTATTTGAAGTGTGTGTCTAATTTGTTTGGGCTCTGATCCTGCTAAACTAAACATTTTCCACCGAACATAATGGGATTATTTCCTGTTCTGTGGTTACAGGGATAAAACGGGTTAAAAACCCAGGGCAGAATCACCATGGATATTTTTTATCCTGAGAATCCTGGTGGATCTATGAACCAAATACTAGGTTTCCTCTGGGTATGAACTTGATCTACTATTACGAATATTTTTTTTATTGTACTTTGTTTCACCATTATTTTTATTGCTAACAAAAGTGTTTCTTTTAAAAAAAATTCCTGCTCAGGATTGGTGATGCTTGATCACGTGTTTAGCCAGTATATGACTTAATACGCTAAACAAGTTCCTTAATCATTGCCTGCATTGAACACGTGTAGTGTTCAATTCAGGCAATGATTAAGGAACTCTTTCCGAAACGCGTTTGCTGATAAACACCCCTCTTCCATAGTGACTTAAAACCTTTTGTCTCTAGAAAGTTGTATACTTTAATTTTTTTAATGCATTTTCATTAAAAGTGTTTTTAAGAAGCTCAGGATGCTGGAATTACTTCTTTTTACTGACAAAAAATTTTAGGGGCTTCATCGCAAAAGGGATGTCTACATTTTTAGTCATTTGATCCCATAAATGTAATTTATGCCTGTATGTTTCTCACTTCCCTTCACCAATTAGATTATTTAGTGCTGATCCTTCACACACAAATCGACTTACAATAATAGGTAAAAAAGCAAGATGGGTGAATGCTTTTGCAAACCACTGTACATCACTGGGGTGACCAAGGGGACAACGATATAACTGGGTAGGACTTAGAAGAATAGACATCACTGGTAGAGCTGGGGGTCATATACATCACTGGCAAGGCTTGTACATGATTTAGGAGAGCTGGGGGCCTTATATATCACTGGGGAGGACTGGGGGGCAAATTTATCACTGGAGAGGGCTGGGGGTCATATACACCACTGGGGAGCCTGGAAGCAAATAGAGGACTGGGGGACATATATATCACTGGGAAGGTCTGGGAGACATATACAGTGGCTTGCAAAAGCTTTTTACCTATTTTGATACATTACAACCTGTGTTTAAATATTTTTGTAATCCAATTTTTGTGTGATGCAACATCACTAAATAGTATAAGTTTGTGAAGTGAAGGGAGAAAATTATAGGCATTAAAGGGAACCTGTCACCAGGTTTGCCCCATGACATACGGCCACCACCTTTCAGCCCTCATATACAGCATACTAATATGCTGTGTATATGCCCCCGATCCGACCTGTAACAATAGAAAAACACCTTTTATTATACTCACCTGCGGGGCGGTCTGGTCCGAGGGCGTCGCTGGTCCTGGACCGACGCTTCCCTTCTTTCGATGCTATCCTCCTATGCTTCATTTAGATCACGTGTCACTACGTCATCCACACAGGGTCCCCGGCATCGTACTATTGCGCAAGTGTACTTCTCTGCCCTGTTGAGTACTGCACTGTGCATGCACCAGAGCTCTTTGACATTTCCCATCACATGCGCACTGCAGTACTTTACTCCGCCCTCAACAGGGCAGAGATGTACGCCTGCACGGAGCGCGATGCTGGAGACTCTAGGAGGATGCCATAGAGATACGTTAACCACACGAAGCACAGGAGGAGGGCGGCATTGAAAGAAGTGGGGAGGCGTCGAACCATGACCAGCAACGCCCCTCGTACCTGATCGCCCCGCAGGTGGGTATAATAAAGGGTGTTTTTCTTTTGTTGGAGGTCGGATCGGGGGCATATACACAGCTTATTAGTATGCTGTATATGAGGGTTGAAAGGTGGTGACCATATCTCGTTACATAGAAAGTTAGAATTGGAGGGGACCTCCAAGGTCATCTGATCCAACCTCCTGCTCCATGCAGGATTCACTTTGCCATCTCAGACACATGTCTCTTCAGCCTGTTCCATTGAAGATGTGACATGGGGCAAACCTGGTGATAGGTTCCCTTTAATTAAATTTATGGGACCAAATAATTAAAAATTGGCATGTGCATATGTGTTCACCCTTTTTGCTATGAAGCCCCTAAAAATTTCTGGCGCAAGCAATTACCTTACCTTAAAAAATCGCATGCTTAGTGAAAGGGCGACCACCTTTGTGCAATCTAAGTGTCATATGGTCTGTCGGTCTATGCACGCCTTTTCTGGAAGGCCACAGAAACTGCAACACCATTATGCAAGATGCACCACTAACGAAATACCACTAACAACAAGGTGAAAACCAAGGAGATTGCCAAATAAGTCAGTGACAAAGTTCTTGAGAAGTACAAGTCATGGTTGGGTTATAAAAAATAAATATCCCAAATTCATAACCATCAAATGGAAAGAACATGGTATCACAACAAACCTACCAAGAGTGGTCCACCCACCAACCAAAACTCTCAGCAAGGGCAAGGAGGGAATTAATCAGAGAAGCAATACAGAGGCCAAAAGGTAAACCTGAAGGAGATGCAGAGTTCCCAAGGAGAGACTGGAGTATCTATCCATATGACCACAATAAGCCATACATTCCATAGAGATGGACTTTATTGAAGAATGGCCGGAAAAAAGCCTTTAATTACACAAAAAATTGAGTTTTCCAAAAGATGAGGTAGACTCCCCAAATGTATAGAAGAAGGTGTTATGGTCA
Source organism: Phyllobates terribilis (assembly GCF_046119375.1). Lineage (NCBI taxonomy): Eukaryota > Metazoa > Chordata > Amphibia > Anura > Dendrobatidae > Phyllobates > Phyllobates terribilis. The sequence continues at coordinate 2,751,742 of NW_027362907.1, forward strand.
GATGAGACCAAAGTTGAACATTTTGGCCAACAAGGTAAATGCTATGTCTGGTGCCAAACCAACACAGCTCATCACCCCAAAAACACAAGCCCCACAGTGAAACATGGTGGTGGCAACATACATTTGAGGATTCTTCCACTTGTCTTTTGGCAAACTCAAAACAAGCCTTACAAATTTTTTTGCAAGTAAAGGCTTTTTTTCTGGCCACTCTTCCATAAAGGCTACTTTTATGGACTTTTCAGCTTATTGTGGTTGTATGGACAGATATTCTGCTTGGTAACCCTCTAGGCTCCTTCAGAGTTACCTTTGGTCTCTGTGCTGCCTCTCTGATTAATGTTCTTCTTGCCCAGGCTGAGAGTTTTGCTGGGCAGCCCTCTCTTGGCAGGTTTCTGTTTGTACCGTGCTCTTTGAAGATAATAGATTTGATAGTGCTCCAGAGTACATCAGAGATTATGCCATTTTTGTTATAACCCAATCCTGACTTGTACGTCTTAACAACTTTGTCTCTGTATTTTTTCGGAGATCTCCTTGGTCCTCATGGTGTTGTTTGAATAGTGGTGCCTCTTGCTTAATGGTGTTGCAGCCTCTGTGGCTTTGCCGAAAAGGTGTGTATATACTGATAGACAATGTGACACTTAGATTGCACACAGGGGGCTTCCTTTCACTTAGCATGTGACTTATGAAGGTAATTGCTTGCACTAAAATTTTTTAGGGGCTTCATCACAAAAGGGGTGAACATATTTGCACATGCCAATTTTTAGTTATTTGATCCCATGAATTGAATTTATGCCTATATTTTTCTCACTTCACTTCACCAAGTTGGACTATTTAATGCTGGTGCATCACACACAAATCAGATTACAAAAATAGGCAAAAAATACAAGATGGGTGAATGCTTTTGCAAACCACTGTACATCACTGAGGTGACCAAGGGGACAACGACATCACTGGATAGGACTTGGAGGCATAAACATCACTGGTTAAAAGGCTTGGGGGCATATACATCACTGACGAGGCATGTACTTCACTTAGGAGGGCTGGAGAGCATAGACATCACTGAGGGCATAAATATCACTGGTGGGAGCTGGGAGGCATATACATCATTGGGGAGGCTGGACGCTTATACATCACTGGGGATGTCTCAGGGTCATAGACATCACTTGGGAGGACTGGGGGCATAGATATCATTGGGGAACCTGAAAGCATATAGAGGACTGGGAGGCATAGATATAACTGTGAAGGGCTGGGTGGCATATACAGTTTCTTGCAAAATATTTTTCCTATTTTGTTACATTACAACCTGTGTTTAAATATTTTTGTAATTCTATTTGTGTGTAATGCATCAGCACTAAATACAGTGGGTACAGAAAGTAGTCAGACCCCTTTAAATTTTTCACTCTTTGTTTCATTGCAGCCATTTGGTAAATTCTAAAAAGTTCATTTTTTTTCTCATTAAAGTACACTCTGCACCCCATCTGGACCGAAAAAAAACAGAAATGTAGAAATTTTTGCAAATTTATTAAAAATGAAAAACTGAAATATCACATGGTCATAAGTATTCAGACCCTTTGCTCAGTATTGAGTAGAAGCACCCTTTTGAGCTAGTACAGCCATGAGTCTTCTTGGGAATGGTGCAACAAGTTTTTCACACCTGGATTTGGGGATCCTCTGCCATTTTTCCTTGAAGATCTTCTCAAGTTTCGTCAGGTTGGATGGTGAACGTTGGTGGACAGCCATTTTCAGGTCCATAAAGAGATGCTCAATTGGGTTTAGGTCAGGGCTCTGGCTCTGCCAGTCAAGAATGGTCACAGAGTTGTTCTGAAGCGACTCCTTTGTTGGCTGTATGCTTAGGGTCATTGTCTTGTTGGAAGGTGTACCTTTGGCCAAGTCTGAGGTCCACAGCACTCTGGAAGAGGTTTTCATCCAGGATATCTCTGTACTTGGCGGCCGCATTCATGTTTCCTTCAACTGCAAGCAGTCGTCCTGTCTCTGCAGCTGAAAAACACCCCCATAGCATGATGCTTCCACCACCACGTTTCACTGTTGGGATTTTATTGGGCAGGTGATGAGCAGTGCCTGGTTTTCTCCACACATACCGCATAGAATTATCACCAAAAAGTTCTATCTTCTTCTCATCAGACCAGAGAATCTTATTTCTCATAGTCTGGGAGTCCTTCATGTGTTTTTGATCAAACTGTATGCGGGCTTTCATATGTCTTGCACTGAGTAGAGGCTTCCGTCGGGCCACTCTGCCATAAATGCCCGACTGGTGGAGGCATGCAGTGATAGTTGACTTTGTGGATCTTTCTCCCATCTCCCTACTGCATCTCTGGAGCTCAGCCACAGTGATCTTGGGGTTCTTCTTTACCTCTCTCACCAAGGCTCTTCTCCCACGATTGCTCAGTTTGGCTGGACAGCCAGGTCTAGGAAGTCTTCTGGTGGTCCCAAACGTCTTCAATTTAAGAATTATGGAGGCCACTGTACTCTTAGGAACCTTGAGTAATGCAGAAATTATTTTGTAACCTTGGCCAGATCTATGCCTTGCCACAATTCTGTCTCCTTGGGCAGTTCCTTTGAGCTCATGATTCTCATTTGGTCTGACATGCACTGTGAGCTGTGAGGTCTTCTATAGAAAGGTGTGTGTCTTTCCAAATCAAGTCCTATGAGTTTAATTAAACACAGCTGGGCTCCAATGAAGGAGTAGAGCCATCTGAAGGAGGATCACAAGGAAATGGACAGCATGTGACTTAAATATGAGTGTCTGAGGAAAGGGTCTGAATACTTATGACCATGTGATATTTCAGTTTTTCTTTTTTAATAAATTTGCAAATATTTCTACATTTCTGTTTTTTTTCAGTCAAGATGTGGTGCAGAGTGAACTTTAATGAGAAAAAAAATGAACTTTTTAGAATTTACCAAATGGCTGCAATGAAACAGAGTGAAAAATTTAAAGGGGTCTGAATACTTTCCGTAACCACTGTAGTATGAGTTGGTGAAGTGAAGGGAGAAAAATATAGGCATTAAAGGGAACCTGTCACCAGCTTTGCCCCATATGAGATACGGCCACAACCTTTCAGCCCTCATATACAGCATACCAATATGCCGTGTATATGCCCCCGATCAGGACTCCAACAAAAGAAAAACACCTATTATACTCATCTGCGGGGCGGTCGGGTCCGAGGGCTTTGCTGGTCCTGGACCGGCGCCTCCCTACTTTCGATGCGGTCCTCCTTCTGTGTTTCATGTGGATGATACATCCCTACGTCATCCACACAGGGTCCCTTACATCGCGCTATTGCACAGGCGTACATCTCTGCCCTGTTGAGGGCAGACTAAAGTACCACAGTGCACATGCACCAGAGCTCTTTGAACTTTCCCATCACGTGCGCACTGCAGTACTTTTACTCTGATAAGTAAGCAATGGGTCAAATAGGTAGAACCACTAAATAGAGAATATGATATAGCAAGATGTGGTAAAATAAAACGTAGCTTTGTCATCCAAATAGAGTCCGTGGCATCCATATATAAAGAAGGGAACAACGTCTACATATCGAGTATATGCAACAAAGCAAGAAAAAAGATGAATGTATACAATGGTGATCACCTTCAAAAATAGTTTATTACAATTGACAATGAAAAACAGGGCAAAAACAAATTAAAAACATTTAAAAAAACAAAATGGCTGAGACAAAAACAGACCTAGTCTCTGTAGGACTTAGGTCCACCCAACCTGGAGTGCCCTTAGACCTTAAACAATGCATAACATAATTGGCTTAATAATTATACAAAAAATATGATTACATACACAGTAGTTAGGGCTCATATACGTGATAAATTTAATATACACAAGAATATAGAAAAGTCATAGCATTAATATACAGTTCAATGTGAAGCTAATATGCTTTATGTATACACAGCAGCAAATAAATGAATGACACCTATATCAATCCCCAGTATTACTAATATTAATCTGCAGTTTTGGTATTCAGCACTTATGAGGAATTTTTAGTATAGGGTAAATTAGCATGAGCTCACTATAGGTACAAAGGAGTAATCCAGTACCAGAACCACCAATTTAAAGTGTGTCTGTTTAAGTAGGATACTACTCTGAGGTACTCAGTACAGTATAAGACCAGGAAGGGTGGTCCCCCACCACGAATCGCCGCTATCAGTGCGGCTTCATCAGGGGTAGACACAGTAAAGAAAGAGCGTGTATATGTATATATATAGTATATATAGACTGTACATATACACATAATTCATTAATTAAGGCAACTTACAGCTGGAGGGGCGGCCGCCTCAGCAAACAGACATCCACCAAAATACTCTGACGTAATTTCCTCATAAGTGCCGACCCGAGTACTGTGGTCCCCAGTAATCTGCCTGGGGGCCCACAGAAAAGTTAATCGCAGGCCCGAGGTTCCCCACCCCTGCTCTAATGGAAATGTACTGCAGAGGAAACAAGCTATTGCAATGACAAGGACTCAAAAACATCTTATCAAATAAAAGTGAAAGAACCTAGCTAGGACTGTATGTAGGCTGCATGGGAATTCTTCATTCAGCAAGGAACAGCATCATTCCTTTTTGGAGTGCTTAAAATTATGTATATAATATAACTAAAGTGTCGGTTGCAGGTACAATGCAAACCAAAGCCATTCAAGGTTTTCTTCATGAGTGAATCAGTGGACATCCGTTTAGGAATGAGCGATTGAATTATGCATGGGGAAATTCAGTTTTTCAGACTACATAAGTATAGATATACTGTATATGTAATTTTCCACTTACAGTAGGGCAGCCTGAAATACATTTCTCCCAAAGACAGGGCAAATACAATCATTACATAGCCCTTATTTGTTTACTGTGCATACAAAATATAATAGATAAATATATTTGTCTATTTTTGATCATGGGACGTTCTGATATATTCAGAATTCATAAAAAGTAATAAGAAAAATCCCACTTGTTATCTTTTCAATAACTCAAATAGTTAATTTATGTTCATTTATTTATATCTTGTGGTGTTTACTTTGCTTATGTAGTGCCGGCGTCCCTGCCCTCTGCTAGGCAGGGACGCTGTTCCCCTCACCGCTCTGCTCCGTGCCCGGCGTCCCTCTCCCGCTCTGCTGGCAGCGCGCGCTCCTTCCCGGCCACTGAGCTTAGGGCGCGCACGTGCGCTCTCCCTCCCTCTTAAAGGGGCCGCGCGCGCCGTCCTAAGGAGTCCCCGGCCAATGGCCGGAGGACTTTACCATATATAAGGCACCTCCTCAAAAATGGAGGTGCCCGAGCAATGTTGTTGCACCGTTCTACTCTGCTTCAGCCCTCAGGTCCCGTTGCCAGTTACCTGCCAGATTCCTGCCAGCTTGCTGTCCTAATCCTGCCTGATTTCCTGTTACCTGCCTGCCTGCCTGAGGTCCGACGGTCTGCCTTACAACTCCGGTCAGTCTGTCTATGGACCAGCTTGCCCGCTCACCTGGGAGCGCTTCTCCGCTACCTGCCTGCTTGCCTGTCCGGAGGCTCCGCTGTCACGTGCTGTGACCACCAGCTATTCCAGACTCTTGCCCGCTCACCTGGGAGCGCTTCTCCGTTACCTGCCTGCTTGCCTGCCCGGAGGCTCCGCTGTCACGTGCTGTGACCACCAGCTATTCCAGACTCTTGCCCGCTCACCTGGGAGCGCTTCTCCGCTACCTGCCTGCTTGCCTGCCCGGAGGCTCCGCCGTCACGTGCTGTGACCACCTGCTATTCCAGAGACTCTCGCTTGCTCACCTGGGAGCACACATCCTCCATCTGCCTTGCTAGCCTACCTGGAGGTTCAGCCATCACAGGTCGTACCTACCCTTTACCTAGAGACTGCCCCGGTCACTTGCCGTGACCTCCAGCCCGTTCTTCCAGAGACTGCCCCGATCACTTGCCGTGACCTCCTGCCCGTACACCCAGAGACTGTCCCGGTCACCTGCTGTGACTGCCTGCCTGGTCGCCACCCGCTCCCTTACAAGGACCGCCCCCTTCTATAGTAGCCCAGAGGTTCCGCCTCCCAGACCCGTTACAGTTTGTTCGGGCCATGGAACCCGGTGGCACCCAAGCTCCCTCGCTCTCGGACCTGTGTCATGAACTGTCCCGTCAAAGGTCCCAACAGGAGTCCATCCTGGGTCACCTGCGGAATGTCAATACTCGCCTGGACACTGACTGCTCCACCAGCAACCTCCGCCAGTGCCATGTCTCGCAATCCGGCAGCTCCGCTGTCCACTAACACCATGATTTCCTACCCCGGACCTCGGCTTTCTGCACCTCCTCGCTTCGGAGGCGACTCCGCCCAGGCTCGGGGCTTCATAAATCAGTGCACCCTGCACTTTGAACTATTGTCCCACCAGTTTAACTCCGACCGAGCCAAAATTGCATTCATCATGTCCCATCTCACCGGGGAGGCCCTGGCCTGGCTAAATCCTCTATGGGAGAGAGGAGACCCCCTGGTGTCCAACTTGCCTGCTTTTCTCACGGCTTTCCGGAAAGTCTTCGACGAACCCGGACGGAAGACCTCATCCGCATCATCATTGCTACGCCTCCGTCAGGAAAGTCTCACCGTGGGCCAATATGCCATACGGTTCCGTACCCTTGCCTCGGAGCTGGCCTGGGATAACGACGCTCTGGTTTCCGTCTTCTGGGAGGGTCTGTCCGGCCGTATTAAAGATGAACTTGCCGGTCGGGACATTCCTACCACTCTCGATGACCTGATAACTCTTGCCACCCGGATTGACCTACGGTTCCAGGAGCGTGCCAGAGAGGTCACCCGTGAGAGGAGGTTACCACGTCTAGCTCCTACTTTTCAGAAACCCGTCACTCCTTCTGTCTCTAACCAGGTACACCCTCCTGAGCCTATGCAGGTCGACCAGACCAAGATGGTCAAGACCCGTCAGGACTTACGCCGTGCCGAGGGGACCTTCTTCTACTGTGGCAGTAAGGAGCACCGGATCCGTGCCTGCCCGGAGAGGTCAGGAAACGCCTGTGTCTAGGTTCGCTCAGAGAGGTCCACCTAGACAAGAATAAATCCTCTCCATCCCTGCTGTTGTCAGTTTCAATCGTCTACGGGGAGAACCGTTATTTCGAACTAGCCCAACTGGACTCTGGAGCAGCCGGGAATCTTATTTCACAGTCCCTGGTAGAGAAATACCGCATCCCCACCAAACCTCTGGCTGTACCCTTGTCTGTTGCGGCCGTGGATGGGGGGCTCTTACCACGCCCCATCCAACTCATCACCGAATCCATTACTCTGCAGGTGGGAATGCTGCATTCTGAAAGTATCTCCTTCCATGTTCTGCCTGGACTCTCTCACGCCCTCTTGCTAGGCCTACCTTGGCTCCAGAGACATGCACCCGTGCTTGACTGGCAGACCGGAGAAGTCCTTCGCTGGGGACAGGGCTGCCATAAGACCTGTCTGGTTCCCGTTCATCCCGTCCGTCCTTCTCCTACCCCAGCTAATCTACCTGGACTTCCGATTCCTTATTGGACTTATGCTGATGTCTTTAATAAAAAGGAGGCAGAGACACTACCCCCTCATAGACCATACGACTGCCCTATCGACCTGTTACCTGGTACTTCTCCTCCCCGTGGGCGTATTTATCCATTATCCGCTGCTGAGACCCGGTCGATGTCCGAATATATTAAGGAGAATCTGGCCAGGGGATTCATCCGGAAATCTACCTCCCCGGCGGGAGCAGGCTTCTTTTTCGTCAAAAAGAAGGACGGCTCTCTCCGTCCCTGTATAGACTATAGAGGCCTTAACCAGATCACGGTGAAGAATAAGTACCCCCTTCCGCTCATTCCGGAGTTATTTGATCGTCTGAGGGGGGCTAGAATCTTCACCAAACTGGACCTCCGTGGGGCGTACAACCTGGTTCGTATCCATCAGGGGGATGAATGGAAGACGGCATTCAACACCCGGGACGGCCACTATGAATATCTGGTAATGCCCTTTGGCCTCTGTAACGCTCCTGCCGTCTTTCAAGAGTTGGTCAATGACATCTTCCGGGACCTTCTCTACTCCTGCGTAGTGGTGTACCTGGACGACATCTTGGTCTTCTCTCCGGATCTCCAGACTCACCGGAGGGACGTTCGTCAGGTCCTGCTCAGGCTCAGGCAGAACCATCTCTATGCTAAATTTGAGAAGTGCCTCTTTGAGCAGACCTCGCTTCCGTTTCTGGGCTACATTATCTCTCAGACCGGCCTACAAATGGATCCTGAGAAACTGTCTGCCATCGAGAAATGGCCCCGACCAGAGGGGTTGAAGGCTATTCAACGGTTCCTGGGCTTCGCCAACTATTACCGCCTCTTCATACCGCACTTCTCTTCCCGGACTGCCCCAATTTCCGCGCTCACCCGTAAGGGTACTAATCCCAAAGAGTGGCCGCCCGAAGCAGAGGAGGCCTTTCTTTCCCTAAAACAGGCCTTCTCTTCCGCCCCGGTGCTGCATCGCCCGGACGGCAACAAGCAGTTCTTCCTGGAAGTTGACGCCTCCTCCTCTGGAGCCGGAGCGGTACTTACACAAAAATCATCTTCCGGGAGAATGGTAACTTGTGGCTTCTTCTCCAAACTCTTCTCCTCTTCTGAGCGCAACTATTCCATAGGAGACCGAGAGTTATTGGCCATCAAGCTGGCGTTGGAGGAGTGGCGTTACCTACTCGAGGGGGCTCTTCATCCGGTAATAATTTACACTGACCACAAGAACTTGGCTTACCTCCAGCATGCCCAGAGACTGAACCCGCGCCAAGCCCGGTGGTCCTTGTTTTTTGCTCGCTTTGATTTTGTTCTTCATTTTCGCCCGGCTGATAAAAACGTCAAAGCAGACGCCTTGTCCTGATCCTTTCTGGTGTCCGATCTCGAGGAAGAACCTAAACATATCATCGATCCCGCCAGAGTAATGCAGGTGGCTCCCGTGAGTCTAAATCGTCTCCCTCCCGGTAAGACGTTTGTTTCAGTACCTGATCGGGAGAAGATCCTACACTGGGGCCATTCGTCTAAACTAGCTGGCCACGCCGGTCAGAAAAAGACCCTCCAGCTTATTGCCCGGCACTATTGGTGGCCTACCCTGCACAAGGACATAATAGACTTTGTCTCTGCCTGTGTGTCCTGCGCCCGCAACAAAGTCCCGAGACATCTGCCAGCCGGACGCCTCCTTCCGCTTCCTGTACCTGCTGCCCCCTGGCAGCATATAGCAATGGACTTTATAACTGATCTCCCCGTCTCTGCCGGTTGTACGGTCATTTGGGTGGTCGCTGACCGCTTTTCCAAGATGGCTCACTTTATTCCCCTGCCAGGCCTTCAGTCTGCACCCGAGCTGGCTAAAGACTTTATCCGCCACATCTTCCGTCTTCATGGCCTGCCCCTCCACATCGTGTCGGATCGTGGGGTACAGTTCACCTCACGTTTCTGGAGAGCCACTTGTAAACTACTAGACGTCACCCTGGACTTCTCTTCCGCTTACCACCCACAGTCCAATGGTCAAGTGGAGCGGATCAATCAGAACCTGACCAGTTACCTCCGGCACTTCGTTAATGCCCACCATTCTGACTGGGTGGATCTCCTACCATGGGCCGAGTTCTCTTATAATAATCACGAGAGCGAATCCTCCTCCAAATCCCCGTTTTTTGTAGTCTTTGGTCAGCATCCTTGGATTCCTTTTCCTGTCTCCACCTCTGTGGACAACCCGGCTGCGGAATCTCTCGTTAGCAAATTTTCCTCCATATGGGAGAGTACCCGGTCCGCACTCCTTCTGTCATCCGAGCGTATGAAAAGACACGCTGACAAAAAACGCCTGGATCCTCCACAATTTCGTCCAGGAGATAAAGTCTGGCTCTCATCTAAATATGTCCGACTCAAGATACCTTCTTACAAGTTAGGGCCTCGGTTCATCGGTCCTCTGGAGGTCATCAGTCAGATCAACCCGGTGGCCTATAAATTGAAACTCCCGGCCAACTTACGTATCCCTAACTCCTTCCATGTATCTCTCCTCAAACCCGTGGTGCTTAACTCTTTTTCCAAGTCTACAGGTACGCCTCCTGCTCCGGTTTCTGCTGAGGACGAGTTTGAGGTAGAGAACATTCTTGCCACCAAAAGGGTAAGAGGAAAGACCTTTTTTCTGGTAGATTGGAAGGGGTTTGGTCCTGAGGAGAGAACGTGGGAGCCCCGGGAGAACATCCATGCCCCTCTCATCCTAGCTAAATTTCTATCTGGCCTAAAAAAGGGGGGGCCTAAAGGGGGGGGTACTGTAGTGCCGGCGTCCCTGCCCTCTGCTAGGCAGGGACGCTGTTCCCCTCACCGCTCTGCTCCGTGCCCGGCGTCCCTCTCCCGCTCTGCTGGCAGCGCGCGCTCCTTCCCGGCCACTGTGCTTAGGGCGCGCACGCGCGCTCTCCCTCCCTCTTAAAGGGGCCGCGCGCGCCGTCCTAAGGAGTCCCCGGCCAATGGCCGGAGGACTTTACCATATATAAGGCACCTCCTCCAAAATGGAGGTGCCCGAGCAATGTTGTTGCACCGTTCTACTCTGCTTCAGCCCTCAGGTCCCGTTGCCAGTTACCTGCCAGATTCCTGCCAGCTTGCTGTCCTAATCCTGCCTGATTTCCTGTTACCTGCCTGCCTGCCTGAGGTCCGACGGTCTGCCTTACAACTCCGGTCAGTCTGTCTAAGGACCAACTTGCCCGCTCACCTGGGAGCGCACATCAGCTACCTGCCTGCTTGCCTGAGGTCCGACGGTCTGCCTTACAACTCCGGTCAGTCTGTCTATGGACCAGCTTGTCCGCTCACCTGGGAGCGCTTCTCCGCTACCTGCCTGCTTGCCTGTCCGGAGGCTCCGCTGTCACGTGCTGTGACCACCAGCTATTCCAGACTCTAGCCCGCTCACCTGGGAGCGCTTCTCCATTACCTGCCTGCTTGCCTGCCCGGAGGCTCCGCTGTCACGTGCTGTGACCACCAGCTATTCCAGACTCTTGCCCGCTCACCTGGGAGCGCTTCTCCGCTACCTGCCTGCCCGGAGGCTCCGCCGTCACGTGCTGTGACCACCTGCTATTCCAGAGACTCTCGCTTGCTCACCTGGGAGCACACATCCTCCATCTGCCTTGCTAGCCTACCTGGAGGTTCAGCCATCACAGGTCATACCTACCCTTTACCTAGAGACTGCCCCGGTCACTTGCCGTGACCTCCAGCCCGTTTTCCAGAGACTGCCCCGATCACTTGCCGTGACCTCCTGCCCCTACACCCAGAGACTGTCCCGGTCACCTGCTGTGACTGCCTGCCTGGTCGCCACCCGCTCCCTTACAAGGACCGCCCCCTTGTATAGTAGCCCAGAGGTTCCGCCTCCCAGACCCGTTACAGCTTATACCAAAGACAGGGCAAATACAATCATTACATAGCCCTTATTTGTTTACTGTTATGTATAACATTTCCTGTGCAGTTTTTCTGTTATTATTGATTGAATTTATTTAAATTTAATATAATATTTGTTATAAATAATAAAAAATGTTAATAGATAAATAAATTTCTTTGTCTATCTTTGATTTTGGGACTTTCTGATATATTGAGAATTCATAAAAAGTAATAAGAAAATTCCGTCACTCTGAAGTGAGTATGATGAAAAATATTAAACTTTTTGTAACATCCCTGGCGGCGTGTCGCCATGGCTTCCTATCGCTCACCATGCAAGGCTGCCATCCAGGCTGCGCACTGTGTTCCTCTTCTTGCTGTGTGCATGTTTCCTGGTGGAATGCCTAGAGCGGCGGCATCACTTCCTAATTCTTAAAGGAATATTCCTAATGCATCCCCAGCCTATTGCTGTGAGGCACTGGGTACTTAAGGCACATCCACCCAGTGGGAGGTCCCTGAGGAACAGTCGACGTTGGTATTGCCAATCCTTGGTGAGTTGACCCTCACCCCCATCTTCTAACCCCAAGAACGACAGACATTGTGGCTTGGATACAATTGGCCACAGTGGCCCTTTATTATAGCAGTAGCAATTAAAACCGTGTTATATAAACAAATTGTCTTAGGGTCCTTGAAGCCAAGAAGAGTCTGGTGACCCCAATGAGATAAACCACACTTACTCCCAGCTGCGAACCTCAAGCTCAGGAGCTCCAAGAACCCCCTCGAAAGGGGGTTCAGAAACGGTTAAAACCGCCACACCCGGGACTCGATATTCCTTTGTCATAAGTCCCATAAATCACCAGACCCAAATACCACTTATAACTGAGGGATCCATGTCCTGTTGACACTCCCATACCAATTTATAACCAACTTCAAGGACCCTAAAGCACGCCACCACAAGAGTAATTGACAACCTTAAGTACTCGAGACCCCCTTTCCTTTCATAAACATCGCCTGCTCGATGCCCCCTTGTAAAGCTAATGACCATAAATCAATTCCGAAGTTGTTCAAATGAACTCCGTCAGCCAACCAAAAATCTTCCGAGCCATTCTCCAAATCAAAATGCCGAATTGACGCCCCCCCATTTCTGGAAACAAAATTGGAAACCGCTCTGTTCACCTTCTTCTGTGCTCTATTCAAACTCTTTATGGACCAGGCATTTTGCCATTTCTTTCGGGGAACAATCTCGGAGCAGATCGTTATCATCCCCGGAAAAGATGCCCAAAGCCGTAATAAATCGCGTCTCTGATTAGATCCCTACACGGCCGAACCCTTAAATCATTACCCCCTACGTCCCTACGTGTAATAACAGTATGTCTGGGGGGGCGATCTAAATGGACAAAATTATTCACCTGCCGCAACAACCTGTTCCACCCCATACCCCTAAACCCAAGCCAGCGAGTAACAGCTTTCTCCCTTGAAGCACTGAGTTGCCTTCCATCTCGTCGTATGTCTGTCCACACCGCGCCCAGTGGACATAGGCGTGGCCCATTATCCAAATCAATAGAGGGAAACCTATCCAGAAACAACATGTGATCAGAACACAACAATACACATTTTTTTCACAAGTTAACTGTCGACTCCGGTCTCACGCAAGACAAAATCCGCCTCGATTCCCATCTCCCTATCCATTTTACAATATTCAAATTCAGGACGCAAGCCACCGCCTCCATAGCGGCCCCTATCCGAAAAGAATGAGGGGCACAATTACACGGATCCAACCCCAACTTGTTCAAGCACATCCTAAAAAAGACGGTGAATTGATACTGCAATAATGTTCAATCTTCGTGACACAACAATGGTACGTCTGAATTCTGCCCCAGTCCCCTGGAGGACTCAAAAGTTTTTAAAGGACACATCCCTGACCCTTGCACCTCTCCTAACCATACCTTTTTTTCCCCTTCCTAACTGGTCTGTTTTTGAAAGCCTCAACCAAAATTCAACACCTTGTTTTGTTGCAAACACATCTCCTGCTAGTACCCCCCGCCTTTCTTCTTAGATGGAGCTACTAGCTCGCTAACCCTTAGGTTTTTCCTGGGCATTTTTTGGGGCACTAACAGGAAAAGCCTTACCTCATACTCCGAGCTACAAATACCTCCCAGTTCCTTTCCCAAATATTTCAGGAGCTTAAACGAAACCGGGTGCTGATCATCCCTCTGTGCCCCCCCCCTACGAATACCCTTAACTGCTTGCTTCACTAGGAAATTCTTTGTCAGATCCCTACCACCCCTGATCTTAAAGCCGAATGCCAAAGCTGCAGTCAACCGATTAACCTTGAGCCCCCTCCCCTAACCGTAGGAGCAGCAAGCCTACCTGATCTTCTTCAGGCAAGGTATTTTTGATACCCCTCAGCCGACCCTCCCACAGCCCCCAAGCAGCTTGATAGGCCTTCCATGTGCTAAGGGATATGGATCATTTAATTAATGGTTGGGCTGCACAAATACCAAGTTCCATAAGTGTTGTGGGCACTCGAGCCCCCTCTCCTCTGCATCTGGGGCCAGCGACCGAAAGCGATCCCACTGGAAACGAGAAAGGGCATCAGCAATTGAATTCCTTTCAGCTGGAATGTGAGAAGCTGTTATACATTATTAAACATTCCAATGCCAGTTACCGTAACACCCTGATTACTGGTGGAGAAGATGCCGTAATATTGTTGATCGCCAACACTACCCCCATGTTATCACAGCGGAAACTAATCCATTTGTTTTGAAATTGATGACCCAACAGTGTCACCACAAACATTATTGGGAAAACTTCCAGCAACGCTACGTTTTTTAACAGCCCTTCCACTCTCCAACTCTGGGGCCACTCCCCTGCACACCACTGGCCCTTGAAATAAGCGCCAAAACCTGTGCTTTTGTGTCCACTTTGTCTGTTACCTCTTCCATTATCAAAACGCCCATTATACGCTTCGAGGAAAGTGTCCCACACCGACAAATCTAATGTAATGATGAAGAGCCTTTACCCCCGCCGTTGCATTTACCAGCTTCTGGAGAAGACCCTCCCCATGGGCATTACCCTACATGCAAAATTCTACTTGCCTAGCAGCGACTGTGTCTCCCTCAATGTAATCTTTTTCAGCCACCTAGCCCTTGCCACCACCACTTTCTCCTCTTGTAATCTGAGTTTCCACTTCTCTGAATCAATAACGATCCCCAGAAAACAAATACAAGACGCCAGGCCCTCGGTTTTTTCAGAAGCCAGGGGGACTCCAAACAGCTCGGCAATCAATTTCATGGCATGCAATGTGGATTCACACAGCGGTGAATCCTTCGGGCTGAAACACAAAAAATCGTCCAGATAATGAATGATTGGTACCCCCCAGACACGTCTCGGACAACCCATTCCAGGAAGCAACTGAATGCCTCAAACAAGGAGCAAGAAATGGAACAGCTTATTGGCAGGCAACGATCTATGAAATATGCTCCGTCCCAGAAACAATCCAGCAGTCTAACGTTTTTCCTTATTTCTTGACCCATCCCACCGCCTCGTCAAAAGAGGTATAAAACAACGGAACATAATTCTGTTGCAATTCCATCATTCACCGACCTACCCCTTGGATAAGAGACATGATGAATTAACCTAAATTTGTTGGGCTCCGTTCTTGCAGGGAAGATGCTCCTGGTGCCGTCCGGGCTCCACAGTCGGCGATCCAGCCACTTGCTCATCCAGCCAGCCAGGGGGGTGATCCATTGCCGACATCCTAAGGGTCTCCAGCAGCAATATTTGGTATTGCCGCATCTGGAACGACCTGACCTATAAAACTGTCCCACTAGTTAATCTCTTTAGTTAACATGGTAAAAAAAATAAAATAAAGCAAAAAACGATGCTTTATCATCATACTGCCAAATAAAAAATGGAATAAAATGCGATTAAAAAGACAACTGTAAATAAATATGGTGGCGCCGAAAAGGTCATCTTGCCTCCCCCCCAAAAAAAAAGCCGCCATACAGCTCCATCAGCTGAAATTTAAATAAGTTATATCTCTCAGAATAAAGCAATGCAAAAAAAAATATTTTTTCTATTGTGTAAAAGCACCAAAACATAAAAAGAAGATATCAATGTGGTACCGCTGTAAACGTACTGACCCGAAGAATAAAGCTACCTTATCAATTTTACCACACACAGAACGGCATAAAAAAAATTTCCTGAATTGTTGGTTTCTGTTTATTCTGCCTCCTAAAAATCGGCATAGAAAGCGATCAAAAAATGTCACGTGCCCGAAAATGGTACCAATGGAAAAATTATAGCTCTCTAAATATGGCGATGCAAAAAAAAAGGGATTTTTTAGTGTGTGACAGCTGTCAATCATAAAAACCCGATATGAATCTGGTATCGCTGGAATCGCACCGACCTGGAGAATAAAGTCATCTAATCACTTATACCGCACGAGGAAAGCTGTAAAAAATAAACTCTAGGGTTAACATTGTGCTGGGATTAAGGTTGTGCTAGGGTTAGGTTTTTGCTAGGGTTATGTTTTGCCAAGTATTTAAAGGGCTCGGATGCGGCTTTAAAGAAGGCAATTAATTTTTATTATAATTAAATGATTACAGAAAATAGGAAATAGTGTGATATTGCGTACACCTTTGCATAATATAAATCACAAAGGTAAAGTACTTACAGCGCACACTATACAGGAAAAACTTCACCAGGAGCAACATACATCATCTGTCTGGGAGACATCAGCCGTGAGGAGCAAAATAGCGAAGACCAAGAAAAGTCCTGGGATGAATCCACACTGCGTCGTCGGGGCATCCCCTTTTAGTCCACAGGTCAACAGGCTTCTGTCTTAGCTGAAAACTTCACTAGCTTATATCTTGTTTAAAAACAAAATGTTTGCGTAACCAAATGTTACACAAGTTCTGACAGAGTCTATTTGTTCAATATAGTATCTTTCTTCTGAGTGACCAGCTCTTCCGATGTCACTTAACACCGATCAAATATAGTTATATGAATAAGTTTGGGCACCCCTATTAATCTTAAGCTTAATGTTTTATAAAAATTGGTGTTTTTGCAACAGCTATTTCAGTTTGATATATGTAATAACTGTTGGACACAGTAATGTTTCTGCCTTGAATGAGGTTTATTGTACTAACAGAAAATGTACAATCTGCATTCAAACAAAATTTGACAGGTGCATAAGTATGGGCACCTCACCAGAAAAGTGACATTAATATTTAGTAGATCCTCCTTTTGCAAAAATAACAGCCTCTAGTCGCTTCCTGTAGCTTTTAATGAGTTCCTGGATCCTGGATGAAGGTATTTTTGACCATTCCTCTTTACAAAACAATTCCAGTTCAGTTAAGTTTGATGGTCGCCGAGCATGGACAGCCCTCTTCAAATGATCCCACAGATGTTCAATGATATTCAGGTCTGGGGACTGGGATGGCCATTCCAGAACATTGTAATTGTTCCTCTGCATGAATGCCTGAGTAGATTTGGAGCGGTGTTTTGGATCATTGTCTTGCTGAAAGATCCATCCCCTGCGTAACTTCAACTTTATCACTGATTCTTGAACATTATTGTCAAGAATCTGCTGATACTGAGTGGAATCCATGCGTCCCTCAACTTTAACAAGATTCCCGGTGCCGACATTGGCCACACAGCCCCAAAGCATGATGGAACCTCCACCAGATTTTACTGTGGGTAGCAAGTGTTTTTCTTGGAATGCTGTGTTTTTTTGCCGCCATGCATAACGCCTTTTTGTATGACCAAACAACTCAATCTTGGTTTCATCAGTCCACAGGACCTTCTTCCAAAAAGAAATTGGCTTCCCCAAATGTGCTTTTGCATACCTCAGCCGACTGTTTGTGGCATGCTTGCAGAAACGGCTTATTTCGCATCACTCTCCCATACAGCTTCTCCTTGTGCAAAGTGCGTTGTATAGTTGACCGATGCACAGTGACACCATCTGCAGCAAGTTGATGCTGCAGCTCTCTGGAGGTGGTCTGAGGATTGTCCTTGACTGATCTCACCATTCTTCTTCTCTGCCTTTCTGATGTTTTTCTTGGCCTGCCACTTCTGGCCTTAACAAGAACTGTCCCTGTGTTCTTCCATTTCCTTACTATGTTCCTCACAGTGGAAACTGACAGGTTAAATCTCTGAGACAGCTTTTTGTATCCTTCCCCTGAACAACTATGTTGAATAATCTTTGTTTTCAGATCATTTGACAGTTGTTTTGAGGAGCCCATGATGCCACTCTTCAGAGGAGATTCAAACAGGAGAACAACTTGCAAGTGGCCAGTTTAAGTAGCTTTTCTCATGATTGCATGCACCTGGCTATGAAGTTCAAAGCTCAATGAGGTTGCAAAACCAAAAAAAGTGCTTTAGTAAGTCAGTAAAAAGTAGGAGTATTTAAAACAAGAAAATGATAAGGGTGCCCATACTTATGCACCTGTCAAATTTTGTTTGAATGCAGATTGTACATTTTCTGTTAGTACAATAAACCTCATTTATAGGCAGAAACATTATTGTGTCCAACAGTTATTACATATATCAAACTGAAATAGCTGTTGCAAAAACACCAATTTTTATAAAACAATAAGCTTAAGATTAATAGGGGTGCCCAAACTTTTTCATATAACTGTATATCACCGGAGATGAAACATGGCAAAGGCTCCTGGTACCAGATGTTTTACCATTCTATAAACACAGCATATTCTTACCAAATATTGTTAACGAATATAAACATGCATCGTTCTCACTAAACATTAATAAA
The DNA here is from genome assembly GCF_046119375.1 of Phyllobates terribilis. Taxonomy (NCBI): domain Eukaryota; kingdom Metazoa; phylum Chordata; class Amphibia; order Anura; family Dendrobatidae; genus Phyllobates; species Phyllobates terribilis. The sequence continues at coordinate 2,769,863 of NW_027362907.1, forward strand.
AGAGCTATGTGGTACTGCTTGATACTATAAACTAAACATTGATAATAGAGCTATGAGGTCCAGGCGTTTGGAAAATTACAAGGCTAACATAAGCTGAACTGTTAAAGGGTTCTTTAACCACTTCGCACCAGAGCCCGTTTTTGCCTTCGTGACCGGGCCAATTTTTTCAATTCTGACCACTGTCACTTTATGAAGCAATTACTCTGGAACGCTTCAACGGATCCCCCTGATTCTGAGATTGTTTTTTCGTGACATATTGTACTTCATGATAGTGGTAAAATTTCTTTGATATCACATGCGTTTATTTGTGAAAAAAATCGGAAATTTGGTGAAAATTTTGAAAATTTTGCAATTTTCAAACTTTGAATTTTCATGCCCTTAAATCAGAGAGATATGTCACACAAAATACTTAATAAATAACATTTCCCACATGTCTACTTTACATCAGCACAATTTTGGAACCAAAATTTTTTTTTGTTAGGGAGCTATAAGGGTTAAAAGTTGACCAGCAATTTCTCATTTTTCCAACAAAATTTACAAAAACATTTTTTTTAGGGACCACATCATATTTGAAGTCACTTTGAGGGGTCTTTATGACAGAAAATACCCAAAAGTGACACCGTTCTAAAAACTGCACCCTCAAGGTGCTCAAAACCACATTGAAGAACTTTATTAACCCTTCAGGTGCTTCACAGGAATTTTTGGAATGTGGAAGAAAAAAATGAACATTTAACTTTTTTCACAAAAATGTTACTTTAGACCCCATTTTTTTTATTTTCACAGGGGTAACAGGAAACAATGGACCCAAAATTTTTTTGGGCAATTTCTCTTGAGCGTGCTGATACCCCATATGTGAGGGAAAACCACTGTTTGGGCGCACGGCAGGGCTCGGAAGGGAAGGAGCGCCATTTGACTTTTTGAATGTAAAATTTGTTTGAATAATTAGCGGACGCCATGTTGCATTTGGGGAGCCCCTGATGTGCCTAAACAGTGGAAACCCCCCACAAGTGACACCATTTTGGAAACTAGACCCCTTAGGGAACTTATCTAGATGTGTGGTGAGCACCTTGCACCCCCAGCTGCTTCACAGAAGTTTATAATATTGAGCCATAAAAATAAAATTTTCACATTTTTCCCACAAAAAATGTTTTCCTTTCCCTAATTTTGTACTATCATAAGGGTAACAGGATAAATTGCACCATGAAATTTGTTGTTCAATTTCTCCTGAACACGCCGATACCCCATATGTGGGGGAAAACCACTGCTTTGGTGTACGGCAGGGTTCGGAAGAGAAAGGAGCGCTATGTTGGCTGGGATAGGCAGCAGACACCATGTCACATTTGAAGAGTCGCTGACATGTCAAAACAGCAGAAACCCCCACAAGTGACCCCATTTTGTAAACTACACCTCTCAAGGAATTCATCTAGGGAAGTAGTGAGTATTTTTTAATTTTTAAATTTATACCATTGGGCAGTGAAAAAAGCATAATTATATTTTTACCACAAAAAAATGTTTTACCCTCAGATTTTACATTTTCACACAGGGCAATGGGTAAAAATGGTGCCGAAATGTGTCACACAATTTCTTCTAAAAGTGGCAATACCCCATATGTGGCTGTATCGTACCGCTCAGCCATATGGCGAGATCTGGGGGGGACGGAGTGCAATTTGACAATTGGAGAACAAAATATTGTAGAATAGGCATTTGGATTTGGGAGCACAAAATTTTTTGAATTTCTTTTGGGGGGCAAGGGCCATTTCGCTTTTCCAGAGCCTTTCTGCTACCAGTAACTTGGAAGTCCCTTATATTTTTAACAGATGACGGACCTGAGTGGGGACTAGCTTTTTTTGAGGACTGAGTTGAAGCTTTTATTGGGAACATTTTACGTAACATTTATCCGGCGCTCTAGGCTGAGCACTTACATCAGGGTTTCCATCTAAATTTCCAAGTGATGTAATTCAGATGAAACCCCTGCGGGATCCATTCACTGTAATGAGGCAGCAGAGTTACTCTGGACTCCATCTGGCCTCTGTTTAGCGGTGTCCTTTTTTTCAGAAGTGCACAAAACTGTGGCCAACCGCACTTTTATGCACGCCTAAAACAAATGACACCGTGGGATCACAGGCCAGAGGGCATCCACAGTGGCCTATATCTGCCTCATTACAGGGAATCTTCCGTCATGGGTTCCGGCTGAATCACATATTTCAGAGATTTACACGGAAACTCTGGCGTAAGTGCTCAGCGCAGAGCGCAGGATAAATGTGTGCCGAGCCATACTGCGATCTTTGGGAGACATAATAAACAAATCAGCAGGTGAAGAATTGGTTTTATTTATTTTTTACGCCGTTCCTAGTGTGATATAACTGATTAGATTACTTTATTCTTCGGGTCGGTGCGATTACAGAGATACCAGATTTATATCGGGTTTTTATGACTGAGAGCTGTCACACACTAAGAGACGCTTTTTTTTTTTGCAAAATCTAGTTTTTGCATCGCCATATTTTGAGAGCTATAATTTTTCCATATTTCGGCCGACAGAGTCATGTGATGGCTTGTTTTTTGCGGGACGAGTTGACATTTTTTATTGGTACCATTTGTGGGTACGTGACATTTTTTGATCGCTTTCTATTCCGTGTTTTTGGGATGTAAAATTAACAAAAAACAACAATTCAGGAATTGTTTTGAGGTTTTTTTTTATGCCGTTCTGCGTGTGGTAAAAGTGATCAGGCAGCGTTATTCTTCGGGTCAGTACGTTTACAGCGATACTACACTTACTGTATATTTTTTTATGTTTTGGCGCTTTTACACAATAAAACAATTTTATAGAAAAAATATTTTTTTTGAATTGCTTTATTCTGAGAGGTATAACTTTTTTATTTTTTGGCTGATGGAGCTGTATAGCGGCTTGATTTTTGCGGAACAAGATGACGTTTTCAGCGGTACCATTTCTATTTCCATTTTGCTTTTTCATCGCATTTTTTTCCACTTTTTGTTTGGCGATATGAGGAAAAAGCATAGTTTTTTGCTCCGTTTTTTATTTATTTTTATTACGGTGTACACATAAGAAGTTAATTAGTGTGACAGTTTTATAGCTCGGGTTGTTTCGGACGCGGCAATACCAAATATGTGTACTTTTTTTATTTTTGCATAACTATATGGATTTATCGGTTTAATATTTTATTTATATATTTTGTATTTTTTTTTTAACAGTTTCAAAACATTTTTTTTAACATTTTTACTTAGTCCCTGTATGGGACATTAATTTTTATTTTTCTGATCCCTGATCTCATGTAATGTAATAGACATGTATTACATTATATGAGATCTTCACTTCATAGATCGCAGCATATAGAAGACAGCAAAGGGTTAACATCACTGGGACCTGATCTAATCAGGTCCCGATGATGTTCCCTGTCAGAGCTAACGCTCTGCACCGCTCTCACAGCGCTTGCAGGACCCAGGGGGTCCTGAGCACTGCGAGACCACCCACCGTTTTTAAACGTCCGCGCTGTACAGAGCCCAGGCAGCGCGGACGTTTATCTACAGTGGGCGGTCGGGAAGCGGTTAAAGACAGGCTACCAATATGGATTCCTGATGGACATTAAAAACCTTAGTACTATAAACCACCCTTGATCATCTGGAAGCCATATATCATTTACATACAATACCATATCTCAAGAGAATATCTTCAGCAGATGAACGACACGTTGCTATAAAAGAAGGAATACATTGTATACAACAGCATAAGGCGATACAAGCACAGATTATAGCAAAAATTATTCCTAAAATATAGCGTAAATAACCAAAATCAGGCAACCAATAAAATAACCAATCCCACCATTTACCATTACTCTGTGTGATGTGATCAATGTCATCATGTAACTGATCAATCTGAAATTGCAAATCCTGACTATGATCTGACAAGTTAAAACAACACATACCTTCAAACTCTTCACATCCAAGGTGGTGAATTAATAACAAATAATCTATAGTCGCTCTATTCTGTAAGACAGCTTTTCCGGTAAATTTGTAAATCTAATAATATATCTTCTAAGGTTCTACTGGTAGCATTTATTGATCTAGCTACAAGACAAGAAAATCTCCCTACAGTCATAGCAGCATATGGGACTATGGCAGGAGATCCTACAATCGTAAGGGATAACCCTAGAATTTCTGATTTAGTTAAAAGGTTTACATTATACTTATAGGGAAAATATATATTCTTGTACCCTGTTAGCCAGTAGATAAAAAAATATTTAGATTTGAGAGTCTTCAGTGGTTGATACCTTTTAATGGCTAACTGAAAAGATGGTAACAAATTGCAAGCTTTCGAGACTACTCAGGTCTCTTCATCAGGCATAGTATACCATAAAATCTGAAGAGTCACATATTTATACACAATAAGACATACAAAAAAATGCAATAGGTAAGACAGGTGATGAAAAGCAGAGTTATTATGGAAGAGATAAACAGATCTGGCTATAAATATTTTAGCAGTTAATAGATAAAGAGTGTGAAGGTTTTATTGTCCTGCGATTAGGTCCAGTGTTATGATGGCCTCACAAGTCTGAGGAGCAAATTCCTTAGTTGATGTAGAATGACATAAATCCATGCGACACATTCATTCCTGCTCTGAAAGTGTTAAAGGTCACCATCAGTTTATATTCTGAAATTCTTCAGACCCCCAGCTGGACATTTGGTACATATAATTAAGTACACTACATTAGATGTGATGCAGCTGAACGTACCTGGGATCTTATAGTCCTGATGTGAATTGGGAATCTTTATCTTGTCTGTGGTCGTTATAAACGGACAGGTTTAAAAAAATTTCTGGTTGCAAGGAAAGGTTACTGTGCGCCACGGTTGCGGCGGTGGGGCCGCGTCACTCCATGGCCAGGCATGTAGCGGGGATGGCGTCCCCGACGACGGGGGCGGTACTTCCGATCGCGTGACTGTGGATCATGTGACGCCTCTCCATGGTGACTGGGATGCGTCTGTAGGAAGTCAGGTGATTGGCCTGTGCGCGCCGCTGGATACTTCCGGTATGGCGGTATAGCATGCGCACACTTCACTAATTGTCACAGGGTATATTAGGGTGGGTGATCAGTATGCATGAATACCCCTTGAAAAAGGTTCTTACCGAAACGTGCGTCGGGGTGACGCCAACAGCGGTTCGTTTGGTGGCCAAGTGACTATCCAGGTATATGTTTGAGCAATGCCATTCATTTGAATATGGGGTATGTTCTTTAATAACCATAATTTATAAGTATTCTGGATGTCATAATTAGATTTAAACAAATTGGGAGGATGAAATACTCTATATTTTATTGACAAATTTACATGCAACATTTATATATTGGAGATAGAATGTATATATTTTTTTCATTACCTCCCCTTAATCATCTACTATACGTAGGCTCACCAATTGTGGCCGCTGTGTCACATGGTTTTTATGGTGTAACTTTGTAATCCAATAGTTTTGGTCTCCAGCATTGTGTCCACATGATGTGGTCTGTTTGTGCATAGATACGAATTGTTTTGATGTGGTATTTATATTTTCAATAAAGATATTTTTATGAATTTGTACGAACTCTAGTGGCCATCTTTTTTTCTCTGCTCAGCAGAGACCTCCTAGTATATTTATATGATGGTCCGTTCTGACTTAAAGTCCAGCATGCAATAACATGGGTCCATATGGATTTTATGTACTTCAACCCTGTTTATTGATTTGGTTCTTTAGCCTTTCATTTCCTGTAGATATATGTTGTTATCAAATTCAATGTAATTGTGTGTGAGGATGAATTCTGTAAGTTTGACCACAGAATCAGCAACAATTCCTGTATTTTCTATGAAGATTTTGCAGGCATTTAATCCATCCTTGTGTGGGATATTAGAATACAAAGATTCCACATCCATGGTGGTCAGGATGGTTCCTTCTGGTAGAGGACCTATTGCTGCTAGTTTATTCAGTAGGTCTGTCATGTCCTGAATGTATCTGGGTGTACTCTTTACCAGTGGTTTAAGAACACACTCTACCCATCCAGAAACTTGCTCAGTAAGGGTGCACACACATGAAATAACTGGTCTTCCTGGATTTCCAGATTTGTGGATTTTGGGGAGCATATAGAATGTCCCTATTCTTGGACTCTCTGGTATCAGGTCATCGGCTCTTATGGATTCGTGAGGCAGACAAGATACCAACTTGTTTAGTTCCTTGTAATAGTCCTGTGTAGGGTCAGACTCCAGTTTTTTGTAGTAGCGCGTGTCCATCAGTTGTCTGTTTGCTTCCTTCATGAATATAAACTGATGGTGACCTTTAACACTTTCAGAACAGGAATGAATGTGTCGCATGGATTTATCTCATTCTACATCAACTAAGGAATTTGCTCCTCAGACTTGTGAGGCCATCATAACACTGGACCTAATCACAGGACAATAAAACCTTCACACTCTTTATCTATTAACTGCTAAAATATTTATAGCCAGATCTGTTTATCTCTTCCATAATAACTCTGCTTTTCATCACCTGTCTTACCTATTGCATTTTTTGTATGTCTTATTGTGTATAAATATGTGACTCTTCAGATTTTGTGGTATACTATGCCTGATGAAGAGGCCTGAGTAGTCTCGAAAGCTTGCAATTTGTTACCATCTTTTCAGTTAGCCATTAAAAGGTATCAACCATTGAGGACTCTCAAATCTAAATATTTTTACATTATACTTACAATCTTCAGCTAAACAGGAAAATCCCCTCTTTGGACGTTTAGCTTTATGGGATGGAAACAAAGGATACATCATTAGGGCTAATCTAGAAATAACACATGGCCCACCTATTATGTTAGCTGAAATATAATTAAAAGTTGTATTCCCACAAGAAAACATCCACCCCTTGGGCAATTTTACATGTTGTATATGTGAGAGAGAGATTACTGTTTTGTTGCACTTCATGTTTTTCGCTACCTCATTCTCTTGAAATTTTTATCTGAACGTGAACCGCACATGATATGTTCATTGTGCCTTTTGTTACCTTCTATTTTTACCTATTTTATTTTGATTACAAGTCATTTGATAACATAACTCAGCAGATGCATTATTTTGAGTCTTTATAGTTATCATGTCTTCAGTAAGGAAGTCCTCTCCAGTACAGTTTATACAAGCGTAATACAGGTTATATGTATCATTTTGGATCACATCTCCTTCAATCTCCTCATCTTGGACAAACCCCCCTATTGAGTTTGTCCACAGTTGTAAGGGAGTTGGTATAGCTACCATACAATTCTCTAGTATATTGGTAGCGGTAGCAGTTTTTGTCATACAAAAATGGCTCATGTTCATCAATTGTGCCAAGTAACTCCATAGGTTCTGTTTAATTTTACACAATGCCACATTTTCTTTGACTGGCACTTCTTCTCTTTGTTGATACTACGGTTGGGTAGAGACAGAGACCGAAAGGACCATGCCTGTAACACCGATCAGCCACCATCTCCATATTTGAATTGGACACTAAAAAGAAAGAGCAGATTTATTATTCTCTGAGATAACACCTGTCTGCTGGAATATGTTCCCATTTTTCCTGTCCTGGCTTCATCACTATTAACACATTACCTGCCCCTCTAGCAATCACCTCTGCAGGCTCTGGGGGACCTTTATCCCCAGCTTGTTTTACCCATGTTTTTGCACCATCATTTAAAGAATGACTGGAACCAAAATCTTTATCTCCTCTGACAGTTATTACTGTGGGGGCTGTTCCCTTGATCACCTTCATTTTCTGGATGGATAAAATCAACAATTGAGCTACCCTGTCTCCTTTTTGAATCAACCAGTCACTATCCCCACTATTCAGCAGGAGTACCTTAATTTCACTTTGATAGTCCTGATCTATCACTCCTCCCATCACCTGAATTCCCTTTAAGGCTAAATCTGACCTTGGAGCTATAAGACCAAAATGTTCAGGAGGCATTTGTAATCCTATAGCAGTTCTGATTGCCTTTATAACTCCTGTTCCAATCTGATTTCCTCATGGGATTGTAGATCTAATCCTGCAGCTTGTGGAGTAGCCCTATAGGGTCCTAGTGCTCCCGTCTCCAATTCCCAATAGAGAACCGTCTGTTCTGTGGTAGAAGCTTTTAAGGGCATTATCTGTAAATTGGGGGTAATCATCCTCATTGATGGTGTTTCCTGTTCTCCAATTGGCCTGTTAAGAATGTTAAGGGCTTCATTTAAATGTTTTCTCCACCCTTTGTAAGTTCCATCTCCCAATTTCTTTAATTGTTCTTTGAATAACCCATTCATCTGCTCTACCAATCCTGCGGCTTGGGGAGAATATGGGATATGAAAGATTCACTCAATGTTATGTTCTGAGCAAAATTCTGCAACCTTCTTGTTCCTGAAGTGACTACCATTGTCACTCTGAATTTGTTACGGAATTCCGTAGTATAATACTATGGTTTCCATTGTTTTCATCGTACTGTTGGCATTGGCCGCTTTACACGGACAAGCCATCATGTACCCTGAGTATGTATCCACAGCCGTGCATACATACACACATCCTCCATCTTGTGGAAGGGGACCAATATAATCCACCTGCCAAATTTGTCCAGCCAATTTGCCTCGGGCTATATGGCCCCTAACCACATGGGGAATAGGTCTCTGTTGTGAATGTTGACACACTGGCCATTTCATAATTGTTTCCTTAATTACATGTAACCTGAGGGGCACTCCTCTGGTTTGTGCCCATTCATAAGTAGCTTTTTCTACAAGATGCCCACATTTCTGATGTGCCCATTGAGCCAATCCAAGTTGCTTTTCAGCTGAGTCAGGCTCCTCACTGGCATCAGCAACTGATATTTTGGAATGTTCATCCGCTATTGAATTGAAGAGTCTTTCTAGGTTATCTGAAGCACAATGGACGTCAACGTGAAATACAGTCACTTTAATTCTTTGCACAATTGCCCAAACATCTTGCCACAGTTCTTTCCCCCACACATCTTTGCTGTATATTTTCCAGCATATGGAGTGGGACAGACTTAGGTCTATATCATCAAAAGGAGTATTTGGCTCTGATCTGATGAGTGTTTATAAATGATGATGGAATAGCAACCTCTATAGGTCATGGGGAATACTAGATGAATCTCTAAATAAAAGCTACAGCAAGAGAGACACTAGAAGAAGATTTATTTGTTGATTTCTCAGTGGAGTAAACAGAAACTGTTATCTGTAATGTGTTATACATAACCATATATTGGCTTGTTAACTTGTGTTGCCCCTGAAGAGCCGCTACGACAGTTGGTGGTGAAACGCGTCGGGCATTAAGCATTTTTCGGGCATTAAGCATTTTTCATCTGAAAGGATGGTTATAGTTGAAATTGGGTACTAGGCATCTTCCTTTGAGTGGATGGTTATAGATATGTCATACGGAAATCATCTAACCAATATACTACTTGTTTAGGTATACCTAGGAGAGTATAGGCTGACCTCGGACAATATAACTACTAACAGTAGATGGGAAGCTGAACCATGATTATAACCTAGGTTATTGGTTGGGGTTTTTTTCTGTTTGATTGGTAATTAGTATACAATGTTTAGTCTGTTAGCCTGTGAGTCAGGGTTGTTTTGTTTTTTTGCACAATTGTTTGGTATGTTTTTAACTTTATACCTTAATAAATATATAATTTTAAAATGTCTTCCCTTTAGTTTATATACTGTGATTGGTTAAGATTAATAACATTTATTGTTGTGAGCCCCTATTCTTATTTTGCCAATTAATGACCAAATTTACATGAGGGCGTCTATCTATGTGGAGGGCTCGGCCAAGAAGTCAATCACTTGTGTCTCCCTCTGACTGGGAAACCTCTCTGGGAGAAAAAGTCAACTCCTGTCGCTGTGTTTTGACCTCCTGCAACAGCAATTTTACTTCAGCGTAAAGATCCTCAAACCCCGGCGCTGTGGGTTTCACTGGGGACGAAGTGGGAGTGGGCCCTCCCGCTCTCTCCGTGTCCAACTACGCCCACGCTGTGGGGATCCAGAATCTTCCACTGTCACCTTTTTATTTTGTGAACTTCCTGATTTCTTATGAAGCCCTCGCTTTTGGTATAATTTCCACATTTCATCAGTACTAGTGATGGGCGAGCACTAAAATGCTCGAGTCGAGCAAATTGGAATGCTCGACCCGAGCAATGAGCCCAATGTAAGTCTATGAAAAATTCGAACATTTTTCAGGCGGCTCCCCCCGGAGGTCTGCAGAGGCCTAAAAATTGCCCAAATCGATGGGAACAGTGCTCAAATGACATGGGAACAGCATGGGGAAGACCCCTGAAAGCATTTCTGACTCCCAGGTCACTGCTGTGAACAACGTTGTCAGAGGTATTACGCCACTTTTACGAACTCACAATAAAACATACAAAAACGAAACCAAAATGGATTTTCCTGGGAAATATGTTAAGGAACATCCTTTACAGGGTAATGACTTGTATATAAGGCAAAATAAATAACCAAAACCAAAAATACTCCTCCACACCAGCGTTTTTGATGCCTTTTTGCATTCAACCGTGACAAATGCATTCACCGGGAGATGTAATTTTAATATTTTACAACCTTATCTGGCCACGTGGTGTGTGACACATCATCAGACACATCCTGTTTCATTTATGAAGGAGGCACTCTGAAAGTCACAAAGCCTATTTTTATAGGGTTATCAGGCGGCCTTTTCTATTCTTAAAGGGCCAGCAGTCGGCCCTTACCATTCTTAGAGAGCCATCAGCCGGCTGTGCTTTGTTGTTCCCATTACTAAAGAGTGGGTCTCCTATACTATTATTGCGTATGCAGTGAGTGGCAGGGCTGCACAAAATTTGGACGCACCCCAATACCCCTTTGAAAATTTGGACGCACCCCAGTACCCCTTTGAAGAGACTTAGAGGAGGACCTCCTGAAAACAATGTTCCCATTATTAGAAAGTGGGTCTCCCATGCTGTTTGCCTATGCAGTGAATGCAAGGGCTGCCAAACATTGGGAGGCACTCCAATGTCCCTTGGAAGAGACGTGGAGGTTAGAGGGCCTCCTGAAAACAATGTTCCTATTAATAGGAAGTGGGTCTCCCATTGTGTTGGCCTATGCAGTGAATGCAAGGGCGCCAAAAATTTGGAGGCACTCCAATGCACCTTGGAAAAGATGTGGAGGAGGGCCTCATAAAAAAATGTTCCCATTAGAAAGGAGCGGGTCTCCTATACTTGTAATGCCCATGCACTAAGCGTATGGGCTGACAAACATTTACCCCTGGGGGGTATAAATGAACATATTGAAGACCAGAAGCAAATATCCAAAATCAGGAAGCGTATACCCATGTGTGGCTGTGAAAAGATGCATGGGAATACACCTCCCAAAAAAAGACACTGGATTTAAGTTTATGTTACGCTGCTATCATGGTGGTGTTAAGAAGTCTGGCCCAATCCAGCCCTTGTTCATTTTTATAAGAGTCAGCCTGTCAGCTTTTACAGTTGACAGGTGGATGCTCTTATCAGTTGTAATTTCACCAGCGGCACTAAAAACCCTCTCTGATAAAATGCTAGCGGCCAGGCAGGCCAGGACCTCCAAGGCGTAGAGAGTCAGTTCATTCCACGTGTCCAGCTTGGATATCCAATAATTATAAGGCACAGAGGAATCATGGAGGACATTGGTACAGTCGGCAAGGTACTCCCTCAGCATCTTCCCAAACTTTGCACTCCTTGTGAGAGTAACCCGCACCTCAGGGCCTGTGCAATGGGAGGGGCTGAGAAAACTCTCCCAGAACTTTGACAGTGTTCCCCTGCCTCTGCTGGATTGGAGTTGTGTCTCTCTCGGCTGTACTCCTTGGTTGTCCAATGAACTGTGACCTCTGCTGCCAGCGTTTTCAAAAGGGAATTTTTTTAATAGTTCCACAACAAGGGCCTTCTGGTACTGCCCCATTTTTGTAGACCTGTCCGCCTCAGGAATAAGAGATATAATGTTTTCCTTGTAGCGTGGGTTTAGAAGTGTCATCAACCAGTAATGACTGTCACCCAAAATTTGGAGAACGCAAGGGTCACGGGAAAGGCAGCGTAACACAAACTCAGCCATGCGTGCCAGACTGCTAACAGGCAAGACTTCCGTGTCCTCACCAAGAGGATGACTGATCATGCTCTCCTCCTCCTCTTCCCTGTCCTCAGGACATCCACGCTGAACTGACGGTATGACAGTTGTGCAGGTAGTACCGTCTATAGCGCAAGAAACTAGCTCCTGTTCTTCCTCCTCCTTCTCTTGCTCATTGTCACCCAATCCCCGTTGGGATGAGATGAGGCTGGACTGTGTGTAATCATCCTGTATGGTTCCTTGCTCCATCTCATTGTGCTCCGCCTGCAATGCATCCTCTTTGCTTCTGAGCAGAGAGCGTTTCAGCAGACAGAGAAGCGGGATGGTGACACTAATTATGGCGTCATCACCGCTCACCATCTTGGTGGAATCCTCAAAATTTTGGAGGATGGTACAGATGTCTGCTATCCATGTCCACCCCTGAGGTCTTGTGTGGAGTCTGAACTGAATACAGCCTTGTTGATGCTGGTAGTGAACAACTGCCCTCTTCTGCTAACAAATTCTTTCCAACATCTGCAGTGTAGAGTTCCAACGCGTGGAGACATCACACACCAGTCGATGAGCCGGAAGCTGCAAACGCTGCTGAAGCACGGCAAGGGCAGCGGAAGCTGTACCTTACTTTCTAAAATGGGCACACAGGCGGCGTACTTTGATGAGCAGATCCAGCAGCGCTGGGTAGGTTTTGAGAAACCGATGAACCACGAGGTTAAACACATGGGCCAGGCATGGTACATGTGTGAGCTCGCCTCACCTCAGAGCCGCCACCAGGTTCCGGCCATTGTCACACATGACCATGCCTGACTGTAGGTTCAGTAGTGTCAGACACAGATCTGCTTGCTTTTTCAGAGCTGTCCACAACTTTTCAGCATTGTGCGGTTTGCCACCTAAGCATATTAGCTTCAGCACAGCCCGCTTGGCTGAGGCAGTGCTTCCAGCTTGTGACTGATGAAGTTGACGCGCCCCCTGGGCCATATTCTTTAGGGGAATACCCGGAGCCGGATCAGATGGGGGTTGTAGTCTCCGAGTGGCGGTGACCCGGTCCGTGCCCAGGGCGTCAAGCTCAGTGTGTGGCAGTCCTTACTGATGTTACTAAAGTTCTTTATGTCGACTACGCCACCCGTTGTATTGCGGTCACTACGGCCGCCGCTGCAGCAGGGTCCACTGAGGCTGATGGTGTGTGCGCAGCTTAGGTAGTATAACCCCCAACGGGAGGGGTATAGCCTCAGGGGGTCAGGTGCAGAGGATGGTGGTTGTAGAGGTGCAGAGAGGATGGTAATGAGAGACAGAGTCGGGTTCTGCAGTTCAGGGTTTTTACTTACTGCTGTTGTTCCGGTCACTCCGGCCTTGAGTGACCACCCGAGCCGTGCTGCGTCCACCAGGTCCTGGACTCGGCCAACCCCCAAGTAGTTCTGGAGCGTGGTTCTGAGCTCCCTTTCTGTCCTGTCCTCGTCTCTGGCCGTCCCCACCAGGGATCCACCTATGTCCGGCTCCCTCGGGCCTCTTGTTGGTGAACCCTTGTCACTGGGTTCCCTGACCCTACTCGTGGTCTGCCTTCCGGGTGGATTTAGTGGGTGGTCGTGGCAGATGCTGCCCACGACCTCCGGTCTCTGGCTGAGGTGTGCTGTAGCCTCCACCAGCTTGGGATCCGGTACCCTGTTGCCAACTCTTCACCCTCTGGTCTGATTTGGGTTCTCAGAGTTCTTTCTTTCTCCCCCTCTGGGTCCTTCGTTCTCCTCTCTCTCTCTCTGGGCCTGGGGCTGCTCTGCTCTTCTGCTTCTTTCCTCCACAACAGGCTGGCTGGTGACTGTCTGCCTGTCAGACCCTCTACAAAGACCCTGTTCTAAGATGGTTCCCACCTTATATACTCCCTCTATGTGTGAGCTCAGGTGACCAGCACCCAATGAGCTCCTAGCACTACCCAGACTGCTCCCCCTATCTGCCCCTACACTACTGGGATATTCCACCCCCCTCCCACTCCAGCCAAGGACAGACTCGATCGTACCTGCACATTTCTAAGTGGGAGTACCGTTGGTCTGCCCTCCGGAAATGGGATGTGTGTAGTGCATGCAGCTAACCGAGCTCAGCTCCACACTCCATCCTTACCCGGGAGTGGAATATCACACCTCTGGGTTGAGGTGCAATACCCCTGTAGCAGCCGAATCCTCAGGGTGCTACATGGTCATTTCGGAGATTGAGGCTGAAAAGGAGGAGAAGGATGAGGTGCAGGAGCTGTAGACTGTGGGGGGCAACCCTGATTGACCTAGGGCCTGCAATCCTCGGCATCGGGAGGATGTGTTCCGTCCCAAGGTCCGACTGGGCTTCCACTATGTTAACCCAGTGTGCCGTCAGCGAGATGTACCGTCCCTAACCACAAACACTTGTACACGTGTCCCTGGTTAGGTGGACTTTCCCTGTAACTGCATTGTTGAGGGCATGGCTAATGTTGTGGGACACGTGGTTGTGTAATGCAGGGACGGCACATCAGGAGAAATAGTGGCGGCTGGGGACCGAGTACCGAGGGATGGTCGCTGCCATCAGGTCGCGGAAAGCTTCCGTCTCCACGAGCCTAGAAGGCAACATTTCGAGCGCAAGCAGTCGCAAAATGTGGAAATTTAGTAGTGTGGCCTATGGGGCGTTGTCTGCGTATTTGCGCTTGAGTTCCAAGGACTGGGGTATGGACAACTGAATGCTGCGCTGGGAAAAGGACGTGCTTGCTGATGATGCTATTTGAGATTGTGCAACGACAGGTGCAGGGCAGGAGGCATCTTCGCATGCACTATGGACAGGGGATTGGCTTGCACACAAAACAGCGGAAGAAGCAGTGGTGTCACCTGCAGACACTGTTCCTGGACCCTGGGGTTCGGCCCACAAAGTCGGGTGCTTTGCTGCCATGTGCCTAATCATTCTGGCCTAATGCTGGCCTGGCAGGTGGTGTAAATGGCCTTTTTGGGGTTATCGGCAGAGTCTTTAAAAATCAATTAGACTCGAGAAGACCTAACAGTTGCACTGGCAACGTCCGTCGAGTTGGTGTTACTGGGAACTCTTTCTCGCCTTCTGTTTGCGACCACCACAGTGCATCTTCATGCCTGTTGGGGTGCTCTTCCTTCCTCCCCCTATGTGCTGCTGTCCTCATTCTGCATGTCCTCCTGCCAGGTTGGGTTAGTTACTATATCATCCACCACCTCGTCTTCCACCTCCGCACAATGGTCCTCCTCCTGACTTTCTGGCAATTGTGTCTCATAGTCCACCTCTCGTGACACTTTCCCACCATCGCCTTCGTATCACCGTGGCTGCTCAAATATTTGGGCATTGCTAAATGCGATCTTCTCTTGCCCCGCTTCAAGTGGACCAGGCAAGAGGCCCGAATCTATAAATGGAAAAGTGAACAGCTCTTCGGAGTGTCCAAGTGTGGGATCAGTTGTCTCTGGGCACTCGGCATGGTGGGAGGAAGGGGAGGATCAGGGTGAGGAATATGCAGTCCAGACTCACGGCTACTGAGACTTGACCTGTGTGGAAGACAGGGTGGTGGTGGTGGTGGTGGCTAAGTGACTGGAAGCATTATCTGCTATCCAACCACTAACCTTTTCACACTGCTCTGTGTTCAATAGTGGTGTTCTATGGTCCCCTATTAATTGGGACAGGAAGGTCGAGCGAGAAGCAGTGGGTGTTTGTTGTGGCACAATTTCAGCTTGCCCACGGCCTCGGCCTCTGCATGCACCATCACCATCACGTCCAGTTCCCAGTCTCTTGCCACGTGCCTTGTGCATTTAAAATGGACGACAATATCTTCCACGCTCACTACAAATGGCTCAAATTGGAGCGCAATTATATGTGATCCGTGTGATGGACAAAGCAGTTTTAAATAGCTGCATTTTTAGCGCTGTAATATGAAAAGGACCTGGCTGTACTCTGCAGTGCCAACAAGCAAATGACGATAAAAAATTGTGTTCTCTGGATTGCTTTTTAAGTATATAATCAGGATTAAAATAAAAATATATATATTCCTGACCCGATACCTAGGGCTATTTTCTGGAAATATCTGGAAAAGCAGCAGACAGAACTGGAATGGACCCTCTTGCTATGTGCACTGCAGTCTGCTATATACTCTGCCTGCCTGCCTAGCACTGATATCTCTGCAGCTGGATTAGTCCTCAGAAGGACTGTTAGTTGAGATGAATATGTGTCTCTAATATAGTCTGGCATACCTACACTAACTAGAAACAAGCAAATCTCTCCCTAGCTTAGCAGCAGCTCTCCCTACACTGTCTGATTCCGGAGTGACTGTGACGAGCATGGCGGCGCCAGGTCTGATATAGACCTGATGACGCTGTGCGGCCAGCCAATCACTGTAATGCCACAACCAACATGGCTGCGGCATTACAGTGTGTGGCAGACCATCCCTGCATGTTGCTTGGCGCTCTAAAGAGCACCAAACATGCAGGGAGGAGACCCGAGTTCCCGCCAAGCAACCCCCGGAAATACTCGGCGAGCGCCGAGCATCTGCGACGCTCCAGCCCTCCCTGGGATATGGGTTTACTCGGAGCCGGGTCAGTGTAGGGGTAGCGGGGGAGGCAGTCGTGGCCTGGACCGTTCCGTGCCCAGGGCCGTCACATAAAAATATTGGCCTTTCAAGTAAGAGTGATATTTCGACTACGCCACCTGCGGTTTCTGGTGATGGACACCAGCGCTGCTACAGTCCACTGAGGCTGGTGTTACGGGCTGCTAAGATGGGACAGCTCCCCACAGGCGGAGCAGGCCTCAGGGCAGTGTGAGAAGAAATGGTGGGTGCAGTGCCGCGCAGGAAATAACAGGCTGAGGCGGTGTGTGAAGTCATCCAGGGCTTTTACTCACTTTCAGATGAACTTCAGCCGCAAAAGCTTCCCTCTGCTACTCACGGCGTACTGCGACCACCGGGATGGTGGGTCCAGCACTTTCCAGGTAGATCAGGAGCACCTGTCGAGACCCCTCTGGTGTGTGTTCCTCTCCTTGGTAAGTTCTCCCACTAAATCTTCTCCTGACTGTGTGTGGTTAGAACGAGGTGTAAGGCCGGGTCCCACTGGATAAACGCAGTGTAAGAGATACAGGTGGCGTAAGCCACTCCGTCCGTATCCCCCCTGGGATCCACTAAGCCTCCGGGCTTTTCTGACTGAGACGTGAAGTAACAAAGTCAGATATCGGGGGCCAGTCACCCCTCTTGCAGCAGGAATCCCTCTGACTAGGCCAGAATAAAGAGTACAGGTGGCCACTCCGCTCCGTCCGTATCCCCCCTGGGATCCTTTTGCCTGCTCCCCTCCAGGCCTTCTTAGGTCAGGACCTTGACCGGGTAGAGACAGTGGTTAACTCAGACCCGCTCCTCGTCTCAAGGCCAGAGAACGAGGACCGTGTATCTTCAGTCAGCTGCAGACTTTTGCTGGACTCTGGCAGAAGACCACAATCACAGACGAATACCACAATCACAGACGAATATCACAATCAAAGACCTTGAACTTAAGATGGCCGGAGATTAAATATGAAAGAATAAGTGTTTCCTAAAAGTATGTTCTCCACCCTCACCCACTACATGGTTCCCCCCATCTTTGGTTCCCCCCCATCTCCTCTATCCCGGGCTGGGGCAGCACCCTGGTGCATTTAGACCCCCTACTGGACAGGAGTGGTTTAGTGTTGAGTGGTAAAGTGGGGTCCTGAGAAATGCTCCATCCTTACCTGGAAGAGGAGATACCACACTTCGAGCTGAGGTGCAGTACCCCTGTGGCGACTGAACCCTCAGGGGCGCCACACATCTCGAGCAGTGAAATGCTCGGGGGAGCACCGAGCAGTAGCGAGCATGCACGCTCGCTCATCACTAGTCAGTACCAATCCCATCAATTTCCTCTTTGGGAACCTCATCTTTCAACAAGGCAATAAACATATCCTTGCGTGATATGCGGGAGCCATTGTTATTGTTTTTAGATTCTCTACGCTGCTCTCCGGAAACAAAATTACCACTAGTCCTGGGGCCCCAATCTCCCAAATTACCCAATTGCCGAATTGCCTCTAGGGTGTTGGAGATGGTCTTCCCAGTCTGGTTTACCATTAGGGTCATCATTATATGTTTATAAGCTGGGGAGCAGCCCTGATTATGCGATTTCTGACAGACACACTAACTAGCACTGCCATGTAGTCATCATAGGTCCTTACAGAAATAGCATTTTTTCATGACCTCTTCCTTCAACCTATGGGAACAATCTTTTAATGTAAACCATGGCTTCTTATTAGGGGGCCAATCTGCTTCAGATGGATTTTTAGGCTGTAATGCCATAGCCACAAGATCCAGTATACTGCAAGTCGAATGTTGCAACCGAATCCGCAGTGTACAGAACGCTTCCTTCACTACAGGATCATGACTTAGTTGCACAAACTTGGGACCATCTACTGTATCCACTTGTACTCCATGGGCCCCTATCTCCCACAGTCTTACCTCCCAAGTAATCAATGATTCATTGGCTTTTTGAGAAAAACAATCATGAAGATTATTAAGTTCTTGCTGACTATAATCCTCCAACACATCTCTCTGTTGTGCACCTACAGGGGTATCTATGATCCGCCTGCGATGTATGGGATGTGCTTTTACTGAGTCAGTGGGGGAATTAACCTCTCTTTCCGCATTAAAGCACTCATCCTTCTGATCAGAATCAGTGGAATCCCACTTATACACGTAATTTCAGTTATATACATTACTTTCCTATAAAGCTTGTTGTGTGTATATGTGTCACTCCAGGTCTGGATGCCACAAATATTAAAGGCTGTGTCTGAGAGCAGGAGGGAGGTTCCCTGGTTAGGGACAATTAGCATACAGCACCTCCTGTCCTAGGCCAGTAGGGGGAGCTGGCTGCCCCTATAAAAGCTGGAACTGGGGGTAGGGTTAGAGAGAACTGGACGACCTAGCTCAGGACTGAGACTAGTCCCAGAGAAGAAGGGACAGTTCAGCTGTAGCTGAGGAGTCCGTGAGGCAGAGGAGAAACTGCAAGCCAGGGACAGAGGCGATGAGAGCCGCTCCTGGCTGAGAGAATCACACAACCGGACATTGGAGTCCGAAGCTGTCAGGGTTGTAAGCCCAGCAGCAGAGAACCAACTCGCAAGGGATTGCAGGTCCCTTGGCCTAAGAAGCCTGGAGGCTCCACCACACAGAGGGACCAGTACAGCGAGGAGAAAGCAAAAAGGTACCCAAGGCCCGAGTCGCAAGCCATACAGGCGAGAAGTACACGGCCAGCTCAGGGACGTGGGCTATTACACCACAAAGAGGGGGATAGTCAGAAAGAGCATAGAGAGAACGGTAGGCCTACACACTCACCCTGACCAGTGGGGCTCGCCCGAATGCTCTCAGACACCCAGGCCCATTCCTAACCTGTACTACTGTTGGGTCATTAATAACACCTACAATAAAGACCCTGGACTGTTTGAAGCGGACTCTGAACTCTTACTATTGTGGCCTGCACTATCACCCCCAGCATTCACCTACACTGCCCTGAGGCTACACTCTTCCCGTGGGGAGTTATCCTACCCCTGTGCTGCACACCAACACCAGCCTCAGCGGTCTGCCTTGCAGCGGCGGTTATCCCTGACCGCAATCCACGGGTGGTGTAGTCGGACATTCACAAATCTATAAATAGACTGCCACAACATTTGGTCTGACCATCCTGAGCCACGGAATCGGGTTGCCACTACTACCCCCAGCGTCGTACAGAAGCCCGGTTCCGGGTATCCCACAGCCCAGGGGGTGAGTCAGCTTTTTGGCGTAGTCGGCAGGATTGTGACCAACCCGCCACAAACGGGTATTGTGTGCCTGAAAAAGACTTTATACATACCTGGGTGAAGTTTCCCGCCATTCGGGCCATTTCCCGCCATCCGTTGCAGTTTCCCGCCATCGGGCGCCATCTTCGGGACGCCGCGCGGGAAGAAGAGGGGCATGGACGTCAAAAATGCGCAAGACCTATAGCCCCGCCCTACGCTGAGACGCTGCGCAATGTCCTGGAAAGAGATCCAGCGGACGCCGGCGTCATCACCGTGCGACGCAAGGTCCTCGCCCAGAGCATCGCGAGCGGAGCCACGGCCTACAGAAGAGGATCGCCGGAAGGTAGGCCACGGTTAACTAGGGGGGAGGAAGATGTCGGACGCGGAGGGACCCTCTACCACCAGCGTAGCCGCTGCAGCTTGTGATGCCGTTTTCCATGCCCTATATCCCCGGAGCGGCCTGGCTGCCACAGTATGCCGGCGAGTCGCATACCTTGGGCGACTTTAAAGAAAGGCTGTATAGCCTGTTCAAAGTTTATCCCCTGACAGAAGAACAGAAAGTAAGCATACTGATAGGGCAGTTAACTGGTGCGGCCCAGCGGGAGGTAAAGTCTTGCACAGCTGAGGAGAAAAGGACTGTAAGGGGGGGTTCTGACCCATCTACGGGACACCTTTGATACCCGTACCTCAGCAGAAATCAAAATGTGGTTCTATGGATGTAAGCAGCGAGCTCAAGATAGCATCAGAGATTATGGCCTAAATTTACAGGAAGCCTTGGGAGCAATCAAGCAAGCTGACCCTGGCAGCGTGCAGGATACAGATAAATTATTGACTGAGCAGTTCATAGAAGGTCTGCTGTCCAGCGCCCACAGAACCCAGCTGCGCCTCATGGCCCTACAGAACCCCGATTTGACTTTTGCACAGTTCAAAGATAGGGCCATCCGGGTGCTCCGAGAACCCGCACCAGGTGGCGCTGTAGTTTCCCGGCGCCCTGCCATCACTTACCACCAGGGGGCGGCGCCCTACCCCGCAGACCTTGTGGGGGCTGATGTGCAGGCTCTAAACCCATCCCCGCCAGCAAACCTGCACCACCAGGTCCAAGAACTAAAAGAGTGTTGCTGCATTGACCAGGACCGTACAGTCATTACAGATGGACTCGTCAGGACCAATCAAGCTGGCTTCAAGTCCGGAGGATGTCCAGTGGCGTCGACAGAGGAGGATTCTGTCGTTCAGAGGGAGGCCCACCGACTGTTACACTGAGGATGGACAGCCGATTTGCCGCCGTTGCAGCCAGCCGGGACACGTAGCCAGGTACTGTACTTTAAATGGGTCTGACCTGGGGCAGAGGGCCAACCCCCAGGCATAAGGTCATTAGGCCCGTCTAATTGGCGTGATGAATACATGGGGGGACGCACAGTTTTACCCATAGTGCTGGACGGTATCCCCATGAGTGTACCGCTGGATACCGGGTCACAAGTAACTACCATCCCCTATGTACTTTTTAAGCAGTATTGGAGTGACACTGACATAACCCACTACCCAGACAATGACTTGAGCATCATCCCCAGCAATGGCCAGCCCGTGCCGCAGGTGGGGTTCAGAGAGATGACCGTTAAGATTGGTAAAGTTGAACTGCCGGCACAGGGAGTGATCATTGTGGACATTGATCGTCGAGAAAGTCACCCTAAAATAACCTTGGGTACTAACGTGATTGAAAATTGTCTTTCAGAAGTAATTGTAATTTTGCAGCAGGTGGCGATGAATGTGAGCTCCAGCCAACAGAGGGTCCTCCAGAAGGAGATAAGAGCCCTGATGAGACAGCAACAGGTAGAACTGTCTGGTGGTGAGATCGGTAGTGTGAGGATGAGCGACCCGTTCCCCATTGCCATGCCTCCCAAAAGTGAAATGATGATCTGGTGTCGGACTGCAATCGGGTTAAGAGGGAAAGACTACCAAGCCATGGTAGAACCAGTGTACTCAGACAGCAGGCCCACCATTTTGACAGCCTGGGGGGTGGTTGATGTCCGCCATGGAAGGGTGCCCGTCCGGATCTTAAACATCGGGGAAAGGGAAGTACACTTGCCCCGGTACGCTACACTTGCCAAATTGTATACTGTTGAACACAATGCTGTCAGGGCCGTGGAACCCTTGCCTCCATCTCCCCAGGCGGAAGGTAATGGCTCCCAGAAACACAAGGAGGACTGGTGCCAGAAACTCCACGTGGGTGCTGACTCCACAGCCCTTGCACCAAAAACAAGGAGTCTACCGGGTGGTTCAGGAGTACAAGAGAATCTTTAGTAAGCACCCGCTAGACTTCGGCAGAGTGAAAGGGGTAGAACACCACATCCCCACGGGGAGCCACCCACCAATAAAAGAGAGATACAGACCTGTACCCCCCGCACACTATCAGAACGCAAAGGGCATGCTGAGAGAAATTAAAGAATCCGGGGTCATTAGAGACAGCTGTAACCCCTGGGCAGCCCCCTTGGTTCTGGTAAAAAAGAGAAAGACGGTACCATGAGAATGTGCGTGGACTATAGACAAGTCAATCGTATCACCCATAAAGACGCATACCCGAGGCCTAGAATAGAGGAGTCTTTGACCGCACTATAATCAGCTAATTTCTTCTCTACGTAAGACCTTACTAGCGGGTACTGGCAGGTTCCTGTGGCAGAGGCTGACAAGGAGAATGCCGCCTTCACCACCCCGATGGGATTAAGTGAATTCAACTGTATGCCATTCAGGCTCTGCAATGCACCCGGGACCTTCCAGAGGCTGATGGAATGCTGTCTAGGGCACCAAAACTTTGAGACGGTCCTACTCTACCTGGATGACGTGATTGTCTATTCGAAGACTTACGAGGACCATCTAAAGCACCTGGCTGAGGTGTTCGAGGCCATGGCAGGCTTTGGCATGAAAGTGAAACCCTCCAAGTGCCATCTGTTAAAGCCGAAGGTACAGTACCTAGGACACGTGGTGAGTGCAGAGGGAGTAGCCGCCGACCCTGACAAGGTTACAGTAATCCAGAGCTGGCCAAGCCCCTCTAACATCAAAGAAGTGAGGCAATTCCTCGGGTTGGTAGGCTACTACCGAAGGTTCATCCCCGGGTTCACAAAGATGGCAGCTCCAATGCAGGACCTCCTGATAGGTCAGTCTAAGACCAGAAGCCAAAAGCCACCCTTCAAGTGGGACAAGCCGGAAGAGGAGTCCTTCCGCCAGTTGAAGATGGCCCTCACGGGGGATGAGATCCTGGCCTACCCAGATTATGACCAGCCTTTTATCCTCCACACAGACGCCAGTAATGTGGGGCTGGGAGCCGTACTGTCACAGAACCAACAGGGCAGAGAAAGGGTGATCGCGTACGCCAGTCGGAAGCTGAGGCCCACTGAAAGAAACCCGGAGAATTACAGCTCCTTCAAGCTAGAATTCTTGGCAGTGGTGTGGGCCGTCACAGAACGGTTTAAACATTACCTGGCCTCCGCAAAGTTCACCGTGTACACGGACAACAACCCGTTGACACACCTGGACAATGCAAGACTTGGTGCCCTGGAACAGCAGTGG
Source organism: Phyllobates terribilis (assembly GCF_046119375.1). NCBI lineage: Eukaryota > Metazoa > Chordata > Amphibia > Anura > Dendrobatidae > Phyllobates > Phyllobates terribilis. Next base: position 2,793,296 of record NW_027362907.1, read on the forward strand.
ATGGCCCGGCTATCGAACTATGACTTCACAATCAAATACCGGGCAGGCAGGACCAACGCCAACGCAGATGCCCTATCGAGAATGCCCCACCTACCCGAAGGGGAAGAAGACTCGGAGGAGCTGGAGGAAGTAGAGCTCCCTGCGTTCCACCGGTATGGGGCCACTCAGTATTCTCACCGGGTAAGAGACAAAGACCTAACCACCGTCATGTTCAACTCCTTACCCCACCACGGCTGGGCTGAAACGCAAGATAGTGACCCTGCAATTCGCCTGGTGAAAGACCTGTTGACCCAGGCAGGCGCTAGCCCTGGCCCGGACGCTCTAGAGGAAGCCAAGCAGTTATGGAAGAAAAAAAGCAGGCTATTCCTCTACAAAGGTAAACTGTGCAGAAGGCTTGTCAACCACCGGACGCACGAGCTGACCTGGCAGGTAGTGGTCCCGAGACTAGATGCAGCAATGGTCCTGGAGGCCTACCATAACAGAGCAGGACACTTCGGGTTGGAAGAAACTGGAGTTCCTACTGAGAGAGCGGTTCTACTGGGTCGGTATGAGAGGGGCCATAGAGAAGTGGTGCAGGGACTGCGGCCCATGTAACCTCAGAAGGAAGGACTTACCAGCCAGAAGACACCCTTGAGGCCCATTGTCACCAGGCAGCCTCTTGAGCTGGTAGCTCTGGACCATGTGAAATTGGCTCCAAGCCGGTCGGGCTACGTCTATGCCCTGACAATAGTGGACCACTATTCCCGGTTCCTGGTGGTGGTTCCCGTTAAAGACTTGACAGCCCAAACAGCGGCCAGAGCCTTCCAACAACACTTCTGCCGTCCACACGGGTATCCGGAACAGGTCTTGACAGATCAAGGTCCAGCGTTCGAGGCGGAAATCTTCCAGGAGTTCTGCAACCTCTACGGCTGTAAGAAGATTCGGACAACGCCTGGTTTCAGAGTCAGGAGGGAATTTTTCCTCACGTGAAGATTGGCTAAATCATTTGGGGTTTTTGCCCTCCTCTGGATCAACTTTAGCAATTACAGAACTTACAGGTCGAACTTGATGGGCGCAAGTCTTTATTCGGCTTTACTAACTATGTAACCCGCAAACGGGCTGTGTGAGAAAATTAATAATATTGTCATTGATCTCCTCAAAACGTTGCCCCTAGAGGAACGCAGCCTGTGGCCGGAAAAACTGCCGGACCTGATAGACTTCTACAACCATATCCCGATGAATGCTACCAATTGCACCCCGGCTTACCTGATGCGAACAAGACCAGGTAAGCTGCCGATAGACCTGGAGATGGGAGTCCTGACACCCGAGGACACCTCCCCCAGACGCGGACTGGGATACGGAATGGCGGCTGCAGTACAAGAAGGTACAGGAGAGTGTGGAGAGGAATCTGGCTCAAGCGAGAGAAAAGCAAGAGAGCCCTTGCTGGTCCCCTGAAACCTGGCGAGCAGGTCCTGAAGCGGAAGAGAAAGCTTCACAAGCTGGATGACCAGTGGGAGAGAGACCCGTAAACAGTACTGCCGTCCAACCACGACAACTCGAAGGTATGTGTAATTACCAAGGATGGAGGAGAAACCACTAGCACTGTCTCCAGAGACCACCTAAAACGGAGCCCCGAGCAACTACAGAGTGCAGGAGAAGATCAAGATGACCTTGAACTTGCAGAGGACAAAGAAGAAATGATCAACACAGTTCTTGGAGAGTATCCTGGACTCGGATAAACGATGCAATAGTGGTACCCGTCCTACACTTCCTTCAGCCAACCCAGCAGGAGCCTACAGCAGAGCAGGAAGAACAAGAGGAACAAGCAGCCCCGGAGGCAGAAGAACCCATGCCAGCAGCCCAGGAGAGTCAACCCTCTGCTGACAGTGATCCTGCCATGCCTGCGGTAAGCCAAAGGACCTGCAGACAGCTGCCTGCCCTGCCTGTAAACCCAGCTAGTAGCTGTACCCTAAATGCTAGTGGGGAAAGCCAGGTTAGACCACCACCAGACAGTGGGTTACGCAGGTCAACCCGGATTACTAGGGGTCAAATACCAGCTCGCTGGAAGATCTAAATGTAAAGTATGTAGTTAATGTGTTATACTTGTTACCTGGTTACTAATACTGTTTTCCCAGTTTTCCTAGATACAATGGACTGACAGGTTATGGATGGTGAATAACCGGAACTACCACGTAGATAGTTGCACCTGGTGCCCTCTTGTGAAGATTGCCACAGAAGAAAAACCTGTCCGGCGTGGCCTCCTTGTGGTCCAAAGTAGTTAGCTTTTACCTTGCCGCCATGCCCAAGGCCAGGAACTTGGGGTTTATGGAGACAGGTCCCCACACTGTGGAAAACTTCACCTTGTTGGGTGATATGGACACCCGGTCACGGAAGCGCCGTGGCCTTAAGGACAAAATGTACTTGTAAATATGTTATGTTGTCATTTATACCCTGTATTTGTGTTTCCTGTTTAGTCCGGAGTACTAAATTTTACTAGGGGGGAATGTGTCACCCCAGGTCTGGATGCCACAAATATTAAAGGCTGTGTCTGAGAGCAGGAGGGAGGTTCCCTGGTTAGGGACAATTAGCATACAGCACCTCCTGTCCCAGGCCAGTAGGGTGAGCTGGCTGCCCCTATAAAAGCTGGAACTGGGGGCAGGGTTAGAGAGAACTGGACGACCTAGCTCAGGACTGAGACTAGTCCCAGAGAAGGAGGGACAGTTCAGCTGTAGCTGAGGAGTCCGTGAGGCAGAGGAGAAACTGCAAGCCAGGGACAGAGGCGACGAGAGTCGGTCCTGGCTGAGAGAATCACACAACCGGACATTGGGGTCCGAGGCTGTCAGGGTTGTAAGCCCAGCAGCAGAGAACCAACTCGCAAGGGATTGCAGGTCCCTTGGCCTAAGAAGCCTGGAGGCTCCGCCACACAGAGGGACCAGTACAGCGAGGAGAAAGCAAAAGGTACCCAAGGCCCGAGTCGCAAGCCATACAGGCGAGAAGTACACGGCCAGCTCAGGGACGTGGGCTATTACACCACGAAGAGGGGGATAGTCAGAAAGAGCATAGAGAGAACGGTAGGCCTACACACTCGCCCTGACCAGTGGGGCTCGCCCGAATGCTCTCAGACACCCAGGCCCATTCCTAACCTGTACTACTGTTGGGTCGTTAATAACACCTACAATAAAGACCCTGGACTGTTTGAAGCGGACTCTGAACTCTTACTATTGCGGCCTGCACTATCACCCCCAGCATTCACCTACACTGCCCTGAGGCTACACTCTTCCCGTGGGGAGTTATCCTACCCATGTGCTGCACATCAACACCAGCCTCAGCTGTCTGCCTTGCAGCGGCGGTTACCCTGACCACAATCCACGGGTGGCGTAGTCGGACATTCACAAATCTATAAATAGACTGCCACAACATTTGGTCTGACCACCCTGAGCCACGGGATCAGGTTGCCACTACTACCCCCAACATCGTACAGAAGCCCGGTTCCGGGTGCCCCACAGCCCAGGGGGTGAGTCATATACATATATAGTTCTCCTGCTCTCTTGTCCCCTTTCTCTCTATGACCAGTGATAGACTATTTTTATATCACATTTAGGCATCCATTTAATGTATACGCTGGGACATATAAGATAAACCGATACCTCTGACGGATGATGCACACTTTTAATGTTTCTTTTATGACTCTAAAACTATAAATCTGTTACACAGCTCCTTCCCGATCAAATAATGTGGACAGCTCCATTCCTCCCTCTGTGTATACATTGTGTAATGTGAATGTATTGTGCTCTGTGAACTGTATATGGGCTACAGAGAATGATACTTGCCACACGATGACCAGTAAAAGGATGATGGAATCCTGTAAATCCTGCAAAAATGAAAAAAGGGGAAATGGGGGAGGGTACAAATGGGAGGAAAAGGAAAAAATGACAAAACATTGTGCCTTTATGGCTAAAAACTCTCCGGATGCTCCTTGTAGACAAGTCGCTGTGCTCGCTCTCTCATTGCAGGTGCCAGGAATGACCAGTAACTGCCAATCACATGACCTCCTCACTGCAGCCAGAACATTTCTATTACATTTGAAACTTTCAAGTAAAGATTTAGCCCTGATTCATCAAGACTGGCAGTTCTCATATCGGAATGTGGTGGTTTCTGGTCCCTTAGTCTGACATTTATTTTCTAAACACTGTGTATTCATGAGCTCCTGAGTATTTGGGGGGGGGGGGGGGGGAATTCAGTATTATGGGTACCACATAGTCCTCCATACAGTATTATGGACCCCATATAGTCCTCCATACAGTATTATTGGCACCACATAATCCTTGGAACAGTATAATGGGCCCCATATAGTGGTTCATACAGTATAATGGGCACCATTTAGTGCTCCATACAGTATTAAGGGCACCATATAGTGCTCCATACAGTATTATGGGCCCCATGTAGTCCTCTATACATATAAAATAAATAAACAAATACTCACCTCTCCCTTATCCCTCGCAGCTCCAGCCCCTGCACTGCTCAGCACAGAGGGCGTGCTGTAGTGATGTCATCGCGCCTTCTACACTGAGACATCACAGAGTTCAGATGGAGAGGGGGAATGATGGGAGAGGGAGCAACAGCTGATGGCTCCCTTTCCTATTGTTGTTTTCAACTGTATCGGCATCCATGATATGGATACACACGTTCCATTAATTTGGGGCAAAAGCAGAAATTGTTTTTAATTGGTTTTTCACCTTTTCAGCAACAAGCAAAACAGTGAGAGTAACACCAACCAATATTGAGATATGTTCTCACTATAGATTAGATACTAGACAGCAATTAAAGTGAGAATCTAAAACATAACTTTTAATATTTAATAGTTAAGAACAATAAACAGATAATGCCACCCATAAAAAGAGAGATGGATCTCAATGCTGGAATGATTATTACCATTAACACAGTCAGGGGACCATCTCTATATTAAATATGTGTAAAAATACATAAAGAGCTTGTACTCTATCTTCAGGTGTGAAGACCAGGCTCTGGATAGAATCTGTAGAGGGAAGAGGGTGTATACGGGGGACACAGTAAGTCGCCCTCCCCTGAAACACCAATTTTTAACAGATCCAGATATACATCAATTAAACTAGGGGAAAATCTCTGTTCTTCCCTTTATTCCATGGATTAAGCATTTATTTCTATCTCCAGGAATCCAGACATTTAAATGAAAAACAGAGATTTCTCAAAACACAAGTATGAGGTCTGAGTGCAGATCCTACATATTTATAATAATTCATACATGATTGTGTCAACAAAATGTCAAAGGGAAAGTGCAGGGCCTCCATACAGGGCTGGCTGTGGTCTGCCCTTGTCAGAGCGGGAGCTTTGTGGGGATAGTTTAAGTTTGAGCCTAAAGGGACTAACAGGGCCAGCTTATACAACTACTTGGTCCAGAAGGAACTCCCCAGACAGCAACTTTCATCCCGGAGAAACAAAGAATGGGTGAGAGAATTCCATTTTGTTGACACAATCATGTATGATGAGTATTACTGTGTATCTACACAATGTTACTTTACTGTGTCCTGTTTGCTTTTTACACCTTCCACCATGTATTCTAGTTTCAATTTATGCGAGACCCCCCCCATAATCCCAGGCGTGGGGAGCAGTGAATATTCTGGCAGCTGATGTCGGCATGTGAGGGCCGCTGCGCCGTTTATACACTGAAGTTAGTTGCCAGCCTCAGAAGATGGTGCCGCACCGTGTAGGAGCAAAGGGAAGGTGAGCAGAATGGTTTATTTTTTTTAAGTATGCGGCATGATGGGGATCATATATACTAGAAATGGCGACATATATACCAAGATAGAGGGCCACATATACAAGGATGGAGATCATATATACCAGAATGGGAGTGCCATATACACCAGGATGGGAGGGCCAAATACCAGGTTGGGGAGGACATATATACCAGGATGGGGGGGGGGGGCATATATACCAGGATGGAGCGCCACACATACCAGGATTTTAGATCATATATACCAGGAAGGAGGGCCACATATACCAGTATTTTAGATCATATATACCAGGATGGAAGGGCCATAAATACCAGGATGAAAGAGCCATATATACCAGGATGAGAGGGCTATATATACCAGGATTGGATGACCATATATACTAGGATGGGAGGGCCATATATACAAGTATAGGGGGAACATATATACCAAGATGGGGGACACATATATAACAGGATGGGGGGGATATATATACCAGGATGGGAGGGCATATACAGTTGAAACCAGAAGTTTACATACACTATATAAAAAGACACATATACATGTTTTTCTCAATATCTAACATGACATCAGGATAAACCTTTCACGTTTTAGATCAATTAGGATTACCATCATTTTTAATATTTGCCAAATGCCAGAATAATGAGAGAGAGAATGTTTTAAAGCATTTTTATTACTTACTGCAAAGTCAAAAGTTTACATACTGTACATTTCATTAGTATTTGGTACCATTGCCCTTAAACTGAATGACTTGGGTCAATCGTTTCTCACAAGCTTCTCACAATAGTTGGTCGGAATTTGGGCCCATTCCTCCTGACAAAACTTGTGTAACTGATCCAGGTTTGTAGGTCGCCTTGCTCGCACCTTCGTTTTCAGCTTTGCTCATAAATTTTCTATAGGATTGAGATCAGGGCTTTGTAATGGTCACTCCAAAACATTGACTTTGATATCCTTAAGCCACTTTGTTACCATTTTGTCAGTATGCTTCGGGTCATTGTCCAATTGGAAGACCAATTTATGCCAAAGCTTTAACTTCCTGGCTGATGTCTTAAGATGTTGCTTCAGTATTGCCACATAATCTTCTTTTCTCATGATGCCATCTATTTTGTGAAGTGCACCAGTCCCTCCTGCAGCAAAACAAAACCACAACATGATGCTGCCACCCACGTGTTTCACATTTGGGATGGTATTTTTAGGCTTCCAAGCTTCTCCCTTTTTCCTTCAAACGTAATGATGGTCATTATGACCACAGGACATGTATCCAAAAATTAAGGTCTTTGCTCCTGTGCGTTGCAAACATTAATCTGGCTTTTTATGTTTCTTTTGGAGTAATGGCTTCTTCCTGGCAGAGTGGCCTTTCAGCCCATATTGATACAGTACTCGTTTCACTGTGGATATTGACACAATCTTACCAGCTTCCACCATCATCTTCATAAGGTCTTTTGTTTTTGTCCTTGGGTTGATATGCACATGTTGGACTAAAGCATGTTCATCTCTGGGACACAGAACCGTTTCCTTCCTGAGTGGTATGATGGCTGGACATTCCCATTTTGTTTGTACTTGCATATAATTGTTTGCACAGATGAATGAGGCACCTTCAGGTATCTTGAAATTGTACTCAAGGATGAGCCAGACTTGTGCAAGTCCACAATTCTCTTCCTGATATCTTGGCTAATTTCTTTAGACATTTCCATGATGCTATACAAAGAAGCAGTGCGTTTCAGGTGTGCATTAAAGTACATCCACAGGTGTGTCTCTAATTAACTCAGATGTTGCCAAAAAAATAGAAGCTTACAAACACATGACATCATCATATGGGCAGTCCAGAATTGTTTAAAGGCATAGTAATCTTAGTGTATGTAAACTTCTGGTTTCAACTGTTTACCAGGATGGGTGACATAACAAAATTGAGGGACATACAGTTATATATTTGGACAGAGACAACATTTTTCTAATTTTGGTTCTAGACATTACCACAATGAATTTTAAACAAAACAATTCAGATGCAGTTGAAGTTCAGACTGTCAGCTTTCATTTGAGGGTATCCACATTAAAATTGGATGAAGGGTTTAGGAATTTCAGCTCCTTAACATGTGCCACCCTGTTTTTAAAGGGACCAAAAGTAATTGGACAGATGAAATAATTGTAAATAAAATGTTCATTTCTAGTACTTGGTTGAAAACCCTTTGTTGGCAATGACTGCCTGAAGTCTTGAACTCATGGACATCACCAGATGCTGTGTTTCCTCCTTTTTGATGCTCTGCCAGGCCTTCACTGCGGTGGTTTTCAGTTGCTGTTTGTTTGTGGGCCTTTCTGTCTGAAGTTTAGTCTTTAACAAGTGAAATGCATGCTCAATTGGGTTGAGATCAGGTGATTGACTTGGCCATTCAAGAATATTCCACTTCCTTGCTTTAATAAACTCCTGGGTTGCTTTGGGTCATTGTCCATCTGTAGTATGAAACGACGACCAATCAGTTTGGCTGCATTTGGCTGGATCTGAGCACACAGTATGGCTCTGAATACATCAGAATTCATTCAGCTGCTTCTGTCCTGTGTCGCATCATAAATAAACACTAGTGACCCAGTGCCACTAGCAGCCATGCATGCCCAAGCCATCACACTGTCTCCGCCGTGTTTTACAGATGATGTGGTATGCTTTGGATCATGAGCTGTACCACGCCTTCGCCATACTTTTCTCTTTCCATCATTCTGGTAGAGGTTGATCTTGGTTTCATCTGTCCAAAGAATGTTCTTCCAGAACGGTGCTGGCTTTTTTAGATGTTTTTTTAGCAAAGTCCAGTCTAGCCTTTTTATTCTTGATGCTTATGAGTGGCTTGTACCGTGCAGTGAACCTCTGTATTTACTTTCATGCAGTCTTCTCTTTATGGTAGATTTGGATATTGATACGCCTACCTCCTGGAGAGTGTTGTTCACTTGGTTGGCTGTTGTGAAGGGGTTTCTCTTCACCATGGAGATTATTCTGCGATCATCCACCACTGTTGTCTTCCGTGGGCGCCCAGGTCTTTTTGCATTGATGAGTTCACCAGAGCTTTCTTTCTTTCTCAGGATGTACCAAACTGTAGATTTTGCCACTCCTAATATTGTAGCAATTTCTCGGATGGGTTTTTCTGTTTTTTGCAGCTTAAGGATGGCTTGTTTCACCTGCATGGAGAGCTCCTTTGATCGCATGTTTACTTCACAGAAAAACCTTCCAAATGCAAGCACCACACCTCAAATCAACTCCAGGCCTTTTATCTGCTTAATTGAGAATGACATAACGAAAGGATTGCCCACACCTGTCCATGAAATAACCTTGGAGTCAATTGTCCAATTACTTTTGGTCCCTTTAAAAACAGGGTGGCACATGTTAAGGAGCTGAAACTCCTAAACCCTTCATCCAATTTTAATGTGGATACCCTCAAATGAAAGCTGAAAGTCTGAACTTCAAATGCATCTAAATTGTTTTGTTTAAAATTCATTGTGGTAATGTCTAGAACCAAAATTAGAAAAATGTTGTCTCTGTCCAAATATATATGGACCTAACTATATACATAATGAGGAGGAGGAGGAGTTAAGGAGCTGGTTGTTAGAGCTCTCCTGTTAGGTTTTTTTTAGTTTGCTGGTCACATGACCATTTTTGCCTATTTTATCCGGCTCCGCCCTCCTGGCCTTGCTGGACTTCATTGTATTTACTACTCTTGAGCTAGCTTGGTGCTTTGTTGCCGTTCTCTGTTAGTTTTGCTAGGTCTTCTGACCTCTATGCTTTTTGTTGTGTGTTTGTCTTTGACTGCTACTATTTCTGCTAGGAGGTGTCCAACTTATCCCAGTCCCTAGTTCTTGTAGGGATCCCTCCCTCACATCTATAGGTCTTCGTACAGACTAGCCGAGGACTTTAGCGGGTCTGATCGCAGGATCAGGTTCCCCGTTACATCGTAGGGATCTAGTTTAGTTTTATTGTAGGGACAGATATCCTGTATTTCCTTAGTCCCTGTAGCTGATCATAACACTGGTTGCCTGAGCTACAGACGGTACTACCCACACCACCTTCATCCAATCAGTACAGTGAGGATGGCCTGAAGAGGAGGAGTAGAGGAAGGACGAGGTGGAGAAGATGGACAGGTGTCCTCTTGGTGGGGACAGAAGTCTTGGCTGTTGGCAGTCTAACACACATGGCTGAGTTTATGTTCCACTGCATTTCCTGCGACCCTCACGTTATATGCATTTTGGCCAACACTAATTACTGGTTGGTCACCCTTCTAGACCTACGCTACAATGAGAACTTTCCATCTCTCCTTCCCGTGGCGGAGAGGTCTAATAAAATGTTGCAGTACTCGAAGGCCCTAGTTGAGGAATTATTAAAAAAAAAATTCCATCTGACAACGCAGGCAGCAGAGGTCACAGTTCCTTAGACAACAAAGGAGTACTGACGATTGAGACACACACCAGATGGAGCAGAGGCAGGGGAACACTAAAAAAGGTCTGGGACAGTTTTCTCAAACCCTCCCAGCGCCCAGGCCCTGATGTCTGGTGTACTCTGACAAGGAGGGAAAAGTTTTGGAAGATGCTGAGTACCTTGCTGACCGTACCAGCGTCCTTCATGATTCCTCTGTGCCTTACAACTATTGGGTATCCAAGCTGGACACATGGCATGTACTGTCTCTCTACACCTTGGATGTCCTGACCTGCCCTGCTGCTAGCGTTTTGTCAGAGCGGGTTTTTAGTGCCGCCGGGAAAATTATAACTGATAGGCACATCCGCCTCTCAACTGAAAATGCTGACAGGTTGACCTTTTTATGTCCTCCTCCTCCTTCTCCTCCACCACCATATCAACAGGGTGATCATGCTACCCTTACTATAAATCTTTTAAGGGTGTTTATAATACCCGCATTGAGAATTTTGAGAGGCCTATCGCTAACATTTTCTGATATAAATGTATACCCCCTCCGGGGGTAAGGCTGTGTGCCCACGTAGCGTTTTTCAAGCGTATATGCTGCGGAATTTCCGCAGCGTAAACGCTTGAAAAACGCATGTATATCCGCACCCCATGGTCCCCAATGGCATTCCGCAATGTCAATGCCCATGCTGCGGATTTTTCCGCAGCGTATATGCTGCGGTCAAAAATCCGCAGCATGTTCATTAATTTTGCGGAAGCGCAGCGGAATCAATGTGCGGATGGTACCCAAGTCTGGATGAGAGGAGACTCTCATCCAGACCTGGGTACCAAAGAACCTGTAAAAAAAAAAGAATAAAATAAAGTTTATACTTATCTTCTGATGTTTTCCCTCCGTCGCGCTGTTGTCTGAAGGACCTGCCACGTCACTGAGTCATGTGACCCACCACATGACACAATGACGTCACCGCAGGTCCTGCACACAACAGCGTGAGCCGCTCAAGCCTCCGGACGGGGCAGAGAATGCATCAGAAGGTGAGTATAAAGTTTATTTTTTACCATTCTGAACAAGTTGTCAAGCACTTTTCCAAGTGATGCTTGGAGAAGTGCTTGATAACCCGCATGCGGAAATGCATGCAAAGACGCCTCACAAACGCTTCTACCTGGCGGGAAAACCGCATGTAATATCCGCATGCGATTTTCCCGCCAGGGAGAAGCGTAAAAAATATGCTTCAGGTCCGAAACGTGGGCACATAGCCTAAATGTTTTCCAGCCCATGCACTTAGTGCATGCGCATTATCAGTCTAGGATACCCACTCATTAATAATGGGAAAAAAAGGTTTTCTGAGTCCCTCCACTACGTCTCTTCAAAGAGGTATTGGAGTGCCTCCTTCTAATTTTTGGCAGTCCTTAAAGCGCATGCATTACCAGTCTAGGACACCCACTCCTTATTAATAGTAAAAAATGCTTTTCTGAGGCTCCATCTTCTTGTTGAGGGAGCATTTTTGGAAACCAAAAGAGCCGGATTCTATTAGTATATGATCCAGTGCCTTGTTGTGGGCTGTCAGGTGGTCGTCACATTGGGAGTTCTCACACTGCATACAGGATGTCACAGCCAGGACAGGAGACTTTGTACAGTAAGTATAGAAGATCCTGGTCTCCTCCATATTAGGCTGAGTAGATACGAAATGCTCCACTATATTCCCCAGCAGGGTTGATGAAATAACAGTCCTTGGTGCTGCTACGTTAAACTAATATCTTTTTTCAGGGCTAATTCAAATAGATTATATTCTCTAATAATACCGTTCTTATCTGTAGTTCATGTAGTTTGAGCTGTCGCAGTAGGGATAGCTATTACAGGCATCTAGTCAAGAATTATTGCCTTATAGTCCTTGCTGCTGCAACCTAAAAAAAATATCAAGGTAACATCTATTCTATTCCCTATTAATACCGCTGTTAGCTGTATTTAGTGTAGGGATAGGTCATAGGTATCATCTGCTGGAAATGAGTGTTCATTTTGGTCACATATATCTCTTCCACAGTCCATAACTTGTTTGCTTTTTCCCATAAACTCATTGACAGATTCGTGTTTTTTATGGTGATCTGTACTCAGAAATTAAGTAATAAAAAGGATGGTGGTGCTTGCAGTTGAGCCCTTGAAACCTGCTGCAAGAAAGGACGATTACCACAGTCGTCTAATGGGTAAAGTAGATAAAATGGTATATATCTGATATATACAGACTTGCGCTTGTAACAGGGCTGGGGTAAAAGGAGAAAGGGAATGACAAGAATCAGGTAGTTAAAAAATGTAAATTCATTAGAGTACAATAAAAGAACTGAAAAAGTAAAAATGGCGGGAGGATATTCTGTTTTTTTATTTTTAATTATATGCGGTATATATATGGCGCCCCTGAGGGTTCAGTCGCCACAGAAGTACTGCACCTCACCCCGAGGTGTGGTGTCTCCCTTCTCTCAGGTAAGGTGGGAGTGCTGCACGGAACCCCAAACACCTGCATCCAACACTACCCTACTCCAGGCCGGCTGGGGGGGCAACATGCAGAGCGCAGCTGCTGAGCCTTGTCCCTGGCTGGATGGGGGGAACCAGTAGTGGGTGTGGGTGGAGGAAGTAGTTAGAGAAAGCACTTTGATAGGAGTATAAATAAGGAAGCCATCTTAGAGAGAGTGTGTTCAGTCAGAGGAGGAGAGTGAGATATGAAAGTGGGGTTCTGCCAGGTACACCCGAGCTGCCTGAGGAAGGACTGAAACCTTGCCCGGTGAACGCAGTGCGATGCGGGAGGCTTGCGCCGGTACAGTGCACCTGTGGACTGTCTAAGAACTGTGAGTAAATCTTGGATGACTGCACTGAGCTGCCTCCGCTCCTTTATTTCGCCGGTGCCATTTCCCTCCCTGCACTATAACGCCCAGCACACCTCCTCCATTTATCTACACTGCCCTGAGGCCTGCTCCACCTGTGGGGAGCCGATCCATCACAAGCTGTCCTAACATTTGCCTCAGAGGACTGTTGCAGCGCTGGTGATCCTCACCAGACACCGCAGGTGGCGTCACGGCAAATTCCCCTACAAAATATCCCCCTTTTTACACTGACCCGCCCTGGGTTACGGACCGGGCCAGCCACCGTGATCTCCCCCAAAAGCAGCCATAAGGCTCGGCTGTCGAGTACCCCATGGCCCTGGGGGCGAGTCATATATATAACAATAAGGACACTCGAGGTATATTCCTGTTGGTCCTGGATAAAGTGCGCTGTGCTTCTGATGTTAGAGGATAATAAGTGTGTGTACATATATCTCAGACATTAGCGCCAACAGACTAATCGTTAGCAAAACTGATAGAAGGGACAAAAAAATAATAATTAAGTCAATATAGCGATTCATAAATAAATGTCATAAAAGATTAACTTTATTGATGAAGTAAAAAGGTGCAGTGGACATACAAAAACAGGAAGATGGTGCAGATCACACATATAAATAGTAAAATGTAAAGGAGACTCACTGCTTAGTATAAAATCACAAATACAGTATACTGTATATAACCATCATCTGAAATATATATAAGCAAATATGTGTAAAAATACATGTATACTATTGATGATGCTATGAGAATATACGGGGGTATGGGGACTAAATAATGGTCAAGTATACAAGATTGGGGTAAAAGGTATATATATATTCCCATACATGGCACGGTCAAATAGCGTACACTCAGGATGGATGGGAAAAAATGAGTTTACTGCATACTTTGTTCACAGCAGGAGCTGCCTTACAATGTGCCCACCCCGACACATCACAGGAAGAGAGAGAATAAAAATGCTGCGCTAGCCAATAGGAGAGGGACGCAGAGTGTAGTGACGCATGCGTGAACTGGTGAAGTCCGGGAGCTTGCCTCGACCCACATCACATGACCGACCGTGACACAAACTGGATTGTGACGCCGAAGGGAACAAAAGATACAGGAAGAGAACTGGCAGGGCACCAGATGAGAATGCGTGCCACCGGGGCAATCTGCAAAAGTAGTGTAGCATTCATAGTTCATAGAGAGAAATCAACACTGTGCATAGTGGGAGCGTAATACTCAAAAAAGGCCACAAGATGGTGCAAAACAGCATGGTGTTATCTGTATAAAGCACAATGAAGATAACACAATTATGTGATATTATGACAAAAGGATAATAATATTGCCAGGGTCGGACTGGGGTGCCTAGGGCCCACCAGGGTAATTGACTCTAGGCGCCCACACTACAACTCTGTAATCTAACGAGATGCAATTTGCAGCTTGTCACTACATTACAGAACAGGAGGAAGCGCTGGGCATTGTATATGAGTATATGTAAGTGTAATGCCGGCACGATCTTCCTCCAGAGCGGATATACCAGCAGCGTGTTTCACACAGTAGATTCACTTGTGTGAAACTAGCCTAAATTCCATTTAGTATTCATTGTATTTCTGAGTCAATGTTCTACCAGTAAAACAAAAAGCTAGCTATCAATACTAGATTTCATGTATCACCTACCCTGTATCACTTTATAACTGGCTACCAACTGATCCGGTGGTCTACGCAGTATTCTCAGCTCTTGCTTGTTCACAATGCACAGCATTCACATTGGTCCTACATAAAAGAACATGTAATACTATTAGTTCTTTCATTGTAAAGAGGAAACGGTTGTATATTGTCTTATTTTGCAATTGTACTGTTTGCAGCGTACTTTGACCTGTAAAGGGGATGTTCTGGAAAAATTATTTTCTAGCAAGTGCCCTCAGCATGCCTCTCTAAACAGAAGATTCGTACCTAGGCACTGTTCACACCGTGTCTAAAATGTGTACGTTTCATCCATGAAGGGTCCGTTTCACGTCTGTGTGCCCTCAATGGGTCATCCGTATTCCATGGACACTGCTCAGCTCAGAAAATAATTTCCAATGCATCTATCTGTTAAAAACGGACCAAACATGGATGTCATTCCCGTGATTTTCACAGACCCATAGAATTTAGTGTGTGTGTGTTTGGTCCGCATCACGGACCAAAAATAGTGCATGTGTTCATGAATTTTTTTCATTGACCCATGGTCCGTAAAACAACACTGATGTGTGAACACACATTAAAATCAATGTGTATGCGTGCTGCAAATGAGAAATGTGGACAACACATGTCAGTGAAAAATTGAAATGTGAATAGGTCCTTACCCGCTATGCACCGCTACGGTCTTCTACATCACCTTCTCCATGTCCATGGAACAGTCCACATAGTGTTTCCATCTATCACAGCCGGCACAGGAGCCAATAACTGGTTTCAGTGGTGACATGTGAAGCCAGTCATTGACTGCAGTGGAGCATGTGGCCATTGCTGTGGCAGATATAAGCACAGCGAGACCCAGAGCATTGACATGCAAGAGGCATGGAGGACCTCAGCGGTAGGGAGCAAGTAAGTATGAAACATCTGTTTATAAAAGCAGGATGCAAAAATATGGTAAAAAATCATGAAGATCATCCCAGCATTTTTTCCTTAAATTATACACAGGTACCTGTTACAGCTTACCATGGGAATGTGCCAGGCAGAGGCGATTTCACTGCTCCAATATGAGTCGCCTCCCTCTGCTTTACGTCACAGATTCTACAATTGCTATTGAACGTGGCATCTGAGGGTTTAAATAACTGGGTATGGTGGCATCGCCAGCCCTGATCTTTGCAGTTCGGTGCCTGCTGTATTATACTGCCTGCACCTGGCATGTATAGAGCACAGTCAATGTAGCAGCGCGCTTGCCTATTTTGCTGGCTCACGACCAGCCTCCCTTTATAGTCAAAGGGAGCATCAGGCTGTATCAGGAAAGTGCTGGAATTTTGTGAAATCTATCCGACTCTTTCCAGGCAGAAGAGTTGGACGGATTTCACAACGCAAGTGTGAAAATAGCCTTACAGTGTGAATGACTTGGTGCTGTGGGCTCGGATGCAATACCCGTCCCCGCATCATCAGTGCAGTAACAAACCTACAACTCCCAGTAAACCCTGAAGGATTAAATCTGACAGGGCATGCTGGGAATGGTAAGTTTCAGAGGGGAAACCACTCACATTATTATTATTATACATTTTATTTTAGCAGTGCAGTGTGTATATACAGATACTGAGAATTACACCCAGTATACAGTGCAGGAGAATTGGTACTATCCAGTGTATATAAAGGATAATACATAGAGAATTATGCCCAGTATACAGGACAGAAGTGGTACTCTGCAATATATATAAATATATATATATTTATACACACACATTATATATACTGTAAGGCAGCGCTTGTCATTATCCTGGGGGATACTCGCTTCGCTGCGTCAATTTAAAACACACCTGCCATATTTTCCGGTATTTCTCAAGTCAGCAGTTTATTAACTCCATAAACTGCTGATTTCCGGGTCCACCTCCGTGGCCCACCGACACAGATATAAAGTCCACGAGCCCAAGTGGCAGACCGGCCCACTTGGCTCTAGTTACAGCCTCCCGCAAGGTAATAATAAAATAATGTCCATGAAAATGTCCATAACACAAATAGTATTACCTACGTCGGGCTTTAGCTGCTTTGGTCCATTTGTTTCCCAGATGGGGTCTCTAGCCTCTGGCCCTCCAAGGCTTACTGACATCCACACGGGATCCAGGCTTCACCCGGCCTCACTAGGCTTCAGACAAACAGTGTCCCACCCACCCGGGGAACAGGCCTCATGCCTCTCTCACAGGTGCACTGCACACTGCTCAACTCACCAGGTTTTTATATATCCTGTAGACACAGCCACAGGACCTGTGCTTATCTCACAGTCACGTGTCCATACCTTCTGTGAGCAAAAGGACCTGTGTGATGTCACAGTCATGTGACCAGTCAGCTGAGGGGGAGGAAATAGCCTAAACAGACATACTAGATCATTATAGCAATGCCGCTGCACCACATATTCCCCCCCCTCTGTTCAAACCTGTGGGGTTGAACACATAATATACACAACAGTTTAAAACCCACAGTTCACACAGAGACCATGCACTTGACCCTTACGTTGTCCAGCCCCTGGAACATTATTCATTGACATTAGCCCATTCCTTAGGGACCTCCCATCTGTCAATGTCACTGACTTCGTCAGGTCACCTTTCCGGGTCGTAACCTTGTCAGGCCTCCCCCGCTCCCAGCGGTCAGTCGAAACCCTGTCAGGTCTCCCCCGCTCCCAGCGGTCAATACGGCAGTGCAACTCACATGTCCTTGTACCTAAGGTCTGGTTCGACTCCGTATTGTCCAGTCCTCTATTGGGTCGTTTGTATGGGCCACCCACACCTGAGTTACTGGAGGTCTCACTACCTCTAAACCCACGCCCACTACTCTCAGGACACCTTGAAGGGTCCCTAACTTCAGGTGTTCTGTTATTTAGGGGCCCCCTTCTCTGTCGGGTCCCACCATTTCCAGACGGCTGCCATCCTCTACTGCTCAGATGATGCTGTCCATCTACTCGCAGTCTAGCGAGACTCAATTGTTCCACCTCTCGCAGGTAGGTCACTCGGTACTCCACCAGCATGCTCATATATGCCAGACTTTCTCCGTTCCTATAGCGTAGAATGACACCATGCCGTCTTCATCCGGTATCCAGTCCTGACGATCATGTGGACTGCTCACCACACCAGACTTCTTCACCATCATCTGCATGGCTCGGCCATTTCTCCCAATGAGCTCTCTCACCAGAACATGAGGCACCCGGATGACCTCTTTTAGCAGACTGTGAGCCTCTCTCATCAGCTCCAGTTGTCTAGCGGCTTGCTCAGTCTTCAACCGGAGAAACCGCTTCGTGCGAATACATCGCCAATGTATGTCACTCAGGATTGCCACCCTCTTCACTGTGACTTCAGGTCGTGGACAGGACCACCAGCTGTTTGGCCTCTGAGGTCAAGTACACCTTCCAGGCTCCCACGGCCTTCTTAAACTCCTCATGCACGAACTCACGGGTGCATTCTTCCCTCAGGTCCTCGGGTACATCTACGAGGCACTTGTACCGAGACGTTTCGGTCTCACCAGTGGTTTCCAGACGATCAACCAGCTCAGGTTTCAGGGACAACTGACTTCCAGCTTCTTCACCCTGGATGCTTCCCCTGAGCGGACTCACAGCTACAACTTCTCAACTTTTCGTCTTGACCACCTCCACTTCACCATTATCTTTCAACACCATACTCTTAGCTCTCCTCAGGTCCACCTTCTCATGGTCTAAGGGAGTAAGTGCAACTTGTTTGCCTTTTCCCTTCTCCAAGGAGACCTCGTTCACCGCGTGACACTTTGCTAGGCGGCCTTAGAGCTCTAAAACTTCTCCTTTTAGCTCAGTTACTCGCCTCTCAGCAGTCCATCTCTGAAGCTCTTCCTGCTTCAACTGCTCTTCCAGCAGGAGAGCTCTCTCAGACCTCTCCGTCTCCAATGTGCCCACTCGGCTCTCAATAGCCAGTCTCTCACGCTTCTCTTGCGTCCACTGGGCTTGTAGCACCTCCTTGAGCTGCTTGATCTCGGCTCCGACATCCACCGAATCATCAGAGCTCACATCACTCGAGGAGGTATCTGCTTCATACCTCCCATCACCAGCGGTCAACTCCTGGCTCTGGTCTGTGGCTTTTCCGATGGACTCCTCCATCTTCTCTCGCTCAGCTTCCATCTTGCTGACTGTTTCCTTAAGGTACGTCTCCGCCTTCTGGAGGGTATCACAGGACATCTGTAGCTCCTTCACCTGAGCTTCCAGATCTAGGGTCTTTCCCCGGAGATCATCATTCTCCTCACGGATATCTTGCAGAGTGGTCTCAACCACTTGGCGCTCTTGCTCTGCATCCGCCTTACCCTCCTCTAGTTTTCCTTTAAGCTTGAGGAGGTCCTCATAATCTCTCCTAATCTGTTGCAGTTCCTCACTGAACCTTTCATGCCTCTTTTCTGCCTCATGGTCGTGAGCAGACACTTCAACTTTTATTGCTTCTTTCAGGGCGGATAGCTCCTGGTCTCGCTGGTACAGAGTCCTCCAGTCGCTCCTTCTCCTGCATTAGAGGCTTTACTTGGTCCTGGAACTGCTGCAGCTCCCTCATGAGTTCATCATACTCCTTTTTAGATTCACACAGCTCCTGGTTGAACTGTTCGCGCAGTCGTTCTAGTTCCGGATGACGTCCAGAAACTCCATCCTGCCGCGTCTCCTTCTCAAGTTTCAACTGCGAAACCTCCTCCTTAATTTTGCGGCGGTCCTCCTTAATTGTGTGGAACATCTCCTTCCACTGGACAACTTCCTCGTTGCTTTCCTTTAGACTTCGCCGTAAGTCCTTCACAACCTGGAATACCCTCTGCCGTTCAGACTCCAGGCTCTGCTGGTCTGAGGACACGTTCTCCAGGTCCGTCACCTCCTCTTCTGCCTCTGAAGTAGGATCCACCCTTGTAACAACGGCACACACCATTACATTTTCTTTATTTTCACTTTTAGTCAAGACTACAGGAGCAACCTTTCTGTGGCCCTTGCGCCGTCTACGTCGAGATGTGGACTCTCTCCCCTCGTCTAGTCCCTCCTGACCGACCTCTCCTACTTCCGTAGTGTCACCGTCAGCTATCAGGTCTGTGTCACTCCCCATGATGTTGTGGACTACCAGGTCACCTCCCACTTTGACTTCAACCCCCTCCACTGGAGTCACACCATTCTCAACGGTCAAATTATCATTTCTAGGAGGTACCAACCCACCATCAACAATTTCCAGTTTTCCACACTCTACGCTCTTGTGAAAATCCGCCCCTTTTTAGACTCCGCCCCCTTTTGTACAACCACACCTGTAAGGGAATTTTTACAAAAAACATCAGCGACAGTCTTAGGACTCAGTTCACAAGACCTCTTACCACCTCCCCGGGCACTCTGGGACAACACGGGCACCCCCGGAGGGTCCATAGAATGGTCCACGGCCACCATTCTATACGGTGCCCACAGCTCCTGCGGTTCCCGCACCATGTCCAGTAACAGTTTCTCAAATACCTGCTCCGGACCCAACCGTCCCTTCAAACGCTCATTAGCTCCAGACACCTCTGTTGCTTTGCACACAGCCATCACGGTACACTGTTCACACTTGAACTTCACCGCTCCCCCCGAAAAAATCTTCGTGGCCCCGCCGAGCCACCGCAAAACAGGATTTGAGAGCGATGTCAATCTTCGCAACCCCACCGAGTTGCAGCAAGATGCTTTGACTTCGTGAGCCCCGCCGAGCCACAGCAAACCAGGTTTGAGTGTGACAACGACCTTCACAACCCCGCCGAGTTGTAGCCAGATGCTTTGACCTTCGTGAGCCCCGCCGAGCCACAGCAAACCAGGTTTGAGTGCGACGACGACCTTCACAGTTGCTCCCAGCAACCAGACTGCAGATGCTCCCAGCAACCAGACTGCAGCTGCCCGCGCTCTCAAACCACATGTAAGGCAGCGCTTGTCATTATCCTGGGGGATACTCGCTTCGCTGCGTCAATTTAAAACACACCTGCCATATTTTCCAGTATTTCTCAAGTCAGCAGTTTATTAACTCCATAAGCTGCTGATTTCCGGGTCCAACTCCGTGGCCCACCGACACAGATATAAAGTCCACGAGCCCAAGTGGCAGACCGGCCCACTTGGCTCTAGTTACAGCCTCCCGCAAGGTAATAATAAAACAATGTCCATGAAAATGTCCATAACACAAATAGTATTACCTACGTCGGGCTTTAGCTGCTTTGGTCCATTTGTTTCCCAGATGGGGTCTCTAGCCTCTGGCCCTCCAAGGCTTACTGACATCCACACGGGATCCAGGCTTCACCCGGCCTCACTAGGCTTCAGACAAACAGTGTCCCACCCACCCGGGGAACAGGCCTCATGCCTCTCTCACAGGTACACTGCACACTGCTCAACTCACCAGGTTTTTATATATCCTGTAGACACAGCCACAGGACCTGTGCTTATCTCACAGTCACGTGTCCATACCTTCTGTGAGCAAAAGGACCTGTGTGATGTCACAGTCATGTGACCAGTCAGCTGAGGGGGAGGAAATAGCCTAAACAGACATACTAGATCATTATAGCAATGCCGCTGTGACGCGCCCCCTGGGACATATTCCTTTTTGAGGGGAATACCCGGCACCGGATCAGATGGGGGGTTGTAGTCTCCGAGCGGCTGTGACCCGGTCCCGTGCCCAGGGCGTCAAGCTCAGTGTTATGTGGCAGTCCTTACTGATGTTATTAAAGTTCGTTGTGTCGACTACGCCACCCGTTGTGATGCGGTTACTGTGGCCGCCGCTGCTGCAGGGTCCGCTGAGGCTGATGGTGGGTGCGCAGCCTGGTGGGATAACCCCCAACGGGTGGGGTATAGCCTCAGAGGGGACAGGCGCAGAGGATGGGGGTTGTGGTGGTGCGGTGCAGCCGGTAATGATGACAGACTCGGGTTGTGCAGTTAAGGGTCTTTACTTACTGCAGATGTTCCTGGTCACTCTAGCTCCAAGTGACCTCCCGAGCCGTGCTGCGTCCACCAGGTCCTGGATCCGGCCAACCCCCAAACAAGTCCGGAGCGTGGCCCTGAGCTCTCCCTCTGTCCTTTCTTCTGCCTTCCCCACCAGTGATCCGCCTAGGTCCAGCTCCCTCGGGCCTTCTGTGGGGCAACCTTTGGCCTCAGGTTCCCTGACCCTTCATGTGGTAAGCCTTCAGGGTGGATGTAGTGGGTGGCCGTGGCAGATGCTGCCCACAGCCTCCGGTCTCTGGCTAGGGATGTGTTTTCTACCCCCACCAGTTTGGGTTCCGGTACCCTTGTGCTGACTCCTCACCCGGTGATCTGATTTGGGTTCTTGGGTCCCTTCTTTGTCCCCCTCTGGGTCTTTCTGTACTCCACTCTCTCACTCTTCAGGCTCAGGTCTGTTCTGCTCCCTTGCTGCAGGCTGACTTCCTCTGCATCTGACTTCCTCTCTGCGTCTGACCCTGATCTTTGATGGTGCCCACCTTATATACACCCTCTATGTGTGAGCTCAGGTGACCAGCACCCAATGAGCTCCTATCACTACCCAGACTGCTCCCCCTATCTGCCCCTACACTACATGGGATGTTCCTCCCCCCTCCCACTCCAGCCAGGAACAGGCTCGGTCGCACCTGCACATTTCTAAGTGGGAGTGCCGTCGGCCTGTTCCCCGGAAATGGGATGTATGTAGTGCATGCAGTCTATCTGAGCTCAGTTCCACGCTCCTTCCTTACCCGGGAGTGGAATATCACACCTCTGGGTTGAGGTGCAATACTCCTGTAGCAGCCGAATCCTCAGGGTGCTACATTCCCCCCTGGTAAATCACAGCACGTCCTCGGGCTGCAAAGACAAAAAAACACCAAAACATACAACATTTTTATAAACATGTAAAACATATTAAATATTATACGAAATACTATATAAATATATATATAAACTTTTTCAGGTAAACAACATTCTCGTCGTCTCTTTCTCTCTTCTGTTCCTCTGGTCACCGTGCAACTCGTGACCAGGTAGAGTGCGACAGTCTTTTGTAAAACAGTTTCCCAAATAAAACCGGTAGGGGGCGCTTTAGCAAGCGCAACTATGTACAGGGAAATTTTGGCCGTTCTCAGTCCCCGGCCAGGTAAAGGGAAAGGGATGGCTGCTCACAGTCCTCAGCCTGGTATGGAAAGGGTTACAGGTAACAGTTCGCTGGTCCCAACGGGGACTATTTTAGCAGCAACAACAGTTCCAGTTTCAGTTTCAGTTCCGATTCACTGTGCCCCGACGGGCAACTATATACAGTCTCCTGCTCTGCCGCACTCAACGGCGTCTGCCTCCTGCTCTTATCTTACGGCTGGTGGTTTCTTCAGACCCGTCCGGGTCCTCTTGCTCCTCCTCCTCGCACCGCAACTCCTCCTCCGTCAAGCGATGCACGTGGAGGGCTTAAGGTCCCTTGGCACACTTGTGCCGGGTGAACGTTACCTCATCTCCGACGTAGAGGTCACGGCCTTTGTGACCCTCTGGCAGGTGGGACTCGACGTCCCGTCGTGTAACGAAGACGTCACCCATGGTGTTCCGGTCCCTTATGAAGCCCCACCCATGCTGCGCATTAAACTTTATTACCGTCCCGATGGTACGGGGACGATCTGCTGCACGGGGGTCCCTTCTGGTCCGACTCTTTTGCTCCGCGCTGCGGGTCTGGGCCCATTGCTCTTTGGCCTGCCTCTCCTCCCGCTCTCTCTTGAACTCTGCCAGCTGTTGACGGCAACACTCTGTGCGCGCTGCTGCAGCTGCCCGAGTCTCTCCGGTGAACCCCATCAAATCTTCTCCCGTGGGGTCCCACACGAACTGGGCTTCCTCGAGTGGAGGCGAGACCCGAGTCACGGGCTTCGGAGCCGGGATTAGGGGCTCACACAAGGGCCCTAGTCTTTGCTGCCGCCCTAGCTCAGGGTACCCTTCGGGCCAGATGAAGGGCCGCCCGTCCGGCCATGTGAGCTGGCCGAAGAGGTCCTCCCCCAGGTGTGGCACCCTAGGTATTACGGGCGCAGGCGCGGTGGTGATGGCGCCCGGGTTGCCCAGGCCTTGCGGCCAGGCCTGGGGCACCTGGAAGGTGAAGGGCACCGTTAGGACGGCGGCGCCCTGGGTTACCTGGCCTTGCGACCAGGCCGGAGGCTCCGCGGAGGTAGATGGCTCTGCTTTGGATGCGGCGCCCGGAAATGCTAGGCCCTGTGACCAGGCCGGAGGCTCCTCTTCCGGCGCCACGCTCCGGGTCACGATGCGTGACGTCATCGGGGTCGCGACGGCGGCTTCCGGTCGGGGCCTAGTCGGTGGCGGTGTCATGGCGGTCTCGGGTACGGCCGGGGGACCTTCGGGCTCTGCGACGGGGAGCTGGGGCAGGTAAGCGGTCTTCCGGTATGGGGTATAGGCATCCCCCTTACCTGCTGCCATGCGTCTCGCTCCCTCTTCTGCGCCGTCTCCGGCCTTGGGTCCTCCCGCGTCATCCGCAGAGGCAGTCGATGTCTTCTTCCAAGGGAGCGGGCTCCGTGGACGGGTTCCAGCTTGCTGGGCCATCTCCCGGCCCCACTCCGCCAGGATCTCCCTCTGCACTCGGGCCATCCTTCCCGCGAGGCCCTCCAGGGCACTCCGCGCGCACTCCCGATCTCGGGGAAGCTGCGCCAGGATCTCCGCTAAGCCTAGCGGGGTTGTTGACTCTAGCAGGCTCCTGACCATCGGGTCGGTGCTGCTCTGCTCTTCTTCCGGCAGGCTCCTGGCCAGCGGGCCGGTGCTGCTCTGCTCTCCTCCTTCTTCCTCCAGCAGGCTCCTGGCCAGCGGGCCGGTGCTGCTCTGCTGCCGCTCCATTCCCGGGTCTACTCTTTCTCTCCTCGACTCCGGGTGCTCTCGCTCTAGACACCTTGTCTCCGGGTGCGCTCGCTCCAGACTGCTCCAGGCGACACCCATCTTCTCTCCTTTCTTTCGTCTCCTCCCACTTCGAGGGCGGTCCCGGGGCAACTCGGTGACTGTCAGCTCCAGGGGGAGTTCTTTCACGCTGACAGACACCTCCAGCATCACAGTCTCTGTTGGTGGGGGCGGTTTCCACTTTTGGCGCCATTTTCTGTCCCGGCCCACGATGGGAGGTTGCCTCTTGCTCTCCTTTGGCACGCCCATAATGGCGTCCGCTGCTCTTCCAAGGCGGGAAATCTGCGGTTTTGGCGGGAATCGCTTCCCAGTGGCGGGAAACTCGGCAGATGGCGGGAACAAGCTGGAAATGGCGGACAACCGGCGGGAAACGACTAGTGATGGAGTCCGATGGCGTGGACCCTCCGGAACCGGCGGGAGACTTCTTTCTGAGGTATACTTGCACTTTTCTTCAGGCACGCAGTACCCGGGTGTTGCGGGCACGTCATCCTGCCGACTACGCCAAAGTTGACGCGCCCCCTGGGACATATTCCTTTTTGAGGGGAATACCCGGCACCGGATCAGATGGGGGGTTGTAGTCTCCGAGCGGCTGTGACCCGGTCCCGTGCCCAGGGCGTCAAGCTCAGTGTTATGTGGCAGTCCTTACTGATGTTATTAAAGTTCGTTGTGTCGACTACGCCACCCGTTGTGATGCGGTTACTGTGGCCGCCGCTGCTGCAGGGTCCGCTGAGGCTGATGGTGGGTGCGCAGCCTGGTGGGATAACCCCCAACGGGTGGGGTATAGCCTCAGAGGGGACAGGCGCAGAGGATGGGGGTTGTGGTGGTGCGGTGCAGCCGGTAATGATGACAGACTCGGGTTGTGCAGTTAAGGGTCTTTACTTACTGCAGATGTTCCTGGTCACTCTAGCTCCAAGTGACCTCCCGAGCCGTGCTGCGTCCACCAGGTCCTGGATCCGGCCAACCCCCAAACAAGTCCGGAGCGTGGCCCTGAGCTCTCCCTCTGTCCTTTCTTCTGCCTTCCCCACCAGTGATCCGCCTAGGTCCAGCTCCCTCGGGCCTTCTGTGGGGCAACCTTTGGCCTCAGGTTCCCTGACCCTTCATGTGGTAAGCCTTCAGGGTGGATGTAGTGGGTGGCCGTGGCAGATGCTGCCCACAGCCTCCGGTCTCTGGCTAGGGATGTGTTTTCTACCCCCACCAGTTTGGGTTCCGGTACCCTTGTGCTGACTCCTCACCCGGTGATCTGATTTGGGTTCTTGGGTCCCTTCTTTGTCCCCCTCTGGGTCTTTCTGTACTCCACTCTCTCACTCTTCAGGCTCAGGTCTGTTCTGCTCCCTTGCTGCAGGCTGACTTCCTCTGCATCTGACTTCCTCTCTGCGTCTGACCCTGATCTTTGATGGTGCCCACCTTATATACACCCTCTATGTGTGAGCTCAGGTGACCAGCACCCAATGAGCTCCTATCACTACCCAGACTGCTCCCCCTATCTGCCCCTACACTACATGGGATGTTCCTCCCCCCTCCCACTCCAGCCAGGAACAGGCTCGGTCGCACCTGCACATTTCTAAGTGGGAGTGCCGTCGGCCTGTTCCCCGGAAATGGGATGTATGTAGTGCATGCAGTCTATCTGAGCTCAGTTCCACGCTCCTTCCTTACCCGGGAGTGGAATATCACACCTCTGGGTTGAGGTGCAATACTCCTGTAGCAGCCGAATCCTCAGGGTGCTACAGCTGCACCACAATACATACAGTGCTGGCCAAAAGTATTGGCACCCCTGCAATTCTGTCAGATAATACTCAGTTTCTTCCTGAAAATGATTGCAATCACAAATTCTTTGGTATTATTATCTTCATTTAATTTGCTTGCAAGGAAAAAACACAAAAGAGAATGAAGAAAAAATCAAATCATTGATCATTTCACACAAAACTCCAAAAAAGGGCCAGACAAAAGTATTGGCACCCTCAGCCTAATACTTGGTTGCACAACCTTTAGCCAAAATAACTGCAAAAAAACGCTTCCGGTAACCATCAATGAGTTTCTTACAATGCTCTGCTGGAATTGTAGACCATTCTTCTTTGGCAAACTGCTCCAGGTCCTTGATATTTGAAGGATGCCTTCTCCAAACTGCCATTTTGAGATCTCTCCACAGGTGTTCTATGGGATTCAGGTCTGGACTCATTGCTGGCCACCTTAGAAGTCTCCAGTGCTTTCTCTAAAACCATTTTATAGTGCTTTTGGAAGTGTGTTTTGGGTCATTGTCCTGCTGGAAGACCCATGACCTCTGAGGGAGACCCAGCTTTCTCACACTGGGCCCTACATTATGCTGCAAAATTTGTTGGTAGTCTTCAGACTTCATAATGCCACGCACACGGTCAAGCAGTCCAGTGCCAGAGGCAGCAAAGCAACCCCAAAACTTCAGGGAACCTCCGCCATGTTTGACTGTAGGGACCGTGTTCTTTTCTTTGAATGCCTCTTTTTTTTCCTGTACACTCTATGTTGATGCTTTTTCCCAAAAAGCTCTACTTTTGTCTCATCTGACCAGAGAAAATTCTTCCAAAACGTTTTAGGCTTTCTCAGGTAAGTTTTTTGGCAAACTCCAGCCTGGCTTTTTTATGTCTCAGGGTAAGAAGTGGGGTCTTCCTGGGTATCCTACCATCCGCACAATCTTGCGTTGAAATCTCTCGTCAATTTTTCTTTTCCGTCCACATCTAGGGAGGTTAGCCACAGTGCCATGGGCTTTAAACTTCTTGATGACACTGCGCACGGAAGACACAGGAACATTCAGGTCTTTGGAGATGGACTTGTAGCCTTGAGATTGCTCATGCTTCCTCACAATTTGGTTTCTCAAGTCCTCAGACAGTTCTTTGGTCTTCTTTCTTTTCTCCATGCTCAGTGTGGTGCACACAAGGACACAGGACAGAGGTTGAGTCAGCTTTAATCCATGTTAACTGGCTGCAGGTGTGATTTAGTTATTGCCAACACCTGTTAGGTGCCACAGGTAAGTTACAGGTGCTGTTAATTACACGAATTAGAGAAGCATCACATGATTTTTCAAAGGGTGCCAATACTTTTGTCCACCCCCTTTTTTAGGTTTGATGTGGAATTATATCCAATTTGGCTTTAGGACAATTCTTTTTGTGTTTTTTTCATTGAAGACAAATTAAATGAAGAGAATAATACCAAAGAATTTGTGATTGCAATCATTTTCAGGAAGAAACTGAGTATTATCTGACAGAATTGCAGACGTGCCAATACTTTTGGCCAGCACTGTATACACTGTGTTCAAGAATATAGAGTGGAGCAGTGTATATACTATATAATGTATAGCTATGGCAGTGTATATAGTGTGGATTCCACACTATATACGCAGCACCTTAGTATCTAACCATCTGTACACCATATACTGTGTATACTGTAGTAGCATATATAGACCCTTATACACAGAACGGCCTTCATCTTTTAGAGTCGTGGCGGGAAGACAACTAGAAAATACATAGCTTCTAATGGCCACAAGCCTACTCAATATTAAATATGAATATAACAGGAGAAACAGAGTTTATATAGGCATAAAACCAGTATAGCTTTATTAGATACAAGATAGTAAAAAAGCCACAACAGTGGCGACACAATGTAAATAACAGATTACAAAATACAGTACATGGTAACATATGTAGAGAGTATATGTGGCAAAACCCCCCCCAAAAAAAGAGGGAGTGATAAGCAGAGAACATATAGAATATACCATAAGTAAAGAGTATCCGCACAAGTGTGCAGGTATGCATCAAATGTCGAGGAGAATTCAAATACCGCTTACCAGTCACTAATAAGGGAGGGCCAGCAGAAGAAAGGTGACAAGTAGACCAGGAACAGGATAAACTCAAGGCACCAAGAGACCAAAAGGGAGGCTCGACGCGTGTTTCGCCCCGATGCTATGGGCTTTCTCAAGAGGCATAAGCTTGTAAAGGACAGGGACCTTTTTAAAGTCTTTTCACACGGTCACGTGACCGCGATACTAGTCACGTGACCGGAAGTGAATAAGTGACCGATGCTCGTCGGCGCATGCGCTAGGCGCCGGAAACTGTCGGTGCGGGCAGAATCCGTCACCTGGTAACGCGCACGCCGGAAACACATGGTATGTGCACCGGAAGTGCGCGGCCAGGAGAAAGACGGCCATGCCCGGGCCGAGAGCAGCGTGCCCAGAGCGCATGCGCACCGCATCGTGTGTCACCTAGCAACATAATGGCCAATAGCAGAGGCTGGCATCCAAAAAAATAACAAAGGGTCAAGCAATCATTAGTCCTGCAATGCATTATATATATAATGGCCGATAATACAAGTCACGACAGTATAACATCAAATGTGTAGAGATGTCCATGTATACAGTATGCAGGGCCGGTCTCATTAAATCCAGTGATGTTGATCAGCGCATAAAATAGGATGTGGTTCCGTTCTCATGCTATATATGGACCAAAGAAAAAAGGAGCCAAGAGGAAAAATAAAGAAAAATAGGGATTAAAAGGTAAAAAGCAAATATTGAAAATACCAGATAAATATTAAAAACAAAAATAGCCAAAAGGGCCAAAATTGGTTATATAACATCTAAGGCGGAGAATGATATAACAGGCGAGGCCCATGTCACAGGAAGGGGGCAAAGCTAAGTGCCTCATTAAGGCCCCGAGGAGACATGGTATTCAGACATACGATCCATTTTACTTCCTTTTGACCAAGAGCCTTTGTCCAGTCACCTCCACGGGAGCCAAGGTGTGAAATATCAATTCCACGCACCTTCAAAGATTTTGGATCGCAGTTATGTTTGCATTGAAAGTGACGTGGGATAGTTTTTGGCTCCCGTTGGTCGGCCACCGTTCTGGCCGCGCCAATGTCGCGCACGTGTTCCCGTATCCTCACTCTTAGCTCTCTCGTGGTCAAACCGATGTAAATTAAATCACAGGCACAAGTTGCGTAATAAATCACATGGGTTAAACCACAGGATATATAATTACAAATTTGGTATTCACAAGAGCCGTCGGATGAGGAAAAGGAGACAGAGCGCACGGCATTGGCGCATGCCAGACAGTGGCCGCAAGGAAAAAAGCCAATCCTTGGTCCTCAGGACCCAAAAGGGTTGGTAAGTGGGGGAACATAATGACTCCGTGTCAACATGTCACCCAGGTTATTGGCTTTCCTGGGTGTCATGAGTGGATAGTCCCCCACATATTCTCGTAGGGAGGGCTCCGCACCAAGAACACCCCAATGCTTGGAGAGGATCCGCCGCATCTCCCCCCACTCATGATTAAAGGTGGAGATGTAGCGGATCCTTCCCATGTCTTTCTTCCCAGCGGAAGCTGTTGAATATAACAATTGATTGCGGGGAGTACCCCTTGCCCTTCTATAGCCCTTTTTTTGGGGGGGGGGTGGTTTGCCACATATACTCTCTACATATGTTACCATGTACTGTATTTTGTAATCTGTTATTTACTTTGTGTCGCCACTGTTGTGGCTTTTTTACTATCTTGTATCTAATAAAGCTATACTGGTTTTATGCCTATATAAACTCTGTTTCTCCTGTTATATTCATATATAAACCCTTGTAGCATCTGTGTACACACCCTCCATGCACTTAATAGTCCCCTGTATTGGTACTGTACACATGCTGGCTGGTGCAGACCCTATTTAGTTTATAATGGTTGTATCGCACAATATCAGCACATTTTATCATTTACCTTTCGTGTCTCCCTATTTCTCCATAGATTGTAGCTTGCGAGCAGCAGGTCCCTCACTCCTCTTGGTATCTGAGTTGTGTGTTATCCTGTACTGTCTTTATTTTCTGTACATGTCCCCTCTGTAATGTAAAGTGCTGCGGAATATGTTGGCGCTAAAAATATATTATATACACAACGCTACATAATATTATACAAACACAGCACCATACTATACACTTTATTATGCTGTATACACTACATAAGGAACAACGAGACTGCGGTCTATACATCATACAGGAGGCAGAGAGTGCGAGTTTATAGGTCGTGTACAGCACTCTCTGCCTCCTCTATGACATACAGACCGCATGCTCGGTCTCCCATAATATATGCTTTATATAGGAGGCCGCGAGTGCGGTCTGTTTGTCATATATGAGGCAGAAACTGCGATCTATACATCATATAGGCCCCACACATGACATACACCACTCTCTCGGCCTCCTATATGAGATATAGACCGCACTTTCCTTCTCCTATAATATATACTTTACATAGGAGGCTGAGTGTGTTGTATATGTAATATAGACCCGCACTCTCAGCATCCTATATGACATATACTCTGTATATGTCATATAAGAGGCCAAGAGTGTGATCTATATTTCATAAAGGAGGTAGAGTGCGATCTATACATTATACACAGTAGGCCCCATATATTACATATACCGCACTCTCGGTCTCCTATATGACATACAGACTCTCGGCCTCCTATATGACATGGGGCTCTTTCACATGTCCGGATATTTCCCATACTGGAAAAAACAGTACCGGAGATATCCGTGTCTGTGTGGCATCTTTGTACCGGCGCCTGGGAACAGCACGAACTGTACTGCTGATTCCCAGGCGCCGCTACGTGTCACACGGAAATCATCTGTGTGTCATCAGTGTGTCATCAGTGCGTACGTGTGCAGGCGTTTTTCGACCCGTGCATGGTGTAAAAAAACAAACATATCAGCGTGTTTTTCCCACGGACACACGGTCTGTGGAAACGCACTGACATGTGCACAGACCCATTCATCTGAATATGTCTACGTGTGTCAGTGTCTCTGATACGTGTGGAAACTGTCACAACACATACTGGAAACACTGATGTGTGAAAGAGGCCTTATAGATTGTATATGTGGTATAAGAGGCCAAGAGTGTGATCTATATTTCATATAGGAGGTAGAGAGTGCGATCTATATATCATATAGGCGGCGGCCCCATATATGACGTATACCGCACTCTCAGCCTCCTATAGTGTATACTTTATATAGGAGGCTGAGTGCGTTGTATACATCATGTAGGCCCGTCCCTACTCTAAGCCTCATATATGACATATACCGCACTCTCAGCCTCCTATATTCTGTACTTTATATAGGAGGCTGATTGTGTTGCATACATCATATAGACCCGCTGCCCGCACTCTAGGGCTCATATATGATGTATACTGCACTCTCAGCCTTCTATAGTTTATACTTTATATAAGAGGCTGAGTGCGTTGTATACATCATATAGACCCACCGCCCGTACTCTAGGCCTCATATATTACGTATACTGCACTCTCAGCCTCCTATAGTCTATACTTTATATAGGAGGCTGAGTGTGTTGTATACATCATATAGACCCGCTGCCCGCACTCTAGGCCTCATATATGACGTATACCGCACTCTCAGCCTCCTATAGTCTATACTTTATATAAGAGGCTGAGTGTGTTGTATACATCATATAGACCCACCGCCCGCACTCTAGGCCTCATATATGACGTATACCACACTCTCAGCCTCCTATAGTCTATACTTTATATAAGAGGCTGAGTGTGTTGTATACATCATATAGACCCACCGCCCGCACTCTAGGCCTCATATATGACGTATACCACACTCTCAGCCTCCTATAGTCTATACTTTATATAAGAGGCTGAGTGTGTTGTATACATCATATAGACCCGCCGCCCGCACTCTAGGCCTCATATATGAAATATACCGCACTCTCAGCCTCCTATAGTCTATACTTTATATAGCAGGCTGAGTGTGTTGTATACATCATATAGGCCCGCCGCCCGCACTCTAGGCCTCATATATGACGTATACTGCACTCTCAGCCTCCTATAGTCTATACAACACACTCAGCCTCCTATATAAAGTATAGACTATAGGAGGCTGAGAGTGCAGTATACGTCATATATGAGGCCTAGAGTGCGGGCGGCGGGCCTATATGA
Organism: Phyllobates terribilis; assembly: GCF_046119375.1. Lineage (NCBI taxonomy): Eukaryota > Metazoa > Chordata > Amphibia > Anura > Dendrobatidae > Phyllobates > Phyllobates terribilis. The sequence continues at coordinate 2,825,787 of NW_027362907.1, forward strand.
TGTATACAACACACTCAGCCTCCTATATAAAGTATAGACTATAGGAGGCTGAGAGTGCGGTATATTTCATATATGAGGCCTAGAGTGCGGGCGGCAGGTCTATATGATGTATACAACACACTCAGCCTCCTATATAAAGTATAGACTATAGGAGGCTGAGAGTGCGGTATATTTCATATATGAGGCCTAGAGTGCGGGCGGCGGGTCTATATGATCTATACAACACACTCAGCCTCCTATATAAAGTATAGATCATATAGACCCGCCGCCCGCACTCTAGGCCTCATATATGACATATACCGCACTCTCAGCCTCCTATAGTCTATACTTTATATAGGAGGCCGAGTGCGTTGTATACATCATGTAGACCCGCCGCCCGCACTCTAGGCCTCATATATGACGTATACCGCACTCTCAGCCTCCTATAGTCTATACTTTATATAGGAGGCCGAGTACGTTATATACATCTGACTCGCCATCTGACTCGGCCGTGGGGCACCCGGAACCGGGCTTCAGTGCAATGTTGGGGGTAGTAGTGGCAACCCGATCCCGTGGCTCAGGGTGGTCAGACCAAATGCTGTGGCAGTCTATTTGTAGGGTTTTGAATGTCCGACTACGCCACCCGTGGATTGCGGTCAGGGATGACCGCCGCTGCAGGGCAGACCGCTGAGGCTGATGTTGGTATGCAGCACAGGGATAGGATAACTCCCCATGGGAAGAGTGTAGCCTCAGGGCAGTGTATTAGGATGCTGGGGGTGATGGTGCAGGCCACAATAATAAGGGTTCAGAGTCCGCTTCAAACAGTCCAGGGTCTTTATTGTAGTTAGTACTAATGACCCAACAGGAGTACAGGGTAGGAATGGGCCTGGGTGTCTGAGAGCATTCGGGTGAGCCCCACTGGTCAGGGTGAGTGGGTAGGCCTACCGCTCTCTGTCTGCCCTTACTGACTATCCCCCTTTTCGTGGTGTGATAGCCCACGTCCCTGAGCTGGCCGTGTACTTCGCCTGTATGGCTTGCGACTCGGGCCTTAGGTACCTGTAGCTTCTCCGTGCCGTACCGGTCCCTCTGTGTGGCGGAGCCTCCAGGCTTCTCAGGCCAAGGGACCTAAAATCCCTCGCAGGTCGGTTATCTGCTGCCGGGCTTGCAACCCTGACAGCCTCAGACCCCAGTGTCCGGTTGTGTAGTTCTCTATCAGCCAGGACCGGCTCTCGTCGCCTCTGTCCCTGGCTTGCTGTTCCTCCTCTGACTCCCGGACTCCTCAGCTGCTGCTGACCTGCCCCTTTCCTCTGGGAACCCTTCTGGATGCTTCAGAAGTGGGTCCTGGTCTCCCTAACCCTGCCCTCAGTTCCAGCTTTTATAGGGGAAGCCTGCTCCCCTTACTGGCCTGGGACAGGAGGTGCTGCATGCTAATGGTCCCTGACCAGGGAACCTCCCTCCTGCTCTCAGACACAGCCTTTAATATTTGTGGCATCCAGTCCTGGGGCGACACACATCATGTAGGCCCGTCCGCACTCTAAGCCTCATATATAACATTTACCGCACTCTCAGCCTCCTATAGTCTATACTTTATATAGAAGGCCGAGTGCGTTGTATACATCATGTAGGCCCGTCCGCAATCTAAGCCTCATATATGACTTATACCGCACTCTCAGCCTCCTATAGTCTATACTTCATATAGGAGGACGAGTGTGTGGCGCCCCTGAGGGTTCAGTCGCCACAGAGGTACTTGCATCTCAACTAGAGGTGTGGTGTCTCCCTTCTCTCAGGTAAGGAGGGATTGCTGCCTGGAACCCCAGCACCCACATTCAACACTACACTGCTCCAGGCTGGCTGGAAGGGCAAGATGCAATGTGTTTTCTGCTGAGCTCTGTCCCTGGCTGGAGTGGGGCGAACCCAAAGGTAGGGGGAACCAGTAGTGGGTGTGGGTGGAGGAAGTACAGTAGTTAGGGGGAGCACTGGGAGAAGTAGGTATATAAAGGGAAGCCATCTTAGGGTGGCAGGTCAGTTAGTGAGAGCACAGTTCAGAAGAACAGTCTGGGAGCAGAGTCTCTTTAGGAGCTCTGCTCCACCAGTATGGCCTAGTCCTAGAGGCCCAGGAGGGGAGCAGGGAGTAGGCTCCAATCTGTTGAAGGGATCCTAGGGGATACGGCGAGTGCAGGACGGCACCCGTACGCCCCGAATCTGTCAGAAGTCAGAGGGATCGTAGGCCACAAGAAGGGGACCGGCCCCTGGTCCAGCTGTGTTACTCTAAGTCTCGGCTGGGAAAACCGGAGGCTTTTGGCTTGTATAGTCAGTTGCTGAAGCCTCATTCTAATCCCTGTGAGGGTCAAGCAGGTCCGGGAGTGGGGAAGCGCAGGGCAGAAGGGAGAAAGACCCAACGTGAAGACGGTCTAGCTAGGAAAACAAGAAAGTGGGGTTCTGTCAGGTACTCCTAACCTGCCTGAGGAAGAACTGAACCCCTTCCTGGAGAACGCAGCACGATGTGGGAGGCTAGCACCCGTACAGTGCACCAGTGGAACTGTCATAAGAACTGTGAGTAAAAACTCGGATGACTGCACTGTACTGCCTCCGTCCATTCTTTCATCTGCGCCAGCTCTCCCTCCCGGGACTACAACGCCCAGCGCAACTTACACTTTCTACACTGCCCTGGAGCTAGCTCTACTTGTGGAGAGCCACACCATCCCTGCTGCCGAACACCAGCTCCAGAGGACTGCTAGACAGCGGCGGCTCCCTTTAGCCGCAATCCACAGGTGGCGTCACGAACTTTACAAATCCTCTATAAATTAAAACCCCCCTTTTCACTGACTGCCCTGGGTCACGGACCGGGCCAGCCACCGTGATATTCCCCAAACCGGCATCCATAGGCCCGGCTGCCGAGCACCCTACGGCCCTGGGGGCGCGTCAAGCGTGTTATATACAACATGTAGGCCCGTCCACACTCTAAGCCTCATATATAACATTTACCGCACTCTCAGCCTCCTATAGTCTATACTTTATATAGGAGGCCAAGTGCGTTATATACTGTACATCATGTAGGCCCGTCCACACTCTAAGCCTCATATATAACATTTACCGCACTCTCAGCCTCCTATAGTATATAGTGCATTGTATACATCATGTAGACCCGTCCGCACTCTAAGCCTCATATATGACGTATACTGCACTCTCAGCTTCCTATAGTCTATACTTTATATAGAAGGCTGAGTGTGTTGTATACATCATGTAGACCCGCCGCCCGCACTCTAGGCCTCATATATGATGTATACTGCACTCTCAGCCTCCTATTGTCTATACTTTATATACGAGGCTGAGTGTGTTGTATACATCATGTAGACCCGCCGCCCGCACTCTAGGCCTCATATATGACATATACCGCACTCTCAGCCTCCTATAGTCTATACTTTATATAGGAGGCTGAGTATATTGTATACATCAGGTAGACCTGCTGCCCGCACTCTATGCCTCATATATGACGAATACCGCACTCTCAGCCTCCTATAGTCTATACTTTATATAGGAGGCTGAGTGTGTTGTATACATCATGTAGACCCGCCGCCCGCACTCTAGGCCTCATATATGACATATACCGCACTCTCAGCCTCCTATAGTCTATACTTTATATAGGAGGCTCAGTGTGTTGTATATATCATATAGGCACGCCGCCCGCACTCTAGGTCTCATATATGACGTATACCGCACTCGCAGCCTCCTATAGTCTATACTTTGTATAGGAGGCTGAGTGTATTGTATACATCATGTAGACTCGCTGCCCGCACTCTAGGCCATTCATATATGACGTATACCGCACTCTCAGCCTCCTATAGTCTATTCTTTATATAGGAGGCCGAGTGCGTTGTATACATCATGTAGACCCGCCGCCCGCACTCTAGGCCTCATATATGACGTATACCGCACTCTCAGCCTCCTATAGTCTATACTTTATATAGGAGGCCGAGTGCGTTATATACATCTGACTCGCCCCCTGGGCCGTGGGGCACCCGGAACCGGGCTTCAGTGCAATATTGGGGGTAGTAGTGGCAACCCGATCCTGTGGCTCAGGGTGGTCAGACCAAATGCTGTGGCAGTCTATTTGTAGGGTTTTGAATGTCCGACTACGCCACCCGTGGATTGCGGTCAGGGATGACCGCCGTTGCAGGGCAGACCGCTGAGGCTGATGTTGGTATGCAGCACAGGGATAGGATAACTCCCTACGGGAAGAGTGTAGCCTCAGGGCAGTGTAATAGGATGCTGGGGGTGATGGTGCAGGCCGCAATAATAAGGGTTCAGAGTCCGCTTCAAACAGTCCAGGGTCTTTATTGTAGTTAGTGCTAATGACCCAACAGGAGAACAGGGTAGGAATGGGCCTGGGTGTCTGAGAGCATTCGGGTGAGCCCCACTGGTCAGGGTGAGTGGGTAGGCCTACCGTTCTCTCGCTTCCCTTGCTGACTATCCCCCTTTTCGTGGTGTGATAGCCCACGTCCCTGAGCTGGCCGTGTACTTCGCCTGTATGGCTTGCGACTGGGGCTTTAGGTACCTGTAGCTTCTCCGTGCTGTACCGGTCCATCTGTGTGGCGGAGCCTCCATGCTTCTCTGGCCAAGGGACCTAAAATCCCTCGCAGGACGGTTATCTGCTGCCGGGCTTGCAACCCTGACAGCCTCGGACCCCAGTGTCCTGTTGTGTAGATCTCTCTCAGCCTGGACCAGCTCTCTTCGCCTCTGTCCCTGGCTTGCTGGTCCTCCTCTGCCTCCCGGACTCCTCAGCTGCTGCTGACCTGTCCCTTTCCTCTGGGAACCCTTCTGGATGCTTCAGAAGTGGGTCCTGGTGTCCCTAACCCTGTCCTCAGTTCCAGCTTTTATAGGGGCAGCCTGCTCCCCCTACTGGCCTGGGACAGGAGGTGCTGCATGCTAATGGACACAGCCTTTAATATTTGTGGCATCCAGGCCTGGGGTGACACATTCCCCCCTAGTAAATTTTAGTACTCCGGGACTAAACAATAAACACAAATACAGGGTATAAATGCATGACCATAAACACAACAGGGAAAGAAATAACAAACAACACCACATATTGAGTTCTTTAGGTCACAGTGTGGTCTGTGCCTGGGTGTCCATATCACCAACAAAAGAAGAGAGTCACAGTATGATCCGTGTCCGGGTGTCCATTTCACCCAACAAGGCGAAGTTTTTGAGCGATGTGGGGACCTGTCCCTATAAACCCCAAGTTCCTGGCCTTGGGCGTGGCGGCAAGGCTGAGCTAACTACTTTGGACCACAAGGAGGACACGCCGGACAGGTTTTTCTTCTGTGGCCAACTTGGAAAGAGGGCACCAGGTGCAACTATCTACATGGTAGTTCCGGTTATTCACTGTCCATAACTTGTCAGTCCATTGCATCTAAGAAAACTGGAGAAACATTATTAATAACCAGGGTACAAACATAACACATTAAATATATACATTATACATTTAGATCTTCCAGCAAGCTGGCATTTGACCCCTAGTGCTCCGGGTTGACAAGCTAGCTGGGTTTACAGGCAGGGCAGGCAGCTGTCTGCGGATTATTTGGCTTAACGCAGGCATGGCAGCCTCACTGTCAGCAGAGGGTTGACTCTCCTGGGCTGCTGGCATGGGTTCCTCTGCCTCTGGGGCTGCTTGTTCTTCTTGTTCTTCTGCAGGCTCCTGCTGGGTAGGTTGAAGGAAGTGTAGGGCGGGTACCACTATGGCATCATTTATCCGAGTCCAGGTCCGGGGGAACTCTCCGAGAACGGTGCTGACCATTTCTTCCTTGTCCTCTGCGGGTTCAAGGCCATCTTGATCTTCACTTGGACTCTGCAGTTGCTCGGGGCACCGTTTTAGTTGGTCTCTGGAGACGGTGCTAGTGGTTTCTCCTCCATCCTTGGTAATCACACATACCTTCGGGTTGTTGTGGTTGGACTGCAGTACTGTGTACGGGTCTCTCTCCCACTGGTCGTCCAGCTTGTGAAGCCTTCTCTTCCGCTTCAGGACCTGCTCACCAGGTTCCAGGGGACCAGCAGGGGTGTGTTGGTTGAAGAGCCTCTCTTGCTTTTCTCTCGCTTGAGCCTGACTCCTCTCCACACTCTCCTGTACCTTCTTGTATTGTAGCCGCCGTTCCGTATCCCAGTCCGCGTCTGGTGTGGTGTCCTCGGGTGTCAGGACTCCCATCTCCAGGTCTATCGGCAGCTTACCTGGTCTTGCGCGCATCAGGTAAGCCGGGGTGCAATTTGTAGCATTCACCGGGATATGGTTGTACAAGTCAATCAGGTCTGGCATTTTCTCCGGCCACAGGCTGCGTTCTTCCAGGGGCAACGTCTTGAGGAGATCAATGACGATATTGTTCATTTTCTCACACAGCCCGTTGGTTTGCGGGTGGTAAGGCGTTGTTCGAATCTTCCTACAGCCGTAGAGGTTGCAGAACTCCTGGAAGACTTCAGCCTCAAACGCTGGACCTTGATCTGTCAAGACCTGTTCCGGATACCCGTGTGGATGGCAGAAGTGTTGCTGGAAGGCTCTGGCCGCTGTTTGGGCTGTCAGGTCTTTAACAGGAACCACCACCAGGAACCGGGAGTAATGATCCACAATCGTGAGGGCATAGATGTAGCCGGACCGGCTTGGAGCCAACTACACATGGTCCAGAGCTACCAGCTCAAGAGGCTGCCTGGTGACGATGGGCCTCAAGGGTGTCTTCTGGCTACGGTCCTTCCTTCTGAGGTGACATGGGCCGCAGTCCCTGCTCCACTTCTCTATGGCCCCTCTCATACTGACCCAGTAGAACCGCTCTCTCAGTAGGAACTCCAGTTTCATCCACCCAAAGTGTCCCGCTCTGTCATGGTAGGCCTCCAGGACCATTGCTGCATCTCGTCTTGGGACCACTACCTGCCAGGTCAGCTCGTGCGTCCGGTGGTTGACAAGCCTTCTGCACAGCTTGCCCTCGTAGAGGAATAGCCTGCTTTTCTCCTTCCATAACTGCTTGGCTTCCTCTGGAGCATCCGGGCCAGGGCTAGCGTCTGCCTTGGTTAACAGGTCTTTCACCAGGCGAACTGCAGGGTCACTATCTTGCGTTTCAGCCCAGCCGTGGAGGAGTAAGGGGTTCAACATGACGGTGGTTAGGTCTTTGTCTCTTACCCGGTGAGAATACTGAGTGGCCTCATACCGGTGGAACTCAGGGAGCTCTACTTCCTCCAGCTCCTCCGAGTCTTCTTCTCCCTCGGGTAGGTGAGGCACCCTTGACAGGGCGTCTGCGTTGGCGTTGGTCCTGCGTGCCCGGTATTTGATTGTGAAGTCATAATTGGATAGCCGGGCCATCCACCACTGTTCTAGGGCACCTAGCCTTGCATTGTCCAGGTGTGTCAGCGGGTTGTTGTCCGTGTACACAGTGAACTTTGCGGAGGCCAGGTAATGCTTAAACCGTTCTGTGACGGCCCACACCACTGCCAAGAATTGAAGGAGTTGTAATTCTCTGGGTTTCTTTCAGTGGGCCTCAGCTTCCGGCTGGCTTACGTGATCACCCTTTCTCGGCCCTGTTGGTTCTGTGACAGTACGGCTCCCAGCCCCACATTGCTGGCGTCTGTGTGGAGGATGAAAGGCTGGCCATAATCAGGGTAGGCCAGGATCTCATCCCCCGTGAGGGCCAACTTCAACTGGCAGAAGGACTCCTCTTCCGGCTTTTCCCACTTGAAGGGTGGCTTTTGGCTTCTGGTCTTAGACTGACCTATCAGGAGGTCCTGCATTGGAGCTGCCATCTTTGTGAACCCGGGGATGAACCTTCAGTAGTAGCCTACCAACCCGAGGAACTGCCTCACTTCTTTAATGTTTGAGGGGCTTGGCCAGATCTTGATTACTGTGACCTTGTCGAGGTCGGGGGCTACTCCTTCTGCACTCACCACGTGCCCCAGGTACTGTACCTTCAGCTTTAACAGATGGCACTTGGAGGGTTTCACTTTCATGCCATAGCCTGCCAGGGCTTCGAACACCTCTGCCAGGTGTTTTAGATGGTCCTCGGAGGTCTTCGAATAGATCACGTCGTCCAGGTAAAGTAGGACAGTCTCGAAGTTTCGGTGCCCTAGACAGCATTCCATCAGCCTCTGGAAGGTCCCGGGTGCATTTCAGAGCCCGAATGGCATACAGTTGAATTCGCTCAATCCCATCGGGGTGGTGAAGGTGGTCTTCTCCTTGTCAGCCTCTGCCACAGGAACCTGCCAGTACCCGCTAGTAAGGTCCAAAGTAGAGAAGAAATTAGCTGATTTTAGTGCGGCTAAAGACTCCTCTATCCTAGGTAATGGGTCTTTATGGGTGATACGATTGATTTGTCTATAGTCCACGCACATTCTCATTGTACCGTCTTTCTTTTTTACCAAAACTTAGGGAGCTGCCCCGGGGGCTACAGCTATCTCTAATGACCCCAGCTTCCTTCATTTCTCTCAGCATGCCCTTTGCGTTCTGATAATGTTAAGGGGGTACAGGTCTGTGTCTCTCTTTTACTGGTGGGTGGCTCCCCGTGTGGATGTGGTGTTCTACCCCTTTCACTCTGCCGAAGTCTAGCGGGTGCTTACCAAAGATTCTCTCGTACTCCTGAACCACCCGGTAGACTCCTTGTTTTTGGTGCGAGGGAGTCGAGTCAGCACCCATGTGGAGTTTCTGGCACCAGTCCTCCTTGTGTTTCTGGGAGCCATTATTCTCCACCGGTGGGGATGGAGGCAAGGGTTCCACGACCCTGATAGCATTGTGCTCGACGGCAAACAATTTGGCTAGTGTAGCGTACCGGGGCAAGTGTACTTCCCTTTCCCCGATGTTTAAGATCCGTACGAGCACCCTTCCATGGCGGACATCAACCACCCCCCGGGCTGTCAAAATGGTGGGCCTGCTGTCTGAATTCAGGGGTTCTACCTTGGTAGTCTCTCCCTCTTAACCCGATTGCAGTCCGACACCAGATCATCATTTCGCTTTTGGGAGGCATGGCAATGGGGAACGGGTCGCTCATCCTCACGCTACCAATCTCACCACCAGACAGTTCTACCTGTTGCCGTCTCATCAGGGCTCTTATCTCTTTCTGGGGGACCCTCTGTTGGCTGGAGCTCGCATTCATCGCCACCTGCTGCAAAATTACAATTACTTCTGAAAGACAGTTTTCAATCACATTAGTACCCAAGGTTATTTTAGGGTGACTTTCACGACGGTCAATGTCCACAATGATCACTCCCTGTGCCGGCAGTTCAACCTTACCAATCTTGATAGTCATCTCTCTGAACCCCACCTGCGGCATGGGTTGGCCATTGCTAGCGATGATGCTTAAGACATTGTCTGGATAGCGGGTTATGTCAGCGTCACTCCAGTACCGCTTGAAAAGTACGTAGGGGATGGCAGTCACTTGAGACCCGGTGTCCAGCAGGGCGCTCATGGGGATACCGTCCAGCACTACGGGTAAGACCGGGCGTCCCCCCACGTACTTATCGCGCCAATTTGACGGGCCTGATGACCTTATCCCTGGGGGTTGGCCCTCTGCCCCACGTCGGACCCATTTAAAGTACAGTACCTGGCTATGTGTCCTGGATGGCTGCAACGGCGGCAAAACGGCTGTCCATCCTCAGTGTAACGGTCGGCGGGCCTCCCTCTGAACGACGGGATCCTCCTCTGTCGACGCCACGGGACATCCTCCGGACTGGAAGCCAGCTTGATTGGTCTTGATGATTCCACCTGCAACGACTGTACGGTCATGGTCAATGTGCAGCCACACTCTTGGTTAATTCTTGGACCTGATGGTACAGGTTGGCTGGCTGGGATGGATTTAGGGCCTGCGCATCAGCCCCCACAAGGTCTGCGGGGTAGGGCGCCGCCTCCTGGTGGTAAGTGATGGCAGGGCGCCAAGAAACTACAGCGCCACCTGGTGCGGGTTCTCGGAGCACCCGGATGGCCCTATCTTTGAACTGCGCAAAAGTCAAATCGGGGTTCGGTAGAGCCATGAGGCGCAGCTGGGTTCTGTGGGCGCTGGACAGCAGACCTTCTATGAACTGGTCAGTCAACAGTTTATCGGTGTCCTGCACGCTGCCAGGGTCAGCTTGTTTAGTTGCTCCCAGAGCTTCTTGCAGGTTCAAGTCATAGTCTCTGATACTATCTTGGGCTCGCTGCTTACAACCATAGAACCGCATTTTGATTTCTGCTGAGGTACGGGTATCAAAGGTACTCCACAGCCGGGTCAGAATGCCCTTTACTGTCCTTTTCTCTTCATCTGACCATGATTTCACTTCCCGCTGGGCTGTACCGGTTAACTGCCCCGTCAGAATGCTCACTTTCTGTTCTTCTGTCAGGGGATAAACTTTAAATAAACTGTGCAGTCTTTCCTTAAAGTCAGTTAATGTATGGGATTCCCCTGAGTATTGGGGCAGCCAGGCTGCTCCGGGGATGTAGGGCATGGAGAACGGCTGCAGCCACGCTGGTGGTAGAGGGGGCCTCTGCTTCCGACATCTTCCTCCCCCCTAGTTAACCGTGGCCTACCTTCCGTTGATCCTCTTACATAGGCCGTGGCTCCGCTGGTGCTGCTCCGGGCGAGGATCTTGCGTCGCGTCCTGGTGACGTCAGCGTCACTCTCTCTCCTTCCAGGACCTTGCGCAGCGTCGGTGAGTAGGGCGGGGCTTCAGGTCTCACGCGGTTTGGACGTCCACGCCCCTCTCCTTCCCGCGCGGCGTCCCGAAGATGGCGTCCGATGGCGGGAAAACGGCTGAAGATGGCGGGAAACGGCTCCGAATGGCGGGAAACTTCCTTTTGAGGTACGTGTACAATCTTTTTCAGGCGCGCAATACACGTTTGTGGCGGGTTGGTCACAATCCTGCCGACTACGCCAAAGCTGCCCGTGGGGCACCCGGAACCAGGCTTCAGTGCAATGTTGGGGGTAGTAGTGGCAACCCGATCCTGTGGCTCAGGGTGGTCAGACCAAATGCTGTGGCAGTCTATTTGTAGGGTTTTGAATGTCCGACTACGCCACCCGTGGATTGCGGTCAGGGATGACCGCCGCTGCATGGCAGACTGCTGAGGCTGATGTTGGTATGCAGCACAGGGATAGGATAACTCCCCACGGGAAGAGTGTAGCCTCAGGGTAGTGTAATAGGATGCTGGGGGTGATGGTGCAGGCCGCAATAATAAGGGTTCAGAGTCCGCTTCAGTCCAGGGTCTTTATTGTAGTTAGTACTAATGACCCAACAGGAGTACAGGGTAGGAATGGGCCTGGGTGTCTGAGAGCATTCGGGGAGCTCCACTGATCATGGTGAGTGGGTAGGCCTACCGTTCTCTGTCTGCCCTTGCTGACTATCCCCCTTTTCGTGGTGTGATAGCCCACGTACCTGAGCTGGCCTTGTACTTCACCTGTATGGCTTGCGACTCGGGCCTTAGGTACCTGTAGCTTCTCCGTGCTGTACCGGTAACTCTGTGTGGCGGAGCCTCCAGGCTTCTCAGGCCAAGGGACCTAAAATCCCTCTCAGGTCGGTTATCTGCTGTCGGGCTTGCAACCCTGACAGCCTCGGACCCCAGTGTCCGGTTGTGTAGTTCTCTCTCAGCCAGGACCGGCTCTCGTCGCCTCTGTCCCTGGCTTGCTGTTCCTCCTCTGCCTCCCGGACTCCTCAGCTGCTGCTGACCTGTCCCTTTTCTCTGGGAACCCTTCTGGATGCTTCAGAAGTGGGTCCTGGTCTCCCTAACCCTGCCCTCAGTTCCAGCTTTTATAGGGGCAGCCTGCTCCCCCTACTGGCCTGGGACAGGAGGTGCTGCATGCTAATGTTCCCTGACCAGTTAACCTCCCTCCTGCTCTCAGACACAGCCTTTAATATTTGTGGCATCCAGGCCTGGGGTGACACACATCATGTAGGCCCGTCCGCACTCTAAGCCTCATATATAACATTTACCGCACTCTCAGCCTCCTATAGTCTATACTTCATATAGGAGGATGAGTGTGTGGCGCCCCTGAGGGTTCAGTCGCCACAGAGGTACTTGCACCTCAACTAGAGGTGTGGTGTCTCCCTTCTCTCAGGTAAGGAGGGAGTGCTGCCCGGAACCCCAGCACCCACATTCAACACTACACTGCTCCAGGCTGGCTGGAAGGGCAAGATGCAATGTGTTTTCTGCTGAGCTCTGTCCCTGGCTGGAGTGGGGGGAACCCAAAGTTAGGGGGAACCAGTAGTGGGTGTGGGTGGAGTAAGTACAGTAGTTAGGGGGAGCACTTGGAGAAGTAGGTATATAATGGGAAGCCATCTTAGGGTGGCAGGTCAGTTAGTGAGAGGACAGTTCAGAAGAACAGTCTGGGAGCAGAGTCTCTTTAGGAGCTCTGCTCCACAAGTATGGCCTAGTCCTAGAGGCCCAGGAGGGGAGCAGGGAGTAGGCTCCAATCTGTTGAAGGGATCCTAGGGGGTATCGCGAGTGCAGGACGGCACCCGTACGCCCCGAATCTGTCAGAAGACAGAGGGATCGTAGGCCGCTAGAAGGGGACCGGCCCCTGGTCCAGCTGTGTTACTCTAAGTCTCGGCTAGGAAAACCGGAGGCTTTTGGCTTGTATAGTCAGTTGCCGAAGCCTCATTCTAATCCCCATGAGGGTCAAGCAGGTCTGGGAGTGGGGAAGCGCAGGGCAGAAGGGAGAAAGACCCAGCGTGAAGACGGTCTAGCTAGAAACACGAGAAAGTGGAGTTCTGTCAGGTACTCCTAACCTGCTGAGGAAGAACTGAACCCCTTCCTGGTGAACACAGCGCGACGTGGGAGGCTAGCACCCGTACAGTGCACCAGTGGAACTGTCATAAGAACTGTGAGTAAAAACTCGGATGACTGCACTGTACTGCCTCCGTCAATTCTTTCATCTGCGCCAGCTCTCCGTCCCGGCACTACAACGCCCAGCGCAACTTACACTTTCTACACTGCCCTGGAGCTAGCTCTACCTGTGGAGAGCCACACCATCCCTGCTGACGAACACCAGCTCCAGAGGACTGCTCCACAGCGGCGGCTCCCTTTAGCCGCAATCCACAGGTGGCGTCACGAACTTTACAAATCCCCTATAAATTAAAACACCCCTTTTCACTGACTGCACTGGGTCACGGACCGGGCCAGCCACCGTGATGTTCCCCAAACTGGCATCCATAGGCCCGGCTGCCGAGCACCCCACGGCCCTGGGGGCGCGTCAAGCGTGTTATATACAACTTGTAGGCCCGTCCGCACTCTAAGCCTCATATATAACATTTACCGCACTCTCAGCCTCCTATAGTCTATACTTTATATAGGAGGCCGAGTGAGTTATATACATCATGTAGGCCCGTCCTCACTCTAAGCCTCATATATAACATTTACCTCACTCTCAGCCTCCTATAGTATATACTTTATATAGGAGGCCGAGTGCATTGTATACATCATGTAGACCCGTCCGCACTCTAAGCCTCATATATGACCATATACTGCACTCTCAGCTTCCTATAGTCTATACTTTATATAGAAGGCTGAGTGTGTTGTATACATCATGTAGACCCGCCGCCCGCACTCTAGGCCTCATATATAACGTATACTGCACTCTCAGCCTCCTATAGTCTATACATTATATAGGAGGCTGAGTGTGTTGTATACATCATATAGACCCGCTGCCCGCACTCTAGTCCTCATATATGATGTATACTGCACTCTCAGCCTCCTATAGTCTATACTTTATATAGGAGGCTGAGTGTGTTGTATACATCATATAGACCCGCCGCCCGCACTCTAGGCCTCATATATGACGTATACCACACTCTCAGCCTCCTATAGTCTATACTTTATATAGGAGGCTGAGTGTTTGTATAGATCATATAGACCCGCCGCCCGCACTCTAGGCCTCATATATGACGAATACCGCACTCTCAGCCTCCTATAGTATATACTTTATATGGGAGGCTGAGTGTGTTGTATACATCATATAGACCCGCCGCCCACACTCTAGGTCTCATATATGACGTATACTGCACTCTCAGCCTCCTATAGTCTATACTTTATATAGGAGGCCGAGTGAGTTATATACATCATGTAGGCCCGTCCTCACTCTAAGCCTCATATATAACATTTACCTCACTCTCAGCCTCCTATAGTATATACTTTATATAGGAGGCCGAGTGCGTTGTATACATCATGTAGGCCCGTCCGCACTCTAAGCCTCATATATGACGTATACCGCACTCTCAGCCTCCTATAGTCTATACTTTATATAGGAGGCTGAGGGTGTTGTATACATCATGTAGACCCGCCGCCCGCACTCTAGGCCTCATATATGACGTATACCGCACTCTCAGCCTCCTATATTCTGTACTTTATATAGGAGGCTGAGTGCATTGTATACATCATGTAGACCCGTCGCCCGCACTCTAGGCCTCATATATGACGTATACCGCACTCTCAGCCTCCTATAGTCTATACTTTATATAGGAGGCCGAGTGCGTTATATACATCATGTAGGCCCTCCCGCACTCTAACCTCATATATAACATTTACCGCACTCTCAGCCTCCTATAATCTACACCGCGTGCAGAATTATTAGGCAAATGAGTATTTTGATCACATGATACTTTTTACACATGTTGTCCTACTCCAAGCTGCATAGGCTTGAGAGCCAACTACCAATTAAGTAAATCTGGTGATGTGCATCTCTGTAATGAGGAGGTGTGTTGACTATTGACATCAACACCCTATATAAGGAGTGCATAATTATTAGGCAACTTCCTTTCCTTTGGCAAAATGGGTCAGAAGAGAGATTTGACGGGCTCTGAAAAGTCCAAAATTGTTTGATGTCTTGCAGAGGGATGCAGCAGTCTTGAAATTTCCAAACTTTTGAAGCGTGATCACTAGAGATGAGCGTTGTTCTACTCGAACTGTTCGCCAATCTCAAATTCGAGCTGTTTTGGGCGGTGTTCGAGCCGGTCGGCGAACACGAACAATTTGAGAAAAATTCGGCTGTTCGAGGTTATGTTCGATAACTGTTCGTGCACCAAAATCATAACTGGATTTTTTCTCAGTAATGATGAAAATTAATGTTAATACGCAGTTTGAGTGTACAGCGGGGCGGGGGGAGGGGCAGGGGATGGATTTCTGCAGGAACAATGAAGATCTCCATTTTTTTTTCTCTTTCCCGCATTTGCAGTGGGGAGGTGCAATCTGTCAGCCTATCAGCAGCGCACACACGGAGCGAAGTGCTTTTTTTCACACAAGCAAGGGCATGTGTGATTGGCAGTGTATGTCACATGTCCTTGCCCTATAAGACCAAGCCATTTTCCCCGTCGCCACCATTTTCTCACTGCTGCAGCTGCGTGTTAGACGGCACCGCTGTTGCTGTGTGCGCTATACCTTGTTAATTTCAAGCCAATTTTCGCACAAATATACAGATAGCTTGGGAGTAGGGAATAGTTGTGATTGCAGTCCTTTTAAGGACTAGGTTACAGCATTTCCTACGACTTTTATCAAGCAGGTCTGTGCTCTTAAATAGATAGATTGTGGGAGTAAAGACTAATTGTAATTGGAGTCCTTTTCAGGACTAGGTTACATCAGTTCCTATCAGTTTTTGCCAGGCAGGTCTGTGCCAGTGCTGTGCAAGTTTTTTTCACAGCATTTGGCTGAATCTAGCAAAGCTAATCCTTTTTGGCCTATTGCAGAGTGTGTTAGTCAGTGGAGTAGCCTATCTGTGTTGCAAGATATACCACCTGTGTATAGAATACCAATTTTTTTACTGCACCTAGTGAAGTAAAATCTTTTGGGCATAGCATCATTCTATTAGTCCATCTATACTGACCTCCATCAGGTTGCAAATTAAAAATAATTTTTTTCTTCATTTAGCTCTGAAAAAATATTTGGGCTTCTAGCAGTGTGTGGGACTTGTTCTATTAGTCCTTCTATACTGACCTCCAGCAGGTTGCAAATTGAATATAATTTTTTTCTGCATCTAGCTCTGAAAAAATATTTGGGCTTCTAGCGGTGTGTGGGACTTGGTCTATTAGTCCATCTATACTGACCTCCATCAGGTTGCAAATTAAAAATAATTTTTTTCTGCATCTAGCTCTGAAAAAATATTTGGGCTTCTAGCAGTGTGTGGGACTTGGTCTATTAGTCCATCTATACTGACCTCCATCAGGTTGCAAATTAAAAATAACTTTTTTCTTCATTTAGCTCTGAAAAAATATTTGGGCTTCTAGCAGTGTGTGGGACTTGTTCTATTAGTCCTTCTATACTGACCTCCAGCAGGTTGCAAATTGAATATAATTTTTTTCTGCATCTAGCTCTGAAAAAATATTTGGGCTTCTAGCGGTGTGTGGGACTTGGTCTATTAGTCCATCTATACTGACCTCTATCAGGTTGCAAATTAAAAATAATTTTTTTCTGCATCTAGCTCTGAAAAAATATTTGGGCTTCTAGCAGTGTGTGGGACTTGGTCTATTAGTCCATCTATACTGACCTCCATCAGGTTGCAAATTGAATAAAAAAAATTTCTGCATCTAGCTCTGAAAAAATATTTGGGCTTCTAGCGGTGTGTGGGACTTGGTCTATTAGTCCATCTATACTGACCTCCATCAGGTTGCAAATTAAAAATAATTTTTTTCTTCATTTAGCTCTGAAAAAATATTTGGGCTTCTAGCAGTGTGTGGGACTTGGTCTATTAGTCCATCTATACTGACCTCCATCAGGTTGCAAATTAAAAATAATTTTTTTCTTCATTTAGCTCTGAAAAAATATTTGGGCTTCTAGCAGTGTGTGGGACTTGTTCTATTAGTCCTTCTATACTGACCTCCAGCAGGTTGCAAATTGAATATAATTTTTTTCTGCATCTAGCTCTGAAAAAATATTTGGGCTTCTAGCGGTGTGTGGGACTTGATCTATTAGTCCATCTATACTGACCTCCATCAGGTTGCAAATTAAAAATAATTTTTTTCTGCATCTAACCCAGCCAATAGTTTTGGCCTAATACCACAGTTTGGCCACTCAGCTCTGCTCGGTTACCATCCATTGTTTTTTTGTGCAAACAACTCCAGAGTTGTTAATTAGTTAACCACCAAAATGAGTGGAAAAAGGCCTGCTGCTGGTGGAAAGGGGAATAGGTGTGTTGGGAAGGGGAAAAAAGGTTGTGTCCGTGGGGTAGGTGCAGAAGAAAGACCATCTTCCAGCCAAACTAAAATGTCTACTTCTTTTAGCGGACAATGTGATAAGATCCCTTTCTTACGGCCACGCCAATCGCTACAAATTCCAGATGAGGCACAAAAACAGCAGGTGCTTCAACGGATATCAAGTGCTCCTTTAAGTGGGCTCTCCTCCACATCAACTTCAACATCACAAATACTCCAGTCCTCAAAGGTGTCACCCAAATCGCACTTGCTTCCTCACAGCTCCCAAATCTCCAGCTGCCCGTCTGAGTATGAGGTAGAACAGATGGTTGAGTCTGCAGAGCTGTTTACTCATACTATAGCCTGGGAATCAGAGGTCGACTCCAGCGCTTCTGTGAATCCAGACGAGGAAATGATCTGCACTGATGCCCAGAATCTTTATGAGTCGGATCCAGGACCAGACGCAGAAGGTTCTGACCATAATGTAGACCCTCATTCCCAAACTGTAACTCCTGTTGGTGGAGACAATGAGAAAGACGATGATAAGACTCAAATACCTGATTGGAGCGACAACTTTAGTTTTTTGTCAGGGCAGGAACAGGTTGGCTCTGAGGACGACGGGTGTGATAACGCACAGGGTGATGATGATGAGGTCGGAGATCCCACTTACTGTCAACCCACAGTCAGCCAAGAGATGAGGTCAGCAGAGGAGGTGGAGGAAGATGCTAGTGACGACGAGGTCAGGTTGCGCCTTCCTGGACAGAGACGTAGTACTGGAAGCACGTCAACAACTGCATCCTCAAACACAACTCTGCCTCTCACCACAAGTCGTGGTGGCTCTTCAGGTCGCATGGGTGCTAAGCCTTGCATAGCCTGGGCATTTTTTCAGATCGATAAAGATGACCCAACTCGTGTTATCTGTAACATTTGTCAGCAAAAGCTAAGTAGAGGCCAAAAAATACATAGTTTGAGTACTTCATGCATGAACCGGCACATGGACATGAAGCATAAGTTGCAGTGGGAAGCTCAGTGTGCTACAATGCGGCCTAGCCGGCCGGGCCAACCACCGTCTGCCATATCTTGTGCATCCGCGGCCTCTTCATCCTCTGTGACTGGGGGGACAGCAGTCACACCTGTTTTGGGGCACAGACCTGCCACCTCTTTACCCGCAACAGCCAGCGTGATTGGCAGGTCATCATTTTCTTTGGAGGTGGTAACACCAGCTGGTCTTGAGCGCTGTCCGACATCGATAGCACCACCTTTGGATCAAGGCAACCTAACATGTCCACCTGCATCTTCCTCACAGACCGGCAGTTTGCCGGGGACACCCTTATCAACCCCGTCTAAGCACAATAGCCAGCCCTCGGTCCCTCAGATGTGGACAAGTAAAAGACCATTTCCTCCTAGCCATGAGAAAGCTAAGAGGTTGAATTTCACCATCTGCAAGCTCTTGGCTACAGAAATGCTGCCTTTCCGCCTGGTGGACACAGAGGATTTTCGAGACCTTATGTCCGTCGCAGTGCCCCAGTACCAGATGCCCAGTCGGCACTACTTCTCAAAGAAAGGTGTGCCTGCGCTCCACCAGCATGTCGCACACAACATCACCGCTTCTTTGAGAAACTCTGTGTGTGACAGGGTGCATTTCACCACAGACACTTGGACGAGTAGGCATGGACAGGGGCATTACATGTCGCTGACTGGGCACTGGGTAACTATGGTGACAGCAGGACAAGGGGCTGCTGTCCAAGTCTTGCCGTCCCCACGAGTTGTGCGTCAATCCTCTTTATGTCAAAGTTCCTCCACTGCTTCTGCCTCCTCAACCTCCTCTCGGTCTTCCACCTGCACCCAAAGCCTGTCTGGTCATGCCACAAGCTTTCTAACTGCGCAGAAGGGATCCTGCACACCTCCTTACTATGCTGGCAGTAGGGCTCAACGTCATCAGGCGGTTTTTACATTGAAATGTCTGGGAAATGTGAGTCACACAGCTGAGGAGTTGTGGTCAGCTCTGGAGAACCAATTTCATGAATGGTTGTCTCCACTGGACCTGAAACCAGGGAAGGCCGTGTGCGACAATGCTGCAAACCTGGGTGCGGCCCTTCGCCGGGGCAATGTCACACACGTGCCTTGTATGGCTCACGTGTTGAACCTGGTTGTCCAGCAATTTTTAGCCCACTATCCCAGACTAGATGGCCTTCTGCAGAGGGCACGGTCGCTGTGTGCTCACTTCCGCCGTTCGCATCCCGCAGCTCAGCGACTTACATCTCTACAGAAGTCGTTGGGCCTGCCACTTCACCGGCTAAAATGCGATGTGCCTACCCGGTGGAATTCAACTCTGCACATGTTGCAGCGACTGTGGCAGCACCGACAAGCCCTGGTGCAATACGTTCTGACGTATAGCCTGGGCCAACGAGATTCAGAGGTGGGGCAAATCACGCTGGAGGAGTGGTCTCAGATCAGGGACCTATGCACCCTTCTGCACAGTTTTGAAATGGCGACGAAGATGTTTAGTGCTGACGATGCCATTATCAGCATGACTCTTCCGGTGATTTACATGCTGGAGCACATGTTAAACAGAATTCGGAGTCAGGTGGTGGCACAAGAGGAGGTGGAGGAAGTAGAGGAGGAGGAGTTGTATGCGGAAGGGCTAACATCTGCAAGGTCCAGACGGTCGGCAGCACCAAGGCGGCAGGCATGTGAGGGTGGGGGAGATGATTTTACCAGTGCGCATGGTAGCAGCCAAACTAGTGAGGAAGGTGCAGGAGCCCAGGAAGAAGTGGAGGACGAACTGATGGAAGACTCATCAGATGAGGGAGACCTTGATCACATTTCTGTTGTGCGAGGTTGGGGGGAGAGGACAGAGGAAGGAAGCATGATTGTTACCTCGCCACCAACACAACAGGGACTTGGTGCTCCTGGATGCGCAACACACATGAGTGCCTTCTTGCTGCACTACCTGCAACATGACCCTCGAATTGTGAGAATTAGAAATAATCCTGACTACTGGGTTGCCACACTGTTAGATCCCCGGTACAAAAGTAAATTTGCAGAAATTATTCCTGCCATAGAAAGGGATGCACGCATGCAGGAGTATCAGCAGAGACTGTTGCAGAATCTTACATGTGCTTTTCCACAAAATACCAGTGGTGCACGTAGTGAATCTCACAGTTCCAACTTGCCAACCGTGGGACCGTCAAGTGTTCAGCACTCAAACCGTAACAGAACCACAGTATCTGCTGGTAACATCAATTTTGCGGAATCATTTCACCACTTTTTTAGCCCATCCTTTGCAAGGCCACAGGAGACAAGAAGTCTGACACATAGTCAACGCCTAGAGACGATGGTACAGGAGTATCTCCAAGTAAACATTGAAGCCACGACTGTGTCACTGGACCCTTGCTCTTTTTGGGCTTCCAATCTGGATAAATGGCCGGAGCTAGCCACTTATGCCTTGGAGATCTTGTCATGCCCCGCAGCCAGCGTTCTGTCTGAACGTGTGTTCAGCGCTGCTGGTGGTGTGCTGACAGATAAGCGCACGCGGCTCTCCACTGATAATGTAGACAGACTCACGTTCATAAAGATGAACAAATCATGGATCCGAAACGACTTTTCTACCCCTGTGTCATCCTGGGGAGAGTAAAAGCTTGATGATTGGTTAAAATCACCCTACCAAACGTTTTAAGCTTTCAAATTACTAATCATGTTTATCTGTATCTTGACTGGAAAATAATTTGGGCTTTGTAGCAGTGTGCAGCACTGATCCTATTAGGCCATCTATAATAAGCTCCACCAGATTTAAAATTAAAAATAATTTTTAGCTGCATCTAGCCCGGAAAATAATTTTGGGGCTCCGAGATGCGCAAGACACATAAGTGCCTTCTTGCTGCACTACCTGCAGCATGACCCTCATATTGTCAGAATTCGAAGTAATCATGACTACTGGGTTGCCACACTCTTAGATCCCCCAAACTTTTCGATCAACCTTTTCATTTTAATAAAGACCAAAAAAATGGTCATTTTTGAAATTATAAGCATTAGCAGGTTGTTAGAAACTGAAATCAAACAGTTTTCAACTCAAAACTTTATTCTAGGTGATGTTACATTTTCACATAGGACCCCTTGTTCGAAAGGAGCTTCTGAACTCTCTCGTCCATTGAATTTGTCAGGTTTTGGATGGTTTCTGCTTCAATTGTTTTGCATGAGGACAGAATACCCTCCCAGAGCTGTTGCTTAGATGTGAACTGCCTCCCGCCATCATAGACACTCCTTTTAATGATGCTCCAAAGGTTCTGAATGGGGTAGAGGTCAGGGGAGCATGGGGGTCACACCATAAGTTTGTCCCCTTTTATGCCCATATCAGCCAGAGATGCAGATGTTTTATGTGCAGCATGAGATGGTGCATTATCATGCAGAAAAATGATCTTGCTGTGAAATACACGGTTCTTCTTCTTGAACCATGGCAGGAAGTGCTGTTTGAGAAAATCCACATACATTATGGAGTTCATCTTTAGCGCCTTCAGGGATCCTAAAGGGGCCGACAATCTCTCTCCCCATGATTCCAGCCCAAAACATTACTCCATCTCCTCCTTGTTGGCGCTGTAGCCGTGTTTGCGTGGGGTGTCCATCAACCAGCCATCCTCCACTCCATTCATCTGGACCATCGAGCGCTGCACGGCACTCATCCGTGAACAAAACAGTTTTGAAATCAGTCTTCATGTAATGTTTGGCCCACTGGAGCCGTTTCTGCTTGTGTGAAGTGGATAGAGGAGGTCGACAGGATGGCGTATGCACAGCTGCAAACCTCTGAAGGACCCTGCATCTTGTTGTTCGGGGGACGTTGGAGGCACAAGCAGCTTCAAAAACTTGTCTGCTGCTATGACAAGGCTTTTTTGCCGCTGCTCTTTCAACCTGACGTAATTGCCTGTAGGAAAGAGTCCTCAATTTGCCTTTATCAGCACGCACACGTGTGTACTGTGAATCAGCTACATACTTCTTGATTGCCAAGACACTTCATCCTGATCATCGCACAATGTTGATTGTAGTCATGCCTTGACCTAAACACTCCACAATTTGTTGCTTCTCAGCAGCCGACACATCCTTTTTCTTTCCCATTTTGGCAGAAAATGTAGGCTGCTTAATAATGTGAGAGAGCCTTCTTAAGTAGTCTTGCCTTTCATTGGACACACCTGCCAAACTAATTAGCACAGGTGTCTGCAATTGCTTACAGTGATATAAAGAGCCCTGACACACATCACCATCAATGAGTTTAACTGACAAACAAACAAATTCTTCCCTTATCACTCCTAAACACTTTTTGCATAATAATTTGGAACGCGGTGTACATGTGCTTTTCCACAAAACACCAGTGGTTCACGTAGTGAATCTTACAGTTCTAACTTGCCAACCGTGGTCTGTATGGAATTGTTCAATAAAGGGCCCAAAATTAAGATAACATAGATGGGAGAGGTCTCTATGAATAGGAATTCCTAAGTATTTGATACCCTGTGAGGGCCAGGCAAAGGGAAAGTTGGACTGGATGGAATCCTATATGGATTTAGGGAGGGAGACATCGAGGGCCTCAGACTTCGCTGCATTGATTTTAAAATTTTACCATGTAACAAAGTGATCTATTTCAGCCATAACAGCAGGGATGGATATATGTGATTGAGTGATATATACTAGGACATCATCAGCAAATAGAGACCACTTGTACTCGGTGCCTCCCACCTCAATCCACCTAATATTGGGGTTATGGCGAATTGATGAGAGCAGGTGCTCCGTCACTAGGATGTATAAGAGAGGGGACAGAGGACATCCCTGCCTTGTCCCATTGGTGATTGTGAAAGGTGATGAAAATGTTCTGACGCACCCCCTGGGCCTTGGGACACCCGGAGCCGGACCCTTTTTGGTGGATGCTGGTGGTTGTAGTCTTCGTGGCGGCGATCCGGTTCCGTGGCTCAGGGCGGTCAAACCAGTGGCGGAACTATTTATGTGGTTTTGATGTTTAAATGTCCGACTACGCCACCCGTGGATTGCGGTCAGAGTGAACCGCCGCTACAGGGCAGACCGCTAAGGCTGGTGTTGTGGGTGCAGCAGAGCGTAGCATAACTCCCCACGGGAGGAGTATAGCCTCAGGGCAGTGTATGCGGAGGATAGGGGTGATGGTGCAGGGCAGCAGCAGTAACGACACGGAGTCAGTGATGCAGTTCAGGGCCTTTACTCACAGTTCTTATTATCCAGACCACGTCTGCAGGTAACGGCTGCCCACGTCGTACTGTGCTCACCAGGTGAGGGGCTCAGACAACTCCCAGATAACTTTGGAGCGCTTCACAGGACCCCCTTTGTGTGTCCTTTGTCTGGCCTTTCTTACCAACACTTCTGTCCGGCTGCCTCGGGCCTCCTCTTGGTAAACTTGGCGCCAGTTTCCCTGACCCTATGTGGTGCCTTCCTAGCGGGTGGAGCAAGGGGCTGCGCCACATAAAATGTCAGAGCCTCCGGTTTCTAGCTGAGGGTCGTTTCCTGCCTCCACTAGTTCGGGGACCGGTCTCCCCCTTTGGCCTGACCCCTCCACGCAGGTGGATTCGGGCGTGCGGTGGCGACTCGCCCGTCCGCACCCCTGGGATCCCTTCATTCCTCGTTCCTGGAGCCTTCTCCGCTCCTCTTCCTTCCTTCTCCCTCTTGCAGGCCTGGGCCTCTGTTACTAGGCCCACCTCCGGAGCAGAGCTCATGCAGAGCCCCTGCTCCCTGCCACTTCTGCTCAGACTTCTCTGCACTGAACTAAGATGGTGCCCACCTTTTATACTCCCTTCTCAATGCACCCAGGAACTGCTTCCTCCCTGCTCCTGCACTGCAGGGTTCCCCTTCCTCAGTGTTCCCTCCCCCCACTCCAGCCAGGGACAGGGACTGTCGTGCCCATCTCAGGGGCATATTGGTCGCCCTGCCCCACGGCAATGTGGTGTAATGCATGCAGGTGTCGGGTCCTGATCCACACTCCATCCTTATCTGAGAGTGAGATATCACACCTCTGGGTGAGGTGCAATACGTCTGTAGCAACCGAGCCCTCGGTGCTACAGTTCCATTTATCTTCAGCCTAGGTGACGTATTGTGATACAGGGCCGTGATTTTGGCTATAAAAGGGTCCCCTAGACCCCTACCCCAAGCTTTTTAAGAGAATCATATATGGCGTGCCAGGAGACTCTATGGAATGCTTTCTCAGCATCCAACGAGAGTATCTACTTACAAATTTTTAACTGCATCTAGCCCAGGAAATACTTTGTGCCTAGTAGCAGTGTCTGTGTCACGGGTGTGTTGCCACGAAGATCGTCACGAGTACACAGCCTGACTTCTCGCAGCTGACTTGTTGGTGCTTTGTGTTTTCTCGGCAGTGAAGGAGTTAATTCTCTCTCTCTCTGGGCTAGCTGAGGTCCAGCCTCGCCCAGCTGCAATCAATGCTTCGTTAGTGAGACTCCTTTATATTCCTGCAGGTCTGTTTGTGAGGTGTCGGTGAAAGCTTTTCATTCAGACCTACAGAGCGGATCGTGGTGTTTGGAGTTGCTGAGATAAGTGTATTTGAAAGTGTTATTTCCCTTTCCTCGCTTTATCATTTATCTCCTTTCCCGTTGGTGTTCCCTCTGTTGTAGTTTTGTTGAAGTTGTATGCAAGGTGGTTTTGGTTTTTCCCTTGTACTGTCTCGTTCGTCTAAATACTGTGTGTGGGCATATTATTGCTGGTTCCCTATTGTTGTGATCGGGGTCCTTCTCAGGACTAGATTACTGTGGTGCAGGGATCCTCAGGAGGTAGGGGTTACGCTGGCGGCCTGGACCTCTGTACCTTTAACAGTACCTCCAGGATGAGGGATTAGTCAGGGCCCCAGCTTAGGGTCAGCTTAGGCCCCCTACCTCCAGTATTCTGTGACAGTGTGACATTTTCACCGACCATCTTAGTTTTTCTCCAGCTACCATGGATCCAGTAGCCGGTCTAGCTCAGCAGTTGCAGAGTTTGTCCATGGGGCTGGCGGACGTTAGGTCCAAGGTTTTGCATCCTCTGGAGCAAGCCGGACCAGAACCTAAAGTAGCTCTCCCTGACAGGTTCACTGGGGGGCGGGACAAGTTTTTTGTTTTCCGGGAGGCATGCAAATTGTACTTTCGGCTGCGGCCTCGGTCATCGGGCAGTGAAGAACAAAGGGTGGGAATTGTCATCTCGCTCCTACAAGGGGACCCTCAATCTTGGGCGTTCTCTCTTCCCCCTAGCTCCCCAGTTCTCCAGTCAGTGGATAGGTTTTTCGCTGCTTTGGGACTCGTGTATGATGACCCAGATCGGATCTCCCTTGCTGAGTCTAAGTTACGTAGGATTCAGCAGGGAGATCGTCCGGCGGAGGAATTCTGTTCAGAGTTCCGTAGGTGGGCCACGGACACCCAGTGGAATGACCCGGCTCTTAGGAGCCAGTTTTGTCATGGTTTATCCGACAAATTACAGGATGTGTTGGCACAGTATGACTCTCCCGCGTCACTGGAAGCCGCTATGGCCCTTGCTATTCGCGTTGACAGACGGCTTCGGGAGAGGTGCGGGATAACTCTACCCCCTGTAATGTCTCCACCTCTTACAAGGTCCCCTCATATGGTGGTTCCCCTGGTCAGTCCGGAGGAGCCTATGCAATTAAAGGGACATTTTATTGGGGGGTGTCCATCCCGCCCCTTGCTGAGTAAAGAGTCGTCGAAAAAACTGTTGATCCCAGGTTGTGTGGTGGACGGCAATCTGGGAGTAGGTATTTCGTCCCTAGGTTCGTCTCAGTTTCTCGTACCGGCGGAGGTGGTGGTGGGTACGAGAACTGAGAGGATATCTGTTCTTCTGGATAGTGGGGCCGGGGCTAATCTGGTTGATGCTCGGTTTGCCCGGGTTCAAGGTATGCGATTGAGTGAGTTGGCTAAACCCATCCCCATATTCTCGATCGATGCCAGGCCTCTCGGTCAGGGAAGTTTTTTGCAAGCTGTGCATGGCGTAAAACTTCAAGTGGGGGCTATACATAAAGAACTGTTGTCTTGCTACGTGTTGGAGGGTCTTCCCACTCCTATAGTGTTGGGCCTTCCTTGGTTAGCTAAGCATAACCCTGTTATTAATTGGCAAACCAGAGAGATAAGCCAATGGAGTAAATTCTGTAATAAAAACTGCATGAACACGGTCATCGGTGCGGTTACTCCTTGGGTCTTACCTCCATTTCTGGCAGACTTTGAGGATGTATTCTCGGAGAATGGGTGTCAGGAACTACCTCCTCATCGCGAGTATGACTGTTCTGTAAAACTGCTCCCTGAGGCCAAGTTACCTAAAGCTAGGTTGTATAACCTTTCTGGTCCTGAGAGGCAGGCCATGAAGGATTATATTTCTGAAAGTCTGGCTAAGGGGCATATTAGACCTTCATCTTCACCGGTGGCCGCGGGGTTCTTCTTTGTTAAGAAGAAAGATGGAGGCCTACGCCCTTGCCTGGATTTCCGTGAACTTAATCGGATTACGGTCCGAGATCCGTTTCCGCTCCCACTTATTCCCGATCTCTTTAATCAGATCGTGGGCGCCAAATGGTTCTCTAAGTTGGATCTCAGGGGGGCGTACAATTTGATTAGGATGAAGGAGGGGGATGAGTGGAAGACGGCTTTTAACACTCCGGAGGGGCATTATGAGAACCTTGTCATGCCATTCGGTCTGACTAATGCCCCGGCGGTGTTTCAACACTTTGTTAATGATATTTTTCGCCACCTGGTGGGACAGTTTGTTGTCATATATCTGGATGATATCTTAATTTACTCTCCGGATCTGGTGTCTCATCAGGAGCACGTTAGACAGGTGTTACAGATCTTGCGGGATAATAAACTGTATGCCAAGTGGGAAAAGTGTGTGTTCGCCGTACAGGAACTCCAGTTTTTAGGCTTCCTGGTTTCTGCGTCCGGTTTTCGTATGGACCCTGGGAAAGTGCGGGCAGTTCTTGAGTGGGATCGGCCGGAGAATCTTAAGGCACTACAACGTTTCCTGGGGTTTGCTAACTATTACCGGAAGTTCATTCGTAATTTCTCGTCCGTGGTTAAGCCTCTCACAGACATGACTAAAAAGGGGACGGATTTTTCTAGGTGGTCTGACAAGGCTTGTCAAGCATTCTCCTCCTTGAAAAAATGTTTTGCCTCGGCACCCATACTCATTCAACCTGATGCGTCTCAGCCATTCTTTGTAGAGGTAGACGCTTCCGAGGTAGGGGTGGGAGCAGTATTGTCACAGGGTTCGTCCCCTGGTAAGTGGCATCCGTGCGCCTTTTTCTCTAAAAAATTGTCGTCCGCTGAGAGGAATTACGATGTCGGCAATAGGGAACTCCTGGCCATTAAGTTAGCTTTTGAGGAGTGGCGCCATTTTTTGGAGGGGGCAGTTCATCCGGTCACCGTCATCACCGATCACAAGAACCTGCTATATCTGGAGTCCGCTAAACGTCTGAATCCCAGACAAGCTAGGTGGTCATTGTTTTTTACCAGGTTTAATTTCGTCGTTACATATCGTCCTGGGTCTAAAAATGTAAAGGCGGATGCCTTATCTCGTAGTTTCCCTGGGGCCGGGAATACGGACGACCCGATTCCTGTTCTTCAGGAGGGGGTGGTGGTTTCGGCAGTATGCTCTGAGCTGGAGGAGGAGATATTGGAGGCTCAGGGGGACGCCCCTGTTGGACCTCCGGGGAGACTGTTCGTTCCAGATCAGTTGCGACTAAAGGTGATCGAGGCACACCATAACTCAGTTTTTGCAGGACACCCGGGGAGTAAAGCAACTGTGGATCTCCTCTCGCGTCGGTTTTGGTGGCCTAACTTACATAAAGAGGTGGTAACTTTTGTCGCGTCCTGTGGGGTTTGTGCGCGCTCTAAGACCTCACATACCCGTCCGTCTGGGGCCCTCTTACCTTTGAAGATCCCGGAGCGTCCTTGGACTCATCTGTCTATGGACTTTATTACGGACCTCCCTCCGTCTTCGGGTAAAACGGTCATACTCGTTGTAGTGGACAGGTTCAGCAAGATGGCACATTTTATCGCTCTTCCGGCTCTCCCTAATGCTAAAACTCTTGCGCAGGTGTTCATTGGGGAGATTGTGAGGCTTCACGGGGTACCCTCCGAGGTGGTGTCTGATCGGGGGTCTCAGTTTGTGTCCAAGTTCTGGAAGGCGTTTTGTGCTCGGCGGGGGATGCATTTGTCATTCTCGTCGGCTTTTCATCCTCAGACCAATGGTCAGACGGAACGTATGAACCAGAGCTTGGAGACATATCTTCGGTGTTTTGTGTCAGAGAACCAGGAGGACTGGGCTTCTTTCCTACCTCTGGCAGAGTTTGCTCTCAATAATAGGCGAAGCGAGTCCACTGGTAAGTCCCCGTTTTTTGGGGCATATGGTTTTCACCCCCAGTTTTGTACTTTCAGTAGGGGGGGCTCTTCGGGGGTTCCGGAGGAGGAACGATTTTCCTCATCTCTCGCTTCAGTATGGAGAGGGGTGCTGAAGAATCTGAATACTATGGGGAACCGATACAAACGTATGGCTGATAGGAGGAGAGTGTCTGGTCCGGACCTAAGTGTGAACGATCAGGTATGGTTGTCTACCAGGAATATTAAACTTAAGGTTCCCTCCTGGAAACTGGGTCCCAGGTTCATCGGGCCGTACAGAATCAGTTCTGTTATTAATCCGGTGGCATTCCGTCTTGACCTCCCCCCTACGTTTAAAATTCACAACGTGTTTCACAGATCATTGCTTAAGAGGTATGTGGCGCCGGTGGTACCGTCACCTTTACCTCCCCCTCCTGTGGTTGTCAATGGTAACTTGGAGTTCCAGGTATCGAGGGTCATTGATTCACGCTTTAATCGCCGGTCCCTTCAGTACTTGGTTCATTGGAAGGGGTATGGTCCTGAGGAGAGGATGTGGGTTCCTGCGTCGGATATTAACGCAGACCGATTAGTTCGGGCCTTCCACACGACTCACCCGGATAAACCTGGCCCTGAGGGTCCGGAGGCCCCTCGTAGAAGGGGGGGTACTGTCACGGGTGTGTTGCCACGAAGATCGTCACGAGTACACAGCCTGACTTCTCGCAGCTGACTTGTTGGTGCTTTGTGTTTTCTCGGCAGTGAAGGAGTTAATTCTCTCTCTCTCTGGGCTAGCTGAGGTCCAGCCTCGCCCAGCTGCAATCAATGCTTCGTTAGTGAGACTCCTTTATATTCCTGCAGGTCTGTTTGTGAGGTGTCGGTGAAAGCTTTTCATTCAGACCTACAGAGCGGATCGTGGTGTTTGGAGTTGCTGAGATAAGTGTATTTGAAAGTGTTATTTCCCTTTCCTCGCTTTATCATTTATCTCCTTTCCCGTTGGTGTTCCCTCTGTTGTAGTTTTGTTGAAGTTGTATGCAAGGTGGTTTTGGTTTTTCCCTTGTACTGTCTCGTTCGTCTAAATACTGTGTGTGGGCATATTATTGCTGGTTCCCTATTGTTGTGATCGGGGTCCTTCTCAGGACTAGATTACTGTGGTGCAGGGATCCTCAGGAGGTAGGGGTTACGCTGGCGGCCTGGACCTCTGTACCTTTAACAGTACCTCCAGGATGAGGGATTAGTCAGGGCCCCAGCTTAGGGTCAGCTTAGGCCCCCTACCTCCAGTATTCTGTGACAGTGTGACAGTCTGCTAGTCAGCGGATTATCCCGGCTGTTAAGCAAGCTACACCACCTGTAGTTTGGACACTTAATTTTTTCAAAGGAAATGCTTCGGGACCACGGGATACTCAGTGAAGAGCATCAGGAGGCACCCCAAGGCATAGGGGCTGGGACTGGCACTAGGATGCCTTGCGGTGGACAGCCGAGCTCGATCCTTATAAAAGCTTTTTAACTGCAGCAGCTTTAGTGGACGCTACTGGAGCTGGAATTACGCGGCTGCTGGCATGAGACTTGCCCTCCAATAGATCCTTGTAAATGGATTTAAAGTGTATTCATTCAAATTAGAGGGACAATTTAAATTAAAAAGCTTACAGCTGCCTCCACCACAGGGGGGCTCTCTCGACCCACCAGCGGACAGGCACCAGTATTGGGAGAGGGGGGCTGGCCGTCAGGGTTCACCGCGGCTCTGGCACAAACCCGGCGACACGGAGGTGGCACGGGCAGGAGCGGACTGGCCGTGTCGGCTTCTCACTTTTTGGATTTTAGAAGGGCATGACATGCCTATATCTGTGTCTCCCCCTCCTTTTACTCCTCCACCTCTTTTCTTTTCGCATGACTATATGTACTTGTCACTTTTCCATGTGTTAGTTGTGTCTTCTGAGCAGTTTGTCAGCTTTTGGACACCTTTGAAGGTGTTTTCTATGTGTTTCTATGTGTTTTTGTTTGCCTGCCATTGGTTTTAACGGTGTTCGAAGGTGTTCGACGAACAGTTCGACGAACAGTTCGGCGAACACACGGGTGTTCGACGAACCGAACCGAACTCGAACACTACGGGGGTGGCTCAACACTAGTGATCACCAAACAATCAAGTATTTGATGGCAAATAGCCAACAGGGTCGTAAGAAGCGTGTTGGCCAAAAAAGGCGCAAAATAACTGTCCATGAATTGAGGAAAATCAAGCGTGAAGCTGCCAAGATGCCATTCGCCACCAGTTTTGCCATATTTCAGAGCTGCAACATTACTGGAGTATCAAAAAGCACAAGGTGTGCGATGCTCAGGGACATGGCCAAGGTAAGGAAGGCTGAAAAACGACCACCTTTGAACAAGAAACATAAGATAAAACGTCAAGAATGGGTCAAGAAATATCTTAAGACTCATTTTTCAAAAGTTTTATGGACTGATGAAATGAGAGAGACTCTTGATGGGCCAGATGGATCGGCCAGAGGCTGGATCAGTAAAGGGCAGAGAGCTCCACTCCGACTCAGACACCAGCAAGGTGGAGGCGGGGTATTGGTATGGGCTGGTATCATCAAAGGTGAACTTGTGGGACCTTTTAGGGTTGAGGATGGAGTGAATCTCATCTCCCAGACCTACTGCCAGTTTCTGGAAGACAACTTCTTCAAGCAGTAGCAAGTAAGAAGTCGATATCGTTCAAGAAAAACATGATTTTCATGCAGGACAATGCTCCATCACATGCATCCAACTACTTCACAGCGTGGCTGGCCAGTAAAGATCTAAAAGAAGAAAAAATAATGACATGGCCGCCTTGTTCACCTGATCTGAACCCCATAGAGAACCTGTGGTCCATCATAAAATGTGAGATCTACAGGGAGGGAAAACAGTACACCTCTCGGAACAGTGTCTGGGAGGCTGTGGTGACTGCTGCACTCAATGTTGATCGAAAACAGATCAAGCAACTGACAGAATCTATAAATGGAAGGCTGTTGAGTGTCATCATAAAGAAAGGTGGCTATATTGATCACTAATTTTTTTGTTTTTTGTTTTTGCATGTCAGAAATGTTTATTTCTAAATTTTGTGCACTGATATTGGTTTACCTGGTGAAAATAAACAAGTGAGATGGGATTATATTTGGTTTTTATTAAGTTGCTTAATAATTCTGCACAGTAATAGTTACTTGTACAAACAGATATCCTCCTAAGATAGCCAAATCTAAAAAAAAAAAACACTCCAACTTCCAAAAATATTAAGCTTGGATATTTATGAGTCTTTTCGGTTGATTGAGAACATAGTTGTTGATCAATAATAAAAATAATCCTCTAAAATACAACTTGCCTAATAATTCTGCACACAGTGTATACTTCATATAGGAGGCTGAGTGTGTGGCACCCTTGAGGGTTCAGTCGCCACAGAGGTACTGCACCTCAACCAGAGGTGTGGTGTCTCCCTTCTCTCAGGTAAGGAGGGAGTGCTGCCCGGAACCCCAGCACCCACATTCAACACTACACCGCTCCATGCCAGCTGGAAGGACAAAATGCAATGTGTTTTCTGCTGAGCTCTGTCCCTGGCTGGAGTGGGGGGAACCCAAAGGTAGGGGGAACCAGTACTGGGTGTGGGTGGAGGAAGAAGTTAGGGGGAGCACATGGAGAAGTAGGTATATAAAGGGAAGTCATCTTAGGGTGGCAGATCAGTTAGTGAGAGGACAGTTCAGAAGAACAGTCTGGGAGCAGAGTCTCTTTAGGAGCTCGGCTCCACGAGTATGGCCTAGTCCTAGAGGCCCAGGAGGGGAGCAGGGAGTAGGCTCCGATCTGTTGAAGGGATCCTAGGGGGTGCAGGACGGCACCCGTACGCCCCGAATCTGTCAGAAGACAGAGGGATCGTAGGCCGCAAGAAGGGGACCGGCCCCTGGTCCAGCCGTGTTACTCTAAGTCTCGGCTGGGAAAACCGGAGGCTTCTGGCTTGTATAGTCAGTTGCCGAAGCCTCATTCTAATCCCCGTGAGGGTCAAGCAGGTCTGGGAACTCCAATGAAACAGGAGGGACTTCAGAGCACCCGAGCAGGATTCAGAGTGGGGAAGCGCAGGGCAGGAGGGAGAAAGACCCAGCGTGAAGACAGTCTAGCTAGGAACACGAGAAAGTGGGTTTCTGTCAGGTACTCCTAACTGCCTGAGGAAGAACTGAACCCCTTCCTGGTGAACGCAGCGCGACGTGGGAGGCTAGCACCCGTACAGTGCACCAGTGGAACTGTCATAAGAGCTGTGAGTAAAAACTCGGATGACTGCACTGTACTGCCTCCGTCCAATCTTTCATCTGCGCCAGCTCTCCCTCCCGGCACTACAACGCCCAGCGCAACTTACACTTTCTACACTGCCCTGGAGCTAGCTCTACCTGTGGAGAGCCACACCATCCCTGCTGCCGAACACCATCTCCAGAGGACTGCTTCACAGCGGCGGCTCCCTTTAGCCGCAATCCACAGGTGGCGTCACGAACTTTACAAATCCCCTATAAATTAAAACCCCCCTTTTCACTGACCGCCCTGGGTCACGGAACAGGCCAGCCACCGTGATATTCCCCAAACCGGCATCCATAGGCCCGGCTGCCGAGTACCCCACGGCCCTGGGGGCGCGTCAAGCGTGTTATATACAACATATAGGCCCGTCCACACTCTAAGCCTCATATGTAACATTTACCACACTCTCAGCCTCCTATAATCTATACTTTATATAGGAGGCCGAGTGCGTTATATACATCATGTAGGCCCGTCCGCACTCTAAGCCTCATATATAACATTTACCGCACTCTCAGCCTCCTATAGTATATACTTTATATAGAAGGCCGAGTGCGTTGTATACATCATGTAGTCCCGTCCGCACTCTAAGCCTCATATATGATGTATACCGCACTCTCAGCCTCCTATAGTATATACTTTATATAGGAGGCCGAGTGCATTGTATACATCATGTAGACCCGTCCACACTCTAAGCCTCATATATGACGTATACTGCACTCTCTGCTTCCTATAGTCTATACTTTATATAGAAGGCTAAGTGTGTTGGATACATCATGTAGACCCGCCGTCCGCACTCTAGGCCTCATACATGACATATACCGCACTCTCAGCCTCCTATAGTATATACTTTATATAGAAGGCCGAGTGCATTGTATACATCATGTAGTCCCGTCCGCACTCTAAGCCTCATATATGATGTATACCGCACTCTCAGCCTCCTATAGTATATACTTTATATAGGAGGCCGAGTGCATTGTATACATCATGTAGACCCGTCCACACTCTAAGCCTCATATATGACGTATACTGCACTCTCAGCTTCCTATAGTCTATACTTTATATAGAAGGCTGAGTGTGTTGGATACATCATGTAGACCCGCCGTCCGCACTCTAGGCCTCATACATGACATATACCGCACTCTCAGCCTCCTATAGTCTATACTTTATATAAGAGGCTGAGTGTGTTGTATACATCATATAGACCCGCCGTCCGCACTCTAGGCCTCATGTATGAAATATACCGCACGCTCAGCCTCCTATAGTATATACTTTATATAGGAGGCTGAGTGTGTTGTATAAATCATATAGACCTGCCGCCCGCACTCTAGGCCTCATATATGACGTATACTGCACTCTCAGCTTCCTATAGTCTATACTTTATATAGGAGGCTGAGTGTGTTGTATAGATCATATAGACCCGCCGTCCACACTCTAAGCCTTATATATGACGTATACCGCACTCTCAGCCTCCTATAGTCTATACTTTATATAGAAAGCCGAGTGCATTGTATACATAATATAGACCCGCCGCCCGCACTCTAAGCCTTATATATGACGTATACCGCACTCTCAGCCTCCTATAGTCTATACTTTATATATGAGGCTGAGTGCGTTGTATACATCATGTAGACCCACCGCCCGCACTCTAGGCCTCATATATTACGTATACCGCTCTCTCAGCCTCCTATAGTTTATAATTTATATAGGAGGCTGAGTGTGTTGTATACATCATATAGACCCGCCGCCCGCACTCTAGGCCTCATATATGACGTATACCGCACTCTCAGCCTCCTATAGTCTATACTTTATATAGGAGGCTGAGTGTGTTGTATACATCATATAGACCCGCCGCCCGCACTCTAGGCCTCATATATGATGTATACCGCACTCTCAGCCTCCTATAGTCCAAACTTTATATAGGATGCTGAGTGTGTTCTATACATCATGTAGACCCGCCGCCCGCACTCTAGGCCTCATATATGACATATACCGCACTCTCAGCCTCCTATAGTCTATACTTTATATAGGAGGCTGAGTGTGTTGTATACATCATATAGACCCGCCGCCCGCACTCTAGGCCTCATATATGACGTATACTGCACTCTCAGCCTCCTATAGTCTAAACTTTATATAGGAGACTGAATGCCTTGTATACATCATGTAGACCTGCCGCCCGCACTCTAGGCCTCATATATGACGTATACTGCACTCTCAGCTTCCTAAAGTCTATACTTTATATAGGAGGCTGAGTGTGTTGTATACTTCATGTAGACCCGCCGCCCGCACTCTAGGCCTCATATATGTCGTATACCGCACTCTCAGCCTCCTATACTCTATACTTTATATAGGAGGCTGAGTATGTTGTATACATCATGTAGACCCGCCGCCCGCACTCTAGGCCTCATATATGACGTATACCACACTCTCAGCCTCCTATAGTCTATACTTTATATAGGAGGCTGAGTGTTTGTATAGATCATATAGACCCGCCGCCCGCACTCTAGGCCTCATATATGACGTATACTGCACTCTCAGCCTCCTATAGTATATACTTCATATGGGAGGCTGAGTGTGTTGTATACATCATATAGACCCGCCGCCCGCACTCTAGGTCTCATATATGACGTATACTGCACTCTCAGCCTCCTATAGTCTATACTTTATATAGGAGGCTGAGTGTGTTGTATACATCATATAGACCCGCCGCCCGCACTCTAGGCCTCATATATGTCGTATACCGCACTCTCAGCCTCCTATACTCTATACTTTATATAGGAGGCTGAGTATGTTGTATACATCATGTAGACCCGCCGCCCGCACTCTAGGCCTCATATACGACGTATACCGCACTCTTGGCCTCCTATATGACATATACAGACTGTGTATGTCATATGAGAGGCCAAGACGGTGATCTATATTTCATATAAGAGGCCTAGAGTGCAATGCATAATGTATAAATGATATTATTGTTTGTTGGCCAATGCTGGATGGGAACAGTCACTCAGAAAACTGCACTTGAAAAGCAGGGAGAGCTGTAGCCTAGGCCTGCCTGCAACCTTGTTTCCAGCCTTTGTTAGAGTCAAGCGCAGAGTGCGGGTCACCACATACCCGGAGCTGCCCTTACAAGGCCGTGAGCAGGAGAGAAGAGGGTGGTGCGCCGGTGCCGGTGTCCACATACCCAGCCTGGAGCCGGTGTTACAACAAGGCCGAGAGCAGAAGAGAAGAAAGTGGCGCGCAGATGCCGCCGCCAGTGTTACAACTTACAAGGCCAAAAGCAGGAGCCGGGACAGGAGAGCAAGGTCGGTGTCAGAAGCCGGCCTGGGAGCAGGGAGAGCAGAGAGCATCATCGGCTTGTCACCTGACACCACACCACTGCCAGGTAGCATTACAGGCAGCTGAGGCAGAGCGAAAGCAGAGAGCGGTGCGTATCACCGCCCACAAAGAACAGCAACTTGCGTCCTCCTCCTATCCAGATCATGTAAGTATGCGCGTCACTGCAGCGGGCCTACTGTCACCGCTGAATGTAATGTGCACGTGACGCTACATCTTCGGTCGTGCTTTTAAAAGGCCCGCACTTATAAAGGGCCCCTGTAACTAATTCTCTCACTCTCTCATCGGGGCCCACCGGGGATTTCCCCAATATCCCGCCAGGCCGGTCCGACCCTGAATATTGCCATAAATAAAATACATATTAAAGGGAATCTGTCACCCCCCCTGGGACTTTTCAGACCTCTACTATGGGCATACAGGTTATAGAAAAGTAAATCTATACATACCTGTATGGCCCATAGTAGAGGTCTGATTGCAGAGAAAAGTTTTTTATTCAATTCTGTTTTGCACAGGCTTGGTGTCCGGGGGACGCCAAGAAATCCCCGTCTATCTCTTTTTTATTGCCCTAAATCCCCGCCTATATGCTTAGTTATCATATTCCCACCTCCCCTGCACGTCGCACGCCCCGGGCATGCGCAAAGCGCCTCTCACATAAAGCGCGCTTTGCTTCATCCCCGCCCCGTCTGTGTGCTCTGCGCCGCACGGTTCTACTGCGCAGGCGCTGGGAAGTGACAGTGACTCCCCGGGGCATGCGCAATAGAACCGTGCAGCGCAGTGCATGGAGAGACGGGTCCGGGAGGAAGCAAAGCACCCTATGTGAGCAGCGCTTTGCGCATGCCCGGGAGGTCAGGGAGTGCAGTGCACGTAACAGGGCCCTGTGACATGCAGGGGAGGGGGAATATGATAACTAAGCATATAGGTGGGGATTTAGGGCAATAAAAAAGAGATAGACGGGGATTTCTTGGCGTCCCCCGGACACCAAGCCTGTGCAAAACAGAATTGAATAAAAAACTTTTCTCTGCAATCAGACCTCTGCTATGGGCCATTCAGGTATGTATAGACTTACTTTTCTATAACCTGTATGCCCATAGTAGAGGTCTGAAAAGTCCCAGGGGGGTGACAGATTCCCTTTAATGATAATATCTATAGTGACAAATACAGAAAAACAATATGAAATGGAAAATAATTTAATACAATAAAAATATAATATAATTAATGCATTGAATATCATAAAGTGTGTCATTTATAAATGCAGATATATATGATTTCCATTCAGGTATATATGTGGCCCCCATTCTGGTATATATGATCCTCATCATGGTATATATGGCCCCCCTTCCTGGTATACAGTGGGGAAAATAAGTAATTGATGCACTGCAGATTTTGCAAGTTTTCCCACCTACAAAGAAGGGAGAGGACTGTAATTTTATCGTAGGTACACTTCACCTGTGAGAGACAAAATCTGAAAATAAAAACCAGTAAATCACAATGTATGATCTCGCATCATTGGGTAAGGATGATTCTGAGAAAGGTCAGGAATCAGCCGAGAACTACACAGGAGGACCTGGTCAATGACCTGAAGAGAGCTGGGACCACAGTCTCAAACATTACCATTAGCAACACACTGCACCATCATGGATTAAAATTAGATTATCATCAAAAATTGATGCAAAAGGAGCACAGACCAAGTATTGAGGGCATTTACTGAACATACATTTCAGTAGGCCAACATTTCGGATTTAAAAACATTTTTCAAGCTGTTGTTATAAAGTATTCTAATTTACTGAGATAATGACTTCTGTGTTTTCATTGGCTGTAAGCCATAATCATCAACATTAACAGAAATAAACACTTGAAATAGATCACTCAGTTTGCAATGACTCTATGTAATATATGAGTTTCACTTTTTGTATTGAACTGAAATAAATTAATTTTTTGATGATATTCTAATTTACTGAGATGCACCTGTATATGAAAATAAGTGAGTATAGGGGGTCTCACATAAATTGAAACTAGAATAAATGGTGGAAGGTGTAAAAACCAAACAGGACACAGTAGAGCAACATTGTGCAGTGATATACAGGATGGGCCATTTATATGGATACACCTAAAGTAAATGGGAATGTTTGGTGATATCAACTTCTTTTTTGTGGCACATTAGTATATGGGAGGGGGGAAACTTTTCCAGATGGGTGGTGACCATGGCGGCCATTTTGAAGTCAGACATTTTGGATTCAACTTTATTTTTTTCAATGGGAAGAGAGTGTTATGGGTCCGGGTGGTGGAACCTCTATGCTTCGGTGCAAGGAGGGACCAAAGGGTCGTGACTAAGTGCCTACTCGGCCTGACCAAGGTCGCACGGTGGCTCAATCGACTCCGTGAACCAGTGAGGGACCAGGCAGGTGGACCAGGTGCCACTCTGGGACCGACCTTGTGTGAGAGCAGGTGACTCCCACGGGTCAGAAAGCAGGAACTGACCGGTACAGTGGATGATCATGGCAGGAAGGCTGACGGGTGGTCCGGGTAGCTAAGCAGGCTGGTTCGGCAGGTGGCCAGATGGGTGCTCTGTGTAGGCAGGCTGGCGGGCACGGCAGGTTACAGGCAGGTGCTCCAGGTAAGCTGGCTGGCGGGCACAACAGATAACATTTTGGAGGAGGTGCCTTATATAGGGGCAGTCCTCTGGCCATTGGCCAGGGACTCTATAGGATGGCGCGTGCGGCCCCTTTAAGAGCGAGGGCGCGCTCGCACGCACGTCCTAAGCACAGAGCCTGGGAAGCTGTGCACGGTGCGTGCCACAGGAGCAGGAGGACGCCGGACCTGGACCGCGGCGGTGAGGGGAACGGCGTCCCTGCCCGGGAGGAGGCAGAGACGCCTATGCTACAGTACCCCCCCCCCTTTACGCCCCCTCTTCTTTAGGCCCGCAAGAAATTTTTTAAGAAGATGAGGGGCATGAATGTTCTCCCTGGGTTCCCAAGACCTCTCCTCAGGGCCAAACCCCTTCCAATCCACAAGAATGAAAGTCTTTCCTCTTACCCTCTTGGTGGCCAAAATGTTTTCTACCTCAAAGACGTCCTCAGCAGAGACTGGAGCTGGAACGGTACCTGGATCGTCAGAGAAAAAATTAAGGACAACAGGTTTGAGGAGAGATACATGAAAGGAGTTGGGAATCCTTAAGGTGACTGGGAGTTTCAGCTTGCAAGCCACGGGCTTGATTTGGTTCAGAACCTTGAATGGACCGATGAACCGCGGACCCAACTTATAAGAAGGTATCTTGAGACGAACATATTTGAAGGAGAGCCAGACCTTGTCTCCCGGACGGAATAGAGGCAGATCCAGACGTCTCTTATCAGCATGTTTCTTCATCCGCTCGGAGGACTGAAGAAGTGCAGATCTAGTGTCTTCCCAAATAGCTGAAAATTCGCTGACCAGAGACTCCGCGGCAGGATTGTCCACTGAAGAGGAGACGGGAAACGGAATCCGGGGATGTTGACCGTAGATTTAGAGGAAGACTCGCTCTCATGGTTATTATAAAAGAACTTGGCCCAGGGCAGGAGCTCAACCCAATCGTTATGGTGAGCGTTGACAAAGTGCCGAAGAAAGCTGGTAAGGACCTAGTTGATACATTCCACTTGACCATTGGACTGAGGATGCTAAGCAGAGGAGAAATCCAAGGAGACATCCAGCAGCTTACACGTAGCTTTCCAGAAGCGCGAAGTGAACTGAACCCCGCGATCAGACACAATGTGGAGGGGTAGGCCTGGAGACGAAAAATGTGATGGATGAAGTCCTTAGCCAGCACAGATGCAGATGGAAGACCAGGCAGAGGGATGAAGTGGGCCATTTTAGAAAAGCGGTCAGCGACCACCCAAATGACCGTACAACCGGCAGAAACAGGGAGTTCCATAATGAAGTCCATTGCAATGTGTTGCCATGGAGTGGAAGGCACGGGAAGAGGAAGAAGATGGCCGGATGGAAGGTGCCTGGGAACCTTGTTACGGGCACAGGAGGAACAAGCCGCGAAATCCGCAATATCCTTGAGCAGGGAAAGCCACCAGTAATGTCGGGCGATGAGCAGAAAGATCGTCCTCTGGCCAACATGACCGACTAGTTTGGATGACTAGCCCCAGAGTAGAACCTTCTTACGAACTGGAACCGCTACAAAGGTCTTACCGGGTGGAAGATGAGACAGGTCAAACGGAGCCACAGTCATTACTTTGGAGGGGTTGATAATATGTAGAGGCTCCTCCTCTTGGTTGGAAGACAAGAATGAGTGGGATAGAGTGTCAGCTTTAATGTTCTTGTCCGCCGGGCGGTAATGCAGAGTGAAGCAGAATCTGGCAAAGAATAGAGACCACCTGTTCTGACGCGGATTTAATCTTTGGGCGTTCTGCAAATAAGTGAGGTTTTTGTGGTCAGTGTAGATGACCACCTGGTGCAGAGCAACCCTCCAGCACTAATTTGATGGCCAGCAGCTCACGATCTATGGAGTAATTGCGCTCAGATGAGGAGAAGAGCTTGGAGAAGAAGCCACAGGTTACCATTCTCCCGGACGAGGATTTCTGGGTGAGCATCGCTCCGGCTCCGGAGGAGGATGCATCAACCTCCAGGAAGAACTGCTTGTTGCAATCCTGGCGGTGTAGCACAGGAGCGGAGGAGATGGCTTGTTTTAGGGAGACGAAGGCCTCCTCCGCTTCGGAAGTCCATTCCCTGGGATTTGCTCCTTTACGGGTGAGCGCGGAGATAGGAGCAGTTTGGGAGGAGAAATGAGGAATGAAGAGGCGGTAATAATTTGCGAAGCCCAGGAATCGCTGAATCACTTTCAACCCCTCCGGTCGGGGCCACTTTAAGACGGCAGAGACCTTCTCGGGATCCATCCGCAGACCAGTCTCGGAGATAATATAGCCCAGGAATGGTAGAGAGGTCTGCTCAAAGAGGCATTTCTCGAATTTAGCGTATAGGCGATTCTGCCGGAGCATTAGTGGAACCTGACGGACATCCCTCCGGTGTGAGGGCAGATCCGGAGAGAGGACCAAGATATCGTCCAGGTACACCACCATGCAAGAATACAGGAGATCACGGAAGATGTCGTTAACCAGCTCCTGGATGATGGCTGGAGCATTACAGAGACCAAAGGGCATTACGCGGTATTTGTAGTGACCATCCCGGATGTTGAATATCGTCTTCCACTCGTCTCCCTGGTGGATCCGGACTAAATTGTATGCCCCACAATGATCAAGCTTGGTGAAGATCTTTACGCCTTTAAGGCGGTTGAACAGCTCCGAGATGAGAGGCAGGGGGTACTTATTTTTGATGGTAATCTGGTTAAGACCCCTGTAATCGATACAGAGACGTAGAGAGCCGTCTTTCTTCTTGACTAAGAAGAATCCTGCTCCAGCCAAAGAGGTGGATTTCTGGATAAATCCCCTAGCAAGATTCTCCTCTATGTATTCAGACATAATCCGGGTCTC
Organism: Phyllobates terribilis; assembly: GCF_046119375.1. Classification (NCBI taxonomy): domain Eukaryota; kingdom Metazoa; phylum Chordata; class Amphibia; order Anura; family Dendrobatidae; genus Phyllobates; species Phyllobates terribilis. Next base: position 2,867,338 of record NW_027362907.1, read on the forward strand.
AGCCAGAGACAAGGGGTAGATACGCCCGCTAGGAGGAGAAGCACCAGGTACCAGGTTGATGGGGCAATCATGCCTCCTATGAGGTGGTAGAGTCTCTGCTTCCTTTTTGTCGAAGACGTCAGCATAGGACCAGTAGGGTGCCGGCAGACCAGGTAGATTAGCCAGAGTAGACGGGGGTCGAGCTGGACGAACCGGATCCAAGCAGGACTCATGGCATTTCACCAGATCTCCAATTCAGGATGGGCTCATGTCTTTGTAACCAGGGAAGACTAAGCAAGAGGGGGTGAGAGAGACTGGACAGCACATGAAAGGAGATCTTCTCCGAGTGCAGCATTCCCACCTGAAGGGTTACAGGCTCTGTGACGAGTAATATGGTCTCCAGAAGAAGCCTCCCATCCACGGAGGCAACCGCCAACGGTTCAGCCAGACGTACAGTAGGAATCTGATACCGCTCCACAACAGCCTGTTGAATGAAATTCCCAGCGGCTCCGGAATCCAGATGGGCAATCTCGAAGAAGCGGGTCTCACCACTGGAAACAGAAAAGGACAGAGTCAAGGACAGAGAGGATTTACTCTTGCCTAGGATGACCTCTCCAAGCGGTCCTAGACACTGGAGTTTCCCGGCCTCACCGGGCAGGATTGGTCAGATGCTCTTTACTGCCACAGTAGAAGCAACTCACCTCGGCACGGCGCATCTCCTGGCGAGACTTGACCATCTTGGTTTGGTCAATTTGCATGGGCTCAGGCGAACATGCCCGGGGAAATGCTGGTTGAGAGGCAGGCTTTTGGAATACATGAGTGAGAGGCGGAAATCTTCTCTTCCAGGTAGTCTCCTTTGCACGTTCCTGAAAGCGGATGTCAATCCGTGTAGTTAATGATACCAGGTCGTCCAGGGTGGAAGGGATGTCACGACCGGCTAGCTCATCCTTGATCCGACCGGAAAGACCTCCCCAGAAGGTGGACACCAGGGCCTCGTTGTTCCAGGCAAGCTCGGATGCGAGAGTATGGAAACGTAAAACTCTAAAATGTTTAAAACCTCTATGATTTCATCGCTTGTCACTGAAGATGCGCTCTCAGCAGGTCATTGTGACCTGACTTACAGCCTGCACGGTCGCATCTTGGCACCATTCAGGTTGTAAATCAGTGATCGTAGATGTTGATTACGGTGTGGGGCAGTTTGTCGGACAAGTGAGTATTATGGTTGTTTTTTATTTTACAGGTGACTTGGGCTTCAGGGCATAATGTGTAAGGTGAGTATAAGTGTTTTTTTTATTTTATTCTTAATTTTACACTCGTTGTTGACGGGGCTGCCTACAACTCTTAACATTGTCTCTTGCTCGCGCTGATCTCAGCGCAAGCAGGGGACAATGATGAGAGCCCCTTCCAGCAGCGGTCGCTGCTGGGGATCAGCGCGAACTGTACCGCTGATTCCCAGGCGCCGGTACATGTCATGCAGATGATGCACAGTTGTCATCCGTGTGTCATCAGTTTGCAGAACGCATTTTGTGAGTGCTGCGCAAAAATACCTGACAAGTCTGCGGCTTTTTTTATACGGACTGTCACGGGTGTGTTGCCACGAAGATCGTCACGATTACACAGCCTGACTTCTCGCAGCTGACTTTTTGGTGCTTTGTGTTTTTCGGCAGTGAGGGAGTTAATTCTCTCTCTCTCTGTGCTAGACGAGGTCAGCCTCGCCCAGCTGCAATCAATGCTGCTGTAGTGAGACTCCTTCAAATGCCTGCTGGTCTGTTAGGGAAGTGTCGGTGAAAGCATTTCATACAGACTTACAGAGAGGATCGTGGTATTTGGAGTTTCTGAGATAAGTGTATTTGGAGTGTATTTTCCCTTCCTCGCTTTATCATTTTTCTCCTTTCCCGTTGGTGTTCCCTCTGTTGTAGTTGTGTAGTTTTTGTATGCAAGGTGGTTTTGGTTTTTCCCTTGTACTGTCTCGTTCGTCTAAGTACTGTGTGTGGGCATATTATTACTTGTCCCCTTTTGTTGTGATCGGGGTCCTTCTCAGGACTAGATTACTTAGGTGCAGGGATCCTCAGGAGGTAGAGGTTACGCTGGCGGCCTGGACCTCTGTACCTTTAACAGTACCTCCAGGTTGAGGGATTAGTCAGGGCCCCAGCTTAGGGTCAGCTTAGGCCCCCTACCTCCAGTATACAGAGACAGCGTGACATTTTCACCGACCCACTTAGTTTTTCTCCAGCTACCATGGATCCAGTAGCCGGTCTAGCTCGGCAGTTGCAGAGTTTGTCCATGGAGCTGGCGGACGTTAGGTCCAAGGTTTTGTGTCCTCAGGAGCAAGCCGGACCAGAACCTAAAGTAGCTCTCCCTGACAGGTTCACTGGGGGGCGGGACAAGTTTTTTGTTTTCCGGGAGGCATGCAAGTTGTACTTTCGGCTGCGGCCTCGGTCATCGGGGAGTGAAGATCAAAGGGTGGGAATTGTCATCTCGCTCCTACAAGGGGACCCTCAATCTTGGGCGTTCTCTCTTCCCCCGGGCTCCCCGGCTCTTCAGTCAGTGGATAGGTTTTTCGCTGCTCTGGGACTCGTGTATGATGACCCAGATCGGATCTCCCTTGCTGAGTCTAAGTTACGTAGGATCCAGCAGGGAGATCGTCCGGCGGAGGAATTCTGTTCGGAGTTCCGTAGGTGGGCCACGGACACCCAGTGGAATGACCCGGCTCTTAGGAGCCAGTTTTGTCAAGGTTTATCCGACAAATTACAGGATGTGTTGGCACAGTATGACTCTCCCGTGTCACTGGAAGCCGCTATGGCCCTTGCTATTCGCGTTGACAGACGGCTTCGGGAGAGGTGCGGGGCAACTCCGCCCCCTGTGATGACTCCACCTTCTACAAGGTCCCTTCATATGGTGGTTCCCCTGGTCAGTCCAGAGGAGCCTATGCAATCAGGAGGGACATCATTTCGGGGGAGGGGACCGGTGGTGCGCCATAAGACAGGAACGTGTTTCTTCTGCGGGAGAAAGGGACATTTTATTGGGGGGTGTCCATCCCGTCCCTTGCAGAGTGAAGAGTCGTCGGAAAACTGTTGATCCCAGGTTGTGTGGTGGACGGCAATCTGGGAGTAGGTATTTCGTCCCTAGGTTCGTCTCAGTTTCTCGTACCGGCGGAGGTGGTGGTGGGTACGAGAACTGAGAGGATATCTGTTCTTCTGGATAGTGGGGCCGGGGCTAATCTGGTTGATGCTCGGTTTGCCCGGGTTCAAGGTATGCGATTGAGTGAGTTGGCTAAACCCATCCCCATATTCTCGATCGATGCCAGGCCTCTCGGTCAGGGAAGTTTTTTGCAAGCTGTGCATGACGTAAAACTTCAAGTGGGGGCGATACATAAAGAACTGTTGTCTTGCTACGTGTTGGAGGGTCTTCCCACTCCTATAGTGTTGGGCCTTCCTTGGTTAACTAAGCATAACCCGGTTATTAATTGGCAAACCAGAGAGATAAGCCAATGGAGTAAATTCTGTAATAAAAACTGCATGAATACGGTCATCGGTGCGGTTACTCCTTGGGTCTTACCTCCATTTCTGGCGGACTTTGAGGATGTATTCTCGGAGAAAGGGTGTCAGGAACTACCTCCTCATCGCGAGTATGACTGTTCTGTAAAACTGCTCCCTGAGGCCAAGTTACCTAAAGCTAGGTTGTATAACCTTTCTGGTCCTGAGAGGCAGGCCATGAAGGATTATATTTCAGAAAGTCTGGCTAAGGGGCATATTAGACCTTCATCTTCACCGGTGGCTGCGGGGTTCTTCTTTGTTAAGAAGAAAGATGGAGGCCTACGCCCTTGCCTGGATTTCCGTGAACTTAATCGGATTACGGTCCGAGATCCGTATCCGCTCCCACTTATTCCCGATCTCTTTAATCAGATCGTGGGCGCCAAATGGTTCTCTAAGTTGGATCTCAGGGGGGCGTACAATCTGATTAGGATGAAGGAGGGGGATGAGTGGAAGACGGCGTTTAACACTCCGGAGGGGCATTATGAGAACCTTGTCATGCCATTCGGTCTGACTAATGCCCCGGAGGTGTTCCAACACTTTGTTAATGACATTTTTCGCCGCCTGGTGGGACAGTTTGTTGTCATATATCTGGATGATATCTTAATTTACTCGCCGGATCTGGTGTCTCATCAGGAGCACGTTAGGCAGGTGTTACAGATCTTGCGGGATAATAAACTGTATGCCAAATGGGAAAAGTGTGTGTTCGCCGTACAGGAACTCCAGTTTTTAGGCTTCCTGGTTTCAGCGTCCGGTTTTCGTATGGACCCTGGGAAAGTGCGGGCAGTTCTTGAGTGGGATCGGCCAGAGAATCTTAAGGCACTACAACGTTTCCTGGGGTTTGCTAATTATTACCGGAAGTTTATTCGTAATTTCTCATCCATGGTTAAGCCTCTCACAGACATGACTAAAAAGGGGACGGATTTTTCTAGGTGGTCTGACAAGGCTTGTCAAGCATTCTCCTCCTTGAAAAAATGTTTTGCCTCGGCACCCATACTCATTCAACCTGATGCGTCACAGCCATTCATTGTAGAGGTAGACGCTTCCGAGGTAGGGGTGGGAGCAGTATTGTCACAAGGTTCGTCCCCTGGTAAGTGGCATCCGTGCGCCTTTTTCTCTAAAAAATTGTCATCCGCTGAGAGGAATTACGATGTCGGCAATAGGGAACTCTTGGCCATTAAGTTAGCTTTTGAGGAGTGGCGCCATTTTTTGGAGGGGGCAGTCCATCCGGTCACCGTCATCACCGATCACAAGAACCTGCTATATCTGGAGTCCGCGAAACGTCTGAATCCCAGACAAGCTAGGTGGTCATTGTTTTTTACCAGGTTTAATTTTGTCGTTACATATCGTCCTGGGTCAAAAAATGTAAGGGCGGATGCCTTATCTCGTAGTTTCCCTGGGGCCGGGAATACGGACGACCCGATTCCTATCCTTCAGGAGGGGGTGGTGGTTTCGGCAGTATGCTCTGAGCTTGAGGAGGAGGTATTGGAGGCTCAGGGGGACGCCCCTGTTGGACCTCCGGGGAGACTGTTTGTTCCAGATCAGTTGCGACAAAAGGTGATCGAGGCACACCATAACTCAGTTTTTGCAGGACACCCGGGGAGTAGAGCAACTGTGGATCTCCTCTCGCGTCGGTTTTGGTGGCCTAACTTACATAAGGAGGTGGTAACTTTTGTCGCGTCCTGTGGGGTTTGTGCGCGCTCTAAGACCTCACATACCCGTCCGTCTGGGGCCCTCTTACCTTTGAAAATCCCGGAGCGTCCTTGGACTCATCTGTCTATGGACTTTATTACGGACCTCCCTCCGTCTTTGGGTAAAACGGTCATACTCGTTGTAGTGGACAGGTTCAGCAAGATGGCACATTTTATCGCTCTTCCGGCTCTCCCTAATGCTAAAACTCTTGCGCAGGTGTTCATTGGGGAGATTGTGAGGCTTCACGGGGTACCCTCCGAGGTGGTGTCTGATCGGGGGTCTCAGTTTGTGTCCAAGTTCTGGAAGGCGTTTTGTGCACGGCGGGGGATGCATTTGTCGTTCTCATCGGCTTTTCATCCTCAGACCAATGGTCAGACAGAACGTATGAACCAGAGCTTGGAGACATATCTCCGGTGTTTTGTGTCAGAGAACCAGGAGGACTGGGCTTCTTTCTTACCTCTGGCAGAGTTTGCTCTTAATAATAGGCGGAGCGAGTCCACTGGTAAGTCCCCGTTTTTTGGGGCATATGGTTTTCACCCCCAGTTTTGTACTTTCAGTAGGGGGGGCTCTTCGGGGGTTCCTGAGGAGGAACGTTTTTCCTCATCACTCGCTTCAGTATGGAGAGGGGTGCTGAAGAATCTGAATACTATGGGGAACCGATACAAACGTATGGCTGATAGGAGGAGAGTGTCTGGTCCGGACCTAAGTGTGAAGGATCGGGTATGGTTGTCTACCAGGAATATAAAACTTAAGGTTCCCTCCTGGAAACTGGGTCCCAGGTTCATCGGGCCGTACAGAATCAGTTCTATTATTAATCCGGTGGCATTCCGTCTTGACCTCCCCCCTACGTTTAAAATTCACAACGTGTTCCACAGATCGTTGCTTAAGAGGTATGTGGCGCCGGTGGTACCGTCACCTTTACCTCCCCCTCCAGTGGTGGTCAATGGTAACTTGGAGTTCCAGGTATCGAGGGTCATCGATTCACGCTTTAATCGCCGGTCCCTTCAGTACCTGGTTCATTGGAAAGGGTATGGTCCTGAGGAGAGGATGTGAGTTCCTGCGTCGGATATTAACGCAGACCGATTAGTTCGGGCCTTCCACACGACTCACCCGGATAAACCTGGCCCTGAGGGTCCGGAGGCCCCTCGTAGAAGGGGGGGTACTGTCACGGGTGTGTTGCCACGAAGATCGTCACGATTACACAGCCTGACTTCTCGCAGCTGACTTTTTGGTGCTTTGTGTTTTTCGGCAGTGAGGGAGTTAATTCTCTCTCTCTCTGTGCTAGACGAGGTCAGCCTCGCCCAGCTGCAATCAATGCTGCTGTAGTGAGACTCCTTCAAATGCCTGCTGGTCTGTTAGGGAAGTGTCGGTGAAAGCATTTCATACAGACTTACAGAGCGGATCGTGGTATTTGGAGTTTCTGAGATAAGTGTATTTGGAGTGTATTTTCCCTTCCTCGCTTTATCATTTTTCTCCTTTCCCGTTGGTGTTCCCTCTGTTGTAGTTGTGTAGTTTTTGTATGCAAGGTGGTTTTGGTTTTTCCCTTGTACTGTCTCGTTCGTCTAAGTACTGTGTGTGGGCATATTATTACTTGTCCCCTTTTGTTGTGATCGGGGTCCTTCTCAGGACTAGATTACTTAGGTGCAGGGATCCTCAGGAGGTAGGGGTTACGCTGGCGGCCTGGACCTCTGTACCTTTAACAGTACCTCCAGGTTGAGGGATTAGTCAGGGCCCCAGCTTAGGGTCAGCTTAGGCCCCCTACCTCCAGTATACAGAGACAGCGTGACACGGACTCAAGGTCCGTGTGAGCAACCTGACATGTGTGTACACCCATTGAATACAATGGGTGTGTGTATGTCATACGTATTTGCGGTCCTTTAAAAACGGGCCTCATATGGACATAGAAAATGGATGTGAGAAGGGGGCCTGAAGCAGTATACCTAGATCCAGGGGTTTCCACCTTACCCTCATTCAGTATTGTCTCCTCAACCACCCCCACAACACTGTTACATCCAGCTTCAAGCATCCCCTATGACTATAAGTATCCTATCTCCAGCTTACAATACTTAAATTATCTCTAAACCCCCAAGGCCAGTATATGAGCATCCAGATCTGCTCTTTTGTACTGGGCTAATCATAGAAGTCACCATCTGGAGATCTGCTCCTCATAGCTGTTTGCTAGGCTTGGTGCTAATGCACTGGGCTGGCAGACGGTCGTGAGACACATTTCATGAGTCCGCAAGCCACATGTGTGCCCTCGAGCCACAGGTTGGGACACCTGCTGTAAAGAGAAAAAAATCCAAAAGCCAGAATTGTAATTTTTCGGCTACAGCAACTCTGTAAAAAAATGCAATAAGCGATCAAAACGTGATATCTACCCCAAATGGCATCAATAAACACGTCAGCTCGCCATGCAAAAATCAAGCTCTCACACAGCAATATTGACGGAAAAATGAAACTGTAACAGGTCTTGGAAAATGGGGACATAATCACATGTTTTTATGAATTTCCAATTTCTTTTTCTTTGAATAAAAAAAATATGCCGGTTGGGATTTGCTGAAAAGTATACAAATAGGGCAACACAAAAAATCAATACACCAGATGTGGACTTCTTATAAGGCTGGTTATTAGTGATGAGCGCGCGTGCTTGTTTAACCCTGTTTGTTAGGCAATCCCTGCATGTGCTGCAGCTATCTAACAGCCGTGACACATGCAGCCGCGGCAGATCAAACATAGATGCCAAGCACGCCGCAAATACTCGGCGAGCACCCGAGGGTGCTCAATTAATAGGTTAAACGAGCACGCTCGCTCATCAGTACTGGTTATCTATTAAGATACTTATGCTCATTTGCTTATTCTGTTTGGTGTCTTGATTTTTTGTGTTTCCCTATTGATTTATTTTCCCTGACGACTCCTGATCATTTCTGCATATACTTATAGGGTCAGGGACTTAATAATTGATGCACACTTTGATGTATAACATCTTTGTCTTTTCAAACATGGGCAGTGAATTGCTGTGTATTTTGTTATATTGACACACATCCAGGATTTTGTGATTACTACTACCTGTGCTGCACTTTAGATTAGGGGTGTAATAGGGTCCTATATATCATATCCTGTCAATATATTATATATTTATTGTGGACCCTTATATATATTGGCTGTTAAATGTGTAATTGGATATACACATTATAATATATGTTTTTGTGAGTTTTTAACCTAATCATTAAAAGTTCTATTTTAGGGGTGTATTTTTTGGTGGTTATTGAATAACGGCCATAACTGGTGTAAAATGCTGGGATCAGATGAGTAATCAATAGGTTTTCTTCAGAAAGTGAACTAAGTCCGCACCTCTGACTTCATGGCGCAGGGGAATACAGATTTGTGCATTGATCCAGTATATTGTACTTATGTGATTGGGCACTCAGATATTGTGTTCTCTCTTATATTCATTTACTCAGCACTTTTCTAGTCTTATGTTATGGTCTCACTTTGTAACTTTTTATTGGTGACTCTGGAATATGACATTCTCACATGTTTAAACATATTTCTAATCTCTGCCCAGGAGCCATCGATGTCCGGATCTACAGCCTCTGATAGCGCGATGGAGTCGCAGGACGATGCCGAGAGCTACATGTCGATGATTTCTGACCTGCTGGACAGCTTTATAGATGGTGTCAGTGCCAGGCTCTTTCATCTATTAGATACAGTATGTTTGATTTCATCCACAAAAACAGATGATTTTCATCTCCATTTTCATCCGTATGGCATTTACATGACCGAATACCATTTCCTATGTTGAAGAATTGTTTGTATCCATAAAAATCTTACACTATTCAGATGATCCGTATTGGATCCAATTTTTTTGCGCACACATAGACTTACATAGGCAAGTCTCATCTGACCTACAGAAGAAACTAACGCATGCTAAGATGTGTTTTTGCATGCAGATTCGGTCCATGAAAAACAAAAAAACCCATGCTCCTATCAACTAATTGAACTGCATTGGTCCTCGTGCCGTCCGTGTGATGTCAGTTATTTCATGGACAGCACTCAGACCGAAAATAAAATTGTGTGAACTTGGCCTTACGTTCAAAGGCGGAGACTGTTTTGCCAGAGTGCTCTGCTAGTTTTGCTGTCAAAATGGCAGAAACTCTGTAGATCGGAGCAAGTCCTTAAAAGGGTTGTCCGGTACTTTTAAAAAAATGCCAGTGTGTTTTAATGATAAATAGAAGCTTCTTTCTAAGTACCTTGTGCTGCTGATGCTGCCTGTGAGCGGCGCTATCGGTGGCCGCTCACAGGCAGCACGTGACACAGGCAGTGTGAGGACCATGAGTGGAGGCAGATCTGCTGTGTTCAAGTCAGTTAGTCAGCGGAAATATCGCATATTTGGTCAGTTAATGAGAGTTAAATCATTATAGTTCACCGAGGTCACTCTGCTCCGTGAGACATGTACACAAAGAAATATTCAGAAAAAGTAAAACTGTATGACTAGCGTATTAAGCAACTGACTAAAAGGGCACAAAATCATAGATATTTGTGTGTCTACAATTTTTGTTAAATGAAGCATAAAACTGCATCAAAACTAGAATATCGAAAAAACACAAATACACAGAGAAAAACCCCAATAATACAGTGCAGATCTGAGAGTGCACTAACATTTTACCTATACAATTTGTAATTTTCCTCTTTTCTTCTATTAGGATCAGGATGCGGTGGGTATGACGATGATGACAGGGTAAGAGCCTCATTGCCACCATAGTCTATATAAGTGCTCCCTTACCTATGGCCCTGCAGGCATCTCTAAGCTAGAAGTCCTAGTATGCAATAATATGAGGAATTTATTAAATAACTGAATCAAAGGGGTTGTTCAGCCCTGATGTAATTTTCGACAGAATACAAGCAGTATGTAATGTTCTACTGATAGGACCACTTGTATGAAAATTGCATACTTTTGGTCACATGGCAACTGCTGGAACCGACAGGCGAAGCCGAATCCTGACAGTGTGTTAGGATACAATGCTTTATGAAAATTCCACCAAGGCTACACAACTCCTTTATGATATTAAAAAAAATAAATACAAACTAATTCTTATCTGTTGTATTGCAGATCATCTACATGAAGCTGGATGATGGCATCAGGATCCCAGAGGATGAGGTAAGTGATGGTGGTGTTTGGCCAGCGTTTATCTTCATACTGAACTGAAAGGACATGATTTACATTAGCATCATGTAGAGGAAGAAAACTGGAATTGTCATTCTGTTTGGTTATAGTAGTTATATACAGATCCCCATCACTTATCACCCCCATCTTTCAGCCAATGCACTTTTTAGCTTCTCTGATTATTACACATAGGGAACGGCTCCAGGTCACATGCCCTGATTGCCTTTGCACCTGTGTTTTTGTCTAGTTTTGTGTGTTTAGCGCCTTTTTGTTTATACCTATTTAATTATTTTATTTGCGCCTTTTTTTAAGTTTATTCTTTATGTGCTTGCCTGGTTGTTTTTATTTTGTTTTCCGCTTTGTGGGCAAAGTCTAGTAATTCCAGATGTTTTATTCTGATTCATCAATTGAAACCATTTTAAAATTTGACACCACTTTACTCCAGTCCAACCCTGCTGTATTTTTCAATAAGCCACTATTGGGGGCAATTTTTGCAATTTTTGGTGCCAAAATTTACCAAACATAGTTCAAGACAGAGAAAGACCATTTTTTACTTAATGCCAAATTCATAAACCTGGTGCACCGTTTTGTCAGCACCCGGCGCACCTCGGTAAGTGCCGGGGCCCTGAGCAGGTGGAGGGGACCATTCGCCGTTGGGCACCCCGGCACGCTATGGGACCCATGAGCGGAGGAGAGTAGTGTCAGCGCCCACTCCCCCCCAACTTGCTCAGGGCCCCGGCAGCCAGTGAAACAATACTTACCTCTCCTCGTGCCTCCGCAGCAGCTCCGGTGTCTTCCGCGTCCTCTGACTGTGACATCTCAGGTCAGAGGGCGCAGTGATGTCTTTACACCGCGCTCTCTCCTGAGCCGTCACAGCGCAGAGCGGGAAGACGTTGGCGATGCTGGAGCCCAGAGCAGCGGCAGCAGGTAAAGAGTGAGGTGAGTATTTGATTTTTCTTTTTTTAATGTATGGGGGCATGGGGCATTATAAGGAAGGGGGGAAAGGTGACATCCTGCATGGGGCATTATAAGGGGGGAAAGTGACATACTGCATGGGGCATTATAAGGGAGGGGGGGTGTGACATCCTGCATGGTGCATTATAAGGGAGAGGAGGTGTGTGTGACATCCTGCATGGGGCATTAAAAGGGGGGAAGGGACATCCTGCGTGGGGCATTATAAGGGAGGGGAGGTGTGTGTGACATCCTGCATGGGGAATTATAAGGGGGGAAGTGACATCCTGAATGGGGCATTATAAAGGGGGGGTGACATCCTGCATAGGGCATTATAAAGGGGGGGGTGTGACATCCTGCATGGGGCATTATAAGGGAGGGTGACATCCTGTGTGGGGCATTATAAGGGGGGGAGTTTATCCTGCATGGGGCATTATAAGGAAGGGGGGAAAGATGACAGCCTGCATGGGTCATTATAAGGGGGGAAAGTGACATACTGCATGGGGCATTATAAGGAAGGGGGGGAGAGGTGACATCCTGCATGGGGTATTAAAAGGGGGGGAAGTGACATCCTGCATGGGGCATTAAAAGGGGGGGAATTGACATCCTGCATGGGGCATTATAAGGGAGGTGGGGTGTGACATACTGCATGGGGCGTTAAAAGGGGGGACGTGACATCCTCCATGGGGCATTAAAAGGGGGGGGAGTGACATCCTGCATGGGGCATTATATGGGGGGTTGACATCCTGCATAGGGCATTAAAAGGGGGGAAGTGACATCCTGCATGGGGCATTTTAAGGGGGGGTGACATCCTGCATGGAGTGTTATATGGGGGCCAGTATTCTGTATGGAGCATTATATGGGGGCCAGTATTCTGTATGGAGCATTATATGGGGGCCAATATCCTGCATGGAGCGTTATAAGGGGGTCAGTATTCTCTATGGAGCGTTATATGGGGGCCAGTATCCTGTATGGAGCATTTTATGGGGGCCAGTATTCTGTATGGAGCGTTATATGGGGACCAGTATCCTGTATGGAGCATTTTATGAGGGCCAGTATTCTGTATGGAGCGATTCGCCGGTTTCTGAGCTATTGAGCTATTGTGGAATTTACAATAGATATCGATCATGTAATGTAAGAAGTGAAATCTTTGGCATTGTGCTATATATATATTTCTCTGCGGTATCTATGCATCATGAATTGTGGTATGTGTTAAAGGGTCCCACTGAGACTCTTTTGCCAAGAGCCCACAAAAACCTGGAGCCGGCCCTGCTTTGTAGCTCACACATCCCCAAAACATCATCGATCCACCTGACTGGATGAAAGATGCAAGAGTCTGTCTGGATCCCAGAAACTCACTCAGCTTTTATGCACACACATTGATTACAAGCAAACAGGTCACAGGTGAGGATGTTACCTTTAGCAGCCATTCAAACCCATTTGTGTCAAATTATGTGCATGTTATCAGGCCAAAATCACCTGGGTATGTGAACTTTTGATCAGGGTCATTTGGATGCCTTTGGTTGTCATTAAGATTTAAAAAGAGAAAACACAGTAGTTTGACAATAAATGTTCAGTCCTGTTTTTTTTCTGTATTGTGGTTTGGAGAGGCAAGGTCTCCAGACTGGGAGAGCTTCAGCTCAAGACAGAGCTGAAGGCTTGAACTACAACTTGTGTGGGCAAATCCCATACTCATATGGACTCTGCTATCGTTTATTCTTTTGTTTTGTCGTTTTGCCAGTAAGGCCGTGTTTAGTTTGCTGGAGTGCAGAGCTTTATGCCATTTAATAAAGCCTGCAGAGAAAACTGAGTCTACTTCCAGAAGCGGACGAGCGAGTCGTCTAGGACCTGCGGTCTTGTGACCGCGGGCAGGAAGAGGGATATCGGCGGCAGGGCGCCGCAGCCAGTGCCTGCACATGGGACCCGGCGGCCAGCACTGGATTCTGCAGGGGGCAAGGCGCAGCCCCCACTATGCTCCTCCATAACCCATACCATGGGCCTGTCTCTGCCTCCACCTCCCGGCCACTAACAATCACAGCCCGCCCCATTCCCCGGCAGAGCCCCCTACAATGTGAAGCACTCCTCATGCTATCCCCACCTCACCCTGCAGTTTGCACAGGATCCTGTTGCCCCTTTGCTGGCCAATTTGCCTGCTAGTCATATGCAGGTCATGGCAGCCCTCACAATGACCCCCCCGCTAGCCCCAATCTACCCCCTAGACTCACCCAGGGCCTGCCTAGCGCATTTATCACCAGGGATGCCTCCTCAGCGTCAGGAACTCCAGGAAGGACAACACCGTGCGACCAGGGAGGACGACTGGACGCGGGATGTCCGGCCGGTGTGGCGGGAACGCCCACGCGGCCCGGTGAGTATGACTCTTTGTCGTGTCCGTTTACACCCATACTAATGTCGGAGGGCACGGAGCACAGTCAGAGGGCAGGAGAGGTAGATCAGGTAGTAAGGGTAGGGGGGAACCCGGAAGGGGCAGGTATGCAGAACATGCTGACTATCCTAAAAATTGCATAGCCTCTCTGGAGGCGCACAACCTGCCACCAGCTACAGCGTCAGCCTGGGTCCCATTGGGTGATGAGGTGGTGCGGAGCGAAGGGGTAGGGCAGGGAGAGGGGGATCAGCAGCCAGCGGCGACAAGTATGTCACCGGTAGCAGAGCAGACTACGAAAGAGAAAGGGGATAAGATTCACCTGGATGATATGGGGCGAAGTTTACGTCTGCTACGAGGGTTCCCTGGGGGCACACTTAAAGAAGGAGGTAAAAGAGCAAATTTGAAGGGATGAGTACGTCGAAATTTTTTCCCTACTGCTGAGAAATTTAATTTAGACAAAAATAAGAACCACGATAATAGAAAGGAGGATGAAAAGAAATGGAAGTGGCGATTAATCCCACAAACATTCTCGAATTGGTTGCAGGCTTTCTCTATCCTAGCAAGTATCATAGGCGAGAGGGCACGGGAGAACTGCTCGGCACTATTTTGCTACCAAGACGCTATTGGGGAAGCGTATAGAGTGAATGGTGGGCAAACATGGCTGAGATACGACAAACAATTTAGTCAAAGAAAGGCAGAAAAAGAAAGCGAGGTTCGGGCAGCCCTTTCCAAGCAGGGCCGGGTCATCCGGCCACCACGGAAGTAGAGGAAGAGATAGGGGAGAAGGGGGGCAAGCGAGCGGGCAGAGGTCAGGATTATGCTGGTAGTTCAATGAGAGCCAGTGCAAATTCGCCGCCAACTGTAAATACAGGCATGCTTGCTCCTTCTGTAATGGGTCATCACACCGGGCAGATAAATGTTTTAAAAAAGGAAGATGAGGGGGCCACTACCAGCTATTCCCAAAGGGGTGACGCCAGTGAAACTAACAGAAATGCTTACCTTCCGAAATAGGTTCCCAGACAGGAAAATAGCAGAGCTGCTGGCGGCAGGTTTTGAGGTGTGCTTTCAGATCCCCTCCATCACAGTCGAGGTCTCTGTTACCAATAGGATCCTAAAATCAGCCTACCAGTACCCGGTGGTAATGGCGGAAAAGGTAAAAAAGGAGGTTTCGTTTGGAAGAATGGCAGAGCCATTCAAGGAGTTAACATGAAAAAATGTTGTGGTGTCCCCACTCGGGGTTGTCCCCAAAAAAGAACCCAATAAACCAATAAATTTAAATTAATACACCATCTATCGTACCCAAGGTGTAGTTCAGTGAACGACGGTATCGCCGAAGAATTAAGTTCGGTGGTTTATACCTCCTTTGACAAAGCGCTCAAGTGGGTCAAAAAATTAGGGAAGGGTACGCTGATGGCCAAAACAGATATTGAAGGGGCGTTTAGGCTACTGCCGGTACACCCGGATAGTGTTCGATTACTAGGTTGCTTTGGGGAAGGAGCATACTATATAGATCGCTGGTTGCTAGTGTTGAGCATTCCGATACTGAAATATCGGGTATCGGCCTATATTCGCGGTATCGGAATTCCGATACTTAATTCCGATACTTTTGCAATATCGTATACCGGAATCGGAAGTTCCCATAATGCAATGAGCCATTTTCATTTTAATCAGCCAATGAGGATCCTAAGAAGTGTGGGCACATCCTGTTAGGCATGTAGGCATCTTAACTAATGGCATGGCTGTGATTGGCTGCTGAAATGATGTCATGATGCACTATAAAAGCCGCCGCCGCCATTTTGAGCTCACTCTGCTGTGAATTCAGTTAGGGATAGGACGCTGTTGTTCTGAGGGACAGTTTTAGCTACCTATTTGGTCTATTCTGCTTTACCCAAGCTACTTTATAAATCGCTGTGCCTTGCAGTGCTAGTGCACAGTTCTCTGTGCTGTTCACCGCTTTCTGCAAGGTCTCTGTGTGTGAGTGCAGCTCACCCTGTAGTGTGTGCTTCAACCACGTCTGGTTGTAGTGCACTCAGTGTGTGTCACTGCCTCATACATTGTCCTTTTTTGCCAATTCATAATTTTTCCTGATATCTCCTATTAGTGTGGTGGTTCCATCCGTATTCAGCTAAATTGGTTCCAAACACACTATATAGGAGTAGATAGAGAAATTTTTTTGGTCTTGCAGCGCTAGTGCACAGTGCTCTGCATCTGTACTGTTCACCGCTGTCTGCAAGGTCTGGTGTGTGAGTGCAGCTCACCCTGTAGTGTGTGCTTCAACCACGTCTGGTTGTAGTGCACTCAGTGTGTGTCACTGCCTCATACATTGTCCTTTTTTGCCAATTCATAATTTTTCCGCATTTCTCCTATTAGTGTGGTGGTTCCATCCGTATTCAGCTAAATTGGTTCCAAACACACTTTATAGGAGTAGTTAGAGGAGCCTCTCTGCAGCATTGGGCCCTGCAGCCCCAGCCAGATTAGTATTAGCCTATTTTTTGCAGCCTCATCTATTGCATTGTAGGTTACCTTCCTACATTGTAATAGCTACAAAAAGTTTGTGATACTATCGTTATTACATCTTTAGGCACATACAGTGTCTTTTTGTGACAAAAAAAACCTAAATAAAGTTCACCAAACACTCCACTTTACAGTTGTGTAGGCCACATTAGCTCATATTAAAGTCTAGTCCACACTTTATAAAATTAGTGTTTCTTATACCTGTTAGCAGCTGTTCAGGAATAAGCACACTAAGCCCTTAGTACTTTTCTGCCTATCTTTATCAGTCTACGAAGATGAAGAAGGCAGGGAGTAAGGCATGTGGTCGTGGGCGTGGGCGTGGAGTTTCTGCAGGGAGAGGACGTGAGGATTCTGTGCCTGCAGGGAGAGGACGTGGGGATTCTGTGCCTGCTGCGGGCACCAGTGACTCAGCATCCCCCAGTTTTACCAGGGAACAGTCCTTTATGCGCAGCTTTGTGGGAGCTAGCCGTACCCCACTGCTGCGCGAGGACCAAATTGAAGCCGTTGTCGGATGGATGGCAGCTAACGCATCGACTTCAATTAGTTCCAGATCCTCTCAGGTCCTGAGCACTGAAGAGCACCCATCTGTCTCTTCACCACCTGCCAAATTGCCCAGGCAGTCAGAGAGCCCTGGACAGGAGCCATCTCTACTTCTGTTCTCTGAATCTCTTGGCTTGGAAAGAGGGGGCCAGCCAAGCAGAATTCGAGAATTTGAAGAAGAGGTAGTATGCAGTGATGCGCAACCGTTTTGTCTCTCTGAATCTGAAGAGGCGGGTGGGCCAGTGCCTATGGTCAGCAGCACACCTCAGTACGCATCTGATGATGAGACTCAGGTGCCACTTTCTGGTGTGTACTGTGCTGTCGAGACTACTCAGGAGAAGCAGTTGTTTGAAGAGGGTGGTGTAGATGATGAGGTCCTTGACCCATCATGGCGTGAGGGACAGGAAGGTGGTGGGAGCAGCTCTGAGGAAGAGATTCCCCGAACAGCCCAAAAAGGAGGGAGAGGGAGGGGGCAGACTTGGTTGCCTGTAGCCTCCACTTCGGCACCCATTAGGAGCATGGCTCTTCCAAAATCCAAAGCGGGCGCTCCCAAGACTTGCAGTGCCTGGTCCTTTTTTGACACAGTTGCAGATGACATTTGCTTTGTCAAATGCAAGCTGTGTAATCTGAAGGTGAAAAGAGGGAAAAGTGTCAGCAACCTCAATACCACAAATATGTGGAAACATGTGCGGACCAAGCACATGGTGGAGTTACAAAAACACACTGAAGACCTAGGCCAACCTACAGCGCCACCTACCACCTCTTCAACTCGTGTTGTAGCCTCTTCCTCCAGCTCACACACAGCTGGTTCGGCTTCCTCACAGGATCGCCATGGAAGAATCTCTGGCACTGTTGTACAGAGACACAGTGTAATTCCACCCACAGCACCACTTTCCCAGTCATCCTCACACTCCCAGGCCAGTATGCAGCCATCGTTAGCACAGGCATGGGAGAAAAGGCGCCCATACTCGGCAAACCACCCCCGAGCACAGGCTCTGAATGCTGGCATTGCTAAACTACTGGCCCTTGAAATGCTATCATTCAGGCTGGTGGAGACTGACACATTCCGTAACTTTATGGCATTGGCAGTCCCACAATACAACGTGCCCAGCCGATTTTATTTCAGCAGGCAAGCCGTCCCTGCCTTGCAACATCATGTGGAGGGAAAAATTAAACATGCGCTACAAAACGCCGTCAGTAGCAAGGTCCACCTGACCACCGATGCGTGGACCATTAAGCATGGACAGGGACGATACCTTTCCCTCACTGCCCATTGGGTAAATGTTGTGGAGCCAGGTACAGATCTTGAGTGTGGCGCTGTACGTGTTCTGCCAACTCCAAGGATTGCAGGAATCCAGTCTGTACACATTGACTCCTCCTCATACTCCAGTTCCTCTGAATCAGCGCTGCAGGAGCCGTCACGGTCTACCTCCACATCGACCCGTGAATGGTTATCTGTTATGGTGACCAATATGAGCACAGCCGTGGCCAAACGTCAACAGGCCGTATTAAAATTAATTTCTTTGGGGAATCGAAGCCACACAGCGCAGGAGCTCTGGAATGCCATCAAGCAGCAGAGCGACGTGTGGTTTGTGCCAGCGAATCTCCAGCCAGGCATGGTAGTGTGTGACAATGGCCGAAATCTGGTGGCAGCTCTGGGCCTAGGCAACCTCACTCACATCCCATGTCTGGCACATATGCTCAACTTGGTCGTGCAGAGTTTTTTGAGGGACTATCCGGATCTTGATGCACTGCTTCACAAGGTCCGCATAGAGTGCGCTCACTTGCGGCGTCAGCAATGCAAGATCACGCATTGCAGCTCTGCAGCGCCGATTACGTCTTCCGGAACATCGCATCATATGTGACCTACCCACCAGGTGGAATTCAACGTTACATATGTTGGAGAGGTTGTGTGAGCAGCAGGCAGCAGTAATGGAGTACCAGCTGCAGCAGGCGCAAACAAGTCGCAGTGCGCGCCGTTCACACTTCACCACCACTGAGTGGGCCTCTATGAAGGACATTTGCCACGTTTTGCATGCCTTCGATTATTCCACGGGGATGGTGAGTGCAGATGATGCACTAGTCAGCATGACTATCCCCCATATCTGCCTGCTTGAAAAAACACTGCAAGCACTAAGGGACGAGGTTTTGGAAGAGGTGGAGGATGAGGAGTCACAAATGCCATCTGCTTCTCTACAGTTTGCGCAACGTGGTTCCTCACAAAGGCCTAGGCAGGGGACACTTTGTGAGGAGGATGAGGAGGAGTCAATGAATGAGGAAGACATCTGTCCAGAGGAGGGAGGTACACAATGCTCTAGTAGTCAGTATCTAGAGCGAGGGTGGGGTGATGCAGAGCAGGCAGAGATCACGCCTCAAGCAGGGGACAGCGTTTCTTGGCCAGTTGGCAGTCTGCAGCACTGTCACGCTGTCTCTGTATACTGGAGGTAGGGGGCCTAAGCTGACCCTAAGCTGGGGCCCTGACTAATCCCTCAACCTGGAGGTACTGTTAAAGGTACAGAGGTCCAGGCCGCCAACGTAACCCCTACCTCCTGAGGATCCCTGCACCTAAGTAATCTTGTCCTGAGAAGGACCCCGATCACAACAAAAGGGGACAAGTAATAATATGCCCACACACAGTACATAGACGAACAAGACAGTACAAGGGAAAAACCAAAACCACCTTGCATACAAAAACTACACAACTACAACAGAGGGAACACCAACTGGAAAGGAGATAAATG
Source organism: Phyllobates terribilis (assembly GCF_046119375.1). NCBI lineage: Eukaryota > Metazoa > Chordata > Amphibia > Anura > Dendrobatidae > Phyllobates > Phyllobates terribilis. Next base: position 2,886,835 of record NW_027362907.1, read on the forward strand.
ATAAAGCGAGGAAGGGAAAAAACACTCCAAATACACTTATCTCTTGTAACGGGTCCGGGAGGCGGAACCTCTGAGCTACTATACAAGGGGGCGGCCCTTGTAAGGGAGCGGGTGGCAGTCTCTGGATGAACGGACAGGGAGATACGGCTAGTGATCAGGGCAGTCTCTGGGTAATGGGTAGGTACGACCTGTGATGGCAGAGCCTCCAGGTAGGCTAGGAGGCAGATGGTAGATGTGTGCTCCCAGGTGAGCAAGCGAGAGTCTCAGGAATAACAGGTGGTCACGGCACGTGACGGCGGAGCCTCCGGGCTGGCAAGCAGGCAGGTAATGGAGAAGCGCTCCCAGGTGAGCGGGCAAGAGTCTGAAGTAGCTGATGGTCACAGCACGTGACAACGGAGCCTCCGGGCTGGCAAGCAGGCAGGTAACGGAGAAGCGCTCCCAGGTGAGCGGGCAAGCTGGTCCATAGACAGACTGACCGGAGTTGTAAGGCAGACCGTCGGACCTCAGGCAAGCAGGCAGGTAGCTGATGTGCGCTCCCAGATGAGCGGGCAGGCTGGTCCTTTAGACAGACTGACAGGAGTAGTAAGGCAGACCGTCGGACCTCAGACTGGCAGACAGGTAACAAGTATTCAGGCAGGAATCAGGCAGGTAACTGGCAGGTAACTGGCAGGTAACTGGCAACGGGACCTGAGGGCTGAAGCACAGGTGAGACACAGGTGCAAACAACATTGCTCGGGCACCTCCATTTTGGAGGAGGTGCCTTATATATGATGAAGTCCTCCGGCCATTGGCCGGGGACTCCTTAGAACGGCGCGCGCGGCCCCTTTAAGAGGAGGGGAGCGCGCGCGCGCGCGCCCTAAGCACAGGGGCCGGGAAGGAGCGCGCACTGAGAGCAGAGCGGGAGGAGGACGCCGGGAAGGAGCGCACGCTGACAGCAGAGCGGGGGGAGGACACCGGGCACGGAGCAGAGCGGTGAGGGGAGCAGCGTCCCTGCCTAGCAGAGGGCAGGGACGCCGGCACTACAGTACCCCCCCCTTTAGGCCCCCCCTTTTTTAGGCCAGACAGAAATTTAGCTAGGATGAGAGGGGCATGGATGTTCTCCCGGGGCTCCCACGTTCTCTCCTCAGGACCAAACCCCTTCCAATCTACCAGAAAAAAGGTCTTTCCTCTTACCCTTTTGGTGGCAAGAATGTTCTCTACCTCAAACTCGTCCTCAGCAGAAACCGGAGCAGGAGGCGTACCTGTAGACTTGAAAAAAGAATTAAGTACCACGGGTTTGAGGAGAGATACATGGAAGGAGTTAGGGATCCGTAAGTTGGCCGGGAGTTTCAATTTATAGGCCACCGGATTGATCTGACTGATGACCTCCAGTGGACCGATGAACCGAGGCCCTAACTTATAGGAAGGGATCTTGAGCCGGACATATTTGGACGAGAGCCAGACTTTATCCCCAGGACGGAATTGAGGAGGATCCAGACGTTTTTTGTCAGCATGTCTTTTCATACGCTCGGATGACAGAAGGAGTGCGGACCGGGTACTCTCCCATATGGAGGAAAATTTGTTAACAAGAGATTCCGCAGCCGGATTGTCCACCGAGGTGGAGACGGGAAACGGGATCCGAGGGTGCTGACCGTAGACTACAAAAAACGGGGATTTGGAGGAAGATTCGCTCTCGTGATTGTTGTACGAGAATTCGGCCCACGGCAGGAGATCCACCCAGTCAGAATGGTGGGCATTAACGAAGTGCCGGAGGTAACTGGTCAGGTTCTGATTGATCCGCTCCACTTGACCATTAGACTGTGGGTGGTAAGCGGAGGAGAAGTCCAGGGTGACGTCCAGCAATTTACAAGTGGCTCTCCAGAAACGAGAAGTGAACTGTACCCCTCGATCCGACACGATGTGACGGGGCAGGCCATGAAGACGGAAGATGTGGCGGATAAAGTCTTTAGCCAGCTCGGGTGCAGACGGAAGGCCTGGCAGGGAAATGAAGTGAGCCATTTTGGAAAAGCGGTCAGCGACCACCCAAATGACCGTACAACCGGCTGAGACGGGTAGATCAGTAATGAAGTCCATCGCTATATGCTGCCAGGGGGCAGCAGGTACTGGCAGAGGAAGAAGGCGGCCGGCCGGCAGGTGTCTCGGAACTTTGTTGCGGGCGCAGGACACACAGGCAGAAACAAAGTCTATTACATCCTTGTGCAGGTTAGGCCACCAGTAGTGCCGGGTAATAAGCTGGAGGGTCTTTTTCTGACCGGCGTGGCCAGCTAGTTTAGACGAATGACCCCAGTGTAGGATCTTCTCCCGATCAGGTACTGATACGAATGTCTTACCGGGAGGGAGACGATTTAGACTCACGGGAGCCACCTGCATTACTCTGGCGGGATCGATGATGTGTTTCGGATCTTCCTCGAGATCAGACACCAGAAAGGATCGAGACAAGGCGTCCGCCTTGACGTTTTTGCGAAAATGAAGGATAAAATCAAAACGAGCAAAAAACAAGGACCACCGGGCTTGGCGCGGGTTAAGTCTCTGGGCATGCTGGAGGTAAGCCAAGTTCTTGTGGTCAGTGTAAATTATTACCGGGTGAAGAGCCGCCTCAAGCAGGTAACGCCACTCCTCCAATGCCAGTTTGATGGCCAATAACTCTCGATCTCCTATGGAATAATTGCGCTCCGAGGAGGAGAAGAGTTTGGAGAAGAAGCCGCAAGTTACCATTCTCCCGGAAGAAGATTTTTGAGTAAGTACCGCTCCGGCTCCAGAGGAGGAGGCGTCCACTTCCAGGAAAAACTGCTTGTTGCCGTCCGGGCGATGCAGCACCGGGGCGGAAGAGAAGGCCTGTTTTAAGGAAAGAAAGGCTTCCTCTGCTTCGGGCGGCCACTCTTTGGGATTAGTACCCTTACGGGTGAGCGCGGAAATTGGGGCAGTCCGAGAAGAGAAGTGTGGTATGAAGAGGCGGTAGTAGTTGGCGAAGCCCAGGAACCGCTGAATGGCCTTCAACCCCTCCGGTCGGGGCCATTTCTCGATGGCAGACAGTTTCTCTGGATCCATTCGTAGGCCGGTCTGAGAAATAATGTAGCCCAAAAACGGAAGCGAGGTCTGCTCAAAGAGGCACTTCTCGTATTTAGCGAAGAGGTGATTCTGCCTGAGCCTGAGCAGGACTTGACGAACGTCCCTCCGGTGAGTCTGGAGATCCGGAGAGAAGACCAAGATGTCGTCCAGGTACACCACTACGCAGGAGTAGAGAAGGTCCCGGAAGATGTCATTGACCAACTCTTGAAAGACGGCAGGAGCGTTACAGAGACCAAAGGGCATTACCAGGTATTCATAGTGGCCGTCCCGGGTGTTGAAGGCCGTCTTCCATTCATCCCCCTGACGGATACAAACCAGGTTGTATGCCCCACGAAGGTCCAGTTTGGTGAAGATCCTAGCCCCCCTCAGACGATCAAATAATTCTGGAATGAGCGGAAGGGGGCACTTATTCTTCACCGTGATCTGGTTTAGGCCTCTATAGTCTATACAGGGACGGAGAGAGCCGTCCTTCTTTTTGACGAAAAAGAAGCCTGCTCCCGCCGGGGAGGTAGATTTCCGGATGAATCCCCTGGCCAGATTCTCCTCAATATATTCGGACATCGACCGGGTCTCAGCAGCGGATAATGGATAAATACGCCCACGGGGAGGAGTAGTACCGGGTAACAGGTCGATGGGGCAGTCGTATGGTCTATGAGGAGGTAATGTCTCTGCCTCCTTTTTATTAAAGACATCAGCATAAGACCAATAAGGAATCGGAAGTCCAGGTAGATTAGCTGGGGTAGGAGAGGGACGGACGGGATGGACGGGAACCAGGCAGGTTTTATGACAGTCTTGTCCCCAGCGAAGGACCTCTCCGGTTTGCCAGTCAAGCACGGGTGCATGTCACTGGAGCCAAGGCAAACCTAGCAAGAGGGCGTGAGAGAGTCCAGGCAGAACATGGAAGGAGATACTTTCAGAATGCAGCATTCCCACCTGCAGAGTAATGGATTCGGTGATGAGTTGGATGGGGCGAGGTAAGAGCCCCCCATCCACGGCAGCAACAGACAAGGGTACAGCCAGAGGTTTGGTGGGGATGCGGTATTTTTCTACCAGGGACTGTGAAATAAGATTCCCGGCTGCTCCAGAGTCAAGTTGGGCTAGTTCGAAATAACGGTTCTCCCCGTAGACGATAGAAACTGACAACAGCAGGGATGGAGAGGATTTATTCTTGTCTAGGTGGACCTCTCTGAGCGAACTTAGACACAGGCGTTTCCCGACCTCTCCGGGCAGGCACGGATCCGGTGCTCCTTACTGCCACAGTAGAAGCAGCTCCCCTCGGCACGGCGTGAGTCCTGACGGGTTTTGACCATCTTGGTCTGGTCGACCTGCATAGGCTCAGGAGAGTGTACCTGGGGAGAGACGGAGGAAATGACGGGTTTCTGAAAAGTAGGAGCTAAACGTGGAATCCTCCTCTCACGGGTGACCTCTTTGGCACGCTCCTGGAACCGTAGGTCAATCCGGGTGGCAAGAGTTATTAGATCATCGAGAGTGGTAGGAATGTCCCGACCAGCAAGTTCATCTTTAATACGGCCAGACAGACCCTCCCAGAAGACGGATACCAGAGCGTCGTTATCCCAGGCCAGCTCCGAGGCAAGGGTACGGAACCGTATGGCATATTGGCCCACGGTGAGACCTTCCTGACGGAGGCGTAGCAGCGAGGATGCGGATGAGGTCTTCCGTCCGGGTTCGTCGAAGACTTTCCGGAAAGCCGAGAGAAAAGCAGGCAAGTTGGACACCAGGGGGTCTCCTCTCTCCCATAGAGGATTTAGCCAGGCCAGGGCCTCCCCGGTGAGATGGGACATGATAAAGGCAATTTTGGCCCGGTCGGAGTTAAACTGATGAGACAAAAGTTCAAAGTGCAGGGTGCACTGATTTATGAAGCCCCGAGCCTCGGCGGAGTCGCCTCCGAAGCGAGGAGGTGCAGACAGCCGGGATCCGGGGTAGGATACCATGGTATTAGTGGGTAGCGGAGCTGCCGGGTTGCGAGTCATGGTACTGGCAGTGGTTGCAGGTGGAGCAGACAGAGTGTCCAGGCGAGAATTAACATTCCGTAGGTGACCCAGGATGGACTCCTGTTGGGACCTCTGACGGGACAGTTCATGACACAGGTCCGAGAGCGAGGGAGCTTGGGTGCCACCGGGTTCCATGGCCCGAGCAAACTGTAACGGGTCCGGGAGGCGGAACCTCTGAGCTACTATACAAGGGGGCGGCCCTTGTAAGGGAGCAGGTGGCAGTCTCTGGATGAACGGACAGGGAGATACGGCTAGTGATCAGGGCAGTCTCTGGGTAATGGGTAGGTACGACCTGTGATGGCAGAGCCTCCGGGTAGGCTAGGAGGCAGATGGTAGATGTGTGCTCCCAGGTGAGCAAGCGAGAGTCTCAGGAATAACAGGTGGTCACGGCACGTGACGGCGGAGCCTCCGGGCTGGCAAGCAGGCAGGTAATGGAGAAGCGCTCCCAGGTGAGCGGGCAAGAGTCTGAAGTAGCTGATGGTCACAGCACGTGACAACGGAGCCTCCGGGCTGGCAAGCAGGCAGGTAACGGAGAAGCGCTCCCAGGTGAGCGGGCAAGCTGGTCCATAGACAGACTGACCGGAGTTGTAAGGCAGACCGTCGGACCTCAGGCAAGCAGGCAGGTAGCTGATGTGCGCTCCCAGGTGAGCGGGCAGGCTGGTCCTTTAGACAGACTGACAGGAGTAGTAAGGCAGACCGTCGGACCTCAGACTGGCAGACAGGTAACAAGTATTCAGGCAGGAATCAGGCAGGTAACTGGCAGGTAACTGGCAGGTAACTGGCAACGGGACCTGAGGGCTGAAGCACAGGTGAGACACAGGTGCAAACAACATTGCTCGGGCACCTCCATTTTGGAGGAGGTGCCTTATATATGATGAAGTCCTCCGGCCATTGGCCGGGGACTCCTTAGGACGGCGCGCGCGGCCCCTTTAAGAGGAGGGGAGCGCGCGCGCGCGCGCCCTAAGCACAGGGGCCGGGAAGGAGCGCGCACTGAGAGCAGAGCGGGAGGAGGACGCCGGGAAGGAGCGCACGCTGACAGCAGAGCGGGGGGAGGACACCGGGCACGGAGCAGAGCGGTGAGGGGAGCAGCGTCCCTGCCTAGCAGAGGGCAAGGACGCCGGCACTACATCTCTGAAACTCCAAAAACCACGATCCGCTCTGTTAGTCTGCATGAAATGCTTTCACCGACACTTCCCTAACAGACCAGCAGGCATTTGAAGGAGTCTCACTACAGCAGCATTGATTGCAGCTGGGCGAGGCTGGACCTCGTCTAGCACAGAGAGAGAGAGAATTAACTCCCTCACTGCCGAAAAACACAAAGCACCAAAAAGTCAGCTGCGAGAAGTCAGGCTGTGTAATCGTGACGATCTTCGTGACGACACACCCGTGACAGTAACCCCCCTTCTACGAGGGGCCTCCGGACCCTCAGGGCCAGGTTTATCCGGGTGAGTCGTGTGGAAGGCCCGAACTAATCGGTCTGCGTTAATATCCGACGCAGGAACCCACATCCTCTCCTCAGGACCATACCCTTTCCAATGAACCAGGTACTGAAGGGACCGGCGATTAAAGCGTGAATCGATGACCCTCGATACCTGGAACTCCAAGTTACCCTTGACCACCACTGGAGGGGGAGGTAAAGGTGACGGTACCACCGGCGCCACATACCTCTTAAGCAACGATCTGTGGAACACGTTGTGAATTTTAAACGTAGGGGGGAGGTCAAGACGGAATGCCACCGGATTAATAATAGAACTGATTCTGTACAGCCCGATGAACCTGGGACCCAGTTTCCAGGAGGGAACCTTAAGTTTTATATTCCTGGTAGACAACCATACCCGATCGTTCACACTTAGGTCCGGACCAGACACTCTCCTCCTATCAGCCATACGTTTGTATCGGTTCCCCATAGTATTCAGATTCTTCAGCACCCCTCTCCATACTGAAGCGAGTGATGAGGAAAATCGTTCCTCCTCAGGAACCCCCGAAGAGCCCCCCCTACTGAAAGAACAAAACTGGGGGTGAAAACCATATGCCCCAAAAAACGGGGACTTACCAGTGGACTCGCTCCGCCTATTATTAAGAGCAAACTCTGCCAGAGGTAAGAAAGAAGCCCAGTCCTCCTGGTTCTCTGACACAAAACACCGGAGATATGTCTCCAAGCTCTGGTTCATACGTTCCGTCTGACCATTGGTCTGAGGATGAAAAGCCGATGAGAACGACAAATGCATCCCCCGCCGTGCACAAAACGCCTTCCAGAACTTGGACACAAACTGAGACCCCCGATCAGACACCACATCAGAGGGTACCCCGTGAAGCCTCACAATCTCCCCAATGAACACCTGCGCAAGAGTTTTAGCATTAGGGAGAGCCGGAAGAGCGATAAAATGTGCCATCTTGCTGAACCTGTCCACTACAACGAGTATGACCGTTTTACCCGAAGATGGAGGGAGGTCCGTAATAAAGTCCATAGACAGATGAGTCCAAGGACGCTCCGGGATCTTCAAAGGTAAGAGGGCCCCAGACGGACGGGTATGTGAGGTCTTAGAGCGCGCACAAACCCCACAGGACGCGACAAAAGTTACCACCTCCTTATGTAAGTTAGGCCACCAAAACCGACGCGAGAGGAGATCCACAGTTGCTCTACTCCCCGAGTGTCCTGCAAAAACTGAGTTATGGTGTGCCTCGATCACCTTTTGTCGCAACTGATCTGGAACAAACAGTCTCCCCAGAGGTCCAACAGGGGCGTCCCCCTGAGCCTCCAATACCTCCTCCTCCAGCTCAGAGCATACTGCCGAAACCACCACCCCCTCCTGAAGGATAGGAACCGGGTCGTCCGTATTCCCGGCCCCAGGGAAACTACGAGATAAGGCATCCGCCTTTACATTTTTTGACCCAGGACGATATGTAACGACAAAATTAAACCTGGTAAAAAACAATGACCACCTAGCTTGTCTGGGATTCAGACGTTTCGCGGACTCCAGATATAGCAGGTTCTTGTGATCGGTGATGACGGTGACCGGATGGACTGCCCCCTCCAAAAAATGGCGCCACTCCTCAAAAGCTAACTTAATGGCCAAGAGTTCCCTATTGCCGACATCGTAATTCCTCTCAGCGGACGACAATTTTTTAGAGAAAAAGGCGCACGGATGCCACTTACCAGGGGACGAACCTTGTGACAATACTGCTCCCACCCCTACCTCGGAAGCGTCTACCTCTACAATGAATGGCTGTGACGCATCAGGTTGAATGAGTATGGGTGCCGATGCAAAACATTTTTTCAAGGAGGAGAATGCTTGACAAGCCTTGTCAGACCACCTAGAAAAATCCGTCCCCTTTTTAGTCATGTCTGTGAGAGGCTTAACCATGGACGAGAAATTACGAATGAACTTCCGGTAATAATTAGCAAACCCCAGGAAACGTTGTAGTGCCTTAAGATTCTCTGGCCGATCCCACTCAAGAACTGCCCGCACTTTCCCAGGGTCCATACGAAAACCGGACGCTGAAACCAGGAAGCCTAAAAACTGGAGTTCCTGTACGGCGAACACACACTTTTCCCATTTGGCATATAGTTTATTATCCTGCAAGATCTGTAACACCTGCCTAACGTGCTCCTGATGAGACACCAGATCCGGCGAGTAAATTAAGATATCATCCAGATATATGACAACAAACTGTCCCACCAGGCGGCGAAAAATGTCATTAACAAAGTGTTGGAACACCGCCGGGGCATTAGTCAGACCGAATGGCATGACAAGGTTCTCATAATGCCCCTCCGGAGTGTTAAACGCCGTCTTCCACTCATCCCCCTCCTTCATCCTAATCAGATTGTACGCCCCCCTGAGATCCAACTTAGAGAACCATTTGGCGCCCACGATCTGATTAAAGAGATCGGGAATAAGTGGGAGCGGATACGGATCTCGGACCGTAATCCGATTAAGTTCACGGAAATCCAGGCAAGGGCGTAGGCCTCCATCTTTCTTCTTAACAAAGAAGAACCCCGCAGCCACCGGTGAAGATGAAGGTCTAATATGCCCCTTAGCCAGACTTTCTGAAATATAATCCTTCATGGCCTGCCTCTCAGGACCAGAAAGGTTATACAACCTAGCTTTAGGTAACTTGGCCTCAGGGAGCAGTTTTACAGAACAGTCATACTCGCGATGAGGAGGTAGTTCCTGACACCCTTTCTCAGAGAATACATCCTCAAAGTCCGCCAGAAATGGAGGTAAGACCCAAGGAGTAACCGCACCGATGACCGTGTTCATGCAGTTTTTATTACAGAATTTACTCCATTGGCTTATCTCTCTGGTTTGCCAATTAATAACCGGGTTATGCTTAGTTAACCAAGGAAGGCCCAACACTATAGGAGTGGGAAGACCCTCCAACACGTAGCAAGACAACAGTTCTTTATGTATCGCCCCCACTTGAAGTTTTACGTCATGCACAGCTTGCAAAAAACTTCCCTGACCGAGAGGCTTGGCATCGATCGAGAATATGGGGATGGGTTTAGCCAACTCACTCAATCGCATACCTTGAACCCGGGCAAACCGAGCATCAACCAGATTAGCCCCGGCCCCACTATCCAGAAGAACAGATATCCTCTCAGTTCTCGTACCCACCACCACCTCCGCCGGTACGAGAAACTGAGACGAACCTAGGGACGAAATACCTACTCCCAGATTGCCGTCCACCACACAACCTGGGATCAACAGTTTTCCGACGACTCTTCACTCTGCAAGGAACGGGATGGACACCCCCCAATAAAATGTCCCTTTCTCCCGCAGAAGAAACACCTTCCTGTCTTATGGCGCACCACCGGTCCCCTCCCCCGAAATGATGTCCCTCCTAATTGCATAGGCTCCTCTGGACTGACCAGGGGAACCACCATATGAGGGGACCTTGTAGGAGATGGAGTCATCACAGGGGGTAGAGTTATCCCGCACCTCTCCCGAAGCCGTCTGTCAACGCGAATAGCAAGGGCCATAACGGCTTCCAGTGACGCGGGAGAGTCATACTGTGCCAACACATCCTGTAATTTGTCAGATTAACCTTGACAAAACTGGCTCCTAAGAGCCGGGTCATTCCACTGGGTGTCCGTGGCCCACCTACGGAACTCCGAACAGAATTCCTCCGCCGGACGATCTCCCTGCTGGATCCTACGTAACTTAGACTCAGCAAGGGAGATCCGATCTGGGTCATCATATACGAGTCCCAGAGCAGCGAAAAACCTATCCACTGACTGGAGAGCCGGGGAGCCCGGGGGAAGAGAGAACGCCCAAGATTGTGGGTCCCCTTGTAGGAGCGAGATGACAATTCCCACCCTTTGTTCTTCACTCCCCGATGACCGAGGCCGCAGCCGAAAGTACAACTTGCATGCCTCCCGGAAAACATAAAACTTGTCCTGCCCCCCAGTGAACCTGTCAGGGAGAGCTACTTTAGGTTCTGGTCCGGCTTGCTCCTGAGGATACAAAACCTTGGACCTAACGTCCGCCAGCTCCATGGACAAACTCTGCAACTGCCGAGCTAGACCGGCTACTGGATCCATGGTAGCTGGAGAAAAACTAAGGGGTCGGTGAAAATGTCACGCTGTCTCTGTATACTGGAGGTAGGGGGCCTAAGCTGACCCTAAGCTGGGGCCCTGACTAATCCCTCAACCTGGAGGTACTGTTAAAGGTACAGAGGTCCAGGCCGCCAACGTAACCCCTACCTCCTGAGGATCCCTGCACCTAAGTAATCTAGTCCTGAGAAGGACCCCGATCACAACAAAAGGGGACAAGTAATAATATGCCCACACACAGTACTTAGACGAACGAGACAGTACAAGGGAAAAACCCAAACCACCTTGCATACAAAAACTACACAACTACAACAGAGGGAACACCAACGGGAAAGGAGATAAATGATAAAGCGAGGAAGGGAAAAAACACTCCAAATACACTTATCTCTGAAACTCCAAAAACCACGATCCGCTCAGTTAGTCTGCATGAAATGCTTTCATCGACACTTCCCTAACAGACCAGCAGGCATTTGAAGGAGTCTCACTACAGCAGCATTGATTGCAGCTGGGCGAGGCTGGACCTCGTCTAGCACAGAGAGAGAGAATTAACTCCCTCACTGCCGAAAAACACAAAGCACCAAAAAGTCAGCTGCGAGAAGTCAGGCTGTGTAATCGTGACGATCTTCGTGGCGACACACCCGTGACAAGCACATGGTTGATTTCATGCTGCAGTGCCTGAGAAACGACCGCCGCATCGCCCACATTCTCAACACGGCTGATTATTGGGTGTCCACCCTCCTAGATCCTCGCTACCGGGACAACTTACAAAGCCTCATAACACCGTTGAACCGGGAGTGTAAAATGCGGGAGTACCAAGACGCACTGGTGCATTCCATCATGTTCTCCATTCCAACCGAGAGCAGTGCTGCTAGTGCTTTACAAAGCAGCTCAGTGCGTCGAGGCAGTGGAGGAAGCTCTGCACAAAGAGGGAGCAGAAGCAGCGCCTCAGCACAAGGCAAGACCAGTAAGGCCGAAATGTGGCAAAGTTTTGTGTCCCCGCCGCCACAAATGTCTACACCATCACAGACGGCTCCAGTCAGCAGGAGGCAACGTTTCCGTCAGATGGTGACAGACTACATGTCTTGCCCTCTTTGTGTACTCCCAGACGGCTCTTCTCCCTTCAAGTTTTGGGTCTGTAAGCTGGATACATGGCCAGAGCTTAGTCAGTATGCATTGGTGGTACTAGCTTGCCCTGCTGCTAGTGTATTATCGGAACGCGTCTTTAGTGCCGCAGGTGGTGTACTAACAGACCGTCGCATGCGACTATCCTCCGATAACGTTGACCGGCTTACTTTTCTCAAAATGAACAAGGCCTGGATCTCTCATGAATTTGCCAGTCCTCTTCCAGAATAAATAATTGGTTGGCAACAGTATCCAGGTCTCCTGTTCTGTTCATGTTTCTACCACCTGAACTGTAATCCCTGAGCTCCAACACCGCCAGTTGGCGCTTGGAAGTGCCATCTGCACAGTCAACACTTGCTGCCGTGTTATTGGGGTTCAGTAACGTCAGCTGTTCCCCTGCTGTGCGGACGGCAATTTCTCCTGCTCTGTCCACATCCACTGTACTACTGATTTAAAACCTCCTCCAAATACACCTCTGGTTCCTCTGTTTTCAGTATTATCCCTGAGCTCCAACACCGCCAGTTGGCGCTCGGAAGTGCCGTCTGAACAGTCAACACTTGCTGCCATGTTATAGGGGTTCAGTAATGTCAGCTGTTCCCCTGCTGTGCGGACGGCAATTTCTCCTGCTCTGTCCACATTCTCACTACTACAGATTTTAAAGTTGCTCCAATTACACCTCTGGCTCCTCTGTTTTCAGTATTATCCCTGAGCTCCAACACCGCCAGTTGGCGCTTGGAAGTGCCGTCTGCACAGTCAACACTTGCTGCCATGTTATAGGGGTTCAGTAACGTCAGCTGTTCCCCTGCTGTGCGGACGGCAATTTCTCCTGCTCTGTCCACATTCTCACTACTACAGATTTTAAAGTTGCTCCAATTACACCTCTGGCTCCTCTGTTTTCAGTATTATCCCTGAGCTCCAACACCGCCAGTTGGCGCTCGGAAGTGCCGTCTGCACAGTCAACACTTGCTGCCGTGTTATTGGGGTTCAGTAACGTCAGCTGTTCCCCTGCTGTGCGGACGGCAATTTCTCCTGCTCTGTCCACATTCTCACTACTACAGATTTTAAAGTTGCTCCAATTACACCTCTGGCTCCTCTGTTTTCAGTATTATCCCTGAGCTCCAACACCGCCAGTTGGCGCTCGGAAGTGCTGTCTGCACAGTCAACACTTGCTGCCGTGTCATTGGGGTTCAGTAACGTCAGCTGTTCCCCTGCTGTGCGGACGGCAATTTCTCCTGCTCTGTCCACATTCTCACTACTACAGATTTTAAAGTTGCTCCAATTACACCTCTGGCTCCTCTGTTTTCAGTATTATCCCTGAGCTCCAACACCGCCAGTTGGTGCTCGGAAGTGCCGTCTGCACAGTCAACACTTGCTGCCGTGTTATTGAGGTTCAGTAACGTCAGCTGTTCCCCTGCTGTGCGGACGGCAATTTCTCCTGCTCTGTCCACATTCTCACTACTACAGATTTTAAAGTTGCTCCAATTACACCTCTGGCTCCTCTGTTTTTAGTATTTACCCTGGGCTCCAATACCGCTAGTTGCTGCTCAGAAGTGCCGTCTGCACAGTCAACGCTTGCTCCAGTGTTATTGGGGTTCAGTAACGTCAGCTGTTCCCCTGCTGTGTGTCCGGCAAATTCTCCTGCTTTGTCCACATCCACTGTACTACTGATTTAAAACTTGCTCCAATTACACCTCTGGCTCCACTCTGTTTTTAGTATTTACCCTGGGTTCCAGCACCGCCAGCTGGTTCTCGGCAGTGCCTTTGGATTAGGTGCCTTCTTCTCGGTATCCAAGTTCCACCAACGTCTGCTGGTCCTTGGTAGTGCTTTCTGGCACAGGTACCTCCTGCTTAGTAACCGAGTTCCAGTACCGTCAGCTGGTCTTCGGCAGTTCCATTGGCTCTTGTACCTTCTGCTACCCATCCGGGTTCCAGTACCGTCAGCTGGTCCTCGGTAGTTCCATTTGCTCTTGTACCTTCTACTACCCATCCGGGTTCCAGTACCGTCAGCTGGTTCTCGGCAGTGCCTTTGGATTAGGTGCCTCCTTCTCGGTATCCAAGTTCCACCAACGTCTGCTGGTCCTTGGTAGTGCTTTCTGGCACAGGTACCTCCTGCTTAGTAACTGAGTTCCAGTACCGTCAGCTGGTCTTCGGCAGTTCCATTGGCTCTTGTACCTTCTGCTACCCATCCGGGTTCCAGTACCGTCAGCTGGTCCTCGGTAGTTCCATTTGCTCTTGTACCTTCTATTACCCATCCGGGTTCCAGTACCGTCAGCTGGTTCTCGGCAGTGCCTTTGGATTAGGTGCCTCCTTCTCGGTATCCAAGTTCCACCAACGTCTGCTGGTCCTTGGTAGTGCTTTCTGGCACAGGTACCTCCTGCTTAGTAACCGAGTTCCAGTACCGTCAGCTGGTCTTCGGCAGTTCCATTGGCTCTTGTACCTTCTGCTACCCATCCGGGTTCCAGTACCGTCAGCTGGTCCTCGGTAGTTCCATTTGCTCTTGTACCTTCTGCTACCCATCCGGGTTCCAGTACCGTCAGCTGGTTCTCGGCAGTGACTTTGGCATGGGTACTCCCTCCTGCCCAGCCTGGTTCCAGCACGCCAGCTGTTTCCGGGTAGTGTCAACGTCACTTTGCCTCCAATGCGTTGTCCTGTCGTATTGCGGTCGGGTTAGCCGACTCTATGGTGCCTGCAGTTTAGGTGACTCCTATGTGGGCTGCGGGATCTGGCAATGAAGGCTGGTTCCATAGTGCCAATAGGACAAGCACCCCCTGTAGGACTGTGGGTTTTGGTAACTGCGGCCGGCTCGCGGCCTTGAACTTTTTTTTACATGGGTACCTTCTGCTACCCATCCGGGTTCCAGTACCGTCAGCTGGTTCTCGGCAGTGCCTTTGGATTAGGTGCCTCCTTCTCGGTATCCAAGTTCCATCAACGTCTGCTGGTCCTTGGTAGTGCTTTCTGGCACAGGTACCTCCTGCTTAGTAACCGAGTTCCAGTACCGTCAGCTGGTCTTCGGCAGTTCCATTGGCTCTTGTACCTTCTGCTACCCATCCGGGTTCCAGTACCGTCAGCTGGTTATCGGCAGTGACTTTGGCATGGGTACTCCCTCCTGCCCAGCCTGGTTCCAGCACGCCAGCTGTTTCCGGGTAGTGTCAACGTCACTTTGCCTCCAATGCGTTGTCCTGTCGTGTTGCGGTCGGGTTAGCCGACTCTATGGTGCCTGCAGTTTAGGTGACTCCTATGTGGGCTGCGGGATCTGGCAATGAAGGCTGGTTCCATAGTGCCAATAGGACAAGCACCCCCTGTAGGACTGTGGGTTGTGGTAACTGCGGCCGGTTCGCGGCCTTGAATTTTTTTTTACATGGGTACCTTCTGCTACCCATCCGGGTTCCAGTACCGTCAGCTGGTTCTCGGCAGTGCCTTTGGATTAGGTGCCTCCTTCTCGGTATCCAAGTTCCACCAATGTCTGCTGGTCCTTGGTAGTGCTTTCTGGCACAGGTACCTCCTGCTTAGTAACCGAGTTCCAGTACCGTCAGCTGGTCTTCGGCAGTTCCATTGGCTCTTGTACCTTCTGCTACCCATCCGGGTTCCAGTACCGTCAGCTGGTCCTCGGTAGTTCCATTTGCTCTTGTACCTTCTACTACCCATCCGGGTTCCAGTACCGTCAACTGGTTCTCGACAGTGCCTTTGGATTAGGTGCCTCCTTCTCGGTATCCAAGTTCCACCAACGTCTGCTGGTCCTTGGTAGTGCTTTCTGGCACAGGTACCTCCTGCTTAGTAACCGAGTTCCAGTACCGTCAGCTGGTCTTCGGCAGTTCCATTGGCTCTTGTACCTTCTGCTACCCATCCGGGTTCCAGTACCGTCAGCTGGTCCTCGGTAGTTCCTCAGCTTTCTTGTACCTTCTGCTACATTTCCAAGTTCAAGCTTTTTGAAATGGTTCTTGGTAATCACTCTAGATCTCCCTGACGAGGACCCTGAAGACGAGGACCCTGAAGACCAACCCTAAGAAGACGAGGACCCCGAAGACGACGACCCTGAAGACGAGGACCCTGAAGACCACCCCGAAGAAGACGAGGACCCTGAAGACCACCCCGAAGAAGTCGAGGACCCCGAAGATGAGGACCCAGAAGACCAACCCGAAGAAGACGAGGACCCCGAAGACGAGGACCCCCGAAGACGACGACCCTGAAGACCACCCCGAAGAAGACCAAGAAGATGACCCTGAAGAAGTTGACCAAGAGGACAAAGAAGAGAAGACAAGCACCAAGATACAGAAGAACAAGAGACAGAAAACCAAGAAGCAGAAATACAAGAAGCTGCAGAACAAAAAGCGGAAGAACATTAAGCATAAGACTAAAAATCAGAGCAAAAGATAATATCTAAATTATAAGCAGAAGATGACTAAGCAGTGTATGGGGGTGAGTCCGTTCCTCCTCGTGGTGCCCCTGGAAAAGACCTGCTGCTGCAGGCCAAACTGAACGCGGACAAATCCTGTTGTAAATCTTTTGTGACGGGCAGAACGAAAGGTGTAATGTCCAACCTTTTATAGATAACAACTAGAGGAATGCCTGCCACAAATAAGAATATGATGAAGAAGAAGAAGATGAAGAAGATGAAGAAGTAGAATATGATGAATGTAAAAAAAAAGAATAATACGAAGAAGGTGAAGAAGAAGAAGATGAAGAAGGTGAAGAAGAAGTGGATGAAAAAGATGCTGAGGATGATGAAGGAGAAAGTGTGGGAGAAGTAAAAAAGAAGGTGAAGCGCATGGAAGTAGTGAAACATAAATATCTGACAAAATATAAAAATACTTAACATAGTCAATATTTCCGTAACTCAGAACGTCTTAAAAAAAAAAATTAATTCCTGCTGTTCCATTTGATTGGGCTAAACCTCTATGCCTTTATTGTCTCCGCCACCTCCCCCAATACATTCTACATTATTCTTAGTTGTTTTCCTTCATGTAGAATTAACCTACAAGGAAAGAAAGGGTTTATTTTCATTCCGATATTTCTGTCCCATTGACTTGCATTGGTTTCCGGTATCGGAATCGGCGATATCCGATACTTTTTCGGTATCGGTCCGATCCAATCCGATCCGATATTTCCCGATATCGGAAGGTATCGCTCAACACTAGCCAAGAATAAAGCTGCTGAAAGAAAAAGGAAGGATATAAATAACCTGCGCGTTACGCCAAGTGATTATGGCTTCATCAGGGGTATGAACATCAACTCAGACATGAACTTGCTTTCTTGTAATTTCCTTCTGTGTTCTTTTCCCAATAGGCTTAAGCAGGTGGCGCCCAAACTACAAGTGAAGAACATAGGAAAAGTTAGAACCAGATATACATTCATATATACACTGGGAAAATCGTGAAGGATCAGTCAACGATTCAATTAGTTAAAACACTTCTACCCAATAAGGGTATGTGCCCACGATGCAGAAATGAAGCAGAAAATTTCTGCAGCGTTTCTGCATCTCCCTTGCCAGAAAAAATGCATGCAGATTGTGCATTTGACTCGCCCCCTGGGCCGAGGGACACCCGGAACCGGGCTTCTGGGGGTTGTAGTCTCCGTGGCGGTGACCCGGGCCCGTGGCTCAGTGTGGTCAGGCCAATGGCGGTCTTTTGTGGGGGCTTTTATGGGATAATGTCCGACTACGCCACCCGTGGATTGCGGTCAGTGCGAACCGCCGCTGCAAGGCAGACCGCTGGGGCTGATGGTGTATGCAGCTGAGGTAGTGTGACTCCCGACGGGAAGAGTGAAGCCCCAGGGCAGTGTAGTAGACGGTGGGGGTTATGGTGCACGGGCGTCCCAGTACCAGTAGTGCTGCATACGGTGAGAAAGCACAGAGACAAGGCGTTGCAGTTCAAGCTTTTTACTCACAGTTCTCATCCAGTTCACTTGTGCACAGGTAGGACCGCCCGAGCCGTGCTGCTTCCACCAGGCAGGGGGCTCGGTCAACCCCCAGGTAATTCCAGAGTGTGGCACAGGACTCCCTTCTATCCTTTCGTCAGCCGTGCCCCACCAATGACACTACTTTTGTCCAGCTGCCTCTGATCTTCTCCTGGGAGGGCTGGGTACCCACTTCCCTGACCCTATGTGGTGTGCCTTTCTAGTAGGTGTAGTAAGGGGTCGCACCACTAAATGATTGCGACCACCGGTTCTTGGTTAAGGATTAGTCGCCTCCACCAACTTGGGATCCGGTACCCTGTTCTGCCAACCCGTCACCTGTAATCTCCTGGGTCCTTAGGGTTCCTTCTGCCTTCGTGTCTCTGGGCCTCTCTTGGTGTTCTGTTCCTTCTTACTTTCCTTTCTGTTCCTTTCTGTTTCTGTCCTTTCTTCTGGCTCTGGCCTTCACTCTAGGCCTGCCTCGTGGAGCTGGGCCCAGACTGAGCCACAGCTCCCTGTCAGCCCTCCTGGTTGAACTCCTTTTCTCTTCTCCTCCTGACTGAACTGACTCTACTCGACTAAGATGAAGACACCTTATATACCTACCTCTCTGTGTATGAGCCCAGGTGACTTCCAACCAATGGGCTCCTACCTATGCCCAGAAACCGTCCCCCCCTGCTCCTACATCACTGGGTGTGCTTCCCCCTCCCCACTCCAGCCAGGGACATGATTTGTCGTGCCTGCATTACTGTACTAATGGGAGCACCGTTGAGCTGTCCCTCGGAAATGGGGTGTGTGTGATGCATGCAGCTAACCGAGCCCCGATAGCATCACTTGGAAAGTGCTTGACAACTAGGTCACACTATATAAATCCATGCAAACAGCATGGATTTATATAGTGTGACTGTAAAAAATAAAGCTATACTTACCGATCCCCTGCCGCATGTGCTGCCGCGTGTGTTGTCGCGGTCCTTCCGGGTTGCCGGCATATCGCGAGACAGTCTGCGGTCACATGATCGCGACGTCATCTCAGGTCCTGGAAGATAAGCGCTGCCGGCCGGCCCGCGAGAAGGTAAATATAAACTTTATTTATTATTTTATTCTTTTTTTCACAGGTACAATGATACCCAGGTCTGGATGAGAGTCTTCTCTCCTCCAGAACTGGGTACCATCCGCACATAGAAACGCATATAATCCACATGTACAAACGTATAGACACGGATTATATGCGTCTCAATGCAAGTCAATGGCGGCAATTCCGCTGCGCTTCCGCAAAATTAATGAACATGCTGCGGATTTTTGAGCGCCGCAGAAACGCTGCGGAATAATCCGCAGCATGTGCATTGACATTGCGGAATGCCATTGAGGACCATGTGGTGCAGATTACCAAGCGTTTTTAATGAGTTTCCACTGCGGAAATTCCGCAGTGGAAACGCATGAAAAACGCATCGTGGGCACGCAGCCGAAAGGTCTAGATTTTAGAGTATGTGGGTTGCCTTAAAAGGGTTATATAGCATCTATAAGAACTATGTTTTTTTTACTATGTAGTATCAACAGTGTAAAAAATTGGTTTCGATGACGAATGCTTCAGCAAAGGCACATGCTTGACAGCTGCTCCATTCATTCCCTAGGTAGCTGCTCGGCTTTTTCCGGTAGACTCCCAGCGGTCATGCATCTGACCTGCGGCACATATTTTGTAACAGGGATAAAAGTTCTCCATTGGGGATAAAAATTCCCCGTTCTGCCAATTGGTGCATGTTGCATCTTTGTGGACTTAAAGATATATTTTGTGCATTTTGGTTTCATTAAATATATTGCACCATTTGGCTTTTACAGACTATTTGCTTCCCTGCACATTCAACTTTGATGTGGTCAGTGGTCTTAAACCAGCTGAGATGAGGTCAGAAAAAGACATAAAAAAAGGTACTCTCCTTCTCTTGTTATAACAGTTCTCTCCTATTGAACTGTTATAATAAGCTCACTGATGGATTCTTAGACAGTGCAAGATAGAGACTACAAAAGGCAAACGGTGCAAAATTTTTAATCAAATCCAATTCCAAAAAATTATTTTTAGCTAAAAATGCATGCATTTAAGTATTTAAAAAAATTGTCTTTATTGATGGACAACCCCTATAGAGCAATTAGGGTCTATATCTGTAGCTAGTGCCGAAAACATTAGGAACCATATTTCAAATAAATGGGGTTGTCCGTGCTTTTATACTTTCTTATCACTGGTCAGTAATAGACCATGTTATACAGTCAAGGACCATGTTATACAGTTGACTTAGTCTTATGGCCACGTCACACGATAGATAATTGCTGCCAAGTATATAATGTTAAAAGGGGTTATCTAGGACTATTACATTTTTTTAACTATTGACCTAAGAACTAACAGGTAGGTAGTTGCTAACTACCAGTCTGTTGTGCCCTGCACCGATCTCTGCTGACACAGAGCGGTCACAGCAATTCAGCGGCTTCTGCTAATATCATGTCTACAGAGCAGCGGCTTCTCTTCTGCTCTGGTCTCTTGATGGATCGTGACTGCTGACGTCATGCTGATTGGCAGCCGACTCACAAGTTGCCTAACGTCGGTAGCCACGCCCCATCAACAGAGCAGCCTGGAAGAAGAAGAGCTGCTCTGTTGACTTGGAGCAGCTGAATCGCCGGCGACAGTGGTCGGTGACCTCTCCGAGCCGGCACCGGATACAACAGGCAGATAGTTGCCACTGTTAGTAACAACCTGCCTGTTAGTTTTTAGGCTTATAGTAAAAAGATAAAATAGTCCTGGATAAACCGTTTAAAGATCCAGCAACAAACCTTCCATTCACGATCTTTCATAAGCCTGATTTTTGGTTGGTCAGTCATGTAAGATTTACAAACAGTACCATTGGGGCTTCAGGACTGGAGAACGGAGACTCCTCATGAGATCTATTTTCTTTATTGACAGCGTCATCACCATTTCTGTGCGCAAACTTCTGCTTCAAGGCTTTGGCTATAATGGCTGCAGGGTCTGTGGGATCATTAAGTGAACATCTCTTCTTGTCTTTCCTGGTTTAGGGTTTCCCACCAGGGGATCTAAAGCGAAAAATCGGTGAAAATAAACATCACTGCCATTCTGTAATTGACAGGCTATAACTTAGCTCTTCATACAAACTACTTTTCATTCATTGCTGCTATGTCTAATAAGATTTTTTTTACAGACTTTTTCTAAAAAAATGAATCAATCACCTGCTATCCATTTTCTGAAAAGACTTGTCTAAGATCCTATTAGTGGGGCTAATACAGCATATTTATAATTAGGGACAGACTACTCTGAAATGTTAAACCTAATATAATTATTGAAATCATGTTTGCATAAGTTAATTTTAACTTTGCAAGTTATCACCTATCTGTGAAGCCCAGCTGTGCTTGGTATCACAGACCCAGGAGGGTGTATTGAAGGATTCCTCCACAAGAGGCCCCCATAACCATTCACACATCTCCACCTTCCACCTCAGACCACCAGAGGGAGCTCCTTAGGGAGATATATAAGGGAAGGTGGAGCCAGGCAGCAGTTAGTCTAGACTGGAGACGACAGAAAGCAAACCTGTTGTGAGAGTTCCTGCAGTGCAAAAGCCTGAGAGAGGTCAGTCTGCAGTGGAGCACATTCTAGACTCACGTGTAGCTCAGTGAGGTGAGCTTTAGGTGTGCCGGCGCCATAAGATCGGTGAAACGCGGCACGCTGCCGTTAGTGTGAGTAGCCTATTGAGGGTCCGAGTAGGCCGAAGGCGAAGAGTAGAGAGTTAGTTCATAGGGGGCAGAGGAGCTTAACTAGCTCACCCCGAAGAAGAAGTAGTTACCGGACACCGGGTCCGAAGCTTGCCAGGATCTCCACGACCCAGTAAGATAAACTGGAATCCCTGGAGAACTACAGGTCCCAGGATCGCTAAAGTGCTGATACGTACCAGAGCCAGGAGACACATAGGCCCCGTAGGTTGGGAGCGTGCACTCCAAGAGAAGGCCCTACCACAAGGTCAGCCAGCGCAGGACAGAGACAAAGTTAGGCCTAGCTCCAGGCAGGTCAGAAACTTACTACGCAGAAGCCAGAACCAGGAGGCCCTAAACCTGCTCATTGGGGAGGATCCGGACATACACCCTTCACCCTACAGTGCTCCGGGCAGTGCCTGAAATTCCACCAGTAAAAGGTACTGAAGTGACTATTGTGTCCGTCCCTGTTCTTGATCTGGCCCGGCGGAGTCTCTTTGTCCTGCATCCCCGTTCCTATACTGCCCTGAGGCCCAGCTCTACCTGTGGGGAGCTATACCATCAAGCTGCCTTATCACCAGCCTCAGTGGACTGCGCAGCGCTGGTGATCCTCACCAGAAGCCACAGGTGGCGTCACGAACTCTTTCTTTTACAAGACCAACCCTTTTAAAAGAGAGGCTCAGAGTACGGGCCCGGGAGCCGACCACCGCGACATCCCTAAAGGCCCGGGTACCGAGTCATCCCCATTCCCCTGGGCTAGTCATCTCTTTCCTGGCGTCACAAACAGGATCACGTGCCCACTGCAATGACACCGTGTTTTGCCCGTTGCCACCGGGTACTGTGCGCCTTTATTTTGAACTGTGTACGAAAAGTTGTGGTGAAGATAGCCGCCATTGTTGGGCCGTTGAGCGAGAAGAAGGGCGTAACCGCGGGAAAATAAGGGGCGTACCTGCAAAAGAGCACGAAGTCCCGGACACACCCCACGCCTTGATGTCAAATCAGGAAGCGCCAGGTCCTGTACGGAGCGTCGCTGAACGCTCTGACGTAGGATGCAAGCGACGCAAGGTCCTGAAGACAACCGTCACCTGCGGAGCTGCAGCCTACCGGAAGAAAAACCAGAAGGTAGGCCACGGTTAACTAGGGGGGCGCTAAGATGTCCGTCGAACAGCAGAACGCCGACCTACCGGTCAACGTCCCCGATAATGGGCAGGCCGAAGCCGCCGCTCCACCAGCAGCGCCTGTAACACCTGTTATTCCTATGACTTTACCGTACATTCCTGGAGAAAAGTGGCTCCGCAAGTACAACGGCAAACCAGATACCCTGTCTGAATTTAAGCGGAAGATATGTGGTATTTTGGACATGTACTCTATGACCGGCAAACAAAGAGCTGCCGTTGTATTAGGACAGCTGACCGGTGCTGCGGAGCGGGAAGTGGAAACATGGTCGGCCGCAGACCGGGGATAGTGTCCGCAATATTCCAAAAACTACATACTGTCTTTGAGGACCTTACTGAGGCGGACCTCCGGATGAGGTTCTACAGCTGCTCCCAACAACCAGAGGACTATGTTCGTGACTACGCCTGGCATCTTCAAGGGGCCCTGCGGGCTCTGAACCAGGTTAGTCCGACCAGCTTTGAGAATGAGAACAAAATGCTGAAGGAACAGTTTGTCCGGGGACTGAAGTCTCCAGAGGAGAGCAGGACTGTGCGTTGGTGGTCCCTGGATCATCCAGATGCCACCTTTGACAATCTAAAGGACATGGCTATAAAAGAACTACAGCCCCTGGAGACAAATGCCATCCAATGTTACCAGGGTGGGGCAACCCCAGAGCCTGCAACGCCCACCTTTTCTCCAGTGACTGCTGAAGCTAAGGTTCCAACAACGTCCCCTAAAGACCTGGACAGTCTGCGCTCAGAGGTGCGTCAGTTGAGTAAAACCCTGACCACCGTGCTGAGTGCCCTGCAGCTGCGGACGGAGCCTGAGGGAGGAGGGAAGATCCTGCTAGCTGATAGCCTTGAGGATGTCCCCTGGATGCGGAGGAGGAGGAGGCCAACACCACCCTCGCCGAGGACCAGTGACCAACGCCGTCCACCAAGGGAACCGATCTGTTACCGATGCCATAAGACCGGACACATCGCCCTGAATTGTCCCTTAAACGAGAAAACCCTGGGTCCGAAGGCCGCCACCCAGGAGTAGACTCACCAGGTCCATCAGACTGGTACAACAGGTTCGTCGGAGGAAGACCTTTCCTGTCCATTGTATTGGACGGGATCCCGATGCATGCCCTGCTGGACACAGGATCTCAGGTAACCATCATACCTGAAGTCCTCTACAAGAGGTACTGGTCCATGGACGATCTGCGTCCGCCAGCTCCAAATTTGTCTGTATATGCATCAAATGGACTCCCCCTTAACCTACTCGGGGTTAAGAATGTGACTGTAAGGTGGGGAGAGTGGAGCTGAAGGACCAGGGACTTATTGTAGTGAAGACTAACCCTGATGACAGCAACCCATATATGGTACTAGGCACTAATGTTGTTGGTAACTGTTTGGGAGAGGTTGTGTTCTTGCTCCAAGAGATCGCTGACACTGCCAGACCGAGACAGAGGAGGGCGCTGCAGAGAGAGATCCGCGTCTTGATGTATCAACAGCAAGTACAATTAACAGATGGTGAAATCGGTAACGTGAGGGTAACAGACCCTATACCCATTGTTGTTCCCCCAATGAGTGAAATGCTCATCTGGTGTAGAGCTGCCATAGGTCTTAGAGGACAGAGCTACCAGGCGGTAGTAGAACCCCCTTGCTCTGAGCACAGACCCACGCTCTTAACCGCCAGGGGGGTGGTAGATGTACGTAATGGGAGGGTGCCTGTCCGTCTTCTTAACCTAGGGGAAGATGAGGTCAAACTGCCACGTTATGCCACTGTTGCTAAACTACATGCTGTCAACAACAACTGTATCCATGTGGCGGAGTCCTTAACTTCACCAGAAGAAGTGGAAGATAATGACCCTGCAACCCAGGTGGAGGATTGGTGTCAACAGCTCCATGTTGGGACAGACACCACTCCTGCCCATCAAAAACAGGGTGTACACCGGGTGGTTCAAGAATACTCGCAGGTGTTCAGTAAACATCCACTTGACTTTGGGAGGGTTAAGGGGGTTCAACATCATATCTCCACAGGCAACCATTCCCCAATTAAAGAACGTTATAGGCCTATACCCCCAGCTCACTACCAGAAGGCAAAAGAAATGCTGCATGACATGAGGAAGGCGGGAGTAATTAGGGATAGTTGTAGTCCCTGGGTGGCTCCCCTAGTGCTGGTTAGGAAAAAGGATGGGAGCATGAGAATGTGTGTAGATTACCGTCAAGTAAATCGCATTACACATAAAGATGCATACCCTTTACCATGCATAGAAGAGTCCCTAGCTGCCTTAAAGTCTGCAAATTACTTTTCTACCCTTGACCTCACTAGTGGTTACTGGCAGGTCGCTGTGGCTGAGGAGAATCGGGAGAAGACGGCCTTCACCACCCCGATGGGACTCTGCGAGTTCAACAGCATGCCGTTTTGACTCTAAAATGCCCCCGGAATGTTCCAGAGACTGATGGAGTGCTGCCTGGGACACCGCATCTTCGAGACTGTGTTACTTTACCTGGATGACGTAATTGTGTACTCCAGAACGTACGAGGACCACCTGAAACACCTGGCAGAGGTATTTGAGTCACTGTCCCGGTACGGGATGAAGTTGAAGCCCTCAAAGTGCCACCTGCTCAAGAGAAAGGTACAGTACCTGGGGCACATTGTCAGTCCGGAAGGGGTAGCACCAGACCCGGAGAAAGTTACTGCCATCCAGAAGTGGCCGGAGCCGAAGAACCTCAAGGAGGTGCGTCAGTTCTTGGGACTAGTCGGATACTACCGGAGGTTTGTAAAGGACTACACTAAGAAGGCAGCTCCTCTGCAAGACCTCCTGGTAGGGCAGTCCCCCAAAAGCAAAAACCCTCCATTCCACTGGGGTAAAGAACAGGCTGAATCATTTCAAGAGATGAAGGAGATCCTGACAGGTGATGAGATCCTAGCCTACCCTGACTACAGCCAAACATTCCTGCTGTATACAGATGCCAGCAATGAAGGCCTGGGCACTGTCTTAAGTCAGAAGCAGAATGGCCAGGAGAAAGTCATCGCGTATGCAAGCAGGAAGCTCCGCCCGACCGAGAGGAACCCAGAGAACTATAGCAGCTTCAAGTTGGAGTTCCTGGCCTTGGTCTGGGCCATCACAGAAAAGTTCAAGCACTACCTAGCCTCCAGCAAGTTTACTGCCTACACTGACAATACCCCCTTAACTCATCTTCAAACAGCCAAGCTGGGAGCCATGGAATAGCGATGGATGGCTCGGCTGTCAAACTACCAATTCACCATAAAGTACCGGGCGGGCCGCAAGAACGCCAACGCCGATGCCCTGTCCAGGATGCCTCACCAGTCAGACACAGAAGAAGAAGTGGATGACCTGGAAGAGGTTGAACTACCTGCCTTCCACCGGAATGGGATGGCCCACGAGCTACGAGCCTCCAGGAAGCAACGCGGTAAGACGTTAAACCCCTTGCCTCACCACAGCTGGAAAGAGACCCAGGACAGCGACCCGGTTGTCAGCCGTATCAAGGAGCTGATAACCCAAGAAGGTTCCTCCCTGGAGAAGGATGCGGCTCTCCAAGCAAAGCAGCTGTGGAATGAGAGAAGCCGGCTGTTTATCTACCGTGAGAAGTTGTGCCGGAGGTACGTCAATCCCAAAACCCTCGAGATGGTGTGGCAGATAGTGGTCCACAAGACGGACATCCAGATGGTGTTGGAGGCCTACCACGATCAGGCGGGGCACTTTGGCTAGAAAAAGCTAGAGACCCTGTTGAAGTGTCGATTCTACTGGGTGGGGATGCGCAGCTTCATTGAGAGGTGGTGCAGAGACTGTGGACCCTGTAGCCTCAGAAGAAAAGACTACAGCAGCCAGAAGGCACCCCTGCAACCCATCAAGACGACTCGCCCTCTGGAGATCGTGGCCCTGGACCATGTCAAGTTGTCACCCAGTCAGTCAGGATACTCCTATGCCCTGACCATGGTGGATCACTACTCCAGGGTCCTGGTGGTCTCCCCTATCAAAGACCTGACAGCAGAGACAGCAGCTAAGACGTTCCAGGCGTACTTCTGCAGGTCCCATGGATAGCCTGGACAGGTACTGACTGACCAAGGCACGGCCTTTGAGGCTGAATTGTTCAAAGAGTTCTGCCATCTGTACGGGTATAAAAAGATCAGGACTACACCGTACCACCCCCAAACTAACGGTCTCTGTGAAAAGATGAATAACATCATCATCGATCTACTGAAGACCATACCACTAGAAGAGAGAAGCCAGTGGCCAGACCTACTACCTGACCTAGTGGATCTGTATAATCACATACCAGTAAGTTCCACCAATTGCACTCCGGCATATCTCATGCGTGCAAGACCAGGGAAGTTGCCCATGGACCTGAAGCTTGGTGTGGTAGAACCTGAAGCTGATGTGACCACTGAGGACTGGGACACGACCAGACAGGAGCAGTACAGGAGAGTCCAAGCCTGTGTCGAAGACAGTCTCACTCGGGTGAGGGATAAACAAGGGGCACAATACAACAGAAGTGCACCAGCAGAACCCTTCACACCAGGAGAAGTGGTATTGAAAAGGAAGCGGAGGAAACACAAGCTTGATGACCAGTGGGAGAGAGAACCCTACACTGTGTTGAATTCAAGGTTTGACAACAGGAAGACGTGTTTGATCAGCAAAGATGGAGGAAGAACAACTGCGACAATATCTAGGGACCACCTGAAGTTGTGTCCACATCTACTAAAGACTCAGGAAGAAGTGTCTTTCACAACCCAGGAAGAACCTAAAGAAACAGTGATACACACTGACCTTGGAGACTTCCCAGCGGATTGGCCTCAAATAGGAGGTGCAGTAATCATTCCAGTACTCCAATTCTATGAACAGCCAGAAAACCCTCCACAGCAAGTTGAACCTGTAAGTGCTGCAGAAGAGCCAGCTCAAGAAGTATCCCCGGATGAAGGATCCCCGGCAGGAGCGGAGCAAGAGGGCCCAGCCAATGGTAGACTTGCCAGTCCAAGAGAGAGGTTAAGGCAATTTTACAACATGGTTACATGTAAAACTGGTAGGGTAACTGAGGATACAGATACTGACACTCCACTAACCACAGCACTATGCAGATCAGTACGCAGCACAAGAGGTAAACCTCCTGCTAGGTACACTGAGTAAAGTAGCAAAATTTCAGAGAATGTAGATAGTTACCCCTGGGGTATTGAGTATTAAATTGTAATGTATTGCATAACTGTTTGTTTTCATGCATGCTTATCAATTTGTGCTTTTTCCTATTAATTCTTTATTTGCATAATGAACTGCATGGCTGAGGACTGTGTGCAGCCCAAAAACTCTTATTGTATATAATTGCGCTCCCTGGAGTGCCCCTTTCAGGTGACCTCAGAAGGAAAACCTATCTGGAGTGGCTCTTTTGGAGGTGCAACTCGGATCTTCATGCCCTGCAGCCACCCCAGGGCCTGCGTAGAGGGTTTAGGACAGGTCCCTCAAAACTACCAAAGTACTCTACCTTGTGAGATGGACATCCTGTATGGGAACCTCACCATAGGAGACTTGGATTCTGAGGACACTCTGTATTTGTATTGTTTCTGCAACGTTTAAGATCCGTGCCTCCCATAAAGGGAAGAGTGTTCTAGTATTGCTTATGTTTCCTATTGTTACTGTTGTTATAAAATGTACTTCAGCCCGGGAGTGCTGAGTTTAACTAGGGGGGGGAATGTGAAGCCCAGCTGTGCTTGGTATCACAGACCCAGGAGGGTGTACTGAAGGATTCCTCCACAAGAGGCCCCCATAACCATTCACACATCTCCAACTTCCACCTCAGACCACCAGAGGGAGCTCCTTAGGGAGATATATAAGGGAAGGTGGAGCCAGGCAGCAGTTAGTCTAGACTGGAGACGACAGAAAGCAAACCTGTTGTGAGAGTTCCTGCAGTGCAAAAGCCTGAAAGAGGTCAGTCTGCAGTGGAGCACGTTCTAGACTCACGTGTAGCTCAGTGAGGTGAGCTGTAGGTGTGTCGGCGCCATAAGATCGGTGAAACACGGCACGCTGCCGTTAGTGTGAGTAGCCTATTGAGGGTCCGAGTAGGCCGAAGGCGAAGAGTAGAGAGTTAGTTCATAGGGGGCAAAGGAGCTTAACTAGCTCACCCCGAAGAAGAAGTAGTTACTGGACCCCGGGTCCGAAGCTTGCCGGGATCTCCACGACCCAGTAAGATAAACTGGAATCCCTGGAGAACTACAGGTCCCAGGATCGCTAAAGTGCTGATACGTACCAGAGCCAGGAGACACATAGGCCCCGTAGGTCGTGAGCGTGCTCTCCAAGAGAAGGCCCTACCACAAGGTCAGCCAGCGCAGGACAGAGGCAAAGTTAGGCCTAGCTCCAGGCAGGTCAGAAACTTACTACGCAGAAGCCAGAACCAGGAGGCCCAAAACCTGCTCATTGGGGAGGATCCGGACATACAACCTTCACCCTACAGTGCTCCTGGGAGTGCCTGAAATTCCACCAGTAAAAGGTACTGAAGTGACTATTGTGTCCATCCCTGTTCTTGATCTGGCCCGGCGGAGTCTCTTTGTCCTGCATCCCCGTTCCTATACTGCCCTGAGGCCCAGCTCTACCTGTGGGGAGCTATACCATCATGCTGCCTTATCACCTGCCTCAGTGGACTGCGCAGCACTGGTGATCCTCACCAGAAGCCACAGGTGGCGTCACAAACTCTTTCTTTTACAACACCAACCCTTTTAAAAGAGAGGCCCAGAGTACGGGCCCGGGAGCCGACCACCGTGACATCCCTAAAGGCCAGGCTAAAGGCCCGGGTACCGAGTCATCCCCATTCCCCTGGGCTAGTCATATCCACAGGATAAGCCTGCTGATCGCAGGAGGT
The DNA here is from genome assembly GCF_046119375.1 of Phyllobates terribilis. Taxonomy (NCBI): domain Eukaryota; kingdom Metazoa; phylum Chordata; class Amphibia; order Anura; family Dendrobatidae; genus Phyllobates; species Phyllobates terribilis. The sequence goes on from NW_027362907.1 coordinate 2,916,237, forward strand.
CCGCATGGAAGACCCCCACCATGAATGGGGCTTGGAAGAGGCACATTATATTTGAGCCTTCTCAAGCATTCACGCCACTGCTACATTCATTATATGTGGGACTTCCAGAGAAGGGTACAGCATTGTTAACCCCATTCATGACCTTGCAATTTTCTGTTTTTGCCCTTTCATTTTTTTCTACTCTTATTCCCAGAGCCAAGTTTTTTATTTTTTGTCAATATACAGTACAGACCAAAAGATTGACACACCTTCTCATTTAAAGATTTTTCTGTTTTTTCATGACTATGAAAATTGTACATTCACACTGAAGGCATCAAAACTATGAATTAACACATGTGAAATTATATACCTAACAAAAAAGTGTGAACCAACTGAAAATATGTCTTATATTCTAGGTTCTTCAAAGTAGCCACCTTTTGCTTTGATGACTGCTCTGCAAACTCTTGGCATTCTCTTGATGAGCTTCAAGAGGTAGTCACCGTCAATGGTTTTCACTTCACAGGTGTGCCCTGTCAGGTTTAATCAGTGGGATTTCTTGCCTTATAAATGGGGTTGGGACCATCAGTTGTGTTGTGAAGAAGTCTGGTGGATACATAGCTGATAGTCCTACTGAATAGACTGTTAGAATTTTTATTATGGCAAGAAAAAAGCAGCTAAGTAAAGAAAAACGAGTGGCCATCATTACTTTAAGAAATGAAGGTCAGTCAGTCTGAAAAATTGGGCAAACTTTGAAAGTGTCCCCAAGTGCAGTTGCAAAAACCATCAATCGCTACAAAGAAACTGGCTCGCATGAGGACTTCCCCAGGAAAGGAAGACCAAGAGTCACCTATGCTTCTGAGGATAAGTTTATCCGAGTCACCAGCCTCAGAAATCACAGGTTAACAGCAGCTCAGATTAGAGACCCGGTCAATGCCACACAGAGTTCTAGCAGCAGACACTTCTCTTCAACAACTGTTAAGAGGAGACTTTGGGCAGCAGGCCTTCATGGTAAAATAGCTGCTAGGAAATCACTGCTAAGGACAGGCAACAAGCAGAAGAGACTTGTTTGGGCTAAAGAACACAAGGAATGGACATTAGACCAGTGGAAATCTGAGCTTTGGTCTGATGAGTCCAAATTTGAGATCTTTGGTTCCAACCACCGTGTTTTTGTGCGACGCAGAAAAGGTGAAAGAATGGACTCTACATGCCTGGTTCCCACCGTGAAGCATGGATGAGGAGGTGTGATGGTGTGGGGGTGCTTTGCTGGTGACACTGTTGGGGATTTATTCAAAATTGAAGGCATACTGAACAAGCATGGCTATCACAGCATCTTACAGCGGCATGCTATTCCATCTGGTTTGCGTTTAGTTGGACCATCATTTATTTTTCAACATGACGATGAACCCAAACACACCTCCAGGCTGTGTAAGGGCTATTTGACCAAGAAGGAGAGTGATGGGGTGCTACACCAGATGACCTGGCCTCCACAGTCACCAGACTTGAACCCAATCAAGATGGTTTGGGGTGAGCTGGACCGCAGAGTGAAGGCAAAAGGGCCAACAAGTGCTAATCATCTCTGGGAATTCCTTCAAGATTGTTGGAAGACCATTTCCGGTGACTACCTCTTGAAGCTCATCAAGAGAATGCCAAGAGTGTGCAAAGCAGTTATCAAAGCAAAAGGTGGCTACTTTGAAAAACCTAGAATATAAGACATATTTTCAGTTGTTTCACACTTTTTTGTTAAGTATATAATTCCACATGTGTTAATTCATAGTTTTGATGTCTTCAGTGTGAATGTACAATTTTCATAGTCATGAAAATACAGAAAAATCTTTAAATGAGAAGGTGTGTCCAAACTTTTGGTCTGTACGGTACCTTTTTTTTTTGCGGGACAAGTTGTTCTTTTGATTGACACCATTTATTTTACCATATCGTGTACTGGAAAACGGGAAAAAAATTCCAAGTGCGGTGAAATTGCAAAAAAGTGCATTTCCACAATTGTAATTTTTTTATTTTATTTACCATGTTCACTAAATGCTAAAGCTGACCAGCCATTATGATTCCCAGGTCAGTACGAGTTCATAGATACCAAACATGTATTGGTTCTTTTATATGTGAGTGGTGAAAAAAAAAATCAGAAGTTTGTAAAAAAAAAAATTAAAAAAAATCGCTTATGTCGCCATTTTCCGAGACCCGTAGCATCTCCATTTTTCGGGATCTAGGGCCAGGTTAGGGCTTATTTTTTGCGCCCTCAGCGGACGTTTTTATTTATATAATTTTGAGGTAGATACAATGTTTTGATCGCCTGTTATGTTTGCGGAGGCAAAAAAAGAAAAACATAATTCTGGAGTTTAGATTTTTTTTGTCGTTACGCCGTTTACCGATCTGATTAATTTACTTTATATTTTGATAGATCGGAGATTTCTGAATACAGCGATACCAAATATGCATATATTTTTTTAATGGTTTTATTTTCAATAGGGCAAAAGGGCGTGATTTAAACCTTTATGTTTTTTAAAACTTTTTTTACTTTTTACTGGCAGCAATAGTCCTCTTAGGAGACTTGAAGCTGCAATCATCTGATTACCTGTGCTACACATAGCAGGGCTTCAGCACTGCTATGTATAGCAGAAATCACAATCTCCTATGAATGCCGGCCACAGGGGATCTACAATGACAGCCAGGGGTCTTCTGCAGACCCCCGGCTGTCATGACAACACATTGGCACCCCGCAATCACATGACAGGGACGCCTATGGGTGTGTCTTGTGACGAGCTTCTGGCAGGTGTGTATTAAATGCCACTGCTAGTGATTGACAGCGGTATTTAACTGGTTAACAGCTGCGGGTGGATCTCGGATCCGCCTGCGGCTGTTAAAGGCACATGACAGCTCATGAGATCAGCAGTCATGTGCAGGGAAAGATGCAGGCTCAGTGACAGATTTTTTTTTTTTTTACAGTTTTCTCCTTCATTCTATTTCACGCATGTCTGTAATAAAAAATATATATTTAAAGAAAATCTATAAAATGACCTTTCGACCGCCCGAAGCTTGATGGAATTCATGCCTTTTAACACATCCATCATACTGGGGAGCTGATCCACACTGCCTTTCTCTGAAGCCTCACTTTCCGTCGGGCTGCATTTGTGAGAAGCTTTACGTTCTCTTATAATATCAAGTGCAGATTTTAGTTGGGAAGATGGGACTGGGGGTGGTGGAGGAGGAGGAGGAGGAGGAGGAGGAGGGGGCAGCGGAGCTACTGGGGTTGTAAATTGCAAAAACTGTGCGGAAAGTGGTGGAGAAGCTGAAGATGGGGGTGAGAGGGCATTACCTGGGCAGCTAAATGAGCACATTGATTCTGTATCTGAGAAACAAAAACGAGATCAAATCATACCAAATACATAGCAAAAGCTTGACCTATTTAACCCATTAAGTGATTTATAAGGATTACAAAAACAATGGCTTACGAGACTGTGCGGCTTGTGACGGTTGTAGGGCAACAATGGCAGCAATCTGTACTCTCTGCTGCAGCAGCTCATCTTCCAAAGCTGAAAGGCATGATCGTCTGCAGGAAGGAGACTCTTTTCACACACTCTCTTGGCCAACATCATAGTCAGAAATCCTGAGTCTGAATTATTCGGGTCCATTGACTTGTTGGATGGAAGATCGTGTCTGATGTTACTAAAGGGAATCTGTCACCAGGTTTATGCTACCTCATCTGAGAGCAGCATGATGTGGGGGCCGAGACCCCGAATCCAGTGATGTTACTGGGCTCCTTGCTGTAGTTTTGATAAATCATTGTGACGCGCCCCCTGGGCCATGTTGTGCTGCGTTGCGCATGCGGGGGATACCCGGAGCCGGATCTGACAGGGGTAGTAGTCCTCGTGGCGGTGACCCGGTCCGTGCCCAGAGTGGTCAAACTAAGAGGCAGTGCGCGGCATTAAGATGTTATAGAGTTCGACTACGCCACCCGTTGATTGCAGCTATGAAGCCGCCGCTGCAGGGCAGACCGCTGAGGCCGGTGGTGTGGTTGTGCAGCGTGGATGGTATAACCCCCAACGGGAGAGGTATAGCCTCAGGGCAGCTGGTGAAGCAGGGAATGATGATAGTGGTAGTGGTGTGACAAGGAAGCTCAGAGACGTGCATTGCAGTTTTCACAGCTTTACTCACAGTTGGTATTCAGATCACTTCGGCCAAGAGTGACCACCCGAGCCGTGCTGCGTCCACCAGGTGCGGGACTCGGCCAACTCCCAGGCAGTTCCAGAGCGTGGTCCTGAGCTCCCCTCTCTTCCTTCCTACTGGCCGTCCCCACCAGGGATCCACCTTTGTCCAGCTCCCTCGGGCCTTCTGGTGGTGAAACCTTTCCCGGCTTCCCTGACCCTATACGTGGTATGCCTTCCTGGTGGATATGGCGAGGGGTCGCGCCAAAACTTGTCCACGACCTCTGGTTCCTGGCTGAGGATAATTGGCCTCCACCAGTTTGGGATCCGGTACCCTGTTCTGCCAACCCTTCACCCGTTAACTCGTGGGATCTCAGGGTTCCCTCTTCTCTTGCATCTCTGGGCCTCTCCTGGTGTTTCTGTTCCTCCTTCTTCTCCTTTCTCTCTCTCTCTGCTTCAGGCCTCCTCTCCAGGCCTGGCTCTGGAGCTGGGCCCAGACTGAGCCACAGCTCCCTGTCAGCCCTCTCTGGCTGAGCTCCTCTCTGCACAGAGCAGACCAAAAAGACCTTGTCCTAAGATGGTGCCCACCTTATATACTCCCTCTGACACCTGAGCCCAGGTGACAAGCACCCAATGGGCTCCTACCTATGCCCAGAGTCCCTCCCCTATCTGCTCCTACACCACTAGGATGTTCCTCCCCCCTCCCCACTCCAGCCGGGGACAGAAGCTGTCGTACCTGCACATCTATCTGGTGGGAGTACCGTTGGTCTGTCCCCCGGAAATGGGGTGAGTGTGGTGCATGCAGCTAACTGAGCCCAGTTCCACACTCCATCCTTACCCGGGAGTGGAATACCACACCTCTGGATCGAGGTGCAATACCCCTGTAGCAGCCGAGTCCTCGGGGTGCTACAATTGTGTTATCTGCTGCAGCTCTGCTAGTCCTCTCAATGATCAGCTCCTGCTATGCAGTCCTTAATATTCATGAGCTCAGGCTAACCATGTCCCTCTCCACTGTCAGCGTTGTCTATGCACAGTGTAGACAGAAAGCTGTAAATCAGTGGTGCAGGCAGGGCTGTGGAGTCGGTAAGCCAAACCTCCGACTCCTCAATTTCCATGACACCGACTCCAACTCTGACTCCAACACCCTCATACATGGCTCATGTTTAAGAGATAAATTTACTGTAGCACAGATTCATCTCAGCTAAAAGTCTAGACCCTTAGATCAAGAATAGGACAGACATTTATAGGACATTTCATAACTTTCCCAAATCCTTATGAAATAATATTCTCCACAAACTGCATTGAACTACTACACCCAATTTGTTATATATTTTAGGAGTCGGAGTCGGTCCATTTTATCACGACTCCGACTCCACAGCTCTGGGTGCAGGTGGGGTTAGACTGAGCTCATACAATATGGGAGAAGACAATCAGAGCTCACCAGAAGTAAGAAGTATCTTGGTATATTTATTTGTCTTATTAGTCACACCAAACGAAGCAGCACAATAACAGGAAATGGTCGGCACCTGCATGCACCCACGCTCTCCTGTAACAGGTCAGCTGCTATTTTTTAGCCAACAAAAATACCAAGACCCTTATGGTGAGTGTCATCTTTCTTCTCCCATATTGTATTACTGGGCCATTTACTATTGTCACTGAGCATCATCTATGTAATTACCTGACAGAGGCCATAATGATAATTGATCAGTGTCATATATACTCAAGCCGTTACAGTAGTAGCCTAACCAGTGTCTACACATACTTACATATATATATTGTAAGGCAGTGCTAGTCATCACGCTGGGGGACCCTCGCTTCACCGGGTCAATTAAAGCACACATGCAACGTTTTCCAGTAACATGAAATCCAGCAGTTTATTACACTTCATAACTGCTTATCACACAGTCCATCTCAGTGGCTCACTGGCATGTTTACACACATAACATCCAAGAGCCTTTCAAGTGGCAGACAGGCCCACTTGGCTCCAGTTACAGCCTTCAGCCAAGTAACCATATCAATGTCCATATAACGCACCACTTTTACCTTTTGCCGGGTCTAGCGGATTCCATCAGATTTGTTCTGCCACAGCTGTGGCTTTAAGGCTTCCCAAGCCCTGATCTCAATACTATGGAAAATTTATGGGCAAAGCTGAAAAGGCAGGTGCAGGCAAAGCGACCTACAAACCTTGATCAGTTACACCAGTTTTGTCAGGAGCAGTGATGAGTGAGCATGCTCGCTACTGCTCGGTGCTCGCCCGAGCATCTCGGCAGTTTTGTCTGCTGTTGCTGTTAGATATTTCTAGAAATAGGCCCAGGTCTCAGGGGCCAGGAATAATTTTTTGGGGCATCTTAATCCTCATTATTTGCTTAAAAAGCAATCCAGAGAACACCGTTGTTCTGCGCCATTTGCGTGTTGGCACTGCAGAATACAGCCAGTTCCTTTCCATATTACAGCGCTAAAAATCCAGCTATTTAAAACTGTGGTTTGTCCGTCACACGGATCACATATAATTGTGCTGACAATACTGCCATTTCTGGCCTCCATTAAAATTTTGTTTCAGTGTGTCAGGGAAGAAATTGACAACAGTTTGCTGTTCAAAATAGTTAACTACATGCCAGGTATTTAAAACTGTGTTTTCTCCGTCACACGGATCACATATACGTTTTCAGACAATACTGCCATTTCTGGCCTCCATTAAAAATTTGTTTCAGTCTGTCAGTGAAGCAATTTACAACAGTTTGCTGTTAAAAATAGTTACCTACAGGCCAGGTATTTAAAACTGTGGTTTCTCCGTCACACGGATTACATAAAACTTCGCTCCAAATTCAGCCATTTGTAGTGAGTGTGGAAGTGTGGCGCCCCTGAGGGTTCAGTCGCCACAGCGGTACTGCACTTCACCCAGAGGTATGGCATCTCCTTCTCTCAGGTAAGGATGGAGTGCTGCCCGGGACCCTAACACCTGCACCCAACACTACACTACTCCAGACCATCTGGAAGGGCAATATGCACTGCTTTCTGCTGCCCCTGGCTGGAGTGGGGGGGGACCAAACTGATGGGGAACCATGTAGTGGGTGTGGGTGGAGGACGCAGATCAGGGGAGCACTTGAAGAAGAGGCATATATATATAGGGAAGCCATATTTTTAGAGAGTTGAACGAAGAGAGAGGGAGTGTGAGGACGTCGGGAGCGGAGGCTTTTCAGGAGCTCCACTCGGGAGGCAGGTCTGGCCTGTCATGGCCAAGACTGAGAGAGGAGTGGGAGCAAGAGAGAAAGGCTCCAGGAGCAAAAGGGGTCCCACTGGGTACGGTGAGTGCCGGACCGTCACCCGTATGCCCGAATCTGCCAGGCGGTAGAGGGATCAGGCCACAAGAAGGAAACCGGTCCCTGGGCTAGCCAAGTTACTTTAAGTCTCAGCTAGAAAACCGGAGGCTTCTGCACTTTCTAGGTGCAGTTGCCACATCCGCACCTAAGCCACCGAAAAGGGCATCAAGTAAGGTCCGGGAAGTTCAAGTTGCCAGAGGGATCCCAAGGTACCTGATCGGTACTTTGTGTGGCGGGTAACAGGGCAGGAGGTAGAGACCCAGCACGGGAAGTCGGCTAAGAAAGGAACATACAGAAAGGGGTCCCATTAAGTGCCCTTGAGATACTTGAGGGAGTGCTGGACCCCTGCCTGGTGAACGCAGCGCGACGTGGGAGGCTGTCACCTGTACAGGCAACCTGAGGAACTTGATAACTGTGAGTAAACTCGGACGACTGCACCCCACTGTCTCAATCAGTTATTGCTGCTATGTTATCGCTCCTGCACTACAACGCCCAGCATTACCATCTGCACCTACACTGCCGTGGAGCTGAGCTCTGCCTGTGGAGAGCCGCACCAACCCAGCTGCCCTAACATCTGCTCCAGAGGTCTGCAGCAGCGCTGGTACTCATTACCAGGAACCACAAGTGACGTCACGAGACCAAACTATTATTCATCCCTTCAAGCAACAACCCCCTTTTTAAAGAGTGACTCCAGTGTACGGGCCTGTGTGTCGACTGCCGTGACATCCCAAGAAGGTAAAGGCCCGGGTACCGAGTCCCCCATATCCCCCTGGGTGAGTCAGAAGATATTGTCCTACATTTAAAATGGACAAGGCACTTGGCAAGGGACAGGGAACTGGACATGATGGTGATGATGCATGCAGACGCTGAAGCCGAGGCCGTGGGCAAGCTGAAATTGTGCCACAACAAACACCCACATCTTCTCGCCTGACCTTCTCGTCCCAATTCTTAGGGGACCGCAGCACACCACTATTGAACCAAGAGCAGTGTCAAAAGGTTGTTTGTTGGATAGCGGATAATGCTTCCAGTCACTTTGCCACCACCACCACCACCCTGTCTTCCACACGGCCAACTCTCAGTAGCCGTGAGTCTGGACTGCATATTCCTCACCCTAATCCTCCTTCCTCCCACCATGCCGAGTGCCCAGAGACAACTGATCCCACACTTGGAGACTCCGAAGAGCTGTTCACTTTTCCATTTAAAGATTCGGGCCTCTCGCCCGGTCCACTTGAAGCAGGGCAAGAGGAGATCGGATGTAGCGATGCCCAAATGTTTGAGCAGCCATGGGGATGGTGGGAAAGTGTCACAAGAGGTGGATGATGATGAGACACAACTGACAGAAAGTTAAGAAGAAGACCAGGGTGCAGAAGTGGAACACGAGGTGGTGGATGATATAGTAACTGACCCTAGCTGGTAGGAGGACATGCAGAGTGAGGACAGCAGCACACAGGGGGAGGGAGGCAGAGCACCCCAACAGGCAGGAAGAAGCAGTGTGGTGGCCACAGACAGAAGGCAGGCAACCGTGCCCCGTAACACCAACACGAAGGAAGTTGCCAGTACAACTGTTAGGTCTTCCTGAGTCTGGTTGTTTTTTAAACACTCTGCCGATAACCCCAAAAAGGCCATTTGCACCACCTGCCAGGCCAGCATCAGCAGGGGTAGCAAAACTAGTAAGCCTATCTGCCTAACATATAATACATGGTCAGCAAATCCCTATAGTAGAAGTAAAACCAAAAAGATCTATTTTGGAGAGAGAAATTCGAATGTGAAAGAGAAAAGATTTTTTTCCCCCCTATACAGGTAATGATTTTAGTCTACTTATAAGTACTCTCCAAACAGACACACATGAGGGATTTAAATGATAAATATATACTGTACTTTATTGAAAAAATATTAATATCATAAAAATTACAATAGTGAAGGACAAAATGAGGGCAACAAGGGAAGGGGGGAGAAGACAGCTAGAGAGTAGTGGAGTAGGGTGGATAATGTAGCAAAGAGACTAACACCCCAAAATGTAAATATGCTGCCAATGGATGAAAATCCTAACACTGACCATATCTGGTGATAATGGTTACAAATCCTATGAGGGAAGCTGAGAAAATATCTAGCATAAGACTGATAGCCCTGTATATAAAATACATACAGGTAGATACCAGAGCGGTTACATGCAATCAAATGAGCAATAAATCATAATAGTTACGCTATGAAATGTACGTGTCAGTAAATCATGAATACAGGCATTAAGCTTCCATTACCTTGAGTCATGTCAATGGGATCCAAGGCAGCGTGGGAGAGAATGCTGGGGGTGTAAAGCAGCCTCGACGCGCGTTTTTCCCGGAAGTGGCTTCGTCAGGAGGCGTGGTTATCATGAGGAGAGGGGACACCTTATGTACCAGAATGTACCAATCGGAATTCGGTACGTTGTAATGTCCCGCCCCTGGCGATGACGCGGACGCCCGCGCGTCACACGCGGCCAGGAAGGGGCTGGAGTACCTCCCACATTACACAGCAACGCAGCCCGTCGGAGACGCCGCCGGGACGGAGGCATATGCACACAGAGACAGGTGTGTTAAGGTTCAGAGGGCGCATCAGAAAGCCTGAATGAGCAGGCAACAGGCTGTGGGAGGCTCAGCACCACGCAAACACACAGAGTGGCCACCTCACTGCGTCGCAAAGTGCTGGGCGTCCATCAGCGCTAAAGCAACAGTCATGAGCAGCCCTGAATGGTAGGGGGGGGCATATTAATATCTCTGTATAGGGGGGAAAAAAATCTTTTCTCCTTAACATTCAAATTTCTCTCTCCAAAATAGATCTTTTTGGTTTTGTAGCATAACTAGAAGCCTGACCATCACCAGCATGTTCAGGCACATGGCAGCAAAGCACCCCACTAAGTGAGCCGAACACCAGGGTCTAGAAACAGTGTCTGCGGGTGACACCACTGCTTCTTCCGCTGTTGTGCATGCACCCCAATCCCCTCTCCATGGCGCATGCCAAGATGCCTCCTGCCCTGCACCTGTCGTTGCACACTCTCAAGTAGCAGCATCAGGAAGCACGTCCACGTCCTTGTTCAAGCACAGCATTCAGTAGTCCATACCCCAGTGCTTGGAACGTAAGCGCAAATATGCAGCCAATGCCCCACAGGCCACACTAGTAAATTCCAACATTTCACGACTGCTTGCGCTTGAAATGTTGCCTTTTAGGCTCGTGGAGATGGAAGCATTCCGCAACCTGATGGCGGCAGCCATTCCTCGGTACTCGGTGCCCAATCGCCACTATTTCTCCCGGTGTGCTGTCCCCGCATTACACAAGCACGTGTCCCAAAACATTAGCCGTGCCTTCAACAACGCAGTTACTGGGAAAGTCCACCTAACCACAGACACGTGGACAAGTGCTTGTGGGCAGGGACGGTATATCTCGCTGATGGCACACTGGGTAAACATAGTGGAAGCCGGGACGCAGTCGGATCTTGGAATTTAACACGTCCTCCCGATGTCAAGGATCGCGGGCCCTAGATCAATCAGGGTTGCCCCAACAGTCTACAGCTCCTGCACCTCCTCCTCTTCAGCCTCCATCTCTGAAATGACTACATCAGTCACAAGCTGGAAGCACTGCAGCACTGCCTCGGCCAAGCGGCAACAGGCTGTGCCAAAGCTAATATGCGTAGGTGACAAACCCCACAATGCTGAAGAGTTGTGGACAGCTCTGAAAGAGCAGGCAGATCTGTGGCTCACACCACTGAACCTACAGCCAAGCATGGTCTTGTGACAATGGCCGGAACCTGATGGCGCTCTGAGGCGAGGCGAGCTCACACACGTACCATGCCTGGCCCATGTGCTTAATCTCGTGGTTCAGCGATTTCTCAAATCCTACCCGGAGCTGCCGGATCTGCTTGTCAAAATACGCCACCTGTGTGCCCATTTTAGAAAGTCAGCTACAGCTTCCGCTGCACTTGACGTGCTTCAGCAGCGTTTGCAGCTTCCGGCTCACAGACTGCTGTGTGATGTCCCCACGCATTGGAACTCAACACTGCAGATGTTGGGAAGGATTTGTGAGCAGAAGAGGGCAGATATTGAGTACCAGCATCAACAAGGCCATCGGTATTCAGTTCAGACTCCACACATAAGACCTCAGGAGTGGACATGGATGTCAGACATATGTACCATCCTCCAAAACTTTGAGGACTTCACCAAGATGGTGAGCGGCGATGACGCCATAATTAGTGTAACATACCTGGTGGTGGGCTTGCATGCTGCACCATCTCTCACTGTGCAAGATCGCAAACTCAATCTTCAGTCCAGTCTGCTAGCCTGGCTTCTATTCATGCTGTCTGTTTGTCTCTGTTCTGACTGCTTAGGGCGGCGGCCCGGTTACTTCCTGTTTCTTGTAGCTGCTGTGGGCACACCTCTAATGCGTCCTCAGCCTATTGCTGTCTGTCACTGGATATTTAAACCAGCTTCACCTGGAAGCTGGTGCCTGAGCAACTCTATCATTCAGTGTGCTCCTTGACTCTGAATGTGCCAGGTCCTGTTCTGTTTCTCTTGCCTGTCTGTCCGCCTTCCTGGAGACTGTATTTCCAGGCCTGTCTGAACACGCTCCTAGCCTGTTCGTCCCGCCTTCTAGGGGCCGCATACCTAGATCTGTTATCTGTGTTTTCTTGCCTGTCTGTCCGCCTTCCTGGAGGCTGTATTTCCAGGCCAGTCTGAACTCGCTCCTATCCTGTTCGTTCCGCCTTTTCTGGGGGCCGCATACCCAGACTCGCTCCTGTATCTCGCTGCAGTGTCAGTTCCTGTCTGAACACTCAGTTCCTGTCTAAACACTCTCCTAGCCTGTTACCTGTCTTTATGTCCATACCTTCCCTTTTTCTGCAGAGTCTGAACCTGCACCTAACTCTTACTCATTGTCGCTGTACTTCCGTTTGTGAGTTTAGAGTACACTCGCTACTTCATTGCAAGTATCTTGTGTGTATCTGGTTCTGCCTTTCTCTTCCAGTCTGTTCCGTGTGAACAGTGCCCTGTCTGCTCTGCTCTGCCTTTGCTCACCGCTCCAGCGGTTTATCTCTGCTGTGCCTTGTTCACCGCTCCAGTGGTTCCTGCCCGCTCTGCCTTGCTCACCGCTCTGGCGGTTTCTGCCCACTCTGCCTTGCTCACCACTCCGGCGGTTCCTGCCTGCTCTGCCTTGCTCACCGCTCCGGCGGTTCCTGCCTGCTCCGTCTTGTTTACCGCTCCGGCGGTTCCTGCCTGCTCTGCCTTGCTCACTGCTCCAGCGGTTCCTGCCTGCTCTGCCTTGCTCACCGCTCCGGCGGTTCCTGCCTGCTCTGCCTTGCTCACAGCTCTGGCGGTTTCTGCCCGCTCTGTCTTGCTCCCCGCTCCAGCGGTTTCTGCCCGCTCTGTCTTGCTCACCGCTCCGGCGGTTTCTGCCCACTCTGCCTTGCTCACCGCTCCGGCGGTTCCTGCCTGCTCTGCCTTGCTCACCGCTCCGGCGGTTCCTGCCTGCTCCGTCTTGTTTACCGCTCCGGCGGTTCCTGCCTGCTCTGCCTTGCTCACTGCTCCAGCGATTCCTGCCTGCTCTGCCTTGCTCACCGCTCCAGCGGTTCCTGCCTGCTCTGCCTTGCTCACCGCTCTGGCGGTTTCTGCCCGCTCTGTCTTGCTCCCCGCTCCAGCGGTTTCTGCCCGCTCTGTCTTGCTCACCGCTCCGGTGGTTTCTCCCTGCTCTGTCTTGCTCACCACTCTGGCAGTTTCTCCTTGCTCTGTCTTGCTCACCGCTCCGGCGGTTCCTGCCTGCTCTGCCTTGCTCACCGCTCAGGCGGCTCCTGTCTGCTCCGCCTTGCTCACTGCTTCGGCGGTACCTCTCTGCTCCGCCTTGCCCACCTCTCCGGCGGTTCCTCTCTGCTCTGCTTGTCTACCGCATCTTCAGTTCTGTTCCTGAATCCCAGTCTGTACTGGACCCTATCCAGCCTGTGCTCCAACCTGCTAGTACCTCCCCGTCTGTACGCCAGCCGTACTTGTCAGTACCCTCCTGTCTGCATACCAGCCGTGCCTGCCAGTATCCTCCTGTCTGCACTCCAGCAGTGCCTGCCAATACCCACCTGTCTGTATGCCAGCCTAACCTGCCTGTTCCTGTATTCCCCGGTGTGGGCGTAAACAGCCGTGTCAGGGGTCTGACCTGGAGTCACGCCTGGTCCCTCTTCTCGGTTCCTCTCTGGCGCATGGCATCGTAGCCGTCGTGCGACCTTGGTCGGATCGGGTTGATACTTAGTTACGCCCCTCCAGGCACTCTCCGGTTCATGGCACAGTGGAATCATTAAATCACGCACACGCCAGTCAGCCCGGGCGTGTGCATAACAATTAGCATCACCATCCCGCTTCTCTGTCTTCTGAAACGCTCTTTTCTCACAATCAAAGAGGATGCATTGCAGGTGGAGCACGATGAGATGAAGCAAGGAACCATACAGGGTGATTACACACAGCCAAGCCTCAACTCATCCCAATGTGGATTGGGTGACAATGAGGAAGAGGAGGAGGAAGAACAGGAGCTAGTTTCATGAGCTATAGACGGTACTACCTGCATAACTGTCATCCCATCTGTTCAGTGTGGATGGCCAGAGGACAGAGAGGAGGAGGAAGAGGAGAGCATGGTCAGTCATCCTCTTGCCTGTTAGCAGTCTGGCACGTATGGCTAAGTTTATGTTACGCTGCCTTTCCCATGACCCTCGCGTTTTCAAAATTTTGGGCGACAGTCATTACTTGTTGGTGACACTTCTAGACCCACGCTACAAGGAGAACTTTATATCTCTTATTTCTGAGGCTGACTGGTCTACAAAAATGGGGCAGTACCAGAAGGCCCTTGCTGCGGAACTATTAAAAAAATTCCCATCTGAAAACGCTGGTGGCAGAGGTCACAGTTCGTTGGACAACCAAGGAGTACAGGCAAGAGAAACACAACTTCAATCCAGCAGAGGCAGGGGAACACTGTCAAAGTTCTGGGAGAATTTTCTCAGCCCCTCCCATCGCACAGGCCCTGAGGCGCGGGGTACTCTCACAAGGAGTGCAAAGTTTGGGAAGATGCTGAGGGAGTACCTTGCCGACCGTACCAACTTCCTCCGTGATTCCTCTGTGCCTTATAATTATTGGGTATCCAAGCTGGATACGTGGAATGAACTGGCTCTCTATGCCTTGGAGGTCCTGGCCTGCCCTGCTGCCAGCGTTTTATCAGAGCGGGTTTTTAGTGCCGCTGGTGGAATTATAACTGATAAGTGCATCCGCCTGTCAACTGAAAATGCTGACAGGCTGACTCTTATAAAAATGAACAAGGGTTGGATTGGGCAAGACTTCTCAATGATAGCAGCGTAACATAAACTCAAATCCAGTGTCTTTTTTTGGGAGGTGTATTCCCATGCACCTCTTCACACCCACACATGGGTATACGCTTCCTGATTTTGTCTATTTGCTCTTGTCCTCCTCCTTCTCCTCATCCTCATCCTCCACCACCATATCACCAGGTAATTTTTTTAAAGGGTGTTTATGATGCATGTAGTTTTTATACAGTATGTTCATGTATACCCCCTAGGGGTAAATGTTTGTCAGCCCATACACTTAGGGCATGGGCATTACAAGTATAGGAGGCCCGCTCCTTTCTAATGAGGACATTTTTTATGAGGCCCTCCTCCATGTGTCTTCCAAGGGGTATTGGAGTGCCTCCTAGTTTTTAGCAGCCCTTGCATTCACTGCATAGGCAAACACAATGGGAGGCCCACTTTCTAATAATGGGAACATTTTTTTTCAAGAGGCCCACCTCTACGTCTCTTCCAAGGGGCATTGGGGTGCCTCCAAATTTTTGGTAACCCTTGCATTCACTACATAGGCAAACATAATGGGAGACCTACTTCCTAATAATGGGAACATTGTTTTCAGGAGGCCCTCTGACCTCCACGTCTCTTCCAAGGGGCATTGGAGTGCCTCCAAATTTTTGGCAACCCTTGCTTTCACTGCATAGGCAAACACAATGGGAGACCTACTTCCTAATAATGGGAACATTGTTTTCAGGAGGCCCTCCTCTAAGTCTCTTCAAGGGGGTATTGGGGTGCGTCCAAATTTTGGGCAGCCCTGCCACTCACTGCATACGCAATAACAGTATAAGAGACCCACTCTTTAGTAATGGGAACAATAAAACATAGCCGGCTGATGGCTCTCTAAGAATAATGAGGGCCGACTGCTGGCCCTTTAAGAATAGTAAAGGCCGCCTGATGGCCCTATAAAATAGGCTTTGTGACTTTCAGAGTCCCTCCTTCATAAATGAAACACGATGTGTCTGATCATGTCTCACACACCACATGGCCAGATAAGGTTGTAAAATGTTAAAATGACATTTCCTGGTGAATGCATTTGCCACGGTTGAAAGCAATGCAAAAGTGCAAAAACGCATCAAAAACGCTAAGTGTGAACATAGCCCAAGGTGTGGAGGAGTATTTTTGTTTTTGGCTATTCATTTTTCTTTATATACAGTACAAGTCATTACAATGGAAAGCATGTTCCTTAACATATTTCCCAGGAAAATCCATTTTGGTTTTGTTTTTGTATGTTTTATTGTGAGTCTGTAAAAGTGGTGTAATACCTCTGATAACGTTGGTGACAGCAGTGACCTGGGAGTCAGAAATGCTTCCAGGGGTCTTCTGCATGCTGTTCCCATGTCATTTGAGCACTGTTCCCATCGATTTGGGCAATTTTTAGGCCCTCTGCAGACTGCCGGGGGGAGGCACCTGAAAAATGCTCGAGTTTCCCATAGACTTACATTGGGCTCGTTGCTGTGGTCGAGCACCCGAGTATTCCAATGTGCTCGACCCGAGCAACGAGCACCCGAGCATTTTAGTGCTCGCCCATCACTAGTCAGGAGGAATGGGCCCAAATTCCGACCAACTATTGTGAGGAGCTTGTGGAAAGATATCCCAAATGTTTGACCCAAGTCATTCAGTTTAAGGGTAATGGTACCAAATTTTAATGAAATGTATGTAAACTTTTGATTTTGCAGCAAGTAGTAAAAATGCCTTAAAACATTCTCTCTCTCTCATTATTCTGTCATTTGGCAAATATTAAAAATTATGGTAATCCTAATGGACCTAAAATGGGAAAGGTTTATTCTGATTTCATGTCAGATATTGAGAAAAACATGCATATGTGTCTTTTTATATAGTGTATGTGTAAGGGGGAAGACTGGGGTGTAAGTACTTTCAGAGCAAGGGATCCGGAACTGCCGGGGCCGTACCTCGTGTTGCAGGGGGAAGACAGACTGCAAGCAGAGGAGTCATGTGACAGGGAAGCTGGGGGTGTGTCGAGAAAGAGAGCTGGGAGGTCTGGTGACAGAGGGACTCCTGGTGTGACGAGAGAGAGGGAGAGACGAGGACGTTTGCGTGGGAAAGCAGAGCTGAGTCCTGCGGAGCAGAGCAGTGTGAGAGGGTCCAGGCTCCTGGCTACAGGACTTGGAGCAAGGGATCCGAGTGCAGTGGACCGGAGGAGTCAATCTAACTGTAGGGAGAAGAGACGCAGGGTCCGTGGAGCTGAGCACGTGAGGTGCCGTGTTATGGACTATGGGCTCAGCGGGTAAAACCGGAGACCGCCCGCTGCCGCTAGAAGACGGAGCATTGTTTGGGCGGGGACGCCTGAAGACAGCGTCACCAGCACCAGCTGGCAACTGCCTTGTAGAGGATACAAGTCAGCTAAATGAAAAAACTGTCATTTGTTACTGGTTTGACTCTGCTACATCTAGTTAAACTGTAAACTGTCAGTTACAGACTAATATCTGCTATTTCCCCATATTTTCCCCTGTTACTCCTTTTTATTCTTGATGCTTATGAGTGGCTTGCACCGTGCAGTGAACCCTCTGTATTTACTTTCACGCAGTCTTCTCTTTATGGTAGATTTGGATATTGATACGCCTACCTCCTGGAGAGTGTTGTTCACTTGGTTGGCTATTGTGAAGGGGTTTCTCTTCACCATGGAGATTATTCTGCGATCATCCACCACTGTTGTCTTCCGTGGGCGCCCAGGTCTTTTTGCATTGATGAGTTCACCAGTGCTTTCTTTCTTTCTCAGGATGTACCAAACTGTAGATTTTGCCACTCCTAATATTGTAGCAATTTCTCGGATGGGTTTTTTCTGTTTTTGCAGCTTAAGGATGGCTTGTTTCACCTGCATGGAGAGCTCCTTTGACCACATGTTTACGTCACAGCAAAACCTTCCAAATGCAAGCACCACACCTCAAATCAACTCCAGGCCTTTTATCTGCTTAATTGAGAATGACATAACGAAGGGATTGCCCACACCTGTCCATGAAATAGCCTTGGAGTCAATTGTCCAATTACTTTTGGTCCCTTTAAAAACAGGGTGGCACATGTTAAGGAGCTGAAACGCCTAAACTTTTCATCCAATTTTAATGTGGATACCCTCAAATGAAAGCTGAAAGTCTGAACTTCAACTGTATCTGAATTGCTTTGATTAAAATTCATTGTGGTAATGTCTAGAACCAAAATTAGAAAAATGTTGTCTCTGTCCAAATATATATGGACCTAACTGTATATTCAGGTATTTAAGTGCTTTATACAGCTTCAATTTTCCAAAGACTTAACAGAAGTGGGCTCACCATTCTTCAGGCATTTTCAGTTATTGAATGAAGTTAAAAAGAAATAGCCAGAAAATCTCAGTAAAAAAAAATGTTAGTGGCCAAAAACATCTAATAAGCAATCAGGAAGTGACCAAAAGACTCTAAATACAGTTCAGGGAAAAAAAGTCAGCGTGCCCTTGAGCATCTTCCTTCTGACAAACTTGATAATGTCGCCCGCCTCGAAAAGACATCATATGCACATATCCTAATGGTGGTTTTGATCCTCTATTTTGTATGTTACTAGATATACAGTGGGGGAAATGAGTATTTGATACACTGTCAATTTTGCAAGTTTTCCCACCTACAAAAAATGGAGAGGCCTGTAATTTTTATCGCAGGTACACTTCACCTGTGAGACAAAGAATCTAAAAAAAATCCAGAAAATCACATTGTATGATTTTTACATAAATAAATTGGATTTTATTGCATGAAATAAGTATTTGATTACCTACCAACCAACAAGAATTCTGGCTCTCACAGACCGGTTAGTTTTTATTTAAGAAGCCCTCCTACTTTGCACTCATTACCTGTATTAATTGCATGTGTTTGAACTCATTACCTGTATAAAAGACACCTATCCACACACTCAATCAATTACACTCCAATCTCTCCACCATGGCAAAGACCAAAGAGCTGTCTAAGGACACCAGGGACAAAATTGTAGACCTACAAAAGGCTGGGATGGGCTACAGGACAATAAGAAAGCAGCTTGTTGAGAAGGCAACAATTGTTGGCTCAATTATTAGAAAATGTCAGAAACATAAGATGGCTGTCAATCTTCCTCAGTCTGGGGCTCCATGCAAGATCTCACCTCATGGGTAAGGATGATACTGAAAAAGGTTAGGAATCAGCCCAGAACTACACGGGAGGACCTGGTCAATGAACTGAAGAGAGCTTGGACCAAAGTCTCCAACATTACCGTTAGTAACACACTACGCCATCATAGATTAAAATCCTGCAGGGCATGAAAGGTCCCCCTGCTCACACAGGCACATGTCCAAGCCCGTTTGAAGTTCGCTAATGACCTTGTGGATGATCCAGAGGAGGCATTGGAGAAGGTCATGTGGTCAGATGAGACCAAAATAGAACTTTTTAGTATCAACTCCATTCGCCGTGTTTGGGGAAGAAGAAGGATGAGTAGAATCCCAGGAACACCGGCCCAACCGTGAAGCATGGTGGGGGAAACATCCTACTTTGAGGGTGCTTTTCTGCAAAGAGGACAGGATAACTGCACTGTATTGAAGGGAGGATGGATGGGGTCATTATTGCGAGATTTTGGCCAACAACGTCCTTCCCTCAGTAAGAGCATTGAAGATGTAATTGCTGTGTCGGGGTAAAAGAGAATATATATTTTTGTAACTTTTATACTTTTGTAACTTTTATACGCTTTTTTGCTAATGTACTAACCACCATTTTGTGTCTTATAACAATAAGCTTTCCTTGCTACGTATTACTTAAATCGAAACTTAAACTAAGACAGTTCCAGTGTTGCCAAGACTTATTTCAGAGAAACGAAACAAGATTATAAGCTGACGGCTGCAATATCTGCCCAGAGACTGAGATAAGGAGATGTGGACCAATCAGGAGTGGCCAGACACTGGACTTTCATGGCTTACCCCGCCCCGGACAACCCCTTTTCCCTCCCCATTATGTAGTGTATTTAGGTTTGTGTATGTAGGAATAAACACAGAACATTGCTGAGAGCGTTGTCTGTAGTAGTCTTTTGAGCGTGCTCTGAGTTTGAACCAGCTTGTTGTCTGACTCATTCTTTGAATGGTTGACCCATGCTCATAGCCTTAATTTGGAGTGACTGGAGGACGAGTGGAATGTCATCACGACCCCCACAAATGGCGCTCAACGTGCGGCGTGGCTAGCGGTACGCCGCCCTCCCGGACCCATATTGCTGACTTCCCTGGTGGTGACCGCGGTGGATGAATTTGAGGCCTGATCAACCTCCATCGAACACGGTAAGTTGAGATATATATAATATATGTGTTTCACTTGCCTGTGTGTCAGCCGCAGCGGTTTCTGTGGGGCTGTCAGGTTGGATCTGGGTGGGTGACCGGTCGAGTGGTGAGACCTCAGGCGTCCCGCACCACGTCCTGAACCAGCAAGTGTTAAAACGAGTGACGTCGCATGCCTGCGCGTGCTCGTGTGAACACCACCTCCTCCTCCCCCGGTCACTGTACTTTTCTTAGATAGCTGCCTCCCGTGACTGATAATCGAGGTTTCAAAGCATTCCTGAATTGTAGTGTAAGGGAGAAAGAATCTGTGACGAATTGAGGTGTACTCTTCGTCTTATACAGAGAAACCTCATAAGGAGGTGTTCTGCTGTCAGAATCTGTGACGAATTGAGGTGTACTCTTCGTCTTATACAGAGAAACCTCATAAGGAGGTGTTCTGCTGTCAGGGTCCATGACAGATTGAGGTGTACTCTTCGTCTTATACAGAGAAACCTCATAAGGAGGTGTTCTGCTGTCAGGATCTGTGACGAATTGAGGTGTACTCTTCGTCTTATACAGAGAAACCTCATAAGGAGGTGTTCTGCTGTCAGGATCTGTGACGAATTGAGGTGTACTCTTCGTCTTATACAGAGAAACCTCATAAGGAGGGGTTCTGCTGTCAGGATCTGTGACGAATTGAGGTGTACTCTTCGTCTTATACAGAGAAACCTCATAAGGAGGGGTTCTGCTGTCAGTCAGGGTGCCGTGGTGAGTCGTACTGTAAAGTCGCCATTCAAGGTTAGGAAAAAGGGATAGATGAGGGGTCTCTCTGTCTTATCAGTGTATTGAGGAGTACTCTACACTGACGGGTGGCGACCTGTCGGCTGCACCAGTGATCTGAGTCGCGACAGATCATTGCATTCTATAAGAAAATGTTGCGTATATTCAAATTTGAAAGATCTCGTAAGTTGCGGAATGCTGCTGTGGGAGTTAAGCCAATTAGTGGAGTTACGGGAAGGCAAGAAGGCAAGAAGAATGTTAGGAATTTGTATAACATGATAAGCTTATCCAGTACAGGCAGGCTTTAGTTTTCAGTGTAGAAAGAATGTGTTACACAGAAATTGGGAAAGCTGGGTGAGGACTTCTGCACCAGGCTCAGACACATCTTAGAGTAGATGGTGCAGGGGGGAACAGAGAATGCCGAGCCTTTGTTCGGATACATGAAAGCTGCAGAATGTGATTTGTTATGTGACCCTAAATTGGCCGTAACCCCGTTGATGCCTGTCACTACACCTTTCCCTGCCCCCAAGAACAATCCCACCCCCACTCCCCCCTCCTTCCTCCAACGGCCATCTTACTACACCTTTCCCTGCCCCCAAGAACAATCCCACTTCCACTCTAACTCCTCCCTCCCACGGCCATCTTGCTACACCTCTTACTTGTTGTGGGAGGCCCGGAAAGCCCCAATCCGGCCTATATCCACTACTAGATCCGTCCGGTGCATATTACCAGCCACCAGCACAGGTGGAAAAGCCCGCAGTCCCAGAGCACCCATCTGAAGTTAATGTGACACCCTCTGCTCCAGTCCACGATGCTGAGACGCTTCCCCTGTTTCCTATGGGAGTCACCCACAACCCTGGGGATATCCTCCTCAACTCCCCAGAATTTCAGGCCAGACTGCTCTCCCTCCGCCAACATACTGTTACTCAAGACGATACGGAGCCAAATGAGGCATGGGCTCAAGATACTCCAGCCCCCCCTCCTTTACCCCATACGTCTCCTATGGCATCCTCCACCCCACATTCATTGCCCATACTCCGACCCTTGCTCCAAGCAACTGCTGAAAGAGCACCACCCCCCCAGCCCCTCAGAAGTCTGGGACCCCTGCCGCTCCCGGAACCTAGTAGACCCATCAGGACGCCCCGTCACTCTGTCAATAGGCTATGGTGACATCCTTACACATCGGGTGGGGGCCATAATCAACCCTGCAAACACCCGTATGAGCCATGTTGGAGGATTGGCTCGTAAAATTGCCCTTGCTGCTGGTTCTACTCTGGCTGCAGAATGCCAGGCTCACTTAGCCGAAAACGGAGAGCTTTCAAAAGGCCATGGATTCCACAAAAGCAGGATCTCTTAGTACGTATGAATCCGGCCTAGAATACATGAAACAGTTAAATGCCTGGGCTCAGGATCGCTTGTCAGATCAAGCTGGGTCTGTACAAGATGTTCAACAAGACCCTGATGAATCTGTGGAAAGATATGCTGCAAGACTCAGCATGCATTTTGAGGATCTCGGATACAGTCCTCACGTCAAGACGCAGGCCGCCCTGTTGGTTCAGGCCCTAGTAGATGGCCTACAAGACGCTCTCAGAGATGAAGTCCTTAGAGTACGGCCCGAGATTCGTTCTTCTTCTTTCAACGACGCGGTGGACATCGTTAAAGCTTTCCAAAAATCAATGCTAAAAATGGAAAAGGATACTAAGCCAAAGAAGAAAACCGCTCCTGCCATGGTATATCAAGCTCAAGAAAGCTACCCACCCCCTGGCAACCAACATGGAATCAAGTGAGTAATGGTTAAAGGCACAGGTGATGATACTCCTCCCACATATAGAAAACAAGACAGAAGAGATGACAAGGGACCATCTAGAAACAGAAGACAATCTCGTGATTCTGGAGGACGAATGTTGTGTTGGGAGTGTGGTAGCCTTGACCACATCCTCAGAGACTGTCCAACCCGCAGACAGTACCATGACCGGTCGTTCCGTGACGGTCCACACAACCAGGGACCTTCCCGTGAACCATCTCATCCACGCCAATGACAGCTCGGTCAACCAGTGTCCACTTTCCCGGCTACGCATCTCACGGCCGCCTGTGGGACTGTCACTTTACAGGTGGACCATCAACCACTGGAGTTCCTGGTGGACACTGGGGCGGCCACATCTGTCATTTCCTCTGCACAGCTCCCTCCTTCTGTATCCCTATCACCGGATACCCTCACCTGTGTTGGGGTGGAAGGCCAACATATTTCCTCTCCACTCACAGTCCCTGTGTCTGCAGGACCGTTCACCGGAGTACTCACAAGATTCTTGGTCTCTGAAACTTGCCCTGTCAACCTGTTGGGAGCCAATCTCTTAGAGCGGATGAAGGCAACAATTACCTTCGGAAACCATGGTATGGAGCTTCTTTTGCGGGACCCTCATTCCGAACAAGGGACTGAAGACCGCTGTGTTCTTAAAGCCTTCCCTCTCATGATGATGACCATACAACCTCACACTTTTCTTGATACCTCACAGTTCCCTCACTCTCTGTGGTCCAGTGGGCCGGAGGACGTCGGCCTCCTGCAGGTTCCCCCGGTCCGAGTACACCTCAAGCCTGGACACAGGTACCCACGGTTGCCACAATACCCCCTCAAGGCTGCACAAGAACAAAGCTTGGGTACCCAAATCGTTTCCCTCCTGGAATCAGGAGTCCTTGTCAGATGTGTATCTCCATGCAATACACCCCTCTTTCCTGTAAAAAAGAAAACCGCTCCGGGAAAGCCTCCAAGATACCGGTTGGTTCAGGATCTCAGAGCCGTCAATGCAGCTACCATTTTAGAAACTCCAGTGGTATCCAACCCAAACACCCTCTTGTCTCAGCTGCCTCCAACGGCCACCTTGTTTACGGAGTTAGATCTGGCCAACGCCTTCTTCAGTATACCCTTACATGAAGATTCGTGGTTTCTTTCTGCCTTCACCTTTCAAGGAGCACAGCTTACATGGACCAGGACTCCGCAGAGCCCAGAACTCTCCTAACCAATTCACTCATTCTATGAAGTCTATTCTGGAGCCATGGGTTCAAGAGAACCCTCAGGTCACCCTTCTACAGTATGTGGATGATCTTTTACTCTGTGGCACTGAAGCAAATTTGCCAGAGATGTCAGACTGTCTCAAGGATGAAGGCTCAGTTTGGCTTCATGCTGAAGATCCACGTGTTTCTCTTCAACACAGACTATATTTTGACCGCCTTAAACAGGCTGTTGTCTCTGCCCCGGCCTTGGGCTTACCAGACTATACTCAGCCATTTCACCTTTTTGTCTCGGAATCGGAAGGTCATGCCTCTGGAGTTCTAGCACAACGCTATGATCATAAGTATTGGCCTTTGGGCTACTACTCAGCCCGCCTGGACCCTGTCGCCCGAACTGCCCCCACGTGCCTTAAGGCGGTCCACGCTGCTCACATCCTCCTTGACAAATCAGCTGATATCGTCCTTGGACATGATCTAGTTATACAGGCCGGTCATGATCTCTCAGCTGTTCTGCAACAAACATCTCCGAAACATCTAACCAACCAAAGACACCTGCGGCTGCAGTGTTCCCTATTGTTGCCCTCCAATATAACATTTACCAGATGTCTGACTATCAATCCTGCCACTTTGCTTCCACCTTCTAGGGGGGAAGGTGAAGAGGGTGAAGGTCCATTGGTGGAACCTCATGATTGTATAAAAATTTTGCAGGAAGAGACTTCTGCTCCAGAGAATATGGTGGCACATCCGCTCGCAGACCCTGCCTTGCACCTATGGACTGATGGATCCCGTTTCGCAGACCCTCAAGGGAAGTTCCACACGGGATATGCTGTCACAACAGACCTAACAGTCCTCAAGGCTGAAGCTCTACCACCATACATGTCTGCACAAGAAGCTGAACTTGTGGCTCTCACAGAGGTCTGCCACCTGGCAGCAGGAACAAAGGCGAATATATATATACCGATTCCAGGTATGGACATGGAATTTGCAATGATTCTGGACTTTTGTGGAAGTCTAGAGGATTCATCACAGCTGCAGGTACACCAGTGAAACATGTCTCATGGATTAAGGCCCTAATGAAGGCCCTGGAGCTACCCATTCAGGTTGCTGTTATCAAGGTCAAGGCCCATGGAAGACTAGATTCCAGGGAAGCCAGGGGCAACCACCTAGCTGACCAAGCAGCCAAGACTGCAGCAGTGGAGAATGTGTCATCAAAGTGGCAGGAAAAGGAAGAAGAGATGGGGGAGACCCTGCAAACCGTAGCTGTGGCGCTCACTAGAGCAAGAGCCAAAGAACAGCCGGCGGAAGATCATACAAGTCCAGCGGAGACACGAGTGGAATCCAGGGGGGTCAGGATGCCTGAAGAAAAATTGTGTGAGGAACAAAGGAAGACCCCCACTGAAGAAGTCAAGCAATGGAAAGCGGCAGGAGCTGTGCTGGCAGGTCGCAAAGATTCAAAGGTCAACTCGACTCTTTACCAAGTGGATGGGAAGCCTTGCTTGCCTAGACGCATGTACTCAGCTGTGGCAGCATGGGCTCACGGGCCTACACACAGAGGAAAGAATCAAGCCTTGGCATGTATCAAGAAACTGTACTTTGCACCCGGAATCTCTTCCACTGTGACTGCATACTCAAAATCCTGCTCTGTCTGCGCTACCTGCAACCCAACGTGTACGGCACGGGTCCCTCTCCAACACCTGGCTAAACCAGACTACCCTTGGCAGAGAATACAAGTCGACCATATCCAAATGCCTAAAGCAGGAAAATAGGAGTACGTTTTGGTAGCCGTGGATATGTTCTCAGCCTGGCCCGAGGCCTACCCGGTTGTCAACATGACTGCTAAAGTCACAGCCAAGAAACTGATCACCGAAATTGCCTGCAGATTTGGAGTTCCCCAAGTCATAGAATCGGATCAAGGACCAGCTTTCACAGCAAATATCTACGAAGAACTCTGGAACATGTTGGGAACAGATTTGGGCCTCCACACTCCATACCATCCTGCCAGTTCAGGCAAAGTAGAAAGGATGAATTCCACACTCAAGACCCAGCTCTTGAAAATGACCTAAGATCATCCCCTCCCCTGGCCCGACCTACTCCCCATAGTATTGTATCATATCACACACACTCCTCAGGCCAAACATGGGCTGACTCCCTATAAAATTTTGTTTGGGACCCCACACAAGATATGAGAGATTAGGCCCCAAGAGTTGTCTGAAACACATGATAGAGTGGTAAAATTTGTGATTGCCGTGTCTAGAGAATTGACTAACACCCGCTCTCCAGTATCTGCTTCTCTCCCAGAATCTATAGGTGATGCAGTACATGATTTCATCCCAGGCGATCTAGTGTATGTGAAGAAGTTTGTCCGGAAAGACTGCCTCCAGCCGCGGTTCGAGGGACCGTACACTGTGCTTCTCACCACCCCGACGGCTCTGAAGCTTGAGGGCAAGAGCACCTAGATTCACGCCTCCCACTGCAAGAGAGACAGAACGAGTCTATAAAAGATGACTACCTTCTTCTATATCCTTTCCATATGCTTACTGTCTGTCCCAGGGTGGACAGCTACCACACAGGGGTAGATACCTCCTTTTTCTCAGGTTGGTTGGGAGGGCTCAAGGGATTCCTCCAACAAGTTTGTCTAGTAATGGGAGGTCTACTAGTATTGGGCCTGGTGGTCCTGTGCTGCATAGTCCCCTTATACAGGAAAAATATAACCAATGCTGTCCCAACCTCCGGGACCTTTCTGAATCAAGAGAAGATATGGAGAAATACACTCCTTTGAACAAGCCTGACCAGCCCCCCCATGACAAAGTTCAATTGAGAGATTTAGTTTAGGGACAGTTGGGAGAACTCCATGTGTCATCCAGGATAGGGCTCGATTATCTGGGGGCGTCCCATAAGGGGGCAGCTTCTAAGATGATTGGGTGAAGAAATCCACCTCCCCTCTCCCCACACAGGGACAGTCTCAAAGGCCCCGAAGCAAGGGAAAGCTTAGTGTTTAGGGGGGAATGTCGGGGTAAAAGAGAATATATATTTTTGTAACTTTTATACTTTTGTAACTTTTATACGCTTTTTTGCTAATGTACTAACCACCATTTTGTGTCTTATAACAATAAGCTTTCCTTGCTACGTATTACTTAAATCGAAACTTAAACTAAAACAGTTCCAGTGTTGCCAAGACTTATTTCAGAGAAACGAAACAAGATTATAAGCTGACGGCTGCAATATCTGCCCAGAGACTGAGATAAGGAGATGTGGACCAATCAGGAGTGGCCAGACACTGGACTTTCATGGCTTACCCCGCCCCGGACAACCCCTTTTCCCTCCCCATTATGTAGTGTATTTAGGTTTGTGTATGTAGGAATAAACACAGAACATTGCTGAGAACATTGTCTGTAGTAGTCTTTTGAGCGTGCTCTGAGTTTGAACCAGCTTGTTGTCTGACTCATTCTTTGAATGGTTGACCCATGCTCATAGCCTTAATTTGGAGTGACTGGAGGACGAGTGGAATGTCATCACGACCCCCACAGCTGTACCTGTACCAAATATTAAGTTCTGCT
Organism: Phyllobates terribilis; assembly: GCF_046119375.1. NCBI lineage: Eukaryota > Metazoa > Chordata > Amphibia > Anura > Dendrobatidae > Phyllobates > Phyllobates terribilis. The sequence continues at coordinate 2,943,635 of NW_027362907.1, forward strand.
TTTCTATTGTATCAAATACTTATTTCATGCAATAAAAAGCAAATTAATTATGTAAAAATCATACAATGTGATTTTCTGGATTTTTTTTAGATTCAATCTCTCACAGTTGAAGTGTACCTGCGATAAAAATTACAGACCTCTCCATTCTTTTTAGGTAGGAAAACTTGCAAAATCATCAGTGTATCAAATACTTATTTTCCCCACTGTATACAATGTTAATAATTTTCACAGTATAAAACTACATATTTTGTTACAAAAAATTTCCCAGTCCTGAGGAGGCTGTTATTCAATGAGGTAGTGCAGATCTGAGGTTTTTTTTCTGAGCTGTATTCAGAGTGAGCAAAAAATTGCAGCATGATGTGATTTCACTTCAAAATCGGATGGGTGCAAGAAAAAATATTGGATGCCATTCAGACCATTAGAGTGGCATCGGATTTTTACGGATACACTGCAATTCTGTAACATAGCAAGCTGTAAATGGTCCTGTAAAAGATTAAAATCTTCTGAGTAAAAAAATGGATTGTATACGGACTGCACATGGATGACAAGTGAGGAAAAAATTAAACCATTTTTCTGGATGAAAATCGGACTGATTTTTTTATATGCTTGTGTGACCCCAGCCTAACAGGCTGAGTCAGTGAGAAACTGAAAGGTCTCACTGCAGAGATCAAAGTATCAATTATACATGTCCCACAGTGAAAAAAATAAAAAAAGTTAAATAAAGCATGTTAAAAAGTTTTTAAAAAATAACAAAAGAAACGCTGACAAATCACAAAAAGCCAATTCACCACTAAAAATGCAGCCTTTGTAATAAAGCAAAAATAAACAAAAGATGTAAACATAAATCTATAAAACTGTCAAGTTTTTTATTCTGTGTGGCGAACGCCGTAAAAAAAAACAAAAAAACATGCCAAAATTGTTGCTTTTTCATCATACTGACACACAAAAGATTGAATTAAAAGCGATCAAAAACTCATATATAAAAAAAATATGGTATAAATGAAAATGTCAAATAGTCCCTAAAAAAGCAATCCCTAATATGGCTCATTTGGCAAAAAAATAAAAAAATGACAGCTCTCAGAATATGATGATGCAAAAAATAAATTATTTTTTGTCAAATTTAGTTTTTAGTGTGTAAAACTAGCGAAGCGAAGCATAAAAAAAATGATATACATCTGGTATCACTGTAATCATACCGACCCGACAAACAAATCTGTCTTATCACTTTTACTGCACAGTGAACCATGCAAAAAAATATCTAAAAACAATAACTGAATTGTTGGTTTTTGTTCATTCTGTGTCTGAAAAGTCTGATTAAAAAGCGATCAAAAATTACTATGTGCCCCAAAATGGTACCAAAAAAATCTGCAATTCGTCATGCAAAAAATAAGTCTTCATAAAACTATTTGCCAAAAAATAAAAAAGTTATAGCTCTCAGAATAAGGAGAAGAAAAAAAACATTTTTTAATAAAAAACATATTTACTGTGTGACAGCAGCAAAACATAAAAAACTATATATATCTGGTATCACTGTAATCGCACCGACCAAAAGAATTAAGCTGCCTTATCACTTATCGCATAGTGAACGGTGCAAAAATAAAAATATGAACTGTTCTTGTACTGCTGTCTATTTGTTCATTCTACCTCCCAAAAATCGAAATAAGACTCAGGTCACATTTATCTTGCGTTCTGCGCTGAGCACTTATGTCGGAGTTTCCATGTAAGTCCCAAAAAAAGGCAATTCAGATAAAACCCCTGAAGGAACTACTCACTTATGAGCAGGGTCGGACTGGAGTTCCTCGGGCCCAGAGGGGAGATTGATTCCACAGGGCCCACCCTACTGCTACTCTACATAGACATTTTACTGCTTCATACTTAGGCCTCATGCACATATACAACACACAATACAGTGTGTAAAACAGCGTGTGTGCCACCTAATGAATTCGGCACATATTTCAGCTTACAAGTGCCACCATCTGCCGCATGATGTTGTAATGAGTGATTCACTACTAAAATTTAAGAAGGGCATGGATGCCTTTCTTGATAAGTATAATATTACAGGTTATATATACTAGATTCCTTGATAGGGCGTTGATCCAGGGAACTAGTCTGATTGTCGTATGGGGTCAGGAAGGAATTTTTTCCCCCAATGTGGAGCTTAGTGTTTGCCACATGGGTTTTTTTTTTTGCCTTCCTCTGGATCAACATGTTAGGCTATGGATTGAACCAGATGGACGTAATCTTCTTTCAACCTTGAAAACGATGTTACTATGTTACTATCTCACAAAAAATGCCCTACAGTCAGGAACCGGCTGAAAATGCCATTTTGTCCGGCAAAAAGCAAGTTACCAAACAGCTTCATCAGGAAAAAGCATAAAAAAGTTATAGCTCTCAGAATAGAGTGATGCAAAAACAATTATTTTTTCTATAAAATAGTGTTTATTGTGGGGGTTCAATGTGCTTACCACACATCTAGATAAATTCCTTGAGGGGCCTAGTTTACAAAATAGAGTCACTGATAGGGGTTTTTTCACTGTTTAGGCACATCAGGGGCTTTCCAAATGCAACATGGCGTCCACTCTCGATTCCAGCCATTTTTGAGTTCAAAAAGTCAAACGGAGCTCTTTACCTTCCGAACCCTGCCATGTGCCCATAGAGTAGTCTTCCCCCACATATGGGGTATCGGCAGGGCCAGCATCAGCACTTGGGCAAGCGGGGGTGCTCACTCACCGTCAGGGACCCTGGTGCACTATGGGGCCAGTGAGTCGGGGGAGCATGGTGCCAGCGCTCGCGAGTGAGCCCCCATGCTTTGTTCAGTGCCCTGGCACTTATACTTACCTCATCTCAATCCTCTGCAGCTCCGGTATCTTCCATGTCTTCTGACACTGTGATGTGTCAGGGGCAGAGGGCGCAATGACGTCAGTACACCGCGACCTCTGCTCTGACAGTGCAGAGAGCCAGAAGACACTGAGGAGTCCTGACCTGCCATGAAAGGTGAGTATTTATTTATTTTTTTAAATCTATGGAGCATTATATGGAGCCCATTCTCTATGGAGCATTATATGAGGCCCATTCTCTATGGAGCATTATATGGACCCATTCTCTATGGAGCATTGTATGGGGCCCATTCTCTATGGAGCATTATATGGGACCCATTCTCTATGGAGCATTATATGAGGCCCATACTGTTTGGAGTTTTATATGCGGCCCATTCTATATGGAACATTATATGAGGCCCATTCTCTATGGAGCATTATATGGGGCCCATTCTCTATGGAGCATTATACGGGGCCCATTCTCTATGGAACATTATATGGGACCCATTCTCTATGGAGCATTATATAGGGCCCATTGGGTTCAGGGGGGGGGACTTCTGAGTGGGCCCCTAACCATATAACCCTGATTACAAATATGGTGATGCACCCTAATAGTGGAAGTAGGAGAACTTCAGCAGATGACCACGCTGTTGCTAACAGAAATCTTTATACAATGATTAACACTGATATTACCGCCATACTGTGTTGACCATATAGTAGTAGATACCAGTATTGCAGAGCCTATAAGAGATTACAGTACAGGTATATATATTGGTGGCCAAAAGTATTGGCACCCCTGCAATTCTGTCAGATAATACTCAGTTTCTTGCTGAAAATGACTGCAGTCACAAATTATTTGGTATTATTATCTTCATTTAATTTGTCTTCAATGAAAAAACACAAAAAGAATTGTCCTAAAGCCAAATTGGATATAATTCCACACCAAACCTAAAAAAGGGGGTGGACAAAAGTATTGGCACTGTTTAAAAAATCATGTGATGCTTCTCTAATTCGTGTAATTAACAGCCCCTGTAACTTACCTGTGGCACCTAACAGGAGTTGACAATAACTAAATCATACTTGCAGCCAGTTAACATGGATTAAAGTTGACTCAACCTCTGTCCTGTGTCATTGTGTGTACCACATTGAGCATGGAGAAAAGAAAGAAGACCAAACAACTGTCTGAGGACTTGAGAAACCAAATTGTGAGGAAGCATGAGCAATCTCAAGGCTACAAGTCCATCTCCAAAGACCTGAATGTTCCTGTGTCTTCCGTGCGCAGTGTCATCAAGAAGCTTAAAGCCCATGGCACTGTGGCTTACCTCCCTAGATGTGGACGGAAAAGAAAAATTGATGAGAGATTTCAACGCAAGATTGTGCGGATGGTGGATAAAGAACCTCGACTAACATCTAAACAAGTTCAAGCTGCCCTGCAGTCCGAGGGTACAACAGTGTCAACCCGTACTATCCGTCGGCGTCTGAATGAAAAGGGACTGTATGGTAGAATACCCAGGAAGACCCCACTTCTTACCCCGAGACATAAAAAAGCCAGGCTGGAGTTTGCCAAAACTTACCTGAGAAAGCCTAAAATGTTTTGGAAGAATGTTCTCTGGTCAGATGAGACAAAAGTCGAGCTTTTTGGGAAAAAGCATCAACATAGAGTGTACAGGAAAAAAAAAGAGGCATTCAAAGAAAAGAACACGGTCCCTACAGTCAAACATGGCGGAGGTTCCCTGATGTTTTGAGGTTGCTTTTCTGCGTCTGGCACTGGACTGCTTGACCGTGTGCATGGCATGAAGTCTGAAGACTACCAACAAATTTTGCAGCATAAGTGTGAGAAAGCTGGGTCTCCCTCAGAGGTCATGGGTCTTCCAGCGGAACAATGACCGAAAACACACTTCCAAAAGCACTATAAAATGGTTTGAGAGAAAGCACTGGAGACTTCTAAGGTGGCCAGCAATGAGTCCAGACCTGAATCCCATAGAACACCTGTGGAGAGATCTCAAAATGGCAGTTTGGAGAAGGCATCCTTCAAATATCAGGGACCTGGAGCACTTTGCCAAAGAAGAATGGTCTACAATTCCAGCAGAGCATTGTAAGAAACTCATTCATGGTTACCGGAAGCGGTTGTTCGCAGTTATTTTGGCTAAAGGTTGTGCAACCAAGTATTAGGCTGAGGGTACCAATACTTTTGTCTGGCTCATTTTTGGAGTTTTGTGTGAAATGATCAATGATTTGATTTTTGCTTCATTCTCGTTTGTGTTTTTTTCCTTGCAAGCAAATTAAATGAAGATAATAATACCAAAGAATTTGTGATTGCAATCATTTTCAAGAAGAAACTGAGTATTATCTGACAGAATTGCAGGGGTGCCCATACTTTTAGCCACCACTGTATAGTACCTTATAGGTGACGTCCTTTCTGCTGGAGTCATTCACTTTTCCCGTCTTTTCCTTCTGTCCCTGACCGATACGACAACTTCTCCAGGACTCATCTGCAGAGATCACAACAAAGACACATTTGACTTCTCACATTTCAGGCACCAACCCCATCTATTCCAACCTGCACAAACCCCTCATCCTGCTGATACCCCAATGCTGAGCCGCTGCTGCTGTATGTGTCCCTATTACTGATCCTCTTAGTATCCAAATAATAATGCCCACCACTGTGCCCCCTCATAATAATGCTAATACTGTGCCTCTTACAAAGTAAAATCCCCCCTTTGTGCTCTCTTGATGGTAAAAATACCCCTTTAAAATATTAGTGCCCTGTGCAAGTGCCCTAGAAAACAGTGCCCACATTTTGCCCCTAAAAGTAATAATGCCCCAGGTGCACCGTTGACAGCCACAATACTGTAAGTGCCCCTATAACAATAATGATTCTTAACCCCTTTACGACATAGGGCGTATTAGTACGTATCTGTGCCCTGGGACTTACGGACCAGATACGTATTTATACGCCCTGGCGATTTCGCCCACACACAGGCTGTGCAGGCGCGATCGACGCCGGGTGTCAGCTGATTGTCACAGCTGATACCCAGTGCTATGTGCAGGGAGTGGTCCCGGTGCTCCTGGCACATTAACCCCCGCAATGCTGCGATCGAAGTCGATCGCAGCATTGCGGTGGCAAGGGGAGGTGATCGGAATACTCACCTCCTCTTCCGGCCTCCAGCGCTGTCTGCCGTGGCTTCCAGGATGTTGCCATGACGACCCAATGTCGTCATGACAACATCGGGGTCACCAGATAGCAGGAAGATTTTTTGGACATGCGCAGTGCATCTTCAAACTATCTTCTCCCTGTCCAGCGCTGACAGCCTGCATGGCACAGGGATGGTGCTCCATTCCTGTGCCATGCAGGTGATCAGAGAAAAAAAAAGTGAAAGTCCCATAGTGGGACAAAGTAAAAAAGTAAAAAAAGTTTCATAAAGTGAAAAAAAAAATAAAATAAAAAAATTGTAAAAATATTAAAAAAAAAATAAAAAAAATAATCCACCAAAAATAAAAATATAATGTACCCATCAATAAATATTATTATAAAAAAAAAAACAATAAACGTACACATATTTGGTATCACCGCGTCCGGAACAACCTGACCTATAAAACTGTCCCACTAGTTAACCCCTTCAGTGAACACGGTAAAAAAATAAAAAATAAAAAACGAAGCAAAAAACAATGCTTTATCACCATACCACCAAACAAAAAATGGAATAACACGCGATCACAAAGACAAATATAAATAAAAATGGTACAGCTGAAAAGGGCATCTCGTCCCGCAAAAAAGAAGCTGCCATACAGGTCCATCAGCTGAAAAATATAAAAGTTATAGCTCTCAGAATAAAGCGATGCTAAAAAATAATTTTTTCGATAAAATTGCTTTTATTATGTAAAAGTGCAAAACATAGAAAAACGATATAAATGTGGTACCGCTGTAAACGTACTAACCTGAAGAATAAACCTGCCTTATCAATTTTACCACACGCGGAACAGAATAAAAAAAAAAAAAAAAAAACAATTCCTGAATTGTTAGTTTTTGTTTATTCTGCCTCCCAAAAATCGGAATAGAAAGCGATAAAAAAATGTCACGTGCCTGAAAATGGCACCAACAACAGCGTCAACTCATCCCGCAAAAAACAAGCCGTCAAATGACTCTGTCTGCCAAAATCTGGAAAAATTATAGCTCTCTTTTATGGTGCATTAAAACCGTCTTGTTAAGATACTGTGACCTTCACGTCTCTTCCACAGGGCATTGATATTGTTTTTTTATTCCACTGTAACCTCCACCACTCTTCCAAGGGGCATTAAAACCGTCTTGTTAAGCTACTGTGACCTGAACGTCTCTTCCATGGGGCATTGATATTGTCTTTTTATTCCACTGCTACATCCACAACTCTACCAAGGGGCATTGATGTTGTCTTTTTATTCCATTGCGACCTCCACGTCTCTTTCACGGGGCATTGATATTGTTTATTTATTTCACTGTAACCTCCACCACTCATCCAAGGGGCATTAAAAACCATCTTGTTAAGGTATTGTCACCTCATCCTCTCTTCCGAGGGGCATTAAAACCATCTTGTTAAACCACTCTGAACTCCACAGCTTTTCCAAGGGGCATTAAAACCGTCTTGTTAAGCTACTGTGATCTCCATCTCTCTTCCAAGGGGCATTAAAACCGTCTTGTTAAGCTACTGTGACCTCCACGTATCTTCCATGAGGCATTGATATTGTCTTTTTATTCCGATGCTACCTCCTCCACTCTTCCAAGGGACATTAAATCCATCTTTTTAAGGTACTGTGACTTCCACGTCTCCTCCATGGGGCGTTGATATTGTCTTTTTATTCCACTGCGACCTCCACCACTCTTCCAAGGGGCATTGATATTATCGTTTTATTCCACTGCAACCTCCACCACTCTTCCAAGGGGCGTTAAAACCATCTTGTTAACCTTCTGTGACCTCCACGTCTCTTTCACGGGGCATTGATATTTTCTATTTATTCCACTGTAACCTCCACCACTCTTCTAAGGGGCATTAAAACCATCTTGTTAAGTTACTGTGATCTCCACCTCTCTACCAAGGGGCTTTAAAACGTCTTGTTAAACCACTCTGAACTCCACAAATCTTCCAAACGGCATTAAAACCTTTTCGTAAAGCTACTGCGACCTCCATGTCTCTTCCACGGGGCTTTGATATTGTCTTTTTATACCACTGCTACCTCCCCCACCTTTACAAGGGGCATTAAAACGGTCTTGTTAAGCGACTGTGACCTCCACGTTTATTCCATGCTGTATTGATATTGTCTTTTTAGTCCACTGCGACCTCCACCACTCTTTCAAGGGGCATTAAAACCGTCTTCTTAAGCTACTGTTACCTCCACGTCTCATCCAAGGGGAATTAAAACTGTTTTGTAAAACCCCTCTGAACACCACAGCTCATTCAAGGGGCATTAAAACTGTCTTGTTAAGCTACTGTGACCTCCACGTCTCTTCCACGGGGCATTGATATTGTCTTTTTATTCCACTGCGACGTCCACCACTCTTCCAAGGAGCATTAAAAGCGTCTTTTTAAGCTACTCTGACCTCCACGTCTCATCCAAGGGGCATTTAAACCGTCTTGTAATACCCCTCTGAACTCCACAGCTCTTCCAAGGGGCATTAAATCTGTCTTGCTAAGCTACTGTGACCTCCACGTCTCTTCCACGGGGTATTAATATTGTCTTTTTATTCCACTGCGACCTCCACCACTCTTCCACAGGGCATTGATATTGTCTTTTTATTCCACTGCGATGTCCACCACTCTTCCAAGGGGCATTATAACGGCATTGTTAAGCTACTGTAACCTCCACGTCTCTTCCACGGAGCATTGATATTATCTTTTTATTCCACTGCGACCTCCACCACTCTTCCAAGGAGCATTAAAACCATCTTGTTAAGCTACTCTGACCTCCACGTCGATTCCACGGGGCATTGATATTGTCTTTTTATTACACTGTAAACTACACCTTTCTTCCAAGGGGCATTAAAACAATCTTGTTAACCTACTGTGACCTCCACGCCTCTTCCTAGAGGTATTAAAAACGTCTTGTTATACCTCTCTGAACTCCACAGCTCTTCCAAGGGGCATTAGAACCGTCTTGTTAAGCTACTGTGACCTCCACGTCTCTTCCACGTGGCATTGATATTGTCTTTTTATTCTAGTGCGACCCCCACCACTCTTCCAAGGGGTATTAAAACCGTCTTGCTAAGTTACTTTGATCTCCACATATCTTCCACGGGGCATTGATATTGTCTTTTTATTCCACTGCGACATTCACCACTCTACCAAGGGGCATTGATATTGTTTTTTTATTCCATTGCGACGTCCACCATTCTACCAAGGGGCATTAAAACCGTCTTGTTAAGCTCCTGTGACCTCCTCGTCTCTTCCACGGGGCATTGATATTGTCTTTTTATTCCACTATAACTTCCACCCCTGTTCCAAGGTGCATTAAATCCATATTGTTAAGCAACTGTGATCTCCACATCTCTTCCAAGGGGCATTAAAATTGTCTTGTTAAACCACTCGAATCGCCACAGCTCTTCCAAGGGGCATTAAAATCTCTAGTTAAGCTACTGTGACCTCCACGTCTCTTCCACGGGGCATTGATATTGTCTATTTATTCCACTGTAAACTCCACCTTTCTTCCAAGGGGCATTAAAACCGTCTTGTTAAGCTACTGTGACCTCCACGTCTCTGCCAAGAGGTATTAAAAACATCTTGTTAAACCTCTCTGAACTCCACAGCTTTTCCAACGGGCATTAGAACCATCTTGTTAAGCTACTGTGACCTCGACATCTCTTCCATGGGACATTGATATTGTCTTTTTATTCCACTGCGACATTCAACACTCTACCAAGGGGCATTGATATCGTTTTTTTTATTCCATTGTGACGTCCACCATTCTACCAAGGGGAATTAAAACCGTCCTGTTAAGCTCCTGTGACCTCCACGTCTCTTCCACGGGACATTGATATTGTCTTTTTATTTCACTGTAACCTCCACCACTCTTCCAAGGGGCATTAAATACATCTTGTTAAGCAACTGTGATCTCCACGTCTCTTCCAAGGGGCATTAAAATTGTCTTGTTAAACCACTCGAATCTCCACAGCTCTTCCAAGGGGCATTAAAATCTCTAGTTAAGCTACTGTGACCTCCACGTCTCTTCCAAGGTGCATTGATATTGTCTTTTTATTCCACTGCGACCTCCACCACTCTTCCAAGGGGCATTAAATCCATCTTGTTAAGCTACTTTGACTTTCACGTCTCCTCCACGGGGCATTGATATTGTTTATTTATTCCATTGCGACCTCCATCACTCTTCAAAGGGGCATTGATATTGTCTTTTTATTCCACTGCGACATCCACCACTCTTCTAAGGGGCATTAAAACCATTTTGTTAAGCTACTGTGACCTCCACATCTTTTCCAAGGGGCATTGATATTGTCTTTTTATTCCACTGTAAACTCCACCTTTCTTCCAAGGGGCATTAAAACCGTCTTGTTAAGCTACTGTGACCTCCACGTCTCTTCCATGTGGCATTGATATTGTCTTTTTATTCCAGTGCGACCCCAACCACTCTTCCAAGGGGTATTAAAACCCTCTTGTTAATCTACTGTGACTTCCACGTCTCTTCCACGAGGCATTGATATTGTCTTTTTATTCCACTGCGACATCCACCACTCTAGCAATGGGCATTGATATTGTCTTTTTATTCCATTGCAACGTCCACCATTTTACCAAGGGGCATTAAAACAGTCTTGTTAAGCTGCTGTGACCTCCACGTCTCTTCCACGGGGCATTGATATTGTCTTTTTATTCCACTGTAACCTCCACCACTCTTCCAAGGGGCATTAAATCCATCTTGTTAAGCTACTGTGACCTCCATGTCTCTTCCAAGGGGCATTAAAATCGTCTTGTTAAACCACTTGGAACTCCACAGCTCTTCCAAGGGGCATTAAAATCTCTTGTTAAGCTACTGTGACCTCCACGTCTCTTCCACGGGGCATTGATATTGTCTTTTTATTCTACTGCGACCTCCACCACTCTTCTACGGGACTTTAAATCCCTCTTGTTAATCTACTGTGACTTCCACGTCTCTTCCACGAGGCATTGATATTGTCTTTTTATTCCATTGCGACCTCCATCACTCTTACATGGTGCACTGATATTGTCTTTTTATTTCACTGCGACATCCACCACTTTTCCAAGGGCATTAAAACCATCTTGTTAAGCTACTGTGACCTCCACATCTCTTCCACGGGGCATAGATATTGTCTTTTTATTCCAGTGAGACCTCCACCATTCTTCCAAGGGGCATTAAAATGATCTTGTTAAGCTACTGTGACCTCCATGTCTCTTCAATGGGGCATTGATATTGTCAATTTATTCCACTGAAGACCTCCACCACTCTTTCACGGAGCATTGATATTGTCTTTTTTTTCCACTGCGACCTCCATCACTCTACCAAGGGGCATTAAAACTGTCTTTTTAAGCTACTGAGAAATCCACGTCTCTTCCCTGTGGCATTGATGTTGTTATTTTATTCCACTGTAACCTCCACCACTCTTCCAAGGGGCATTGAAACCATCTTTTAAAGCTACAGTGACCTCCACGTCTCTTCCATGGGGCATTGATATTGTCTTTTTATTCCACTGCGACCTCCACGACTCTTCCAATGGGCATTAAAGCTGTCTTTTTAAGATGCTTTGACCTCCTCGTCTATTTCACGGGGCATTAATATTGCCTTTTTATTCCACTGCGACCTCCACCATTCTTCCAAGGGGCATTAAAACCAACTTGTTAAGCTACTCTGACCTCCACTTCACTTCCACGTGGCATTGATATTGTCTTTTTATTCCACTGCAACCTCCACCACTCTTCCAAGGGGCATTGATATTGTCTTTTTATACCACTGCGACCTCCACCACTCTTCCAAGGGGCATTAAAAATGTCTCGTTAAGCTACTGTCACCTCCACGTCTCTTCCCTGTGGCTTTGATGTTGTCTTTTTATTCCACTGTAACCTCCACCACTCTTCCAAGGAGCATTAAAACTGTCTTGTTAAGCTACTGTTACCTCCACATCTCTTCCAAGGGGAATTAAAACCGTCTTGTTAAACCACTTTGAACTCCACAGCTCTTCCAAGGGGCATTAAAACCGTCTTGTTAAGATACTGTGCCCTCCACATCTCTTCCACGGGGCATTGTTATTGTCTTTTTATTCCACTGCGACCTCCACCACTCTTCAAAGAGGCATAGATATTGTCTTTTTATGCAACTGCTACCTCCAAAATTCCTCCAAAGGCCGATAAAACCGTCTTGTTAAGCTACTATGACCTCCACGTCTTTTCCATGGGGCAAATATATTGTCCTTTTATTCCGCTGTAACCTCCACCACTTTTCCAAGGTGCATTAAAATGGTCTTCTTAAGCTACTGTGACCTCCACGTCTCTTCCAAAGGGCATTTAAACCATTTTGTTAAGCTACTGTGACCTCCACGTCTCTTCCAGGGGGCATTGATATTTTCTTTTTATTCCACTGCGACCTCCACCACTCTTCTAAAGGGCATTAAATCCATCTTGTTAAGCTACTGTTACCTCCACGTCTCTTCCACGGGGATTTGATATTGTCTTTTTATTCCACTGCTCCCTCCACCACTCTTCCAAGGGGCATTGTTATTGTCTTTTTATTAGACTGCGACATACACAACTCTTCCAGGGGACATTAAAGCCGTCTTGTTAAGCTACTGTGACCTCCACATCTCTTCCACGGAGCATTGATATTGTCTTTTTATTTCACTGCGACCTCCACCACTCTTCTAATGTGCATTGATATTGTTTATTTATTCCAATGCGACCTCCACCACTCTTCTAAGTGGCATTAAAACCGTCCTGTTAAGCTACTGTGACCTCCACGTCTCTTCCACGGGACATTGATATTGTCTTTTTATTCCACTGTAAACTCCACATTTCATCCAAGGGGCTTTAAAACTGTCTTTTTAAGCTTCTGTGACCTCCACGTCTCTTCCAAGAGGTATTAAAACTGTCTTGGTATACCTCTCTGAACTCCACAGCTCTCCCAAGGGGCATTAGAACCGTCTTGTTAAGCTACTGTGATCTCCACGTTTCTTTCACGTGGTAAAGATATTGTCTTTTTATTCCACTACGACACCCACCACTCTACCAAGGGTATTAAAACCGTCTTGTTAAGCTACTGTGACCTCCACATCTCTTCCGTGGGGCATTGATATTGTCTTTTTATTCCACTAAGATATCCATCACTCTACAAAGAGGCATTGATAATGTCTTTTTATTCCACTGTAACCTCCACCACTCTTCCAAGGGGCATTAAATCCATCCTGTTAAGCTACTGTGACCTCCACGTCTCTTCCAAGGGGCATTAAAACCATCTTGTTAACCTACTGTGACCTCCACATCTCTTCCTAGATGTATTAAAAACGTCTTGTTAAACCTCTCTGAACTCCACAGCTCTTCCAAGGGGCATTAGAACCGTCTTGTTAAGCTACTGTGACCTCCACATGTCTTACACGGGGCATTAATATTGTCTTTTTATTCCACTGTGACATCCAACTCTCTACCAAGGGGCATTGATATTGTCTTTTCATTCCATTGCGACATCCACCATTCTACCAAGGGGCATTAAAACCGTCTTGTTAAGCTACTGTGACCTCCACGTCTCTTCCACGGTGTATTGATTTTGTCTTTTTATTCCACTGTAACCTCCACCACTCTTCCAAGGGTCATTAAGTTCATCTTGATAAGCTACTGTGACCTCCATGTCTCTTCCAAGGGGCATTAAAATCGTCTTGTTAAACCACTCGGAACACCACAGTTCTTTCAAGGGGCATTAAAATTGTCTTGTTAAACTACTGTGACCTCCACGACTCATCCAAGGGGCATTTAAACTGTCTTGTAAAACCCCTCTGAACTCCAGAGCTCTTCCAAGGGGAATTATATCTGTCTTGCTAAGCAACTGTGACCTCCACGTCTCTTCCACGGGGTATTGATATTGTCTTTTTATTCCACTGAGACCTCCACGTCTCTACCACGGGGCATTGATATTTTCTTTTTATTCCACTGCCACCTCCACCACTCTAATACGGGGCATTGATATTGTCTTTTTATTCCACTACGATGTCCACTACTCTTCCAAGGAGCATTAAAACAGCATTGTTAAGCTACTGTGACCTCCACGTCTCTTCCACGGAGCATTGATATTATCTTTTTATTCCACTGCGACCTCCACCACTTTTCCAAGGGGCATTAAAACCGTCTTGTTAAGATACTGTGACCTCCACTTCTCTTAAAGGGGCATTAAAACCATCTTGTTAAACCTCTCTGAACTCCACAGCTCTTCCAAGGGGCATTAGAACCGTCTTGTTAAGCTACTGTGACCTCCACGTCTCTTTCACATGGCATTGATATTATCTTTTTATTCCAGTGCGACCACCACCACGCTTCCAAGGGGTATTAAAACCATCTTGTTAAGCTACTGTGACTTCCACATATCTCCCACGGGGCATTGATATTGTCTTTTCATTCCATTGCGACATCCACCACTCTACCAAGGGGCATTGATATTGTTTTTTTTATTCAATTGCGACGTCCACCATTCTACCAAGGGGCATTAAAACCGTCTTGTTAAGCTACTGTGATCTCCACGTCTCTTCCAAGGGGCATTAATATTGTCTAGTTAAACCACTCGAATCTCCACAGCTCTTCCAAGGAGCATTAAAACCGTCTTGTTAGACCACTTTGGACTCCACAGCTCTTCCAGGGGTCATTAAAACCATCTTGTTAAGCTACTGTGACCTTCATGTCTCTTCCACGGGGCATTGATATTGTCTTTTTATTCCACTGCGACCTCCACCACTCATCTAAGGGGCATTGATATTGACTCTTTATTCCACTGCGACCTCCACCACTTTTCCAAGGGGCATTAAAACCATCTTGTTAAGCTACTGTGACCTCCACGTCTCTTCTATGGGGTATTGATATTGTGTTTTTATTCCACTGCGACCTCCACCACTTTTCCATGGGGCAATAAAACCATCTTGTTAAGCTACTGTGATCTCCACATCTTTTCCAAGGGGTATTGATATTGTCTTTGTATTCCACTGCGACCTCCACTGCTCTTCCAAGGGGCATTAAAACCGTCTTGTAAAGCTACTGTGACCTCCACGTCCCTTCCACGGGGCATTGATATTGTCTTTTTATTCCACTTTAACCTCCACCACTCTACCAAGGGGCATTAAAACCATCTTGTTAAGCTACTGTGACCTCCACTGCTCTTCCAAGGGGCATGAACACAGGCTTGTTAAGCTACTGTGACCTCCACGTCTCTTCTGCGGGGTATTGATATTGTGTTTTTATTCCACTGTAATCTCCACCACTCGTCCAAGGGGCATTAAAACCATCTTGATAAGCTACTGTGAACTCCACGTCTCTTCCAAGGGGCATTAAAACCGTCTTGTTGAACCACTCTGAACTCCACAGCTCTTCCAAGGGGCATAAAAACCGTCTAGTTAAGCTACTGTGAACTCCACGTCTCTTCCCCAGAGCATTGATATTGTCTTTTTATTCCACTGCGACCTCCACCACTCTTCCAAGGAGCATTAAAACCGTCTTGTTAAGCTACTGTGACCTCTACGTCTCTTCCACGGGCATTGATGTTGTCATTTTATTCCACTGTGACCTCCACCACTCTTCCACGGGGCATTGATATTGACGTTTTATTCCAATGCCACTTCCACCACACTTCCGAGGGGCATGAAAACCGTCTTGTTAAGCTGCTGTGACCTCCACCACTCCTCCACGGGGCATTGATATTGTCGATTTATTCCAATGCGACCTCCACCACACTTCCAAGGGGCAATAAAACCGTCTTGTTAAGCTACTGTGACCTCCACATCTCTTCCACGGGGCATTGATATTGTCATTTTATTCCACTGCGACCTCCACCACTCTTCCACGGGGAATTGATTTTGTCGTTTTATTCCACTGTGACCTCCACCACACTTCCAAGGGGCATGAAAACCGTCTTGTAAAGCTACTGTCACCTCCGAGTCTCTTCCAAGGGGCATTAAAACCGTCTTGTTAAACCACTCTGAACTCCACAGCTCTTCCAAGGGGCATTAAAACCGTCTTGTTAAGCTACTGTGACCTCCACGTCTTTCCAAGGCTCATTGATATTGTCTTTTTATTCCACAGCAACCTCCACCACTTTTCCAAGGGGCATTAAAACCATCTTTTTAAGCTACTGTGACCTCCACGTCTCTTCTAAAGGGCATTAAAACCATCTTGCTAAAGCACTCTGAACTCCACAGATCTTCCAAGGGGCAATAAAACCGCATTGTTAAGCTACTGTGACCTCCACATCTCTTCCACGGGGCATTGCTATTGTCTTCTTATTCCATAGTGACCTCCACCACTCTTTCAAGGAGCATTAAAACCGTCTTGTTAAGCTAATGTGACCTCCACGTCTCTTCCACAGGGCATTGATTTTGTCTTTTTATTCCACTGCGACCTCCACCACTCTTCCAAGGGGCGTTAAAACCATCTTGTTAAGCTACTATGACCTCCACGCCTCTTTCACGGGGCATTGATATTGTCTTTTTATTCCACTGCGACCTCCACCAATCTTCCAAAGGGCATTGATATTGTCTTTTTATTCCACTGCGACCTCAACCATTCTTCCAAGGGGCATTAAAACCGTCTTGTTAAGCTACTGTGAGCTCCACGTCTCTTCTACGGTGCATTGATATTGTCGTTTTATTCCACTGTAACCTCCACCACTCTTCTAATGGGCATTAAAACCGTCGTGTTAAGCTACTGTGACCTCCACGTCTCTTTCAACGGGCATTAAAACCGTCTTGTTAAACCACTCTGAACTCCACAGCTTTTCAAATGCGCATTAAAACTGTCTCGTTAAGTTACTGTGACCTCCACATCTCTTCCACGGGGAATTGATATTGTCATTTTATTCCACTGCAACCTCCACCACACTTCCAAGGGGCATTAAAATTGTCTTGTTAAGCTACTGTGACCTCACCGTCTCTTCCATGGGGCCTTGATATTGTCTTTTTATTCCACTGCGATGTCCACCATTCTTCCAAGGGGCATTAAAAGTGTCTTGTTAATCTACTGTGACCTCCACATCTCATCCAAGGGGCATTAAAACCGTCTTGTAAAACCCCTCTGAACTCCACATATCTTCCAAGGGGCATTAAAACCGTCTTGTTAAGCTACTGTCACCTCCACGTCTCTTCCACGGGGCATTGATATTGTCTTTTTATTCCACTGTGACCTCCACCACTCTTCCAAGGGGCATTAAAACGTTCTTGTTAAGCTACTGTGACCTTCACGTCTTTTAAACCGGGCATTGATAATGTCTTTTTATTCCACTGCGACCTCCACTACTCTTCCAAGGGGCATTAAATCCATCTTCTTAAGCTACTGTGACCTCCACGTCTCTTCCAAAGGGCATTAAAACTGACTTGTTGAACCACTCTGAACTCCATTGCTTTTCCAAGTGGCATTAAAACCGTCTTGTTAAACCAATCTGAACTCCACAGCTCTTCCAAGGGGCATTAAAACCGTCTTGTTAAGCTACTGTGATCTCCATCTCTCTCCCAAGGGGCTTTAAAACCATCTTGTTAAGCTACTGTGACCTCCATGTCTCTTCCACGAGGCATTGATATTGTCTTTTTATTCCACTGCTACCTCCTCCACTCTTCCAAGGGGCATTAAATCCGTCTTTTTAAGGTACTGTGACTTCCACGTCTTCTCCATGGGGCATTGATATTGTCTTTTTATTACACTGCGACCTCCACCTCTCTTTCAAGGGGCATTGATTTTGTCGTTTTATTTCACTGCGACTACCACCACTCTTCCAAGGGGCGTTAAAACCATCTTGTTAAGCTTTTGTGACCTCCACGTCTCTTTCACGGGGCATTGATATTTTCTATTTACTCCACTGTAAACTCCACCACTCTTTCAAGGGTAATTAAAACCATCTTGTTAAGTTACTGTGATCTCCACCTCTCTTCCAAGGGGCATTAAAACCGTCTTGTTAAACCATTCTGAACTCCACAGCTCTTCCAAACGTTATTAAAACCATTTCGTAAAGCTACTGTGACCTCCATGTCTTTTCCACGGTGCTTTGACATTGTCTTTTTATACCACTGCTACCTCCTCCACCCTCCCAAGGGGCATTAAAACCGTATTGTTAAGCTACTGTGACCTCCTCGTCTCTTTCATGCGGTATTGATATTGTCTTTTTATTCCACTGCGATCTCCACCACACTTCCATGGGGCATTAAAAACGTCTTGTTAAGCTACTGTGACCTACACGTCTCTTCCACGGGGCATTGATATTGTCTTTTTATACAACTATCACCTCCACTACTTTTCCAAGGTGCATTAAAACTGTCTTCATAAGCTACTGTTACCTCCACGTCTCATCCAAGGGGCATTAAAACTATGTTGTAAAACCCCTCTGAACTCCAGAGCTCTTCCAAGGGACATTAAAACTGTCTTGTTAAGCTACTGTGACCTCTACTTCTCTTCCACGGGGCATTGACATTGTCTTTTTATTCCACTGCGACCTCCACCACTCTTTCAAGGGGCATGGATATTGTCGTTTTATTCCACTGCGACCTCCACCACTCTTCCAAGGGGCGTTAAAACCATCTTGTTAAGTTTTTGTGACCTCCACGTCTCTCTCATGGGGTATTGACATTTTCTATTTACTCCACTGTAACCTCCACCACTCTTCCAAGGGTCATTAAAACCATCTTGTTAAGTTACTGTGATCTCCACCTCTCTTCCAAGGGGCATTAAAACCATCTTGTTAAACCACTCTGAACTCCACAGCTCTTCCAAACGTTATTAAAACCGTTTCGTAAAGCTACTGTGACCTCCATGTCTCTTCCACGGTGCTTTGATATTGTCTTTTTATTCCACTGCGATCTCCACCACCCCTCCAAGGGGCATTAAAACCGTATTGTTAAGCTACTGTGACCTCCACGTCTCTTTCATGCGGTATTGATATTGTGTTTTTATTCCACTGCGACCTCCACCACTCTTCCAAGGGGCATTGATATTGCCTTTTTATTCCACTGCGATCTCCACCACACTTCCAAGGGGCATTAAAAACGTCTTGTTAAGCTACTGTGACCTACACGTCTCTTCCACGGGGCATTGATATTGTCTTTTTATACAACTATCACCTCCACTACTTTTCCAAGGTGCATTTAAACTGTCTTATTAAGCTACTGTGACCTCCACTTCTCTTCCACGGGGCATTGACATTGTCTTTTTATTCCACTGCGACGTCCACCACTCTTCCAAGGGTCAATAAAAGCGTCTTGTTAAGCTACTGTGACCTCCACGTCTCATCCAAGGGGCATTAAAACCGTTTTGTAAAACCCCTCTGAACTCCACAGCTCTTTCAAGGGGCATTAAATCCGTCTTGCTAAGCTACGGTGACCTCCAGGTTTCTTCCACGGGGCATTGATATTTTTTATTTATTCCACTGTAACCTCCACCACTCTTCCAAGGGGCATTAAAACCATCTTGTTAAGTTACTGTGATCTCCACCTCTCTTCCAAGGGGCATTAAAACCATCTTGTTAAACCACTCTGAACTCCACAACTCTTCCAAACGGCATTAAAACCGTTTTGTAAAGCTACTGTGACCTCCATGTCTCTTCCACGGGGCTTTGATATTGTCTTTTTATACCACTGCTACCTCCTCCACCTTTCCAAGGGGCATTAAAACGGTCTTGTTAAGCTACTGTTACCTCCACGTGTCATCCAAGGGGCATTAAAACTGTCTTGTAAAACCCCTCTGAACACCACAGCTCTTTCAAGGGGCATTAAAATTGTCTTGTTAAGCTACTCTGACCTCCACGTCTCTTCCACGGGGCATTGATATTGTCTTTTTATTCCACTGCGACGTCCACCACTCTTTCAAGGGGCATTGATGTTGCCTTTTTATTCCACTGCGACCTCCACCACACTTCCAAGAGGTATTAAAAACGTCTTGTTAAGCTACTGTGACCTCCACGTCTCTTCCACGGGGCATTGATATTGTCTTTTTATTCCACTGTCACCTCCACTACTTTTCCAAAGGGCATTAAAACGGTCTTGTTAAGCTACTGTTACCTCCACGTCTCATCCAAGGGGCATTAAAACTGTCTTGTAAAACCCCACTGAACACCACAGTTCTTTCAAGGGGCATTAAAATTGTCTTGTTAAGCTACTGTGACCTCCACGACTCTTCCACGGGCATTGATATTGTCTTTTTATTCCACTGCGACCTCCACCACTCTTCCAAGGAGCATTAAAACCGTCTTGTTAAGCTACTGTGACCTCCACGTCTCTTCCACGGGCATTGATGTTGTCATTTTATTCCACTGTGACCTCCACCACTCTTCCACGGGGCATTCATAATGTCTTTTTATTCCAATGCGACCTCCACCACACTTCCAAGGGGCATGAAAACCGTCTTGTTAAGCTGATGTGACCTCCACCACTCTTCCACGGTGCATTGATATTGTCATTTTATTCCACTGCGACCTCCACCACTCTTCCAAGGGGCATTGATTTTGTCGTTTTATTCCACTGCGACCTCCACCACACTTCCAAGGGGCATGAAAACCGTCTTGTTAAGCTACCCTCCACGACTCTTCTGCGAGGCATAGATATTGTGTTTTTATTCCACTGTAACCTCCACCACTCGTCCAAGGGGCATTAAAACCATCTTGCTAAGCTACTGTGACCTCCACGTCTCTTCCAAGGGGCATTAAAACCGTCTTGTTGAACCACTCTGAACTCCACAGCTCTTCCAAGGGGCATAAAAAACGTCTAGTTAAGCTACTGTGAACTCCACGTCACTTCCCCAGAGCATTGATATTGTCTTCTTATTCCACTGCGACCTCCACCACTCCTCCAAGGAGCATTAAAACCGTCTTGTTAAGCTACTGTCACCTCCACGTCTCTTCCACGGTCATTGATGTTGTCATTTTATTCCACTGTGACCTCCACCACTCTTCCACGGGGCATTGATTTTGTCGTTTTATTCCACTGCGACCTCCACCACACTTCCAAGGGGCATTAAAACTTTCTTGTTAAGCTACTGTCACCTCCGAGTCTCTTCCAAGGGGCATTAAAACCGTCTTGTTAAACCACTCTGAACTCCACAGCTCTTCCAAGGGGCATTAAAACCATCTTGCTAAGCTACTGTGACCGCCACATCTTTCCACGGGGAATTGATATTGTCTTTTTATTCCACTGCGACCTCCACCACTCTTGCAAGGGGCATTAAAACCATCTTGTTAAACTACGGTGACCTCAACCACTCTTACAAGTCTCATTGATATTGTCTTTTTATTCCACTGTAACCTCCACCACTTTTCCAAGGGGCATTAAAACCATCTCTTTAAGCTACTCTGACCTCCACCTCTCTTCCAAAGGGCATTAAAACCATCTTGTTAAAGCACTCGGAATTCCACAGATCTTCCGAGGGGCAATAAAACCGCATTGTTAAGTTACTGTGACCTCCACATCTCTTCCACGGGGCATTACTATTGTCTTCTTATTCCACAACGACCTCCACCACTCTTTCAAGGGGCATTAAAACCGTCTTGTTAAGCTAATGTGACATCCACGTCTCTTCCACAGGGCATTGATTTTGTCTTTTTATTCCACTGCGACCTCCACCACTCTTCCATGGGGCATTAAAACCATCTTGTTAAGCTACTATGACCTCCACGCCTTTTTCACGGGGCATTGATATTGTATTTTTATTCCACTGCGACCTCCACCAATCTTCCAAGGGGCATTGATATTGTCTTTTTATTCCACTGTGACCTCCACCACTCTTCCAAGGGGCATTGAAACCGTCTTGTTAAGCTACTGTGACCTCCACGACTCTTCTACGGGGCATTGATATTGTCGTTTTATTCCACTGTAACCTCCACCACTCTTCTAAGGGGCATTAAAACCATCGTGTTAAGCTACTCTGACCTCCACGTCTCTTTCAACGGTCATTAAAACCGTCTTGTTAAACCACTCTGAACTCCACAGCTTTTCAAAGGGGCATTAAAACCGTCTCGTTAAGCTACTGTGACCTCCACATCTCTTCCACGGGGCATTGATATTGTCATTTTATTCCACTGTGACCTCCACCACACTTCCAAGGGTCATTAAAACTGTCTTGTTAAGCTACTGTGACCTCACCGTCTCTTCCATGGGGCATTGATATTGTCTTTTTATTCCACTGCGATGTCCACCACTCTTCCAAGGGGCATTAAAAGCGTCTTGTTAATCTACTGTGACCTCCACATCTCATCCAATGGGGCATTAAAGTCGTCTTGTAAAACCCCTCTGAACTCCACACATCTTCCAAGGGGCAGTAAAACCGTCTTGTTAAGCTACTGTGACCTTCACGTCTTTTAAACGGGGCATTGATAATGTCTTTTTATTCCACTGCGACCTCCACTACTCTTCCAAGGGGCATTAAATCCATCTTCTTAAGCTACTGTGACCTCCACGTCTCTTCCAAAGGGCATTAAAACTGTCTTGTTGAACCACTCTGAACTCCACTGCTTTTCCAAGAGGCATTAAAACCGTCTTGTTAAGCCAATTTGAACTCCGCAGCTCTTCCTAGGGGCATTAAAACCGTCTTGTTAAGCTACTGTGACCTCCATGTCTCTTCCATGAGGCATTGATATTGTCTTTTTATTCCACTGCTACCTCCTCCACTCTTCCAAGGGGAATTAAATCCGTCTTTTTAAGGTACTGTGATCTCCATCTGTCTCCCAAGGGGCTTTAAAACCGTCTTGTTAAGCTAATGTGACCTCCATGTCTCTTCCATGAGGCATTGATATTGTCTTTTTATTCCACTGCTACCTCCTCCACTCTTCCAAGGGGCATTAAATTCGTCTTTTTAAGGTATTGTGACTTCCACGTCTTCTCCATGGGGCATTGATATTGTCTTTTTATTACACTGCGACGTCCACCACTCTTCCAAGGGTCAATAAAAGCGTCTTGTTAAGCTACTGTGACCTCCACGGGGCATTAAAACCGTATTGTTAAGCTACTCTGACCTCCTCGTCTCTTTCATGCGGTATTGATATTGTCTTTTTATTCCACTGCAAACTCCACCACTTTTTCAAGAGGCAATGATATTGCCTTTTTATTCCACTGCGATCTCCACCACACTTCCAAGGGGCATTAAAAACGTCTTGTTAAGCTACTGTGACCTACACGTCTCTTCCACGGGGCATTGATATTGTCTTTTTATACAACTATCACCTCCACTACTTTTCCAAGGTGCATTAAAACCGTCTTGTTAAGCTACTGTTACCTCCACTCCAGAGCTCTTCCAAGGGAAATTAAAACTGCCTTGTTAAACCACTCTGAACTCCACAGCTCTTCCACGGGGCATTGATATTGTCTTTTTATTCCACTGCGACGTCCACCACTCTTCCAAGGGTCATTAAAAGCATCTTGTTAAGCTACTGTGACCTCCACGTCTCATCCAAGGGGCATTAAAACCGTCTTGTAAAACCCCTCTGAACTCTACAGCTCTTCCAAGGGGCATTAAATCCGTCTTGCTAAGCTACTGTGACCTCCAGGTCTCTTCCACGGGGCATTGATATTTTCTATTTATTCCACTGTAACGTCCACCACTCTTCCAAGGGGCATTAAAACCATCTTGTTAAGTTACTGTGATCTCCACCTCTCTTCCAAGGGGCAATAAAACCGTCTTGTTAAACCACTCTGAACTCCACAGCTCTTCCAAACTGCATTAAAAACATTTTGTAAAGCTACTGTGACCTCCATGTCTCTTCCACGGGGCTTTGATGCTGTCTGTTTATACCACTGCTGCCTCCTTCACCCTTCCAAGGGGCATTAAAACCTTCTTGTTAAGCTACTGTGACCTCCACGACTCTTCTGTGCGATATTGATATTGTCTTTTTTTTCCACTGCGACCTCCACCAATCTTCCAAGGGGCATTGATATTGCCTTTTTATTCCACTGCGACCTCCACCACACTTCCAAGGGGAATTAAAAACGTCTTGTTAAGCTACTCTGACCTACACGTCTCTCCCGCGGAGCATTGATATTGTCTTTTTATTCCACTGTCACCTCCACTGCTTTTCCAATGGGCATTAAAACCGTCTTGTTAAGCTACTGTTACCTCCACATCTCATCCAAGAGGCATTAAAACTGTCTTGTAAAACCTCTCTGAACTCCACAGCTCTTCCAAGGGGCATTAAAACTGTCTTGTTAAGCTACTGTGACCTCCACGTCTCCTCCACGGGGCATTGATATTGTCTTTTTATTCCACTGCGACGTCAACCACTCTTCCAAGGGGCATTAAAAGCGTCTTGTTAAGCTACTTTGACCTCCATGTCTCATCCAAGGGGCATTAAAATCGTCTTGTAAAACCCCTCTGATCTCCACAGCTCTTCCAAGAGGCATTAAATCCGTCTTGTTAAGCTACTGTGACCTCCACGTCTCTTCCACGGTGCATTGGTATTGTCTTTTTATTCCACTGCGACCTCCAACACTCTTCCAAGGGGAATTGAAACCATCTTGTTAAACCACTCTGAACTCCACAGCTCTTCCGAGGGGCATTAAAATGGCATTGTTAAACTACTGTGACCTCCACGTCTCTTCCACGGAGCATTGATATTGTCTTTTTATTCCATAGCGACCTCCACCACCCTTCCAAGGGGCATTAAAACCGTCTTGTTAAACCTCTCTGAACTCCACAGCTCTTCCAAGCGGCATTAAAACCGTCTTGTTAAGCTACTGTGACCTCCACGTCTTTCCAAGGGGAATTGATATTGTCTTTTTATTCCACTGCGACCTCCACCACTCTTGCAAGGGGCATTAAAACCATCTTGTTAAGCTACTGTGACCTCCACCACTCTTCCAAGGGGCATTGATATTGTCTTTTTATTTCACTGTAACCTCCACCACTTTTCCAAGGGGCATTAAAACCATCTTTTTAAGCTTCTTTGACCTCCACGTCTCTTCCAAAGTGCATTAAAACCATCTTGCTAAAGCACTCTGAACTCCACAGATCTTCCGAGGGGCAATAAAATCGCATTGTTAAGCTACTGTGACCTCTGCATCTCTTCCACGGGGCATTAATATTGTCTTTTTATTCCACAGAGACCTCCACCACTCTTTCAAGGGGCATTAAAACCGTCTTGTTAAGCTACTGTGACCTCCACGTCTCTTCCGCGGGGCATTGATTTTGTCTTTTTATTCCACTGCGACCTCCATTACTCTTCCAAGGGGCATTGAAACCATCTTATTAAGGTACTGTGACCTCCACGTCTCTTCTACGGGGCATTGATATTGTTGTTTTATTCCACTGTAACCTCCACCACTCTTCTAAGGGGCATTAAAACCGTCGTGTTAAGCTACTGTGACCACCACGTCTCTTTCAACGTGCATTAAAACCGTCTTGTTAAACCACTCTGAACTCCACAGCTTTTCCAAGGGGCATTAAAACCGTCTTGTTAAGATACTATAATCTCCACGTCTCTTCCACGGAGCTTTGATATTGTCTTTTTATTCCACTGCAACCTCCACCACTCTTCAAAGGGGCATTAATAACGTCTCGTTAAGCTATTGTGACCTCCACGTCTCTTCCACGGGGCATTGATATTGTCATTTTATTCCACTGCGACCTCCACCACACTTCCAAGGGGCATTAAAACTGTCTTATTAAGCTACTGTGACCTCACCGTCTCTTCCATGGAGCATTGATATTGTCTTTTTATTCCACTGCGATGTCCACCACTCTTCCAAGGGGCATTAAAAGCGTCTTCTTAATCTTCTGTGACCTCCACACCTCTTCCAAGGGGCATTAAAACCGTCTTGTTAAGCTACTGTGACCTCCACGTCTCTTCCAAGGGGCATTGATATTGTCTTTTTATTCCACTGTGACCTCCACCACTCTTCCAAGGGGCATTAAAACCTTCTTGTTAAGCTACTGTGACCTCCACGTCTTTTAAACGGGACATTGATAATGTCTTTTTATTCTACTGTGACCTCCACTACTCTTCCAAGGGGCATTAAATTTATCTTCTTAAGCTACTGTGACCTCCACGTCTCTTCCAAAGGGCATTAAAACTGTCTTGTTGAACCACTCTGAACTCCACTGCTTTTCCAAGGGACATTAAAACCGTCTTGTTAAACCAATCTGAACTCCACAGCTCTTCCAAGGGGCATTAAAACCATCTTGTTAAGCTACTGTGATCTCCATCTCTCTCCCAAGGGGCTTTAAAACCATCTTGTTAAACTATTGTGACCTCCATGTCTCTTCCACGAGGCATTGATATTGTCTCTTTATTCCACTGCTACCTCCTCCACTCTTCCAAGGGGCATTAAATCCGTCTTTTTAAGGTACTGTGACTTCCACGTGTCCTCCATGGGGAATTGATATTGTCTTTTTATTACACTGCGACCTCCACCATTCTTTCAAGGGGCATTGATATTGTCGTTTTATTCCACTGCGACCTCCACCACTCTTCCAAGGGGCATTAAAACCATCTTGTTAATCTTTTGTGACCTCCACGTCTCTTTCACGGGGCATTGACATTTTCTATTTACTCCACTGTAACCTCCACCACTCTTCCAAGGGTCATTAAAAGCGTCTTTTTAACCTACTGTGACCTCCACGTCTCATCCAAGGGGCATTAAAACCGTCTTGTAAATCCCCTCTGAACTCCACAGCTCTTCCAAGGGGCATTAAATCCATCTTGCTAAGCTACTGTGACCTCCACGTCTCTTCCACGGGGCATTGATATTGTCTTTTTTTTCCACTGTCACCTCCACTACTTTTCCAATGGGCATTAAAACCGTCTTGTTAAGCTACTTTGACCTCCACGTCTCATTCAAGGGGCATTAAAACCGTCTTGTAAAACCACTCTGAACTCCACAGCTCTTCCAAGGGGCATTAAATCCGTCTTGTTAAGCTACTGTGACCTCCACGTCTTTCCACGGGGAATTGATATTGTCTTTTTATTCCACTGCGACCTCCACCACTCTTGCAAGGGGCATTAAAACCATCTTGTTAAGCTACTGTGACCTCCACCACTCTTCCAAGGGGCATTGATATTGTCTTTTTATTTCACTGTAACCTCCACCACTTTTCCAAGGGGCATTAAAACCATCTTTTTAAGCTTCTTTGACCTCCACGTCTCTTCCAAAGTGCATTAAAACCATCTTGCTAAAGCACTCTGAACTCCACAGATCTTCCGAGGGGCAATAAAATCGCATTGTTAAGCTACTGTGACCTCCGCATCTCTTCCACGGGGCATTAATATTGTCTTTTTATTCCACAGAGACCTCCACCACTCTTTCAAGGGGCATTAAAACCGTCTTGTTAAGCTACTGTGACCTCCACGTCTCTTCCGCGGGGCATTGATTTTGTCTTTTTATTCCACTGCGACCTCCATTACTCTTCCAAGGGGCATTGAAACCATCTTATTAAGGTACTGTGACCTCCACGTCTCTTCTACGGGCCATTGATATTGTTGTTTTATTCCACTGTAACCTCCACCACTCTTCTAAGGGGCATTAAAACCGTCGTGTTAAGCTACTGTGAACACCACGTCTCTTTCAACGTGCATTAAAACCGTCTTGTTAAACCACTCTGAACTCCACAGCTTTTCCAAGGGGCATTAAAACCGTCTTGTTAAGATACTATAATCTCCACGTCTCTTCCACGGAGCTTTGATATTGTCTTTTTATTCCACTGCAACCTCCACCACTCTTCAAAGGGGCATTAATAACGTCTCGTTAAGCTATTGTGACCTCCACGTCTCTTCCACGGGGCATTGATATTGTCATTTTATTCCACTGCGACCTCCACCACACTTCCAAGGGGCATTAAAACTGTCTTATTAAGCTACTGTGACCTCACCGTCTCTTCCATGGAGCATTGATATTGTCTTTTTATTCCACTGCGATGTCCACCACTCTTCCAAGGGGCATTAAAAGCGTCTTGTTAATCTACTGTGACCTCCACACCTCTTCCAAGCGGCATTAAAACCGTCTTGTTAAGCTACTGTGACCTCCACGTCTCTTCCAAGGGGCATTGATATTGTCTTTTTATTCCACTGTGACCTCCACCACTCTTCCAAGGGGCATTAAAACCTTCTTGTTAAGCTACTGTGACCTCCACGTCTTTTAAACGGGACATTGATAATGTCTTTTTATTCTACTGTGACCTCCACTACTCTTCCAAGGGGCATTAAATTTATCTTCTTAAGCTACTGTGACCTCCACGTCTCTTCCAAAGGGCATTAAAACTGTCTTGTTGAACCACTCTGAACTCCACTGCTTTTCCAAGGGACATTAAAACCGTCTTGTTAAACCAATCTGAACTCCACAGCTCTTCCAAGGGGCATTAAAACCATCTTGTTAAGCTACTGTGATCTCCATCTCTCTCCCAAGGGGCTTTAAAACCATCTTGTTAAGCTATTGTGACCTCCATGTCTCTTCCACGAGGCATTGATATTGTCTCTTTATTCCACTGCTACCTCCTCCACTCTTCCAAGGGGCATTAAATCCGTCTTTTTAAGGTACTGTGACTTCCACGTGTCCTCCATGGGGAATTGATATTGTCTTTTTATTACACTGCGACCTCCACCATTCTTTCAAGGGGCATTGATATTGTCGTTTTATTCCACTGTGACCTCCACCACTCTTCCAAGGGGCATTAAAACCATCTTGTTAATCTTTTGTGACCTCCACGTCTCTTTCACGGGGCATTGACATTTTCTATTTACTCCACTGTAACCTCCACCACTCTTCCAAGGGTCATTAAAAGCGTCTTGTTAACCTACTGTGACCTCCACGTCTCATCCAAGGGGCATTAAAACCATCTTGTAAATCCCCTCTGAACTCCACAGCTCTTCCAAGGGGCATTAAATCCATCTTGCTAAGCTACTGTGACCTCCACGTCTCTTCCACGGGGCATTGATATTGTCTTTTTTTTCCACTGTCACCTCCACTACTTTTCCAATGGGCATTAAAACCGTCTTGTTAAGCTACTTTGACCTCCACGTCTCATTCAAGGGGCATTAAAACCGTCTTGTAAAACCACTCTGAACTCCACAGCTCTTCCAAGGGGCATTAAATCCGTCTTGTTAAGCTACTGTGACCTCCACGTCTCTTGCACTGGGCATTGATATTGTCTTTTTATTGCACTGTGACCTCCACCACTCTTCCACGGGGCATTGGTATTGTCTTTTTATTCCACTGCGACCTCCACCATTCTTCCAAGGGGCATAGAAACCATCTTGTTAAACCACTCTGAACTCCACAGCTCTTCCGAGGGGCATTAAAATGGCATTGTTAAACTACTGTGACCTCCACGTCTCTTCCACGGAGCATTGATATTGTCTTTTTATTCCACAGCGACCTCCACCACCCTTCCAAGGGGCATTAAAACTGTCTTGTTAGACCACTTTGGACTCCACAGCTCTTCCAGGGAGCATTAAAACCATCTTGTTAATCTACTGTGACCTTCACGTCTCTTCCACGGGGCATTGATATTGTCTTTTTATTCCACTGAGACCATCACCACTCATCCAAGGGGCATTGATATTGTATTTTTATTCCACTGCGACCTCCACCACTCTTCCAAGGGGCATTGAAACCGTCTTGTTAAGCTACTGTGACCTCCACGTCTCATCAACGGGGCATTGATATTGTTTTTTTATTCCACTGTAACCTCCACCACTGGTCCAGGGGGCATTAAAACCGTCCTATTAAGCTACTGTGATCTCCACGTCTCTTCCAAGGGGTCATTGATATTGTCTTTGTATTCCACTGCGACCTCCACCGCTCTTCCAAGGGGCATTAAAACCATCTTGTTAAGCTACTGTGATCACCACGTCTCTTCCACGGGGCATTGATATTGTCTTTTTATTCCACTGTAACCTCCACCACTCTACCAAGGGGCATTAAAACCGTCTTGTTAAGCTACTATGACCTCAAGGTCTCTTCCACGGGCAAAGATATTGTCTTTTTATTCCACTGCGACCTCCACCACTCTTCCAAGGGGCAATAAAACCGTCTTGTTAAGCTACTGTGACCTCAACGTCTCTTCCACGGGGCATTGATATTGTCATTTTATGCCACTGCGACCTCCACCACTCTTCCACGGGGCATTGATATTGTCGATTTATTCCAATGCGAACTCCACCACACTTCCAAGGGGCATTAAAACCGTCTTGTTAAGCTACTGTGACCTCCACGTCTCTTCCACGGGGCATTGATATTGTCATTTTATTCCACTGCGATCTCCACCACTCTTTCACGGGGCAGTGATATTGTTGTTTTATTCCACTGCGACCTCCACCACACTTCCAAGGGGCATGAAAACTGTCTTGTTAAGCTACTGTGACCTCCACCACTCTTCCACTGTGCATTGGTTTTTTGTTTTATTCCACTGTAACCTCCACCACTTTTCAAAGGGGCATTAAAACCGCATTTTAAGCTACTGTGTTCTCCACATCTCTTCCACGGGGCATTAATATTTTCTTTTTATTCCATAGCGACCTCCACCACTCTGCCAAGGGGCATTAAAACCATCTTGTTAAGCTACTGTGACCTCCACAACTCTTCCACGGGGCATTGATATTGTCTTTTTATTTCACTGCGACCTCCACCAATCTTCCAAGGGGCATTGAAACCGTCTTGTTAAGCTACTGTGACCTCCACTTCTCTTCTATGGGGCATTGATATTGTGTTTTTATTCCACTGTAACATCCACCACTTGTCCAAGGGGCATTAAAACCGTCTTGTTAAGCTACTGTGATCTCCACGTCTCTTCCAAGGGGCATTGATATTGTCTTTTTAATCCACTGCGACCTCCACACTCTTCTAAGGGGCATGAAAACCGTCTTATTAAGCTGCTATGACCTCCAAGTCTCTTCCACTGGACATTGATAATGTCTTTTTTTTCCACTGCGACCTCCACCGATCTTCCAAGGGGCAATAAAACAGTCTTGTAAAGCTACTGTGACCTCCACGTCTCTTCCAGGGGGCATTGATATTGTCTTTTTATTCCACTGTAACCTCCACCACTCTTCTCACGGGCATTAAAACCGTCTTGTTAAGCTACTGTGACCTCCACGTCTCTTCCAAGGGGCATTAAAACCGTCTTGTTAAACCACTCTGAAATCCACATCTTTTCCAAGGGGCATTAAAACCGCATTGTTAAGCTACTGTGACCTCCACGTCTCTTCCCCTGGGCATTGATATTGTCTTTTTATTCCACAGCGACCTCCACCACTCTTCCAAGGGGCATTAAAACCGTCTTGTTAAGCTACTGTGACCTCCACGTCTTTTCCACGGGGCATTGATTTTGTCTTTTTATTCCACTGCGACCTCCACCACTCTTCCAAGGGGCATTGACGTTGACGTTTTATTCCACTGCGACCTCCACCACTCTTCCAAGGGGAATTAAAACGGTCTTCTTAAGCTACTGTGATCTCCACGTCTCTTCTACAGGGCATTGATATTGTGTTTTTATTCCACTGTAACCTCAACCACTCATCCAAGGGGTATTAAAACCGTCTTTTTAAGATACTGTAATCTCCACGTCTCTTCCAAGGGGCATTGATATTGTCTTTTTATTACACTACGACCTCCACCTCTCTTCCAAGGGGCATTAAAACCGTCTTTTAAAGCTACTGTGACCTCCCCGTCTCTTCCAAGGGGCATTAAAACCATTTTACTAAACCACTCTGAACTCCACAGCTCTTCCGAGGGGCATTAAAACCGCATTGTTAAGCTACTGTGACCTCCACGTCTCTTCCCCTGGGCATTGATATTTTCTTTTTATTCCACAGAGACCTCCACCAGTCTTCCAAGGGGTATTAAAACCGTCTTGTTAAGCTACTGTGAACTCCACGTCTCTTCTACGGGGCATTGATATTGTCTTTTTATTCCACTGCGACCTCCACCTCTCTTCCAAGGGGCATAAAAACAGTCTTGTTAAGCTACTGTGATCTCCACGTCTCTTCCAAGGGGAATTGATATTGTCTTTTTATTCCACTACGAACTCCTCCGATGTGCGAAGGGGCATTAAAACCGTCTTGTAAATCTACTGGGACCTCCACGTCCCTTTCACGGGGCATTGATATTGTTTTTTTATTCCAATGTAACCTCCACCACTCTTCTAAGGGGCATTAAAACAGTCTTTTTAAGCTACTGTGACCTCCATGTCTCCTCCAAGGGGCATTAAAACCATCTTGTGAAACCACTCTGAACTCCACAGCTTTTCCAAGGGGCATTGAAACCGTCTTGTTAAGCTACTGTGACCTCCACGTCTTTTCCACGTGGCATTGATATTGTCTTTTTATTTCACTGTAACCTCCACCACTCTACCAAGGGGCATTAAAATTGTCTTGTTAAGCTACTGTATCCTCCACGTCTCTTCCAAGGGGCATTAAAACAGTATTGTTAAACCACTCGGAACTCCACAGCTCTTCCAAGGGACATTGATATTGTCTTTTTATTCCAATGTAACCTCCACCACTCTTCTAAGGGGCATTAAAACCATCTTGTTAAGCTACTGTGACCTCCACGTCTTTTCCAAGTGGCATTGATATTGTCTTTTTATTCCACTGCAACCTCCACCACTCTTTCAATGGGCATTGATATTGTCTTTTTATTCCACTGTAACCTCCACCACTTTTCCAAGGGGCATTAAAACCGTCTTTTTAAGCTACTGTGACCTCCACGTCTCTTCCAAGGGGAAATTTATATTGTTTTTTTATTCCACTGCGACCTCCACACTCTTACAAGGGTCGTTAAAACCATATTCTTAAGCTGCTGTAACCTCCAACTCTCTTCCACTGGACATTGATATTGTCTTTTTATTCCACTGCGATCTCGATCGCTCTTCCAAGGGGCATTAAAGCAGTCTTGTAAAGCTACTGTGACCTCCACGTCTCTTCCACGGGGCATTGATATTGTCTTTTTATTCCACTGTAACCTCCCCTACTTTTCCAAGGGACATTAAAACCGTGTTGTTAAGCTACTGTGACCTCCTCGTCTCTTCCAAGGAGCATTAAAACCGTGTTGTTGAACCACTCTGAACTCAACAGCTCTTCCAAGGGGCAATAAAACCCTCTTGTTAAGCTACTGTGATCTCCACATCTCTTCCACGGAGCATTGATATTGTCTTTTTTTTACAATGCGACCTCCACCCCTCTACCAAGGGGCATTAAAACTGTCTTGTTAAGCTACTATGACCTCAACGTCTCTTCCACGGGCATTGATATTGTCTTTTTATTCCACTGCGACCTCCACCACTCTTCCAAGGGACATTAAAACGCCTTGTTAAGCTACTGTGACCTCCACGTCTCTTCCATGGGGCATTTATACTGCAATTTTAATCAACTGCGACCTCCACTACTCTTCCACGGGGCATTGATATTGTCTTTTTATTCCACTGCTACCTACACCACTTTTCCTAGGGACATTTAATCTGTCTTGTTAAGCTACTTTGACCTCCACGTCTCTTCCACGTGGCATTGATATTGGCTTTTTATTCCACTGCGACCTCCACCACTCTTTCACGGGGCATTGATATTGTCGTTTTATTCCACTGCGACCTCCACCACTCTTCAAAGGGGCAATAAAACCATCATGTTAAGCTACTGTGACCTCCACGTCTCTTCCAAGGGGCATTGATATTGTCTTTGTATTCCTCTGTGACCTCCACCACTCTTCCATGTTGCATTAAAACCGTCTTGTAAAGCTACTGTGATCTCCACGTCTCTTCCACAGGGCATTGATATTGTCTTTTTAATCCACTGTAACCTCCACCACTTTTCCAAGGGGCAATAAAACCGTCTTGTTAAGCAACTGTGACCTCCACGTCTCTTTCACGGGGCATTGATATTGTCATTTTATTCCACTGCGACCTCCACCACTCTTTCACGACGCATTGATATTGTCGTTTTATTCCACTGCGACCTCCACCACATTTCAAAGGGGCATTAAAAAAGTCTTGTTAAGCTACTGTGACCTCCACCACTCTTCCACGGGGCATTGATATTGTCTTTTTATTCCACTGCGACCTCCACCACACTTCCAAAGGGCAATAAAACCATCTTGTTAAGCTACTGTCACCTTCACGTCTCTTCCAACGGGCATTAAAACCGTCTTATTAAACCACTCTGAACTCCACAGCTCTTCCAAGGGGCATTAAAACCGTCTTGTTAAGCTACTGTGACCTCCACGTCTTTTCCACTGGGCATTGATATTGTCTTTTTATTCCACTGCGACCTCAACCACTCTTCCAAGGGGCATTAAAACCGTCTTGTTAAGCTACTGTGACCTCCACGTCTCTTCTACTGGCATTGATATTGTGTTTTTATTCCACTGTAACTTCCACCACTCATCCAAGGAGCATTAAAACCATCTTGTTAAGCTGCTGTGATTTCCACGTCTCTTCCAAGGGGCATTGATATTCTCTTTTTATTCCACTGAGACCTCCACCACTGTTCCAAGGGGCATTAAAACTGTATTGTTAAGCTACTGTGACCTCCACGTCTTTTCCACGGGGTATTGATATTGTCTTTTTATTCCACTGTGACCTCCACCACTCTTCCAAGGGGCATTGATATTGTCTTTGTTTTCCACTGCGACCTCCACCTCTCTTCCAGGGGGCATTAAAACCGTCTTGTAAAGCTACTGTGATCTTCACGTCTCTTCCACGGGGCATTGATATTGTCTTTTTATTCCACTGCGACCTCCACCACACTTCCAAGGGGCAATAAAACCATCTTGTTAAGCTACTGTCACCTTCACGTCTCTTCCAAGGGGCATTAAAACCATCTTATTAAACCACTCTGAACTCCACAGCTCTTCCAAGGGGCATTAAAACCGTCTTGTTAAGCTACTGTGACCTCCACGTCTTTTCCACTGGGCATTGATATTGTCTTTTTATTCCACTGCGACCTCAACCACTCTTCCAAGGGGCATTAAAACCGTCTTGTTAAGCTACTGTGATCTTCACGTCTCTTCCACGGGGCATTGATATTGTCTTTTTATTCCACTGCGACCTCCACCACTGTTCCAAGGGGCTTTAAAACTGTATTGTTAAGCTACTGTGACCTCCACGTCTTTTCTACGGGGCATTGATATTGTATTTTTATTCCACTGTGACCTCCACCACTCTTCCAAGGGACATTGATATTGTCTTTTTAATAAACTGCGATCTCCACCACTCTTCCAAGGGGCATAATAAACGTTTTGTTAAGCTACTGTGACCTCCACGTCTCTTCCACTGGGCATTGATATTGTCTTTTTATTCCACTGCGACCTCCACCACTTTACCCAGGGACATTTAATCTGTCTTGTTAAGCTACTGTGACCTCCCCGTCTCTTCCACGGGGCATTGATATTGTTTTTTTATTCCACTGCGACCTCCACCACTCTTCCAAGGGGCATTGATATTATTTTTTATTCCACTGCGTCCTCCACCACTCTTCCAAAGGGCATTAAATCTGTCTTGTTAAACGACTGTGACCTCCACGTCTCTTCCCATGGGCATTGTTATTGTCTTTTTAATAAACTGCGACCTCCACCACTCTTCCAAGGGGCATTGATTTTGTCTTTTAATTCCACTGCGACCTCCACCACTCTTCCAAGGGGTAATAAAACCATCATGTTAAGCTACTGTGACCTCCACGTCTCTTCCAAGGGCCATTGATATTGTCTCTGTATTCTACTGCGACCTCCACCACTCTTCCAAGGGGCATTAAAACAGTCTTGTAAAGCTAATGTGATCTCCACGTCTCTTCCACGGGGCATTGATATTATCTTTTTATTCCACTGTAACCTCCACCACTCTACCAAGGGGTATTAAAACCGTTTTGTTAAGATACTGTGACCTTCAAGTCTCTTCCCCGGGGCATTGATATTGTCATTTTATTCCACTGCGACCTCCACCACACTTCCAAGGGGCATTAAAACCGTCATGTTAAGCTACTGTGACCTCCACGTCTCTTCCAGGGGCATTGATATTGTCTTTTCATTCCACTGTAACCTCCACCACTCTACCAAGGGGCATTAAAATCTTCTTGGTAAGCTACTGTCACCTCCACGTCTCTTCCAAGTGGCATTAAAACTGTCTTGTTAAACCACTCTGAACTCCACAGCTCTTCCATTGGGCATTAAAACAGCCTTGTTAAGTTACTGTGACCTCCATGAATCTTCCACGGGCATTGATATATTTTTTTTATTCCACTGCAACCTCCATTACTCTTTCAAGTGGCATTTAAACCGTCTTGTTAAGCTACTGTTACCTACACTTCTCTTCTACGCGGCATTGATATTGTCTTTTTCTTCCACTGCGACCTCCACTACTCTTCCAAGTGTCATTGATATTATCTTTTTATTCCACTGAGACCTCCATCACACTTCCAAGGGGCATTAAAACCGTCTTGTTGAGATAATGTGACCTCCACGTCTCTTCCACGGGAAATTGATATTGTTATTTTATTCTACTGTAACCCCCACCTCCCTGACAAGGGGCATTAAAACAGTCTTGTTAAGCTACTTTGACCTCCACGTCTCTTCCAAGGGGCATTAAAAAAAGTCTTTCTAAACGACTCTGAACTCCACAGCTGTTCCAAGGGGCATTAAAACCATCTTGTTAAGCTACTGTGACCTCCAAGTCTCTTCCACCGGGCATTGACTTTGTCTTTTTATTCCACTGCGACCTCCACCACTCCTCCAAGGGGCAATGATATTTTCTTTTTATTCCACTGCGACCTCCACCACTCTTCCAAGGGGCATTAAAACCATCTTGTTAAGCTACTGTGACCTCCACATCTCTTCCACGGGGCATTGATATTGTCTCTTTATTCCACTGCTACCTCCACCCTTCCATTGGGCATTAAAACCATCTTGTTAAGCTACTGTGACCTCCACGTATATTCCACGGGGCATTGATATTGGGTTTTTATTCCACTGTAACTTCCACCACTCATCCAAGGGGCATTAAAACCGTCTTGTTAAGCTACTGTGACCTCCACGTCTCTACCACGTGGCATTGATATTGTCTTTTTATTCCACTTCGACCTCCACCAATCTTCCAAGGGATTTTTAATCTGTCTTGTTAAGCTACTGTGACCTCCACGTCTCATCCACGGGGCATTGATATTGTCTTTTTATTCCACTGCGAACTCCACCACTCTTTCAAGGGGCATTGATATTATCTTTTTATTCCACTGCAACCTCCACCACTCTTCCAAGGGGCAATAAAACCATCAAGTTAAGCTACTGTGACCTCCACGTCTCTTACACGGGGTATTGATATTGTCTTATTATTCCACTGCGACCTCCACCACTCTTCCAAGGGGCATTTCAACCATCTTGTTAAGCTACTGTGACCTCCACGTCTCTTCCACGGGGCATTGGTGTTGTCTTTTTCTTCCACTGCGACCTCCACCACTCTTCCAAGGGGCATTGATATTGTCTTTTTATTCCACTGCATCCTCCACCTCTCTTCCAAGGGGCATTAAAACCATTTTTTTAAGCTACTGTGACCTCCACGTCTCTTCCACAGGGCATTCATATTGTCTTTTTATTCTACTGTAACCTCCCCCAGTCTTCCAAGGAACATTGAAACCATCTTGTTAATCTACTGTCATCTCCACGTCTCTTCCAAGGGGCATTAAAACCATCTTGTTAAACGACTTTGGACTCCACAGTTCTTCCAAGGGGCATTAAAACCATCTTGTTAAGCTAATGTGAAATCCTCGTCTCTTCCACAGGAAATTTATATTGTCTTTTTATTCCACTACGACCTCCACCACTCTGCCAATGGGCATTGGTATTGTCTTTTTATTCCACTGCGACCTCCACACTCTTTCAAGGGGCATTAAAACCATATTGTTACCCTGCTGTAACCTCCAAGTCTCTTCCAGTGGACATTGACATTGTCTTTTTATTCCACTGCAACATCCACCGCTCTTCCAAGGGGCATTAAAACCGTCTTGTAAAGCTACTGTGACCTCCACGTCTCTTCCATGGGGCATAGATATTGTAATTTTATTCCACTGCGACCTCCACTACTCTTCCACGGGGCATTGATATTGTCGTTTTATTCCACTACAACCTCCACCACACTTTCAAGGGGCATTAAAACCGTCTTGTTAAGCTACTGTGACCTCCACGTCACTTTCATGGGGCATTGATATTGTCATTTTATTCCACTGTGACCTCCTCCACTCTTTCACGGGGCATTGATATTGTCGTTTTATTCCACTGCGACCTCCACCACATTTCAAAGTGGCATTAAAGAACTCTTATTATGCTACTGTGACCTCCACCACTCTTCCACGGGGCATTGATATTGTCGTTTTAATCCACTGCAACCTCCACCACACTTCCAAGGAGCATTAAAACCATCTGGTTAAGCTACTGTGACCTCCACGTATATTCCACGGGCATTGATATTGGGTGTTTATTCCACTGTATCCTCCATCACTCCTCCAAGGGGCATTAAAACCATCTTGTTAAGCTACTGTGACCTCCACGTCTCTTCCACGGGGCATTGATATTGTCTTTTTATTCCACTGCGACCTCCACCAGTCTTCCAAGGGACATTTAATCTGTCTTGTTAAGCTACTGTGACCTCCACGTCTCTTCCACGGGGCATTGATATTGTCTTTTTATTCCACTGCGACCTTCACCACTCTTTCAAGGGGCATTGATATTATCTTTTTATTCCACTGCAACCTCCACCACTCTTCCAAGGGACAATAAAACCATCATGTTAAGCTACTGTGACCTCCATGTCTCTTCCACGGGGTATTGATATTGTCTTATTATTCCACTACAACCTCCACCACAGTTTCAAGGGGCATTAAAACTGTCTTGTTAAGCTACTGTGACCTCCACGTCTCTTTCACGGGGCATTGATATTGTCATTTTATTCCACTGTGACCTCCTCCACTCTTTCACGGGGCATTGATATTGTTGTTTTATTCCACTGCGACCTCCACCACATTTCAAAGTGGCATTAAAGAAGTCTTATTATGCTACTGTGACCTCCACCACTCTTCCACGGGGCATTGATATTGTCGTTTTATTCCACTGCAACCTCCACCACACTTCCAAGGAGCATTAAAACCATCTTGTTAAGCTACTGTGACCTCCACGTCTCTTCCACGGGGCATTGGTGTTGTCTTTTTCCTCCACTGCGACGTCCACCACTCTTCCAAGGGGCATTGATATTGTCTTATTATTCCACTGCGACCTCCACCACTCTTCCAAAGGGCATTTAAACCATCTTGTTAAGCTACTGTGACCTCCACGTCTCTTCCACGGGGCATTGGTGTTGTCTTTTTCCTCCACTGCGACGTCCACCACTCTTCCAAGGGGCATTGATATTGTCTTTTTATTCCACTGCGACCTCCACCTCTCTTCCAAGGGGCATTAAACCATTTTGTTAAGCTACTGTTACCTCCATGTCTCTTCCACGGGGCATTCATATTGTCTTTTTATTCTACTGTAACCTCCTCGACCCTTCCAAGGAACATTAAAACCATCTTGGTAAGATACTGTCACCTCGATTTCTCTTCCAATAGGCATTAAAACCATCTTGTTAAACGACTTTGGACTCCACAGCTCTTCCAAGGGGCATTAAAACCATCTTGTTAAGCTACTGTGACCCCCACGTCTCTTCTACGCGGCATTGATATTGTGTTTTTATTCCACTGTAACCTCCACCACTCGTCCAATTGGCATTAAAACTGTCTTGTTAAGCTACTGAGACCACCACGTCTCTTCCACAGGAAATTTATATTGTCTTTTTATAACACTACGACCTCCACCACTCTTCCAAGGGTCATTGGTATTGTATTTTTATTCCACTGCAACCTCCACACTCTTACAAGGGGCATTAAAACCATCTTGTTAAGCTGCTGTAGCCTCCAAGTCTCTTCCACTGGACATTGATATTGTCTTTTTATTCCACTACGACCTCCACCGCTCCTCCAAGGGGCATTAAAACCATCTTGTAAAGCTACTGTGACCTCCACTTTTCTTCCACGGGGCATTGATATTGCCTTTTTATTCCACTGTAACCTCCACCACTTTTCCAAGGGGCATTAAAACCGTCTTGTTAAGCTACTGTGACCT
This sequence comes from Phyllobates terribilis, assembly GCF_046119375.1. Lineage (NCBI taxonomy): Eukaryota > Metazoa > Chordata > Amphibia > Anura > Dendrobatidae > Phyllobates > Phyllobates terribilis. The sequence goes on from NW_027362907.1 coordinate 2,983,709, forward strand.
CCACGTCTCTTCCAAGGGGCATTAAAACCGTCTTGTTGAACCACTCTGAACTCCACAGCTATTCCAAGGGGCAATAAAACTGTCTTGTTAATCTACTGTGATCTCCAATTCTCTTCCACGGGCACTGATATTGTCTTTCTATTCCACTGCGACCTCCATCACTCTTCTTAGGGGCATTAAAACCGCATTGTTAAGCTACTGTGACCTCCACGTCTCTTTCATCGCGTATTGATATTGTAATTTTTTTCCTCTGCGACCTCCACTACTCTTCCACGGGGCATTGATATTGTACTACAACCTCCACCACACTTCCAAGGGGCATTAAAACCGTCTTGTTAAGCTACTGTGACCTCCACGTCTCTTTCACTGGGCATTGATATTGTCATTTTATTCCACTGTGACCTCCACCACTCTTCCACGGGGCATTGATATTGTCGTTTTATTCCACTGCAACCCCACCACACTTCCAAGGGGCAATAAAACCATCTTGTTAAGCTACTGTCACCTTTACGTCTCTTCCAAGGCACATTAAAACCGTCTTTTTAAACCACTTTGAACTCCACAGCTCTTCCAAGGGGCATTAAAACCGTCTTGTTAAGCTACTGTGAACTCCACATCTTTTCCACGGGGCATTGATATTGTCTTTTTATTCCACTGCGACCTCCACCACTATTCCAAGGGGCATTAAAACCGTCTTGATAAGCTACTGTGACCTCCACGTCTCTTCTACTGGCATTGATATTGTGTTTTTATTCCACTGTAACTTCCACCACTCGTCCAAGGGGCATTAAAACCATCTTGTTAAACTACTGTGATTTTCACGTCTCTTCCAAGGGGCATTGATGTTGTCTTTTTATTTCACTGCGACCTCTACCACTCTTCCATGGGGCATTAAAACTGTATTGTTAAGCTACTGTGACCTCCGCGTCTTTTCCACGGGGCATTGATATTGTCTTTTTATTCCACTGCGACCTCCACCACTCTTCCAAGGGGCATTGATATTATTTTTTATTCCACTGCGACCTCCACCACTTTTTCAAGGGGCATTAAATCTTTCTTGTTAAACGCCTGTGACCTCCACGTCTCTTCCACTGGGCATTGATATTGTCTTTTTAATAAACTGCGACCTCCACCATTCTTCCAAGGGGCAATAAAACCATCATGTTAAGCTACTGTGACCTCCATGTCTCTTCCAAGGGGCATTGATATTGTCTTTGTATTCCACTGCGACCTCCACCGCTCTTCCAAGGGGCATTAAAACCGTCTTGTAAAGCTACTGTGATCTCCACGTCTCTTCCAAGGGGCATTAAAACCGTCTTGTTGAACCACTCTGAACTCCACAGCTCTTCCAAGGGGCATTAAAACCGTCTTGTTAAGCTACTGTGATCTCCACGTCTCTTCCACGGGGCATTGATATTGTCTTTTTATTCCACTGTAACCTCTACCAAGGGGCATTAAAACCATCTTTTTAAGCTGCTGTGACCTCCACGTCTCTTCCAAGGGGCATTAAAACCGTTGTGATCTCCACGTCTCTTCCCCGGAGCATTGATTTTGTCTTTTTATTCCACTGCGACCTTCACCACTCTTCCAAGGGGCATTACAACCGTCTTATTAAGCTACTATGACCTCAAGTTCTCTTCCACGGGCAATGATATTGTCTTTTTATTCCACTGCAACCTCCACCACTCTACCAAGGGGCAATAAAACAGTCTTGTTAAGCTACTGTAACCTCCACGTCTCTTCCACGGGGCATTGATATTGTCATTTTATGCCACTGCGACCTCCACCACTCTTCCACGGGGCATTGATATTGTCGATTTATTCCACTGCGACCTCCACCACACTTCCATGGGGCATTAAAACCGTCTTGTTAAGCTACTGTGACCTCCACGTCTCTTCCACGGGGCATTGATATTGTCATTTTGTTCCACTGCGACCTCCACCACTCTTCCACGGGGCATTGATATTGTCGTTTTATTCCACTGCGACCTCCACCATACTTCCAAGGATCATGAAAACGGTCTTGTTAAGCTACTGTGACCTCCACCACTCTTCCATGGTGCATTGATTTTGTCGTTTTATTCCACTGCGACCTCCACCTCATTTTTAAGGTGCATTAAAACCGTCTTGTTAAGATACTGTGATCTCCACGTGTCTTCCCAGGTGCAATGATATTGTATTTTTATTCCACTGCGACCTCCACCACTCTTCCACGGGGCATTGATATTGTCGTTTTATTCCTCCACTGCGACCTCCACCACACTTTTAAGGGGCATTAAAACCGTCTTGCTAAGCTTCTGTCACCTCCACGTCTCCTCCAAGGGGCATTGATATTGTCCTTTTATTCCTCTGTAACCTCCACCACTTTTCCAAGGGGCATTAAAACCGTCTTTTTAAGCTACTGTGACCTCCACGTCTCTTCCAAAGGGCATTAAAACCATCTTGTTAAAGCACTCTGAACTCCACAGATCTTCCAAGGGGCATTAATACCGCATTTTAAGCTACTGTGTCCTCCACATCTCTTCCACGGGGCATTAGTATTGTCTTTTTGTTCCACAGCGACTTCCACCACTCTTCCAAGGGGCATTAAAACCATCTTGTTAAGCTCCTGTGACCTCCACGTCTCTTCCACGGGGCATTGATATTGTATTTTTATTCCACAGCGACCTCCACCACTCTTCCAATGGGCATTTAAACCGCATTGTTAAGCTACTGTATCCTCTACGTCTCTTCCACTGGTCATTTATATTTTCTTTTTATTCCACTGGGACCTCCACCACTGTTCCAATGGGCATTAAAACCGTCTTGTTAAGCTACTCTGACCTCCACGTCTCTTCCACGGGGCATTGATATTGTCTTTTTCTTCCACTGCGACTTCCACCACTCTTCCAAGGGGCATTGATATTGTCTTTTTATTCCACTTCGACCTCCATCACACTTCCAATGGGCATTAAAACCGCATTGTTAAGCTACTGTGTCCTCCACGTCTCTTCCATTGGGCATTTATATTTTCTTTTTATTCCACTGCGACCTCCACGACTCTTCCAAGGGGCATTAAAACCATCGTGTTAAGCTACTCTGACCTCCACGTCTCTTCCACGGGGACATTGATATTGTCTTTTGATTCCACTGTAACCTCCATCACTCTTCCAAGGGGCATTAAAACCATCTTGTTAAGTTACTGTGACCTCCACGTCTATTCCAAGGGGCATTAAAACAGTCTTGTTAAGTTACTGTGTCCTCCATGTCTCTTCCATGGGCATTGGTATATTTTTTTTACTCCGCTGCAACCTCCACCACTCTTTCAATTGGCATTTAAACCATCTTGTTAAGCTACTGTGACCTACACTTCTCTTCTACGCCGCATTGATATTGTCTTTTTCTTCCACTGCGACTAGTGTTGAGCCACCCCCGTAGTGTTCGAGGTCGGTTCGGTTCGTCGAACACCCGTGTGTTCGCCGAACTGTTCGTCGAACTGTTTGTCGAACACCTATGAACACCATTAAAACCAATGGCAGGCAAACAAAAACACATAGAAACACATAGAAAACACCTTCAAAGGTGTCCAAAACCTGACAAACTGCTCAGAAGACACAACTAATACATGGAAAAGTGACAAGTACATATAGTCATGTGAAAAGAAAAGAGGTGGAGGAGTAAAAGGAGGCAGAGACACAGATATAGGCATGCCATGCCCTTCTAAAAGCAAAGAAGTGCGAAGCCGACCCGGCCAGTCCGTTCCTGCCCGTGCCACCTCCGTGTCGCTGGGTTCGTGCCAGAGCCGCGGTGGACCCTGACGGCCAGCCCCCCCCTCTCCCAATACTGGTGCCCGTCCGCTGGTGGGTCGAGCCCCCCCGCAGTGGGGGGGGGGGGAGTAACATCTGCAGAAGAAAGTCCATCTTCCAGCCAAACTAAGATGTCGACTTTTTTTTGTGGACAATGTGATAAGATCCTTTTCTTACAGCCACGCCAATCGCTACAAATTCCAGATGAGGCACAAAAACAGCAGGTGCTTCAACGGATATCAAGTGCTCCTTCAAGTGGGCTCTCCTCCACCTCAACTTCAACATCACAAATACTCCAGTCCTCAGAGGTGTCACCCCAATCGCACTTGCTTCCTCACAGCTCCCAAGTCTCCAGCTGCCCTTCTGAGTATGGGGTAACACAGATGGTTGAGTCTGCACAGCTGTTTACTCATACTATAGCCTGAGAAACGGAGGTCTACTCCAGAGCTTCTGTTAATCCAGACGAGGAAATGATCTGCACTGATGCCCAGAATCTTTATAAGTCGGATCCAGGACCAGATGAAGAAGGTTCTGAGCATAATGTAGACCCTTGTTCCCAAACTGTAACTCCTGTTGGTGGAGACAATGAGGAAGATGATGATGAGACTCAAACACCTGATTGGAGCGACAACTTGACTTTTCGGTCAGGGCAGGAAGAGGTTGGCTCTGAGGACGATGGGTGTGAGAACACACAGGGTGATGATGACGAGGTTGGAGATCCCACTTACTGTCAACCCACAGTCAGCCAGTCGATGAGGTCAGCAGAGGAGGTGGAGGAGGATGTGACTAGCCCAGGGGATGGGGATGACTCAGTACCCGGGCCTTTGCCTGGCCTTGGGGATGTCGCGGTGGTCGGCTCCCTGGCCCGTACCCTGGGGTCACTCTTTAAAAGGGTGGATAATTGTTAATTTTATAAGAGTTCGTGACGCCACCTGTGGTATCTGGTGAGAAGCACCAGCGCTGCAGCAGTCCACTGAGTCCCGTAATAAGGCAGCTCAATGGTATAGCTCCCCACAGGTGGAGCTAGGTCTCAGGGCAGCGTATGCAGGGGGAATGCAGGACAGGCAAGACCCAGCTGGGTCAGACCAAGAACGGGAACGGACACGGTAGTCACTTCAGTACCTTTTACTGGTGGAAATTCAGGCACATCCCGGAGCACTGTAGGGTGAAGGGTGCATATCAGGATCCTCCCCAATGAGCGGGTGTAGGGCCTCCTGTTTCTTGCCTCTGCGTAGTAAGTTTCTGACCTGCCTGGAGCTAGGCCTAACTTTGTCTCTGTCCTGCACTGGCTGACCTTGTGGTAGGGCCTTCTCTTGGAGTTCACGCTCCCAGTATGCGAGGCCTAAGCGTCTCCTGGCTCTGTTACTTATCAGCACCTTAGCGATCCTGCGACTTGTAGTTCTCCAGGGATTCCGGTTATGCCTTACTGGGTCATAGAGATCCCGGTAAGCTCGGATCCGGTGTCCGGTAAATGCTTCGGGGTGAGCTGGTTAAGCTCCTCTGCCCCTTATGTACTAACTCGCCACTCGCCTTCAGCCTACTTGGGCCCTCACTAGGCTATACACACTAACGGCAGCTTGCCGCGCTTCACCGATCTCATGGCGCCGGCACACCTTAAGCTCTATCTGGGCTCCCTGAATCTAGCTAGCAGGAGCCTCGTGCTCCACTGCTGAACTATTAACTGAGTTCTCTAGACTAGACTGAGCTCCACTGCAGACTGACCTCTCTTAGGCTTCTCTACTGCAGGAACTCTTCAGAGGAAATGAACTGCCTAGCTCCACCTTCCCTATTTATATCCCTAACGGGCTCCCTCTGTTGATCTGAGGTGGAAGGTGGAGATGTGTGAATGTTTATGGGGGCCTCTTGTGGAGGGTTCCATCAATGCACTCTTCTAGGATCTGTGATACCAAGCGCAGCGGGGCGTCACAGATGCTATTGACGATGAGGTTTGGTTGCGCCTTCCTGGACAGAGACGGAGTACTGGAAGCACGTCAACAACTGCATCCTCAACCACAACTCTGGCTCTGACCACAAGTCGTGGTGGCTCTTCAGGTCGCATGGGCTCTAAGCCTTGTATAGCCTGAGCATTTTTTCAGATCGATAAGGATGACCCAACTCGTGTTATCTGTAATATTTGTCACCAAAAGCTAAGTGGAGGCCAAAAAATCCATAGTTTGAGTACTTTATGCATGTACCGTCACATGGATATGAAGCATAAGTTGCAGTGGGAAGCTCACCGTGCTACAATGCGGCCTAGCGGGCCGGGCCAACCACTGTCTGCCCCATCTTGTGCATCCGCAGCCTCTTCATCCTCTGTGACTGGGGGGACAGCAGTCACACATGTTTTTGGACGCAGACCTGCCACCTCTTTACCCGCAACAGCCAGTGTGATTGGCAGGTCGTCAGTTCATTGAGAAGTGGAAACACCTGCTGGTGTTGAGCGCACTCCGACATCGAGAGCACCACCTTTGGATCAAGGCAACCTAACATGTCCGCCTGCATCTTCC